>NC_054395.1:5977053-7277053 GCF_017976425.1 Toxotes jaculatrix | reverse complement strand
TAGATATAGATATATAGGGTATAGCTGCTGCCAGGGTATTCCTTTCTGATCTATACCCTGAATCTAAAACCAGTGTGCTTAGACGTGCTGAGATAACAATAACTTATTATTTCATTTAAAAATGTCTGTGATATGTAACATGTGTAAATGTAATTTTCAGCTTAAGAACTCGTTAAATGACACAGCAAAACAATATACGACAATAACAAGGTGCAGAAACAGTCACTAAATGATCCCTTGCATTAAACCCAAACAGAAACAGCAAGCCAGCTCTCTCTCTTCTCCTTTTTTTTAAAGAAAAGTCAGCAGCCTTTGGTCAACAAAGTGTAACAATGCCAAAAGTCACTCAAGCTGTGCTGAAGGATGCTCCGCTGATGTTCCAGCAGCAGCAGCAGCAGACACAGACAGAGCAGTGTTACTTAAAGCTGGAAAAAAAATGCCATTCCTGGCACTTCACTGTCAGAGGTGAATGTTGGCCATTGCCCTCGAAGGACAGAGCTTTCTCTGACATTTGTCCTGTTTGCAAAACAAGGCCACACAGCACTCGTTGGCAATGACTCATTCAATTTGCCTCCATTTTCACCAGCAGGGCCTGTGACTCGTTCTGTCAGCACAATAGAAAAAAAAATAGCAAACACCACCTTCTTAAACTTGGATTTTAAGCCCCAGTAAGACAAGTAAAAACCAAAATTGGCTGCTGAGGCAGGAAATATCCAATTCCAGGAATGACAGATCAGGTATTAAAGCAAAACTGGCCTTGCAGTAAAATGGCCATGAAGCTGCATTTTCACTTGGTGATGCCTAACAACAACCACATCAAAACCACTCATCTGTGGCCTCCGGGCTGTCCGAGGAAAACAAATGTGCAGTCAGAAAAGAAACGACTTGCCTTTCACAACAGTCCCTTGGCACAAGCGAGTTTTCCAGGACACAGCTTTATCATTCAGAGTTAACAGCAGCTTCAAGTTACCTATTCTGTTAGAGCTTAGAAGAAAGTACCATTCGGTATTTCTGCTGCCAGTGGTTTTCTCTGCAAAGGGGAGAGCAAAATCCATCCCGCAGTTCACGCTAACATCTCCCACCTCCCCCAGAGAAATGATCCACATCATCCAGGACTGTTCTGCTCACAGCAGACGAGGGCTGAGGGATGTGGCTTGTGAGTGAGTAGATGAGAGGTGCCTGGGAAGCTTGGCTGTCTGGTGGTATGTGGTGTTGGAACCGCAGTCTATGTAGCGATAGGCCTCGAGGCTGTTCTGGGATGTTCGCACCATGTATGAGGTTTTCACTGAAGTTCTGAAAACAGGCAAGGGGATAGAGGAATAAAGACCAAGCTGCTGCACGCAGTGCTGCCTGTCGCAATAAATTAGCGGCACACCAAAGGCGTGACGTGACCACAGAAACGATCTCAAGACTTCCCCAAAGCTCTCTTAATAATTATCGGGGAAATTTGCACCTGCAGAAAGAACGATTGCAATCATTTCCTGTATGTGAAATCATTATTCACACATGCAGAAACACTGAGGAAGTATACAGCAAAACGCAGGATCTTATCAAGTTAACGAGTGACAAGAGTGTACTAGGAACATTTCAACCTGTTTTCATTGCAGATTAATGAAACCAACCTTTCATTTTTCAAGGTACACACTCTTTTCCAGAACAAATTAAAAACTGCTTTAAGTATTCTTAGTGCTCACAGGTTGTTATGACAGGAAGGTCTTCATAACATTGAGATTTTTCAAGATTATATTGCCCAAGACTATGAAATATTCAGCTAAATGAAAAATGCTGTTTACACATTAAGGCACCAGTTTTAATTATGCTACCTATCATGCTATCTATATACACTTATCAAAAAAAAAAAAACACTACAAGTATTTTTTCTGTTTAAAAATACACTATTTTGCTGATAGTTCACTTGAGGAAGATCCAGAATGAAGGACTTTTATTTGTAGCATTACATGGAGCATTTCTATTTTTGTTGAATCAGTACTTTCAAAGTAGATTTGAAAACATCTTCCAACCTTTGGGTTATGAGTGAAAACACAACAGAAGGAACAGGACAAAAATGAATGTGTGATAAAAGCAGAATGAAGCATTTTCTGAAGGTAAAGAATTACTTACTGCACAAATACCACGATGTTGTGGACCTTGATGCTGGGCATGGTGCAGAAGGCACTGAAAAAGACACAAAGCAGACAAGGTTTAGACTGTAATTTAACTGTGCTGCTAACTTTTGAGTTTCATCTTGTAAACCAGCTCTACAGCAGATATATATACCACTGTCACTGTCCTGTAAGAATGTTAGTCCACTCATTTTCTTTGTGTAATTTACATGTGGTTCTTAAGAGGAACTCTACAAATTTTACACATCAGAGTCAGTTTTCTTGTCGTGAGTACGACTGAGCCTGTGAAAACAGCCTGTGTTTCAGCTGGAGGTGTGGTGCTGAAAAGATTTAAAAAGTAGGGAGGGTCTAATCAAAGATGCTATCAAGTTCATTATGGGAGATGTAGGATCCAGTATTTTTGGTGCTTCGCCTGTAACTGAGACTTAGAGTCAGGATATTTACAACTTACTATTCCACTAAATCAGCAGAGGACTCCCCATAAGCTGTTGAGATAAAGTTTAGGAAAGGAAACTACACTTACTAGACATAGGGTGCACTGCTACCAATCTCCATGCTGACAGTGTAGTTCACCTGCAGAAGATTGATAAGTTACACAACAGCAAAGCTCACAGTGTTGTTATCTAGAGTAGAGGAAGCAGGCAGGAGGAAGTAACAAGATGCAAATCATTGATATGCTATCAGCAGCAAGACACTGGGATGCGGTAATGTATAATCGGGTTTGCCTGAGAAGCTAATTCTTTAATCAACCTCAAGACATTTCATTACACACGCATGTCAGTAAAGCCCATGTTACACTACTGAAGTGCAACATCTGTAAGTTTCCATATTGTTGTTATGATTGACAAGGCCCATAAAAAGAATAAATCACAAGATGAGCCATTCTACAATATTTCCAGTTTTCTAAGCACCATGCAAATGTGCTTAGAAAACATAAAAATATCCTTTATTTAAAAAAAAAAAGGCTCAGTAATTTCCTAAAACAGCTGAGCACTGCAGCTTTGAACAGACATTGCTCAAACAGAAGAAAATCTATGTGCGGGGACTAATGGTTCAGAATCAGTGCAGTGAGTATTTACAGCAGCAGGAGGATGTATGTGTGTGTGTGTGTAAGTCCATCAAAATGAAAGAACATGTCAGCCAGTGCAACATGTGTCTCACTGATGTGTTTGAGCTCTGTGGCACAGAGGAATAAGGTATATCAGGCTTTGGATGCACACATACACAGACACACACAATACTTTTGACTTTGATAGTAAGAGGAATACTGAAATCACCAGACATCCTTTCCAGTTTTAAAGTCAATGACAGTGTGTGTTGTTCTTGCACTAATGTCATCAAGCATTTAACCTTTAGCAGTAGAGTTTGTTCAGTACAGCTGGGAGTCTATCAAAGAGAGACCACGCCCTGCAGCAGGCACACCTACAGTACGCTTCACAGGTGATCCATTTGTTTACATACTGAGCTCTGTACCAGGAGGCTCTAACGTCACTGGACCACGAGTGATAATGTTTATTATGTACACAGAACAATATTTATTAAGAAAGAGGACATTATTTTATTTTAAAACATGCAAAACCAATTGTATGATTATATGAGGTGAATGTGCACATTTTGAACATCTATGTTCCCGTACCTGACGCTCACTGAGTGGCAGGATGGTGGTGGCATTGTTTAGCTGCTGAGTTCCAACCACTGTCTTCATGTAAAGGACCTGGCTGCTCACACTCTGAACCAGCACCGAGAAGAAGTTTGGGTTGCTGAAGTTCAGTGTGCTCTGATTTAAAAAAAAAAAAAAAACAGTCCAAAGTGAACTACAAGACAAAAACTATTATGCAACAAGCTTTTGTAACCTGCCATATCTGTTTAAATAAAATTTGGGTGTCGCTGGTTGTGACCAACAACACATTTTCTGCATTTCTCACGCACAGACACACACACACACACACACACCACAGGTCAAATGAGAGATTGTTCTGTTTCTCAGAAACACAAATTTCACATTCTGAAACATTTAGAACTTAAGCTTGACTCTTTCATCATAAATGCATGGTAAAGTGTGACAGTATAGATAATGTAGCAGACCAAAAAAAAAAATCAATGATCAAGAAAACAATAATTAAAGCAACAACAATAACAGTAACAACTTCATTTGATTTAGGGCTATAACCAACAATTTATTGCATAATCGATTAATCTGCTGATTATTTTTTAGATTCATTCCTTTTCTAATCTCCCAGACTCTGAGGAGGCATACTGAAGTTGCTTGAATAATCCAAATAGTCCAAAACGCAACAAGATTCATTTTGTAAACACATGTGACAAAAGGAAAACATCAAATCCATCAAAGAGCTTCAAATATGACTGAAGTCACTGATTAAATCTTTGTTGACTAATCACTTCAGCTCTAATCTGAATTCTGAAAACAAAAGTCCCTAACCCCGGACTTACTATGTCTTATACCACAAAAATCTAAACTTCATTGAGTTTAATTCAGGTTATAAGTTGTGGTATGCTGCATGTATAAAGAGAAAACCTACCGTCATGTTCATCTGGACCTTCATGTTGGTGTGATCAAAGTGAACAGTCACAGAGCGAATCCCATCATCCACCACAACCACCGAGCGAGGGAAGAGGAAGAAGGCAACAAGCGAAGAGGCCAGGAGGCACAGCACAACTGACAACACCACATACAGCTTCCTAGAACAAAGAAAATATAGATTGTCCCTTTAATGTGATGCATACCACACTAACAGAACAAAGCAACTCCAGTGTTTTCAGCACCAAGAAAGCCAGATACAGACAGGGTAAAGATCTTCCTTTAAGTCAGAAGTATAGACAAACGCCACGCACTTCATCTAATCACTCACTAGCAATTATAATCTTTTGTGTATTTACTGAACGCAGCCATTAAACATTTACAGTGTTGGTGGATTTAATAACAGGTCGAACCTTCTTTGACAGCAGTAACTTCAAACAAGCTTTTCTAATAACCTTAAAGAGAACTGCTTCAGCTCAGCCATGTTGTTATGCTGCCTGCTGTGAGCAGCTCTCTGAGGTCTGGGCTCTGACTGGGCCACTCCAAAAGGTGGATTTACTTTGTGTAAAGTCAGTCTGTGGTAAATTTACCTCAGTGTTGCAGCTGCAGCTGGTGGACAGCCACGCTGACATTATCCTGCAAGGCACTCTGATAAACTTGGGTATTAATTTCCCTCTCAACAATGTTGAGCTGTCCAGGTGCAGAGGCAACAAATCAGGAGCTTCAAATCACCACCACCGTACTTCACCCCTGAGATAATGTTTCCATGTTGGTGTACAGTTCCCTTTTCACACCAGAGAAAGTCGTGCATGTTCTTCCCAAACAATTCAACCTTAGTAGTTCTATCAGTCCATTAAACACTGTCCTAGAAGTATGGTGGAGTGTCAGGCTGCTCTTTGGCAAACTTCAGCAGCGTCCTCTGTAACCATGCACCATGAGCTGCACATGGCAGACTCATGAACAGAGACGTTAACCAGCTCCAACGATTCCTTTGAGCCAGAGGCGTCCAAACTGTTCCACAAAGGACCATGTGGCTGCAGGTGTTTGTTCCAACCAAGCAGCAGCACACCAGACCTGACTCGTTTAATCAACTGATCTCAGTCTTCAGACAGCTGATTGGTCAAACTGTGTGCTCTTGATTGGTTGGAACAAAAACCTGCAGCCACATGGTCCTTTGTGGAACAGTTTGGACACCTCTGCTTTAGCTGTTACCCACTTGTAGGGAGAGTAGCCACAGAGCTAAATCATCTCTGTGACCCTTTACAGCTTTATGCAAACCAAATATTCTTCATCCTAATTCTTCTGAGATCTCTTTTCTGACCTGGTTCACATCAGCAGATGCTTCTCATGAATAGCAAGCTGAGTTTTTTTTTTTTTTTGTATTAGTGAGAGCAGCTCTAACCCACACCTCCAGTCTCGTTTCACTGATTGGACTCCAGGTTTGCAAACTCCTGACTCCAGTTAGCTTTGCTGATGTCATTACAGCTGATGGCATCACTTGCTTCTTCCAACCTACACTGTGAAATATCTGAATGAAGCATTAAATGTGATTTGTGTGTTATAGGATAAAACAGTAGATTGTGTTTGCTTGTTACAGTGGCTTGGGTGAAGATCTGACCACGCTTCAGCACTAATTTATACAAAAATGCAGATAATACCACAGGATTCAGTTACTTTTTCTTGCCACTCTATCAGTAGGTGTTGGTTACTTACGTTCTTTGGGGCTGCAGCCTTTGGTCACTGTATGGGATCAATGCAACCAGTTCATTCACTTGATCTATCAGGCAAGAGATAACAGGTCATGCAATACAATTAGTATTTTCTCTCGGCACTTTTGGACACAAGCCACTAAAATTGCATAATTACAGTCTTTTCCTGAAATTAAAATACAACACGCAATGCGACACGATTACAAAAAAGGTTGTTTCACATATTAGAGTGTATGTGTTTCATCAAGTTATACTGCTTAAGGCTTTTTAACAGTGTGAGCGCACCAAACAAGCTCTACGCCATAAAAGTAAACTAATTCAAATCATCAGTGATTAAAGTTTACCTCCCCTAGAGCAACAGCAATGGTCTAAACAACAAACTTTTTTTCCAGGTAAGCACCAGTCTTCAGTGTTAAAAATTAAATCTCTGCAGCCGTGCAAACACGAAAGCTCGACGTGCTCAGTGATATTCACCCGTTCCCACTCACCTGAGGGTATTCGCCCAGTGCCTTGACATGTCGGACATGTTATGCTGTCCCTCCCGGTGAACTCCACGTACGGGAACTGGGCTATGTCCTCCCGTCTGACTAGCCCATCCAGAGAGTCATTATCGGAGTCCCTGTCCTCTCCCTGCTGCTGAGAGCTCTGCCTCTCCGGGAGGAGCGACAGGCTGCTGCCGCTTCGAGACCACCGCGTCCCCATGGCGGCTCAGCTCGCCTGTGGGCGGCAGAGCCAGAGCTTCCTACCGACTACCGGCCGTCTGTAGGCGGGTGAAAAACGAAACATTAAGCTCCCCCAAAAAACGCATGAGCAAACTGACTCCAGCTAGCAACAGGACAGCTGTGATGTGTGACCCTGTGTCCGTCAATGAAATGTGTCAGTCCCTGTTGAATTAGCTGACGCACACTCTCACAAATCAATTCACTCGTTTCGTTAACGTAGCGGAATTCAGTGTTTATCAGGGTGGAGTGTCTAAGCTAACGCTGGCTAGTTTGCTAACAGGTGTTTCTCAAGTTAGGTGTTGGCTACCACTGGCTGTGACTGACCGTCTGTAACGTCAGTTAGCTTCAGTACACATATTTTACTTACCTTTTAGACAAAACAAATCACCGTTGCCATCACAAAGCCGTGTTTACCGCAGCGCTCTCTCACTGCAGAGTTTACTTTCATGCTGTGTTGCCTTCACGTGCCCTGCGTACCGTCGCCAACCCAGGATACAAAAATCCAACTCGACTCGCATTCAAGTGGTTTATATAGCTTCGAGTGCATTATAGAGTTTATAGAGGCCAAACAAGAAAACACAGCAAACCAGACATGCAAGTTCGGTGTCTTATCCAGTTGATGTACAGTTGCAAACAATTATTTTACATAAAACTATTATTTTCTTTTTAAATAAAATTACAACATTAAATACATTCTCGGTTCTTATGAGTCCGTTCTTAGTTACAGTCACACAGCAATCCGTTCCCCATGTAAACTTGTCCTTTTCACAGTGGTGTTCAAGACTTTATTTGGCTCTTCGTGTGTACACAACAATTACACCCGCTATTTCCGGCACTGTGAAGGCTGCATGTTACTGCAGCTGCAGTTTCCAATAATGTGGTATAACGGTAGAGGAGGAGGAGCTTGTTGCTGCCCTCTGCTGTTGTGGATGTACATAACACAATTACAGTGGACTCTACAGTCAGAAAAATAAGAACAAAAGTACTTTTTTGCATTCTCAGTGCCAGTTTTAATTTAAATATTCCTTCTACAGATGTTCGCTCCTCTTTCTTTTTTCTGTGTTCCAGTATTTACTTAAAGGTTTTTCTGAGGGGAAGTGCTGTATTTAAAACAGTTACTTATACATCACAAGTCAGAAATCACAAAAAAAAAAAAAAAAAAAAAAAAATCAGAAACACTTTGTTGCCAGGTCTGTTACACGTACAAGAATTTGACATTGTGTTGTTGGTGCAAAACAGAAGACTTGGACACGCAAGCGAAACATGCTAAATAAAAAAAAAGAAAGAAAGTACTAAGAGAGGACAGACTGTACAAATATGTGCAATGTTGCAAAGTACGTACATTTGTATTTGTGTGTGTAGAAATGCAACAACATACACTGTTAGTTGGGCTGTCCTGCGAGCCTCCGCTTCAGCTCAGAATTCTCTCTCTGCAGCACTTTATTCTGAAGAAGAATGAGAAAGAGCGGGCAGCTGTAAAACTGAGAAATGTGCTGTAAACAACGAGATCACATCGTAGGACACCATGGTTACACCTGGGTACAGGTTCAATCTTCAAACCTTGTCCAAGTAGTTCATGGAGTTTTGAATATGGTGAGGATGTCAGTAACTGAGCTAATGCTGCTGATAATGGATATGCAGAGGGCTCCTCCTTAGGGAATCTTAGGGAACCCATACATGCATGAGATGGCCCCTTCAGGATACAAGGGATGATATTGTTCATGGGAAATTGTTTCTTCTGTAGCTGTTGTAGACAATCTATGGCCTTTTTCATGCCTTCACGGATTCAATCTTGCCTCAGTGTTTCATATGTGTTAGTGTATCTACTTAGTGTGGTGACCCTGGCATGGCAGTCCCCTGTGTTTAGGACTACCTCAATTCAATTCCTCTTGGATAACCATGGCACGGATGAGTGAGAATCTACAGAGACACCCTTTAAGTTCAGCCATTAAAAGAAACCAATCACCTATTTAGAACAAACTGGAATAAAGTCCCTACCATAACAACCTGAAATGGCTTGACCTGGAAAAGAATTATCTTAGCCCTGAAAGTAATGAGCAAAGAGTGGAACTAACCTTATGTCTGAGCGCCTCCACTATCAGGTCTCGTCCTCCCCTGGTGTTCTCCTCCTTTTTCGATGCTCGGAAGGCATCCCCAATAACAGAGACCAGCACATGAGACTGAAAAAACATTTAGGAAATTCATGCCTGAGACTGAACCTGAAGCCTGAACATCTTATTTATCATATTGTTTTCCAGTAGTAACATTATGGATTGTCTTATCTACTAAAATGAAAACAATAAATCACCACATTATTCCTGTAGAGAGTACATAGTGTCTGTTAAGCTGTACTGGGAATACTCACAAACTTCTTGCTCTGGAACAGATAACAGTGATACATGTCTGCCGCAGGGTGTCTGGCTACGAAGCCAAAGACTTTGGGTGAGGACGGCAGGAGAGCACAGAAGGAAACAGTGGAGAGAGGGCACGTGTACAACAAAAACTGGGGATAGAAAAGACAATGAGAAGATGTACAGTGGTGATTCAAGGCCAAAGAAAGCGAGAGGTGTAATTAAATTGTCTGCATCTTTGGACTGGTATCATAGCTCAAACACTTTTGTCACACACCTTGGTTTTGTTTTCCAAAATGTCTATCCCACTCAGGGACAGGAAGAGATGGACCTTGCTCTTCTTGGCTGCCTTTTCTGGGGAGTATTTATCTGGCGTCTAGGGATGAGAGGGGAAAGAGAGGGGATTGATTATGGGTAATGCTTGTCACTGCATCTTTGTCAACATGTGGAGTTCATGAAAATCATCAGTCTGTGAATCAAGTGCCATGGTGAATCCATGTTAGACATACCGTATAAAGAAACAACATAAATTCACAAATGTGAACCTCATGGTGCTACAGGGAAAAGCAGGGGATCACCAGGTTCATTAGGATCCATCCTCTGGGAACCATGAGTTGTTTCCAAAAAACACCAACTTAACAGCTAGTTGAAAAGTCAGGAGATCACCAAGTTGATTAGGATTCCTCCTCCAGGGACCATGAATGTCTGAGCCAATGTTTTTTGTTGTTTTCTTTTTGATTCCATCCAGTAGGCTACATACTGAGACATTTCAGTCTGGACCACAGTGGTGGACTGACAGACTGACATTGCCATCCCATGGAGCTAGGCTGCTAGCATGGCTAAAAAAAACCACAGCAGCTGTAACACTGTGTTAGTGGTACAGTAATTACAGGTACTCACCTTGAGGATCTCAGCTGCTTCGTCCAGGACCTGTAGTCCGTTAGGGCGAACCACCTCAACTCGCCCAAGAAACTGCAGTGTTGAGAAAGAAACACAGATGAAGCAAAGCTGAAAATGGTGTTTTTAGACATCTTTGATCCAAAATGAATTCTGTACATATAATGTGTGTATGTAAAACTTGATTTACATTTTTTGATTTACATTGCCACAAGACCAGTCCATGACAAACTGGGTCAAATTAGAGTTTAACTCCCATAACTAATCAAAAATATCTCACTTTTTACCTTATTTTCCACCTTCAGATTTTTAATTGTCAAAATTCTTTACCTTTACCCGAAAGGAGATCTCATTGTCATCTTCTGAAACGTCACTCATCTCGACACACCTGGCACTTTACCTGCTGTTGGTCACACAAACATTAAAAACTAACATCAAGACTTAGAAGAATAGTTTAATCAACTCAGCTGTGACAAAACAAACTGAAGATTAATCTTACCTTTCTTGTAAAAATACTATGACCAGAGTGAGTCTGCTTCTTAGTGTATCACAAATGTATGGGTGTAAAGTCTATTGGAGTTAATAAGTAACCTTCACATCTTCCTTATTGCTTTCTATCAGATATCCACACTGCCTGGAAGTTTCATGGATACACTTTAACAGCTCAACAAAGGACTGAACTGGAGACAGCATTTGTCAGGCCAACAAAATAAAGCTTATTTTAATCATCACAATAGGTTAAGCTTTTATATTTTGCTAGAAGCCTTGAAAGACAAATGATTATGATTATTTTGGTGATTTCCCATTTTAGCATTCTTTGTTGTGAAGAGTGTAAGTAATACAATGTGTGAATTTGTACAAAAACAGCCACAAAAACACTTCCAATATCAACTGTATTTATTTGTTTACAGTGAGTGCCACTTCATCAATGCTCAATCATATATATATCTTTATATCATCAAGTAAATACAATGTCAATGTCTCAGTCATAAGCTAGTGAAAAGCATTATGCTCAACAATGACATCAAGCAACAGTAGGCGAAAATGATGATGGTGATAAGAGACGACATGAAGTGAAGCCTAAAACAGACAGTTAAAATACCTGATCTTTTTCACAGGACAGGATTTTTACATTATAGTAACAATTTTAAAGCCATTTCAGATGAAGAAGTAATCACAGAAGAGATGCAGGTTTTGGTCTCAACAAAAGCCGATGAATAAAGATTCCAGACAGTAACCGATCAGCTGTACAAACCACCAAACATTTGGAAACCACACCTTTCAATGATACGAGACGTACCTCTACACGATCATACTACCAGTGGTTCATCTGCACAGCTCACCAGTCACAGAAACTACTAATTGCTGTGGAGGTGAAGCCAAAAACATTGCTGCTGAGTCTGAATCACCATCAATACATCAATGTGCTCTGTCCTTCAGTCAGCTCAAGTAGTCTTATCTGTTCGTTTTAGGCTCAATGCTGCAGATGTGAGAACGTGACAGACAGACTGGTGGTCAGTGGACTGTGGATGGGTAAGAGCACAGAGTGATCCCTTTTTCAGTGTGCTTAATGTAAATGAGGGGAGGAACAGATGAGATGAATAACACCATCCTTATACATAGACACAGTTGGGTTAGAGCCAAACCTTCACTGTAAGATAAGGATAACATTAAGTGCTAACTTGAGAAATTTATTCCTCCATTTTCTAACTAACCATTCACGTTTGGGAGAAATTCCACAACTGACCCCGGATCATTATACATGAAGCTCTATCCCATCTGTTTCTATCTGTGAGGGTGGCGAAGCGACACTGTCGTTGTGTACTGGAGTCTATGAGTCGTTGACGGACATGTTCTCCATGGTGTCAGGGAGGTTCTGGTCTCCTCCTCCCTGCTTCTTCTTCTTCCCTCCGTCCTGCTGTTTCTTTGCTTTCTTAGACACCTCCTGATCAATAGGAGCGGGCTTAACGAACTTGATGATCTCTGTCAAACCTGGAGGACACACAGCAGAAAGAAAAAATTATCCAAGACTCCAAAAAAAAAGGGTCTTCGATAGGAATTTGATAATTTCCTCGTTGAAAAAATCCTGGAAAACCTTAAACTGCAGGTTTAATAGTGAAGCAGTGAAACCTCTACAAACTCTGACAATTTAAAGGAAGAGTTTGACATTTCAGGAAAAAAAACACATATTCAGGTCCTTACTGAGAGCTGGATGAAAAGATCAACACACGTCTGTATGTTAGAAACACCTAACAAATGGGTAATCTTACTACAATGGAAAAATAAACTTCTCAGTGCCCTCTGGTGGACAAACTCTGTAACGGCAGTAACAACTTTCTCCTATTCTTCTTCACTGATCAAAGCGCTTCACAGCAGCTACCTGTAACACTCCTGAATGAGCACTGCACACAGCAGATGTGAAACCATTCAGCACAGCTTACCAGGAGGCATGAACTCCCTGAGCTTCTCTGGAACAATGATGCCTTCTTCGGTCTGGTAGTTCTCCAGGATGGCACACATCACACGCGTGGTGGCGCACATGGTGGCGTTCAACATGTGCACAAACTCTGCCTACATAACATACACAAAGAACAAGTGTTTACAGTGTGCAGGCACAGACACAAAAAGCATCAACCAAGGGAAGAGAGTGACATTCTGTTGCTTCCAAGCAAAACTTTATTGAGCTGTGGAAAACAAAACAAGCCAAGTCTCAGTTCACTGGCTGGGCCTCCACTAACTGCCCAACAGCAGCTGAGCAGCAGCATTACCATCTTGTGAAGCTTGGTTACATAAACTCTTTCGTTGAGACACACAGAACTCACCTTGTCCATCATTTTTTTGGTCTGTCCGTAGCGGATACGGAGGCGCCTGGCCTGGTAGTCAGTGCAGTTTGAGCAGGAGACCAGCTCTCTGAAAGCACCTGAGCCGGGGAACCAGGCCTCCAGATCCAGCTTCTTACTGGCTGCGTGATTCAGAGCACCTACAATGACACACACGTACAAGTGGTTAGGTGATATCATGGTCTGATCATCCTACTGTCCTAACAGTCCGAACAGCCGACAGGCGCCATTCCACATAACATGAAGCAAACTGTCTAAACTATTTCCATGATTAGGAACGATCAGGGTCGAGTTTCTTGTATTGAATATTGCTGATTGATTAAATCTGAGCAAAAATAACATATCAACCCATTTGTTAATACGTTATCTGTTTTTTCTCGAGACGTGGTGGAAACACAAGCAAAAGCATTAAGAACTCTTGTATATGTGGACTAATTCTTTACTTTGTAGTCCCCGGGCTTAAAGCCTGTGTTACCTCTCTGATTATTAGATACTTTCCAACAGCTTCAGACGTGAGGCAGCTACCACTGCACAGCACGATATGAGCGCCTGTGTCAGACGTACCAGAGACAATGTTGACGATGCGATAAGGAATTCCTAGAGACTGGTAGAACTCTTCTGCCGTGCCTATCATCTCATCGAACATCTCCCATGATTTGCCATCGTGTGGGGAGGCGTACACAAACTGCTCAATCTACAAGAAGAGAGAGAGGAAAACTTTATGGATCAATTCCAGCACCTACATATCTAAAAGATACAAATATATGAGGAGAAAAATCTAAATGTTGCAAAATCAGTTATGCAAACTGGTTCCCAATTCACTTGGATATTAATGATTATTCTCTTTCAGACTGTTTCAGTGTGTGTTTGGCATTTAGTTTCTGTGTATTAATAGAAATAACTAGAGAAAGGAAAACAGATAGTTTCCATTTATGTATTTAAACTGTCTTTCACTGACAATGATATATTAGTTCTGACCTTTTCAAACTGGTGCACCCTGAAAATCCCGCGGGTGTCTCTGCCGTGGGAGCCCACTTCCTGTCTGAAGCAGGTGGAGAAGCCTGCGTAGCGGATGGGCAGGTCCTCGGGTTTGAGCCACTCTTCCCTCAGGAAGGCTGCGATGGGCTGCTCAGAGGTGGCGATGAGGTACTTCTCATCTATGGAGCTGTCGTCTGACTTCTCACTGCTCTTACCGATGACCTGATGGAAACACATACGGGGGTTGAGGAAAAGGAACAATAGATAGAAACAAACTGGGTGCAGATAAATTTTTGGACTCTTTTGGACAAATCAAGACATTTTAAGACATCACTTTGGGCTATGGGAAATTATTTACGGGCTTTATTTACTATTTTCTGTCATTTCATAGGCAAAACTATTAATAATGCTACATCCATCACTGAATGTTCTGTAATTAGAAAAGTTTTCCAGTCATGAAGAGCCCTTGGCCACTGCATTTAGCAAATCTGTTATTTAAGACCTTTAGTTCTTGAGTCATCACATCACCATATAGAAAATCACAGTGTGTTCCACAACTACTTCCTTTCCACTACGTGCAGCTCTTTGTTAGGGCCTCCAGGTGGCACTGCCACAACTACAAAGCCAAGAGCATGTGAACACCCAACCATAATCACCATATTAACACAGCTGATATTTCATTTTCACTTCTTAAAATCATTTCCTCTCAGTCTCACAGTATGCAGGACTCTGCAGGATAGGATGTCCTTCTTCACAGCTGAGGTTTAACTCCAAACAGTTACATCCATTGGCAACACACAAGTTAACAGAGAAATCTGAAGAAATCAGGAGAAGTTCTCATACCTTGTAAAGCTCTTCATCAAACTGGCTGAGCTGGGCGACTTCCTGCATGACCTCTTTCCTCATGAAGAAGGGTGTGTAGAGCATGGTATAATTCCTGCTGTGGAGTATCCTTAAGGCGTAATTGATGAGAGCCTGCTCCAGGAACACCAGTGGCCCCTAAACACAACACACAAGACTGAACAGCTGGTCTCTTGATTTGCAGGTTGAGAAGCAAAAAGAGCAGTCACGGTTCTTTTCTTTGGGTGTGCCCGTGGACGTTAAAACTCTTATTTTGGTAGGAAAAGAGGCCTTAAATAAGAAATAAACTGATGGCCTCTCTGTGTTTGGCTGCGCTGTTTACTTGTTTGTGCTCTGCATGGCTGTTCATACCTGTGTCGGAGCTTATATCTGAACCCACCTTCAAAAAGTAGCCTCTGCTCCCAGCCACAACAGCTCCCCTTTCTCCATCAAAGCCATCGATCATGACCACCAGGTCAACATGGGAGTACTTCTTCTGGACAGCGCAGTCGCCCCAGGTACGCTCCACCTTGTTGTCTGCATCCTGTCAGGGGGGCAAAAAGAAGTAACATAATTAAAGCTATTATATTATTAGAAGCAGCTATTAGTCACTTGACAGAAATAAATTACATACATTTTTAAGAAACACCGTCTGCTTCCTGCTTCTCAACTACTTGTCTCTGTTCTGTTGCTATATCAATGTAAACTGAATATCATTGGGTTTGGAACCACTGGTCAGACAATTTCTTTTTGACATTTTGTATGTTCATCTTTACTTTGACAGATTTGACATGCATGGTACCAGTCTAACACAAATCTGTGTAGAGCTGCTCCGCTGTTCTTCACAGATGATTCATTGCAGCTGCTCTTGTTGGATGGGTTTTGTTGCTCCAAGTTCTACTTTAAAATCCTTTTTTTATTTTATTTTATAGCTCTTTTGGATTCAAGTCAGGGTGTTAGATGTACTGGGCTTGATCAGTGATTTTTGCAGTGTTTGGGATCACTGTCATGCAGCCCCATGTCAGCACACTCCAGCCACCACGTTTCATGACCAGCACTGTGCAGTCCCTGTGACAATCCTGGTCTTGTCCAAACCAAACATGCTGGACCACATCTGATCCAAACAAGTTTATTTTGCTATTTCCTGACCAAGGAATGTGCTGCCAGCACTTGTCAGGTTTATTTTCATGCTGTTTGGCAAAGTTTAATCTTGCAGATTGTTCGTGTAATTAGCTTTAATTGGAAATCACTTGTGCAATCACTTTTATTGCACTGGTGTCAGGCGTCGACACTTTTTGGCACTGAAGTTGTACTTTGGGCCTGGTATTTGCAGTGTAGTCCAACCTGTTTGTTTTTAATTATACCTAAAATTAGATAACCAACACCTCAACTTCATAATAATACAACTTTAAATCACTTAACATCTATCACCTAATTGAAGACCACATCAATCACTGTGACAATATGTAAAACGACAGCAGACTTAAATCTACATAAAATGCATTATTAAATCCAAGTCAAGTGTAATCAGTGCTCACATTCACCAGATCTGCCTATATCAAACCACCTACCTCATCATTGCTGATGGGTACAGATGGGTGCAGAAGGTTGCCGATCTCCCTCAGGTACTCAAAGCGCTCTGCCTCCAGCTTTATCCTCTCACTGTCAGTTTTCTCCACTGCCTCGTCCACCAATAAGCGCACCTTCTTGATCTGGGTTACTGTCAGGGCCTGACGAAGAGAAATGTAAGGAGAAGCAAGGAATAAAGTTAAGAGACGTGTAGGCTTTCAGTCCTGTCTGCTTATTCATAGATTCTTTAATAGCGTACAAAAATATGGCCACTCAGGTGGGGACAACTCATACCGACAGTGTTTCAGCTGTCAGAGACTCCAGGTTCTGAGCCTCTTCGGGTACAGACTCATCCTCCCCAACCGGTTCCTTTTTCTGCATTCACAACATAGAAAAGTGTCAAAGAATGCAAATAAACACTTCAAACTTTTCAAATTCCTTCTCAGGACTGAGGTTTGTTTTTTATTGACTGGTGAACAGACGCTGATTTGTGCTCTCTCACTCATTCCTCCACAGCCTGTTCAGTTATTTAGTGTCTTGATGCCTTGATGCTTTTGTACCTTCATTTTCTCCCCAATGCTCTTGCTGCAGAGGTTCTTCATTTTGTTGAGGTTGTCTGCAGTGAAGCGGCCTGGTAGGAGGTAAATCACAGTCAGTAAGGGCACCGAGCTAACCTTATGAGTGAGTGACAGCTGCAGCAGCAGGACTAGTAACATGGTGACCCTCATACAGTCAAAAACGATGATAAAATCGTAAACAAACTTTCGGTATCACTTAAATAGAGGCAACGATGCACTAACAAAATCATTAGTCTTATCATGTTGGATCAAAATGACACTGTGCAGCATCACTGCAGGGTGAGCTTGACTTGACATGTTGCTGGCTGGGATTGCATCAGATTGCACGTTACTACCCGGCATCGCTAAGCTAACCCAGCCTTAACGTGAGCCAACACTTCGCATTATACCTGTCAATAAAATCAAAGGAACGCGTAGTTAACTAGTGCTATCTATCTGTTAGAGCCCGGATACTAAGTAACTACATTTAACTACGTGGAAGATAACCATATGGCTCATTTGGTTTCGCTTTATGGTGCTAGCTGCGCTAACATTAGCCTCACTGTGCGTTCTCTTCCTGTTAGGAGGACATCATCCCAAACTCCATTCACATCTGGCCTTAAATCGTTACCTCAATCCTAACTCACTGACAGACATGTACAAGGCTTTTACTTTTACATACTGTCAAAAGAATGACCACTGATAAATACGGCATGAACATAATGCACCAAGGGGCCATTTATTTACTATATCAGTGGCTGAAATCATTGGCAGTCCACTGCAGTATAGCCAGCGTTTCACTGCAGTCGTGTGACAGAACGTGGAGATTACTTATAAAAGTACGTTCGTGAAAACTGATTTCAATGAACCGAAAAGAAGACTGGATCATAAAAACATGAAAAGTCTTTTAATGTCCCAGGTGGGATGTGACAGTTGGCTGTATTCGAGTACTAACAATAAAAGTGGCCAGATTTTAAATGGAGTTGGGCGTGGGCTCCTGTCCAGTGGATAATACACTGAAGCTACGCTAACATTAGCTTCATTAGCCACCGCGCTAACGTTAGCTACAATGACTGAAACGACGGAAATGAAACGGCACTTACATTTTCTCCACTCTGTATCTGCGGCGACAAGTTTATCAACCAGGGTTACATCTTTAAACCTCTTTCTTTGAGTCTCACGGACGATTTCTGGATCGCCGCCTTTGTCGGTCCGGAACAGGTCCAAGTCGAGCACCATCTTTCCACGCTGTCTGACAGAGAGAGCCTGAATGAGCTCACAACGATGACTCCCACGACCGGGTTTCCTGAACTTGTTGCGCAAGTAACGAAACCGTAATCACAGTTTCAGTTGTTATATTAATTTGTTAATTATTATAATTATCACACCAAACTTCGGCTAAGCAGCAACTTAAAACTCAATGCAATCTGCTTTATTTGAATGAAATATTCAGTCAAAATCATTTTAGATACTAAAAGGTCTCAGGTTTTCTTCCAACCTGGCAACCTACAGCAAAACGCTCATCAACAGAAAGAATCACACTGAAAATGACATGACTACATGTGATTATAAAAGCTGTTATAACTTGACTTTATTAGATGGTTAGATTCACAAAGTAACATATGTATATGACTATGACAGAAATACAACATAAAATACAAGACAGCTCACATTTGACAAGGTGTGTAACCCAACATCAGCATAAAATGAAGAATGATCGGGTATATTTATTCATTCTTATTTATATGTGAAAAATGCACATGTATAAATAAAATATAAGCATGACTGTAAACATGCATGCATGCATACAATGTTCAGTATCCAGCTCAAGGTAAACATTCTCACAGAATAACTTCACTAACTCATTTATGAGTTTAATAGGATTTTTATGTACAGTGCTAATGTTACAATGCTTAATTTTGTAAAGGCTTTTTACATGACATTGAAATAAAGTGAACAGAAAACAACAGAAAATCTCAAATGTATTTAGCTTTACTGACCATCATGCAAATCAGTGGACATTTTTTTTTACTTTTTTAACAAATCCTTCCTGTGCACATACATAGGTAGCATGTTAACACGTTTTAGAGATCAAAGTGCACAGTTACTGCCCCTGCAGCACAGCTGAGACAGTTGGTTGATTGCTTGAGAGCACATCAGCAGGGATTGTGATGCCTTTCTGCTCTCATTGCCGTTTCAGCCTCATAGATAGCCCACTGCAGAGCTGCTCCGGCTGGTAATTTGGCAAAACCTCCCTCTGAGATGTGGTTTATCTTCAGGTAAGCCCCAGGGCTGTGCAGAGCCACTCCGTGGAGGTGGGAGAAGAGCAGCGGCAGGTCAGTTGTCAGCGTGTAGTGAGATACCAGCCTCAGCTCAGTTGGGATGTCAGTTTCCTCAGAGTACTCAAAAATGGCTGCCATGTATTTGGACAGGTCCTGGCCCCTGGCTTTGGCTCGGCCCACCTCCTCTCCAATAAGCTGGACGGCTGCATCAGAGCTGAAGGCGCTGGACCCAAAGGCCAGACCCCTCTCCCCCTCCTCATCTTCGTCATCACCTTCTGACTCTGGAGGCTTAGGTCTGTGGTTAAGGCCCCGAGAACAGATCACCAAGATGAAGTCGCACTCCCGGATCTGCCGGCAGTACCAGGCCATACTGCCCTCTTCAGCCAGGCTCAGAGAGTCCCACAGGTCCAGGCACACCTGGGGAAAAAAAGAGCATAGATATATGACAAAACAATCCAATAACACAGTCAATACCAAACCTATATTTAAAAAAACAAAGAAACAAAGAATTGAACAACACAGTCACTAGCACACTGGCCAACTGTTGAAGAAACGGTCCTTATGAAACTTAAACTGAACACCTGTAGCAAATTAAGCCTTTAAATATTATATATCTATATATTATATATATTATTATATCCACAACCTGAGTGGCCATGTGCTGCTGAATGAAGGCCCCTAGCTGCATGACAGCTTTGACATGAGCGGGGCCATCATAGCTGCTGTAGCAAATCAGAAGACGAGGAGGGGTCAGCCTGCTTCTCGGTAATGATACCGCTTCCTCCTGAGTCCCGCTCTCTGGATGCTGCCTGATGATGTCTGAGTGGATGTCAAAAAGGAAACGTGGTTGCATTTCACTGTCCTTTGGTTTAAAATGACCTGTTATCATGATCTATTAAATTAGCCTTCATGAAACACAGAAACACAGACAAGATATATTTGGTTTGTCTTTTCACCTGGTTTTATGTCAAGTTCTTTCATCTGCAGGTTGGATCTTCTCCAGGTAAGAGCAGCCAGTAAGACTACAACTATGGCTACCACAGCCAGGCACAGTGGGAGCATCAGAGCCAGGGAGGGGGTGACAGAGGGCGGCGGTGTACCTTCTGAGGAGGGTGGAGTTGTGGTTACATAACAAATCAGTGACAGACCCTAAAGAAATACTTTGACATTTTGCTAATCGCCTCCTGGCTCTAGCTCTATTTTTAGCATGCAAATATGACAGAGGAATGCTAATGAGAATATTTCCCAAAATTTTTAAAATATTACTGCAGAGGATGAAAGACTGATGAGATTGATCACACATGTATCAAACACTGTGTCTCTGTCCAACACACTGTATAGGCTGTGTAGTATATGCTCCAACAGACATTTTATATCTTTACATCTTCACAAACGTAAGGAGGGCTTTGCATAGCTCTACGATACACTGTGACTGTAAGGATCAGCAGACACAAAACAATCCCCCCTACCTTTCTCAACACGCATGACCCGAACATTGAATGTTTTCCGCACTGCATCCACTTCGTTAGCTGCAATCTGTGACACAAGAAATGTTAAGTTCACTTTTGAATTTTTGGAAATTGTACTTTGACAAGATAATCTTAAAGCTTAACTGAGATTTTGGCCATTTATTTTTGGCCGTAACACAACATCAACATCAGGCTATAATGTTAAAGTATAGCAAACATGTTAGTTAACAGTGGCCTATTTTACCAATTGACACAAAGCAACATATGATGAATTTAAGTTGAAATATTCTCTCTCCTTTTAGCACTGTTTTGGTCTCCATCAGCTCCTAAGGGGACATGTCTGGCTCTTTAGGTGCTAAATGCTCCGCTATCTTCAGCAGCTGGCCACTGACTTTGATTGTGTGCCGTTTGGTGCTGGGCACAGTGAGAGCTGATGGGAAACACAGTGTCGGATGATAATTCTTTGTGGGTTTGTCATCATGAGCTACCTCTTTAACTTTACACTTAGTCATCTGATCCTTTGTTAATATAGATGTATTGTGCAATGCATTTTGGTGGAAAACAGCTAGAACAGTACTCTGTAATCACCATCAAATATAGATGACTTATAATACACTTTTATTTTACCTCGCAGGTGTAATTGGTTCCTTCTTGAAGGTCATTCAGCTGATAGCTGTGGTAAGTTTTGTTTTTGGTGGCAATCTAAGGAAATAAAATTAGTGGTTAGTATAACTAAGTTCACTTTGTTGTCAAATATTTCTTTAATCTAAATTACAGAAGGAAGGGATTAATGCTCTGAGTGAGAACACAGCCACAAATAAAATAAAATAAAATAAAATAAAATAAAATAAAATAAAATACAGAGCTGCAGAAGTTGAAACCACTCACAGGTGTTATGTCTGTGTATTTCTTGATGCCGTTTGTGTAACAAAGTGAGAAGTAGCTTGTGATGCCCAGGTTTGGTGGAGCCAGGTTAAAGGTCACAGTGATGGCAGTCCCTTCCTGCTGGACCTTAACATGTTTGGGGTACCAGTCTACAACCAGACCATAAATGTAACGTTGATTACCAGAAAAAGCATTTAAACATTTCATTAAGTTTGTTTGAGAAGTATGAGAGATGGAGAAAATATTTCTGTCTCACCCTTTTTGCACTGCTCAAGACCGTTCTTCTCTGCACATGCTGCAAAACCATAATGTGCATATCACTATAAATTCACCATTGAGTTGGCAATAATCTGACTGAAAGATACGGTGTATGAAGAGAAATGTAGTCTTCAGAGAGAACTAATGCACTGTAAATAAGCCAACAGAGGGAGGAATTTAGATTTTAAAGGTTCCCCTGAAGCAACCACAAACTCTGTGAGCTCCACTGAAGCTGTGTGTTCGTGTGTGTGTGTGTGTGTGTGTGTGTGTGCTTGTATACCTCAAGAGGTAATACCTAGCCTACAGCTTAAAGGGGACTCACATCGAGTGGAGAAAATCTTGCTGTGGTAGAACCTCTCCCACTCCTCAGGCACCGGCAGAGCCATGACCGTAACAGCATACTGGGACCCAAGGGAAAGGCCGGGGAAAGGGTCCGACTTGTATACCTAGAGAATACAGCAGCAGTTATGACCTTGGTTTTGTTTAAACTCATTGTACGCTGGTATCTGTGCATAGGCTTTGGTGATAAAGTGAGATAAGAGTTTTTGGGCTGCCATGTGTTGGCAGGGCAGCTTCGCTACACCTTGGCACTGATTCTACACTTCTCTGGACTCTGCTGGAGGCATGAACACCATACAGTGCTTTATATGAATAATTTCTCCTTTCAGACAGTTTGAGAATTCCTTATGTTGTTCACTTCACTTGAAATTCCTTTAAAAAAGTGTATTCAGTGCATTGAAATGTTGATTTGATATGTTGCATAACGTTTGCCTGTTTTCCAGACTTTGTAGCTGTTCTTAACGTAGCTGTTATTAACATGATCAGGTTAGGTTTTTGAGTACTGAGTCATTTTTCAAAGCGAATAGTGCTTGGGCTGACTCTATAACAAACAAATCTGTCAAATCTGTTTTACTGTCAAAGCTCAGACAAACTAACCTATAATTATCCTAGTCACCTTGGTCTCATGTCAAACATGCATGGTGCTGTCATAGTGATGTACATATCTCTGGCACGTTAGCTGTGTACACAGGGCTGAGCAAAAATGTGAACATTTTCCAAAAGCAAAATGAGTCCTCAACAACCTGTAGTTATTCCAATGAGGAATATCATCAACCTCATCATGCTAAACTTGACTAAGAGATAAAACCTGAGATGTAACCATCTCTGGATCAATATCCCCACTGGTATACCCCACATAAATATAATAAACCACATTTATCAAGAATATTTTCATTGTTTTTGTGTTGTGTAACTGGCTTTTGTTGTGAGCGTATCCAGTGTAGTTTGGTATATGATGTAATATGTGACATGGTATACAAATTCCTTTGGGACATGCCTGTAACAAAAAGCAGCATAAATAACAGCCTTCCCTTTATGCGAACTTTATAGCTTTTTGCATCTGTTGGATGATCTTGTGGATCTTTTGCATTAAAGTGTTCTGCTGTTTCCTCTAAGGACCTATTTTCAGTTTGAGGGGAGGATGGTGTCAGCCAAAATCTAGCATCGTTTCACAATCACCAGGTCATACTATGAATAGAAACTACATATTCTCAGAGAGAGGCAACTGGTGTGTCCTTCCAGGGGAAGGTGTATCGTAAAACAGGAGTCAGAAAGATTTACGATTTGCTCACTGATTTAAAAAAAAAAACTGTCAAAATACAAGTTATTCATATGAAAATTATTATTTTGTTGATGTTCAGTGAGTAAAAACCAGAAGAACACTATGTTTGCAGTAAGAGTTCATGTTGCAAACAGCAAAGCAGCAAAGCAGACAGAAAAGGAAGCAAAATGACCAAAGCGTCCGGGGCCGTACCTACCCTTTGAGCTTGTGAAGCTGGGAGGGAGAGGTTACGGTTGAAGAGAAAAAGCTGACAGGCAAAAGTAGACCCTCCCAAAGCCTGGAGGGACACCTGAAAGCCTCGCAGGAAGGCGATCCCTGCAGTAAACACAAAAGGGACTGAGTGAAAGAAGTGTCACAGACATTCCAAGTTGCATACACCGTGCTACATGTGCTACGCCGGTTCAGTGCACGGTCAGTTAACATGAAAGTCTGTTCTGCTGTCACCTGTCAAAGCCAAACATATGGAATAGTCAGCTGAGTTGTCTCTAATACTGTGAAGCCCTCTCATAACGCAAGGCATTATTTTTACCTTTCAGTAATAATTCAGACCATAAAACCTGAAATAAATCTTGTTCATGTCAAACCCTGATGTGAAGATTTACGCTGGGGGAGGTCGCTCATGTCTCACATGATGAATGAGTTTCAAAACTGACTGGAATTAAAAAAAAACAGGGAAACCACTGTGTTACTCCAAACCAATTTAAAGTCATGCTGTTATGTGTCCTCATAACAACTGCATACAGGGACTGTTTTGAACATATACCAAGAGTAATTAGCATAAACATACCATAGTAACTGGGCTTCCAGGAGACAACAATAGTGTCAGACATGGGGTCTGGCTCGTGTACAGATTCAACCTTCACATCATTTGGTGCGTGGACGTAGTGCTGACAGATTTCAGGGTCTTCTTCCCCTAGCAGCTGAAAACACGGCCAGGGAATACAACCTGAGGAGAAATCACAGCGTATTTCAGCTGTTTTCAGTATAATGTCCAGAGAGAGCTCCAGTCAGCATTCACTACAGGATGTTTAAGCAAGACTAGTTTACAGCCGTGTGAGGCTGTACTAACATACAACCACTTTTAAGGCTAAAATGCTGATGTTCAGCAGGAAACATTTAGCTTATGTTGGTTCACTATCTTAGTTTAGTGAATTAGCATGCTTATATTTACTGATTAGCAGTGAACAAGTACAGCTGAGGCTGATGGGAATGGATGCACCTGTATATTAGCTTCCAGTAGATTTTTGACTCACAAATGAAAACCACAAATGACATCCTCATGGTGATTCTAGAGGAAAAGTCAATGGGATCAGGGTTCATCCTTTGGGGAGCACGATTGTTTGTGCAAAGTTTAATGACAGTGCAGTCAGTAGCTGTTGAGATATTTCAGTGTGGGCCACAGTTATTTTTTAGCCATGCATGCATGAATTCTCCTGTGCATGCGTGGCTGAAAATAACTGTGGAATCAGTTGACATCGATCCAGTTGGACCAAATGTTGTTGATCTTTGCATAAAAAAATAAATATTAACACAATAGCAACACTAAAGGTTAAACAAATATTTAACAAGGGATAAGCCAGAGTTTCTTTTTATGTTATTTGCTGTTAACTGTGATGCTGTCAAGGGCTTGTCTGTTTCAATATTAATATGAAGTGCAAACAGTGTGATCTAAAGACCTTTAATGCAAGATGAATAACATCTCAAAATGATTTTTGAGCAGTTCTAAGTGCATTTCATGCTTTACCACAGCTTCTCAGTCTACAGCCGTGCAGAATGCAGATATTCACAATCACAGGCTGTGAGTCCAGAGCAGCCTGTCTGAATTAGACTTACTTCCAAACTCTTTGATGGAGTTAAAACCCAGAGCCCTCTTGACATCACTTCTGGTTATTCTGCAGTACTCACATCCCGGTCCTCCCTGCAGAGCAGAAAATAATAATGAATTCAGATCAAACAACTGTATTTTGGTCTTTGCGTGTTGAATGCTGATGGAAAATTGTGTTTGTTTCATGTCAGGTGAACTGCCCAAGTAATTAGGTTAGCTAATCACCTAATTAAAAACACATAAAACTGGAAAACAGGATGGACAATTAAGAAAAACAGTGCAATGGAGACCGCACAAAAATGGATAAATGTACACAGTCATGCACGTGAACATGACATGAACATTAGCATTACGTTTGATTAGACTGGAATTAGATTTCTTTTTCTTACGTTTTCTATTTTGTTCTCTCTCCCTACATCAAAGCACTTTGGATCAATTGTGTTGTGTATAAAGTTTTGCCGAGTGTGTTCTCCTACCATCTGCTGCTGTTACACACAGACTACCCACTATGCTGCAAACTGTGTGGAATTCATAGCACATTAAGAATCAAATATTTCAAACAAATGCCCTTTCAAACACAAGGCATAAACAAAAACAGCTGCTCTTACATCCTATCTTTCATCTATTTTAAGAGAGAAGGTCCATATTTTAAATAATGAGAAAAGTCCAAGAAACTTGAACCCAAGAGGAATGTACTATACAATGAGCCAAGGACGGAACAAAAAAGGGTCTGTTATTTCCAAACATCTGCACATGCTTACACCAATGACTCAGACCTCCGATCAGCACTGACAGTGTTGTCAGAGTGAATTTACGGGGGAATCATAAACTTTACAAATGATAAAATGATATGGATCTCTTTCTGAACATTCTCCATGTTACATTCAATAAATAAAATGTGGTTCTGTTTAACAGTTGTCAGGTAAACCCAGAGGAGTAAAAGAGCAAAATGTTTCCCTGTGAAATGTAGTGGAGTGGAAGTATGAAGCGTGAAAATCACTCAAGTAAAGTGCAAGTACTTGTGCAGTACTTGAATGTACTGGTATAAATTGTGTGTGTGTGTGTGTGTGTGTGTATACCTCTTCACCAGCAAACATTTAGTAATCTTTACTCAACATAATCACACAACCTCAGTTTAACGCACATTCTGATGCCAGTAAATCATGAAGGGATTTCTAAGAGATGATTAATCTCTTTGATATGTATTTGTTCCCACTGCCTCAGGGTACAGGTGACAAAAATTATTTCAAGTGTTAATATTGAATTTAGAAAGTAACTTTTCAGATGTTACATTAGTGCATGTGCATGCTTGTGTGTGTGTTTTGTTCACTTGGTGTGGGTAAAAATGCAGAGAGTAATTTCTCCAGGAGGGATCAATAAAGTAATTAAAGTTAAATTAAAATTAAACTAACATTATTTTATATATATATATATATATATTTCACAAAAAGCAAATATCAGAGAAAGAACAGAAAAACAACAGAAAATGATTACAGCCCAACCATGGTTGTCTGCTTTTCTTTCTTCTTTCATTAATCATCTCATGACCCGTCAGTTGTATCTGGAAACCCTTTGGAGGGGCCCGACCCTTAGGCTGGGAACCACTGGACTAAACTAAGTTAACTAGTTACAGTTTGATTCATCAGTATTAACAGTCTAAAAATGTAATGTATTACTCTTTATGTATAATAAGCCCTTCAGTAAAGGGTCTGAGTACATCTTCCTTCTTCTGCTACACACTGCCAACTTGCCCTGCAGGTTTAGAGACCATAACTAGACTAACAGGTGGAGAAAATGAGAGAGGAAGAAATACTGCATCCGCCTCAGGCATGAGAGCGAAAGACCGTGTGTTTGTGTGTGTGCTCGTGCGTGTACGCTGGTTCACACAATGGTAGTTAAACTGTCAGCTGAGGTAATGGCCCTCAGAAAGTCTCTGTAGCCTAAATACTTACTTGCACGCAAGCTGATGAGAGAGCATGATCAACGTGCTTAGCATGCATGGTATAAATGAGTCCTCCATAAGTCCTCCATTTACACTCTCACAATGTCAGTAACACAAAGGATCACAAAAGACAACACCTGCAAAAGATTTTTAATATAAAACTCGTTTGTGGTTAAAATCAGTACCCACACAAGAGATGAAAGAAACTCGATACAGAACAAGAGAAGTTGCCGTGCCGTCTGCGTGACTGTGTGTGTCAGTCAGGTGGGGATTGTTGTGTGTCACACAACAATCCCCACCTTAGAGTTCAAATCACTTCCTTCGTCCATTTACTATTTATGAACGTAAACAACTCGCTGCCCAAGGCTGGAATACAGCACATGGAGGCTCACACCAGCCGTATCATGATCTATGGCCATGATCTATTCACCTAGTCCACGTGTACCATGTATTTCACACGGTACTGAGGAAGACCAGGCCAGAATATGGACCACAGGGGAGATTTTTAGTGTTTGATTGATATGGTTCCATAATCATAATCAAATTCTTAAAGTTTTTCTAATAACCTTTGCTCAGCGAAAACATAAATATTATCTTTGATAAGTTCAGGAATTTTCAGAGAACGTGGAGTGTGTGAAGAGTGAAAGTAAACATCAGTCGCAGACAAACTCGTGTTTTCTGTAGGGAAAACACGAACCTCCCATTTCAACATGCTACTGATCTTTCCAGACTTTCACTTATGGAGACCCTTCAGATCTACCCTGCTACCCCTTAAGGGGCCCCGAATTTTAAGGGTGTGAACCACAGCTTCAGGTTATAACCAAGTCAACCAAAGAATTATGTTTTTTTTTTTCTCCTCTTGTTTTAGTTGAGTAATTTGTGGTCAGGGATAATTTTCTAATAAGACCCTGTGTTACAGGATAAAGAAGCCAGCCATAAAGAACATTAATGAATCTAGCGTCTGTACAGTTTCAGAAATGTTCACCCCATCTGGATTAGGGTTTTCTCTATTAGGCATTGAACCACAAACACTGGTTTGCTGTCTGAGCAGAGGTGTTTGCGAGCTCCTCCACTGTATACGACAGCCAGAACAACAACAGATGCAGCTGGAGAAGAAGCAGCATGTTCAAAAGCAGAGCAGACCTCAGCAGTAGTATCTCCCAGCATGTAACATTTTAGTAGTCTGGCTACATAAAACTCCTCCTTGGTTGGACACCCCATAATGAAATTAGGAAATTGTTGTAAATACAATGCAGATGCTGCAGAAGTCAAGTCAGCTCCTATGTGAAGACTATAACACAGAACTCCCTCAAAGCAGAGCCGGTAGAAACGTGCAGCAGTTTGGAAATCTGGCTTACCTGTCGGATACAGTCCAGACCGCAGTCCTGAGGAGTGACGGCAGCAGCTGTGGCATCCGCTTGAGCCCAGAGTGGCTGACCGAGTACCAAGAGCAGGTACAGAACAAGAGCTGCCCTCCACATGTTGCTACAGCCTGCATGACATCGTCCAACTGTGAGCACAAGACCCCAAACTCACAGACACAGACACACACTCTCACTCACTGGACTGGATGGTTGTGAGAGGCTACCAGTGTGAAAAGCAAAATCTTATGTCAAAGTGACTTCAATGCTGAGTGACAGACAGGAACCTGGGAGGAGGGAGAGAGACGATGAGGGGAGTGGTGTCTCCAGGCTATGGGTGGAGGTGAGACTCACTCTACATGTTTTAACAGTTACGCAGCCACACTGGTTCATTTCGCGGTTTAGGTGAAGGCACATGGCAGGTTTGGCTCCAAAATGCAATCAATTCTTTGTAGCCAGAGCCAAGTAAAACCTATTCACATTCAAAACAAACACACACAGGAAAAATACACAACTTTTCAGTGAGTGGCAAAAAAGTGTAGGTGTCACATTCATCAAAAGGTTTGTCAGGAGTCCAGTAAGTGGTAGCCAGGTTTGTTTTATTAAACGCAGATGAAACGACATATTTGCGAGCTATATACATATGAACGTGGGGTCGTTTTCACAGGAAACGCAGCATTAAAAAAAATCAAATACATTTGGGAAAACTAGTATTTCGAACACCAAGTGAAATCGCGAATCACTATTTATCAAATCCTGATAAAGCACTGGTGGACTACGGTGCAGTAAAATAAGATGGAAATTAAGAACAAGAAGTTTGCATCACGGACTGCAGACCCTGGAGAAGACAGCGGTTTCACCGGATCTGAAAAACAAGGAAACAAAAATGAAGTTACCCCTCATTATTTCCAAACTAAATAACACACCACACAATTTCATTGCAGTCAGCAACTTAATTTAATGTCCCAGTTTTCCTGTTTTATCCCACATTTCACCCTCTTCTGGAAACAATCGGATCCAATCTGCGGTATGATACTAAATGACTGTAGCTAGTCTGTTATGATTCAGTTACAGAAAACAATCTGTGCTTGTCAGGCATCCGGATGAGCTGATAGGTCTTAGCGTGCCCATGCAAGGGAAAACCTAGCGCTTCCACCAGGATTCTTTCCTTAGAACAACCGTAGGGAAAGTGCCAATGTGCAGCCTGCACAGAGCAGTTTATCCAGTTTCCTCAAGCGAATACTTGAACACCTTTATCATATAAGGCTTTGGAACATGAACACAGGTGCTGATGATTTGCCACTCGTAAAATATTTTTCCACTTGTAAGGTTGTAAAGATTTACGAGTGTCAAAAGCACCTATGTTAGATGCCAGATTCAACAAAAGATTGGTCTTGACTGCAGTGAGTCACAGAGAGTTCATTTTATTAAATGCAGATGCTACAGCACGTTACAAGCTATGTACTAATGAGTGTGAAACACATGCACTGGCCATTCAAAAAAATTTGGAAAAACCTGTATTTCAAATACCAAGTACAATTTATTTATGTGTAAACCTTCAAAAACAGATGAGTAGCTCTCTAAGGAAACAGTCATGGGTGGTCCAGACCATATGAGTCACGAACAGATGAGCTGCCTCTCTCTGCAGGGTATAGGCTTATTTGACCCGAAATTTGTTATATATATATATATAAAATTAATATGAAGCTCACCACATCATCATCAAAATCAGGGCTCGCCAATTTAAAAAGAGGCTGCAGCTCTGTGTTGTCAAAGTCCTGTTTTCAACCACGGACCTGAAAACCCACAAGATTTTTCTTTTTTAAACCACCTGTCTTCTCGCTCTAAAACGTGAACGTCGCTGGCCTCACAGGTGTGTGTTATTCATCACCTGGTTCTAAACGCCACTTTTTAAACCTCTTCCATGTCTTTGCATTCCTTTTCAGGTTCAGGTTGTACAAACTGCAGTCACCTTTCTCTCTCTACAGTGTGATGCTTGGGTTGAAAATCACTTTTCAGGTGCACCAGTAGAGGTGGGCAAGACGGACAAAATTAATATTGCGACTATAACAGCATCAAAATGTCAGTGAGCACAGTGACACACTTTGTGTTAGTTGTGGATTCTTTTGCCACCTGTTGAATCTAAGTTCAGTATTAATTGCCTTTTGAGCTTTTTAGCAGCTAAATGCCACTTCTGTCATGCAGTGAACAGGATGTTTGGAAGAATTCTTTCTATAACTAAGAGCAGCTGCCTGTTACTGGGAACACATTTCATCCACCATGAAATCAGTCATCAAATTAAAATGAAAAAATAAAAGGCATAATAATAGGCATTTTAGTAGAAAGATCAGATTTAGGACTGGATGAAACCATAATGATCCCTTCTGGGAAATAAGGTCATTTATTACAAAAACGAAGCGTGCAGACATTTAGCCAAAGGATTCTCACTGTGTATTTGTCCCATTTCTTCTCAGGATCGTACGGCTCCCAGCGACTCGCGGGGAAGATGTGCTTGTTCTTCTCATACCAGCTCCTCAGCACCACTTTACCTGCATGAGACTTTAGGCAAAAGAGCACAAGCTGGTTAACTCTGACTTGGCCAGGCCAGACTCATCATTATGAGCTAATCCTTCAAATCTGAATTTTATATCTTGAATTTTTGTGTCCAGTGAGCTTTAAAATTAAATTGTAAATTATGAGGAACAGTGTGACAAACAAACAAACAAACAAAAATAGATAGATAGATAGATAGATAGATAAATAAATTAAGTTTTCAGGGGATTGGCTTGTTCCTCTTTGACCAATGGTATTTGAAGTTAGTGTCACAGTCACATCACCTTGAAATGTTGTTTCTGGTTCATCTTAGTTGATAAACATTTTGTACAGAGCATCTACAGGTGTTTCCAGATTCTTTTAGCTTCATTGTTTACACTAGTTCAGATCACCCAAAAATTTCTGTTCATTTTCCCCATAATCTCCTCACCTCATCTTTCTCTACAGTGGCGTCGTTCACAAGTCGAATATCATCGTGAACGTCAAAGCTGAAAAGAGGGCCTACGGAAAAGGAAGGAAAACCAAACTTCACACTGTTCCATCTGTTGAGCAGAAACACTGACTGACCACCTCGGAGTGTAACATCTAAAAAACAAATCAAGATGCACCATATTAAAGATCTGGATTCCGCTGGAGTTCACTTACCAGATTTGCCTCTGGCCTTCGTCACAATGAAGTCGTAAAAACTGTGGTGCTGAATGAAAGAAGGCGAGAAAGTATAAAGATATTTAGTGAATGAAAAAGCGAACCAGCTGCAGGACCAATTTAAAATACAGCATTTGAACTAGTGACCTTAACCAGTTTGTTCTAATAAAATAGAAATCTACTTTTTAAATATTTATTGAATCACATCAATTTCAGCAATTAATGTTATTATAGCCGTAAAATCTACCAGTGCACAATGAGTGTTTATGACTCTTGGATAGTGAACACAGATACACATGAAAGCTATTGAATCTGATGTAATACTTTAAAGTAACAAGAGAGGAAATGAACCAAAACAAAACAAAACAAAGTGAAGCAACAGGGTTCAGCCGTTTTCAGCTGCTTTTCATGAGTGTGTCATTGATGCCTGCAGAGCCTACATGAGGGATTATCAGATCCTCTTTGATGTACATCAGCTGCTCTACCCCAGCAGACCTGCAGAGAAGAGAAATGAAAGTGAAGAAAGTCAGGCAACTCCCATTGGTGGTATCAAACAAAATTAGAGGGACTGAGAGGGTGTGACTATGTGAACACATAAAACTGATCTGTTTTTTTTTTTAAATAAGATCAGAGATTCTGTGCTTTCCAGTGTCCAAACAAAAGATTGTGAGATGTGGTTTGAAAATTTAGATGCCAAGGTCAAGAACAGTGAGTTCTGAGAGACAATGGTAAGTGAGTAGGGCCGGAGACACGATTTTACAGATATTAAACCTGTCACATTTCTCAGCTGAGTAGTACAAATGTCATATTTTATGACAGGTAAAACATAAAGTGCAGGTGATGCCTGTTGGAGAGGCTCATTTATGTTTCTGTTACGCTGTCGTGAAATAATTATTAGTCTGTTTGGTAATACTGTCTTCCTGCACCGCCAAACCACAGGAGGAAGTGTGGGAAGGAAAAAAAAAGAAATCACAGGAGGAAGATGACCTGTCAGTGAGAGTAGAGAATGAGCGTACTCACTGATTCATTAATAGCGAAAGTGTATTTTTAGCTGACACTCCTTTCCTTTTTATTGTCTCACCTGAGCTCACTGAAGTCTTTCCGGAGGACTTCCAGTGCCCTCTGCAGGAAGTTCTGGATGGTATTACCCTTCTTCATCTGCAAGAGAAATGCACACGGATGATGATGATGATGATGATGGTTACTGTTATGTCTCCATAAATTCTCCCTGTTATGGATACCCTACACAACTTGGTGCTGAAGCTCATCATGCTTTACCTTGACCGTCTTACGGTGTCCAGAGCCATCCCAGTAGCTGAATGTAATCTCAATCTCCTCGCCTGGAGACAAAGACGCACACCATTGTTAAACTGAGAGAGTGAGTGAGTGTGTTCATGTGTGTAATTACAGCAGAGAAAAGACAAAAAAAATGAGGAACTGAGACAAAACTGAGACATTTGTCAGAGGACTCTGTGTGTGTGTGTGTGTGTGTGAGAGACACTCCTAACACTCACTCTTAATCTTCTCCTGTTTGAGCTCCCACTCCTGCCTGAGTTCCTCTCTGAGACGATTCTCCTCCTCCTGAACACAAGAAGCAGAATAAAAATAATCAGAGTCATGATCACGGTTTCTGATAGAGGACCATGTTACACTCACATGACGTCAGAGGCTGGACTCATAACGAACCAGCTTGTCACAGTATGAAAATGGCACATTTACTACTGTATTAACTGTATGAAGAGCATGAGCAGCCACATTCCCTGAGATGTGAACACAAGTGTTACATGGGTAAACCTTTGTTGATCTAACCTATACAGCATGTGAGCTACAATTTGCCAGTTACAGCTTGCCTTAATTACAGTTATATTTATGCATATTTTCTGTCTTCACAGTTTGATTTACAATGAGATGACACGCATCTCTGGAGCAACTTGTAAAGCTAAAAGCTAAAATACTCCAAGAACTGCAACAATCTTTAGTTACCAAAGTCTCAAACAAGCAACTCACCTCTCTGTCTCGATCAGGAAGGAAACTTGTGTCCACATCTGGATTTTTTCCCAGTTTCTTCTTAGCTGGAGGATCTATGAGACAAAATCATCTGTTAGACAAAGTCACAAATCAGCACAGTATACCCCCATCCCCTGGATTCTTCACAGTGACATGGGCCCCCCAGCGCTAGCTGTTTTCCCCCTGTTTGCAGTCTAAGCTACGTTAGCCAGCTGCTGGCTGTAGCTTCATATTTAACGTACAGATGTTAAAGTGACATCACCATTCTCATCTTTCTTCTAGCTTTAAGTGGTGACTTGAAATACTCATGAGAAGCCACAACAGACAAATCATATATACTGTGCAGTGTACAGTTTACCAGTTGGACAACAGCAGTCACACACAACAGAGGTGAGGACTCACAATCCTGCTCTTCTTCCTCATTCTCCTCTTCATCGTCTTCTTCATCTTCAGGATTAAAGGATAAACTGGCTATTTTCCTCTTCTGTTCCTCCTTTCTCTTCTTCTCTTTCTGCTTCTCTAGTTTGCTGTAATGACAGAAACATAAATAATGAACTACCACAATATGTTTTCAATAACAGTGCGTTTCCTATGCAGAACTAAGTGAGCTAGAATTACTGCCTTGTGGTTTTATATCTCTGCCATGCAGTCAATTTGCAGTTTACATCCAGACTTACATAATATATGTAGTGAAGACTGAAGGAAGGAGGAATTTAATGAAAAGCATTATGTTCGCATGACATTAAGCGCAATAAACTGACAGAAAACCAGAAAACATAATGCCTCTGCCCACGGCTGTCACCAGCACATAAACACAGAGGCATAAAAACTGACAGTCAGTTTGTCTTATACAGCTGCAGCTGTATTATTAGCAGACAAGTTTAACTAGAACCTAGCAAAACAAGAAGCTGGGTTTTACTGTTACCACCTGGTGACAAGCTGCCTCTGTGCTCCCGGCTCTGATAAGCTTGGTGTAACAAAGCGAGGCTGGACACCATGAAGACTTTTCATTTATTTTCTAAATGTGTTTTGAGCTTGCTGGGAACATTCCTTTAGAAACACAAATCTTTACGCTCAGTTTCCTCTAAACGTGGAACTGATTTCTTCCAGAGACACAAAAACACTCACTCATGCTCCAACTACAGTGGGTTAGCGTCATAGCTTTCCATTTCAATTGTTAGTGTGCCTTTTTTCCTGTCACTTTTAGTTACATTATTAGAAAATCTTCTTTCATCCGTAGTGCAGCTAAGGACAACTTGTGTTTTGTAATTTGAAAAGAGCCCATTGTAAATCAGAGGTTAACCCAACTGTCACGCCTGAGGCCACAGTCTTAAGCAATTTGGAAACAGATACAAGAAAGTGCAAAGAAAATCCCTGGGATACATTTGATGTCCTTTAATGTTTGTGATGGCTGAACATCTCGTTCCACATTCATGCACGCTTTTGGAACCCAGCTGCAGGGATTTTCTCCCATTCAGCCGTAACCACATTAGTGAGGCTGGGTGCTGATGTTGTTCGATAAAGCCTGGCTCCAGTTCATCCTGTGTGTTGGATGGGGTTGAGGTCAGAGCTCTGTGCAGACCAGTGAAGTTCTTCCACACCAAACTCAAAAAACCATTTCTTTATGGGTGTGGCTCTGTGCACAGCGGCATGTTGAAACACAGGAGGACACAACAGAGGAAGCACACTACTGTCTAAAACAGTGGTAATCAATTTCTTTGGCTTGGGAGAGTATCTTCTCAGGTAGTGCCAGGCGGTTTGAGTGTTATATTACCTCGGTGTATACTGGGTGCACACTGAAATGTATCAAGTATTTCTCGTTTTGAGTGTTGCACAAGAGTGCAGGGCACACAAACCTGATATGTTTTATTAAACTGGAGTAAAACGTTTTTAAGCAAATAACTTATGAAATCAATAACTGTTTTTTTTTTTGCTTAACTTACTGTAATAATTGTCTACCAGCTCATATGTTATAATATTATATGATACATTATATTATCCATCAAAGACAGCTTAAATGGGTGTTTTACCTGGCACTGGACACTTTTATGCACAGCACTGACACTTTAATGACAGTTTGCTGCTATGGACATCACTGAACAATTCTTGCACAATGGGCGTCTTGCAATATGTTTGGGGGTGTGGGCGGGGGAAGCAGGGGGAGGGGTTTTTGAGTGTGTTTGTTTTCTTTTTCATTGTACTTATCTAGTATTTATTATTACAATTTTATTTTTTTTTTATGTTGACCTTTACTCTCCTGATCCCAGGAAACGCTGTCTCATTTTGTCTGCACTGCAGTTGTATGTACGGCAAAGTGATAATAAAGCCTGATTTGATCTGATGTATGTAGTTTCATGACAGTAGAAATAATAATAACATGGAGACAATTAAAGCATTCAAATCAAAATGCAAAACAATTATTTTCACTAACAAGCATGAAAAAGTTGTGTAACTTAGCCAAACTCTGGCATCGAGTCACTCCAAAGTAAACAGGCCACAGGTGTCATCAGTAATATCCACAGGCTAACAGTTATCTACTGACTGACTCTGGTGCATGAACAAAATCTGAGCACACAGCAACTGCAAGCCCTGGTCAGTCACCTAAACTTTGCCATTCAGTACTTGAATGAGCTTTTAACACTATTTGAGGTTGTAATGCTTTCATTGATCACTTTATATTTCTACTGTTTACTTTGTAAATACTGTAAAAGAAAGAAAAACTAGCTGCCACTGTAATAATTTTCCGGAGTTATAATATCCTCTCTATGAATATTATTGCTTGAAAAATCACTGTGACAATTAATCCATCATTAAAACAGACGCTCACTTTCTGTTAGTAACACTACTCGGTTATTCGGCTAAGTGCTTCAGGTCAAGATGTGAGCATCCACAGAGTATTTTTATTCCTCTTGAAATGCTTTATTTAAATGATTTCCAGAGGCCTGAAGACTGTGGTGGTACTTCAAAAGAAAGAAAATAGTTAAGAAACAATCAAAAAATATAAAATATATATTTTTTGTATAAATATCTTGGGACTCTGGCCCTGTCCACATACTGTAGCCACTGAAACATAGCTCTTTAAGATGTAAGACTAGTGGTTTAATTTTTTTTGTTTTGGTGACAGTTTTTTTTGTCTGATGAATTCTGCATTGCTGGGAGCAGCATTGAACAACTGCAAACAGTGGTGTCCCTGCTCCCAAAAATGTATTGACCAGCAATGTCACCCTCACAAACATCTGCTCTACATTAACAACAAAACTACAGTGTGAAAGTAAATCAGACAGACAGCAGTGACTCACAGCTGGAGCTCCTTAGACTGCTCCTTCTTGGCCAGCTGTTTCTCTCTCTCCTTCACCAGCGCCTCCTGCTTGGCCTTCATATCATTCAGTGTCACCAAACCTGATCAAAACATAAAATAAGATTTAGATTGATGTATACATCAGTGATGCAGTTAGTTTATGTCAAATTCCCAAGACACCATTCAGTACTGTAGACATGTTTTTGTCCCTCTTCATGTTGCTTTCTCCGTCTGGGTGGGTCCAGGTGTTTCCTCATCGCCTCAGAGTAACAGGCTGTAGTGACACAGGACGGTTCATGTGCTACATTAGCAAAGACACTCACCAACTGTGCTGGACTTCAGCTCTGCCTCTACAGCATCATAGTGAGCTGAGAATTTCTTATCAATGTTGGACTTGACCATGTTGTCCTGTGGGGAAACAGGAGACAGAGCAGAGACAGGGAATAAAAGTGAGTTCAGACGACTTTGTCATGTCTTTGAGACACTGTGAGTGACAGGGTGCCTGCAGGAGACTGTGCTGTAATATCAGTGATGTGTGTTTTTATTTCACAGGTTAGCATTATGCTACTATGTGTAACGGTGACCCCTTCACTGAACTTGCGAGTCGCTGCATACATGTAATGGTTAATTTATAGCTAAATTAGCGGACTAGGAAGTGAGGGATAAACACGTTATAGTTTCGGATAAGAGGTTACAAACCTCTGCAATCTTCTGCTTCAGCTGTTCGAGCTGCTCTCTCTCCTTTTCTCGTTTTTTCATCAGCTGCATGGCTCTCCCAGCCTCACTGGCAGCTCCTTTGTACTGCGCCATGATGCCTTCTCTGCGTCCGACACTCGCTAAGAAAACTCTAATATCAGAAAGACTTTAGTTAAACACTAAAACAAACCGCTGCCTTTTCCTGTTGTGTGAAGTCAAACCTCACGGCACCTAACAACAAGAAAAATGGCGACGGCGAAGTGCATGCTGGGTAGTCCCTGAAGTTAATATATGTGATGCCTTCACGTACCCCAGGAAACTACGGAATTACGAGTCCGCATTGCAACGACAGAGTTGAGGCAGTCATATCGGTGTTATGATGTAAAGTGAGACGAAAATTGGTAGATTTTCTCTACTCAAATCATCACAATGTAAAATGCAACAGAGAGAAAGCCACTGAATTTATTAGGCTTGCAACTGACGATGATTTTCCTCATTTATTGTTAAATTGATCTACTGATACATATATTTTTTTTAATAATTAGTTAATTGCCGGTCTTTAAAATGTTAAAAACAGTTAATCTTACTTTTCCAATTAGTTAATTTTCTGCTGAACAACTAAAGCTCTCAGCCCCAGCATGTATTTATAAACTGACGGATTAAACTTTTTTCTGGATTCACACAGTCTGTTTGGTAAAACAAAACAAAAATGCTCAAGGAGTTTTTGACATGAATTTTATTGATAACTTGGTACAGTTTTCTAGGAAGTACATCTGAAGTTAGTGTAAAATGAAAGGCGATACTGATAGTGACAATAAGAATAACAATTTTTATGAACTGGCTTTAAATGTACAAAACATATCAAATGTCAGGAACATTACCAGGTTGCAGATCTGTGCCAATTAAAAAACTAAAAAAAAACAAGGCAGATGCAGATCTAAACAAAATTCTCTCACTCTCTCCCACTCACTCAGTCACTCACTTATTCAATATCATTTGCTCTGTCATTACACTCGTGCAGCCTCTTTGTCCCTCATTTGATGCCAGTCCTTGTTAGACAGTGAAATGGCAATTTGACTGCAACAGAGTGCGAGAGATGTACAAAAGGGAGAGATGAAAACGTTCACGGCACACATACACAAAGACCGCAGGCATGGGATGAAGGTGTTGCTCAGCTGTATGCAGGGCACCACAAACCTGGGGAGAGGGAGAGACAGAGAGAAATTCAGATGACTGTGTGAGGAGGAGAGATAGAAAGTGACTGATCATGTGAGAAAAAAGATGTATATTTTGTGAATTGTCAAGAATGTAAATAATACTGAGGCCAGGTAGGAACGGGAAGCTCTGTAGTGTGCTGTTTCTGAAGTTTTAGCTGAGTGTGTGTAACAGTTATTCTCTTGTCACGTGAGCAGAAAAGATTATTTTTCTTTGGTCTCATCTCGATTTATCAGCAAAACACAGTTTGGTTCCCATGACTGTTCAGATAAGAGTAAAGGAAGCGCTTCAATAAGATTTTTGAAAGAGAGGTGTTGTACCGTTAAGTCTGACAGGAATGTGGTGTAACTGGAGACCAGTGTGATCAGCATGAATTCAAGGAGCAGTGCACTCAAATAGGGAATCAAAGAATGCCAGTAATGCAGTAATTTGGTGAGTTAGTGAGCATTCGTTACTGTCTCATGGACTAATGTTCAGACAATGTTTGCACCAGCGTACCAGACGTGTAGACAAGCGAGAATGGCCAGGAAAATGCCACAGAGGAACGCAAAGGGCACTGCTAACAGCAAGGTAAGGCAGCGGTACGTCCAGATACGAGCCCTCTCAAAGCCAGTGACACTGTAAAGCCACACTTGGTCTATACTGCGAGGTGTAGCAGGCTCTGCCAGCACATCACTGACCTCCACCTACAGACAGGAAACACAGGGGGGGGGGTTAGGTCAAGTCAAGTCAGATTAGTTTATTTATAGATTAAAAAAAGAAAAAACAAAAAAAAAAAAAACAAGTGCTGACTGAGGACTGAGGTACATCCTGAAATGTGAGGGGAGTTTGTTCAAAATGTTGTGATGTTTAAAAAAAGTGGTTTTCAGTTACAGTTGGATGAAGGAGGATGCGATGTAACCATTGACTATGGAAGTGATTATAATGGATAACATACTGTATAAGTTCAACATATTGATTATCTTTAGAGCAGCAAAAGAAAAAAACTATTGACCTCAAAGGTAAAGATCCTTTTGGTGTCAGGAAATTGATTTTCAGACATTCAAGTGCTGACAGTATCACTGCCATGACAGACAATGTAGACCTGTAGGTGCTTGTTGATGCCGTAAGGGTCCCTGCTGACTGGAGGGGTGGGTGTGGGTGTGGGTGTGGGTGTGGCAGGGGCTGTGGGAGGGGTCGGAGGTTTGGGTGCTGGAGTCGGAGTTTTGGAAGCAAACTCCGGAGGAGGAGGAGGAGTATTCATCTGTTCTCCTCCTCCAGCATCTTCATCGCTGTCATCATCGATCTTACACTCCACAAGACAGTCGTCGCTCACCATCATCATTCTCACTGCAGACAGAAGCACATGTTTTCACATGCAGGAAAACTTGAACACAGACAAATGAACTGGGATACCTGAACTCTGATCTTGCTTTTATCTTTAACATTTACACTGTAAAACCGGTGAACACACACACACACACACACAAACATGCACAACACACTCCTGCAGACGACTGCAGGCATGTGGAGTGTGACAGCGAGCTGAGCACTGCCTCCACCACCTGTTCTTTAGCCCCCAAAAAAGAAGCCATTTCAAAATCTGTAAATAGCAGCTGGTAATTTTAAAATTACATGTCAAACGTGAAACACACAGTGTAGTCACTCTGTATCAGTGTTCTTATCTGTGTGTTTTCCACAGGGAAGAGAGCAATTCAGTGTTACTTCTGGTGATTTGGAGTGGGGACTTTCCCTTTAGAAAAAAAAGAAGATTTAAGATTCAAATACATTTGCTGGATGCAATCCTGCCTTGGAGTTTTGAGCAAAATAAAACAAGAATTGTATTAAGACTGTAAGAGCTGTGTAAGACTTGTGATAATACTTTTAATCAACTTGCATGTATCACAAATACTGTTTACTACATAAAACTGCTGCTGCAAGGAGGCAAAATGTAGTTGTAACTCATGGTCTAGTTGAGAAGTCATCGCAGCAGATCCACGCTTGGGACAGCAACAGCAGAAATGATGAATCATGTCTGACTTACCTGACTCAGAGTGCTGTCTTAATCCTGTATCAGGGACAGACCCTCGCAGAGAGGTGGGGCAGGAGAGCCCTGCAGAGAGTGCTAATTTAAAATGTCAATGAGATCAGTTCAACCGCTTAATCACAATGTCCCTCAAAGCAGATTTAGCTCATACAGAGGTGCACACACACAAACACAAACACACACAGACACCTACAGTGTTTGACACTGACTTAGAAAGGCAGAAGTGCTAATGTGGTACAGTGTCTTTTACTCCTTGTGTGTGTGTATGTGTGTGTGTGTGCGTGTGTGTGTGTGTGTGTGTGTGTATTCGGTGGTCTTGGAAGGGGTTATTTTAGGAGGAGGAGTGGATGGTGTCTAAAAGATCTCATTACAGCACAGGGTCTTAAAATAGGAACTGAAACAATGAAACACACACACATACACACCAATAATTCAGTGGATAAGTCCAACTTTATGATTCAGAGTGTTGAATACTTGCATTTGACATAGTGGTGAGTCATAACACAGCAGTGGTACATCTAGAAGTTTTTTACACGGGTTGGCAAGAGGTTATGGCACAGTGGCAGTGGCATGTCTCTCTGTCTCCATCTGTCTTTCCATAGTTTCTGTCTCTCTCTGATTCTGTCTTATCCTTCTCACTCATCTCTTCATTCCTCATGCTTTGTTTTTCTCCATCTCCCTCTACTTTTTCTCTTATTTCCTCATCTCTTGCCTGCAGGTTGCTGCACAACAATCAATGTGTAATATGATCACTTGGTTAAATTCTGTGTTTAACATGGTTGGAGCATGTTGTCAATGAGCTACAATAAAACAGTCAAATCAATAAACAGTAGGTGATATTTAGATCATCTAAAAATATTTCCATTCTGAGGATGCAAGCTGTTTGTGTGCAGACCTGTGTTGAGGTTAACATGTCAGAGGAAGGCCACTTCTAAATACATTTTTATAAAAAAAAATATATTTTCTTTTCTATAAATCTTTTCATTTTTTCTGGTAATGACACTGAAGTTTTAAAGCCACAGTTTCTGCAACAGATTATTCATAATAAATTCTTTGAGAATAAACCGTCAAACCCAACGTTCCCTAAGCCAGAGGATCTCAACCTTTTTGACCAATGACCCTTTGCCCTTATCACAGGTCAAATTGCATGTTTAGAGCAGTTCAACCAAACAGTGATGTTCTGTTCTTAGACTGTTGCATCTGAAGAGTAGAGAAAAAGATGAGATTCACACTACTACATATACATATTAAAATCTATATCTTGAGATCCTTCAGTTTTACCCTCAGAGGTTCCCGATTCCTGAGTTGGGATTAACTGCACTGAACATTACCAACTCAAACGTGACAACACAACATCTTTTGCAAAACACTGCAGCTGCGTGCCTGGAGCTTGTTGTATTAATTAAGATCAGGGCTCAGTAAACAGCACAGGCTGCTCCAAGTCACATCGTGATGTACATAAATCCACCAGCTCTGCTGCAGCAGCTGAACTTGATAACTGATTATGATTAACTTTAAACAGAGAAGCTCTGACTGTGAAGTTTACAGCAGTGCTGCTTCTACTATTTATTGCATATTTCAGCGCTGACAGTTTAGGGAAACAGTGATGATTGAATATTGCATTATTTCACAATCACAGCTTTAGGAGCTGAAAAGCTTTGAAGCCTCCATAGTAGCTGTGGCAGCTGTCCCCTCTTCCCCCCCCTGTACAACCCCCCCACCACGAAATACAGTCAATCATGCAGTTTAATTACACCGACAGCCTCTTAATCATTCATCACTTTATCATCTTTATTGAATTCATATTTTTTTTAACCACATATACAATTGGACACAGTAAATTTAGTGACATCATCAAACAGTGATCCAGAATAACATGGTGTTTTAATCATAGAAGCAGGATCAATATAAAAAGAAAATGATTCCTCTTCCAATACTGAAACACGACAGAGGGGAGATGCCGTATGTAAAACGTTTCAAATGCTTTTGGAGCCAAAGGAATTGTACACTTCACTGCAAAAATCCTGAAACATACATTTGAATCGGAACCTGTGGATGGTGCTAGATATATATATCTTAGTCAGGGGGGCCCAGAATGTGCTGATGAATGAGACAAGAGTTTAGATCATGGCTCCAAAATGTCGCCGTTGCATTCACAGTTTAAACCAGAGGAAGTTGCTTAATCCTCTCTGATATGGGGGCCATTTTGGCTCTTGAGGCTAGGGCACAGTTTCCAGTTGAAGAGTACGTCAACCAAAGCCCTGAGTGAAAAACAAAAACAAAAACTTACTTATTCCTTCAAAGCCAAACCTGAGTTAGCCCGTCTCTAACTCTGCAAAAGCCCTGAGATTTGGCCTGTGCATCAGGCCATGTATCACATATGAAGGGGGATGTGTGTTTTATCTGTCATCTGTGTGTGAGTGTGTGTGTATGTGTGCTAACACTGCATGCTGCTATTAAATACTGACCTCATAGCTTTCCCAGCTAACATCTATGGAGCCCCACAGTGTTCAGTCGTAGAATAAATAAATATTTATAAAATAAATAACCACTTGAATATATAACTTGAATGTTATAACTGATAACCAATGAAACTGTAATTATGGAAATGAAAAATGAAATAAAATGTAATAATAAGTTAAATCTGAAGAATTACCTCAGTTATTTAACAATTTTTTAGGTCAATATATATTTTACACAATTTAATCACGGTTATTTCATATTGAACACTTTGGGGTTCCTTAAACGTCTTTCTGGATCACACTTTTAAACGTAATATGTAGAATTTAAACCTACTGGGTCTTTTCAAGTGATCTAAATGTGAAGAATACGAAGGACAAGATGAGAATCAGATGTGAAGGCACTCCTAGACACAGGCCCCAGATCAGGTTTTATTCAAAATAAAGAAATATTTTAGGGAGAGCTGATCTCAGACCTGCCACTAGGGGGCAGTTTAAGTCTGTTGTAGTATTTGATGTTAAGTATGATGGCCACCACTTTTAAAAGTCAGTCTTGATATCACTGGTGATGTCACATCCCTGATTCTCCACAAATTGCAGAAGCCTGGAGAACAAAAACAGACCAGAACAGAAAAAGACCAAAACCAGCTGGTAAACAGACACACTGGACGCACAGTAACACGGCACCGAGACTAGTGGCACTATGAGATGGCAGAGACGCAAATATTATACACGTGTCAAAAAAATAAATCAAGATCTTCACCAAATGCATCATCGTCATCGGTGTGATCATCATCATCATCATTAAACAATAGATCAGTGATTCCAGTCATCTCATCCTCTCTCTCTCTCTCTCTCTCTCTCTCTCTCTCTCTCTCTCTCTCAGTCCACTGGTCTGAAAAGGGCCCGTCCTCTGAGACCAAATCCTACTTTTTTGGCAGCGGGGGCAGCTTGAGCAAGAGAGGAAGAGGAGGAGGAGGACACAGGGGGAGCAGGGGTAGCAGGGGTGGCGAGAGCGGATGGCTGGACGGGAGGCTGGCGTGACAGGAGCTCCTTGAACACTGAGTTCATCTGACGGCTGATCATCTCCTGAGAGAGAGAGAGAGAAAGAGGAGGAGGAGATCATGAAAACGTAGCCTCAGAGACCCTGGTCCTGATCACACCTCCCACCGAACACAGGACCTGTCCCGTCCCTGTGTGATCTTCTCAGCTACACGAGCTGCAAGATGCTGCATGCTGTGATAGGACATTTCTCATTTATGTTCCTGGATGGTCCTTACACTGTGACAGTCATTGTTACATTGAAAGTACTTGTATCTCTGTAGGGAGAATGATGGCCATCAACAGGTGAACCTGGCCTGATGTTAAGGTGTATTCTGAAATCAATGCATCGGTCAACAGGTATTAAACTGTTTTACAATTGTTTTGGCTCAGTTTTCACAATAACGTTTTAATGTGCAAAGAGCTAAACTGACTCTCTAAATTCTTACCTTTAAGCACAAAATGCTGCACTTATTTAAAAAGTGGAAAACATTAAATCACAATCTCAGTCTTCAGAAAACAGACTCTTCAGATAACAACGTATTTAAATGCTTATTACGAAACGTACAAATCAACAAATCAAGCATTTCTCCCTTATTTTAACATCATCACCAAGCTGAGCAGCACTGCAGCACATCTCATGATCACGTCTCGACCTCTGCTATACAATTCAAATGTATGGCAGCAATGGAAAGAAGAAAAATGGAATTTCCTCCTTTCTGATCCCTGTTGAAATGTCACAGCGTGCTGAGTCTGTTACAGTAATGTATGCATGGCAGTATGACTGTAGCTCACTGTATTTTATAACTGGAAAAAATACAGTGAAATAATGACAGTCATCATTAAGCTTTGCAATAATGCGAGATTCACAGAAAAGTCAGACTTTATTATCTGGATTTACATTGATGCAGAGGGTTCAATAAAGAAAATGAAGGTTTTCAAAAGTCATTTCAAGCACTGACTTCAGCCTCGGTTGCTACAAAAACCTCTATTGCGTCTTGTATAATCTGAGGAAATGACTGTTGCAGCAATTTCTGATAAAGATCATTTTATTCAACAAAAATTAAAATTAAGTGACAAACACACAATGGTGCGATGCTCTGATAAACCCATTGCATCATGTGTGACCTAGTTTGCTACAGACGATTTCATTTTATGTGAAGAGTTTTACCAACTGTGAAAACTGAGCCAGATGTATTGTAAAATTCTGTAATACTGCAGCTGTGCCAGCTGAGTGTCCCAACCTTTAACACCTCCCCACCTGGTTTGTATGATTCAATCCAGCTGGGGGACTGATGAGGTGCTCTAGTTGAAACTGGTGCACATCAGTCCTGTGCCCATGTTCCTGAGCCTAGTCCAAAGGCCTTCAGTAGTTTACCATGAACAGAAAAGGCACCTCCTTTTCATAGAGGGAGAATCGGTCGCTGCACCCCACTAATATAATATCTCATCAACTCTTGTTTTGTGGAATCATCCCCCCCGTTTCCCTGTTTATCTACAGCACCGCATATCAAATATTTCCTGGACATGTCTTATATACTTGTTTTTTGTTGTCAGCGTTCAAAATTGGTGCCTTTGAAAAGCCCAGGAACTCTAAAGTCTTGGCAACGCTCAAACCAACCCTCCCAGCACCCACAATCACGCCTTTTCCAAAGTCTGTCAGATCACATTTTAGTCCATTCTTAAATGATTTATTCAAATTCACATGGGTTTCTTTGGCAAGTGTCTGTTTATGCAGCAACGCATACACAAGTGGGAGAGAAGGCAGACTTCTACAGAAGCAAGGTCTGCATTTTTCTGGTCAATGAGCGTAATATTCTGTATAACAAGCTATACAGGATGTATCTTCAGCTATAGCAGCAAGCTGCTGATTTCTGAGACTCTTATCTAGCTATTTAGCAAGCAGGTGAATTCAGCAAAGCAGCTTAACAAGCAAGGTTAAGCCTGGACTACAGTGTTGGCTAATCCCCTACCACACTTGGTTTACATTATTATCTAAACACAATATCATATCTTGTTCTATGTAGTAGGCCTAATGAGAAAAACCTCCTTCTTTTCAGATCACTCCATGTTCCAGCTTTCAGGGTGTTGTCTTTTATTGAGCAGAGTTATTAGAAAACTAAGTAAACCTATGATGTGTTACTATAAGAATGTATTTCCAAAACTGAAAATATCATGAAATGTAATTTAATCCAAGGAGTTCCAAGTGAGTGTGTCTCACAGGTGCAGTGAGTGAGCCTGAAGATCTGCCATAACTTACCTCATTTTAACGCAACATCATTTTTTTCCCCATTATTTTGTGACATTCGATTCAAAGCAAACAGCTGAAAAGGAGGAACTACTAACCTTATCAACTGTTGGTCTGTCTGCCTGACCAAATGGAGGTCTGTCTGCGGGTCTGAGGCCGCCCTGTCTCAGAGTGTCCAAAGTGTGTCTTCTCTCCTGAGACCTGCGAGACAGTTAGAAGGTAACAGAGGTAAGACTGAACAGGCTGATGTAAGTGAAAGATATAGACAGATGCTGATTTCTGCCGAAACCTGATCTGAATTGTCTCATACTTTGGCAAGACATCTTCGCACACACGCTGAAGTTTGGGGATTTCACAGTTCACATCATATCAGATTATGACAACTGTCTAAATTTCAGTCAAACATTAAATACAGATGAGGCTCTCTGTGCTGCAGTTATTCCCCTTTCACAGCCAAACTGGCGCTTGCTTAGACCACTTCCTAGACTACCATCCTTCTAATGTTTGACAGTATTGATGCTGCGTGCAGGAGAGTGTGTAAGAGATTTCATTTGCTTTCATTTTAAACTTGCAATAAAAGATTTTTTTGGCCACTTGGGGGCAGTGGAAACAACCTGTAAACACAACACTGACACACTATTACCATATAAAGTGATGTGAAACAGTACGGTGAACTAGCAGCAAACAGTTGCCTACTTACACATCCTGCAGTTACAGAACTAATCACTAACTTCTGAGGGACATATCTGTCTTTGTAGCTGCTAAATGCTAAACTCCTAAACTCTGTCTACTGTTCGTGTCTTCACTGAAAACAGTGATGAGAGATGACGGGTAGTGTTGTGTGTTTTTTCCCTTTATGACCAATGATTCTATGTGAATAATATTTATTTCCAATATTTTATCATACGATATAAACCTCTGTGTATTTGAGTATTGTCGTATGTTATCCAGCACATGCATACAGCATGCATTGTGTCCAAGGTGTGTGTCAGTCTTACACAGGCGGCAGGTGTCGTGTGGCGGGGGAGGTTGGCGGCTTTCGACTGGGGCTCCCTTCACTCCCTCTCTGTCTTCCAGGCAACGACGCACTGTCGCTGTTCACCCGCATCCTGTCAGAACGTATACACAACCTTTGTAACTTTGCGTTGTGTGCATTCGTGTGTGTGAGTTTGCATGTTTAGATGTGTGAAATAACGTGGAAGTACTTCTGTTTGTGTGTATTTTACTGTCTGCATCTATGGCTACATGTGTTTGTTGATGTGAATACATTCATTTGTTACAGCGTGCACTTGAGTGTGTATGTGTGTGTGTTTTTACCGAGTTGTGTTCTCCGTCTGTGGATCTTCTGTTGTCAGGTTTCCAGTGCTGCCTCCTCCTCCTCCTCCTCCTCCTCCTTCTTCTCTTTTCCCTCGCTCTGACCTGAGGGAGGAGAAGAAGAGAGAGAGATATATTAAGCATATATTTCATTACAGAAAGCACAACCAGTACAAGTTTAAATATGGGCTAAAGACTGAGTGACAAAATAATTGTAGGAGGGAGAAGAAGCAGAAGTAAAATGAAGTGTGACCATATTTTTTTTTTTTAAAAAGGAATCTAAACAAAATGAGGCAGAAAACAATCCAAACTCCTCACAATAAAACACCATGCAAAGAAACAGCTCTGCAAAACTACCGTTGAGTCTGTGTTGATATTAATACACATTTAGGGCAACTTCTGAGGCCACAGCTTGTAGTGGTGTTTTATCGTGAGACATTGTCAGGTACTGTTATCTTGTTTTGTGCACCCTCTTTTTATCTTGTACTTTATCTGTACCACAAATTACTGTGGCCAGAGTTAACTGTGGCAGGGTGTAAGGCAATATGAAGTAGATATGCGGTTTAAACACACAAGTCTAAAAAATGCATGTTCTCTCTGATTCTCTAAACTAGTGGCTCCAAAACTTTTTTTAACCATGGCACCTGTTTCATGGCACCCAATCACCACACACACACACACACACACACACAAACATGCATTTTTTGGGCCTCTCTTTTGACTCTGCTTTCCCAGTGTTTGCTCCAGTAGCTGCTATTTCTAACTGCGATGAACCTGAACATGCACATTCCCTGATATACTGGGAAATGTTAGCTGTTGTGGAAGAAATGCTACTTGCTGAAAAACAGCACATTTTAACAAATGATTTTAGAATGAATGAAGTTTACTGCTTATTTTCAATATGTTGACATTATGTCGATTTGAAGGAACAGTTTGACATTTATGGAGATACACCTCTTCACTTTCTTGCTGTTAGATGAGCTAAACATGAAGCAACACCAGCAGCAGGGTTAGCTTAGCTTAGCATACAGACTGGAAACAGAGGGAAATAAAGATTTAAAAGAAAAAATCTACCTATCAAGTCTTTAATTTAACCGTTACGTCATGTTTGTTTTATCAGAAAAAAAATAAAGGGTAAAACTACAATTTGTAGTTTTATGGAAAGTTATGTAGTCAACTATTTTCCCGCGTAAACCCATAAATTGCCATTCCTGCTTCAATGTTTCGCTAAAATAAGCGAAACGTCTCCTGGCTGTAATGTAGTATTTAAAGGCAGACGGACATGAGGGTGATGTTGATGACTCTCATTTAACTTCAAGGAAGAGAAAAGTGTATTTCTGAAAATGTTACATGCTGTGGTGCTATTTATACATGTAAAGCACTTAAATTATTAGTACCCAACATTTTGTTGTGCAGTTGTGCTCTCTCTCTCTCTCTCTCTCTCTCTCTCTCTCTCTCTCTCTCTCTTTCTCTCTTTCTGTCACACACACACACACACACATTCAAAAACCAGTTTGGAAGCAAATACAGCAACCTCTGGCATCTAAAATCCAAATTTTAGTGGGAAAGAGGCTCCCAAGATCCATTTAAAGTACAATAAAGTCATTGGGGAACATCGTCTTGGCCACGTCTCTGAATGTCTGATACAAGTAGAAATTTCTCTCACCCTTCCAGCACGCTGATGTACTTGTGAGGGATGAGACCCTTAACCCCTCCCACTTCGCCTCTCCACCAATCACAGGAGGCCTTGCTGTGGAGGATGAGAGGCTCTCCCTGCTTGAACGATAGTTCTGCTGGAGATCTCGCCACGTAGTCGAATATAGCCACTGCTTCCCACTCTGCACACACATGCACGCACAAAAAGCACAGTTATCAACTCATCAAAATGTATCTTTTTAAATTAATCGTATTCATAATCCTTATGATTCATGTATGCATAATGAATTATGATTTAAAGTGGTTATTCAGAATCTAAATGGGGACTGGTTACTGGTACATTTACGCAAAGCATGGACACTGTTTTGTGTGTGTGTGTGTGTGTGTACACTGTATGTGCTCACCATCCTCACTGGGCAGATGCTCGGTCTCTCCATCTCCCTCCTCTGTGATTGGTTCACTGCAGAAAAGCAGAAAAACGAAAGTCGGTGGTCATGCACAGTTCCTCTGTCTGACACACACACCAACCGTCTTACCACAGTCTCTCTGTCTGTAGTACAATTCCTCACTTTGTTATGCAATTTCACACAAGACGCAATACCGCTGTGAGATATATGACCTGAAAATTTCAGAGTTCTATAAAAAACAAGGGGACAATCACTGCTCTGTCAAATGTCAAAAAGTATATTATATAAATGTTCATGAAGAGAACAGACAGTTTTATTGAATTTCCCAATAGCTGACTTCGGGGTGTTGGAGGTTTCCATGGACACTACTGATAGGCTGGAGGCTCATGTTCAATTTTAGGGAGCAATCAGCTTAACAGTATTAAGCAGTTTTTACACAAAGCATTGCAAGCTGCACAGAAATGCCTTTGGTGTGGCATTAAATTCTGTTTCAAGAGGATGAGCCATAAAAACGGGGGCTGAGAGGAAGCTGCTCTACATACTGGGAACCAACAGAGTATTAAACTCTAACCAGATCAAGTCATCAAAGGACAGAAATAAGTCGGCATAGTTTTTCAGAGCACAGATGATATTATGTTTAATCATAAATAATGGAAGCCAGTTTCATCACACGTATAGATTAATTCAAGTATTCAACCAGATATGACCGAATGAAATAAAAAGCTTTACACTTTTACTTTTTGTCCTCCAGTTGATAAAAAACAGAGAGCTTTTTAATTTTTTGACTTGCCACTGACAGTTAAAAATAAAAAGAAATTAAAAGGCTGAAAATAGTGTCAGTTAGCTTGCACTGCTAGCGTTATCCTGCCAGCTAAACATGCTTTAGCTACTGTGCTCATGCTGTTTTCACATAATGTCAGCACAATGGGAAGAACAAGAAAAACACCCTTTATGTATTTGTGACTAACAAACAGTGCACAGCTTCTATAAAATTAGCTGAATCTGTTGCAAATGTTTCACTGATGGCAGTTTGTTGACATGTCTGTAGTTCTTTCACCAAGCGGAAGATATATCACCAGTGGAAGAAAATCCTTATATCTCCAACTTGGAAATACTTAAGTCGGAATCTGACGTGAATGCTTTTTCCCACTTGACTTGTATTTATGGTCCAAACAATATGACATGAATGCAGCATTAACTGAAAACACTGGCAGCTAAACACACTGAGCAACACCCTGTTCATCTATCTACCCATCTGCAGCTGACATTCATCATAAATCTACCCCAGCCAGTGCAGGTAATGTCCACATACTGTCCTGGCAGGCAAGACAATGCTATTACATCATCACAATCCTCGGTGGTTGTACTCATATCAACATCACTTCCTCAGTGTGACACTCGGCCGAGAGAACCTGTGGCCCTTCAGGTTCAGATCTCTCCCACAGTAAAAAGAGTTGGACAGCTCTGAAGCTCGGAGCAGAGCGGGTTGGAGCTTCTGCTCCATGCTGCAGCTGCTTCAGCACAGACCAGGGCGGCTGCTGAGGAGTCAGTGGATGGCTGCACATGCCCCCAGCAAGTTTTGGTTGCTGAGGGCCCTCAGCAGCTCAGGAAGGGGAAGCAGCTGACCTGCAGTCAGACCAGCTCTCCGACCCTGCTCTGTGAGCAACGATAAGGGAGGAGGGAGGGTTTTTGGGGTTGGGATGGTGGGTGGGTAAATCTATGTCTGTCTGACTGTCTGCATTTCGATTTTCTCGACAAGTGCTCATCCGATTGACTTCAGACTTGTTAGTCAGACTATGTTTTCTTTAGAATCGAGACACAACCCTTGTTGCTCCAGTTTGACTCACTCAGCACTAGTTTATATCAATGAATACTCATCTCTCACCAGTACTCCTGCTCCAGAGTCATGTGCTTCTCGTAGACGGGGCCGGGCAGGTCTGATTGGCTGGGGAAAATGATGTCGTGTTGGAGGATCATGGTTTTGACAAGGTCATTAACCTGTGGCTGCCTAGCAACAGCGTCATCAGAATCCAACCCCCTCAGCAGGCTCGGGCCAAAGCAAACGGCCAGGTTGTAGGGCTGCATCATGTTCTCATCACTGTACTGAGACACACTAGAAAAACACACACATACGCAATTTACTACTTATATTTGGTGTGAGTGTAAAATTTTATGACCATAGCAGATATTGCAAGCTTAAGAAAATCCCACGCTGGGTTATGTTGTAGCTTACTGATTGAGGAATGCGAAAAGGTAACGCATCACGATGAGCAGAGGCCGTGGGAAGGTGGAGACAATCGCTTTAATCTGGGCAGCTTTCTCTGTCTCTCCCTCAATTTCTAATAATGACAGAAAGCAAAGAGAAAAGGAGCAAGATTTGTTGAAGAAATGTTGGGTTTGGTCGATTTGTTGGGCCACTGACAGTAAATCTAAGCATTTATGGGGAGTAAACAACCTGCAGGCAGGTTCACAACCTTGGTTAGCTGTGCAAATTGTGACTCAGAGTTTCTGTGTTGGAAAACAGAATTGGGTACATTCCTACAGGAATAACAGCAATGATAATATGAAGACAATGAAACAGATAACAGAGAGCAAACAAGACAGTGAGATGCACAGTGAGATGAAAGAGAGCAGAAGTTGGACCACCTTGCATCAACGGTACATGTAGCCTATGTGTAGGGGAGAATTTCATAAACAAGCTTCCTCTTTATTGTGGTGCTTTAGTGGAGTGGTAGAGCAGCCAGTGTATGAGACTACTACTATAGCGAAGCTACATTAAAATTAGCAGATTCATTATTCATATGTAAAAGAATTCACCCACATCCTACTGTACATGAGTGCAAGCATGAGCTTAACTGAGGTTCAGTAAACACCTAGAAACCACATTACAAAAATAACTAAGTAACTGAGAGCAGACATGAAAGTCCAAGTGAAACCAAAGCATTATCTGAAGACAGAAACACACACACACACATACACACACACACACACACGCATGTATAGAAGTTACATAAGGGGATCTTACGGACACACTCCAGCAGCTGAGAGTAGCTGTCATAAGGGAAGAGAGGAGGCTCAAGGCCCCTGAAGTAAAGCTTCAACACGCCAGCCACAGAGTCCAGGTCACACTCACTGTCTGACAGAGGATCCTCTCCTACAGGGAGTTAAAACACACATGCATGATGAATGTGCTATGAATGCAGAGATGTACCAACACCTGCGTACTCTTTTTCATACAAAAACAAGATGTGTAGTTACATTTATTTTTGGAGAGTAAGGCTGCTGTAAAAAGGGACAGGACATTACTCTAACATATAAAACTGTGTCATGGTGAGTTTATAGTTTAGACAAGGAAGATAGTTGGGATGATTATTAAATCCCCCACTATCTTAACCATAACCATGTTACATTACTTATTTCTTTTCTTTAAACTGATTATAATCAATATTGCTGTACTACAATGGATCAAATGACTGCCTGCTGCTCATAGTGTCAAACTCACACAGTTATCACCTGAGCCCTCAGCTCATTGATTTGGTCTCACAACCCACAACATTACTGTTTTGGTCTACTCTCACCACTCCCATTTCTGGCTGCAGCATATCGATTACTGCAGGTTTAAAGTCATGAATAATGTATCGCTCACTGTGATAAGTAATTGTTATTATTCAGTTATTATTTGTGATGTTAGTTTTGTGTTTCACCAAGTGAGACAGCTAAACAGTCTCGCTAATACATTCTCACAGGTTTATCCCACCAACTTCTGTGCATTCAGTAGGAGTCAGTGGTGTAGTGACAAGACATGATCCCTCACTGGCTTCCCACTCCCTAATTAAGTTCATTGGACCAAACCAAAGCTACTACTGCAGGAGTAGACAAGTGGTTTGCACATATGGTCCCAATATGTTTTAAGTAGAGTCTAAAAAGAGTCTTTCAAGGGTTTAAAGATGATTAGTAAATAAAGTTTAAAGTTTTTTAGCAGCACTGTTTTTTTCTGCACTGGATTTTAGGGTTCGCTCACCTGCCAAATCCCACTTTAACCCCTGATTCTTACGATTATAAAACCTGGATGATAGAATTTCAGTTGAGCTTTTCGCTTATATTTCTAAAAATTCAACAAGGTTTGAAGGTCATCATGACATGAGTCCACTAAGGAGGTTAAAGTGAATTAGGTAACACATAAACACCTACAGTATGTGTACAGTAAAACTGAAACATGCTTATTAAAATACTAAACAACATAAAATATATATAAAACTGTTATAAGACAAGGTAATCACTTACCTCTCTCAAATGAATCTCTAATCAGGTTAACCTCCCTCTGTGACCCAGGAACTCTGAATATTCCCTCATGGTGGAGGCCTGACACACAAACACACAGACACACACAGACACACACACACATACACACAAGCATATTCACATTATATTAAATGTTCATAGATGGTTCATACAAATACACAAGCAAGTACTTCCACCTACTCATTCTCAGTGTCCAAAGCTCTCTGAGCATGGCTTAGTGCTATATGATAAAAACTGACTCACCGTGAAGGTTTATGAAACGGATGCAGCTTTCAACCACCACAGGAATCTGCTGCCCAGAGCTCTGGAGAAGAAAGATGATTAGAGAAGGAGAGAGGAGGGGAGAACAGCACGTTAGAGACAGCAGGGGAGTAGTGATGGTGATAGAGATGCAAACAAAGACGAGGACATGTTGATATAGAAAATAACCAGCATTACAGGGAGGTGTAAAGGAAGATACCATGTGAGGAAAATAAACATAAGAATGGGTTTAACAGAGCAGGGGAATAACACTGTGTGAGCAATAAAATTAATACTTTCTAGGTTGATTGAAGGTGCAGGTAAAATGCTTAATGTGAGAGGCAGGGCTGGAGCTAGGTGCTGAAACACAAGAAATTTTTGTCTGTATTTTTACCATAATTTGTACCGATTTAAAGAGTCTTTTCCAGGAAGTGCTGAGGCACATTATTGAAAGGAAACATTCAGAGACAGAAATAATGACTCATGTATCTAATTATTTTTTTTTTCAAATTTAAATATAGAGTCTAAAAATATCAGGATCAGCATTACTGTTGCACAGGAACATGTCATTTCCAGAAAAAGAGACGTGTTAACCTTGTATCTTAATCTTTAATTACTGCAGACAGTGTCTGTAAAACTACTTTTCCCTCTACAGTTGCTACAGCTCCAAAAATAAAAAGTGTCCTCAGTGTTAGCTACAGCCCTGGTCACTGTGGGAAGCAGCCCACCGGCCTGCTTGCAGTATATAAGCAGTCACAGATGGGGTTCAGTACCTGTGTCCGAGACATTCTCCTTCTTCTTCTGCACCAAGCCAAGCACAGCAGAGTAGAGACAGAGAAAAAAGCAAAGATTAGAAAAGGGAGAGTGAGAAATAAGGGGAATAAAGATTTAGAAGCAGTGGGAAGAGGCGCACATAAGCACACGCACGCACACACTCAATAGAGGAGTCGAGAGAGGAGGCAGCAAAGAGGCCAGTGCATCTTAATCCCTTTCACAAGAGAGGAAGAGATAAAAGGAGGGAATGGACTGAAAGGAGAGAAAGCCAGCAATAAGCTATAAGCATGACCATACACATGAAGGCAGCAGTAAATACACTGGGGGGATGGAGCGTTAATGTGTGCTGCAAGAACAACCCCCCACCCATTCTTCTGCATCAGTGTGACAGTTTTAATATCTAAATAATTTCCTTTGGAGGCTGAACAGCAGTGCAGCACAGTGCAGCAAGCAAATAAACAGGAGGTTAAACCAAGGGTCTGTTTCAAAGGTGTGTGTATGAGTGTTACCTGTATGTAGGAGAGTATGTCTGTGGTGAAGAGTGTGTGGCAGAATTGGGAAACAGGTCTGGACTTCCGAACACGCACTGACCGAGCACATTGCATTCTGGGAAATATAATAAATAAAATGCATGATGCCATTTTTTATGTGGGCATTAATACTCAAGATGATGATGTCTAATGACGCTGGCTAATTGCTACGATCAGTTACACTTCAACTATTTCTTCCCTCCAAAAGATCGACTTTTTACAAAAACAAAACTCTCAAAATGCCGTTTAAATTTGGTCCATCTCTGTCCTCGTCTCCTAGTCCTCTCTGCTCTCTCCGTGTCTCTGTGCCTCTCTCAGTCGTACTCTCTTTATTCTCGGCTGTGTAAATACATTGTTTACCTGGAAGGGTCACTGTCGACAGCTTCAGCTGCAAGAAAGAGACGGAAAAACAAGTGAGAGAATAAGGTTTAGTTTAGGGTCCTGGTGCAGAGGATGTGCAGCAATATCAAAGAGGAACTCCCTTGATTGTGAACATCAAACTCTGTGCACAGGTCTTTGGGAGAACTACTGCATATGTGAAAACAAGCCCTTTGTGACAGAGGCAGCTGGGTGAAGTCTGATAAACATCCTCAAGTGACTCTGTAGCCTGTTCCTCATCTCTGCTTAAGCAGCTTGAGGCTACTACTAGCATAAACTACTAGCATAACACACCTGAAACTCTGACTGAACCTGTCGAGTTGCATTGTGGCTAATGTAGGCGCTGGGTTTTTGACAAGGAAGAAGAATGAGTGGGAATAAAAAACACAATGTCTCTTGTTCAGCTGTATCGATTTTGATTGTTTTTTAAAAACTGTACCTCATGAGTCTGACAGCATTATAGAAGAGCAATGCTAAATTGGTGGAGTGCTCTTTTACACTGGAAGCAGTGTAGTCTGCAGTAGTCAGAGTTACCAATGGCATCATCTGCAAAACTGCACTGATCTGTCACAGGTTCCATCAGTGGAAACATTAGAGGAAATGGCTCAACCCATCATCTAACGCTGTGTTAAAATAGTACCTTTCTGTATGGCATCTTGTAGAAGGTCATGTTTGGCTTGAAGTTTGGAGGTCAGAGAACTGCTGGTGAGGAACTCCTTCACTTTCTAAGATAAAAAATATACATATTAAGTAAATCAGTTAGGACTGGATTCTTGTCAGGGTGGAAAAGCTCCTGAAACATCGTGTAAACCATTCAAATTCTCCCTAGGAAACGACGAACAGTAACACTACCACACTACTGCTTAAAGCATAATCAATGATCAAGCATTATCAGTTAAGGATAATCTCTTTTGATTTACAGCCAATATTGGCCCGATGTATATCAATCTAACAAAATGATTGATCAGCTCTGTGCATTAACTCACTGTAAAATAGTAGGTCTCTGTCTCCTGCTGATTGGCTCGACGCTTGGCAAGGGTAAGTTTTGGGACAGTATTTCCTCCTGTGGGGTCGTGTGATAGGCTGCTGGGCACGTCGGGGGAGGGGTTACAGTCACTGTCACACATATTGTCCAGCAGAGCTGTGAGGGTGGCTTTAAGCGTTTTACTGATCTGAGAGAGGGAAGCAAACAATGATTTGCTAAATCAAGTAATGTCTTAAATTGATTTTATCAAAGCAATTTTTTATTTAAGGTTCATTTTGTAAACACACTCACTGACTGAATGACTGATGGACAGACAGGTGAAGACAGACAGACAGATCATTATGGAAAGAGTGCTAATAATTAGCTGACCTCCTCTGTTTCCAAGGTAACGGCAGCGAGTCGAGACTGAAGCTGCTGGAACCTGGTCTCCAGCTCGTACCTCACCTGGCTCTCTGCACTCACCTCACACACCTGAAATACACCAACAATATACTGTATGATACAACCAATGGGATATTGTTTGAAGAGAGAGAGAGAGGCAGTTTCATTGGATTGGATGGGAAGAGGGTGGGATTCCACAAAATCTGTGATGCTTTCAGTGGTTGGAGGCCGTGGTGAAAAGACTCTTTCCCTCATTCTTCCTTGGGTTGTCACCGCAGGTAAACAGAGCCACCAGCTTGCGAAATGATCAGATATGCAGTAGGTATTAAAATAAACCAAAATGGTATCTACGTTGGATCTTTGACTAAACACTGGCTGCTGTACCTGTGAATACAACAAACAGACACTTCCACAGAAACCATACACCTCTTCCACAGGTACGGTGATTTCACCTGGTCTCCCTCATGTGGGTGGTAGTTGAATCTGAATGGAAGGCAGAAGGCGGCGTCGTGTTGCTGTAGTAACGCGTCTCTGTCTCCACCCTGATCCAGGGACGTCACAGCTGCCTCCAGCTGCTTAAGCCCCGTCTCCTCTGTTTTCTGGATGCGCCACCTACTGGCCAGGTAGCACCTCATCACCCTCTCCACAGACAGATGGAAACCGAGATCACAGCACTGCCAGGATGGAAGGAGAGAGAGAGAGAGAGAGAGAGAGAGAGAGAGAGAGAGAGAGAGAGAGAGAGAAGAGAGGACGAGAAGGAGGAAGGAAGGAGGGAGTTAGGAAGGAAAAAGGAGGGAGGAAATGGGGATGGGAGGAAAAAAGGAGAGGAGAGGAGAGGCAATGGAAGAATTTAAGAATTAATGTGGTGGTTGTGGTGTGGGAGTAAAGAAGGGTAGAAGAGAGGAGGCTTTTATTTTTTGACACTGTGCCCTTCAGAAATCAGAACTACTGTCTTCTTCCTCCCTATAAATTCTCACATCTTCATCAGAAAATAACAGGAAAGAGTGGCAGAAAAAGATATCTCCAAACCACTGAACTGTCTCACTTTCATAAACACACAGACAATGACACAACTCAAATTGCATGTTTCTTACATCGATGAGAGTGCTCACGTCCTGCAGGTAGTATTTGTTCATGGCTGCATTGGCTGCTGCCAGATTCAGCAGGTAGTCATTACGAGCCTTGGTACACTTCAGCTGGGTCTCCTGAACCCTACCGTGCCTCTGCGCACACACGCACAAACATAAACAAGAGAAGATAACATACATAAGAACACAAACCCACATGTTGATAAAGGTTAAGACATTAAATCATGCACCATCTCCCTCAAAACATGTGTATAAAGCAGACATACTTTTACAGAATTTTGAAGCTAATACACCTAAACACACTCAGACAAAATAACAACAACAGGAAATCGGCTGTTCTGTGAAAAACCATTGCCAAGACCTCCTGTCGCCTTCTTCTCTGTTTTCTCTCTCACACACAAACACACACTCACCTTCTCCATTAATCTCTCCATCTTCTTGACAGAACTCCGCCTCTGTCCTCCTGATTGGCCGGGGCCGAGCTCAGCCGACTTGCCGGTGTGTCTCTCCTCCAACCGCTCGGCTTCCTTCAGCTTCCCCTCAGCTATCAGACAGTCTGTATGGTACTGGTTGTATGTCTTCAGAGCCTTCATTGGCACACAGGTCACATAACGCAAACTTCACATGAGCATTGTCAGTGCATTATTACAATATTGTGCACAATAAATGAAAGCACTCACTGTCTGGAGTTCAGTGGTGACCTTCAGCAACTCATCCTGCATCTGGATTCCAACTTCTTTGCTCTGCAATTTGCAAAAGTGAACTGTTAGCCAAATGCTTTTTGTTATTTTAAAGGAACAGTTTGACATTTTTGGAAATTCATTTATTTGCTCTCTTGCTCACAGTTAGGTGAGAAGCTTGATTCCACTCTCATGTTTGTATTTGTTATATGAAGCTACTTTACTGCCGTCAGGAGATTAGCTTAGTTTAGTTCAAGCACTTAAAGTCCCCATAAAAGCACAACTACATTTAAATAAAGATTTTTAAGAAGAGATTAAACAAAAAAGATATTATGAATTAATAAGGGGACTTTAGAGGTGATGGTTTTATTTATTTATTTATTTTCTTTTGGACAGCGCCAAAAGAAAATACATAAGCTGTCTCCAGTATTTTATGCTCAGCTAAGCTAACTGCCTGCTGACTCAACTTTCACATTTAGTCTACAAATATCAGTCTTCTCACCAAAAGCTTGGAAGGAACCCAAATAAGCATTTTCTTGTTATGTGAAATATTACTTTAATTAAAAAGTAAAAAAAAAATATTTAAGTAACAAACTATGGTAAATAACAATGGTAATACACCACTTTGCAACTGTCAGTTACATTTCTCCAGGTGGAAAAATAATATTTAATACATTTTTTAATTTAGCTATTATCACTTGTGTTGCTACTTTGATGGTAGCTGTAGCACGTTCAGTATAGTGCCAACAGTGATTTTAGAGAAGCTAAAGGGTCTCGCTCCACTTGGCATCGGGCCTAACAACACCTCTTAGCTTCTCTGAAATGACTGTAGCGGCTTAATTAAAATTCTGCTCACTTTTCATCTCTGAGAAGGTACAGAGAGTGTGTCTGACAACCGCTAATTTCAGCGAGATGAGTCTGTGTATTTTATAAAGTGAATGAGACTGCAGATGTTACTGCGGTACCAAGACAGATAACAGGACAAATACACGACGGGGGATTTAAAAGAAAGAAGAGTTTCACTGTGTTTAGTGCGTAGCAACTTAAAGAGCTTATTTGGTGGCTCTGCTCCGTCTTTAAAGGTTGGCAACCAACAACTGGAGCCATTTGAGCGTTGTGCTACATTGAAAAATAAATCTGGAAACACTGAAAAAAAATATCCAGCTTTATGAATTGATGAATGCATAAATTCATAGAGATGGCTTATTTTTCTTACAGGAGATGGAACTGACGGAGTGGAGTCAGTCAGTCTATAGAAAACTCATGAAATTAAGTGATATCATCTCTGCTTGATTTAAAAAAAGACTTGAAAATGAAAGTAAAGTAAAGAACACTGTTTCATTACAACCTCATTTTAAGGTTTGGGCCACCGTTTTTATTGGCAATGATCATTTTTCACACACCAGGTTTTTTTGCAGAGACAGGTAAAACACAGCAGCCTTGTCAGACACAACTGTACAAATACACACAACTACAGCAAACATATTTCCTAGCCATTTCCTCTCCATACGATGGAGAGGTTGTCAACCGCATTCACCTTCGTTTTCACTCTGAGTCAGATAATGTACTGTTTAAAACTGCATTAACAGTTCTTCTGTCACATCTGCATATCTCAGCACTGAACACAGTCAAAGAGGAATGACAGGACAGAAATGGCCTAAAAATAAGAATGTGAAAGCACAAAAACAGGAAGAAGAAGAAGCATGCACACTTCTCGGTCTTGTGGACAATCCTCTTGGTCTTGAGTTTGTTTCCACATGCATGTGTCTATGCACAAAGCATCGTCCACTCACCCGTTTGTGCAGACGGTGTGTATCCTCCGTACTGTGCACCAGTCTCTGTGTGAGAGTGTTGCAGCAGGTGTCACCCAGTGCTGCATGCTCCCGGCTCTCCAGACGAGTCTGAGTCAGCAAAACAGACCAGACCTGACACACAGACTGACCCCACTGCTCCTTCCTGGAGAAAAAATAAACAGATATCCTGACTGAGACATGGGAATAAAAAAAAAAAACACCCAAAACTTCAGAATCACATGAGAGGGAGGAAAGACACAAATGTGCGCTCACATTCTGTACACTCACTTACTTCTTAGTCTTGTGGGTGAACCTCTCGGTGAGTTTGTCGAGGGCACGAGCGTATTCAGCTTCAATGTCGCCTCGACGCCGGAGAAACTCAGACAGGTCTGAGAGCTGCTGCTGTTTCACCTCCACCTGAGAGTCTAAAATCTTTATCTGGTCTGTCAGCTGGGCCCGCAGGTCTGACACACACAGAGTGACAGAGACAGACAAGGAGACAGACACAGAGAAGAAATGGGAGACATTAGTTTAAGGAAATACATGTTTATAAGCCTCCACACACACATACGCAGATATGCAAACACAGAGTGTGACATGAGAACACACAGTGACAGATTTTTTTTTTTTTGCAAGAGGTAAACTTGGTAGATTCTAAGGTTTTAAAACAAGTTTAGCTTCAGCAGATTCTTCTTTTTTCCCCTATTTGCAATGAAGGTCTTCGCTCTGTGCAAACTTTATCTGAGAAATAAAACATCTACTCAGTCTCAAGATTCATACATTTTTTTGCTGAAGTCATCTTTACAAACAATTCTCACTCAAGACGGTTTTAATACTTCAATTAACTGGAGTAGAGCCTGGAATAATGTGAAACTTTCTTTCAGAAACACGGATGATCATTTCCTTTATACTGTAAATACACACAGAGAATATCCTACTCAAGGCCACCCTGGTTAGCTCAGTTGGTAGAGCACGACACTCAATCTCCCGGGGTCGTGGGTTTGAGCCCCTCTCCAGGCGGCACCTCTTCGGTGCACTGTGGACTGGGCGGCAGTTGCCCCCTTGACTTGGGCCCGGACCCAGATAGGCGGCAGATGATGACATGACATATTCTACTCAAGGTGCTGGCATCTCCACAGAGCGAATAATGTGGTTGTTTTAAGACTGTTTAGGAAAATCAAGAAGTCTATATGTTTTAGAAAGTGGGTCTAAATAACATTACAGGTAAGAAAATTTCTTGTTTCTATACTGTTGTACTCTGATGTTGTCTCCAGTTGGTTACTTTCATAGTTGGATACTTTTGTGTCATGCTGCCTATTAATTAATATGGGGAAAAAAAGACATACAGAGTCTGTGTAAAGTGTACACATGAAACTAATTGTGCTTTTGGAAACATTAGACGCATATGTAGGAACTGTTCATTCACACAATAATTTAACTGGCAAAATAAATTAATACAATTCTCCAATTAGAGAATTAATAACCCAATCACACATTTCATCTGAACAAGAAAAAAATGCTGTCCATGCTATCATCTGGGGGTTTTACAGAGTACTTTGACAGCAGTGTGTGGATTATTACATACAACTCACTTGTAATCACCCAATATAGCTTTATAACACACACACATCTTTGTATACAAACCAGTAGTGACGTGGCCCGGCGCACAAAACATTGTTCTCTCAACTAACACCGCCTTCGTGTTGCTCTCTCACCTCTCTCTTTCTTTTCTTTTCTTTCAACACACGTTCGTGCCCACTCCATCTTTCCCCTCCTTACTCTTTATCTCTTTCTCTCTGTCTCTGTGTGAGTACACAGCCCTGGGCTGACTGGATGTGAGGAGACAGCATCACTAATACTTGCTATAAATACACCCTTGTAGTACAGTACAGAGAGCCAGCCAGCCACAGCATGCACGCTCCAAAACACAGCACATGACACACACACACAGCTGTTGTCATGTAAAAATCTTGTGATGCCAGTATTGGTCACGTTCATGTTTTCTCTTTGATTACAGGCTCCTTTACAGGCCAAAGAGATTCTCTGACCTATTGACATAAGGAAACTCTCATCAAGCTCCAAACAGTTGTGATTTTATCAGCTCCTGACAGCAGCGTAGGGATTTCTCAGCACGTGTGCATATGCGGAAATGCATTCAGAGAGAGTAGACGGCCGGATGACTGTGCACAGCAACTGCGCACATTCACGCATGAATGCACGTGTGCTGTCTAATGTGTATTCATGCATGCAAATAAGTGCACATGCACAAACAGAGGTGTGATAAAGGGCACAGACGTGCACAGAGACAAACACATATAAGAGTGACTTACCTTTCATCTGCGATTCATACTCGGCCAGACTCCCTTTCTCCCTCCTCAGCTTTCCATGCGATGTCATCATCTTTGACACCTTGACCCTTGTCCGTCACTGAGACCTTACGTCCCGAACCCTGAATCTTCTTGTATCCTTGCAGTATCCCCTCCTGGAACCTTTCAACCTCAGTGCCTGCTCTAGCTCTGTAGTCTGTGACCTTTCACCCCTGACCCCTTGGCCTTGGCGCTCTACAGCTGCATGCAGCACATCAGCATCAGTGTCGATCGGCTGCACTCAGCGGGGATGTCAGTCGGGTCGATGTGTCCATGGAATCCCCTGGGTTTCTGGTATGAATGCTGATCCATAGGTGAACCGGCCTGAACAGCAGACAGTGGAGAAAATAGAGAAGATAACAGTAAGGGAAGAAGTGGATGACAAGAAGACAACAGGGGGCAAGAGAGGCAGATTTACTGAGGCTAGAATCAGAGGATGAAAGAGTCAGAGGAAGAGGACAATTCAGGTCAGAGCGGCATGACAGAAAGGGGCAGTGACACCAGAGAGGGAGATTTAATAGGAGGGACAGCGAGATGGGGGCAGAGCGCAGAATGGACAGTAAGAGGGCAGAGTGATGGGGATGAGAGGGAAGAAGGATGGGGGATGGGAAGATGAGAGGTGATGAGTAACAGCAGTAATGAAGGACATTCAGTGCCTTGAGGTCGGGGGTTGGGGTTGTCTATAAAGGTAACGGTCAAACACACAAGAAAATGTCTCCAGTGATTCTTTTTAAACAGACTGTACCAAGCTTAACAAGATTTATAAAGGAAAAAGGTCAAAGATGCAAGTTCAGAGTCACAAAAGGATGAAGTAAATGCTGTTTGGAGACCAACCACCAACTGGCCTGTGATCTGCTTTGTGTTTCCACTCATGGTTTTACTTTTTACACATGCTAAAGGGCAACTAATGGGCAATTTTGCACAACAAAGGCAGTTTACCCATCATGAGAAATACTACTCAGTCTGGGAAAACCTTGTCATGTCATCAGGGTTATCTCAGCAGAGTTGCGGAGGAGTGTGAAGAGCTGATGGTTCTCCGAAATTCTCATTTCAGATTTTTCTTTTAATGATCTCCTCAGTGTTACTAAGAAACACTGGCCTAAAGTAACAATCACATGCACATGCATTTGGCACGGTGAACGGTTCCATATACTACAAAATCCATGAACCTCAGCTGCTGTTACACCTGTGAACAAAACATACAGAACCATAGGTGAGCTGAGCTGAGCTCATCCAAAATTGCCTTAATACTAAAATCTTAAGCTCCCGCCTGCTGCTAATGGTGCACGCAACAGCAGCAACCACACTGTGAGCTCTATGATTGGATGTTTTGTTCCAGAGGCAAATTTGTGCAAACTGATGAGAAGACGTGTCCACCCAAGTTCAAAATATGCATGTATCCCTGCCCTTTATATTTAAACACACAATAATAAGAACAAGAACAATAATGGGGAAAAAGGAAAGAGACTAAGACGAAGTAACACAAAGATCTTAAGTTTCCAGTGAGTTCTGAGTTCAGCCATAGGCTGAACTGAATACAAACACACACAAAGGTACACTCCCACACACACGATCAGTGACTCCTTTGCTAGTTAGCTCACTGCTAAAGTTTGTTCAGCTGGTACACTGGCTGTTTCGGGTGGATCAACGTGGGCTGGTGGGGCAAAAATTTGCTTCACTCTCTGTCTGAACAAACCAAAACGATTCAACCAGGACAGTCTCACGCCTGTCCAAGCTTCGAAAGTGCTCCAACTGTGAGTCACACAACTTTGTCTACGGGAAAAATGAGTGGGACTTTTAACTCCTGGAACCAAGGGCACTCAAATAGCTCTTCCCACTTTGCTGCTCTACTGGGTATTTTTAATGGAAAGAATGCATGACAAACTGGGGGTATCATAAGGCACGGTTGTTCAACAGGCTGGGAGGGTGGACTCAAATGACGGGACAATTCAGAATTTTGGTACCAAAGCAGGGGCTAAAAATCCAGACATCTTGGCTTCTGCTGTGTTAAATTTAACCATTCTTTTTATGATCTGTCTCTCGCAAGTCATCCAACTTTTTGGAGGTGGAATCCTCAATCACTGTCATATTCATTAAGGTGCAATTAAGACTGTTTTGAGTTATTTAAACTGTTGTATCCTGATGAAAGAGAAAGCAGTACAGTAGAGGAAGAGGAACCAGTTAGCCTCCATTTGAATGGTTCACCAAATTAGCCCTACATGCACATGACTAAACGCTTGCATTGCATTAGACACAGGCATTATTAGTCAGCATAAACTCAATTACTACGCACACACTGCATCTGGTTTTAACTTTTACACAGGCAGGCAAGTACACACACACACACACACACACACACACACACACACACACACACACACACACACACACACACACACACATACAGACACACACTGAGGCAACTTCACTCCCCACATCCTGTGTCAATTTCTCAACAGGTTTCAGAACTCGTGTTCCCCAGTTGGTATCAAGAAATAATTTGGGTTTCATAAAAACTTTCTGCTGCGTTAATGTGTTCTCCTGTAAAGTACTCTGCTGTGGGAAATTGTAAAAATGTTAATGCAGGTTGTCAATGTAGCTTTGAAAGCATGCAGGTGTTGTCTCAAAGCACTACAGGGTACATTCAGAAAAAATGGAAAATAAACAAATGGTGTGGTCTGACATGATTCATCTCATACACTGTTATTATATCTAAAACCAGTCACTCACAACTAAAACCAGTTACTCAAAACTAAAACCAGTTACTCAAAACTAAAACCAGTCACTCAGAACTTAACGTTTGCTCCTCGGGCCTGTACTTTCATTTCCCCTTCCAAAGCTGTGCTGTGGATGTGATCCAGATCCACTTAAGTGACGGTTTAGACTGAACTAGAGAGTAAATGGAGAAGTACAGGGAACGAATGCAGAGAGATTTCTACAAATGACTGCAAGGGCCCCAAAGACCTTGGAGGCTCCAGAGGCCTTCATCAGCGTGCAACCTTAATCTGCACAGAACAAAGCGAATGTAAATGATCTGAGAGGAGGGAGGGGAGGGGTTGTAAGAGATTCAGCAAAAGAAAAGGGCAGTGAGGGCAGAGAGATGGAGGTTATCAGAGAACAGTTTTTCATACTTAAAGTGAAGGTCACTGAAAGGAGAAGGTCATGTGATATACGCAGAGAATAGAAAGCAGATTGAAGACATGAGAGGATTTATGTGGCACAGTGTGATAGATCCTTATTGCCACTGAGGGGATTTTCTGTTAATTTCCTCTAAAGAAAGAAAATGAAGCACTAAGCAGAAGTAATACAGGATATAAGTGGTGCATTATGTTTGATGCATTGGCTGATACAATATGGGGATTTCCTGACATTGCTGGGAAACAACGACACTCTGGTACATCGACCCAGTAACTCCACAGAACGTTATCTTGTGTCACATTTCTTGCAGAAATCTATCCTACATTAATTTTCAATTCTCACAGCTCTGTTGTCTCATAACAGCTGCCTCTTATGAGTAGAAATTCATCCCTCATCCATGCAGACGAAGCCAAACCATTCCTAGTGCAGTGCAAAATGTCAAAAAGAAAATACATGGGTGTCAACGGGACCCTCAGCCAGATGATCTCATACCCTGAAAAGTTGGCTTTTGGGACGTATGAGGTTTCAGCTGAACTTCAACAACATTCACAGGAGCTGAAGTAGCGTCTTTATCATTGCAGTACGATAACAGACAAGCACCGGATGCATGAGCATGTCAAACACAATCTTATGCTAATCTGTGCTGTCAGACATGCTACAGCTGTATGATCACTGCTGTGAACACAAGTCAGGTAGAGTCAGGTGAGACACTCATCTGTGTGACAGACTGATTGGAGAGGCTCTTATACACAGAGACATGATTGGGAAAAGATGGAGCTTGTGGCAATTGATGCTGCAGGAGGAAGCAGTCAGATAAAAAGTCAGTGGAACAGAACAGATCTCGCTGAGAAAGTCTATTTGTCATTATGCTGAATGCAAAATGGCTTTAAACAATGAAACATACAACTAGAGAAAAGCATTTGTTAATGATTCATACAGCGTGTGCACCATGTTACCTTGCTGAGTGGGTTGCAGGTGTAGCACTGACATGAGCTATTAAGGAACTGGCCCTAATAATCATCGACAGACAGGACCTGCGCTGTCAGGTCACAGCTTACGGCAGTTTTTGTTCTACAGACCTCATCATGGCTGGAAGCTGTTTCAGCAGGTGATTAAAATGTTTTTCAGTGTACTGTATAAATGCAGCTGCTGGCCTCTGTTATTTATTTTCTGTTATTTATTTTCTGTTATTTGAACGGACATACGGTATCTGGCTATACAGACAAGGATCACTTAATTAAAGGAGCAGCCCATAGATTTTACACATGAAGGTCAGTTTACTCTTCATGAGAAGTACTACTCAGATTGTTAAAATAGTTGTATATTATCTTCTGTGGCTCTTGAGGGAGTGAGCCAAAGTCTAAAAGAAAAAATACCCAGAGGATGTGGAGGATACAAACTTATATCCGAAAGACTGCATCACCAATGGGAGTTCCCCCTGGTAGTGACTAAAAGTCAGCAAATTCTAATCAGTTCATCCTTGAGTTTGTGCCAAGAAATTTGCACTTTGGTTAAGTTACACAACTTAAATAAATTCAAACACGTAGAATAACAGTAGACCAAGTAGAGGACAGTAATAAAGCCAATGAATAGCAATATGTATCTACAGTTTGCGAACATTAGCTAGTATTAGCCACGATATGCTACTAGTCATACCAGACCAAATAAGGCTGTGGCAGTGAAAGTGGATTTAATTGCTGGCAAATTCAACTTTTAATATGTAAGAAGAAGACTGTGTTATTTCTGCTTTCAAATGTTACACAGTCGTGCTTAAATTTAAACTCTACATGACCAATCAGATTCTAAGCCTGTTCTTTCTCAAAGTACAGCATGTTGCTGCAGAACGCCGGAGCTGATCTACTTTGAACCTCTAGAAGTTAGATGACACGTCAGCTCATTCAGTGGCTGCCTGATTGCAAAACAAACCTGACGCTAGCCAACCTGGCTGCTCCACAACAGGTAGAGCCCCCCCACCCTCCCTCCCTCGTACTGGCTCTGGCCCCAGGTTTCATTCTGGAAGTGTCATGAGATTTAGGGCGATGCAAGATTAGCTATGCAAAGTAGCAAAATCCAAATTCATCGTATCACTGACAAAGTTTGCTTCTTGCCAAAGACTCTGCTCTGTTCTGTATCCTTCTCAACGACTGCTTGCACAGCAGCTGCCGTAGCAAACAGGAAACCATATCATAGTATGCTACCACAGGTTTTTACTCTCATACCATCCGGACTTACTCCGTACCTGAAAATGTCTAGTTTCAAACATGCCAGTGAAGAATGTCGCAAAATGCACCCCATTAAAAAAAGTGTGGCCACCAATAACTTAAGTACTGTACATATAGTAAAAAGGGTGAAATTTAAAAGCCTTTGGCAGGAGCATAGGAAGTACATTTTATACCCAGTATAATACGCCTTTCAGATTCTGGCATTGGACCTAATTGCAACAGCACTGAGGGCAATTTTGCATCAGACAGGGACGTAAAATTAAAGCCAAAGGGCACAGAAAACTTTCCACTGCTGTCTACATTTCTCAGGTCCTGCCTCGGTTGAATTTTATGCAGAGGATCACTTACAGGTTAATGTTTGTGGAATGCATACTTGTAGGTCCTGGCAGAAGGCAAAAATGGAAAAAAGATGAATTACAAAAAAAGGGAAATAAGGGAAAACAGTTCATGACAGTTGGGCACTGTGAGGGGTGAGAGGCTGTCAGGCTGCCCACATGGAGAAGTGGAGGTTTCAGTAAACCTCCACTTCTCCACTGGCATTTTCCTTGGAACTTTCTATGACAGAGCTAATTAGGGGTCAGTTTAGGTTTGGCTCTACTGCCAACTTTGTACCTAGCTCCTGTAGGATTTCAAGGTGTATGAGTATAATACAATGCTGGAAATTACAGTATAGTACATTTACTCAAATACTGTGCTTAACTACAATTCTGAGGTACTTGTACTTTTCCCAGCTAATTCTTATGTGGCTGTTACTTTTGACTCCATGACTTTGACCTGTCAAACTGAGCATTTCCACACTGTGGTATTTCTACATTTACTTGAGTAAAAGATCTGAATGCTTCCTCCATGACTAGAAAAAAATTCTGACAAGGAAGAGTAAACATTGCTCATATTATTTCGTATATCAAGGAAAAATGACCGTTTCCTTATGTGATGTTTGTTGCCCTCCACAGCCCACAGGTAAAACCCTGCCTGGGCAAGTGGATTAGAACAGAATCAGTATCACTTCACGTGCGAGTACAGGAACTGCACCGAATTAAATAAATGATTTATCATATGTTCCTCAATGGTATGAAGAGCACTCTGCGTATTTTGTCTTTTTAAAACTGCGTTAAACAGCTGGCTTAACTGCACTGAAGGAAACATAGTCGACCACCATGTTGTTTGAGGTCAAGGATTTGCATCTTCGACCAGACTGGACTCACTTTTCTAAGGGACTTTTTTCCCTTAGAAAATACAGTACAGTATTTTACATTAGTGGACATTCGACTACAAGTCAACAGAGTCAAAATCTTAGCACAACCATGCTGTATGCTTTAGAAACTGCACCTCATGCTCAAACTGGACCTCCTTTAGGGGTTAAGTAAACTTCAACTAATGAAACAAATAAACAACAACAAAAATCCTGCCTACAAGAGCTTTTAACACTACAATTCCTTAAGCCAGGCTGCTCTGTTACATTACCATCACTGTACACCAACAGCACAAAGGCAATGCTACTTTGTAGAGAAGGCTGTTTAAGCCATTTGCTGATCTTCATCATATGATAAGAGAATGAGGATTTTCTGTCAATAGTGTAGATGATAAGCAAACGGGAGGGAATTAAGGTCCTACTGCTCTAACAGCAGAGGAGTGTTGAGTGATATTTACAATGGCTGTAAATCAGCCCATATGGTCAATGGACTGTAGCAGTTCCCCACACAATGGCCACATAAACACCTCAGCATAATTACACAAGCGTACAGAGAGACACACACAGAGCATCAACACTGAAAATGGTGCACACATATTACATAATTGATACCTCTAACAGTCAGTAGCCCACATCCATTTGTCCACTTAGAAAACCCCCAAGTGAATACAGTGTCCCTTTAAAACACTAAACTATATATAAACACGGACATATTCACTTTAGTCACGCATGTACACAAGCATGCATTCACTCTCACACACATGCACACACACCAAAATATATCTATGTTTACACTCACACACACACACAGGTTGTTATTGGATTCATGAGCAGCAAGACAGACGTACATACCTCACTTTGTGGTCCTCTGCTGTCTCTTTCTATCTGTTCCTCAGCTCTCCTCCTCTCTTCTCATCCCTCGTTCTCTCTATCACACACACACATACACACACACAGAGCAGTGTGTTTGAATCTGACAGATTTCTCTCAGCTCAGTTCCCTCCTCTTTCCCCGCTCTCTCTCTCTCTCTCTCATTTCTCAGGCACACACTCAAAAACAGCCCTCCCTCCCTCCCTGCCTCCTTTCTTCCCTCTCCTGCCAAATATGCCAAATAGCTTCCACTCTCGCTCTCTCACTGGCACCAGAGCTGCCTCTCTCCTCCCATTCCCTCCCTCTCTCGCTCTCTGCCTTGTGAAGCAGTGCGAAAGCCACAACCCAAGCCACGCCCCCCACTCTCTCCTCTCCTCTGGGCGGCTATAAATACCGCTGCTGCTATGAATATACCGTCTTTCTCCTTCAGCATCCCTCGCTCCTGCTCTCTCCCTCCATCCATCCTTTGCCTGCACTGCCCTCCCTCCCTCGCTCCATCCCTCCATCCCTTTCTCCCTCAAAATGCTTTTTTTTTTTTTTTTTCTGATGACCTTGTATTATTCGCCCTTACAACACCAATCACATGACAGGATCCTCACACACTCTCGTGCAAGATGCAACCATTTCCACGCATACACACATATATGCATGCTTAAAGGAGGCATGTCCTCAAGCAGCCGTGTACACCCACACACACTCACATACACACACACACACACATAAGAGGACCCACAGACTGGCATAAACACTACCACAGACAACAGCGTTTTGTACTATCCGTCTACTGTGCTTCCTGTCTGTTGCGCCGGATGTGGTGCATTTTTCCTCCTGACAACTGAGAAAAACACACTCTGACAGAGAGATACAAATCAAACAGCAGATCACATTGTACTTCACAAATTAATTCTACTTGCATCAGTAATTGCATTAACAGTATGAGCCAATCTGTATGTAGTTATAGCAAATGGATGTGCCTGTCCTTGTAAAACGCAGTGTCTTTATGAAATCTACTGTATTATAAAGCTGAATAAAAGATGAGTGAATGAGTGTCTATCTCTCAGCATCCTTCATCGCTTGACTCCACCTTTTATATACATTTTGTAGCTGATATATCAAACACTGAACACAGTGTAGTAAATCTGCTGCATGATTAATGTCAGGTTGATTCACCTGCAAAAAAAAAAAAAATGTCTGGATTCACATTGTACAGTACAGAAGGTATCTTAGACATTAGACAGCATCATGTCTCTGCTCTTGCTCACTGCCTGCAATATTGTCTGGGAATGAGGTTACTAACATCTGGTGCAGGCGTGCTATGTGCACCGAGGGTACACTTAAACAGAATCAAATCTTCGCCTGCAGGCTGTATAGTATGTCACGGACGTAATTAATCCTTGGATTGCACCAGCGCAGCCGCGCTCTAACTTCATAAAAGAAACCACCAAAAATGTGAGCAGCACAAAGGCAGACCAAGAATTCTGACCTGATTGGGTAAATTTCCGCTGATGATGCCCCTGTGTCAGGTACAGAATACCACAGGATGCATGTGCATTACCGTATAAGGTAACACAGTCCTGTGTCCTGTCTTATATGTTCTGCTTCACTTTTTTTTACTGTCATGTGTTGCCTTTTTTGTCTCTGATGAGGTGTTGATTACAAAACCAACTGATTTCATATCATATAGATACTATTTTAGTTTTGCTGTTCGAAAGCAACAACATGCTCATGATTCAAAGGAGTAAAATGACAGAAAAAGCTGGAACATGACAGTGTGAATGATTTTATTTCCATTAATGGTAAAGGAGTTGATAATGTTTTTCCCAAACTGTTGGATGCACAGCAGGGAATTATGAGTCACCAGCTCAGAATCAGTATGTATGTGTGTGTACAGAGTGAGAGTAAGAGGGAAGGGTTGTGTTGCTGACGGCCAAAGTGAATCTATGAATGTTTTTGAGAGGATGTTCTCATACATGTGCAGGTGCGTTTCAAAACCGTTTCCTCTTTGCCTCTGTCAGCGCAAGGGACGCTTTCAGGTCCTCTGTGGTATCTGTGTGTATCTTCAGAGAGTGTGTGAGGGCTTTGTGCAACTCCTCTGGGGCGACCAGGTTGAAGCGCAGCAAAGAGTCGACCAGCTGGGAGCGAGCGTTGCCGATGAATGAGTGCGACAGGAAAGGCGCGAGTCCTCCCCCACCTTTTGTGGTGTAGAGCGGTACTCTGACCATTCCCAGAACCTAAACAGGGGGAGAGAGAGAGAGAGAGAGAGAGAGAGAGAGAGAAAGAGAGAGAGAGCATGAGATCTGGTAAATGGCTGCAAACAGTCACTCACTCACTCCCTCACTCTCTCTCACACACATATACACACACAATTACCTCCTGTCCATGATCTTTTGCAGTGGATGCAGCTGCTCTCTCCACTTCCCTAATCTGCTCCTCCTCCATCTTCTTCACATAGAAGTGAGTGATAAGACGGGAGGAGGAGGAGGACGGGGATGAAGCAGGGGCATGGCAAGAGGCCACATGATCTTCTACAGATATAGGAAGAGCCACGCCCAGCTCCTCCAACAGTTCCCTGCTAAGACCCGCCTCCAGGGTCTCCTCTGATGAGTTAACAAACCTGGAGTGTAGGGGATGGGGGGGTCAAAGGTCAGGATCAGATATAAGATAGAGATAAACAATATCAGCTGTGCTATTCTCCTGAGACTCACTGAATTTAATTTGAAAGCCCAAAACTGAGGTGCTGCTGCCTCAAGTCACAAGAGGGTCGCAAGTCACTGGATTTTAAGTCTCACGTTGGAGACGAGTGAAAATGGTCGGGTCATTTCAACTTCACTAAGATAAAGGTCCCGGGATTACCAGAGTCAGGAACATTCATTCTCTGGGGACCATGAATGTCTGTACAAAACTTCATGGCAATTTATCTGATAGTTGTTGAGATATTTATTATACAGTCTGAACCAAAGTGGTGGACTAACACTGCCATCTCTTGAGCATTGCTACTTCCACGGCTAGAAAGCCAGTATGGATACTACATAAAAAATGCTTGATTTTTGAATGTGCTCCTGGTGGACACTATTTCCCCACAATGCACTGTTCAGAAGAAATGCATACGTTGCACACAAGTGGAAAACATTTAAAGAAATTTTTGAATGGTGGTAAAAAAAAACACTGACCATTCTATATTTTGCTTTGTATTTGGGAAGTTTAACTGGCAGTGACATGCAGGTGCACCTGTTCACCTCATGTCAGTAGTTAATGGTTAACTACATGTATGCTGATTTCTTTATTTACCAACTGCAAAAAACAATATATTAAGACAGTAATATAGTATATGGAACATAGTGTATACAATTAGTATGTAGTATGAAATTGGTACACATTGCTGGTTCTGACCACTGTTCCCAATTACATTTGCAGTTTTCCTTTATTTTACATATACTATCATCATTTTTCAGACTTCTCCTCTTGTCTCGTTATATAATTCCCCTGTGTTGGCGAGTGATGCCTCAGAAATTCTGGCAGCGATTACTGTAAATCACAGATACAAAGGCACAAGTGATTCAGATTAAGTTGAGTACTTATTAAGCGGTATGTGGTTAAATGGGTTTTTAAGGCAAGATAAGGCTCCGTACAGAGGAAACTGCATATTTTCTTATCTTTCACTGTTCATCCTCGCGGTATGAGCATTCTAGTGTCAATGTGTGAATATTTGTTCTGTAAAGTAAAAGTTTATATATTTTGATGGGGTTAGTCTGTGAGGAAAAAGAGACACTTACAAACCTGAGCTAAACAAACCTGTGCAAATAAAAGCATAAAAACAAAGCAGCACCAGGAAAAACTCACCCGCCAGGGAAACCCAGCAGACCGTCAAAGCGCATCTGCATCTGTGGGAAATGACAGAGGTTGTTATACACTCACACACTGATGCATCCACATACACACAAGCACCAACACACACATGCACACACACAGAGGCAGAGAGATGCTTACACACAAATGGGAATGTGTCTTAATGCGAACAGGCAGAAACATTAAAAGCAAAGGTGTGCATGAATTGCGCATGTGCATGCACGGCCGTGCCAGGACTCTACCATTTCCATGCATACCCCACTCCCACAGCAAACACACAGGCACATTGTCCTTCCTCACCAGTACGATATGTCTGATGGGAATTTTCCTAAACAGCTGAGCTTTCGTGTCAGAGTAGAGCATCATGTGGCATGCATGCCGACAGCCTGAGCACGCCAGCGCCTCCGCCCTTGACAACTGTCCACTCGCCATCTACAAGTATACACACAAGCACAGCGCAAAATTACACATTCACAGTTCAGTGCTTCCTGATCACTCTGTGCATTTGGATGGCTGCCCCCTTGTCATGTGGTGCCACTGTGACATCATCCAAATGCATCTGCTCTCCTTGTTTATCTCTCTCCCTCCCTCATGTGCTGAATCAACAGACCTGACTGAAGCCGACTGATCAGCTGGAGGGCCTGTGGGCTTCTGTGCAGAAAATGTCACGGAAGTCTGGCCACAACCAGGAAGCTTTAAGGGAGGTCTGTGTAACTTGTATCCAAAAAAAACAAGAGAAAATCTTTAGCTCCCTCTGCTGGTGTGGAGCAGGCTAACAATTAGAAAATCCCTACCCTGGTATTATTTCTTTTTCTTTAATATTGCTATATTTTAAATCTATTATTTTTTTCCCTTTGTATTCTTATTTACAATTTGTAGTGCAAGCACATTCTCTGTATCTGCATGATCGTGACATATTATTCAGTTTTATTCTATACTTTTCCCAAATGAGTTTGACAGCAATTTTTTAAATAAATCAGTCATTTAATCCAGAAAGCCTTCTAATGGGTTACTCAGACCTTATTCTGATTTCTTCTGTCTGTTTAGAGTATTTCTGTCATTCCAAAATAATTTGCTATTATAATGCCATTTAAGGGCGACAGTGAACCATTTCTGCTTTGTTATTTCTCTCACAATGACTCCATATGATTTTTTCAAGTCCAGTACATCAACCTGAACCAACGGATCAGATCCCTCTTTCAGGTAAACACTGCCATAATTCCATATTTAACCAATTATTGGGGAAGGTTAATCTTTTTTTTATGCCAGCAGCAGTATTATATGGCATAATATCACACTGGCAGAGGCAAATTTTTATCACTGACAAACTATTAACAAAAAGCAACACTACATTCATACCACTGCACTCCACCAGAGCCAAAGCCTTAAAATACTCTTAATACATACATTGTTTTACCGGTTGGAGCCTTTGTCTTATTTATTCATTTATTTATTGTGTTTTCATGTTTCATTCACCCTTTAACTCGGGGATACTTCTACTACTAGTGTTATGCAGAGTTCTTCACAGTAAAATGAGAAAATAATGTTTTTAATGGTTAAGTAAGAACAGCCATGATCGTGTTTTTAATTTATTTTGGTCAAACATCACCATAATTTATATAAAGTTCACCATGACAAAGCACAACTACTCAAACACGAGCCCCACACGTTACCTGTGATAGGGACGCCTCCTCGTAGGTAGTCTGACTCAAAGTGCTGTCTCATTCCTCAGTCAGCAGACTCAGCCCGGCTGGTTGACTCTCTGCTGCGCCGGTTCACCGGACTCTGAGCGTTCTGGTTACGTTTTGAGCAGTGATTGGCTGAACAAAGCGAATGGCTCGGTCTAGCCAATAGCAGGACGCGACCGCTGGCTAGTATGTCTGAGTGGAAGTGCAGCATCTCCGGTTCTTTCATGTGTTGTAGGCGGTTGTGTTGACACTTTGTCGACATCTCTCTTGTGGTGTTTCAGAGGATAGGAGTGCACTTCGAGAGGTAACACTATTCAGTTAACGCAGACGGACACATTGTGTGTGTGAGACATTTCGTGCGGGACACAACACGCTGACAGGGGAAGCGTGCTGAAGGTAGGTAGCTGCTACTACCTTTTAGCTGCTGTTAGCCGACGGTGTCCAAAGTCTGCACCTGTGAGCTAAGCTTCAGCTAAGCTTCCTGCGTTGTTTAATGTTATTTCGTTAACTTACCGATGTCTTCCTGTGTGTAATTAAGTCCAGTGTTTTATTTATTTATCGGTTTATCTTATAACTTCTTTTATCTGCTGTCTTCTCTCGATCCTGTTCTGAATAACTGCTACAGCACTGCACAACGACAGCAACCATTATTATTATAAGACCATTATTATTTTAACAATTTAACAAGGCAACGGTTTGCGAGTGTGCAGGATAATTTACTGACAGATGCAGCAGTTCAAAACAGAAAGTTAACCCTAAAAACAAAACTCAAAATACTAAACTGAAACCTGCTGTGATTCCTGAATTATTTTTTGAACAGTGGTTTAAATAACGATTTAAAGGAAAGAAGATCTTCTTATTTCTTTTTCTGTTACATTATTTGGTGATGTTGTTATATTGGACCCGTTTGTTGTGTTACTTAAGACACTGACTGCTTTTCATCTCTCAGGTAAATCAGAATGGCCCAAGGGATACCAGACGAGCTGATGATGAATACTGCTCTGATAAAAGACTTGGCAGACATTGCAAAAGATGCGGCGCTTCTGCAGGGTGTACTAATGAGGATCCAAGAGACTCCCAACTCATCAGAGGTGAAAAGTGGAAACACGGGCATGTTTTAGTGGATATGATATTACACATGGTATAATGTTAAAGTAACATCACCCATCATGAAACATATTCTGCCGAGTCAGAGACCTTCTTTAAATTATGTAATACATTTCACAAATGCTTTCTTTTTAATTGGTTTATTACGCATATCCAGAATAACAGAATAACTGTTGTTAAATCCCATTAACCTACTACTGGGTCACTTTCACTGCAATTTCATGTGGTGCAGCCAAACATTATTCAACACCACAGATCCTTAGCTTATATTTTAGTAGAGATGTCAAACCTTTAGGGAAATCAGTGTCACATGATGGACAAGACATTTGATGGAATGGTGCAGCCATGAAAGCATGGACTCGTGGGTTTGAGTATTTCACTCAGTGTCACCATCATATATATTCAAAGAGCATGAACAGGCCATACAGTATATGGCACTGTCAGACAGTGTGGACAAATAAGGTGCAACCAGAAGAGAGCTGATCTGTTTCAGGGTTAGAATCTGATTTAACACCAACTTACAGATGAGTGATGAACTAAGGAAAAATCCTGTAAAATGAGTGGAGACAGAGGATGACGATGCCCCCATCCTTAGGGCAGGAGGGGCCATTGAATGATCTGATTAGTCCACCACCATCATCAAAACACCAAATGAGGAATAGCTTATAGAAGAGGGGTGTTCGTCCCTCCAGCTGAGTCCTGACCTGTAGAATCAGTGCCAAGGTGCATTGAAGCTGTCCTGCCAACACGTGGTGGCCTAACACCTTACTAAGACACTTTTATGTTGATTTTTCTTTTAATCTGTCACTCATCTGTAGTTATCATTTGTTAATGCTTAACTATCAGATCTTACAATAGACCACTGTAAACAAGTAGAATACCACCCGTGTCAGTGCTTAACCTTGTCAGTGGACTAATCTGCACAGGTAACTGCAGTTTCAGTTTGGAGCTTGTGACAATAATCACAGCAGAACTCTCAAACCATGAAACATATTTGCCCTGATCAGAGGCTAAAACTCTTTTTCATGAGCATGCAAGTGATTTGGTTTGATGAGGAGGACTGAATGTCAGCTACTGGCCCACTGGTTAATTACAATAACAGTAGTCCATCCCCAGGTGCCAAATACCATGTGAGACTTGTGGCTCTCACCATAATATTCCAATAATTTCTGAATGAAGCTCTAAGGATTTTTAACAGAAAGGAAAAGGTCATAATGACAGAAAGTCACTGTAACACTGTAACAGACAGATGAAACCAGCAATGTTATGAATTCAGTGTCTGAATATGGCTCATGAAACACTGAGTCAGACAGCTTACAGTGTCCTGTTAGCTGATAATGTGATAAAAGAATTGATAGTACTCTGTATACGCGACTGGCAGTGGAGTTGTTGAATGCAGTCATGTTTGAGATCATTGCATATTCAGTGAAAGATGTTGCTTTGCTTTGTTGGAATTTGAATTTCTAAAAAGAAACTACAGTTCATAGAACAAATCGAAATGAACGTGCAGTTGTGTGATTTGACAAAATGAGCCCCCGGTAGCAAGAGAGGACACAAATCCATACCAGTGAGTAGTTAAGCTATGGCTTACAGGCGTGTTCAGTGTGAAGTCATGTGAGGAATTTGTTCTGCTATAGAGCTCTAGGTTTGGGATGGAGCTTCACTGAGCCTGTGTTTGCAGTTACAGGGATTTTTAGCCTGCGTGTTTTATCTTCATTCCTTACATGCCATGTGCAGTGCTTGTGGTTTTTTTTTTTGATGAATTGTGTTTTGATGTCAGCTTTCTTTTCTTACATTTTACATCTTGTTTTTCAGTTGGTGACCTACGCCCCACTCACGCTTTTTCCCACGCCTGTGCCAAAAGCTGTGTTCCTCCAGGCTCTGGCAGTGCAAACTCACTACAACACACTGGTGGACAAGATCAGCCAGGATCCAGACTTTCTGCGAGACGCTCTTGCTAGGTAGTATATGAGCTCCTCAGCAGTTTGGCAGAACATAAGGTCTCCTAAAAACTACTGTAACTTCTGTTTATACAATAGAAACATAATGTGGTTATACGTAAGTTATTGTTAGGATTTGAATGTGACGTTCTTTGTTTTATAGCACCATTGAAGTTGATGATTTCACTGCAAGGTTGTTCAGGATCCACCAACAGATCCTGAAAGAGGGAAGGTCTCAGGTATGCCAGCACGCCATGGTCAGGATATAGTAATGTAAATTGCTGAGCCTTGCTGATATTGGCATAATTTTTTTAAGGTTAACATTTGTCTTTGGGGTTAGAGGTCTTGTAGTTTACCCATCAAAAAAGTAACAGCTTATTGTAAAGTGAACCCTTGGAAGAGGAGGAAGACCGCACACAGGCTTGGTCCTTCTTCTTTATTCAAATTGCATAATGTTGAATCAAAGCCCAGCGTTTTGGCTTGCACGTACATCAGGGGCCAATTAGGATTAATGAGCAGAGGACAACTTTATATACAATCTCAGACATCATGCAAATCGTCGTATAGGATCATCACCTCATTCATTTCAAAATGTCATCATCTGTGCCACCTGTATGGTTATCCTCCTGTGCTTTTTTCATTATGGCGCCACCTTGTGGTAAAAAAAACCTCCAGAAATTTGGCTTTTGGACTATAATAACAGAAATAATATCTAATCACAAAAAGAAAGAAATAATATCTAATCACAAAAAATGACAATTTAGAGAGAATTTTATTAGGACTGTACAATTGATCATTAATAATCATATTTTCAACAATGATTCCAGACTTTATGCACATTTTGGAAGATTTCACCTCACTGGGAATGAATGAATCCACTGGATATGACTCACAGTTTAAAAGCCAGCAAATGTGTTTGTAATTTTGCTACGAGTCAAAACTTTTATGATTGAATTATTATAATTGAAGAGTAATCGTTATGTTCTCTGCCAAGTGTAGTGTTTCTCAAGTATTACAAAGCCAGTTAAGTGAGAGTTTCATTGCTTCATTGTGACTTTGTCTCAGACTCAGATCCCAGAACGGTGGATTTTCTGTTATTCAGCCATGTGCTTGGATCTTTACTTTTTAATGATCTAAGCTGTCTGAGTGTGTCTTTGCCTTCTTCCCAGTCTATTGTGTTGGGTCTCAATCGGTCTGACTACATGCTGGACCACAGAGAGGGCGGGACGTCCTCCCTAAAGCAGATAGAGATCAACACCTTTGCTGCTAGTTTTGGAGGTCTCTCGTCACGCACCCCAGATGTACACCGGTGAGTCAGTCATTAGTCGTATTAAAAACCTTTGGTGATCATTATTTCTCATGAAAAACAGATCACGTACTACTCTCAACAGACAGTTAGATTTGGTCTTCTCTCAGCCATTTTATGCAACTGCTTTTCCTGTGTTTGTTTAAACAAAACCGTACTGTTTCTCAGCCACCGTGTAAAATCTTTTGCCAAATTACTGATTTGACTGTGTTTGAAGAAATGTGATGAAAAAATAACTGGCAGCCAGTGAAATAATGAGTGACCTGAATGTCCTTCGTCTTGCTCGACAGACACATCCTTAAGGTGGCTGGCCGGCTGGAGGAGAGCCGGAGCATCCTAGACAACAACCCTGCTGCTGGACTGGCTGGAGCGGTTGCTAAAGCCTGGGAGCTCTATGGATCGAAGAGGTAGGAATTAAGCACTTGGACAGTTAGAAATACAATAATAATTTGTACCTTAAGGTGCTGAGTCTCAAATTATGTGTGGGAGATTTGACCCTGCCTACTAAATGTTTGTTGAGCGGCTGTGTGTTGTTAGTCACATGTAAACAACACACACCAATCCGACTGAGCTGCATTCCACTTGATGAAGAGCAGACCAAAGGCAGAGACCCCTCAGCATGTATTGAACGCAACAAACTTAAACGAGCTCTAAAAGATGGAGGGAGTTCAGATGGAAGAAGTTAATCAATTTTTCTACTACAACCCACATAGAAAATAAACCTGTGGGCAAACTGCAGCAATGCTGGAGACATAATTCAAAAGAAAGACACCTGTGTCTTCAAAATCCTGATACTTGCGTGTAAAAAGGCCATCACAAAGAAATGTCTGAAATGTCACCCTCCACAGGCTGGACAGGCTGGACAGGACAGGACAGGACAGGCTGGACATTGCAAAGGAAATATACTCCATAGAAAGGGACCCATTAACAATGTAGCAGAAAATGGTCTGAATACAAGAAAACAAGAGGAAACATGGGTGCTGTTCTCAGCTGGTCTGAAAAGAATGGATCATATTTATATATTATATTCTATTCTATTCTATTCTATTATATTATATATTTATATTCATTTTATTTTTATCTTCTTCAGTAATATTATTAAAGCTGGTACTGGTGAAGGTGCTTTACAGGAGTAATGGTTGTCATTACAGTGCTGCCGTCATGTTCTTGGTGGAAGAGAGCCAAAGGAACATCTTCGATCAGCGATACATTGAGAATGAACTGTGGAAGAGGTAAGGTGTTAGTACTGAGGAGTGACATTTGAAGGAGTAAGCCTTTCCCTAGCAGCCTTAGCCAATATTATATTTGATATGAAAATAATGCAGTTTTACAAATCTAAATCTGTATCTCTGATGCCACCATGCCTCTTTTCCTGGTGCTCAATGGCTGCTTGAAATTTGCAGTTTTCTGTGTTTGTGCTTTGCCCTTTGTGCACTGTGCCTTGATTCACAAATTTTGCTCCCTTATCTTTTGTGACCTCTTCCTGCGTTTTTGATTGTGTGAAAAGTTTGGCCATTTTCCAGCTGGAAAACACAAAAGGTTATTGTCACTGTGTTTCAGAAACATTCCCACAATAAGAAAGCGGTTTGATGACGTTTGTCAAACAGGATCCCTTGATCAGGACAAGAGGCTCTTTGTGTAAGTCTGTTTCTGTCAGTCAAATGTACATTTAATGAACTGTATAAAATGTATTATTCACAAATTAAAATCATATGCTGTACATAGCAATGGAGATAATTATAATCAGTTTTACTTACTTTGCATTTATGTCACTCTCTTTTCAGTGATGGTCTAGAGGTTGCAGTGGTGTACTTCAGGAACGGCTACATGCCTCAGAACTACGTTTCTGAACAGGTCATAACTTAATTCTTTATTCCTAGCTTTAGCAGTTTTTAGGTGGTGAGTATGTGAAGTGCAGTCAAGATGGAGAGTTACATTTGATGCAGATACACAGTTGAGCTGGGAACACACACATGGAGGAGTAAAAACACAACTGTTTTCCTTCTTTGCTGCCACACTCTGCCAATTCACACTCTGGGAATTGGCAGAATAATAATTTCCCTATTTAGACTACAGATCTAAAAAAATAAATGAATTTCAGAGTGTTCATGCAGGCAGTTTTTCTTAAAGTGGAGCTGTTTTGTCTTGAGTATCTTCATTAACTTGGATTGGTATTATCATCTTGAATGCACTGACGTGTGCACTGTGCAGTTATATTATGAACAGTAAACTGGGAAAATCTGATACTAACTACAAATGATTGGGTACTTGATTCTGAATTACTCAATTTTGCAAAGTTATTGGGACAAGCCAGAGTTGGAAGCAAATCACAGCTGAATTGAAGTTACATTCAGTGGATTATTCTGACTCTGCTGGTCCAGTCGAGTACAGCTTTGTGACCAGAAAAAGAATTTTCTTTTCATCGGTGCTCGTGTTTTTAGCAGCTTTTAAAATCCACCATGTGAGCACTTAGTACTCCCTGACCGTGTGTCTCTATGTTACTCTCCTTCATTCCACTGTCAGTATTGTAAGTCTGGGGTCACAGGCTGACAAATGTGACGTTCCTGCTTTGTCCGGAATGCCGACCAAGAGAAGCAGGCGTCACACCTGCTTTAGAAAACTGACTGAACGGCAGTGAAATATCCAGCAATCCAGTTCTGATGGTCTCAAATATAAGAATCCAAAAATGATGTTATAATGGTTACTCAAAGCAGTTATGATGATTATTGTTCTCCTTTACATATAACTGGATTGGTATGTGTCTGAAAATTACTTCTTGCAAACAGTGGGCACTTAAACGGACCTGTCTCCAGTCGAACTGTGTTATGATGTGTAGTGATGTTTAGAGATAAGCCTGAATCCAGAATCAGATTTTTATTTTTTTTAAAATTGTAGACTTGGGATGCTCGTCTTCTGATGGAGCGCTCTCTGGCTGTGAAATGTCCAGACATCAGCACTCACCTGGCCGGAACCAAGAAGGTCCAGCAGGTGCTCGCAAGACCTGGAGTTCTGGAGAAGTTCTTCCCCGACCAGCCTCAGGTAGTGGAGCAGATCAGAGCGACGTTCGCTGGCCTCTACACTTTAGACATGGTGAGAGAATGACACACACTACAGTCTTTGGAACGGTTTTCTTTTCATACTGAAGTTGTATATAGGGCAGAAATGACTACATCACAATAATAATTAATATTAGGGTGAATGGGGTGGATCAACTAAGTATTTTTTGTTTTATCTTTTGAGGTGAACTTATTTTGTTCTACCTCAGTGACGGTCATGTTAACCTACAACGTGTTGTTTTTGAACTGAAAATGTCAAAGTAAAATGGTGACATTCTAACTCCATGCTAATATGACCTGGCATAGTTTCCTTTCGTTTAGTTCTCTGTTGTTTCTGTTGCCTTCAGGGCCCAGAGGGCGACAAAACAGTAGCAATGGCTTTGGCAGCACCAGACAGGTTTGTCCTGAAGCCTCAGCGAGAAGGAGGAGGTACGATCACAGAAACATCTTTACTGATGAGTTCCTCCATGCAGGAAATCCTAAAACTACTCCTATGGTACTCAACATTTCTTCAGCTAGAAGAGTTTGGATGGTAAACATGTTAAAGCTAGTGTTCAGTTACTGTCTACAGTTGAGTGTCTATAAGCAAACTTCAAGTCAGTCTGGTCGGTAGTATGGTACAGCTGTTGTAGTAGTACATTTGAACATTTTTGTTTCAAAGCTGTGTGTGTGTGTGTGTGTGTGTGTGTGTGTGTGTGTGTGTGTGTGTGTGTGCGCGCGCATATATACAGTATTTGTGCTCATTCTAATTTGAGACCAAAAATATGCAACCAGAGAATTAATTCCTGTAAGGTAATTAGTTACAGACAATCTACCAGTTGAAAATGAAGAAATTGCAATGTAGTACACAGACAAAAAATCTTTCTAAAATAAATAAAATAAAGTGAAAATAAACATGAAATAGAAAATTGAATAAAAGTAAAAATACTGCAATACCCTCCTTAGAATATACATATACCCCAATATCAGAAAAAATAAAATAAAATATAAACATCTTCATATTTGCATATGTACATGAGGTTAAAGGCAGGAATGATTTCCTGTGTCGTTCTGTTGTGCAGCGTGGAAAAATGAGTCTGTTGCTGAACGAGGCTTCTTGATGATCTTATAGAGTCTGTTAGTGTCCTTTACCCTCAGACTGCTGCCCCAGAAGACAACAGCGTACAGGATGGCACTGGCCACCACAGACTCATAGAACAGCCACAGCATCGTCTGGCAGATGTTGAAGGACCTTAGCTGTCTCAGAAAATAGAGACAGCTCTGGCCCTTTTTGTAGATAATGTCCACGTTTTTGGACCAGTCCAGTTTGTGTTTATTCATTATTATTTATAGGCAGTTATGTCTCTAATAGAAAATGCAGAAGAGGCAGTTGTATTAATTGTAGATACTGTTAAAGCGACAGTATTCATTGCTCCAGGAATTTACTAGATGCAAACAAGTCTCAAATCAAAGCCTGAGGTGATTAAGTGAAGCAGACGAGTTCAGTCTTGATTGTTTTACATTATAACTCAAGCCAAAGGCTCAAGTCTACAGCTGTCATCAGTCCTGCAAATATATTCAAGGTAGTAGCTCGCCACAGGCATTTCAGCAAGTTAAGGCTCTTTGATGTTACATTTAAACTTTTCCATTACAGTAAAGTTTACAGGAGAAAAAATTGTGTACATTTCCATGTGAACATTATTATGTTTTCCTAGGTAATAACATCTATGGATCGGAGATCTGCCAGGTCCTGGAGGGAATGAAGGAGGATACAGAGAGGATGGCCTATATTCTGATGGATAAAATCCTCCCCTCCCCCTCACAGAACTACCTGCTGAGACGAGACGCCCCCCTCCAGATCAGTAACTGTCTCAGTGAACTGGGAGTGTTTGGAGCATATGTCAGGTACGTAAGCACTGTTTCACAGGTATAGGATATATTGTATGAATTTGTTTCAGATGGGATATTTTAATAAAACTGTTTGAGCTTTCAGAACTGCACTCTAATCTGATAGAGTTGTATAATTTAAGTTTATTCAAGGATAAAAGTAGAATTATGATTTTGTGTAAAGTTTCCTCTTTGTGCCAGCTGGCTATAAAGACTGTTTATGGTTCAGAACTGACTTTGACAATTTGAGCCACAGCAAACACTTTAACTGTGAAGATGTTTAATGTTTAAAGCTGCACCAGTTGATATTTTATCTTTCAGCTATGGATCAAATAGCCAAGTGTGAATGGTGCCACTTGTGGTTGATCACCCGATTCTGCAGCTCACCTCAGCACTACGGACAATTTCAGTGCCTTTAAGCTCACTGTTAGCCCGCATCAGCCCGCATCAGCCCGCAACATGACGTGGTGGTCCACCTCTGTCTCAGAGCAGCTGCTAACCACTTTCTTTACCACTTTCAATTAGAAAACATGTCAGTTTATCCTGCAACATCTAAATGGACAAAATATCAAATATTGCTTTTTTAAAAAGTATCACATTTGTTTGGTCCTGTTACTGATCAGTACACTAAATATAAAAAATAAAGAAGGAAAAATTAAAAAGCACAACTTAAGTTTAGACCCAGTCCTTATTCATCATTTCCCTTGGTTTCCTTACAGGCAAGGTAAAGACATGGTGATGAATGAGTGTGTGGGCCATCTGCTAAGGACCAAGAGCTCAGAACACTCAGACGGAGGCGTAGCAGCGGGAGTGGCTGTGCTGGACAATCCTCTGCTCGTCTGAGATTTTACACTCCTGCTGGCTGGGCTTTCAACAACAAATGCACAATCAGACAACAGTGAAATCGAGGTTGCACTTTTTGAGTCACATTGTAGCTTTGGCTGCTGCAGCAAGAGGATAATGGTGAGGAAATACATGTCCCACGTGTCATTCATTTGACAAAGACTGGACGGAAATGCTCAGAGTGTAGGCTCAGTTGTTGCTCACAGCCCTGGAAGATGAAGCTTCCCTTCCTTCAGGACTTCTCCTGCTGTTAGAGGTGATGCAGCAGCCAAGTGTCTTTGTGTTATTTCTGATGTAGCTCGATGTTTGTCCTTCGCAGGCATTACCAATATCAGTGGGGTTCATGAGGACCATGTTTGCTATCAGTTTTTGACATCATGATGATTGCCTATGAAAAGGAGTGCTGCTCTCAAGTACACACGCCAGGGCTTAAGAAAATTATAACACTTAAATCCAGATCCAGTAAGTGGTTAAAAAACTTTTTAATTTTTACTTTTTAAATTTAACATAACATGCTTCATTCTCAATTAATGCTGAAGTCTTCATTTACCTCAGATGAAGAGAGGATCACATTGTTTACTATTTCAGTAAAAAACCTCACTGTCACTCTTTGAGGGACATAATCACTTTTCTCTACAGGAACATTTCTGATAGGATTTACTGTTTGTACCGAGAGCAGCTCAACATTAGAAACAGTGTGAAGTGGGGCTAAAACACCACCTTGTGACGCTCTTATGTTATTACACCATGTTCATTTGGGTTCATCCAAACCTGTGAAGCTACTCAATGTTGTGTTTATGTTTTATATGGTTTATGGTCACTTCAGTTTGCCCTGCATTTACGATTTAAGTTAAAACTCTTGACAGAAGTCAGTCATCATGATTGTAAAAACTAGACAAGTAAAGCCCAGATTAACAGGAGTAACAGGAATACTCTTTAGTTTTTATAAAAAGAAAAGGAAGAAAAATCAAGTGCCCTTAAACAGCAGGTTTGTGCTGTTAACCATCAATTGATGAATTTTATTTGACTATTTTTATCACTTGAACTGTGCCGAGCACTGTTTGTTTTAATGATTGAGACAGAAAACTCACAGATACTTTGACATTTTGCTGTGATTTCTGAACCCTGGAATGCAAACAGCAGAAGCAGTGGATAAGATGACCCCGAACATTTTAGTAACTTGATAAAGTCCTTCTTCACATTAATGAGCTCAGTTGATCAGAAGTCATGGTAAAGTGTTTAAACAGCCGCCACAGCTGAGTGGTGAAGTGAATATGTGTTCACACAGAAGGTAATAATACTGGTGCTACTACAGCTGCAGTGTTACTAGTATTATTACTACCACAAATAATAATAACAAGAAAACGAAAAAGTTATGTATTTTTACAGTACATTTCTACAAGTTATACAGCTCAGAGTTCTTTACATTAAGGGACAACAACTCAGCAGCTTCTGCAGGAAAGCAAAACTCAGCCACTGGACTCAGCTCTAATAATATTTCTGCTGAAAAGAGAAAATAACAGCAACAGAAAGTTGAATATCTCATCGATAAAGTTTCAGGTCAACATTAAATCAAAGCTGCTACTTCTGCTGGACTTTACACACAGGCACAAACTTTGACCTCCCATGGTGCATTCTGGGGTTAATACTGTGATTGTGTACAGTAACACATTAACTGAAGTCCATAGGATATGATGAAGATGATGAATAAAACAAACACGCTCTGATCAGTGTCTCTTGGCTTAAATTAATATATTTATTCTGGGCCCACGCAGCAGCGTCCACATGTAAGAAACATCTCTGAATCTGTTTAACTCCTCCTTATCCCACCAGCCTGTTACACCAAAGTGCAATGAGGACAAGGTCAGTGAGTCTCTGACGATAACAAATTCCACTGAGAACCGTTTACAATGAGCATATCTCAGACACTGAGACACTACAATCTTCATTACTGGACAGTCTGACATCAAAGGTATCAATGACCCCAATGAGTGCTGAGAAAAGGAAGCTTAATGGTGATTCAGCAGTAATTCATATAAGAGTAAATTCTACCACAAAAGGTGAATTAAAAACCAAATGTTAGATGCTTTGGACCAAAAAATAATGCCCAACATGTTCTGTCAAAAACTGCAAAGCAAGTTCTTACTTCACTAAAAGGATGTAAATATCATCTGGAAAATGTACTAAATGGCTGTGTGTGTGTATATATATATACACACACATAAATACATATACATATATTTCAACCAACTACAGAAGTAAAATGCTGCACTCCTTTTCTCAGACATCATGTGACTTCCTGTGTTAGCAGTAAATGTTGTTGTGAAAATAAATTGGATCTTGCATTTTGTTTCATTTTGACATGGTGTTCCTCTTGCTTGATGCTTGTGTTATGAGTCCCATCTGGACCAAAGGAGCTGCATTTTGTTACCTTTCTGTTTGCAGTGTGTCCATGAACGTATAGACAGTTGGGTCTGAATTCTTCTGATACTGATAAGTTTGTTTTTTTCTTTTTTTTTTTTTCAACAAGCAACGAGTCAATACACAGTATTCATCTCTTCCCCTCCCCCATGACCAAAGCCGCCCTCCTCCAGGCTCTGGCAGTGCAAACTCACATCAACACATTCGTGGACAAGATCAGCCAGGACCCAGACTTTCTGGAAGAGGCTCTTACAGGGTAGGAGGGGAAATGGTAACATGGATAAGAACATTTTTGTTGATGGAAGTTGTTATTATAATATTATTACATATAATATGTTATACTATCATAAGCTTGGGATGATGCAGAATCTTTGATACATACAATGAGAAATAGGTTGTGACATTTAATTATGTTCTCATAAAAACTGTCTTTACCTGTCGTGATTTGCATGGCGACAAATAAAGACGTTCACTGATGAGTTTTAATCCTGCGTTTTAAAGCTTATCTTAAGACCAATGACAAGAAATTAGCAACTCTGATGTAAAGGAGGTGGGTAGCCTATATTTACAGTTACATGTACATGGCACTTTAGATATAGACACTTGTCCATCATACCATCAGAGACGCATCTGGTCGGTCCAAGTCAGTCCTCCAGCAAGACAGACATAGAGAGATATCTTCAGCGACAAGAACAGGGGCCATCTCAAAACAGATGGTTTGCTCCTCACCCCCAGGACTCCTGACCCCAACATCATGAAGAGAGTCTGAGATCACATGAGGAGACAGAGGACATAGAGACAGATTGAATTCACAGAGTGTTACAGACCCTGGCTCAAAGGGAAGCAACACAACGAGTACGCAAAAAAAACAGAATTTACTACATTTACTAATTCAAAAATAGAGGTTGACAAAAGAAAATGTGGAGTGAGCAGCAGGCCCTGCTGCCAGGTCATCTGCAGCAGAAAGTGTGGCAGAGGGAACTAGAGTGGGCAAGTGTGACAGGTTTTTATAGGGCGCTCGCATCTGCAGATAAGCACAGTTGCATCATGGGCATCTACAAGTACATGGCCTGTAACACAGAGCAGGTGTGACAAGTTCTTGAGTATCTTGAACAACTTTTTGTTTTTTCCTCAAGCAACTTCTGAAGCATCTTTTTTTCCTGTAACTTTTCAGCGGATTTCTGAAAATTTTACTCTGAGATACGGTAAGCAGACTACATTACAGCTACATAGATGTTGTGTCGTGATTCACCGAGGCCTGATGGTTGGGATGGTTGTTGTTGGGTGTGTGAGGCAGACACTGTGAGTCACACTCTGCTGCTGCTGCAGCAACATCTTCTCTGGAGCACACTTAACACTGAGATGCGTTCGTGAGTACACAGGGTGAAGTGAAGGAATTCAATCTCATGTCTTTCACATTTATTGGATAAAAGTTGAGTTCAGTGTCACACCTTTGTCTGTCCCATCTGCGCACGCGCTTCCTACACTTCCTGTCACCCCTCTCACCCCCTGTGTCTCAGTCTGTCTCAGTCTAACTTTCTCTTTCAGTACAATGACAGTTAAATATCGGTGTCATCTGTTTCATTTCCTTTCCAGGCATCAGCGCCAGTTCACCACAGTCAGGCAGCTGTCAGTCTGAGCGGGTAGGTGACAGAGTTTTAACCCTGCGTTTTAAAGCTTGTCTCAGACTCATGACAAGAAATGAGCATCTCTGATGTAAAGGAAGTGGGCAGCCTATATTTACACTTACATGTACAGTAGCCTGCTGTGCGAAGGCGTTTGGCACTTTAGATGTCAACTCTTATCCATCATATCATCAGAGACTCATCTGGTTGCATCTGGCAGAGACCGGAGACCAGAGACAAGACATAAAGAGCTATCTTCAGCGACAAGAACAGGTTTGCTGTTATTTTTCTGTTTGCTACATTCTGTATGAAGTTAGCTGATTAATGAAAACTCTTTGGACTGAGGTATTCACAGGATGATGTATTGCAATACATAAATATAGTGTATACAGTTTTACTGTAACTTTTTCCTAGACAGATGGTTTTTATTTGCATCAAGGTTTACTGTGAATAGTTCGTTTCTCTTCTTCTAATGTGTGATTTGATGGTGATTTTGAACATTAATTTACCACTAAGCGAACAGTAAAGACAGGTACACTTTGTGGAAGTACTTGTTCTTGGACTGTTGAACCTTGTTCCACGGAGATGCTTTCTGTGTTTCCTTTTGACTGGATGAGGAGTGAAAGCGTTTGAGATGATGTGAAGTTGGGTTTGTTTGGAAAACCTAAGGAGGCTCTGCAAAGAAAGAATAAGACTCAGGCTGAAAAATGTTGAAATTTCCCTTTAACAAGAACTACAGGGTACCCTGGTATGAGTGGCAACTGGCAGCCGTTTCATGTTTGCAAGATCAACAACAGTAAGACCTGGAATTTTGCTTATGGTTTCAGATTCTAGGCTGCTCAGATTTTACCAGGCAAGGTAAAGCCAGGCATCTACTTGCTTAGACAGGCCCCCTGAAACATTTTGGCGTCTCCTTTAGTTTCTCTCGTGAAATGTGTGTTCATGTGTTTCCTTGACGTTTGCCGTGCTTTATCTCCTCAGGCCCACAGCGATGGCAACAAAAGTATTTCTCCAGCAGCTGATCACAAATCCTGACAGACTGAACAGTTTAGTGGATGAAGCGAAGGAGCTGGCTTTTCAATATGGGATTCTACTGCGGACACACGAGACCCCCAATTCATCAGAGGTAGGTAGCAACCACACTGTCTTCAGTTTTAAGTTCATGATTCATGAATCTGACTCTTTAATTTGCAGGTTTAAAGCAGCTCTGATCAATATTTTGATATTAGCAATGGACGTGAAACGTGAAAGGTGTCGCTTGTAGTGATGCACCCACAGACAGCTATCGCCTTACTCTGCTGCTCTCCTTTGATCCACAGAGCTTTATAGCATTTTTGCCAAATCACTGCTTTGGTTGTTTGCTAACAAGTTAGCCATATCAACAATGTCACTGTTGCGTTGTGTTTAAAACATATTTCTGCAGATAAACAAGCAGTGTCAATACACAGTATTCATCTTTTCAGGTGGTGACCTATGCCCCATTCACCCTCTTCCCCTCCCCTGTACCCAAAGCCGCCCTCCTCCAGGCTCTGGCAGTACAAACTCACATTAACACACTGGTGGACAAGATCAGCCAGGACCCAGACTTTCTGGAAGAGGCTCTTGCAGGGTAGGAAGTGAAATGGTAACATGGATAAGAACATTGTTGTTGATGGAAGTTGTTGTTGTTATTTTTCTAAAACCATATGAAAATTTGATCCCTTGAATCCTACAGACACAAATCAAACATAATAATAAGCATAACTAATAATAAGCTTGGGATGACGTGGAAGCTTTGATACATACAGCGAGAAGTAGGTTGACATTTAGTTATGTTCTCGTACAAACTGCCTTTACCTGTCATGATCTGCATGGTGACGAATAAAGACGTTCACTGATGTATAATGTTGGATGCTTTGTCTTCTTCCACATCACAGTACTATCAAGGCAGATGAATTCACAGCTAAGTTGTTTGGCATATACAGAAAGGTGCAGCAGGAGGCTCAGACACAGGTAAGAAACTGGATTTACAGTGTTAACAACTTAGACAGATAACCTGGCTCTCAACAGCGTTTGCACTCAAACCCCCTGTAAGGACCAAAACAAAGAATGTATCTCAGTACATGTACTTACTGACTTTCCTGTCAGCTCTAAGCCCATTGGTTCCTCGGGGGACTATTTACAACCATGTGTTAATACACCTATGGTCAAAATAAATTGTAATGTCCAGGTTCATCATAAAGAAGGAACCTGTCAGCCAGTGCAACATGTGGTCCCTGATGTGCTTTTAATAATTTTTGGATAACTGTTTTTTAGCAGGATAAATTTGTTGTTAGTTTTTTGGCAATAAAAAAAATATACAGAATATCACCAGACCTTTAAGCCGTAAACCATTATTTTATTTATTACTTACTCTGATTGTGAAATATGTAGCCACAGCCCACAAATGATTAGCTAAGATTAGCATAAGGACAGAGAACAGGGGGAAACAGCTACTGGCTCTGTCCAGAGGTAAAAAATAAAACACATCTGCCTACCTCCATCTGGAATTTTACAAAAATGTAAATAATAACATCTTTGGTGAAATTTATGGTGGGTCAAATTTAGAGGTGCGATAATGCAGTTTTTTTTTTTTCTATCTTTGGAGCAGAGCCAGTTAATCACCACCTGGCTCTAGCTTCATGTTCACTCTGCAGACGTGACCGTGGTTTCAGTCTCCTCATCTGAACCTTTGAATGAAAGCACATTTCCAAAGAAATCAAACTAAAACAACTCAGACAAGTTTGTCTGTTACTAGGCAAACTTCAAAGAATTCAATTCAAGTCACTTGTGTCATTTTTTTTCCCCAGTCCATTGTGATGGGATTGATCCGGGCTGATTACATGGTGGATCAGAGGGAGGATGGAACATCCTCCTTGAAGCAAATAGAGATCAACACTATTGCTGCCGGTGGTTTTGGTGTGTCCGACCGTCTCCCTGTCTTGCACAGGTATACGCATATTGATCAACTGATTTTCAGTTTAACAAAGGGGATTGTGTATTGATGAGGTTACATGCAAATTTACAAACAGTGAGAGCAGTGTCAAATAAACTCAACATGTATAACCAATATAGCTCGTGAAACAATGAACAATATAGCTCATTCTTTGCTATATATGTGATTTACTCTCGTACAAACTGTGGTTCTCCCTGACTTGTCAGGAACATACTGAAGTCAGTTGGTCTGTTGGAAGAGAGCAAGTGTATCCAGGATACTAACAGGACTCCTGGAATGAGTGCCGCTCTCGCCAAGGCCTGGGAGCTCTACGGCCAGCAGAGGTAAGTGTGGTGGTGGAGGTCAACACGCTGTATGTGACACAAGTACATCAACAACAACAATAATTATGAGGCCAGAGGATGTCAGAGGCAGAGAAAAGCAAGTTTTGTTTGATCACACATATGATAAAGTGAGAAAAAAAAACACTGACATTTGAATAGTTTGTTTTGCAGAATAAAGTAATTATGCTACTGTGTTATTTTCACTGACTTGTTTGTAGCAACGAGGTTCTAAGATATTTACAGATATAATGATATATATGATGTGAGATTAGCTATTTTTAAGTGCATCTTTATCGTGGACTGAATAATAACAAAAAATCAGTCATGATCTTTCGTCTCTTTCTGCAGAGCAGTAATTCTGTTTCTGGTGGAGGAGGTCCAGCTGAGCAAACTCAGTCATCGTTCCATTGAGAGAGAACTGTGGAACAGGTAAGAACTAAAGGATTTTATAAGATGCTTGAGTTAACTGTCATGAGGAAAACACAGAGTTCTTAGTTTCACTTTGAGATACCAAATACGAAAAACACGACTTTTTCTGTGCAGGAATGTTCCTGTTATCCGCAGAAAGTTTGAGGAGGTGTCTGAAAGAGGATCTCTCGATGCTGACAAACGATTGTTTATGTGAGTATGTGTTTTTAATAACTGTGACGCATGGGAGCAAGGAATACTTTTTTGGGATATAGGCCAACTCAGTCTCACGCTGAGAGTTGAGATGAGACAGTCGATACCATACTTGTCTGTATGCTTCATCTGAAGGTAGAGTCAGCAGGCAAAATGTAAAAATGAATATTTGTGGTTATAAAAGGTGTTTTTTTCCCCTTTATTGTCAGACAAAAGACAGAACACTAACCAGACAGAACAGAAAGAAAAACAAAACAATAAACACAAGACAATTACAGAAGTTTAGTGAAAGAACAGGCGGTGTAAGATGTCAGGTATCTGATTTACATGCTGGTGCTATTTTTTTTTGCTGACCCCAGTAAGTATTCGGAGATATAACATTTATTATTTCAGTTCCTCTAACCCTGCTGAAAACATTTCTGAACACTTACTAACTGTAACTCTGCAGAGATGGGCTGGAGGTAGCTGTTGTTTACTACCGCTATGGCTACATGCCAGACAACTACACTGACCAGGTAAGATTAAATGTTAAGGTATTCCTTAACATTTGTGTTACTTTAAAAGTTGAACTAAGTTATTTTTGGCAACTTGGAAGCACAAGAAGCAAGATGTAAACACAAATATCGACATATTAATACCTTATAGATTAAAAAAAAAAAAAGAAAAAAACAAGCAGTTGCTCATTCACATGTCCAGCAGACTCTTTGCCTTCATTTCAGGTTGTGTTTTTATAAACCATGTGAATATAAAGTCACTGTCCATTCTCCTTTTAGCTGTCTTCAATAAACTCCTATTATCTGGCTCTTTAACTACTGAATGCTCCACTAACTGCTTCTGTCTGATGCTTGGTGTTGGGCAGGTGTTGTATTGTCAATTTATGTATATCAAATGATTGGAATTCAAAGCAAGGGGTAATAAGCCACTAATAGCCACGGTGACTGATCAGTGATCATGTGTTGGTATCAGACCAGAAGCTGTTTGAGTGGCAGTTTAAAATGTGTTAATTCAACAGAGTCACAGTGGAGACTCACTATTACACGCAATTGCACACAATCCAGTTTTTCTATGAAATGGGGTTGTTATTATCTAACATGCTGATTAGTCCAAATGATATTGTCATTAAAATATGTTACATGTTACAGAAATTGTATTTTTGACTTTCCAGATACATCATAAATGCTAACATGTTCAGCTGTTCCATATTAAACGGCTGATTGCTTAGTTGATGGAAAGGAAAGTTTCCAGCTGTGTATCATTTCTAACACAGAGCTTATGTGTGGCGTAGAGTTGGGACGCTCGTCTTCTGATGGAGCGCTCTCTGGCTGTGAAATGTCCAGACATTAGCACTCACCTGGCCGGAACCAAGAAGGTCCAGCAGGTGCTCGCAAGACCTGGAGTTCTGGAGAAGTTCTTCCCCGACCAGCCTCAGGTAGTGGAGCAGATCAGAGCGACGTTCGCTGGCCTCTACACTTTAGACATGGTGAGAGAATGACACACACTACACATTGTTATCTCTTATTGTGCAGAGATGATAACGCTACATGTAGTGTTGCGCAGTTTGCAATATCCTGCGTTAATAATGGAGCTACACCCCAATTATATTGTAGGAGCCATATTATTCTTTCTGGCGATAGTTGGTTTTTATTGATTAGTTTTGTCTGGTTACCATGGTGATGCACAAGGTTCTGGTCACGTGGGCATAGGCGGTAATAGACGGAGGTAACAAAGAGGGGCACTCACTCACCTGCGCTCAGGTAGGAGGAGAGAGGGGAGCTGGGTAGCCGTAATTTTTGTTGACCGCATGCAGGAAGCTTTGATGCATATTTTTTCCATTCAGTTTTTACACATGCTTTATACCGTGTACGCATCTCCATCGACAAGCATGTGTATTCTGGAAGTGTGTTTTTTGTTTGGAATAGCGCGTCAGACAAATAGGACCTAGCCTAGTATCTAACTCTCACGCGACTTTTAGGCTGGATCTTTGGTCGCAATATTTTTTCGACCAAAAACGAGGCGTTTTCTCAAGAAAGTCATCGCATATCAGCGCACAAAGGATTCAGGAAGACGCCAAGTAAATGCAGCGGTTTCAAATGAAAGGCGCCACACCTAACGTCATTTCACGGAGGACAGGTAAGCTTACCTGTGGATGTGTGTGTGCATAAGGAATCTGGATTGCATTAAAACCTGAAAGGTCTCCGTTTGGGATCTTTTAATGGTTGAATGCTGATTGGATGCGCGATGCTGCGATATATTTGTTCCGTTCTCTGAAGGAAGTCTGCACTTTGTGGCTTGAACATGCGGTGGTTTGATGTTGTTTCAGTGGAAATGATTATGTTGCTGTGTTGAAAGGAATTTCTTGGATTTACTGCGCACTGTGGGTGTATTTAAATGCTGTGGTTCACTGGGGGAAAAAAAAGTTGAATGAGAAAAAAAAGCCAACAATGAGTCAAACAAATGGTCTGCAGAGGAGTCTGGGAAAAGAAGGGAACGCAAACTCACTCAAAATGCCTTGATGAATAAAATTGAAAGATTGCAAAATACACGCAAAGGTTTTGTTAATAAAATCAAAGGTTTGATACCAAATATGAAAGAGCTGATGAGACAAAAGGAAAATGTGTCTCAAATGAAACAACTTTTAATGAATCTAAAGACACTGTGTGAGAATACCAATGCTGCACATGATGAACTGTTGCTTTTACTTCCAGAAGATGAAATAATAAAACAAAAGGAATGGTATACAAGCATCATGATATACAGCCACACATTTCAAAAGCAAACTGAACTAGGGCTGCAACTAACGATTATTTTGATAATCGATTAATCTGTCGATTATTTTTTTGATTAATCGATTATTAATCGGCTAAAAAGGGGAAAAAAGCAAATTTGATTTCCAACATTTTATTTAATTAACCAAACTGTCTTTGTTCAAAAGTTGTTTCCAACTCCCATAAAAAATTAAATGTATGCTACATTGAGTACAAAAAAATTAAAAATAAACATTTTGTAGCAGCTGAATCAATGTAAAAAAAAAACCCATAAAATCTTTTTTTTATAAAGTGCAACCAGCATTTCTTTATATTGTTTTGTCAAACAAAATCGTATTGAAGTCTTGAATTTTAAGATGAACAGTTTAAATAGCTGTAATGAAAAACAAAGACCATCTGTTTTTATACAGTGCAGAGAGCATTTCTTTACATGTTCTGAAAAAAAAAAACCTGTCTCCACCTTGAAATAAGCTGAACAACAATTTAATAATTAAAATACATAAAACTTGAACAGATTTTAACAGGCTTTTCCTATTCATTAAATGGCTCTTCAACAACAGGCCATGGAGGTAGAACTATGGAGGAATGGTTCTGCAAGAACACAGTCACTTGCACTCACTCACAATGAACTTTGCATTGCAATGCAAAAATGTTAGCATGTCCACATGCTCTGGGCTGAGACTGGCTCTCCTCTTGGAAGCTATGTTGCCTGCTGCAGAGAAGAGGCGCTCGGATGGTGTTGAGGTGCAAGGGATGCACAAGTAGGACTTAGCTAACCTAGCCAATGCAGGATATCTATTCTCGTGAGCCTTCCACCAATGTAATGGATTTTCTTCCTTGGCAAGGGGCTTCTCTCCAAAGTACGTGAGGACCTCGTTCCTCACTTGGCTGTTGAAATTCTCAGTTTCCCCCTCTCTCTGATCTTCCTCACTGCTGGTTCCAGAATCGAGAGTTGTAGGTCCTGAAGCAGCTTTAGTAATGGTGGAGGTGGCACTGGCTTGGTCATGGACATTCTCATGCTGCTGCTGAGGTTCTATCTCCCTACTTACTCCGAGTGCATGTGTTTGTATTTTGTTCTGCACGTTAAAGACTTGCTCAGGAGTCAGAAACTTCAATTTTCTGAACCTCGGGTCCAGTGCAGAAGAGAGGATCACTGTGCTTGGTGCCGTTTCTGAGAAAGTAGTGTCATTTTTCCATCACTGTTGAAGCTGCTCTGTAGCAGACACTTGGAAAGCGTGTACTGCTGCTGACTCAAATGCAGCACTCTGGGTGGACTTCACTAGCCCCTGCACAAGTGGAGGTACTGTAGAGATTGTGGTATATTTGTCCCCACTCATAAACACAGTGGCACATTCAAATGGTTTAAGGGCTCTGGAAAGCTCTTCAAGCAGGCCCCACTGGTCAGCTTTTAAGTCAAGGTACCTTTTGTCCCTTTGTGTGACAGTTGAGTCGGACAGTGTTGCAGTTACAGGCCACCTTTGCTCAAGCAGTCGGCTAACCATGTAGTATGTGCTGTTCCATCTCGTGCTTATATCCTGAACCAGCTTGTGTTCTGGTGTACCCATTTGTTGCTGTTTTTGTCTCAGCTTGTTGGATGCTAGCTCACTTTTTTTAAAGTGTTCCACTAGACATCTTGCAGCCCCAATAGCTTTGTCAATGCTTGAGTGCTTTAATGCAGAATTGATCACCAGTTGCAAGGTGTGGCCAGTGCAGCGGACAGAGGACCACCCATGCTTCTCCTCCAGTGTTTTTGCCGCAGCCACAATATTGGTGCCATTGTCATGCACAATGGCGATAATCTTGCCAAAAGGAATTTCAAACCTGGCTGCTACCTCCTCCAACCACTCTGCAATGTTCGATGCTGTATGTCTGTCCTCCAGTGGCATGGTGGTAAGGCACACTGACTTCATGTCCCAGTCATCTCCTATGTAATGGTATGTAATGCCAAGATAGGCTTCAGTGGCTACACTTGTCCATATATCAGTGGTTAGAGCAATTTTGCTGTTGGTGGCCTTTATGGCACTCTTCACGCCCTGGAATGTCTCCTGGTATTTCTTCTCCATCAGTCGGGTGAAATAGGTCCTCGAAGGAAGAGTGTAACCAGGGTTGAAGGTGTTTATCATTTTTCTGAATCCTTCATCCTCCACCATTGATAGTGGCCTCATGTCTGTAACCAGCATATTCAGGATACCATCAGTGAGAACAGCTGATTGCTGTGGTGTGCAGCTCTTCCTTAAAACATAGTCACAAATGCTGGGCTGTTTTTTTTCTGAGGTGAGAGAGAAAGTGCAGTATGAGTATGCACAGAAGCACAATAAGTAAAACATACAACATACACAAGTTAATAACTACTGATCTAAAATGCAGACAAGGCAAAATGAAATTAAATAAATAGACATTGGGTAATGCTGCCATGTGCTGAGAATAAAAAAGGAAATGCAGTTATAGCCTATATGTGATACATAATAAATTAACTCACTACGAACTTACCGTGGGTCTCCTTCACCGATGGCTCCGACATGCTTCCTCTTCAGGTGCTCATGCAGTGATGTTGTGCTGCCGTGCCAGACGAGATCAGTCGCGCACATTTTGCACCTAACGCTGTTCTTTGAAGGCCTTAATGTAAAGTGCTCCCATACTTTTGACGACTTGGGTCGTACATTTTTTTCTCTGCTAACATTAGCCTCCTCCGCTGTGACGGCCTCCGCCATTTTTCAAACGCTTCTTCCAGGTGAGCTACACAAGGCGCGGCATTGGTTCGCTTCTCCTGCTTCTTCTTCTTTTACGGCGGTCGGCATCCAGCTTACTGCTGCTTTACTGCCACCACGGCTTTGGCTGGCTTACTGCCCCCACATTAGGGCGTAGCAACTGCACTTACGTGTATGATAACATAGACCCAACTAATCGATTATTAAATTAGTTGCCAGCTATTTTAATAATCGATTTAATCGATTAGTTGTTGCAGCCCTAAACTGAACAATGGATCAGTGAAATGGAACAAAACCAGGATGTTTCACAGAAGCAACAGGATTCAACAGAAATGGAAAAAAATGTAAGATGCTCTGAGGAATTAAATGGAACAAATGAATGTTCTGATGTAATTAAGGATGACATCAATCCAAGTGACAGTATCTCAAATGTTGGAAGCAATAAAACATCTCAGTCATGACTATCTTCAACTTAATCTGCATGTTTAAAGGCTGAAGCTGAGTTGGCAGCTTTAGCCATGAAGAAAAAAATACTGGAGAAAAAACATGCACTGGAAGAAGAGGAGGAACGGCTGCGTAAAAGGAAAGAAAAGCTACAACTGGATGCTGAGATTGCAGGAAATATGGCAAAACTTGAAATTCTCAAAACACAAAGTACTGCAAGTGGAAAGAGGACATCTAAGGTTTCAGATGGAATGAACTCTTACTTGTCAAGAAGAGTTAACCACTCAATGTCAATGCAGATGAATTTATTCCATCAGTACCTGAACAGAGTGAAACAAACGCACAGTATCCATATGAACAACATGAATTCAACACAAATGTGTCTGTGGATTTGGAAGCCAAAAATCATGTTCTTGGTATCATGAGCAAACAAAATGAAATAACAACACTGCTGATGCAACAGATTGCATCTGAGATTACAATTTTTGATGGTGACCCATTAAAATACCACACTTTTATCAGAGCCTTTGAAAATGGAATTGAGAGGAATACAACTGATGACTGTGATCGTTTATATTTCCTGGAACAACATACAAGAGGTCAAGCCAAAGAACTTGTGAGGAGCTGTCAACATATCAACCCAGAACAAGGATATTTTAGAGCAAAAACATTATTAAAGGAGCAGTTTGGGAACGAACAAAAGGTCGCCTCCGCTTATAAGGATATCTTCATAATTTGGACATGTCTTCCAACATGTTAAGCATCATTAAGAAACTGCCATACAAACTCAGAGACAGATGGAGGAGCCAGGCTTGTGAGCTGCAGGAAATATATAATCGGAGAGCAAAATTTATTGACATTGCTAACTTCATTGAAAGGCAAGTAAAAATGATGACAGATCTTGTGTTTGGAAACATACAAGACTCTCTGCCAGTAAATGGAAATAAAATTGTAATCAAACCTAAGTCACAGCTCCGATCTGGAAACAGAGGAACCAGCTTTGCAACCACTGTCTGCCGTGTGGAGAACAAACATCAGTTTGTAAAGAAGGAGAAGGAAATCGAACAAACAGGAAGGAAAGTGTGCATCTGCTGTGGAGGAGGACACACATTAGATGTATGTGTGCAGATGGGAAAAATGGCTAGGCTTCTTAAAGATAGATAGGCTTCTTAAAGGAAAATGGCATCTGTTTTGGCTGTTTGTGTACAGGACACATTGGCAAAGATTGCCGTAAAAGGATTTCCTGTTCAAAGTGTAGCCTTAAACATCCCACAGTACTTTATAAAGAAGTTCCAAATGTTTCTGAGCAGACTGGGAGGAACACAGTGGTGTCTGTTGACAACATGCTGGTGTCAAGTGGTCTTACAGGGGCTGGAGACCAGGACTGCAAGCTGCCCATCATTCCGGTCAAAGTAAAATCTAAAAAGGAAACGAAATGATCACTACATATGCTTTTTTTGGACCAAGGGAGCACTGCGTTTTTTTGTACTGAGAGCCTGATGCGCAAGCTTCACCTTACAGGGAGGAAGGGGCAGATTCTCCTTCGAACCATGGGGCAGGAGAAAGTTGTGAACAGTAACATCATATCAGGATTGGAGGTTGCTGCATGAGAGGAGGACAGTTTTCTTGAACTGCTGAAGGCTTATACACAAGAGTCCATGCCTGTGCACTGAGGAAATATTCCTACTGAAAGGGATATTAAAAAATGGTCTTATTTAAAACATGTTCACTTACCTCAGATCGACGCAGGAATAGAGCTTCTGATAGGGACCAATGTTCCTATGGCACTGGAACCATTAGAGGTGGTGTGTAGTGTAAATGATGGACCATGTGCCATTAGGACCACGTTGGGCTGGACAGTTAATGGACCACTGACAGGAGACGGTGGAGAGATGGCTAACTGGGAGCAGCCACAGATAACTGTGAACAGAGTTTCAGTTGTGAATCTGGGTGAGCTGTGGCAGCAACAGTTTAAGAATGACTTCCCTGAAAACATCCCTGAGGATCAACCTGGGATGTCTAGAGAAGATCAAAGGTTCCTGGAGTTGGTGAGCAACACAGAAAAAAACAGGTGGATGACCATTACCAGGTTGCATTACCTTTAAGGAACAATATCAGCATGCCAAATAACAAGAAAATTGTGGAGCAGTGTTTGCATCATCTGAAAAGAAGGTTTCAGAAAGACCCAATGTTTCATGCTGAGTATAACACCTTTATGAATGAGCTTCTGGTTAAAGGCTATGCAGAGAAGGTGCCTGAAGAGGAGCTGGACTGTGGTGATGGAAAGGTATGGTGTATGGTATATACCACACCCTGGAGTTTACCATCCCGCCAAAGGAAAGATCAGGATTGTATTTGACTGTGGAGCAAGCTATCAAGGAACATCACTGAATGCTCAGCTCTTACAAGGCCCTGATCTTACTAGTTCTCTGACTGGAGTAGTGACCCGGTTTAGGAAGGAACCAATAGTGGTCATGGCTGACATCGAGTCCATGTTCCACTTGGTACAGGTCCCTGCTGATCACACAGACTTGCTGAGGTTCCTCTGGTGGCCAAAAGGGGATATGGAACCCTCTGAGTATCGGATGACGGTGCATGTATTTGGGGCAACGTCGTCTTCTAGTTGTGCTAACTTTGCCCTTAGAAGATGTGCAGAGGACTACGGACATCACTACAGTGAGGAAACAGTGGACAAATTATTACATAGTTTTTATGTAGATGATTGTCTTGTGTCAGTGGCCACAGAGGAGGAAGCAGTGTCACTTTACCAGGAGTTAGTCACTCTGTGCTCCAAAGGAGGATTTTCCCTCACAAAGTGGATGAGCAACAGGTCTGGAGTGCTGGAAGGCATTCCTGAAAGTCACAGAGCAAGAGGCATGGAAGGGTTGAATATGGAGTTGGATTCATTACCTGTGGAGAGAGGGCTGGGTGCGGAATGGTGCATAAAATCAGATTCCTTTAAGTTCAGGATTGTACTGAAGGACAGACCACTCACCAGAAGAGGAATCCTCTTGACTGTCAGCTCCATTTATGATCCCCTGGGAATGCTGAGCCCTGTGGTCTTAACAGTGTAGAAAATTCTGAGAGTTTTGCGCAGGAGAGAAATTGGCTGGGATGACCCTGTGCCTGAGTCAGTGTCTAAGGGGTGGCGGAAGTGGCTGCAGCAGCTCCATCTGCTGGAAACATTTGAAATTGCCAGATGTGTGAAACCACCAGGGTTTGGAGAAGTTGCCACAGCCCAGTTACATCATTTCTGTGATGCTAGTGAGGATGGGTATGGAACAGTGTCATACCTGTTGTTGAAAAATGAGTACTCAGAAAAACACAGTGCTTTTGTCATGGGAAAGGCCAGAGTGGCTCCTTTGAAATCTGTTACCATCCCCAGAATGGAGCTTATTGCTGCAACCATGGCCAGCCGCATGGATGTACTTAGCTTGCCATCATTAAGTTCTGTCAAGGACAGAGATTTCCTGAAGAACTAGCCAGTCTGGAGAAAGGGCAGCACATTAAGAGATCCAGTCACCTCCAAAAGCTCTGTCCACAGTTGCAAGATGGAATCCTGCAAGTTGGTGGTTGGCTCAGTAGATTGTCTGTGCCTGTGGAAAGTAAACATCCTATAATACTGGCAAAGGATCTTCACATTTCAGAGCTCTTGCTTAGGCATGTACATCAGGAAGTGGGACATGGTGGATGTAACCACATGCTGTCTAAGCTGAAGGAGAGGTGCTGGATCACTGGTGAGTGTAGCCATATGGAAAGTACTGTCCAGGTGCATCAAATGCCGCCGTCTGAATGTTCTGCCAGTATACCAACATATGGCAGATTTGCCCCATGAAAGAATTGTCCCAGATGAACCACCATTTACTCATGTAGGGGTGGACTATTTTTGACCTTTTGAGGTTAAGTGCAGAAGAAGCATGGTGAAGATGTACGGTGTCATATTTACCTGTCTTGCCATCAGAGCCATACACGTTGAAGTTACTCCATAACTGGACACCGACTCCTTCATTAATGCACTCAGGCGCTTCATTGCTAGAAGAGGACAGGTGCGGGAGCTACGCTCAGGCAATGGAACAAATTTCATAGGAGCAGAGCGTGAGCCGAATGTTGCTATTGAATAGTGGAATCAAGTGCAGGTCAATGATGTCATGCTGCAGAAGGAAATTAAATGGAGCTTTAATCCACCTGCTGGTTCGCATCATGGAGGATCATGGGAGAGGCTAATAAGGTCTGTGTGCCTTAATTCAACTTTTAACGTACAAAACTTGGATGAAGAGGGTCTTCACACAGTGCTTTGTTAGATTGAAGCGGTCCTATCACCAAGGCCTCCATGGATCCAATTGGTCGCAATAATTCATATTCATGTTAGTACTGATACCGTAAGAATAACAGTGTTTTAATAAGGAGCCTCCACTCTCTGCAGACATGATGGGTGTGACAACCGTTCTTTTTTCAAATGAGAGACATGCATAATTGCATAAACTCAGGTATAGAGAACATCAGATTATTGCATACCACGTAAAAGCTGTAGTAACACTTGGTCTAATTATTTCCAGTAATTAATCTTATAAATGTACTTATTCACTGTCAAAAACACACCTATGAAAAAACAAATGGGTAGTTTCTCTAACCAACAGTTTTCTCCTCACCTCTGCCAAGATGTATCAAAGGGACTGGAGCATCCTTGATTGTTGCGGATGCAGTTTTTGGGCCTGATCCTGTGGTCTGATCATGTAACTTGTATCTGTTTCCTTTGGTCATTGTTAAACTGATGATGATGATGATGATTTCACACCCAGTCTGCCCAGTCAGAAAGACAGGGAAAATGTAGTGGTGCCAGGACTAGAGGATGGAGGAAGGCATCATCAATAGCTGAGCTTGAGGAAAGAGCGGAAGAGTTTTAACTGAAAAACGTTCTTCATCATATTTTGTCAGAGGGAATTTTTATGTTTGTCACAAAATCAGATGATAATAAGTAAATTTCCACTGCAGGGTCCAGAAGGTGACCGGACTGTGGCCATGGCTTTGGCCAACCCGGACAACTTTGTCCTGAAGCCTCAGAGAGAAGGAGGAGGTAAGATGGCATCAGTGCACCTTGTGAAAAAGCTAGTGTACAGTGGGTACGGAAAGTATTCAGACCCCCTTAAAATTTTCACTCTTTGTTATATTGCAGCCATTTGCTAAAATCATTCAAGTTCATTTTTTTTCCTCATTAATGTACACACGGCACCTCATATTGACAGAGAAACACAAAATTGTTGAAATTTTTGCAGATTTATTAGAAAAGAAAAACTGAAATATCACACAGCCATAAGTATTCAGACCCTTTGCTGCGACCCTCATATATTTAACTCGGGTGCTGTCCATTCTTCTGATCATCCTTGAGATGGTTCTACACCTTCATTGGAGTCCAGCTGTGTTTGATTATACTGATTGGACTTGATTAGGAAGGCCACACACCTGTCTATATAAGACCTTACAGCTCACAGTGCATGTCAGAGCAAATGAGAATCATGAGGTCAAAGCAACTGCCTGAAGAGCTCAGAGACAGAATTGCGGCAAGGCACAGATCTGGCCAAGGTTACAAAAACATTTCTGCTGCACTTAAGGTTCCTAACAGCACAGTGGCCTCCATAATCCTTAAATGGAAGACATTTGGGACGACCAGAACCCTTCCTAGAGCTGGCTGTGGGAGAAAGTGATGTACTGCTCTCTGAGGTGTTCTCTCTATTTGACTTCAAACAGGTCATCTTAACAAGTCACTGAGGGTAACACTGTGATACTTTTCATTACCAAAAGACAACACGTGACCTCACATGACCTCATTGCATTTGTTGTTGAATTCATTATCCCTGCTTTGTGACTTCAGGGAACAATTATTTTGGAGAGGACCTCACCCGAATACTACAGGAGGTTAAAAGTGATGAAAGGAGAGCTGCTTATATACTGATGGACAGGATCCGACCCAGGACAGAACAAAACATCCTGCTGAGGAAAGGACTTCCACTCAAACTTACTTCTGTTTGCTATGAAATAGGAGTTTGTGGAGCCTATGTGAGGTAAAGTACAGTGGACACAGGGGCATGTAAATCATTACAAAAGAGAAGTTTGCATTTAATCATGATACATCTGTATCTCCACACAGGAATGGACAAGAAATGGTCCTCAATGAAGTTGGTGGTCACATTTTAAGGACAAAGAGCATTGAACACAATGATGCAGGGATAATTGGTGGAGTGACTGTGTTTGACAATCCTCTTATCATCTAAACATGGCATCTATGGCGGCCCTCAACTTAAGAAAAGATTTGGAAATAGACAAAACACAATCAAATGAAAAGAAATATGCCATCGGTTTGACAACATGTTCAGTATTTAGACAAACACGCTGCAAAACAGAAGGCATCTTCTGTTCATGTTTTCACTTTGAAGTCTTTTTTGTAAATGCCAGTCATGTGTTGTCAGATGTATTAAGGCGTTTTCTTCATTTACTTGTGTTTTTGTCCATTTGCATGTGTTTTTGTCCATTTGCATATGTTTTCCAAGTTGCGGTGGGTTGAGCTCTCAGGGCCACCATACAGGAAATGCAGGAAGTTAAAAATGAACAGAACTAAATGACTGGCTCTCCTCTCAGTTTAGGTAAAAAGGTAGCGTGCTTATTTTTATGGAACTAGCTTTAGTTTTAGTCAGAAATGTACAGAAACCTTTTCACAGAGTGAACACTAGGTGGCAGCAAAACCAAAGGCATTTTCCACTCACAGTGAACACTCAGGAGGAGATCTGCAGAGTTCATACCAAGGCAACAGGGTTCATGTCAGTTCTTGTGTTCTTTATGAGCTTCTCATATGTTTTTAAATGTAAAATCTAATGAATAAGCACAGCTGCTGCATAAATGTAGAGGAGAAAAAAATACAATATTTCCCATTGAAATGTAATGGAGTAGTAAGTATGAAACAGCCTAAAATGGAAATATTCAAGTAAAGTACAAATATCTCTAAATTGTACTGAAAGGTACTTTAGTTATGTAGTTAGTTGGCTGGCTGTTTATACTGAGAATACACTAATAATGCCATCAGGCATTATATAATTTTTCATGACCTAAATGCAAAAGCCCAACTTGAAGTCACGGATGATCATTTTCTATCTTGTCTTTATCAAGACAATGGTATATGGACACTGAATTGATTCTCCCAGACAGGGAGTAATTGATCTGATGAGAATGTAGTGTTAAAGTATTGTGTGTTTGCCTTCTTGTCAGTGATCCTGATACAATATTGAGGTGTGCATACACTTCTTTATAAATTTGCCTTTCTACCGAAGAAATGGACAGATTCGTTTAACCCCATGTGTCACCATTTGGTAATTGGTCTTTGGGTGCATGTGACAAACAAGAGGTGGATAAAACAACAGTTTATTTCACATCATATCATGGTCACTGACCATTCATCATTCTGATTGGCTGGGAGGTGTGGATTAACTTTAACTTACCAGACAGAGTACATATTTCAGGTTCTTGTTTTTAACCTCAATCAGTCTCTTAGTTCAAAATAAATCCATAAATGTTTTTACTTCCTGCTTTGTCCTACAGAAGTTGTTCTGTGTTAAAAAGCCAGCTAAAATAAAGCCATTTTGTTAAACTGTGAGCTACTGAAGCTTTGGCACTGTTGCCAGCCAAATACAGGTGCATTTATATAGAATGACAGACAAACCCATGCATCATAGGTGTTATACATATACCAGTTATTTAAAGTTACTCCACACCTTACACTTGGATAACATCTTACTCCACGTCATCCATTACGATCATAGAACTTACTCCTCGTTGGGTATTATCCCTTACATAATATGTTTTAAAATAAAGTGTTCCCTTTTTTTGTCCACCTCCTGTTTTTGTTTCTTCTTCATGATTTGAAGTCTTTGGTGCTGACTTGCTAATGTGACACATTCCAGTAAGCATCCTGTGTCATGAAACAGAGATAAGGGTCATTGTCAGCGAGGGCCGTCAGCACCAGAGAATGTCCCACCGGAAATACTCCAGCATGGGCTTTCTTTTTTCTTTTCTTTTCCTTTTTTTTTTTTTTTTAACTTTGTTTTTATCTCTGTACTTTGTTCCTTTATGCTGTTGTCCCAGGGAGAGGGTCAGTGTAAGGTTACAGATATGAATGTTAAGAATTAGCCTAGTTTGTCAAATGATATTATTTTTATTTCATGTAATCTTTATTTTATCAGGCAGTCTCATTGAGGTTAAGATGTTTTTTTTCTAATGGAGACCCGAGAACAAGAGATAGTCACAAAAACACAATCAACAAAACAAGTGGAGTCTGGGACATATAAAATTTGTATCATCAGCAAAAAGTTGACATTGAGATAGCACATCAGTATTATTTAATGTTAGGAATAACTGTGTTATTTATGTATAAGTCAGCAACAGACTGTTTCTGACCCATCTCTGATGGTGAGACAGCTTGACTGAGAACCATCAGGAACAGCAGTCTGTGCTCTATGGAAGGTAAGAGTGAAAGCACTTAGATTGCAGTTTGTGGTGTAGGATTTCATGATCAGTGGTATCAAATGATTTAGAGAGGTCAGTGGAGGCCAGCACAAAATTGCTTTTTAAAAAAAAAGACAATGTTACCAATTACTGAAACTGCAGCTGTTATTCTTACCATTATTGTTTGATTTGAGGCGGGAGATGTGTCTGTGGTGTGTTCTTAAGAGATGCTATGGTGTCACAGAAAGCTGACTGATAATAGTTCGATTTAGTCTTCCTAATCATGCTGGTGCAAATGTTTCTTTGTTACCCAAAGGTTAACCAGCTGTCAGGATGCCACTGGGTCTAGATTTGGATCAGGCTTTGTGTCTGTTGTCCATGGCTTTGAAGTTCTGCAGTGCCACAGCTGGTCCAGTAATAAAGAAAACATTATTCAAATCAGAGACTGAGAAATCATTTTAAAACATCCAGCAGATTAAGATGCCTATAATTGGTGATATGGTGAATTGCTGTGGTGATAATTTGAGATTGAAATTTTAGAGTCTGACATCGATGGCAGGACAGTGATAACTGAACTAACATCAAGGGCAGAGTCAGGGTATTTGTGTGGTCTGTTAGTCAGTGTGTCATTGATAAATTTTGGTCAGGGTTTTTTAAATTTGTTTTTATAAAGAGCTATCAGAGAGCCTGTTTAGGTTAAGATCCCCCATTGTCATGAACTCAGAGGAAGTGTACAGCAAGCAGATCTTTGCAGTGTCATCCAAAGCATCGAAATGTGCTGAGGGAGGGCAGTGACTACCAGTAATGATTATGTTGCTGTCCCTACCAAGACAGAGGTCCAACACGGTGTATTCATTTTTCTTTGGCTCTGTGGACTGTGGGGCAGATAGATCAGAACTCTGCCTCCCTTAGTCCTTCGATCACATCTAAAAACATTGTATGCATTTATAATCATGTCATTTTTTGGGATCTTGGGGGAAATCTAAGTTTCATTCATAACTAGGATGCCTGGGAAGGTTTCACATATCACTTATTATGGGAAGTTCAAAACCAACGGACTTGAGTGTCTGTCATCAAGTTTTACTTTCGGCTGATGTGTCTGTTCCCTTATGCCTGTTTACAGTAAGATTGCAAGAGTTTGCACTTTTAAATCATTTTCCAGTGTCAAACAGGGACAGTGGTGTTGGAGCCGAACAGCCTGCTGATTGATTGAATTACTGTTTTTATTCCACTCAGCAGAAATTTGGTAGAACCATCAAATCCCTGTTTTGTTTTCTCTTCAGATCCCACTACTCAGCTCTAACTGCTCACAATCCAGCCTCAGACCAAACATTCACAGTGTAATAAGCCAGTTATACAAGCTTTGGCCCAGTTAGCTGGTGACCTCTCTCTCTTAAGTGTGAGTAGAGAGGGTGTGGATTAGCGTGTGTGCTGCACAGGCAGAGGACAGGGGAAGAGAATCAGGATGTGGGTCACGGCAGGATGGAAGTGGGTCAGAGTCACCCCGCTCTTCTCTCCTCAGCTCCGCAATGGGGAAGGATGGGGAGCGACGACGTCAGCAAGATTTCGATATCTGCAAGTGTGTGTGAATGTATTTGATCAAAACGCAGCTTCTTGTAAGATGCATTGCTCAGTGCAGGGTGTGTGCACTCCGTATGAGGAAACACAGAGAAGACACAGCACAGGGGAATTTTTTTTTTTGTCATAGTGCCCTCTGCTATGTTCCAACCACTTCCACTACATCCTATTAGCAAGAATAGCTGGAAGTAAAATCACCTCTGTCGGTGGTTGGAACATGTGCTCCCCCCAGCTCTCATTGTACCTTTGCCTTTCACCATCTCTGCTAAGACCACAACTCCCAATTTCCTGTTGTGGTATCAGTGTTGGTTTTCCTCTCTGAATGCTTCAGCATCTATGAATTAAGCCAACAGCTGGCGTCAGCTTACCTTTATTACCTCCTGTCCAGGAAAATGCAGAATTACTGGCATCACACTCACCACTGTGCTAAAATAGGCTTATCTCCCCTGAGTAGAACAAACACTGCCTCCTGCCTGTGCAGGTGATTTTATGCTAAAATTAAATTGCAACACGGAAATCTTGTGCAAAAAAGGTTATATTACTTTTACTCGTGCTTGTAGCATAATTCTAGGAATGGCAATGTTGGTTCATTGATCAGTCGGTCAGTTAATTCGTTGGCCTGTCAATTTGATCCAAACTGAAATATCTCAGCAGCTACTGGTTTGCTTGCCATGAACGTTTGTGCAGATTGTTGTGGTCCCCAGAGGATGAATCCTCCTGCCTTCGGTCATCCTCTGTCTCTTTTTCTTCCACCACCATGGTCTCTTTATCGCTGTCTGCTTGTGCTGTATGAGTGTACTGTGGATGCTGTCTGATAGTGTGTGTGTGTATGCATATTTGTAGTGTTAATATCATCACTACTCCTATATCAATCAGCACCCTCTGTTCTGTCACCACTGTGTGATGATACTGTCCTCTCTACTGTTTTGAATGGAGCCAGAAACAGTTAAGACAATGACAGACAATTTCAACACATAGGAACTCCCAGGACTCTATGTACATTCCTGCTACAACACACACATACACATCTGATTTGGCTCAGAGGAAGCAGAATTGTACAACCTCAGTCTCTCTCTCTCTCTCTCTCTCTCTCTCTCTCTCTCACACACACACACACACACACCCAGCAGGAAGACTCAAGGTCAGTTCCTGTTTTTGTACTTTTTCGAGTTCTTCATTACGACAAAAAGCAGAGCGTATAATCCCCAGTTTCCTCTGCTATTAATGACTGATTAACAAACAGCCCAGTGGAACATTCAGGGAGTACAGTCAGGGGAGCTTTATATAATAGATGGTCGGAGGCTACTGACAGGCTCGCCTTACTCAGCACTTACTATCAGCCTGGCTGGAGCCGGAAAGCATGCACTCACTGACAGTGTGTGAGCGGGAAATTCATTACATTATTTTATTCACTGCTGGAAAATGAGCCATTTACACACAGGATTAACAGTGTTTTGAAAAGTACTTGCTCAAACGGCTTTACTACAGGGAAAGCTCATTATAAATTGAGAGCGCGTGATCACTATGTGTGTCTGTGGATAAAATATAGCATAGCAGGTAAAATCAGGATTATAAAGGCACACTTACAATGTACCCTTACATTCAGTATGTGTTTATACTCTTTTTATTCCATTTTTGAGTAGTATATCAGTTAACGTAGCTTGGCTACCCAAAGTGGAGGCGCTGTTAGCCTGCAGCAGCTAACATTAATGTTCAGCCCTATAAAACCATGTGAAACAGATAGTATATTAATAATATATTTTCTGGAATAAAACTGAAAACATAAACCTCTCCTCTGTTGTAAATGTTAGTTTTATTTTGGTGAATTGTATGTACACCTAAAATACACAATGAAAAGGAAGAAAATATATTTTCCAGTATTCCTCCTCCTGCCTGCTCAGGATAAAAATGTTACAGCAGTGGGTGATTTGAGAGGAGATGCCTTCTGCCTTATTAGCAAAATGACCAAAGTGGGATGCACTTTGGCCCTGGTCTCCATCCCTTAGTAGCACAGAAAGTGCAGGTGCAGAGGGGTTGTTTAGTTGGTTATACAAGTCGAGTCTCATTGACTGAGGTTTGTTCAAGTTAAGAATCTACCTGATCAGTAGGCAAACTGTGTATGGATAAATGTATTGTCTGTGGTGCTGAAGTAGCAGATGGATTTGTAATTACACCATTCTCTGACTGAAATTAACTGACTGCGCCATGCTCAGCTGCTACAGCTCTGTAATTGGAGATGAAGTTTATACTGTAAGAACTAAGGTGTGTTTTGAAAATATTAAATTGAAATTATTATCGCAATTATAATATCAAGATTTAAGGCAGGCCTAAATGAGAAGTCCTGAAGTCCAGATATAATAGAATAGATATAATCGTCATGGTTTAGGTGTCCTGTGATAGTGTCCTTTGGGAGGTGCGCATGGGCGTGTGTGTGTGTGTGTTGGTTGGTGGTGTGGGAGCAGGGGGGTGCTCCCACTCAGCCATCCCCCCTGTTAAAAAAAATAATCATGTACTGGGTAACACAACAGCTCAACATTACACAGCACATGAGCTAACATTTATTCATTTATTTTCAATTTGCTCATGTTAAAATACTAATGTTAGATAAAAAGGCATCTATAGAAGATATTAAAGATAAAGTCTGTTTTTTGCCCAATAACTCATGAACTTCTCACTCTTTGTGTGGCTTTTTAAGATGTTAAGATGATATAAGTACTGACCTATTTTCAAAGAGCTTTTTCTTTTGTTGTTTGTTTGTTGAGTTTCCTTATGTTCTTTTGACACAAGTTTAACCTTGTTATTTCTTTTTTCTTTTTTTTTTTTTAACATATAGTGTTGTACATCCACACCAAACCAGCTTGAACTAAACAGTAAAAACAGGCTGAAGATTATATTGTTCCCTCGTGTCTTTACCTCCACCACTTGGCCAGTGCTAACAGGTATTATGACGCACTGCTTGTATGTCAATAAAACCTGTTTACTGCACCTGCATCACTTTTATGCAGCACTGTTGCAGCATCGTAAATCATCAATCGTTCACCTCTAATTGACACTCTACAATAACAAAGATCAGAAATGCAGTTTACCCACATCCAAGTATTTCATTTCCAAACGCACGCTCTCTGAGGATCAAAGCCCCTGCATCCTGTACTAGCAAGCAGAAGCATGAGCATTACCACATCGCTGTTCTTTATTGGTTTTTCAGGAATGAGGAAGTGTGTGAGGCAGCATCTTTACGGGAAGGCAGTGAGTGTGGGAGGGAGGGGCTAGTGGGAATGCATGTGGGTGGAGAGGTTATGACAAATATTTGTTAAGACAGACAAGAAGAGCTGGATGAGAAAAAAAAGCAAAGTGCAAAGGTGAAAAACTTTAATTACATTTGAGACCGGGTAATCACATTTCTCATCTTACTCACACTGCGGTTGGTTTCTATGTACCCACCCAGCCTTCACACTGTCATTGTTCCTGTGTTACTACTTGCAGCTTCTTGGCAAACCTGACGGTTATTGTGAAAGGAAATTTCATATCACTGTCTTGTTTGGCAAACTGAGGGATTATTCAAAAAGGGAATTATTGTAGCTTGGGGCAAAGAGACACTGTGTCCTCTTTCTCAATGTCATGAAATGTTAGTAAAATATGTTCCAGATGAAGAAAAGTGTGAGTACAGAAACAAAGCACACTCACTGCAAGACAGCAGAAAAGAAAAAAAAATTGTGTGGAAATGTACAGAAATCAGCACGATTCACACGTTTGTGTGTCTGTGATAGTGATTTTAGTTCTATATCTGGTGTTGCTAGGTCCGTTTTCTGACTCGCTGACAGAGAGGGAGAGCAGGCTGACCTTTTCCCTTAAAGGACGTGGCAGCAGCCGGGACAAAGTGTAACATGGTGAGTCAGTCAGTGAATAGGAATGCGGCACTCCCTTGGCATCTCCTGGAAACATCATACAGGTTCTCACAGAGAGATGGAGTTAGAGGAGGGGGGGCGGCATTGTAGGAGTGATGACCATCTAAATGCTAATGCTAACCCATGATTCTTTTCTCAATCCCCTCTGGCAAAATTTTACTTATAAATGGTCATGAAAATATGTTTTTGCTCTCCTCTTGTGAAAAACCCTCCTTTCAGCAGAGTAGCAGTTACCCAGAATCGAGAGGCACCTTTAGCAAACACACTCTGTGGACACTCCCAACAATCTGTTTCCTGTATGCTGATCATGCACTGGGTTTGGTGTCATTAACATAATCACTGGTTTAATTGAAACTCTGTCACTAGCTCCACTCTGAGTCTCCCAACCAGATGAGATATTTGACACCAGCCGACCTGGTCGTAAGCCTGCTTGGTTAGCCCTTCAGCTAGAGCTGCTCACTCAACCTCAGGTCTAATCTGTCAGGAACCAAGAAACAACAGAAACATTTACCTCTGTTAACACAAATAACTCTGAGGATGCTCCTGGATGTCAATGAGGCTCAGAGGAGGAGTCTAACTTATTATTTAGGCATTAATGTAGGTGATACTATTGCTGCAGAGCCGTTCTTATTTATTTATTGATTTATTGATTTAGGGCCATTTTGGGAAAATGACAAAATCAAAACTACTGTCATATCTGCCTCTTGGTGGGCTGGGCAGACATTATGTGTTTCTATTAATCTTGGTTGTGTTAATTAACAACATTATTTACTTAGTTACATGCTGTAACCATTTCTTGGCAAACAGCATTTGGGAGCAGTAACTTCCTAGCATCTCTGCTGCTTATCTGGAAGCTTCATGGGAATAACAAAACATCTGTTAGTGGATGGACAACACGCACAAGAAATATGTTTATCTGAAACATTTAGAGGTGCCGGTAAGCATGATGTGGACTTTGGGTAGGGCCAGTTTAAGGCGAGACTGTACAGTAATTGGACATGAATACAGAAAAGGAGGAGAATGACATGGCGCAGGTCATGACATCAGCTTGAACACACAGCATCATGAATGCAGAGCTGAACCCTTTTTTGGTGATTTTGCTTCAATTCATTCTTCAGAGCTTCCTAAACCTCCCCTTCCCATAACCTTTAAGATTCAAGGATCTGCTGCCTCCCCCTCCCACAGCCTATCAGCTGCTTGGGGAATTAGTCAGGGAGAAAGTCAGGGTCACCCCTGGCTCAGACATGTTACTCCCACTACCCTGGAAACCCAACAGGCATCCTGGAGACAAACACAGACCCACTGAGCCACCACAGTGAGTTCCTGGACTCCCACAGTTCCCAGCCAAGCCTGGGAAAAATACTCACTGGAAATGTTTTAACTAAGGCAAACAAAGAGAGAGGAGGCTGTTTGAGTGTGTTCAGTGAGGAGCTCCAACTGGCCTGTGTCAGCCCAAAATTCTTTCCTAATTTCTTTCTTAGTTTGAATGTCCTACTTGCTCTTTTCTTCTGATGGAGAGAGGAGGGAAGTTTAGCTCATCTCTGGTTGCTTGAATTCTAATTTGTCCACCTGATCCTGATCCAAATGAACCTTTTTCTAGCCCAAATTGTGAACTCCCTGTCAATATGTTGTTAAAGCTGCTTTAATAAGTATTTTAATATTAAAAATGGGACTAATGACTATGTGTAATATGAAACATGCGGCTCCCTGTGATGAATTGACAGAGAGTTATCACCTGACTCTGCAGTTCCTGTCAACACAACAGAGCTTTATAGCTTTTCATAAGTCATAACAGGTTGTCTCAGGTATCAGAGCTAAAAGGAAAGTGAATGTTGCAGTTACATCCGTCAACTAAATGCTAATGTTGCTTTTAAGCTGCTGGATGTTTGAATAAGGAATTATTTGCGTGTTTGCCATGGCAACTTTATAATGTTATTATATGCCACTGTTGTTTTTGCAGCTTGTTGCACTGTCATGGTTTAATAAAGCACAGGTCTCATTTTCACAGTTTTGCCCTCATTGCCGTTAGTAATAATAACCAAATTAATTTGTTGAGATCTGAGAGAAACATGGTGTCAGATGATCAAACAAGTTTTAGACAAACCCTTTAGTTAACACGAAGGTTAATGACAACCCTGTGATTACTTATTACCCAAACTGTTCGTTTGACTCCTGATTCTTTCTAATGCACTTATCATAGTTGTACTTGTGTATGGTTTTCTTTGAGATGATGCTGGTGTGCATCTGAACTGGCGTTTCAGATGCACTTCAGTCTACCTATATACAAGTTCCTAAATCTATACAATTAGTTTAGTAAGCATGATGTTATTTTAACCAAAAGAAATGATGGCCAAAACTACAAAAACAAGAGCCAAGTTGCAATAAAACAGAAATATCCTTTGAGTCAGTTGCAGAAATCTGGAGTGTGAAAATTCTAAGGCCTGAGAACCAGAGGATGTGCTTAGTAGAATCTGGCAGGAAAAAAAACATCCCTTGTGCCTGTCTACATTTTTTTTTTCCAAATAAATGTCAGTGATTTATTGAAAAACGACTGACGATCTCCTATATCCTGTAATCTCTGATCAGTATTTCTGATATTTTTCTGAAGAACTTCAACGGACAAACTGTGTGGGAAGACAGCAGGAGTGCTTGCACAATATGGTGGCAGCTGGGTGTTTATGTTGCCTACTCAGGCCAATCCTGCTCATACCTTCAGCTTAAGCCTCCTCGCTCCTTCCATGTCCAGGCTTGTTTGTCACAGATCTGCAACACGGTCAGGGACAGCCGCGACCCGTGGGATCTGGCGTAGCTGTTGAGAGAGTGCTGAGGTGGGGCGCAGAGCTGTCCGCCCTCTTGCGTCCTCTCTCATTATGAAGTCTGAGTCATTCACAAAAATTTGAAAACAAAGTGAGCAGCATAACTGCCTTCATGTGACTACAAGTTGAGAAAGAATCACTGCCGCCTGTCTTCTCATGCAGATTAAACTTAGCAGGAGGAGTTTACGCAGAAAGGCAGAGAAAAACATTCTTACTTAATGAGGCAATAAATAACAGCACCATGGGAACATCAGTTGATGAACAAATGCTGAGCTGCTGTGTTTGCTTTCATTAATTTCACACTCCGCTGTTTCCTATTTGCAATGAATCTACAGATGTAACCCTCACAGAAAATACAATTATCATCACTGGTGCTCTGAGAATTTTTTTTATTGCTCCGTGCTCTGTCATGGCACTGCTCTGGACAGTCAGGATGACTTCTGCAATGATAATGAAATATTAATAACAAAAACATATAATAAAGTTTAGAAGTTTATGATAAAGGTGGCCCATCTCGTTTAGGATTTTTTTTTTTTTTTATTATTAGATTCTTATTTTACTGACTGCACATGCTATTTCTTTGTGTGTGCATTTGTAGCAGATGGGTGGGACTAACTGACACTGCATCGTAATAACACTGTATTATTGTGATGTTGTTTTTGTATAAAGAGGAGCCTCTTTATTGGCCTGTTCGGCTTCCAAAAGAGATGTGAGCCCTGTGGGAGAGACTAACAACTGCTAGAAAGACTGTAACTGTAACTTTGGAAAACACTCATTTAGTCTGACTATCTCTGTCTGCCTGACTCAAGTATTAGCGCCATATAAATTTGGGGATATATTTTAGCACTGGGTGAGGACCGCAGTTCCTCATGAAGCACTGAACTTACAACTCATGTTCAGACTTACAGTCTGAACATGAGGAATGATTACAGCAAGTAAAACTAGTGTGAATATACATGTGGGTACTACTGGACTATTGTTTTAAGACTTGAAAAATTGGGAACTGTGGATTACTCCAAAACTAGCCATTAGCTTTCTATATTGAATTGCTTCAATATAAACCCTTCAATGTAGACCCTTTCCAAGACCCTTTTCCACGCCTCTTGAAGATGCTTTGTGGATGTTTCATACTTTAGGAGTTTCTGACTTTGATGACAAGCAAAGATTCAACCGATCAGGAGGTTTATACTGGATTTTTGAAAATGGAGGATATATATATATATATATATATATATATATATATAGGAGATAAAATAGGAAAAAATAGGAGTGCGGTGAATAAGACACAGATGTCACCAACAGCTCCAGTCCCCCATGATAAAAAAGAACAGCCTACACTGAAGCAAAGGGCTTCTTCAGGGCTGATCAGCAGCTGGTGGCCATAGTTGTACCCATTTTTACCTCTTCATCACTGTGTGTGCCTCATTGCACTGTGAAAGATGGAAATTGTGAGTTCCTGATCTTTTGGAAAGTCAGTTTTCAATCTAAAAACAAGACAAATGTTCTTTAGAGCCTTAAATCCTCCTAGTGGCACCTAGAACACCGTGTTGCTCCACGGGTAAGCAGTTCATCTTGACCTTTACTGGAGCACAATGCCCTCAGTTCTGCTGGAACAAGTGACACAGACACGGGCTGGCCACCATCCATTACTCACTTAATGTCTGTGTGTGAGTCTGTGTGTATTTCTGTACTTGTGAGGTTTGTGTGATCTCATCAAGACAGAAAGATGAAGGAACTTCTCCAAAATTAGGACATTTTCCAGTTCCTTGCTTTTCTGTGGGTCAGATTAAGGTTAAAGTTTGTGGTTGAAGTTGAAGGGTTAGTTTTTAACACAAAGATATCAGGGTAGTAATCCGTCTGAGAAAACTGTTGCAGTGTCCTCAAGGCTCAATTATAGACAAGAGGCATGGAGAGATGTGGGCATTTGCCAGCCAGGGAGGGTCCAATGAAAGCCCATACTGAGTTGAATTAAGGCAAGTGTATATTACATGTTAATTATTGAGCTTTAGAGGTGCTTTTAGGAGTATTTTATTAACTTGTAACAGAGCCAGGTTAGCTATTTCCCTCTGTGTCAAGTCTTTATGCTAAGCTAGGCTAACCGGCTGCTATCTGCAACTTCATATTTATCATACAGACATGAGAGTGGTATTGATCTTCTCAACAAGAAAACAAACCTATGTCTCAAAATGTGGAGCTATTGCTTTAAGTTATTGACTCCAACAAGTCCTCCAACCTAATGCCTATAGGTAGTTTGTCCTCACCCTCGGATACAACCCACAGGAGCTGGTCAGCAGAAGGCAGACTGGACTTTGAAGCTTTTATTATGACTTTTAACGAGAAAATAAATTATTTTTCCTGTTACTGTGGCATTAATGTTGTCATGACTAGCCCCTAATGGGGCTGTTCTCTGATCTCTTTTGGTTATGTTTTGAACTCTCTTTTGGACTCTCGGACTCTTGTTAAGTTTTGTTCACTGTTCCTATTTTATTTTGAAATCATGGCCCTTGTGTATCTTGTCTTATTCTACTTCCTGTCTTTGTCTTGTTTCCCTCCATTTGTGATTGTCTGCCCCGCCCTAATTGGTTTCACCTGTTGCCCATTGCCTTGTGTATTTAAGTCTCGTCGTTTCACTGTGTTTTTGTCAGTTTGTCTGTGTCCATGCCGGAGTCTGTTTCCATGCCCCAGTGTGTATCCGAGCCTGCGTTTTCCCCATGTTTGTTCCTGTACCTGTGCATTGCATTTTTCCCCCACCTCATGGACTTACCTTGGTTTCCTCTGTTTGCACATAAGAATGTTTTGTATTTTCGTTTGGTTTGGTTTCTGAGTATTTTTTTACTCCCGCGTGGATGATTTTTGGTTGTTTGAGTTTTGTTCCCTGGCCCTGGACACTTCCAGTGCTTTTTGGTTCATTAAAAGACTTTGAGTTACTCCTAGCCTTATTGCTTTTGAGTCCTGGCCTGATTCCTAGTCTCAGGATAACAAATGTTCTTGGTTCATTGCTCTCTCACCTTTGGTTTTATCTATTACACATTCTTTACAGAATTGCCAAATGCTACTTATTTCACAACTGCATAGTTTAATGCTTGTGTGTAGGCCCATTTTTTCTAAACTAGAGCATACATGATATTAATCTGTTAGCAAACTATGTGTGTTTGTGTAACAATGTGAATGTGTGTGCCTGTGCCTGTAGTGTACTGTGGCAGGCAGATAGACAGAGGACAAACACATGCAGATGGCGACAGAGACAGAGAGAGATAGGGGTGGGAGTTGGGGGCTAAAGGAAGTTCCCAACAACATTACCCAACAGCTCCAGTGCTGCGTTAGAACAGTTAGAACACAGGGGAGGGTGATTATGCAACAGCTGGGCTTTCTGTTTCCTTTTCATAAGAAGGTGTAACACATGACTTGGGGGAACAGAGACAAAGATGGGCCAATCAGCTCTTAATGGTGAGACAGAAAGAAATCTCTGGCCACTAATGCCTACTGAGAATGAATAACACTCAGATGAGAACGTATTGCATCACGGCCCTCTGTACTGTGATCAAAACAAATCACACTCATTATCACATATAAGGGCTCTCTAAGGAGACAGAAAAGAGCTATCAATGTGTCTTTTCTTCCGAAAGCTAAACATAGACAGTGTTGTAAAATGTCTGCGGCAGCTATGTCACACTGTGTCCTATTTTTGCGATGACTCAGTGATGAACCAAGGCAGTCAAGTGAACTTTGGAGGGGGGAGTGACTCACCAACAGTCCATGCAAATACCCAACTCTGTATTTGACTCTAAAGACAGTTTGCGTGATTAGTCTTTCCATGTGTGCAGGGAAAGTTGTGGTCAACAAACAATGGACAATAAGATGAAACAGATCGGTGTAGTGTCTACACACGGCTGGGTCCATTGGATACTTGTATTTAATAGTCAGAGGAATATGGAATTTGACATATTGTGAGAGAGAGATGAGAGGCCACTCTCACGTCCGCTACAGCCAGCAGCTGATTGGCTTATCTTAGCTTTAGCTTGTCAAGCAGACTAAAGTTTTTTCCTCACTGTTAGGTTGACTGATGGCCAGTAGAGATTCCTGGGAGTGTCCAGCCAAGAAATAGCGCAGTACATAAACTCACCGTAAAATCTTAACTTTTTCTTTTTACCTGGTGGTTTTTGCAGTGATTAAAAAACAAAACAAAACAAGAAAACAAAAACAAGATGCAAAATAGTTCGGCACGTTTCCATCCAATTGCAAATTTGAACTTAATTTCCAGAAAATTTGCAAATTAATGCGTGTTTTGGGCACATTAAGACAAACAGTTAGAGCTGCTAGTCCTCCACAGGGGTCCTACAAACCGTTGCAGAAGGGGTTGGAACAAGAAGACTTGAAAAGAGCAAATGTTGAACCTTAACTGATGAAAAAACACACAGAAAGAATTATGATTTTTTTCCTTTGCCCTTTTGTTTTTCAATTTCTGATGTTTCAGGGTTTATATGTGCAAATTCAAAATGTGCATAAAAACAGGTGAGTGGAAGCAATTAGTGAACCTCAGAGGTGTTTCTGGGCAGATTTTCCTTCCAGTACCAGCCTAGCTGTGTAAACTAGGCAAAGCTAGATGCCTGATGGTTTAGCCTTATATTTATCATACAGAAATCAATGAAACTAAAATAAAATTAAAAAAAAGCCAGTTTTCTCAAAATGTCAGACTATTTCTTTAACTTCTTAGAAGTGACAACTATCATTGCAGACAAGACAAAAGATTCTCTCTTTCTATCTTTTGTTCAGTGAAGACATGTCTCCCATTTGCATGTCCAAGTAAACAGAAGCTCCGACTGATCTGCTGTCCAGTTTAAAACACAGTTTAGAACAGCAGAACTTTAGTAGGCTGCATTTTAGGACGAGCATATCAACACGATCCAACATGCAGAGTTAGATGTGGCATGTGGTTCTCAGAATGAAAGGGGAAATGAATGGCGGTGTCATTCGCAGAAACTACCTGTGGTCTCCAGTACGCTCTAATCTCTTCAGGGAAATCACAAGATGTCTGAATACCTGCAGAAAAAAGCCAGTGTCAGATCAAAGAATGACTGAAGACTGAAACTACATTTTGAATTCATACTAGAGATGACATATTATTTTTAGAACTGTTGATCTTTGGTGACCTCTGTCTATTATTATCTGATATAAAAATACATAGCCTACAGTGAATTATGTGGAGCAACTGCCCAACTTCCATTTTGTACATTTGTGACTTGAAGCGTGGATGCGCATTGAAGAATGTGTTGTTTTTGGTTTGTATCAATCAAGTGCACAAAAAGAAAAGTTTGCTTGACATTAGTGTAGACAGACACAATTTCTAGCCACTTGTGCTCTAACAAGACCACAAGTCTGCAGCCATGCTAGCAGCTTTCTGTCCTTAGGCACAGCAGTGAGCTAAATGCTAATGTCAGCACGCCAAGATGCTAAAAATAAAAATGCTAACATACTGATGTATAGCAGGAAATGCTTGACATGATGACCGTCTTAGACTAGTGTGTTAGTGTGTATCATTTGATAATTAGCACAAAGCAAAAGAAGGCCTCTGGTCATAAGGCCACTGGACCTGATGATGGTGCAACATAAAGTTACTGAATAAGCTGAAACAAGCTGTGAACACACCACTGACACACGAACACTTTTTATTGTGATATGGCATAGCCTACTTGTTTTCAAACAGTTGTCTATTTACACATCCAGAAGATACAGAGCAACATTAGCTTTCATATGTTTCTGACAACTTGGCCATAGAAGTCCTATTACCTCTCTCCCTTTAGCTGTTTCCACTCATTTCCAGAGAAAATATCTCTCTGTAGCTGCTAAATGCTCCACTGTGTTCATCAGTTAGTTGCAAACTGTGTCTGTCTGCTGTTAGGTGTTGGGCAGGTAGCTATAAGTGTGTTTTTAACTGAGATTAGATGGCTGCCGGGACTCGAAATAACACCGTGAGAGAGGAAAGAGCGAACTAAAACAGTAGCATTGCAGGCTGAAAAACCAAAACAATGAGCTGAAAGATGCTAAAAAAAAAACTCCACAGAGCTGAGGTGAATGGCAGATGATACAGTGGAAGCACTACATTTGCATCTCTGTATTTCAGTCCCCATGCACCCATTCAAATTACGGCTGGTAAGCACACATTGTATTTACCTGACAGGCAGTAAGTGGAGCTGATGGGCCCAGCCTCCATGTATTTTGCTGTTGTGTAAATCTTCGTTTCGCAGTGCGTGGGGCCTCAGCAGTGCTGTCTTGAAGAAGATTAGCGATGAGGCCAGGAGTCCCACTGGAGCATCACAGCTGATTAAACATACAACTCTTATCTATCCAGGAGAGCAGATCAATGATAGGCTGCTGCCTGTGGCTCACTATCACTGCTCAAATATCTAGATTAACCCAGAGGAGCATCTGCAGCTTTTTAGTGGGATTAAAACAAGCAGTGGCCCACATCCCAGCAGTGAACTAGCAGAGGCTTATAACTCAGAGGAGCAGTAGTGTGAAGAACTCAGATCCTTTACTTTTAAGTAAAAGTGTAAAAATACTCTATGTGTTAACATATAATCTGGATTTTAATGTTGTAGTTGGTCATGATACAGATAATTTTAACTTCATTATACTTATTTAGCAACCGGGTAAAAAGGACAGTTAAAACCTAAGGCCCAAGACCGGCAGCAGCCCCAGGTTCAGTTTGTCAATTGTTTGAATATAATTTGAGTAATAACAAATTTGCTAAAGAATTTGCACCACTAAAGTACAAGATCAGCTAAGGTGGGTGCTTTGTAGCCCTCTTAGTGTTCCTGTGTCAAAATCTGGCTAATTTCAGTTTATACGGTGCTCACTGAGGGCCAGGCAGCACTCCAGAGGAATAGGGGCCAAAAAATGATGTTTTGCAGATGAATCAAGCCACATTGTTTGCTATTTTAACCTGAAATGATGCATTATGTTTATTAAGGTTTTAAAAGTATTCATCTGCAATGTAACTACAGCTGCCATAGAAATGTGAGTAAAAAGAACAATATTTCCCTCTGAAATGTAGAGATGCTGAGTAACATCTACATAAATAACAGAAAAAAGCACTACATTTTCTATGAATGAACAATTTGCGGTTAATAATGAAGTCAGTGCTGTCTTTGTCGAGTTTGAATATCTGTAGTAAAAAGCCAGTTGTGTGTGTTTATGCCTGTTCTCTCCTCTGTAGCAGCACATAAACACCCAGCCCCTTTTTGTTGCCATCTCCTCTCTACCAACCTGCCTTACCTTATCACTTTATCTCTTTTCCGTATCCGCTGCTTTTCTACGTAAGTATCAAACAGGAAATGTGCTCAGAACTTTTACAACCTTTGACCTTGTAAAGTCTTTGTGTTACCTTTATTTAGAAATAAATTCTATCCTAAAAAAACTATCCTTGCAAACCAATGATTTCACTTGAAGTATGTTGCAGTACCAATAGTACATTTTAAATACGACTATGTTAATCTACACGGCATCATAACAACAAACTGCCTTACTGAAAGTAATACAAAGGAGTCATGTGTCATAGTTAAAAAAATATTTATTGAAATCGTATAAAAATAGTTTCTAACATAATTTACAATTCTAATTTGAAAGGATGAAAAAAAAAACACAACAATCCAAGCTGCAATCATGCAACCAGTTTCTCATTCTCACATCTCTCACACACAGAAGCACATTCATATACATTCACACACAAACATCCAACATTCAGAATTCACTCGCTCACCACAGCAGACAACAGCGTAACGAAACAAGTTACCATCAGTAGACGTTCATTGTTTACATACATTAAGATGGAAGTGCTTTCAGGACTAATTACACGTTATTTACATTACATACACAAACATACACACACACATCTGCTCTTTTAAAATTTCAAGCCATAAATATGGTCAAAAAAAAAAATCATCTTGTCTTTGTTTGTCTTTTAAATAATCTGTGGGCCCTTCAGTGACTGTGGAATGAAATATATACGTACAGCCGAAATTCTCTCATAAATAAATAAATAAATTCTGTGACAAAAAGCTCATTGTGAGAGTGAGAGAAAGAAGTCACAGCAATAATAAATATCGTTATTATTTACAATTCTTGTCCCCACCGAATTTTAAGACCTGTGTGAGGCACTGAGTAAAAGTAAACAAAAAACAAAAACAATTGAAGTGAAGAGCAGAGGATGTTGTATTTCGGTATGGTTTAAGTTTGCATTGTGGTGTGCATTCAGGTGGATGTGAATGAGCGGTTGCCTAAGCCTTGTGTTTGTATACAGTACAACACGAGAAGAGGAGGAAGCGGAGGTTGTAGAGTAGAGGTGGGTGCTGTAGTAAAGAGAGTGAGGTAAGTCCAGTGTTTCTTTTTTTTATGACTTGTTTGCACAGGTTGCTGCCGGAGCTATGAGGTTCTCTGGTTGCTAATGACATTGGAGTAGTAGAAGTAGTGATAGTAGTGGTTGTAAATGGCATAGGCTTTACTGATCTAGGCCCATGAGAGGAAAGAAACAGCAATAAATGATATAAAGCCTTGTATAGAGTAAGGAGCAAAAAGGCTGCTGAGAAGAAGAACCTTTCCGCTGTCACAATTTCAAGTATTTTCAGGGTCCCCCAACAATCTCACAGAAGGCACTTTTTGAAAATCACGCTCCTCCTCGCCCACGCCTCTGCTCTTCCCACTCTGCTGTGACAGCAAGAAATAGATGGAGAGAACAGAGTACAGCGTAGCGAGAAGTTACATAACTCAAGGCTGTCCACTTGCCATTCAGCAGAACAGTGAGCAAACGTACTGTAATTGCTCAGTGCAGGTGTGTGTGCACACAGAGCATGCCCTCCTACAGACTGGTAAACACCCGTTTCCTAGATCAGAGTCCAGCGGTCTCCAGCGAGGATGATGTTCTGACACGGGTCAACGACTAGGAAAAGCAAGTAGTTGGGGTGGTGGGGGTGGAGAGGGCGTGGCCCGCCAGGTTCAAACCAAGGAGTGATGGTTTTGTCATGATCTCGGCCTCCTCTGTCTGTAGTCCTTTACACCTTGTTCTCGACTGTGCTGGGACATGTGGCCTGTGCGCTGCCCTGCCCCCTCTCCTCTCTGCTTCAAGTCTGTTACATAAGTCTTTTGTAATAGTCTCTTGTGTCAGTGCAGTCCAGTTCGGCCCAGGGTGAACTGTTTGCCTCCATCACCGAGCCACGGCTACAGGGGTGGGTGTAAAGGCTGTGGGCTCATGGCTGATGCTGTGCAGTCTGATCTCTGTGGCTGTCTTCTCTGTCTGCACTGTGGGTGGCACTACAGAGGAGGATGTGCTCTGCATCCACGAGTGGTTGATGATGTCCTCGAAGGATGGACGGTCCGCTGGCCGCAGAGACAGACACCACTTGATCAGCTGCTGGCATTCTGGAGGAGGAAGAGGTCAACCAATAAGTCCGGCGCAATAAACTGGGTATGAAATATCACACACCTGTGACCAAGAAGCTAGGGCAGGTGTTGCAGTGTGAATTTACCTGTGGAGATTCTCTTCCGGAAGAGGACCTGCCCTCTTGTGATCTCCTCGTCGTGTTCAAACGGGATGTCCCCACACACCATATCATACAGCAAGACACCCAGGGACCAAACGGTGGCAGAGCGCCCATGATAGCGATGGTATTTGATCCACTCTGGTGGGCTGTACACTCTGGTTCCTATTACACAGGAAGAAATAAAAAAATATCTTTAAAATCTGTAACATTATTTAATAAGTTTGTACAAATTAATACTGACATTAGAGAAAATATAAGGACAAGTTCAATCTCCTCTAAGTGATAACTGTTTAGTGCGTTTGTATTACATAGTCAAATTGAAAATGAAAGCGTTGCAGAAGGGCTTAAATGCTTAACAGAGAGTTCAGACTTATCAGCTGAGCCTGTTTCTGAGTCTATTATCAGGGCTCAGGTGCCAGGGAGCGTGACAGGCTGGGTGTGTATGTGTGAGAAAGAGAGGGGAAGTGAGTGTGGGAGGAGGGAGCGGACATGTGACTTTGTTTACAAACTTTGAGTTGTAAAAAATACGGTTTCCCTCCAATGGGGGGCGCCAAAGCAAGGCAATACTGCTCAGCCTGTATTACCAGGCTGCTTTGTGGGGGGGGGGGGGGGTATCACGAGATGACACAAGCAAGGAAAGTCTGCTAGGGTCTGGGGCCTCACATCACAAGACTAAAGAGCTTCACTGCCCAAGATGTTAAGATCCTTAGGAACACGTTTCCGTATCTAATGAGTAACAATAAAACAATTTCTGGATTGCAACATGTCTCTTCAGCAATGATGACTCACCATCAAAGTCTGTGTAAATGGTGTCCTTCAGCAGGGCTCCGGATCCGAAGTCGATGAGCTTCATCTCTCCGGTGCGCAGGTCGATGAGAATGTTCTCGTCCTTGATGTCCCGGTGCACCACGCCGCAGTTGTGGCAGTGTCGCACGGCCTCCAGCACCTGGCGGAAAAAGCTCCGCGCCAGCTCCTCCGGTAAGGGACCTCTCTCCGTGATGAAGTCGAACAGGTCCTTGACGTTTTCCGGTCTCTCCATCACGATGATGAAGCTGTCCGGTCGCTCGAACCAGTCCAACATTTTGATAACGCCGCGGAAACCAGTCCCGACCTTCTTCAACAGCACGATCTCCATAGGAACCCGAGAGCCATTAGGCTGAGGAGATAATGATAAATAATGATAAATACAAGTACTTTTTTTAAAAACATATGCACAACCAATGTAAATAAACATTTTCAATATTTTCCATTAAAGCCCCTTATGAGACCCGTATACTTTTAAATTTCACAATATCATGTTAATTAAACAGATATTAGCATTAATTAAAATGTTTAAAACGGTCATATAAATTGTTTCTTACCAGCTCTCCCCACTCGGAGACTCTGTCCTTGGCTATGTGTTTGACAGCAACCTAGCATAGCAAAAAAAAAAAGAGAGAGAGACCGCGTCAAACCACATGTACAGCAACCAAACATCTGAAGCAGCCGCTTTAAATGTGTTACATACATATATAAAAGCACATAAGGCATACTAACCGGAGCCCCGTCGGCTATCCTCGTACCGGAGTAGACGGTGCCGAACCCGCCGCTGCCCAGGACCGCGCCGACCTGGTACAGCTTCTCGAAAGGCTCCCTCTCCTTAACTGCAAATATATACACAAACACAGCCGGTAAACATCAATGTACAAACCGTGTAATTCCCTCTGAAAGCCCCCGGTACCTGCAGCTAAAGTAACCACCAGTCTCACAATACCAGAACATAATAATACAGCTAATATTATCGGTAATAAATGGTCTAAATGAACTGCCGTCCTTGAAAATTAGCAAGTAGTAGCATGCGTGGACTGAGCCGCTGTAGGCGGACTGCCAGCCATTGCTGCAGCCCCGTCCTCCATAACAACACAGTGGGGGGAAAAAGGGCGTCTAACCTTGATGAACTTGAAGCTGGATTTTCGCCGGCATATCTACGGTGGAGATGTGGGCCAGAGAATTGAGCTTGGACAGCAGCATTCCTTTGAGGATATCCACCACGAACCAGCGACAAGAGTCTTCTTCGTTTTTCTTTTTGGTTTGTGACTGTAATTTTATTCCGACAGTGCGACTCTCCCGTCTCCCGTGTAGAGCTTTGCGTCCACGTTGCACAGGCACAAAAAATGCGGTAGGGATCCTCTCGTCCGCATAGGAGAAAAACCGCTTGTGATCCAGGAAAATAACAGCCAGCACAGCCAAAACGTCGTCCCGGCTATTTGGAATAACTGGAGTTCACCTTAAAATCTAACGCCAAACCACGGCTGTTCCACGCAATGTTTTGTAAACAGTTGAGTAAAACAGATAAAGGCGGTGTACAGACCAATGCCTCCGTCAGACACCGGCTCTTGGAAACACAGAGCGGGGGGGAGGATGGTTATAAGGCGGTAGTAAGAGGGCGCTGCCATACGGTCCTCGCCCCCGCCCCTTTCTTCCCGTTACACCAATAGGAAAGCAGATAGGCATTCCAAACGCACGTCAATCACCCACTGAAAATAAGGCCAACCTCATAACCGCCAGGCAGACACAGACGTGGCGGGAATCAAAACGCGCCAAAAAGGGGGGAGACTAAAGCAATAATTATGAATTCATGTTGGAGGGAAATGCAAATTCAAAGCCAAGTTGACCCCCCTCCCGTCCCCCTGTCTCCCCCCTTCCCGGGAAACTTAGTCGGGGAGTAGACCATTATTAATAAGCTTCAACAAACATGAGTGCATCAAGTTACTGAAACTGAATGTAAGTGTCTGGTCTGATCTAATCCGCATTTCTGTTCTACTCATGTCTGATATTAAAGTGCTCTTCTCTTCTCCACAAGTTGTGTCTGCGTCTGACAACAGGATCAGACTGTTGCTATTGGTTGCACTAAAGCATTTGTCTGTCCCAATAAAGACGTTTTGGGCAAAGGGACACATATAGGACCCGTACAACCGGAGAGCAGTTCATCAGTTGCATGTGGGCTATTCTAACCCCCCGCCATTTACCTAATTATTTTCACATTAAACACAGAGGTTTACTGGCTGAAGTGAAGTCCAGGTCTTTATTTGAGTTGCCTGACAATGCTCCTCAACTGACTGCGCATCAAAGCGCGCTGCGGAGAATAGGTGCATTCCACTCATTCTTTCAAATTGGGTGGCCGAGTCTGCAGCCGTTCACAGGATGTGGGAAACTGGAGATAAAAAGACTTCCATTTACCCCCTCCTCCTCTCCCCGCCCTCCTTTTCCCGCGCATGTTATTGTCTGAATGGCATGCTCTCTTTCTCTCCCTCCCCTACCCAAGTTATGTTTTGTTTTCCTTTGTAATGACATGTTATATGTTATAAGGCTGATATATTATGTATTTCACAGATATTTAATGCGTTCATTGTGAATGTGACCTGTGATATCTCTCTGTCAAACTAGAGGAAGGAAGGATTAAGAAATGTTTGTTTGTTTATTTATTTATATGGAGGTGTGGCTGCTGCACTGTTTCATTCTAAAATCTTATTTTTGTCCAACCTCCAATTGTTTGCTCTCCCTACTTTTTTTTTTTTTTTTTTTTTTTACTTGCATGTGCCCAATGAGCAAAGCCTTTATTTAAATCCAACGGTCTTGAATGGAGCAACATACACACATTTGCACACAGCAAATGTAAGCTTACACCTTAAAAGACACTTGTAATAAAGTCAGTGGACTATTTCTTAACCCGACTGACTGGAATGAAAATGAGAGCACAGGAGTGTTCAGCCCTGGGCAAATTCCTTTAACACCTCTGACAATATTCAAATCCTGAACTACTAAATCAACCATCAGTCTACAAGTTTGAAAGTGTTAGCTTAAATGATGGATTAGATTACTACACTGTAACCAAGCACTTTGTTTTTCTATTTTTTTTTTAAATTTGAGTGTGTAAAAGTTTATCACATTATTCAATTGCTTTTTAGGGCTCACATTGCTGTTTGTTTTATTTCACAGCTGAATATGTGAAGCATATCATGTGAAACGCCCAAGTTTTTTATTTCTTTTTTTTTTTTATTGTTGTTGAGCTACTGTAGTAATAGTAGTGAAAGCACTGGTTTTTATAGTGTCCTGAAAAGTCCAGAGAGGAGTGTGCATTGCGTTCATGCTCAGTCAGGGGCATTGGAGAAGTGTGTGAAAATGGAGAGGTCCAAAGCAATGAGTGTGACAGTGACCGCAGGCCTATGAAATGCCACCAGTGAGCGCATCATCTCTCTGGGGCTGCAGATATCCCTGCCTGCATGATCAGCAGGGCTCAAATGACAGCCATCTAACCCCATCTGTCAGAAGGACAGATTATTAGTTGCACCGCTCGCTTTGGGTCCAGCTGCTCAGTCCAATCTCGGGAAGTCTCAGTTTCTTTCCCTTGAGGAGAGGACAACAGGTTCTTACTGTAAAGCAGGACACTCTAGTTTTCTTTTTCTTTTTGTTTTTTTTTTTAATGTCAGTGAACATCAAATAGATCCACCCTGACCCGTGCAGCCCTGATGAGCATTTGTCTCAAGTTTTAGCCATTTTTTCATTTACACATCAATCCTGCTCTACACACTGAAACATTAGAGGCCACAAGGGACAAGAGCACCACAGCAAAAGATTTGTCTTACATAATACCTTTATGAATTACTTCCTTTTTCTAGATAAAAAGAAACCCTGCCCACAGGGACGGTTTCACAACACCAAATTCTATTTCTCCATGTTGAATGTTGAACTATAATCAATACGTGCACAGTCCACTGGAACAAAGTGTCGGAATTAGAGACATTATTTGTTCCTGTTTGTTTTTCTTGCCTGCCTACATTGAGTGAACAGCTGTTAAGTTGTGGTGAAGTTTTCTAACTAACTAAATGTCTCTCTGTGATCATTTCAAGAACACAAAGTCGATGGTGGAACAAACTGTGACTTAACACATACACACGTTATCCACTGTAAGCTGCACATGCTCCACATGATCTTGATACTGTAATTTAGTTTCCTTTTTATGCAACACTGTATTTCAAATGATGTTGCAAATTGAAGCTTCCCATTAACTCTGTTATCTGCATAACTCCTCAGTACACCCTTGGCCTGGTACTCCATCTCCACCCTTCATCAGAATCTCATAACACTTTCTGTGTAACACATTAACCAGGCACACATTTTCTTCTCAGGAGACGACTCACTTTCCCCTGTGTGACCTCATTCAGTCCCTGCGCAGCTTCACTGTCTTTATGTCTCTTTGCTTCTCTCCTCCACTCTGTTCCGTCATCCTGGATGTCGTAAAGGGCTGAGCCACTTGTCTGCACTTAAAACACTTGTTCAGCCTTCAGTCACGATGACCAGCCAATCACCTCTCCAGCTGTCTTCAGATCCCACCTGCTGCCACTCTGTAAGTGGCAGGAAAAATAATTATGGAGGTGGAAGAGACAAGCGTAGGCTTGCGTAGGGTGTTTGATGGCTCTTGATACTGCCAGTGGATTGAACAGTGGTTGATGGGTAGGAAATGGCAGTCTCTGTGGCTGCTCACATGGAGATTGGGATGTCATACAGACAATGATATTCACATGGCCAGCTGTTATGCTGGTATATATAATCATTAGGAATGTTGTTTTATTGGTACTTTATGCATTAGTTGCTTGTATGGAAATGAGACTTGTAATTATTGTAAATAACTCTGATACTTCACTGACAGCCTTGTCATTCATGACAGTAACTTTAGAGAACAGAAGAAATACAGCTCAGTGCTGTAGACATGTAAATATTCCCAACTGAAGGATAATTGATGTTTTTATGTTATTATTGCTTGAAGCCATGTGAGCCTACAGTGGACTGGAATAAACTTTCAGTTCTAATAATGACAATACAGATAAATTACACTCGCTTAAAAGATCAATTTGAATGTCATATTAACATATTTTGCACCATTTCAGAGCGGTAATTATACTGCATACATGCATTAGGACAATACACGTACAGAACAACTAATGCATGGATTTGTATTAGAAAATCTAGAAAATGGGCTAAATTTGTCATAATGGAGCTTTTATGTCTGTGAAAAGGCTGTTTCACACAGGCATAATAAATGAAACCATTAAGCCATCATTCTCTGAAGCGCTAATATTAAATCACTCAAAGCACCTTAAAAGTGATTTGTATGCTCTTCACTGACAGCCTGTCATCCTGGATATGTGATGGGCAGCGCGGTCTGCAGAAATGGAATGAAGCCAGGTGCCTCGTGGTGTTGTGTGTGCTTTGACAGTGACTGACAAAGATTACCCCATAATTAGAGGAGGGTCGTAATACTGCCCTGCAGCTCAGCAGGAGGAGCAGCCTTGCACCTCTCAGACAAACAAAGCCTGCCCATGTCAGTTATGTTGATTGGGTAGCCAGACATGGTGCCTGAGGGGGTTATTTCTCACTACTTTAGATTTGATAGTGAGGAATTCATTAATGAATGCAGGCTTATAAACATGCAGAGGCATCAGCACTGAAACAAGCGTTTTAACCTGCTCTGATCCAGAGATTTCCTGGTTTTGCTTTTGAGCTATCACTCGCTGTTACCTCATCGACCTGCTTAACACTGATCTCACTGCATAAAAATGTCTGTGGAGAAAGTTATGGTTGGCAGCTGACCACTCGGAGAACTCAGAGCCTGGAAGTAGCTAACCCCACTGCCCCGCACTGATACACACTTACACACACACACACACACACACACACACACACACACACACATACACAAATAAATACAAACACTGAAACATTATCTGTCATGCTTCCAAATTAGCTGCAAAGGCTTTTCAACTCTCCCCAAATAAGGAAGGCATCAGCATGTGTTAAAGTTTGTGTGTGGGTGAGTGTGTGTGCGCGTGGGGGGTTTGGGGTTAGGGAGGATGAATTATTTTTAGAGGTGTCTTAAAGGAAGAAGGAATAGCTGTGTGGTGGGTAACCTCCGGTGTGGCCTGACCTCTCCTCAGGTAGCCTCCCACCCCCTTCCCTCCTTAGGTCTTCAGAGGTCTTGACCGGCAGGGCCATGGGAAAAGGCTCCATTGAACATCAAAGGCAGACCTATGTGGGAAAGCACCACAGAAGGCCTGTAGAGTACCCTTAAGGTCACCACAGGTCAACTTTCATGTCAGCACAGGCCTGGTTCGGGGTCAGAGGTTATTGGCATACCTGTCCAGCGCCACTCAGACTGTTCTTCCAGGAAATTATCCCCACTTGTCTCAATTAGGGATTTGGCTACTGAAGAGCCCTGTAAGGTTTGTTTATGACTATTGTTGTAATTGTTACGGAGGAGTGGGTATAATCTGCGTGTAAAAAGGAAAGGTTGCTTTTAAGTTTACCAGTGGTTACAATAATAGGACTGTTGTCATCTTTAGACTTGTCCGTACTGGGTTTGAGATCACAGGAAATAATGCTTCCTAGTTTATCCCTCCGATCCCTCTTGATAATGATACTGTTGACAGAGGGGATTACATGAAATCCTATAAAAAAAAAAAAAACAACATCCATTCCATTCAATATAGAGCTAGTTAACCATGTGACCATAAGCGCGTTTCGGATTGTCATTACTATTGTACTATGCAGTGTGGTGGATGTATTTATTGTTGGTGTGCAATTGACATTGGCACTCATTCCTTCTGCAAACAGCAATTATCCAATCAGAGCTTAACAAATAGGAAGGCGGGCCTGTGAAGCTTTGAAACACAAGAACAAAAGTAGAAGGCACAGACAGCATGTTTGTTGGCTCTAACGTAAGCTGCAAACTAGCACACCCCGCTAACTAGCTTATGATGCTACTGAAGCGTTACTAATGTGGCTGACTGCATTATTTTGTGGGGTTACAGGTTACATTAGAAAAAGCCCCCAAAAACTTTCCTGCCAACATTTGTCATGTTCTCAGACAAATCAGTGTTTCTGGCTAGAAATAAAAAGCCCCTTTTTACTTCTGTGCAAAATCAAAGACCCACTGTTTGAAAAATTGTGAAACATTTCAACTGGTAAATCTGCCACTGTTATCATTTTAAATGGCCTGCACGCCATGCTATAACAGAAAGCTTGACAGGTGTAGCAGTCGCTAAGGCGGATGGAGCTTAGCGAAAGGTTGGTGTCATTTCTGCTAACCAAACCCAGCTCAAGATGATGTCTGCTGGGCTGCAGCACCACCTTGGCTTTGCACCAAAACACAACTCTCAGCACCACCCTTTCAGTGGTGCTATAATGGCTTTGCGGGTCAGAGGGAGAAGAGGGTGGATTGAGAGAGTATGAAGCCATGTGTCTTTGGAACGCAAAGAGGGTGAGGAAGAGAGGGTGAGGAATGTGCTGAACCAGGAAGAAGGCCGCTCGTGTCACCTTCCCACGGAGGTTAAGAGGAGAGGGGTGTGGGGGAAGGGAAGGGGTTGTTGTTTAGTGGGGGCTGTACACATTTATCCACGTGGGAAACAGACAGTGGTGACATATTAAATTGCCGTCACACAAACAGCCCAGTGACACTGTTGCCAGTCACTGTTAAAGAATGTTAGCGGTGGGATAATTTCAAACTTCCCACAGGGATAGAACAGGGGCTTTCGCCTTTTCCCTTTCTTCGTGTTTGGCAATCAGCTGCTCTGTTCTCATTTGAGCAGAGTGAATAGACCAGTTATTCACGTGAGAAACAACACTGGGGGCAGGTTTCACTGATGTCACCTATAAGTAGCTGGGCTCAAATGAATAAGGCTCCTCAATAAAGTTGTGGAACATTTAAAAAATCCCCATGACTCTACCACAGCTACAGCTAGTTTTGTTGTCCCTTTGCTTTCCATTTAAAGTTTTTCACTGCTCTGTTTTGTTTCTGCCTCTCGATTCAGCCCCCACCCAACAATCCAACTCTCACTCTCATTCTCACCCCCTCCCCACTCCTATACACTCTTTACAGTTGATTTGCATTGTGGCCCAGAGAGTGGGGTGAGCAGTTATTGTTGTCATGATGGCAGAGGGGTTTTCCCACCAGCTTTTCCTTCTCCTCCGGCTGAATCAAAACATCTCTGCTGGTGATGTCATGGCCCAGAAACTACTCAAAGCTGCTTCCCTGGGAAACCCCGTATCAGGAAGTCAAGCCGATTTTTTTTCCCCTCCTTGATTGTTATAGCAGAGCAGCTTGGAAGAGACTGAGAGGTTCTTGATTAGGTTCCCATACACTGCCGGTTGAGGTGGCCAGCGCGAACCCGCTGAACTCAAACATCGGGACTCAACCTCTCAGCTGCTCTGCTTTTTTCATAGCTTTTTTCTTTTTTTTTTTGAATGAGCTGATATTTTTGCTGAACCATGACATTGAACTAATACTACAATTTGGATACAGCCCCGGTTCCAAAATAATTCATTGTTGTTTTGCTGTTTGCTGCGTTTGCACATGCAGCCTCTGGCAAGAAGCAGTGAGGAAACACCGTTGTAGATGTGTTATAAAGTAAAATATCCCCCTGCTTGAACAGTCTTAGCCTAACACAATATTTCCAACACAAAAACAGGAAGACTGCGACAGTGGTATATTAATAGACTTAAACCAGAAACCTACATTTTGAAGATCCAAGTCAGCTGACATGACTTGGTTGGAAACTATTATGCCAGTCTATCAGAATGTCGGTTTAGTAGGGTTTTCCCATAGAGAAAATAACACAGGCTTTGTCATATTACTAATTTTTGACATTGTTTGGAACCACCTCTGGGTGGGTGTTTCCCTTGGCAGTGGCTGACTGTCAGCTATCACTACTGACGCATCACAGCCTATACATACTGATACAAGATGTGTTTTTTTCCCCTTTTCAACAAGCCCACGCAGCATGTGAAGATGAAGGTGTTGCTCCTTCTACAACATTCAGCATGTGGGAGGGCCTGTTGTGCTTTAAAGGCAAATTTTGACATTTTAGGAAATACATTGAGGTAGATGAGAAGATTGATACCACTCATGTTTATATAAGTATGAAGACGCTGCTGGCAGCCAGTTACCGTTGCTTTGCACAAATATGAAGGATGTGTTTTTTTTTTTGTTTTCAGCAACCCCTCATCAAAGCTACAGAGCTAAAATGATCTTTCTAAGGTTAGCTGTGTACAAGAATGTGTTTCAGCTGCTTCTGCACAATAAAATGCTTCTATTAGTAAAACCTTTACTGATGTTCAACACTAGCAAAAACAAATATTTGACCTCAGAGTTCCAGTCTTACCAGTGGTATTCATTATTATGCCTGCTGAGAATTGTTGAATATTCAGTGCCCCCCTCTTCACTTCAGCTGCGATCCGGCTTTGTAAATTGCATTGTACTTTACAATGTAAATAATGAATCTATTCACATTGAAGAGGTGAAGTCTGTGTACCTACAGTCTCCCTGTCTGTTCCCTGATGAGTGGATTAACCTTTGAATGGCCGTGGACACAAAACATCATTCTGCTGGCCTCACCCACTGTGGCCCCAGCCTCCTTTCTCTGCTGGCAATCCACATGTGCAGCCAGCACATGCTGCTGAGGGGCCTCTCAGCGTAGCTATTTCATTCTAATGTGTGCTGCCTGTGGTAGCCTTGGAGGAGCAAGCATGAGGAGCTGTCTGGCCATGCTGTCCCTGGAGGGAAGGGTGGGAATGCAGGAGGAAAATTCCTTTGCTCCTCACCTCCTTGTCCCATTCCTTCTTACTTTGAACTCAACTCTTCTCTTCTTCCCCTCTATCTCTCTCTCTCTCTCTCTCTCCACTGATTACATCCTGTCTCCGTGCCATCACAGGATGACATATCCTCTGCATTCTTCACATCTGATCACATCTGTTTTTTCCTCTGTGATAAAAATGAAATGAAAATAAAAATGAAAATACCACCCGCTTCATGGAAATCTTGCAAATAAACATCTTCTGCTAATTAGTGCCAGGCCCATAGGACGTGTTATCTTGTCCTCTGTTTTTTGGTTTTTTTTTTGGTTCAAAGATCACAACATCCGGTGTTCTGTGTACAAACTGTCGAGGAAGTGAAGATTTTGCTCCCGGCGCTCTTTAAAGGAGGCAGTGCTTTTGTCTTTTTCTCAGAGGCACTTGGCTTTATGAGTGAAACTGAGCTTGAAAGCACAAATAAAATACTGTTAGCTCTGAGCGTTGGTTTCTTGCTCTCTCTCTCTCATTGGCTGTGCATGGCCCTCACTCTCACTCTTCACTCCCAGCCACTGACCAACCTCTTTATGGCTCTGGTGACCTCGAGGGTCACTGTGGAAGTTAATGATAGAGGAAGCACATGGTGACGCACAAATTGCTGGCTCAATCCAACGAGCATACAGCAGCTGGCTGCCGGATGAATGATAGCAGCGGCTGTCACTTAAAACTTTGTGTGTTTAGACTCGCATGAGATGGGGAAGATGGCAACACTGTGTTTTTATTCATTCATGAAATTTCCACTGTGTAGAAACTTACAGTAGTTTGAGGCTGACGTTGATCTAACTAGTTTCACATTGATGAGCAAAGATTAAGAACATGCCAGAAGTATAATCAAAACCAATGCTAAGATGCATCTCAGATGAGCATCTTGAATGACTTGTAAACTAGTTCTCATAATATATCATATTAATTATAGCAATGGAATTAGTGTCAGATCTTTTGCTCCAGTAAAAGTAGCAGTACAGTGAAATATTCCTTTACATGTAAAAGTCCTGCGTTCAGACAAAATACTGTATGTTATACGTGAAAAGTACTTAAAGTGATTATATTGCTGTATAATTTAGTATTGGAACTGTTACTGGTGCAAGTGTAAGTAATATTTTACTGTTGCAGCTGGTTGTAATAGTAGTTGTAACTACTTTTTAACTACTTCACACACTGAAATGTTGTGTAGTAAAACTGTTCTAAAGTCCTACAGAGTAAATGTATTGAGTTATATTCCACCACTGTTTGATTATACATAAAACCAAGTTTTCAGTTCTGTAAAATCCTCTTCATTTAATGAGGAAGATGCCCTTTGTTCTACGTCAAACCAGCTATTTACTTAGCTCCTCTCCCACAGATGACTGCTTATTAAACTCACAGTGCAGTGGACAGGTCAAACAAAAGCTATGCAAAACCACCAGGGCCTGGCACAGCCCTCTCTAGCCAGCCAGATTCTTGACGACACACACGGATGTGTAACTTTCCTTTCATGCTCCTCACACGCCATGGTGGCCACTTGTGAGCTGGGAAGGCTGCTATAAACACTGGACATTGATGTGAGGGGAACGTGGGAGAGGCACGGCCCGGAGTCCCAGCCTGTGTTTACATTCTGCGGCCCTGACGTCAGCACCGAGCGGAGGGCTTGGTGGATCAACACTGGTCATAGGGGAGAGTCCTGTTTACTTACCTGGGAGAGTTACTGTATGACTCTACTACATCCTTAGCAAACAGGAGATGTGGAGGAGGGAAACACAGGGGCAGAGGGCCAGAGATGGGTGACACAAAGAAAAGAGAGAGTTTAAACCACAAGGAAAGAGAGAACAATACAGGGGAAGGCAGAGCAGCGGCACAGCAAAGAGAGCTAAATCATACAGTATGGGCAAGCTAAACACACAGGCCATCACAGCACAGCGGTGCTCTGGAAGCCCCATCAGTCCAAGTGAAGCTTGTAACCTGAGACAGCGACAGACGTCAACTGCTGACATAAGAGATTTCCATTTTGAAACACCAGACTTGGTTAATCACCCTTAGCTCCCTTTGGTTCTCACTTCTCGTCCATGTGTCGCTGTCATATGCTGCTTTTATACATGCACACATTTTGGGGTTTTGCCCTTTCAGTCGTCCCCCTCTTTTCTCATCTGTCATCTCTCTTAGATCATTTATTCTGATTAGGGTGTGGGAGCAGCGGCAGAGTCTTGCCACTTTTCCACTTTGGCCTTGCCTGTCCATGCAGCCCTGCAGCAGCAGAAGCTCCATCAGTATTCATGACAAATGTGACATTTATGATTCAGCTGGGAGGTATTGTCCCCGGGGCACAGTAGAAATGCAGCACCACTCGTGGTTCTCATGACAGGGACATCATCTTATGCAAAATATGCTGACAGCTACAGGCCATCCAGTAACACTCAGGTTTACCTTTAACTTTTACTGCAGGTGAGCTGTTAAGGAATGAATAGACTTCAGTCCGCCGCACCCTGTTGCCTCCTCTGAGCTATAACTCAGTCAGATTCCATACATTTCACTGTGTGCTTCCTTATGCTGTTAGTCATGCATTATCATGTCAGGAGTTTAAAAAGGAATCCTGTGCAGGCAGGTGGGGATGATTGTGTTGGCTTGAACTTTAGTAGCTCTGCAGGTCATAATCTCCTCCAAGTTCAACCTGCTTTCACAACTTCAGGCCCCGGAGCTGATCATCTGTCTTCTCATGTAACTTCAGTCAGGGGAAGTGGAAGATCTCTGTGTGACAGCTTCTGCACACAGCGATCTGCAGCTCTCAGGAGGAATTTCAGCCACACAAATTTAACAATCAAAACATAACATAATCATCATGTTTAAGCATTTGCTTAAACATGCAAACATACACTGCTCAATGAAGAAATGTCTCTAATTTTGTTTTAGCAACCTGAACCTGACCTGAGCTGCCTTCCTCAAAAGATCAGAAATCTTTTGAGGAAGGCAGCTGCCTTAAAATCCAGTTACTAGAACAAGTTAACCCTGTTCTGTCCATAATTAGAATTCTGCAGGTTTTTCCTCTGAAAGTCTCATTGTTTAAACAGTGGTACTGTTTAAGTATTTCAAACTTTTACTTGAGTATAAAAGGTAAAAGTTTCCCAAAAGTAAAAGTACACAGTATTATCAGAAAAATGTACTTAAAGTATGAAATCAAATAGGTACGACAAATGCAAGCTAACATATCCTGGTTCAGTGTTGGTCTCCCTCTCAACACTGGTTATCATAGACAATATACAAAAGTTTTATTATTACTGATTTGTTAGCATACAAATAACATTGTAGTCTAATTTATTACAATCAATCACATTTTATCAGAATTTACTGCGTGGATCAATTTTTACATACAGAGTAAAGTAGCAAAAACATAAGTACTAAAGTCGAGTACAAATATCCCCAAATTGTACTTACAATACAGGAACAATGTCCCGTTCTCACAGTGTCATATGATCATATCATTTCCACAAGAGTATTACATTTAATGGATAAGATGACTTGCAGTATTAGTGAGCCAAAATGAGCTAAACTGAAAAGTGCTGACCTAGTTAAAATTTAGGCCTGTTTCTGGGTCTGTGTGCCCAGCAGGAATGAAAGGAGTCAAATATTCAACTCAAGCGCTGCTGTTGAGGGTAATTTTTACTTTAGCTGAAGTACAGATGCTGGTGTAAAAGGTGATCCTGATACTACTTGCACTAACAATCCATACAAATGGAAACATACTTGCGTAAAAGTAACATTTCTGATTTTATGTAATACTCACAAAAGCAGAAGTACATAAAAAGATATCCAGTTAAAGGGCATAAGGGTGAATTACTGTGCTTCCTTCTGCTCTTGGTGACCATAATAAGGCCATAATGTTTGGTTACAGGTCTGCTTTACAATTGCATGACAACAGCTGCCTAGTTACCTGCCCGTTTCAGAAGTGGAAGCAACACAATAGAGTTAAAAAAGGTTATTGTGCTTTGTAAAGTAATGGTAGTGTAATAAAAAGTAGAAATGCTATGGAGACATATGTATTGTACTAACCCCACTATAGTGTTTGTGTGTTTACTACAAGGATCACTGTACTTAACTGTGTTGTGACTGACTGAGCTTCAAATCTAGTGTCTCTTTAGGAATATAAAGCTTTAGTAGAATTTTAACCTAAAAATTAAGGCAGGGCAGCCTGTTTACAGCTTGAGAGGTGAAACCCAGGGCAAAAGGTTCGGAAAGCACTGGCTGTTTGCTCTAAGAACTGCTTTGTGTGCACAGACATAACTCAAAATGACTCAAATAAGTATATTCAATAGTTTTTTTTATCTACTTCTGTCCTCTCTCATCTAGGTTATGGTGGTTGGACAGTGATACCCTTTTTACAGGTTTTTTAAATACGGGTACACCCAATAAAATAAGGTGACTGACTCCTTTCCTATCACCAGTGGACAGGTTTGCCTTCTTTTTTTTCTGGTGTGTTACATTCAACGTCACTAGTGAGCCCGAAAACAGGATTAGTAAACAGAGTGGAGCAGCATGGAGGCCTGTGACTATGTTACGGTGGCTACTGTCACCTCACTGTCTTGCAGTGTCACATACAAAGAACACAGCTGCTGTTGCACGTTGTTCCTACAGACTGTAAAAAACAAACCAAAAAATTGTTGTGCTTTGATGCATGTCATAGCATCGCACCTGAAAGACTCATGACTACTGCAGAGTCAACTGACCTGGGAATGAAAGTCAGTTGTATCGTTTCCCACTGAAGACAAAAGCTGGGTGTGGATTTTTTGCCTAGTGTGAAAGGGGCTTAAGAAAACAGAGACTGTGTTCAGAGACTTAAGTAAGAAAATTCTCCTGAAACAATGAAAATGAGGGGCACAAAAAAAGAATTTTTGGAAAGTGAGGCAGACATGTTCCTTACATCCCCTGTAGAAATTACTTCCTTGAGTCTTGAAACACAAGGAAACAAATGAAAACGTCAAGTCACACTTGACAAGAAAAAGTATTTTGGTGAAAGTCTGTCTGGAGTTTTCTGTCTTGAATCCGCAGCTCACAGCCTACGGGTGGGGGCAGGGCTGTCTTGTTATGTTGCATGGTTTGCTAATGAACAGAAATTCTTCTTTTTGTGCAGTGCATGTCGGTGTCAGCAGGTGAAACAGATGATGAAGTGTTCAGGATCCCTCATGAATGATTCACCACCTTTACACAACCTTTCACTGCAGGAATGTCTGTTGTTTTAAGTGCTCTGCAAGTGTAAAACTCAGACACTACCAGAGGTCCACATCACAAGAGTTCTCAGAGCCATATCACTACAACACTAAATTAACGAATAGTTGTCGGTGACAGACACTAGAAATTCTGCCATGTTGAAATATTGATTTTCACATTCATATGCAGGGCTGAGGAGGAACTGGGCTGAGTGGATGCATTAGCATGTGAAGCGGTCAGAGGGTTTGTACTGTTACAGTAAGTCTATATCTGCACTATTAAAATAAAACAAACAAAAAAAACAAAGCACCAGTCAGTTTTTCCAAAACAGTGACACATGCCTTCACAGACACAGTTGAGGGTGCTATTTCAGTAAAATGAACATAAAAAAAAAAAATCAATGAGAAATGTTTGCTTTACCTGCCTCTGCTGGAGAAGAGGAGTGTCATTATGAGCAGGAAGCCTGTCCTTCATCTGGTCGGTCTTGTTTCAAAGCCCCTGAGGCAGCGAGAACCTGCTGAAGTGTCCTTCACTGGATTCTGACTCCCTCCTATCATCAGTGCTGCTCTGTAGCTGACCCTGACCTCTGACCTCCCTGTGAGGGAGGGTGAGTGAATAGAACATCTCTCCTTCAGGGATCAATAGAATATCACACAAAAAAATAAATGAGAGTTGGCTGTTTCTTCATGGAAACGAAGCATTTCTCTGGGGAAATTCCTGTTGGATTGCCTCCTGTGGGTCAGGACTCTAAATAGGTTGTGGGCCTATTACTGATGGATCCCCTCATGATAATATGTTTTAATGAGCATGGGTCCCAGGGCAAGAGACTAAATTTTAGATTTAGAATGAGAGAGCTTATGGGGCATTAGGCAATCTATGACCTTTATTGACTACTCTTAGACATTGCATTTTATGGTTACTTCTTGAAACTCAGGAATTTTATAGTACTGAACATGTGAGAAGTTGGAGCATTCAGTTTTGATCAACAACACTAAAAATATTGTGGTCTTTTTTTAAATTTAGGACAGCAAACCTGACTTATTGCACCTTCATGAATATTGGGTATAGTAATAAAAAAGCATCCTGCTGTTGAGATGCGTGTATGTGAATTGCTGCCTTCTCTTCCCTGGTACCACTTTGCTATTTTTCCTGTAATTTGTCTTTTCTTTCCCTTCTGTCCTCTATGTGGGCGGTCGATGGAGGCCAACTAGCATGGCAGCAGATGAAGGGGGCTACCCAGCATGGAGCCATAACGGCGTCAACGAGGGTGAGTTCAACCATGTGAAACGCTGAAGCTCCTTTAGCGACAGCGTGGTCACAGCACACACACAGACAAACATGCACACTGCAGTTAGAGGAGCCATCGCACTTGCACAAATTCACAAACCTGACATGCACGTGCACGTGCACGTACACATACACAGACGGTCACACCTCTCATCCGCCCGCACAGATACAGTAGCTGGCTGTGGCTGCACGGACCAGCAGGACTGGAATGTGACCTATTGTTAGAGCAGCCATTTAGCAACAATAGAGGATCACAGACAGTTAGCACCACAATGCCTCCATGCTGATCTGTGCAGAAGCCTCAGTGCTACTGGCTGCTGTGGTGCCCCGCTGAGCTCATTTAACTACTTGGGAATCAGGTCGCTTGTGCAACTCATCAATTAATGATGCTTTTCCAACAATTACTTTAATGGCAATCATGTAATGACAGCCCCGCCGAAACACCAGGGGAGTTGAATATTTGGATCCACGGTGGAAGCTTTGTAACTCGAAATGAATACAGACGATGTGACAGAGCTGAGCTGAATAAATATTATGAGTTGTGTGTCACTTATACAAAAATTAATAGATTCTGAGAGTCAGGGTGAGCAATGAGAGCACACAAGCATTTGTATAATACACATAAACACAAAAATAACATGTCTATATATAATACATACACACACACTCACAAAACATTTCACTATTTAGGTGAAGTGTTATAAAGATACATGTACATTAAATAGGAAAATACACTTTCCTATAGCTTTACACCAGTTTCACCTGTGTAATAAACTGTTACCGGAGTTAATGAAGAACTGGTGCAGAATAAGTTTAATCCCTAGATGAAAATATTTATATGCAGTAATATACATAACATTAAAACATTACATAGTAATGCATTACTATGTTACTCACTTATATAACCTTGTACTCTGTTACAGTAGCGTAATTACTTTTTTGAAGACAAGCACAATAAGGGATTACAATCTGAAATAAAGTAAATATATTACAGTGATGACTGTCCACAGTCCAACACAATATGTGGTATTTCTTAACATTTAAATGAAGCAAAGTATTTTAGTACACAGTGACATTTTAAATTAAAACATAAATAGATTCTCAATGGTTTTGGTTCCATGTGCGTCACATTACGGCACAAGTTCCTCCCAGAAGGCCCAGTATGAGGAAGTGACTGAATTTGTGGGAAGGGAACTGGAAAGCAGTTGTCAATGGGGATTTCTTTCAACCTAGATTCCATTTGGTCCACAATCAAGAGCACTGTACTGTTAAAAGGAAGTTGGTATTATCATCAGACGTGACTGTGACGCTCATTCACAGTCACGTCTGTATCAGACCAGATAAACGCAGGTGCATCAGCAACTGATGTTCAACACTGTCGGGCCAAAGCCGAGGATAGAAACTAATTACATTTTTGTTTTTTTTTGCTGTCATTTATTAGTCTCAGCTTTTACACACAGTTAGAAACAGCGCACGCTAATAACACAAGCTCAGTGCTGTGAGAACAAAACCTTCACTACCAAACATGATCATATCATTTCCACTTTGCCTGGGAATGTGCAAATTTACATGATGGCTCACTATGTGGCTATGATTGCTGTGTGCTTTTATCCTGCCCAATAAAAGAGTGAGATTAACATTAAAAGAGAACATAATGCTATTGCTGTGCATGGAGATTGCCCAAACATGGTCTTTGAAAACAGATGCAGATGTTAAAACCAGGAAACTGAAACACCTGCAGAATGAAAATAGTCTTCTGGGGAAAATGGGACTGAGAGTTTCCATTTTACTCCTACAAACCCGTAGAGTAAACAGAGATGAAGAAAGAGGGGGCAGGTGGAAGTAGACAGAGACAGAGACAGAGAAACAGAAACAGAGACAGAGTTGGAGATGACTTGGGGACAGCAGGAATAGAGAAGTGGACCTGAACAGGGGCTTTAAATTCATTGCTTTTATGCCCACAACTACACTCCACAACACTTGAGTGTCCACTTAAAGATAGTAAAACAAAGAGGATGTGACTCATGTACAGCCACAAGTATGAAAACGGCAACAGCTACACACGCACCTATTTATTTGTGAGTCACAGAGCAAGTGTGAAAGTAAAGCACCTCCATAGTCTACGTTCAACCACATGGAAAGGGCAGTGGAACAAAGGCTATGGGTTTCACGAGTGGATAACTCACCTGGGGTGTTTTTGTTTTGGTGTGTGTGGGATGGGTGGGGTGTGAGAAGAGAAGGAGTCAGTACAGAGAGAGAGAGAGTGAGAGAGGGTGTGGCACATTTTTTGGCAATTTGGACAAGCACTTTGGTTTTAAGCCACTGTTAGGCCAGTGCTTTGTTTGTGCAATGACTTAGATGAAGAATTAATTTAGTTCACACACACACACACACACATAGACACTATCGTGTGAAAACAAACTTGTGCATGCTGCTCCACCTGCAGATCAATAAGCAGGATAAACTAGATCTTCATGCGCTTTGATGATCTTAAAGTGTTTTGAGTGGATTTCCTCTGTATTGTCCTGTGTCGCACCAATTATGAGGATGTGTTCATGTGATCATAAAAGTTAAGATATGCTGGTTGGTAAAGTAATTATTAAAGCTTTCATATCCTGCTGTGGCATAGTCAAGGTATCCAGTGTGCTTTCAGATTTCAATTGTAGAGATGCAAACAAACCATTTGGAGCGATTAAACCCAGAACTTTTAAAAAAGCAATGGGAAAAAAGTATTTATCTAATTTTAGTTTCCATTTATTAGTTCTAGTTACACATCAAAATCAAAAAATGAAATAAAAACATGTGTGGTGGTGCAACAGTTCAACAGGTTTTTGGACGATGGATTCTCTTCTTAAGGTTCTCTACAAAAATTTCTGTCTTGTGTTCAAGAGAATGTGTTGGGTGAGGCATGGTGTGGCTGATTTGCATTGGGGCCACCCATGTTAAACGTGTGCAGTCATGATAATGTGAGAGTGCAGTAGACTCAGCTGCCTACTAACCGGCATGTTGGGCACCTCAGGTGATATTAACTCTGGTCTAAGTCGGGTCTTTAATGAAATGCAGCGGATGCACAGCAGACTATTTCATTTCCAATGCCACAGAGCATATCCCCCAGTCTGCAGGTTATTTTTCTGCATTCTAACAAGGGGTCCTGGGGTAATCCCTCCTCATTAACTGTCAGCCAAATGACAGAAGCATATTTATATTGTATGAACCTAATAACCCGAGTGAAAGGTTATCAGTGTAATACCATAGTGACTGGCAGCTGCAATAGTGATCTGGGTGTGACTCCTGAAGCAATAACTGGACAGAGTGCTGGCAGAACACTGAGTATATGTGCCAGAGATCTGGCATGCTGACATTACCACAGGCTGCAGTTGTGGTATGTGAACACATTTACTTGTACTGATGTACCACAGGGTGTGTTCATGAGATATTAAACCTATTTGTGTGTGCACACTGCATGTAAAACACACATGAATATGTAGGGAATATTTTGAAAATTCAGTTGGAAATTACAGCACACCAAATACCTTCACTAAACCAGTACATAGGAAAGCATGACCAGTAAATACACAACATGATAATTCAATGTTACGCAGACAACAAAGTAAAAGCAACACATACTGCTACACAAGAACAAGGGAATGAAAGTCATTACATACATTACACTAATCTCAATAATACTAATAGTTTTCTTTCATTTATGGCTTTGAAATCATTTTTTCCCTTGCTTTGATCCCCATTTTATGTTGGATTTAATGTCTAATGTAAAATATGATTTGATTTGAAAATAAATGTTACAGAATTGTTTACAGTTCACAGTCTGCACATTTTCTGGCCACTTTGGCCAAAGCTGCAGAGAAATGGCAGCTATCTTTCTCCAAAATGACACCTAAATAATTATTTCTAATGTATAACAACTCATAGGACAATTCAGGTGTTAAATAGCCTGGGTCTTCTCCATGTCCCCATGTCTTAGCACTAAAGCTGGTCAGTAAAAGGTTATCATTGGATGATAATTAGATAAAATAGGTAGATTTTTTTTTTTGTCTGGTAACCACAAATGTCTTTACAAAATTTGGTGCCAATCTGTCAAATAGCTTCTGAGAATGCTGGTGGTGAGGAAATCACCACCAGCAGCAAGTCAGCAGCATTCATCCTCTGGGAACCATGAACGTCTGTGCAGAATTTCATGGCATCCAACAGCTGTTGAGACATTTCAGTCTGGACTAAATTTGTGGACCAACTAACGGACTCACCAACAGACCGGTGCTGTCCCTTGAGCCTTGTTTGGCAGATGTGAATAAACATACAGTATATGCATTTTAGGGTATGTAAATTTTGAATAATGACTGATGGGGAAGGCATTTTTCATTCCATAGGACCTTCAATACACAGTTACAAAGGCTGCAGAGACGCTGTTGAGCTGCAGGTTCCCATATTTGTATATGTGTGCGAAAAGGAAGCCTTGAGACATCTGAGCAGCCCCTTTTCTGCTTCGTCTTTCCTGTTTACAAAAGCAGGTACAGGTACAAGTTGTATCACGGCACAGTTATTTCAAAACAAGCTGTTCCATGTTTTATTGATTTACAGTGACATTTATAATGACAGTGTCAGTGCAGATGGTAAAATATGGATTGTTAAACACAACTCAGTGAGTGAATGATGATGTAAGATGAGCTACTGTATAAAAAACGTATACATATGTCTCCTTCTCTGCAACAAGACTGTTTACTCATGAGCTCGGCACAGTGTAATTACACACACATCACTGCATTCAGTTAAATCTTGTGACTGTAAACTGTGACTGTAACTAATAATGGAGACAGAGAGCAGTTTAAACAAACCAATAAGGAAGCTTCAGTGAACACACTGGCAAACACTGGCCTCATCGCAGTGACTCATCTGTATGTGCTCAGCAAACAGTGTAAATGTTTCCACAGAAACCAAACAACACTGTCACTCATTCACTATGAACAGATCCTGGAGGGGTTTGTTTATATCTAAGAGTCCCGCCCCCCCCCAACACACACACACACACACACACACACACACACACACACACACACACACACACGCACACACACACAGACACACACGTGACTGCATATCCTACTTGTTCTGTGGAAGCCCCAGCCCATTCTTATCTCAACCTCCCACTTCCACAGAACCCAACGCACCACAGCCGTCCACAGAGCCACAGAGACATGTGTATGTGCATGCGTGTGTTTAATTGTCCCTGTACACCTGTTCCACTGCATACATGTTTCTGTGTGACCTGCAGTCAGTGTAGTTTTCCTGGAAGACCACGGCAGCCCGTTTGACACCTCTATGTTCATGCTGCTAGTGTGTTTGTTAAATTGAAAATGATGAACACCTCTCTGAGGCCTGGTGCCAATTTTTTTGATTAAGCAATCGCACAGGCTGCATCTATAATGCATATGTGAGGAAAAATCCACTTAGATCCAGAATATTAACAACGGCAAGCCAAAGGCTTTTTTCCCTCTGTTTTGCAAAGAACCGGGTGATTTTGCTTTATGACTTATGACTCATATAGTCCCTTTTCTCATTAGAAAAACATGAACTATGTACATGCATTGTAAACAGACATAACAAGAGGGCAGGGGAATCATTTCATGAGAGCTTTAGATAATGTAGGACCTGAGTGATTTCTGTTTAGAGTAGAGGCAACAACATTTACAAGATTGTTTTTTTTTTTAATATAGGCTACCTACAACAACCAGGCTGTAAATGATGTTTAAATAGAAAAAGGTTGTGCATTGTAAACTCCTCCAAAAATGAGTCTACCCACAATTCTGTGTCATATCACACTGTTTAGGTAAAGTTATCATGGCAATGGGTGGTCAATAGCGTTTATGAGCATATTTCGATTGATTGTCAGTTCTCACAATTTCCTTTGTGTTTTATGCAAATAAGCTCTGGCTAAGTCATGGGTAGGGTTACAACATCACAGAAGGCATTTCGATATGTCAAAGCAGGTGAAGTAGAGGCTTACATAGCAAAATGAAAGGTGGCTCAATTCCATGTAGCTGCGTCAATTTCAGGGTCCTGTTCCCACCGTCTCAGGGTGACTGAATAAGGCCCATAGGCCTTTTTCATGGGTGACATTTTGTCATAGCTGGAAAAGCACGGCACAAATGTAGTTAATGATGGAACATCAAGTTTCCTAGTGAGCCATGCCTGTGAGCCAGCATGCAAAACACCAAGGCCCTGGAGTTAGATCAGCTTGATGGAATATACTCTTCTTGTGTTATGAGTTACACCTGTGCTTTTCCTGCTCTGACATGCCAAGGTGTCTGCCAAGATTGTGTTTATGGTTTTACAAAAGGGAGAATAATTCAAGTTCTGTGATAACACATGCATGTATATCTCCCCCATACACCACAGTGACCTCTGCACACTCACTTTTCACATCACTAAAGAAAGGACATACTACTTCCTGCATTCGCTCTGAACGTTGGCCCTGGTATAAATGGCGAGGTGACAAAGCATCCAATGATTATCATTTTTAGCGACACTGGGCTGGTTGATGACAGGTTCTTAGAAAGGTGAAACATTTGAGTATGAGTCTATGTCCATGCTAGCGACACTGAGGCAGTACTTGGACACAGCAGTGCTTTGTGCTAAATGATAACATTAGCATGCTAACATGTTCCCAATTAATGCCAATATCCTGATGTCTAGCAGGTATGATATTCTAACATGAGATTGCAAGTTAGCATGCTAACATTTGCCAGTTAGAACTAAACACAAAGTATGACTGAGGCTGAAGGGAATGTCATTAGATTTGGATGATTTTTTAGTTGTAAATTTGATCTGCGGGTGGCACTAAAGTGATAGTCAGTGGATCATCAAAGCTTTTAGGACTCATCCCCTAGGGAACACAAATTTCTGTCACTATAACTAGTGTCAGCCCATGTCAAAACCATGGGTTGTCAAAACCACCAAAAACTGAAAATGCTAACTTGCAGGTGGCACAAGAGATAAAGTCAGGAGATCACCACAGTCTTTAGGATTCATCCTCTGGGGACCACAAATGTCTGTACAAGTTGTCATGGCAGTCCATGTAGATGAGATGTCAATCTGGACTAAAGTAAAGGACCAACCAGCTGCTGCACAGACTGACACTGCCATCCATGGAGCCATGCCACTAGCATGGCTAAAAAGTGTAAAAGTATGTATATTTACAGGCTTGTATATTTACAGCTTTTATATTTACAGTACTTATATTTGAGATTTTAGATATTTTAGTAAACTAAACTAAACTAAACTCAGCAGTTCAAACCTTCAGTGCACCACCATTTGCTTTTCCAAGGAAAGCACAGTCTCTCTCTGTGCTCATATATCAGCACAGTGCGGTGCTAAAAAAACATATGGGAATGCCATAATGCTGAATGGGGAGGACACTGAGGAGATTCAGTCAGCCTTTTACAGCTAACTACTCCCAAACCTTCAGTCCTGGCAGAATACTAAACAATGATGTCAGTGCATTCCTCAGGCTTCAGAGACATTCTCCAGGCAGCACCAGTGAACCTAAAAGGATTTCTCACAGCATTAAAGACAAAATCCAGCCCAAGATCCAAGTTCATGTCTTTTTTAAAATGTTATCTATATATGACAAGAGACTGAAGACTGACATTTTCACCAAAAACAAAACAAAACAAAAAAACCTGTAATTAATCTAAAAGCCAGTGGGATGATAACTTCTTGTATTTGTTACACTATATTATATTAGGTTATCTTGATAAAATTAGAAATATATATAATTAAACTTAGATTTATAAGCTAAATCCTTGAATTAAATGTGTCATCTAGAAATCAGTTAATTCCAATGGCATTGCTTTGATTGCTTGTGGTGTCAAAGTATATCTGCAAGTTTGATTTTGGTCAACTTTTGACTATCGGCCAATAGCAAGATGCCTTGACAGCAACAACCTGAGAGGGGATGGAGAGGTGGACAGTCAAAAATGGAAACAGCTATTCAAAGTTGTATTTAGATTTGTTGCACCATCAGGTTTTTTTTTAACCTCCTGTGTTTGACAATAAACTGATCCACAAGACAGGAAATGTGTTCAGACACTAATGAGATAGGAAGTGATGATACACATACTTCTTTTGAATAAACTTACTGTCCCATTAACAACCTGGTGCGTTAACTGTCAGTTAGCAAGTTATCAAAGCTTCGTAGCTTAGAATTTGCTGCCCCTCTTCAATAACTCTGTATTTCAGGAAATGATGCACAGTTCTGAGAACAAAATGCCAGAGGGGGAGCTCTTGTGACAGAGTGGGGTTAAGCTGTGTGGCTGGCTATCTTGTTAACAGTTAGCTCATCCTACAAACAGTCATAAAACTTCTAGAACAAAATATTTCATGAAGGCACACTTTTTTCTAAAATTGGTGAGTTTCTTTGTTTTATTTCGGTGGATTATCCCCATAAAACCAGAGTAGAGCTGTGGTGTTTGGTACAGGATGGACAGTGGGAGACATGCTGACACAGGTCACATTCTTTCCAGGAAGACGCAGCATCTCCAAGGCAGCAGGTCTGTTTCATTGCCATGTCTGGTTAATGCTGCAGCTCTGCTCTGTCTCACCCTTGCTTCGGCCTCAGTGACTCCATACACAGCTGATCCAAACACACACACACACACACACACATAAACACGCGAAGAACCAGAGGAACACACAAGCAGGAGCACATGGAAGTTTGCCTCTTCCCCTCTACCAACTCAGTGACCTCCTTTTTACTGTACAGCTGATATTCTCTCTCTCTCACACACACACCCATGCACACACTCGCTGACCCCTGGCAGCTGATTCCCCCTCATCCCTCCCCAGAATTTAGTGGGGTGATGAAAACAGCTGCGGTGCTGATCTCAGTCCAGACTCAAGTCTGACCAAAATTCCTGTGAATCACAGTTGAGATATTATGATTCCATGGAAGCTCCATTGTTTAATTTTACTCTTAATGGTGACTAGATGTTTACATATAGACGCTGACTACATTTGGCTGCTCACTGAGCAGACAGAAGTGATGGGGGACAAAAGCTGAGAGTAAGTGAAAGCTGGGCTTATAAAGACAGCTTCCCATTGCAGTCTTGCTGTTAGTCTTTTCTTTCAGTCATAATGATATTCAAGCTTCAAAACCAAAATGAGTCAGCTCTTGCTTTCACACTGACTGTGCTTCCCCTGATAGATTAGATGACCCAAACTATAAACTCACTCACTAACCTCCAGACACACACAAAAGGCACGCACACCCTAGACACATAAAAAAAAAAACTACAAATGATTCCATGGAAAGCTAATAGCAAATGCATCTAGTCACATTTTAAAAGTCTCCAGCATTCATCTGTGCTGCATTAGTGCTGCAGCTTTTTTCCTAAGCCATTTCTTCTGGTGATGAAGACAGATTGCAAGAGCAAGCATGGAAAAACTCATGTGATGAATTCAAGTCTGTAACTTTGCTCTTATGTGATATAATAAATAACCATGCTGAGAAAAAAAAAGAGCAGGCAGCTGCTCTTTCTCATTCTAGTGTGTGTGTGTGTGTGTGAGAGAGAGAGAGAGAGAGAGAGTTGCTTAAGCAAAACAAACAGGATGCTGGTGTCTTTAGCAATGTATAGAGAGCAGCTGGAAGTTTCTTGCAGCTGCTCTCTATACAGAGTTCTGCTGCTTAGTGATTTATTAGAAGAAACCCTGCATTCTTTCACTTTCTTCTTATTGAACATAAGTGTGTGCGAGTGCAAAGTGCAAGCTGCGCTGTAGATAAACCCCATGCTTCACTTGCACCAGCTCTATATGTTACAATTTTACTAAGTTATCAGTAACTAAAATCCATACTTTGACACGGTGCATCATCAGCACTACCAACTATAAACAGAAAGTAAAAGAACAACAATAGACTTTTTTTTCAAGGAGCAGTTAAACTTGCTTATAGTCAGATGAGAAGACTGACATCACTCTCCTATCTCTATGCTAACTATGAAACAGCCAGCAGCTGGTTAGCTTAGCTTAGCTTAGCTTAGCTTAGCTTAGCTTAGCATAAAGGCTGGAAGCAGGGGGAAAGACTCTGGTTTTTGTGTGGATTAAACAAACGAGATATAACGTGCTAATTAGTGAGCTTTAGAGGTGCCGCTAAGCTGATTTTGTTAACTTTGGACAGAAGCCAGCTGTCTCCACCGTTTCTAGTTTTTCTGCTATGCTAAGCTACCTGGCATCACCTAACTCTCGACAAGACGGCGAACTATAGTTTGAAGACACAGACACAGGACCGATATTGATGTTTTCATCTTGGAAAGCAATAAAGCGTATTTCCCATAGTGTCAAACTATTTCTTTGGCAATATGAAATGGACTATCCACGTTCAAGAAAAACAAACAAACAACAAAGCAAAGAAACAAAACAAAACAAACCTGCTCTTACAAACTGACTACTGGTGATAACAATGGGATTTTAGAGATGATGATTTTCCACGAAGATAACAACCACAAACAGCCAAGCTCCCTATTGTGCTGTCGCCTTATTATCAGTTGTACGGGTGAATACAGCAGCCGTTGCCTAAGATGAACCTTGCTGTGGGTTTCTGTGGTCTATTTTCTCAAGCTGTCTAAAGCGGCTGAGTGGTTTTCTAACACACTCATTTGCTCACTCGCTCTCTGCCTCTCTGCATCTCCTTCTGCTCCTCTGCGCCGTCCCTAAATGACTCTGTCTTTCTCTCTTCTGTCTCCATCTGCTACCACATCCAGTATTGTTTATTCACCTCTCCCTTTCTCTTGCTTTCTTCTTCTGCCATCACCATCTGCTTGCCTTCCTTTTTCCGTATAGAGAACATGTCTCTCTCATGCTCGCTGCCCGTCCGTCTCTGTTTTGGTGTGTTCACACTTTCACCATGTCATTTTCACCATACATGCATTCCTCAGTAAAAACAACATTTATGTATACTTGTCACTTTGAAATGAACTCAGTTTAGTTCCATAGATTTAAACATGGATGTTTTGTTTGTTTGTTTTTTTCATAAAGATACAAGCATATTTGCTGACTTATTCATGGGGCGGGATACCCGAGCCTTGGAGTTTGAGTGATTTTGAATGAGGTCAATAGTAAGCGGCTGGAGACATTTTACAGATGCAATGCATTCCAAGACCTACATAATTGATGATTGCATGATGACTGACTCCACCTCCGAATCACCCAGATTAACCCCTGCAACTTTGAAACTGCACAGGAACCCATCTATCGAAACATCAAAATCGTCACGTACAAACATAGCCTTCCCCTGTAACCAGAGACTTTGAAAACAGCACAGCTGGCTACACCGTGTGCACACATTCACTTTTGTAGTTTGCACACAAAGGTTAACAGCTGTAAAAACAAACAAGTGAAATAAAAATTAGGAGCGTTGAATGTTTTTTTTTTTTTTTTGTCAGAGATAAAGGCTGTTTTCTCTGCAGACAACGACTAAAGGATTGTAGCAGGTTGTGAAGTAGCGACTATAATGTTTCCTGACTCGCAAATGAGCACTGGGCTTTGGGGCCTTGTGATTATGATTATGATTATGTGGCTGTGTCTGATCTCTCATCACACATCTGCTCTTACACACACCTACACACACAGCCACACAAACATTGCAAAATATGTTTTCTCTACCTTTAACATCATAGTAAAACCTCAAAGTAAAGTGAAAAATTGCAGAACAGATATAATCTACTAATGATAACACCAAATACGACTCCTGATCTGATGTACAGGCGTTGCCATGGTGCCCAGTGTTTCCCTGTTGGTTCCTGGAAGAGGAGAGGGTAGTAGTGGGACCAGAGCCAGCATGGCAGCAGTACAGCATCAGGAACCACGGCAACAGATTCCTTGAACAGATTTAGCTCTATGGTTGGAGCCAGAGCCATTGAAAGAGGGAGTTTGGCTCCGTTCTAAGTATTAGCTGCAAATACTCTTGATTTTACAGCACTTGGTTTAGTGTAAAAGCCTCTCTGTTAGAGAAGCCTGGGAGATTTTCACATTTTAGCTGATGTATGTCACTTTTAAGTACCTGCTGAAAGGATCCTATATAGAACACGTACAATGCAACAGTCAAACATTAATTATAACAATGGGATAATCTTGAGTGGCTTTATGTATAAGTGTTTTAGCTGTCAAATAAATAACATTACATGTATTTAAGCTATTAGTTTATGTTAAGAGAACAGCACTTATAAAAAGTCACATTATTTAACAACATTGAAGTCCTGCGAGCTAAATGACAGAAGAGGTTGCTTGTCATTGCCTTTCTAAATGACATATAGGTGGTTTCTGATCTCACACACGTCAGGAAGTCAGCATTGTTTGTCAGTGCCTATCAAAAAATATTCACGTAACAGTCTTCATAAATGACTGGTAGCCTGCTACTATGGTTGAGGTTTGGTTAGGTTTAGTAACTGAAAATGCTTGGCTTAGGTTATCTGGAAAGACACAGTCATGGTTAAAAGAAACCCACTTTGACTCTTTGGCAGGAAACGGGGTGAAACAGTGGTCTCAAATGTCACAGTCACACAGGTCTCTCCTTCCTTCTCCTTAGTTTCAACTTCTCTTCTATCTAACAACCTGTAAGTTAGGGTGTAGCCATTGTCACAGGTTCTGCTTTTGTTTCCATTGTACTTCCCTCACTTTGGGGACGTGTTTGTGTAACCAAATTTTGGCACAGCTCAGGAGGTGTTATGTTTCAAAAGGTTATATTCTCAGTCAAAAAACCTGTGTTTTCCAGCCTTGCTACACATTTGTTTGTATTAACTGTTGATCGTTTGGGCAGTATTGGGGAGCGTCCCACTAGTTTAATAATGTTCGGTTGGGTCGATGGAACATTTCCAATAGTGAGTCATTTTTTTTCCCGCGTAGTTGGGTATTGCAACCAAACACTTCATCACTGTATTTTATATAAAAAGCTAAAATAGCTCAGATATAACCGCTGTGCATCCCACAGGCTATCCTCCACAAAATTCTCCACCTGCACCACCCTGTCTTTTCATGTAAGAGACAACAGAGCAGCATGTGGTTTGACAAATGGAGCAGAGAGATAATGGGAGTGGACTGGTGTGTATCCTTCAGGGCAGTGGCCCATCTTGAGGGAGGCAAGATGGGAGCTGGTCTGGTCTTGCTGGTCTGCTTTTAGTTAGTAATCATAATAAATACTCTCTGCACAGAAATAAAAACCCCGGGTTTTATGATGCACAGTGGTAGTCACCTACACTGTAGGATTTCCCTAAACATTTCTGATAGTGTCAAAGAAGATTGCTAAAGAAAGTAAAACAAATGTTTCGTTAGGCAGAGCATCATTCAGGACAAACACACGTGTTTTGCAGATCTCTGAGCTAAAAAAAAAAGGCAAAGAAAAGAGAAATGATCAGACATAATGTGCCAGAGCGTTACAGAGCCAGCTCAGTTCATCTGAGGTCAACATCAAAGTTGTAACTCTACCCATAATCCCACCAGATCTATGCTGTTGCTCAGAGCTGTCTTCAAATGTAATCATTCCTAATAGAACAATATTGGATTCTCAGTACTTTATCCTCTCTCTCACTTGCTTATTCACCTCATTTGTCTTCCTCTTCTCGTCCTCCTCATCCCCGACCTGCTTCAAGTCTTCTCTCTCCCCTCCTGCTGTTCTTTTCTCCTATATCTCAGACTCCTCACTGAGTGTGGCCCCTCCAGCTCTGACCGAGGGTCAATTAATCTCAGCCATCAGCAACAAAATCAGTTATTCAGTCGGTCAAGATACAAACAAGCTGCCCAGCGTACCAGTAAGTCATCCAGCCAGTTAGTCCATAAGTCTACATTAATGCTGATACATTTGAAGACACACCTCTCTGCTTTTACCATGTATCCAAACGTATCTAGTGAAACAATAAAACGGGTGCTTTTTGACAATATTCTCTAGAATTCCTGTGAAAACACCAGAGTGGCATTGTGTTGTGGACAAGCAAAACTGAGCTATTGTCAACAACAACATCCAACAATGTATAAATCCTACTAACAAGTAGTACTAACAAGTGTTGTGTATTCAACAGTCCTGCTTCTGGAAGTACTCACCAAAGCACCAGCAGTACAGATGAAAATCATTTTAAACCATCATTTTAACTTCCTCCCTTCTTTTAAAAGTCTAAAAAGTACCAGACCCAGGACAGTCAGGTTCTGCAACAGCATTTGCCAAGAGTCTCTTCCTGCCCCTAGTTCCCAAAACACTAATGCACTGTTATTATTACAGTCTGTAAGACACTGAAAGGGTGCCTCCACAGCTAAGATGTTTGGTATACATCTCATCTCATTTGTGGTACTGATAGTATCCCTATTGAAACAGCTGTTATAATTATTATTATTACTTTTTTTTATGTCCCAAGGCGGTTTCTGTATGCGATGTGGAGGTTTTGTTTGTTGTTGCGATCAAGATCCTATCAGCTAAATCAGCGGAACACACTCCTGTTCTCATGTGTGTTTCGATTTGTGTTTAAAAAAAAAAAACAAAAAAACCTGAGTGGAAATGTAGGGAATTCCCCCCAAAATATTCAGTTTTGAGCACGTACGTGCAGCATGTGACTTATTTGTCACTTCTGCTTATGCCCCACTGAAAAGACAAAAACAATGGTGGGAAACATCAGCTCTGTTTGGACCAGTGAGGAGACTGTAACCTTCCTCAGATGAATACATGAAACACACAGATATGCCATATTTCCAACAGCACTGAGCACAAAGAACAGCTGGACGCTCAGTCACACCTGCATGTATCAGCACTGGTGTTGACATGACTTTAATTACGCAGCCACTCAGAGGACCAGTCAGCTTGCCATTAAACCAGCCTGCCTCTCTGATAGATCAATGATAACACTAAAGTGCAGTGCCTGAGTTACAATAAATGGATGCTATAAAATGAATGTACAGCTCGGATGCTGATGCATTTTCTAATGAAGAACAATGAACGCAGCTAAAATGCTCCTGACATGAACAGCCCAGCTGCCCAGGTGTGATTCACACATAAGCTGCTACTCAGCCTTTCCACACCACGCTGTCTGAACAAGTCAGTTATTTAGTCATCCAGTCATCCAGCCAGGCACTCTGCTTGTGGGCTGATCGGTCAGAAAGTCAACCAGTTGACCTTTAGTTCGGTCCGATTGTTGACCAGCCGGTCATTCAGTCTGTCAGTGAGCGAGTCAGTGTGTCAGTTAACCATTTATCCAGTCAGACCATCAGTTCCCAGAGATACTAGCAGAGTTGTGGTAGTCCCTCCCTCTCTCTCTCTCTCTCTCTCTCTTTCTTCCTGTTGGAGGATATCTGCATGGGCCACCTGACAGCAGGCTACTGGAAACCTGTCAGCACACCGCAGGCCTGACTGGCTAATTCACAGATACAGACACGCACTCACACACAGCTGTTTGCTTTGGACACATGAGGAGAGGAGGGGAGATGGAGATGTTTTCCACCTCCTCTCAGCCTGTGATTCAGATAGAGGGTTGGGGAGGAAGGGTGAGGCATTGTCTCGTGGTTGGAGAATGAACTCATTCCCCCGCATGAAAACACTCACAGACACAGAGAGACAGAGGGAGAGGAACAGAAACAGAGGAGAGATGGATGTAGGTCAGGATGATGTGACACACAGGACCAGACGTGGTTTTTCAGACAGACTTAAAAAAAAAACCACCAGCAGCGATGGAAACGATGTGTTGCTACTTGGTCTCTAAACCACAAAAATCCTGCCTACAAAGCCTCGACACAAACAGGCTGTCGGTGACTCTGCCTGACAAATATGTCGGGTCTGGAGAGGCTGTAAACAGCTGTGCCACTTGTTGTTCTCCATTTGGTACAGTATTCACACACCCTTTCAGTAGCGGCTCTTTTTTTCCCATATTGTTTTAAAGAGTGCAGTGATGGCTCGTAGCACAGTGTTTTGTTTTTTTTTTAAGATGAACCAAAACTGCCACTTGGAGTGAGGAGAGTGTGTGAAACACTTCAGCTCTAATCTTCAGAGTAATCACAGACATGAAAGGACAGAAAAGTACACTCATGATGATGAACACTTGAGCATTTTAAAACAGGGTGCGGAGGAGAAACCAATGCAAATCAGTGCTACAGCACTGCTGTAAAATTAAGCCACTTACTACCATTAGATAAAAGTGTGTTTCAGAACTGAAATGCGAAATCAGCAGCTGTGCAGGCTTTGTTTCCTGTGCTGCTCTTGCTCTTCCTTTTGCCCATTTAGGTTCACAGAGGAAGAGAAGGATTGCTGTGGATGCTGTCCAGGACCACATGGCATGTTTGGTGACCTTCCGTGGGATGAAAAAAGCCTAGACAGCAAGTCCGACTTGTTTTTGATTCTGTTTTAATTGAAAGGGACCGTATGGTTTGGATTTCTGTTGTCTGCACGAAAGCGATGTCTCTCACAGCACTGCAACAATGGTAAAACCAGAGACCCAAAGTCACTCTGAGATGGAGAGGGAAACCACGTGTTATTATTAACATTAACAATGGCTGCTGCCTATACAGTGTGGCAATACCAGGGCGCTGCAACTTGAGCAGCTAGATGATAAAATCAACAAAAAAGATGGAAGTTGAACCTAAGTCTAACCTTTGTATGGGACTATTCACCTTTCATTCACTCTATTGTTTATTAGGTTATAATCAAAACAGATCTGGTCTAAATCATTTTGTACAGAGCCCTACTATTTAGTAAGGATCTACATGAAGATGTTACTGAAGAGCCATTAAAGCAACAGTAGTTTGGCAATTTGGGAAATACGCTGATTAGTTTTCTTGCAAAGAATAAGATGAGAAGATTGATACCACTCTCATATCTGTATGTAACTGGAGCCAGCAGCCACTTAGCTTAGCTTAGCACTGAGACTTGAAACAGGGAGAAGCAGCCAGCCTGGCTCTGTCCAAAGGTAACAAAATCCACCCACCTCATGGATTATGTGCTGCACTATTTCTTATCCAGGCACAGGCAACTTCCTGGAGTGTCTGCTGGTTACCTGCCAACCTTGTGACGACAACATTCCCGGAAGTTAGTGTGTCTGCCAAGAAACAGTTTGACTGCAGCAGCCTCAAATTTACCATGCAGACAATAATCATTATCATTATCTCAAGTATTTTTATAATGGGACAAAGATTGCGTTTCACCACCGAGCACACATTCTGGATGTTAGTGCCAAATCTGATTAAAGTCCTTATGAACACAACCAAACAGCAAATAGCAAATACAGAGCAAATATCTCGCAAATATCTGTGTTTATTACATTCCTTGTATTAGCTGGAAAAAACATGATACCTGCTTGAAAAACAGGCAGCTAACTTCAGTGTTTGATTTCCTGGGAATCGCTGCCTTTCTCACATAACAACAACCCTCCACCCCTTTGCCTACTGGGCCAGCACCTTTATAAGCTACATGACTAATAAAACCATATTTAATGAGCTTCTGTACAGATCCACCACTACAAATGAGACAAAGCTGGTCCCAGTGATGAATGAATGAAAAATGGATTAGGTTCATTTGTATGTAACATGGATTAGTGTGGCAGGTTTAAATGCTATTTATACTCTGGCACTGACAGCAGAGGCAGGACCAAGAGAAGGAACCTCTGGCCCTCATTAGTTGGCCGGTGATAGTCTGTGTTAATCCCAGGTAATCCTGTCTCCGTCCGGCCCTGACCTTCATTCCACTACTGAAGCTCAAATACATGCATGTATTTGATTCAGATGTCGCCCAGTTTCACACCACAAGAATATAAATGGGTGCTTAAAAAAATTAAAACAAAAAAAAAAAAAACCAGCTGTGTTGATGATCTACTCTGATTTGGCTCTGCTTCGTAACTGTTTACATGTGTTTATATATGTGTGCATGCATGTATTTCTGAGATGTTTGGCGGATAATAACTACATGTAAACATGAGCCTCCTATAGGCATAACAGCAGCAGGGATTTGAGGACTGTTACATCATGAACGAGACGTGAATGTGACATGGTGACCTTTAGATAATCCGATAACAATATGAAATCCTTTGTGATCATATTATCATTAATGTTGGAGCCAGATGGCCGTGGATGAGATGAAGGCAGTGAAGCTGCAGACTTCTGTGCGTCTGTGTGTGACACACTCCATGTGGTTGGAGGTCATCTTTCAGGTGTGTTGTTGTTGTTGTTACTGTCTGGGTGGCCAGATTAGGGAATGCAGCTTTCCAGGAAGTTACGCCATGTAAGTGGAGCATCCTGTAAATGAACACAGGCCAACAGATAGAAGGCATACAAATTCATATACACACACACAGCCTACGAGCGAGCGGACACAGAGGCAAAGACGCGTGCACATTACAGAGCTCTCAGGGGAACAGATGAATGTGCGGGGTGTCAGTAGGATAAGTGTTATGTGTTGATGCTATCACATGAATCACTTTGACTGGAAATCATGTTGAAATGATTGTTCGCTTTACTTTAGATTTCCGGATGCCATTTTTAAACTCTGTGTGAATGCGAGGCTAGCACAGATCAGGCTGGACATAAATGAGGGGGGAGGGGAGCATATGTCAACTCTCTGCATTGATTATGTGCTTTTATCACATCACTGACAGCCCCCTTGGGTTTAATTCTTTTCTTTGTGGGCTCTTACACTCTTACACACTGGGTAAATGCACAGTTGGGAATGATAAAATATCCTAATCTTTTTTTCTTTTATTATTGCATGTTTCAACTTGTCTTTCATTACTTGCTTTTACCTTACTATTAAACAAGACAGCCTCCACCGAATTCACCCAGTATTTGTTGTTTCTCTCTATCTCTGTGTCTAAAGATGCACAGACTTTGATCCGTATTTCAGGGTGTGGTTTGTGTCAGCTGTGAGTTGCTCTGTGAGTTAACATGCGCTGTTGCAAAGGCCTGTTGCAAAGGTCTGCAATCCATCTCCCAACATGCAGTCTTGCAGTATGTATGCATTCCTTATGAAAACATACAGAATATGGAATTAATCAGCCTGCTGATTTACTATGCACAGGTAATGAGACAGTGTGGCAGGGAATACGAAGGCACAAGTGAATTTACATTTTTAACAGCTGCGGTAGCTGGACTCATCATACATGCATGTGGAATGATACTATACTGTACGTATAGAGTGATAATACAGATGCATACTGTGAAATCACAATTGAATGACTCAATGCATTTGGTACACCTCCCCCATCATGGACATACAGCCTACACACACTTTGCCTACCGTGAACATAAAGAATGTTCAACATGCATTTCCAACATCAAAAGCCGGGCTGCTCCATCGTAATTACTTTCCTTTTATGAGTGGAGAGCATTGTGAATAATGAAATCCCAGTAGTAACAGCAGGGACTGCTGGTATATATTTGTGTGCGTTATGTGCCCCCCCCCCCCACCCCAATACCGGCACAAGCCAAGTCCACAGCATGGTGCATGTGTACACGCTTGCATGTTAATACCCCATAGTGCTACTCCTTTTTCTCATTATGTTGCTCTGCTGTAACTATAGCTCCCTTTACACAACTCATTACAGAGGAAGATAAACTGGAACAGCTTACTTTACTTACAAAGGAGAATTTTTCGTTTTTGATTTCTAATATATTTGCAAAAAAATATAAAAACATATTTTCACTTTGTCAGTATGGTTTATGGGTTGTAGATTGATTTTATCCCTGTAGAATGAAATGTACAACACAATAAAGTGTACAGAAAGTTAAGCTTGGGTGTCAGAAGTAGTTGGAAAGATATGCATGAAGTAAAACAAGTCATATACATGTACATCATCATATCTCACATTTGATATTAAAAAAAAAAAAATCCTTTGCATACAGTGACTGCCCACAGACATCAGCAGACATCTTCCCTGGTGATGCTCTCTCAGGCTTCACTGCAGCAGCCTTCAGCTCTTACTTGTTGTGGAGTCTCTTTACCTTTAGCCTGCTCTTCATCAAGAGGAATGCAGCTCAGTCAGATGGAGATCAGGTGATTGACTCAGTCAGTTGAGGATACTTCCCCTCCACTCTGAAAAGCTCTCTGTTTGCTGCAACTGTTTATGATCATTGTCCAGCTGAGTGATGAAATCTCATCCAATGAATTTTGATTAATTTGGCTCAATCTGAGCTCAGGATGCAGCAGTAGACCTCTGTATTCATCTTGTTGCTTCCATCAGCAGTGAAATAATCATTAAAATGCCAATGTGCCAGTTCCATTGGAGTCATACATGACCAAGCCACAACAGAACCAGCACCATGTTTGACAGATGAGATGGTGGTTTTGGGTCATGAGCTGCTCCTTTTATTTTTCTCTCCACACTTTTCTCTTTCCATCATTTTGATAGAAGTTGATTTTTGTTTCATCGGTCCATGAGAACTTTCTTCCACAACTCCAGAACTTTTTTTCTGTATGTTTTTATGAACTGGTATTCAGTCTTACTGGAGGGGGTTTTCAGCTTGTGGTGAATCCTTTGAGGTTATGGTCTGTGGAAATCTCTGACTAAAAGCCTTGAACCTCTGCATCCTTGTTGAAAAATCAATGCCAGCAACCATGTTAGATATTTAACCTTTGAGCTCTCATCATAACGCCCTGTCTCACTCTCTCTCTCTCTCTCTCTCTCTCTCTCTCACACACACACACACACACACACACACACACACACACACATATACACACAGTAAATTAATGTCAACTCATGTAGACCTGCCCTGGGAATACTGTGCTGATGTACTTTACCTTACCGTAATATCAGGGAGCATGTCAGATCCGGGGCTTAAGATACTGAGAATAATCCTCCTTTAACCTTTTGATAGAAATGACAGAGGTAGACAACAGAGGGACTGCAGCAGGGAGGAAAAGAGGGGAGCAAGGGGGAGGGAGAGAATGAACCAGAGACTGAGGACAGAGTGGCTATTCCACACTAAGCTATTTCTTTTGAAATTCAGGATCCCATGTAGGAAATTTTGAAAATCTTTCCACAAATACAAAAAGGACAGATCAAACTGAATTTCACTCCACCTCACAGGAATCCTGTGAGGTGACGTCAGTAAATTGCACACAGAGGGTTTATAAACCAAGCTTTCAATGATTTCAGCAAAGATACAAGACAGGCTCGAGATAGAAAACTGAGTTTAGTTTAGGAGACAGTGAGGATTTAAAGGTGCACTCCTCCAGTTTTACATGTGGAGGCTGATTTATCTGTCATGAGAAATACTACTGAAAAGTAAAATGAACTGTTTATGTTTGCTGTGGCCCTGGAGGGTTTTTTTGTAAAGTTTGAGAAAACAATGTGGTGACGTCATCAGGGTTACCTTGGTTTGGGCTTATAAGCCCAATTCTTAACCACCCAAAAACCTTTTGAGCACAGGACAAAATGTTTCTTTGTCCTCAATCTAAGGAAATACTCAAAGACAGAAGTACAAGAGCACATATAAACAAACCCACACACACGCAGGCACACTGAAACAGACTTATTTACCAGTTTGTCAGCCTGTGCGTGTAGGGATACAGATAAAATGAGAAATTCTCCATCTGATTCCAATTTAAATCACAAATTGTGTCCACACAAGCCTCTCACAGTAAAACACCTCGTGACTGTCCATCATTTTGAGTTGGAGCACAGCAGACTTTGCTATAACTAATAAAAGGCTTTGAGAAACACCTAACATACCAACATAAATCAGTCACACTGAGGAGTACAAACAGTATAAATCCCTTATCAGATCACACACACTGTCAAATGACTGCCGGATGCTGCTGTTACATTCAGGTCATTGCATCTCCTTTGTTCAGGCTTTTATTGCACTTCTACTTTCTGTTCCAGTGGTATTGTTGTCTCTTGATAATGCCAGGGATTTCATTGGTTCCTGCCTATCGTGATATGTCTTTAGTCACATTTGTGCAGATGACACGTGGGGTCATCTGGATATATAGGCACATATACTGTACATATATATAGTGTGTGTATCTACACACATAGGCTACACATGCATACATGATCAGAAATCCTCGGTCAGTTGAGGACAGCACTCCAGGGCACTCCTCCTCCCGTATTTGAAACATCTAACATAAATAATGCACCAAGAAGTGAAGTTGAGGCTAAATGATCCAGACTTTATATATATATACTTGTGCACGAGAGAAACTGTATGTGTATTTTCTTCACCTAAATGCATGTCTCAGATGTGACATTCAGATGTGAAAGAATGTAAAAGTTGCTGTATCTCTAATTTTAGCAGGAATTAGGAAGCTTAAAAAAAAAAAAAAACATCAGTCAGTTTTACATTTTACTTCCTGTTCCTTTGCAGCTATTGTTACACACAGTGCCATACTGCTAAGGTGGCTTTCACACCTTTCAGACATGTTCATCTTCTCTGAAATCACACACAGAAATAAGAAACAGACTACGATTATGACTCGTCCACACTGCAACTGAAACTCATTTTATGACTAATGACCAGGTGGAAACTGGGTGGAAAAGAGCAGTCTTTCACTGTGGTATTATAGAGTAATAGTTACTTATTTTCTTAGTAACTTTGGTGACCTCCTTTCTTTTCCTCTAGTGCAACCAGGAGGTCAACATTTTCATTTCTACATTTGGAATATATCAAAATCTAACAGATAGATTGGTACACATGGTAAAGATGTTCCTGGTCCCTAAAGGATGTAACCTAATGACTTTGGTGATCTGCTGACACTTCCTGTAGTGCCACCATAAGCTTTTGGTGAAGCATCCCAACAGCTATTGGATGCACACAGAGTAGGGCACAAAGACAACTCATTTTCACCATTTGATTGTGCATGATGTTATGCCTTATCAAGTGGTCTTGGTCTTGTGCACATGAGAGTTTGATTGACAGCTTCCATACCCTCCCAGGTTTGGCATGAAAGTACCCTAAAGTCGGCCTGGAGCTCAACCCAGTGAGACTGTAAATCCAATTGCCAGATTGATGTGATCATGGTGGCCACCATGTGGTGGCCTCGTTTCTGTACGCTGTGGGATGTAGCTGCTCTTGATATTTAGACGGCTACATTTCATTGAGCTTCAGTGATTAAAAAGAGTGAATGAATGGAAGAAAATGAAACACAATTTTGTGAATAAACTGAAAGTTGAATTAACCCTGAGTTATTCAACACCAGGCTGCCGCTTTCTGAATAAATTTGAATATGTGTGAGTGAAACAGACAGAGCCACACTCTCATGGTTCAAAGAGTGAATCAATTCATTCATTCAGTGTTTTTAAAAGAAATGCAGACTTCCCATTGTTCCAGCAGCAGAAGGTTTAGCAGTGTCACTGGCCTTGAGGTTTTCAGATTTGAAATGGCTTCTTGAGAGAGATTCATTCATAGAATCAAGCTGTAAGGTGCATTGCAACCACTGTTCTCTGAGTGAAGACATTTTACTAAGATACACAATTCATAAGAGCCATGGTAAACCCCTGTTGTGCAGGTATTGATTGATTTAGCTGTTATGTCACGTTTTCATCAAAAAGCATTGTGTGGAGAAGAACTGTTGTCTTTGCAAATTGTGTACAGAGGTCATACCTAAATGTCCGAGTTAGATGTTAGATGAGGCAGTGACATTCCTAAAAAATATTTAGATATTTGCCCATATCTAAATCTAAAATGCCTAAAATCTTAATGCCCATTTTAGGCATTTATGTTGTATTTAGCTGATAGAATGGGAAGAACAGAAAAACACCACTTATTCTGAATTGGGAGTGCTCAAGCATTCTTTCCCAGGTGGTTAGCCCTCATGGAAACTTTGTAGTCACACCGGATAAACAGCCAAAAAACATAGCTGCTTTTGTTGCGTTACGGATTTGTAGCAAGCAAAACAGCGTGTAACACCTATTATTAATTTAGAAGAATCGGTTGTGTTAATGATGGAAATTTATTTAGATGTAACTGCCAGCGGCGGTGCATTTGCAGCCATTCTGCCAGCAGCCTGTTGACACATCTGTAGAGTGAGCAAGACACTGAACCCAAATTTGCTCCCGATGTGCAGGCCAGTGCCTTGCATAGCAGCTCATTCACTGCCCGTGTGTGAGTGTGTGTGGGAACAGGTGAATGAGAGGCCAAATTGTAAAGGGCTTTCTAAAGCACTAACATAAGACAATACTACATAAATGCAGTCCATTCACCACATCATTTCACCAAGTGGCAGATACTGTCAGTCCTGATATCCCCAACTGAGAATTACAGAGACAATTTGTCCCCCTTGGCTGCTTGCACATTCTCAGTGAGTCAGTCAGTCCTTGGTAAGGTCCAGGGCTTCTCCTCACTCTTTCTCTCCATGTAAAGTGGTTCAAAGTCAAGAAGCTTGAAGCATCGGCTTGACTTGTTTTATGTTTTCCATGGAGACCGAATCAAAGTGCTGCTACTTAAATGTGGGGAAAATTCATCTTCTAATCCTTGTGCACAAATTTGACCTGATACCATCTGCAGTCCTTAGAGATCAAAGGTTGATCCTGCATCTATGAATTATATATTGTCAAACATGTGGCGTGTCAGGGGTTATTTATGTATGTAAGCAATGGAGATCCACTGGGGTAGCACAAGTATCCCCAACAGAGAATGCAAAGCTCTGCAGCATTTACAGTTCAGCATGTATAGAGTGATGTGCCTGCCTGTGAGACGAGCTTGTTTCCCTTCAAACCTCAAAGGAAAGTGTGGCATGCCAGACAGTAAGAGGAAAGTATAATACACAAGCAGGTCAGATTGTAAATGTAATAAGAAGTAACTTTTAATAACAGGAGCAACAATTAGTAAATTAATTGATTAGTTGGCTGAAAATTAAAATTCAACTTATTTCAGTTTTTTTTTATCCAAAGTGTCAAACATTTTGTGATTATTGCCTCAGATTTGTGAGGATTTGCTGCTTTTCAGTGTCTACAGCACTGTGAGCTGAACACCTTTGGGTTTGGGTATTTGGTCGCACACAGCATTTGAAGACATCAAATGCGGTTTCAGGACAACTGTGATGAGCATTTGGTCATTACTGTTTCACATGTCAAGGACTAAACAATTAATTGATGAATTGAGAAAATAATCAGCAGATGAGATGCTAATGAAAGTAATCATTAGTTGCAGCATTACTTTAAATTGACTTCACTGGTTAAAGGAATCTATTGACATTTTCTCATAGATGTAAAGTTCTGGTAGAATCAATAGCCCCGTCGGATTGATTTCTGCTTTCATTCAGGTAAAGTGTTGGAAGCGCTGAGGTAAACTGATATCATTGACTTAAAGATTCGAGAATTCCTTTGGAGTAGACTTCTATGAAACACTTAAAAAGCAACAAAGGATGAGAATAAAATGCATTTTGCCATGAGGACGAAGCCAAATGGATAAAATATGTAATGAATGAATATATCATATGGTCAAATCACGTTCAGTTTAATTTAATTATGTTTAATTTATGTGTTTTCATTGTATAATAAAATTAAAATAATGAAGCAAAAATTGCGTTCCAAATCCAATATACGTTGAAACTCATCTCTCCTGTCAATGCTGCTCTTTAAAATCCCTCCTCTGAGACTACCCGAGGCCCAGACAACAGGAAGAAGCAACTGAAATTATGGTAAGGAACAGGCTGAAAGAAAAACAAAAAAGATGCCACCTGCTTGGAGGAAGGAAATCCCTTTGACATCTATGTAAATCCATTTACACACTGCAGGTTTAATAACCTTGAGCCATACACGTGAACAACACCTGCAGAAGAGGAGAAAGAAGAAACACTGGCCCTTGATCTTTCCTCAAAACCTGCCTCTCCATGCAGGGATTCCTTCTGGAGTAAAAATATGTCTGGGACTAAAGGTATTAACTGTGCAGCGTTCTCACCTGAGGCAAATCTGAAAGATTACAGTGCTGGGCTCTCTGTGTATAATGAGCTTTTGCGTTAATTACACTAATTTCTTGTGAAGAATGGGCAGTTTGGTTCTTCCCAAACAGAAAACAAGAAAGGCAATAAAGGCAACAGAGAGCAGGGAAGAATTAGGACTAAATCTTAAAGCCCACACAGATATTTTGTGTCTAGGACTGTGGGGTTTCGGCACTGAATAAAATCTTAAATCTCTGACATTAATTTTCCTCATTCACGTAGATTATGTCCACACTAAGGTGGCTACATTTGAGGGAAAAAAAAGTGAAATGCGTCCTTATGCGTCCTTTTTTATTTTTCCATCAGTTAATGTTACAGGCACATATTTTTCTCTCCCTGTGGTCAGACAACTGGACAAGCATAAAACAGCAATTTGTCCATGGCTCATAAATGTGACATGATAACCAAGAAGAAGAGTAAAAAATGGCAATCAAATCATAATTTTATAGTATGTGGTGTGCTGAGGGAAGGCCAGTCTGATTGTTTCTGAGGAAGCGTGGATGTGTCTTTTTTTTTTTTTTTTATCTTACTCCACAGTCTATTTTAGTTCAACTTCCATTACGAGGTACATAAAAAAGTGATCAAATGGTAACATAGAAAGGTTGGCGTTCACTTTATCATCCATTCATTCAACTCAAACCAAAACACGAGAGCTTGCTGGTGGTGCAGTGTGAGAGCACATGACATACACAGCTGTCTCCTTCTCTGTTGCAGCAACTTTAACCATTTACTGACAGTGATTAACTTGTGTTTTGTTTTGTAGCTGCTTTGTCCAAAGGAAGAACCTTCCTCGCGAGTCTCCAGCTGTTTCAAAACTCACCTGGTGATGTAACTGAAATTCACAAAACCTGATCGGTTTAATAATGACAGTCAGACACCTAATCTCAGGCAACACCATCAGATCTCATGTTCTCTCTCCAACATTGTCCCCAGTATGCCTGCAGTTCAAGTCACATTGACTACGCTGTTTCAAAAAGCTCTGTTGGTTGTGGTCAGAAAACCGAAACAGAAAGAAAAAACACATTTAGCCAGCATAATGTGGATGTGTACTTAGCCTCTCTGAATCTCTCCTCACCTGCTCCTCTCTTTCACTCTTAATTCTGCTTAACCTCAGGGCTAATCTGCTCGCTTTTTCTCCATGCTGAATGTTCTGTGGTGGAGATTAACAAAATGTTGAAAATGTTCATGTTGGTATGTGGAAACACACTCATGCTGTCAATACACATGTTCTCAATACATGTCCATAGATGCCATTAATAGAGGAAGCTAACTTTGACCATGTGTGAACACACAAACATACATGTACATGTACACACACACACACACACACACACACACACACACACATCAACAAAAACACTTGGCAAAGGAAGTAAATCTGTGTGGACCAAACTGAAGCTAGGGAAACTAACCTAAGGCAAACATTTGCCTGCTGCATGGTGGTAGCTGGTGCTGTTGCAGTGAATAGATTAAAGTGCCTCACATGTACAACAAGAAAAAAAAAAGGAGAAGCTAATATAGCTCTTTAGCTCAAAGCCTGTGCATGCTAGAGGCTATGGAAGCTATGCCATGTGTGGGCAAGCAAGTGTTTTCATACATGTGTATATGAATGTTGAGTGTGTCTGAGTGTGTGTGTGGGCGAGGGAGAGGTGGAGGAAAAGAGCGGGTAAGAGCGGTGATAAAATCAAGAGGTAGAGAGCGAGGGGGAATCTGACAGCTCGGTTTAAACAGTGGCTTGCACGCTCTGCCCCCGGCGGGCACGAGGAGTCTCTGCGAGCATGCATGGTTGTACATGGGACTGTGTGTGTGTGTGTAAAGCCTGAGTGATGTTCTTTTTCTGTGTGTCAGCTCCACAGGGGTAAAGCCACCTGCTAACTCCTCATCCACTGACCGCTGTCACGCTTTATTCATGTTAGATGAGCGTGTTCATGCCTGAGCGTGTGTTTGTATGTGTAATTCAAGCATTTTCATCCTGCGTGACAGAACAACACATTGAAATAAGCTGTTTTCACTGTGAAAAGAGTTTGATACGATGGCATACTGATGATACTGATGAAACTCTTTCATATTCCATCCTAAAGGATGATGTTAATTCTTCCAAAAAATATTACACAGTCTTGTTTGTTATGTACTTTAGGTAGGAAGGATTAAGCTCTGTTTGATTCTTGCCTTCAGATATTTTATCATACTGTTGACAGTGTGACAAAACTGTCAAGATAAAATGAACTTGGGAGCTCATCCATCATACCTGATGACACAAAAGTATCTGGTCTGTTTGCTGGCAATAGCCCATTTTTCATGACAGCACACTTAATTTCTGCAGAAACAGAGAATCTCATTTTTCAACATTTTCCATTGCCCCCAAAAGCAATCTTTCTAATGCATCAGAGGCACAATACAGAAATGTGTTTGTCTCCTGTATAAGCTTTTCTTGCATACATAAATGACTTGGAAAGTGTCAGCTATATTCGTAACAGCTGTGCCTGTTATTAAAAAGATTGCTCATTTTTATATAGCACCAAAAACAAATGACAACCTTCAGAGGCTGCATGAGCACCATGCGATCTTGACGGACTACAACTTGTGCTTTAATATGATTGGATAGGACTTGAATAAGCTGACAGCCCGCAATCAACGTGAAGCTTTGCATGGGTTTCAGAGAGGACGGCCTTTGATTTAATTTTTTTTTTTCTTTTCAGTCAACGTTTCTGACCGATCACTTCCAAGGAGGTTCTCGGTTCCTCTGCTCTTGTCTTCTTTGACAACGCAGTGCAGACCTTGCTGGAGTATTCAGATTGGGTTTGATAAAAGTGCTAGTGAAGGATGGTGATGAAGGGGGAGAGAGGGAGGGTGGGATCTGAGAACATGTGGTGAGTGGGTGAGGTAAAGACAGGGAATGGGAGAAAGTGATGATGGTGAACGGAGGGGGAGGGGGAAATTGAAGAAGGTATTTGTATGTAAGAAATGGGGGTTGGTGTGAGTATGATGTGCATGGATGTGAGTGTATATGAGTGAATGAGTGAGTGTGTGCGATGGGGGATGGGTTGTGTGTAACAGAGGGGGTTGGGACGATCAGTAGAAGTGGTTAGCGGGTGCGTGTGAGATAAATGGGCAGGGAGGCGTTATTGATGATAATTAATAGAAGATGATGGCGATTTATGACCAGTTCTCCTTTTAGAACTACTACGAACAGAGACATGTCAGCACGGCTTCTCTTTAGTCTCGTGACATGGAAAGATCTGGAGAGACATGGACAGAGGGCAGTGTCAGGGTTTTCTAAAACAAACAGACATAAAGATGAAATAAAGCAGCCTTTTAATATTTTTCTGCACAGCTCTCCTCACGGCTCAGTATTTCATGGGTACACTAAATACTTGCAACTGAAGTCCAGTCATTCATTGTGTTTACTCTGTGATATCTAAGGTCTTTCACTAGATTCTTTCACCAGTGCTAATTTTTTTAGTTGAATTATTATTTTACAAAATGTCTTCTGAATGAAAGACATCTTTCCTTTACACCAGACCACAAAAACAAGGTTCAAAGAAACAGCCTGAGGCCTTTAAATAGCCCAGTGGTTATGTTCAAGAGGCAAATTCATAAACTTATAATAGATGGTTATCATCAACCTGCAGGAAGCAATTTATATCTATTTATCCAGAAAACTCCTCATTTCAGTAACAGCTATTAAAGGTGGGGTTACGCTCCAAACAACGATGTGCTGTCTGCATTGATATGCAAGTTTTTATAGCTGTTACTGAACTGTCACATTCAGTGGGGCAGAGAACGGTGAGATGTGGTAATTGCTCAGTTGGAGATAAGGGTGCCCACCTTCAGATTAACGTTTTTCAAATATATTCATTGTGTTTTGCATATGAAAAGTGACAGAGGCAGTTCGTGTGAAGAATAAGGAAAGCACCCCGCAACACCCATATTTATCCGGTCCTGACCTGGAATTCATCTGGCAACACACAATCTGTAGGGGTACAGTTGTGGTAGCCAGCTAAAAAGTAAAAAACAAGCAAACCATTAACTATTTTGGCATTATGTCCAACATGAAGTGTTGCTGTAGTTACTGATGTGTAACCCCAGGGAGCTGGGGTGGATTGGTCCAGATATGCGCACACCTAGCTGACCACAGTTGGCATCCCTGTACTGTATTTACTATACTGTACTTTATCATGTGACTGAGACCTATAAAACTGATTGTAAGTCAGAGTATGATTGAAAAAAAAAAGAATTTTCAAAGAAATGGCGTCTGTATATGTTTTACTGGATAAAGTGTTTATAACTGCTACACTATAGAACTGCAACAATTAATCAATTTATTGATTAGTGAGTCAACAGAAAATTAAATGGCTACTACTTCAACAATGGATTAATCATCTAAAATTATCTTTTGAGAAATCCTGTCGTGTGACTATTTTCAGATTTGAGACTTCTCTGACAGTAAATCGAATCTCTTTGTATGTATTTTTCACTACTTCCTAATATTTTGCTGGGCCAATTAATGGAGAAAAATAATTGACAGATTGTCAAAGATAACTGATGCTGAAAATAATGGTTAGTTAAGGCCCAATGCTTGATTGCAGGATGAAAAGCCTGTCGTCACAGACACACAGAGAAAAGTGAGAGATGATAATCACTTAAATGGGGATAAAGGTACACACTCTCCTTTCAGACCAACTCTTCTCAAAGACGTCACTGTATTGCGCATGTTTGTACACAGAAAAAGTGATGAAAGTAATTGTGTGAGGAATGAAAGAAGTCTCAGAGAGACGTTCAAACCTTTTATGCTTTCCCATCTTCGCACATCTGGCCATGAAACAGACGTTCATGTTGGACTGTTTGATTTGGAAAGTTTTAAAATTTGTTGGTCATAGCCCCCTTGTCATATCACAAAAGTATGGGGGGAGGAGGGCTTCAGATCATGTTTGAAAACCTGCCAAAATCCTTAGTTTTTGAGCCTCAACCCCTCCTTGACCCTTTTTGTAACATTCACCTTGTCCTGAGATTACAGGATCTCTAGCCTCAGCACAAAGAACCACACACATTCATTTGACACCTTGACAACATTCTTTCTCTTGCTTTAGAAAACTGTTCTGGGAATAGCTTTGATAATCATTCTGAGAATAACTCTTGAATGTGGAAAATGTTTTTTTTTTTTAATTCTTTGAAGTTCTTTTATGCACACCACGTAAGGGTGGATTATATTTTGACAGTCTAAAGAAATGAGAAATGTTTTATTTTCTGCATCGCTTTCTTGCCATATTCTATCAAGACTCACTTTCAAATATTTGGTTCATCCTTTCTCCTGAATGCTGCTTTCACCTTGCTCTCATCCTCCCACTGGCTCTGCCAGCAGAAAGTGTCCAAGCCTGAGTCACTTAGACTGCGGTGCACAATAATCTTGTCTTTTCAGATTATTTTCTGTATTTGAAGTGAAGGTAATACAAACAATATATGTTTTTTTTTTTTTTTTTGGCAAAGCTTAATGCAGTGCTTTTATATGAGACACTGGAAACTTTCAGCCTATGTGTTTTCTGAGCAGAGCAGTCTAGACGGCTGTGACAGTAGCACAGAGACAGCGCCGTGTAAGGGATTCATTTTCTTGGTTTCCATTCACTGCATTTGATGAGTGTTAAGTGTAATTCTGATGACATTAAAATTACTCAGTGAGGCCGCCTCCAGTTTCATATATTGAACCATGGAGAAATTGTGGCTTTAAGATCTCTGACATGAGATCACGGTTAAATGTTAGTGCTGGGCGGTGCGGAAAGTGAAGCGTAGCTGCGCGTGTGCATGTGATTTGTGTGCTTGTGCATTAGTAATGTCACTGTAACTGAGACCTTTTAGCATCAAGTGACATTTTATGTGGGGAGGGGGATAAAACGTAAGGGACTATATCTGGATCAGGGATATTCCGAGGGCCTGGCATTAAATTAATATGTGCCATTTGATCTACATCCTAACACCTGTCACAGTGATCACCATACAGGAGTCAGACACAGAGTGGAACACACAAACACCAGTTTTACTCACTTTTGGTGTGTGTGATCAATCAAAGGAGGATATAACGGCTGAATTAAATCTGTGGAGCTGTCAAACAGGGGGAGACCATACGTAACAGTGACTGGGGTGTGGCACACTGCACTGATGGTGTGTATGTGTGTGTGTGTGTAGAATGATGCGCACAGCTGAAGAGCTCTGAGCAGCTCATCACAGCTCCACGGCTATACGCCCGCTCAGTGGTTTGCTCTCCACACCCTCCCTTCCCCATACATATAAACCTTCAGGCGTGGCGGGACGATAAATCACACAACTAACAGAGCGAAAGACCCTGTCGGCTGTGAAAAGATGGCCTTTCATGAATATATATGGAAAGACCGTGTGTATCTTTGCCAACTCGCCATCTCAAGTCTGCTCTCCCTGACATGATTGAAGATTGAGTGATTATGTGACGCTGGTGGTGGCACACCCGCTGTTTGACAGTGGATAGGTGTGTATATAAACACAGACACGTGAAGAGATACGCACATGACACGCTTAAATCGGAGACAGTGTGTGTGTGAGGAGGGCAGAGACAAACAAGAGTTAGATGGACAGAGGCAGAGACTGAAACACACAGAGAGAGAGATTGGATTCGAGTCACACACACTTGGCAGCTCTCACACACCCACACTCGTGCTCACACTCGCACTACAGCTGCTGTCTGGCCGGCATCATCCATCTTCCACCAGATCAGGGAGAGTGACAGATTACTCTTCGGGCTGCTGATCGCAGGGCCACCGGTCCCAGTTAGCCAATCACAGCAGGAGAGGATCGAGCCAAAAAGCTGACCCCACAGGACCACAACACGCACCCTGCACCCCGGTTCACCTCCCTGTCCTTAATGCCCTCCGTCCACTGCTTTTATAAACTAGTGTCTGGGGACCAGTGCTGGGGGATTTGTCATGGAAGGTCTGGTATTTATTTTCTCACCGAGTTTTAGTGGGAGCTTTCATGAAGACACTGTAGTCATATTTGTCTAAATTTGGAGATACCTGTCACTGAGATTTCTGCCTCCAGCTAGAATCTGCTGGTGGTGATCACAGCTTTAAAAAGGGCACGTGGACATGTTTTGAGACATAGAAAGCTTTGAATAATAATTTGTGTCTGATGTGGTTTCTACACACACACACACATTTTTGTCTTACATTAGTTGTGAGGACACTCATTGACATAATGCATTCCTTAGCCCCTTACACTAACCATAACCATCATAACTAAATGCCAAACCCCAGCCTCTATCCTAACATAAACCTAATTCTAACCTGAACCCTAAGAACAAGTCAAAACACCAGCCAAAATGTCCTCACATTTATGGTTTCAAACCAAAATCTGTCCACGCAGCCATAGAAAGACATGAACACATGCGTCTGTGGACTTTAAAAACTTTACCAGGAGCATGTCTGTGTCTCTCTGGATTATCCACAGAACTTAAAATACATTAAAAGAAAAACGTCCCAATGAAAACTGGGATGGAAATGTCTGCTCGTCCACCACTGTTTAATAAAGACATTCATGGTCCCCTGAGGCTGCATTCTACTAACTTCCTCTTACTTACTTACAGCATCTTTATCACATCAAAATTTCAACTGATTTAATACACAGATGGTGAACATGGTAAACATCACACCTGCTAAACATCAGCAGGTTAACTGTCACTGTGAGCTTGTTATCAAGTTAATGTTAGCATTTAGCTCAAAGCACCGCTATGATTGAGTATGGTATCCAGGAGCTGTTAGCATGACTGTAGAGTCCTGGTGCTGTTTAAATGCGTTTAGATACTGGTTGAAAACGCAAGCTTTTATTCAAGTTAGTTTTCAGGTTGTATTTATTTATAAAATTATTAATTGTTTTACCAGAAATATCTGATGGAAAACAAATACATTGTCTGTGAACCTTTTATTGAGTTGCATCAACATATTTGTGACTTACCAAAGACATTAATTAACAACAGATTCTCATTATGTTAATAGAAATCATAATCCTGTTACAATTATGTTTCCTGTAAAATATCTGTTGTTGTGATGTGGTTGTATATAACAGTCAGGGGTTGTTAGCACGGAGAAAATCAAGGGGAGTGAGATAACAATAAACTTCCGCTGCACTTTCCTTCAGTCCCTTCACCTACCTAAGACTTCCAACACTCTCCCTTCACATATGTGTTTCCTTTCTATTCTTCTACTGTCTCCCCAAATAGCTCACTCTTTCTCCCACTTTCTTCCTATTTCTTCATACCACAGCTGCACCTCCATCCTCAATCCATCAGCCCACATTCCTGCTTCAAGCCTTGCACTTTTTGATTTTATTGACTGCTTTCTCCAGCTATTCAGCGTTTCTTCTGTTCTCTCTTAGCTTCTGTTCTTCTCATCGTTTTTATTTCAAATCAATCTCTCCATTATTTCCATCCAATTTTGATCTTTTTTCATTTTCCTGATCTCCTTCTTTCCCTTTTTCCACTTTTGCTCCTCAATTGATTTCCCCTTTACCATCCCCTCTCTCATCTTCTCTTCACCTCCCATCTTTCCATTCCTCTACCCACCTGCTTTTCTATCTATTATATTCATTTCTAGCTGTTCTGAGTCTCTGTGCTGGCTCTTTCTAATGGCTCTCATCATTATCAATCAGACAGATCACCCCATCCCTCATTCACTCCTTCAGCCATTTTCACAGCGCAGTGTTTCTTCTCACTTCTCCATCACCTTCCTTTTCTCCTCTCCTTCTATGCCACCACTGAAACGCCATCATTATCTTCATCCTCCTCATCATCCTTTACCCCAGCCACCCATCCTTCCTCCTGTCTTCTCTCCATCTTCACTCTTTGATGCAGTTCACTCTTTCAGCCATCTTTCCTCTTCAAACCTTTACCTCAAAGCCATCATCATCACCATCATCTGCTCCCCCACACTTTCACCTCACCCCTTGGGGAAGACGCTGCATTCAGGTCCCCATGGCAACCACTCAAACACTGTTGCTGTGGCAGCCCTATCAGCTAATTGAGGCAATTATAACCATAGGCAGCAGCTGCTGTACCATTCCTTCCCTTCCCCCTCCTCCCTGGTTCCTCCTCTCACTCCCTCTCTCCATCCCCTTCCCCCTCCACTTTTCCATCCCTCCATCTTCTTCTCCTTCAACCCTCCCCCCAATGCTGCCTTGGTGCTCCTGTCCCTCATTGCTTACCCTGTCTTCTAACCTCCATCTAATTTTTCCTCTTCCACCCATTTGTTGAACTCCCTCTCTATCCTCCATCCTCCCTTCCATAATTTTCCATCACATGCCTTCCTTTTCACTTTTCAAAACCAGTCTCTTCTCTAGTCATTTTACCTTTAACTATGTGATTACATCCAAATGAACTTTTAAATATCATGACATTCATTGTTTTGAATTAATTACCAATAATACCAATAATAGAAGGAAACCTCCTCGTTAGCTCAGAATGCAGGATTAATTATTAGCATCCAGCTATCTGCTGCGGTGAATGTTAATAAGGTAGTAGATTACCTTGCACAGAAAGAGATAAGGAAAAAGCAGCTCAGTCTGTTCCTGTTTGGTTGTGGCTGTTACATTCAGGCTCTCTGATCAATGCTTTGGCGATCAGTTTGATGTGTTTGGCTTTTCAGTGTGGGACTGGGTGGCAGCTACAATTCATGCCATTACTTGTTACATGTTATGAACATAATTTCCTCAAAATCTTGCATGAAAAAAATAGACTGATTGCCTTATGGCGTTGTTTGCATTGCCAACCAATCAGGTGACTCTATTACCTCCAATGATTAAAAAAATACTTTAAAGTAAATTTAAAAGTACTTAGTACTTTTACTTAAGTAAGATTCTTGATGTAGTACTTTCACTTGAGTAAATGTATTGCAGGATATTTGTACTTTTACTTAAGTACTAAGCTTCAGTACTTGATAGAGTGTCAGACTGATGGCTTTGGATGGAAAATGTATCAAAGTTTTATGTTTGTAATTTTTCAGAGGAAGAAAAATCACAAGAGTTTCTTCTCGTGATCTACCAAAGCTGATACTTATTAAATGCTGAATTGAAACTTCTTATGGATGAAGTTTTGCTTATATGTTACTGTCATCTGATATTATGGGTTTTTGCACTAAAACTAGACATCTGGCATTTATCATGTGTGTAGTATACTTTCATTTCATTTTCATTATTTTATTCCACATGTCTAACATCCTGAATGAGGGACACGTCTGTGCTCTTGACCTTTGCTGCTCCTTAATGGTCTGGGACCCACTCACACTTCATTTCTCCCTGTCTGTAGGAGCTAGCTTTGCATACCTTGCTTACTGTTCTTTCTATAGTAGCTGCCATTTCTCACTGGAATATTTGTTTTGGTAGCTGGACAGAGCCAACATGAAGCATGTGGAAAAAAAAAAAAACTGTTTTACAAATGTGAGGATGACTAATTCAGACAAATTCACCTCCAATCAGTAATTTGACTGGTTTCCAGTAAGGTTCTTTGTTTTTAAACACTTGAATTAGCCATATGTAGCCTACCATGTCATTGCAGCAATTAGCTTTCTAACCTACGTTGCAAAAAAAGTCCTATCACATTTAAGTGAAAACATTTTAAATATGAGCTTTCTTTTGCTTGAAACAAACAAATACCAGGTACCAGAGGTCTTAAAATAAGATTAATACAGTTATTATTTCCAGACAACAGAACTATAGTATGGAGTAACTTCAGAGTTAGTCCTTTTTCATCATGTGTCCACATAATTTTGTCTGTAGATGTACAATACATACTATTCAGGGTTATATGAGGGAAGGGGTTTAGGTCTAATAATTATTTTGAGACTATAGGTGTGTACCACCACTCACCCTCCCCTCCCCCCTGCTCCCTCTGAAAATGATGATGATGTTGGTGGAGCCCCTTCCTCCTCTCATTCACTGAAGAGACACTTCTGGCCACCAGAGACCACAGGTACTGGTGTTACCGGAAAAGTAAGTGGGTAGTGGAGAGTAAGGGGTGGGGTTCACGCATCCACACAAATGCACACACAAATTAAACTGTGTACGTTCAAATGTGGACGTGGATGTACACACACACAGACACACATACAATTCCCTGGTGTGTGATGCCTGTGTAGCATGTGATTCAGTGTAATTGCTGAGGGATCTGCTGAGCCCTCAGCTGAGAAGAAGAGCTTTGACGCTTTAAAGATGTTTTATGTTTTAAGGATATTTGCCTATGCAAATGTTCAGGTTTATTAAAACAAGCTGCCTCACATCCCAATCTGGGACGACTTTTAGTGCATGTAATAAATATCAGCCAGTCTTGTGTAACTAAATGAGAGTGAATGGTCCATTGCTGAAAAAAGGTTTTTCAATCCACATTTGAAAAACATACACAATGGGTGAAATTAATAAAAATGAAACAAATGTCCACATAATTTTAGCAGATTTGCTTTGCAGATGTCAAATGCCATTTTACAACCTTTTTGTGCCATTATAAATGATAACACCCTGAAAACACAAAAATGTTTTACCTATTGAACATCTAAGAACTGATTTTTAGTTACAGCAAAAGATTTTGGCCTTTTTGCTCAGTTTTATCATGTAAAATAAAAGATTGTTGCTTTTTCTGTTTCAGCCTTATTCTCAGAATTAATGTGCTCTTTTAAAATTCACCCTCTTGATTATATTCCTCTCCTAACCAAACCAGAGAGATGATTTATATGTTTCTCCAGAGATTTTGATCTGTGTGTGTGTGTGTGTATGTGTGTGTGTGTGTGTGTGCACATGCGTGCAGCATCACACAGCAGGGATATCTTGTGCTTGTGCTTGTGAAACCGGTGCTTCTATAAAAACAAAAAAGTTGTGGGCAGGGTGGAGGAACATGAGGCATGCATGTTTTGTTTTGCACATAAATGCACTCTTAATGAATATATGCATAGCTGTGCTGATTCCCAAATGTGTTTGTGTGCCATTGCATATGTTTCAGTTTGTGTATTCTCCTGTGCATGCAGAGAAAAAAGGGAACGCCAATGCATGAGCAAATGTATGCCAAACTCATGTTAAGGAGCACACTCAAGTGATTCTCCAGGCCAATTACTGGGAGTTCCTCTGATGCGTGTTGGGGAGGGTACCCATGCCAGTATGTGGTAAATACATGGGCATGTCACACAAATGGATGGCTAAATGTGCAGCGCTCTCTCTCTGAGGGCTGAGTGCCACAGGGGAGCTTTAGAAAGCTCATGGAGGAAGTGTCACATCAACGGGAATTCTCTTCAATGAAGGGCATTTGGCTAAAATGAAAAAAAGGAAAAAAAAAAACCAAGATCAAACAAATGTGTAGTCAATGAGAAAAACATCACACACACAAAGATGAATGATGAAATACCTGAATTTCTAATGTAATTTATACATAATTTACATACATTCTGATGTGGTCTTATCCACATTTACACTGAACATGACTGACAACCCTTGCTAAAACCAGTAACAAACCAAATGTGGTAAACATTACATTTTTTTTCTGTGTGAATTCTTCTTTGAACATTAAAGAGTGTCTGTTAGAGAAAATCAGCAGGAGACTTTTCAGTTAACTGAGATTGATGTACGTAGAAAATTCAGTGGGAGTGGTGGGCCTGTGTGAAGGGCGTGACAATGTGTGTTTGAAAGTGAAAAGAAAGAGATGAGGGGAGTGTGTATGTTTGAGTGGCTCTTGTTCAGCCGTGGTCTTATCTACCTTGCACAGATGTATTTCTCTGCCCCTCTCTATGTCTGTATACAAGCCTGTGTCCGTGCATGAGTGTGTGCGTGCATATGCATGTGTGTGAGCAGAGCTTATCTCTTTGGCCACTCAGCTGGAAGTCACCCTATCACATGCAGAACACAATGCAGAAGAAACAGCAGATCGGCTGCCTGTAGCATTTCTACTTTACGCTAGGATGATCTGAATTCAGCCAGATGTTACGGTTAAGGAGGCCCACAGAACATGATACCATGACCACTATGGAAATACGCTGAGCTAGGCAAGAGATACCCACATACTGTTTTCTTTTTTTTCCGCGATGTTGAACAGTGACTTTCAAATGGTTTTCATTGAGCTCAGATTTGAGTTTGGACACCCACAAAAGGAGCTGGTGGGAATTGTTTTCTAGATGACGATCCCGTCCGGTCCAAGATGATCCAAGATAGTTTGTTGCTGTGTAAAGCATAACATTACACATTGACACAGAATAGATGTTAATACAACTGCCTGCATTTAAAACTTGTGCAAGGATGGCAATGGTGGTCCAAGATGTGGTCCAGACATTCACGTTCCTCTCAAAATAAATTGTAATAACTTTGGTGATCCCTTGACTTTTCCCCCATGAGGTTCACATTTGTGATTTTTGGTGAAATGTCTCAGCAATTACTGGATGAATTCCCATGAAATTTGACAGTTTCAACATCTACCTGAAGGATTTCTGTGAAATTCGTGGTCCACAGAGGTTGAATCCAACTGCCCCATCTTCATAGATTTCCCATTTGTGGTTCTGAGTGAAACGTCTCAACAAATAGTTGATGGATTGTCTTGCCTGGTTAATACACAGTTCATCTAATAAGGTCAACATCTTCTCCAACTTCTACTGTTTATATACACAGAATGTATCTATATGAACACAGCCATACACACAGACACACACAAACAACCACACATGGAGACAAACATTCATGGTCTCTCCTGGTCATGAATAAGTAATGAGAGGTGTGATAATGCAGAGGGACGAGACCTTTGGAGCTCATGTAAAAAGGCCAGGGTCAGGAGGACTGTTATTTGATATTCAGCCATGGCATTTTCTCTGCTCTATGTGCACACACACACACACAAAAGAGTGACCATCTGCTGAATGATTAATGTTCCAGTCTCTACCTAGTGTGGAAAGCGTGTATCTTAAAACAGGAGAAGAGGCTGACATTAAACTACTACACTGTCCCCACAGAGAGTCTCTTTTGTGCCTCCTGTCTAATTCATGTGAAGTTAAATGGAGACCTTGACTTTTTCATTTATCTCAAATAAGTTGTAAATAATACCAGTGTGTTTGTGCCAGAATTCTTTTTATTTACACAAATTTTGTGTAGTCTTTGCTGACCACCACCCACCCACCCACCCAAACAGCCAGTGTACTAACTGAAGAAACGTCAGCTGTAATCTACCCTGCAGTTTACACACTCACCATGTGTTAGTTAAATGTACCTGTGTTGTGTTCCTGTGGCAGCTTAGCCCCTGACTGATCTCACAGCTCACCAGGAACTCCAGCTCTTTGTGTTTTGTCTCTGCATGTTTATGGATGAGATGCATAAGTGCTGTTTTGTTGCTTAAGCTGAAACATTTCCAACTTTTACGGACACTTTCTTCACCCCACACCCACTTGCGTCTTTCCACTGACTTTGTTTGCAGTACCGAAAATTCCCCCTGTTCAAAACAATTCGAACTGTATGAAACAGTTTGACAGTAATTATTATAGTTTGATCAAAAGGAATGAATCAGAAATGGACGTGATTTCACCCATCAACAATATGGGCTCTGGTTGCTCCGGCTAATATGGAACCAAGGGCAAACATCCACATTTGTGTAGAAAAAGAGCAGCTATTAAGGAGACAGGCTCCTCGACAATGACATCAGAGCACCAAGAAAAGTGGTGATGAAACGGTAATTGAACTGCTCCACATTTTACTGTTTTGTCCTTGATCTCCTTTGTAGTGTGCGTGTGTTTTGCGTGTGAGAGAAAGAGACTACAAATGCAGCTGAGCTAATACAGTATGAGCTGGCTTTGATGTGTCCGGACAAATGTTCAGCTGTTCCTTCATGCTCTCACCGTCTGTCTGTCAAAACACCTGAAACAACAAATGACCACACCAGCAGCTGCCCTGTGGCTAACCCCCTCGGCTATTTGTATGTGGACATGTGCATGCATTCACACATCCCTGCCAATTGTGTCATTGCTATAAAAGTAGCAATAGACCTCACAAACACATTTACTGGCAGATCTGAGGGACCAGCTCAAAGTCCCATCTAGTTAAGCAAACAGAGGACGACCACTGGTTGTAGCTTGGAGCAGAAGAAGAAGAAATGGTAAAGAGTGTGGAAACAAATTTTAGGTTACAAAAGAATTGTCGCATTCATTTGACTTAACCTTTTGCCATTGTCCAGTTATTTAATTCATTTGTACAGTCTAATACATTTAAGAGTTGGCGTTTGTGTGCTGCATTCCTCCCGATTCAGAAGAGGTAACATGACGCTGGTGTGTGTCTTGATGCGCTGAGTGAATGGATTAAACGAGATTAGCTGGTGGCCATCAGCATGACCATCACTTGTGTGTGTGTGTGTGTGTGTGTGTGTGTGTGTGTGTGCGTGTGTGTGTGTGCGTGTGTGTGTGTGTGTGTGTGTGGTTTGGGAGTATCCTGATTACAGTGGGAGAGGCACAGCGTCACAGTCACCCTGAATGGCTTCTCCATGCACACACACACACAAACACACATACACACTGTTACCCGAGCTGCTTCTGCCTCACTATATATAGACCTGCCCTGCCAAGCAGCCTGAGCTAGTTAAAAATAGCTCTGCTCACTGCTTTCACACTGTTCTCTCTCTCTCTCTCTCTCTCTCTCTCTCTCTCTCTCTCTCTCTCTCTCACAGACACTCCCATCCCCCTCTTTCCCGGTTTTTCACTTCTCTGCACTAGCTATAAATGTCAGTGGACCCCCACCCCCCAAATCTCCAACCAAATCTTTTCAGATCGCCCTCATGTTCTGCCTACTGAGCTTACAACTTACAGGTATGAGAGAGGAGGGAGAGAGGTAGGAGAAGGGGGAGCAGGGGTGTTGGATAGGGCAAAGGGATTAAAGCCTGCTTCACACTTCACACGTGGTAATGCAGGAATCAGAGTGCACCTGCTCAAAGTGACATAAATGCACCTGAAGCACTGGTGGTCAAATTGGGAGGTTTCACATATGATCCTGAAGAGGGATGATGAGGTGAAGAGGTTTTTAAATGGCTGTTATGAGATCAGTTATTTTAGAGAAAGGGGAATGTGGTGAAAGACTGAGATTCAATGACACTTTCAGTAGGGCTTAATAAGACAACCAAATGGCAGTAAAAGGCAACAACGTGCAACAACAATGTAATGTGGTTTTAAGTGAAACAAATACCAGGTGGACTGCCATGAACTTTGATTTGGAGATTCATTCAAAACTAATGACATGCTAACACACTAAACCAAAATGGTAAACATTTTAAACATTACATTGGGTAAACATCAGTATGTTAGCAGTGTCACTGTCATGTTAACATACTGACGTTAGCACTTGACTTCTTTTCTTATCAGGCGGTAGTGTTTTCATCTCTGGTCTTGTGAGTGTGATATAAAAGCTACACTGATGTTTAACTGACAGCTACAAAATTATCGTATTATGCATTATGTAATGCTTTACATGCTCTGCATTCTTGGTCACAACTGTGCATGCAGGTGTGTGTTACAGGTGTCACATGATAGGCATCTTGTGACTTACCTACCGACCATTTTGAGGCCAAAAAAAATGTTGACTTTTTTTGGCCGATTTTGACGCCTTACTATACTATGACGTTTTTTGGCACTTTTTGAGATCATAAAAAATTTTACCTTTTTTTGGCCGATTTTGAGGCCTTACTATACTGTGACGTTTTTTATGACATTTTGAGGTCATACTAAAGTATGACTTTTTTTGGCCGATTTTGACGCCTTACTATACTATGACGTTTTTTATGACATTTTGAGACCATAAAAAATTGTAACTTTTTTTGGCCGATTTTGACGCCTTATTATACTATGACGTTTTTTGGCACATTTTGAGGAAAAAAAATTTTTTTTACTTTTTTTGGCCGATTTTGGCGCCTTACTATACTATGACGTTTTTTATGACATTTTGAGGACATACTAAAGTATGACTTTTTTTGGCCGATTTTGACGTCTTCCTATACTATGACGTTTTTTATGACATTTTGAGGCCAAAAAAATTTTTGACTTTTTTTGGCCGATTTTGACGTCTTATTATACTATGACGTTTTTTATGACATTTTGAGGTCATACTAAAGTATGACTTTTTTTGGCCAATTTTAACGACTTACTATACTATGACGTTTTTTATGACATTTTGAGGTCATACTAAAGTATGACTTTTTTTGGCCGATTTTAACGACTTACTATACTATGACGTTTTTTATGACATTTTGAGGTCATACTAAAGTATGACTTTTTTTTGCCGATTTTGACGCCTTACTATACTATGACGTTTTTTGGCACATTTTGAGGTCATACTAAAGTATGACTTTTTTTGGCCGATTTTGACGCCTTACTATACTATGACGTTTTTTATGACATTTTGAGGTCATACTAAAATATGACTTTTTTTGCCGATTTTGACGCCTTACTATACTATGACTTTTATTGGCACTTTTTGAGGTCATACTAAAGTATGACTTTTTTTTGACAGATTTTAACGCCTTACTATACTATGACATTTTTTATGACATTTTGAGGCCAAAAAACATTTTGACTTTTTTTGGCCGATTTTGACGCCTTACTATGCTCTGACGTTTTTTTATGACATTTTGAGGTCATACTAAAGTATTACTTTTTTTGGCCGATTTTGACGCCTTACTATACTCTGACGTTTTTTTATGATGTTTTGAGGACATACTAAAGTATGACTTTTTTTGGCCGATTTTGACGCCTTACTATACTATGACGTTTTTTGGCACATTTTGAGGTCATACTAAAGTATGACTTTTTTTGGCCGATTTTGACGCCTTACTATACTATGATGTTTTTTATGACATTTTGAGGTCATACTAAAGTATGACTATTTTTGTCCGATTTTGACGCCTTACTATACTATGACATTTTTTATGACATTTTGAGGCCAAAATTTTTTTTGACTTTTTTTGCCCGAAAAAAAAGCCATACTATACTATGACGTTTTTTATGACATTTTGAGGTCAAAAGAAAATTTGACTATTTTTGGCCGATTTTGACACCTTACTATACTTTGACGTTTTTTGGCACATTTTGAGGTCATACTAAAGTATGACTTTTTTTGGCCGATTTTGATGCCTTACTATACTATGACGTTTTTTGGCACATTTTGAGGTCATACTAAAGTATGACTTTTTTTTGGCCGATTTTGACGCCTTACTATACTATGACGTTTTTTGGCACATTTTGAGGTCATACTAAAGTATGACTTTTTTTGGCCGATTTTGACGCCTTACTATACTATGACGTTTTTTTATGATGTTTTGAGGACATACTAAAGTATGACTTTTTTTGGCCGATTTTGACGCCTTACTATACTATGACGTTTTTTTGCACTTTTTGAGGTCATACTAAAGTATGACTTTTTTTGGCCGATTTTGACGCCTTACTATACTATGACTTTTTTATGACATTTTGAGGCCAAAAAATTTTTTGACTTTTTTTGTCCGATTTTGACGCCTTACAATACTATGACTTTTTTTTGGCACTTTTTGAGGTCATAGTAAAGTATGACTTTTTTTGGCCGATTTTAACGCCTTACTATACTATGACGTTTTTTGGCACATTTTGAGGTCATACTAAAGTATGACTTTTTTTGGGCGATTTTGACGCCTTACTATACTATGACTTTTTTTGGCACTTTTTGAGGTCATACTAAAGTATGACTTTTTTTTGACAGATTTTAACGCCTTACTATACTATGACATTTTTTATTACATTTTGAGGCAAAAAAACATTTTGACTTTTTTTGGCCGATTTTGACGCCTTACTATACTATGACGTTTTTTTATGACATTTTGAGGTCATACTAAAATATGACTTTTTTTTGCCGATTTTGACGCCTTACTATACTATGACGTTTTTTGGCACATTTTGAGGTCATACTAAAGTATGACTTTTTTTGGCTGATTTTAACGCCTTACTATACTATGACGTTTTTTGGCACTTTTTGAGGTCATAGTAAAGTATGACTTTTTTTGGCCGATTTTAACGCCTCACTATACTATGACGTTTTTTGGCACATTTTGAGGTCATACTAAATTATGACTTTTTTTGGCCGATTTTGACGCCTTACTATACTATGATGTTTTTTGGCACTTTTTGAGGTCATACTAAAGTATGACTTTTTTTGACAGATTTTAACCCCTTACTATACTATGATATTTTTTATGACATTTTGAGGCCAAAAAACATTTTGACTTTTTTTGGCCGATTTTGACGCCTTACTATACTATGACGTTTTTTATGACATTTTGAGGTCATACTAAAATATGACTTTTTTTGCCGATTTTGACGCCTTACTATACTATGACGTTTTTTGGCACATTTTGAGGTCATACTAAAGTATGACTTTTTTGGCTGATTTTAACGCCTTACTATACTATGACGTTTTTTATGACATTTTGAGGCCAAAAAAATTTTTGACTTTTTTTTGCCGATTTTGACGCCTTACTATACTATGACGTTTTTTATGACATTTTGAGGTCATACTAAAGTATGACTTTTTTGTCCGATTTTGACGCCTTACTATACTATGACGTTTTTTATGATATTTTGAGGCCAAAAAACATTTTGACTTTTTTTGCCCGAAAAAAATGCCATACTATACTATAACGTTTTTTATGACATTTTGAGGTTATACTAAAGTATGACTTTTTTTGGCCGATTTTGACGCCTTACTATACTATGACGTTTTTTATGACATTTTGAGGTCATTCTAAAGTATGACTTTTTTTTGCCGATTTTGACGCCTTACTATACTATGACGTTTTTTTGCACATTTTGAGGTCATACTAAAGTATGACTTTTTTTTGGCTGATTTTAACGCCTTACTATACTATGACGTTTTTTATGACATTTTGAGGCCAAAAAAACTTTTGACTTTTTTTGGCCGATTTTGGCGCCTTACTATACTATGACGTTTTTTATGACATTTTGAGGACATACTAAAGTATGACTTTTTTTGTCCGATTTTGACGTCTTCCTATACTATGACGTTCTTTATGACATTTTGAGGCCAAAAAAAATTTTGACTTTTTTTGGCCGATTTTAACGCCTTACTATACTATGACGTTTTTTGGTACATTTTGAGGTCATACTAAAGTATGACTTTTTTTGACAGATTTTAACGCCTTACTATACTATGACATTTTTTATGACATTTTGAGGCTAAAAAAATTTTTGACTTTTTTTGGCCGATTTTGACGCCTTACTATACTATGACGTTTTTTATGACATTTTGAGGTAAAAAAAATTTTTGACTTTTTTTGCCCGAAAAAAATGCCATACTATACTATGACGTTCTTTATGACATTTTGAGGTCAAAAATTTTTTTGACTTTTTTTGGCCGATTTTGACGCCTTACTATACTATGACGTTTTTTATGACATTTTGAGGCCAAAAAAAATTTTGACTTTTTTTGCCCGAAAAAAATGCCATACTATACTATGACGTTTTTTATGACATTTTGAGGTCAAAAAAATTTAGACTTTTTTTGGCCGATTTTGACGCCTTACTATACTATGCCGTTTTTTATGACATTTTGAGCACAAAAATTTTTTTGACTTTTTTTGGCCGATTTTTACGCCTTACTATACTATGACCTTTTTTGGCACTTTTTGAGGTCATAGTAAAGTATGACTTTTTTTGGCCAATTTTAACGCCTTACTATACTATGACGTTTTTTGGCACATTTTGAGGTCATACTAAAGTATGACTTTTTTTGGCCGATTTTGACGCCTTACTATACTATGACTTTTTTTGGCACTTTTTGAGGTCATACTAAAGTATGATTTTTTTTGACAGATTTTAACGCCTTACTATACTATGACGTTTTTTATGACATTTTGAGGCCAAAAAAAATTTAGACTTTTTTTGGCCGATTTTTACGCCTTACTATACTATGATGTTTTTTGGAACTTTTTGAGGTCATACTAAAGTATGACTTTTTTTGGCCGATTTTGACGCCTTACTATACTATGACGTTTTTTATGACATTTTGAGGTCATACTAAAGTATGATTTTTTTTGGCCGATTTTGACGCCTTACTATAGTATGACGTTTTTTATGACATTTTGAGGTCAAATTTTTTTTGACTTTTTTTTGTCAGATTATGACGCCTTACTATACTATGACGTTTTTTTATGACATTTTGAGGTCAATTTTTTTTTTGACTTTTTTTGTCAGATTATACTATGACGTTTTTTATGACATTTTGAGGTCAAATTTTTTTTGACTTTTTTTGTCCGATTATGATGCCTTACTATACTATGACGGTTTTTATGATATTTTGAGGTGAAATTTTTTTTTTACTTTTTTTGGCCGATTTTTACGCCTTACTATACTATGACGTTTTTTATGACATTTTGAGGCCAAAAAAAATTTTGACTTTTTTTGCCCGATTTTGACGCCTTAATATACTATGACGTTTTTTATGACATTTTGAGGTAAAAAAAAAACTTGACTTTTTTTGTCCGAAAAAAATGCCATACTATACTATGACGTTTTTTATGACATTTTTAGGTCAAAAAATTTTTTGACTTTTTTTGGCCGATTTTGACGCCTTACTATACTATGACGTTTTTTATGACATTTTGAGGTAAAATTTTTTTTTGACTTTTTTTTTTAGATTATGATGCCTTACTATACTATGACGTTTTTTATTATATTTTGCGGTCAAAAAATTTTTTGACTTTTTTTGTCCGATTTTGAGGCCTTACTATACTATGACGTTTTTTTATGACATTTTGAGGAGAAATTTTTTTTTGACTTTTTTTGTCCGATTTTGAGGCCTTACTATACTATGACGTTTTTTTATGACATTTTGAGGTGAAATTTTTTTTTGACTTTTTTTGTCCGATTTTGACTCCTTACTATACTATGACGTTTTTTATGACATTTTGAGGTAAAAAAAAAAAATTGACTTTTTTTGCCCGAAAAAAATGCCATACTATACTATGACGTTTTTTATGACATTTTGAGGTCAAAAAAATTTTTGACTTTTTTTGGCCCATTTTGACGCCTTATTATAGTATGACGTTTTTTATGACATTTTGAGGTCAAAAACAAGTTTACTTTTTTTGTCCGAAAAAAACGCCATACTATACTATGACGTTTTTTTATGACATTTTGAGGTCAAAAAATTTTTTGACTTTTTTTGCCTGATTTTGACGCCTTACTATACTATGACGTTTTTTATGACATTTTGAGGTCAAAAAAAATTTGACTTTTTTTGTCCGAAAAAAAAGCCATACTATACTATGACGTTTTTTTATAACATTTTGAGGTCAAAAAAATTTTTGACTTTTTTTGCCCGAAAAAAATGCCATACTATACTATGACGTTTTTTATGACATTTTGAGGTCAATTTTTTTTTTTACTTTTTTTGGCCGATTTTGACGCCTTGCTATACTATGACGTTTTTTATGACATTTTGAGGTTAAAAAAATTTTTGACTTTTTTTGCCCGAAAAAAATGCCATACTATACTATGACGTTCTTTATGACATTTTGAGGTCAAAAATTTTTTTGACTTTTTTTGGCCGATTTTGACGCCTTTCGTTGACGTTTTACTATGACGTTTTTTATGACATTTTAAGGTCAAAAAATTTTTTGACTTTTTTTGCCCGAAAAAAACGCCATACTATACTATGACGTTTTTTTATGACATTTTGAGGTAAAAAAAAAATTTGACTTTTTTTGCCCGATTTTGACGCCTTACTATACTATGACGTTTTTTATGACATTTTGAGGTAAAAAAAAATTTAGACTTTTTTTGGCCGATTTTGACGCCTTACTATACTATGACGTTTTTTATGACATTTTGAGGTCAAAAAAAATTTTGACTTTTTTTGCCCGATTTTGACGCCTTACTATACTATGACGTTTTTTTATGACATTTTTAGGTCAAAAAAAATTTTGACTTTTTTTGCCCGAAAAAAATGCCATACTATACTATGACGTTTTTTATGACATTTTGATGTCATAAAAAATTTTGACTTTTTTTGGCCGATTTTGACGCCTTGCTATACTATGACGTTTTTTATGACATTTTGAGGTTAAAAAAATTTTTGACTTTTTTTGCCCGAAAAAAATGCCATACTATACTATGACGTTCTTTATGACATTTTGAGGTCAAAAATTTTTTTGACTTTTTTTGGCCGATTTTGACGCCTTTCGTTGACGTTTTACTATGACGTTTTTTATGACATTTTAAGGTCAAAAAATTTTTTGACTTTTTTTGCCCGATTTTGACGCCTTACTATACTATGACGTTTTTTATGACATTTTGAGGTAAAAAAAAACTTGACTTTTTTTGTCCTTAAAAAATGCCATACTATACTATGACGTTTTTTTATGACATTTTGAGGTCAAAAAAAATTTTGACTTTTTTTGGCCGATTTTGACGCCTTACTATACTATGACGTTTTTTTATGACATTTTGAGGTCATACTAAAGTATGACTTTTTTGGCCGATTTTGACGCCTTACTATAGTATGACGTTTTTTATGACATTTTGAGGTCAAAAAAAATGTTGACTTTTTTTGCCCGATTTTGACGCCTTACTATACTATGACGTTTTTTATGACATTTTGAGGTAAAAAAAAAATTTGACTTTTTTTGCCCCAAAAAAATGCCATACTATACTATTACGTTCTTTATGACATTTTGAGGTCAAAACATTTTTTGACTTTTTTTGGCCAATTTCGACGCCTTACTATACTATGACGTTTTTTATGACATTTTGAGGCCAAAAAAAATTTTCACTTTTTTTGGCCGATTTTGACGCCTTACTATACTATGACGTTTTTTTATGAAATTTTGAGGTGAATTTTTTTTTTGACTTTTTTTGGCCGATTTTGACTCCTTACTATACTATGACGTTTTTTATGACATTTTGAGGTAAGAAAAAAAATTGAATTTTTTTGCCCGAAAAAAATGCCATACTATACTATGACGTTATTTATGTCATTTTGATGTCAAAAAAATTTAGACTTTTTTTGGCCGATTTTGACGCCTTACTATACTATGACGTTTTTTATGACATTTTGAGGTCAAATTTTTTTTTGACTTTTTTTGGCCGATTTTTACGCCTTACTATACTATGACGTTTTTTATGACATTTTGAGGTAAAAAAAAAATTTTTGACTTTTTTTTCCCGAAAAAAATGCCATACTATACTATGACGTTTTTTTATGACATTTTGAGGTCAAAAAAAAATTTGACTTTTTTTGCCCGAAAAAAACGCCATACTATACTATGACGTTCTTTATGACATTTTGAGGTCAAAAAAATTTTTTGACTTTTTTTGGCCGATTTTGACGCATTACTATACTATGACGTTTTTTATGACATTTTGAGGTCAAAAAAATTTTTGACTTTTTTTGCCCGAAAAAAATGCCATACTATACTATGACGTTATTTATGACATTTTGATGTCAAAAAAAATTTTGACTTTTTTTGGCCGATTTTGACGCCTTACTATACTATGACGTTTTTTATGACATTTTGAGGTCAAATTTTTTTTTGACTTTTTTTTGCCGATTTCGACGCCTTACTATACTATGACGTTTTTTTGACAATTTGAGGTAAAAAAAAAAATTGAATATTTTTGCCCGAAAAAAAAGCCATACTATACTATGACGTTTTTTTATGACATTTTGAGGTAAAATTTTTTTTTGACTTTTTTTTTTAGATTATGATGCCTTACTATACTATGACGTTTTTTATTATATTTTGCGGTCAAAAATTTTTTTGACTTTTTTGTCCGATTTTGAGGCCTTACTATACTATGACGTTTTTTATGACATTTTGAGGTAAGAAAAAAAATTGAATTTTTTTGCCCGAAAAAAATGCCATATTATACTATGATGTTTTTTATGACATTTTGAGGTCAAATTTTTTTTTGACTTTTTTTGGCCAATGTTGGCGCCTTACTATACTATGACGTTTTTTATGACATTTTGAGGTCAAATTTTTTTTTGAATTTTTGGCCGATTTTTACGCCTTACTATACTATGACGTTTTTTATGACATTTTGAGGTAAAAAAAAAAATGTTGACTTTTTTTGGCCGATTTTTACGCCTTACTATACTATGACGTTTTTTTATGACATTTTGAGGTCAAAAAAAATTTTGACTTTTTTTGCCCGAAAAAAATGCCATACTATACTATGACGTTTTTTATGACATTTTGAGGTCAAATTTTTTTTTGAATTTTTTTGGCCGATTTCGACGCCTTACTATACTATGACGTTTTTTGGCACATTTTGAGGTCATACTAAAGTATGACTTTTTTTGCCCGAAAAAAATGCCATACTATACTATGATGTTTTTTATGACATTTTGAGGTCAAAAAATTTTTTGACTTTTTTTGGCCGATTTTGACGCCTTACTATACTATGACGTTTTTTGTGACATTTTGAGGTCAAAAAAAATTTTGACTTTTTTTGGCCGATTTTGACGCCTTACTATACTATGACGTTTTTATGACATTTTGAGGTTAAAAAAATTATTGACTTTTTTTGCCCGAAAAAAATGCCATACTATACTATGACGTTCTTTATGACATTTTGAGGTCAAAAATTTTTTTGACTTTTTTTGCCCGATTTTGAGGTCTTACTATACTATGACGTTTTTTATGACATTTTAAGGTCAAAAATTTTTTTGACTTTTTTTGGCCGATTTTGACGCCTTACTATACTATGACGTTTTTTATGACATTTTGAGGCCAAAAAAAATTTTGACTTTTTTTGCCCGATTTTGACGCCTTACTATACTATGACGTTTTTTATGACATTTTGAGGTCAAATTTTTTTTTACTTTTTTTGGTCGATGTTGGCGCCTTACTATACTATGACGTTTTTTATGACATTTTGAGGTAAAAAAAAATTTTTTGACTTTTTTTGCCCGAAAAAAATGCCATACTATACTATGACGTTTTTTATGACATTTTGAGGTCAAAACATTTTTTGACTTTTTTTGGCCGATTTTGACGCCTTACTATTCTATGACGTTTTTTTATGACATTTTGAGGTGAAATTTTTTTTTGACTTTTTTTGTCCGATTTTGACTCCTTACTATACTATGACGTTTTTTATGACATTTTGAGGTAAGAAAAAAAATTGAATCTTTTTGCCCGAAAAAAATGCCATACTATACTATGACGTTTTTTATGACATTTTGAGGTCAAAAAAAAATTTGACTTTTTTTGCCCGAAAAAAACGCCATACTATACTATGACGTTCTTTATGACATTTTGAGGTCAAAAAATTTTTTTGACTTTTTTTGGCCGATTTTGACGCCTTACTATACTATGACGTTTTTTATGACATTTTGAGGTCAAAAAAATTTTTGACTTTTTTTGCCCGAAAAAAATGCCATACTATACTATGACGTTATTTATGACATTTTGATGTCAAAAAAAATTTTGACTTTTTTTGGCCGATTTTGACGCCTTACTATACTATGACGTTTTTTATGACATTTTGAGGTCAAATTTTTTTTTACTTTTTTTGGCCGATGTTGGCGCCTTACTATACTATGACGTTTTTTATGACATTTTGAGGTAAAAAAAATTTTTTTGACTTTTTTTGCCCGAAAAAAATGCCATACTATACTATGACGTTTTTTATGACATTTTGAGGTCAAAAAAATTTTTGACTTTTTTTGTCCGATTTTGACGCCTTACTATTCTATGACGTTTTTTTATGACATTTTGAGGTAAAAAAAAAAATTGACTTTTTTTGCCCGATTTTGACGCCTTACTATACTATGATGTTTTTTATGACATTTTGAGGTAAAAAAAAACTTGACTTTTTTTGTCCGAAAAAAATGCCATACTATACTATGACGTTTTTTTATGACATTTTGAGGTCAAAAAAATTTTTGACTTTTTTTTGCCGATTTTGACGCCTTCCTATACTATGACGTTTTTTTATGACATTTTGAGGTCATACTAAAGTATGACTTTTTTGGCCGATTTTGACGCCTTACTATAGTATGACGTTTTTTATGACATTTTGAGGTAAAAAAAAATTTAGACTTTTTTTTGGCCGATTTTGACGCCTTACTATACTATGACTTTTTTTATGACATTTTGAGGTCAAAAATTTTTTTGACTTTTTTTGCCCGAAAAAAACACCATACTATACTATGACGTTTTTTTTATGACATTTTGAGGTAAAAAAAAAAATTGACTTTTTTTGCCCGATTTTGACGCCTTACTATACTATGACGTTTTTTATGACATTTTGAGGTAAAAAAAAACTTGACTTTTTTTGTCCGAAAAAAATGCCATACTATACTATGACGTTTTTTTATGACATTTTGAGGTCAAAAAAATTTTTGACTTTTTTTGGCCGATTTTGACGCCTTCCTATACTATGACGTTTTTTTATGACATTTTGAGGTCATACTAAAGTATGACTTTTTTGGCCGATTTTGACGCCTTACTATAGTATGACGTTTTTTATGACATTTTGAGGTAAAAAAAAAGTTGACTTTTTTTGCCCGATTTTGACGCCTTACTATACTATGACGTTTTTTATGACATTTTGAGGTAAAAAAAAAACTTGACTTTTTTTGTCCGAAAAAAATGCCATACTATACTATGACGTTTTTTTATGACATTTTGAGGTCAAAAAAAATTTTGACTTTTTTTGGCCGATTTTGACGCCTTCCTATACTATGACGTTTTTTTATGACATTTTGAGGTCATACTAAAGTATGACTTTTTTGGCCGATTTTGACGCCTTACTATAGTATGACGTTTTTTATGACATTTTGAGGTAAAAAAAAATGTTGACTTTTTTTGCCCGATTTTGACGCCTTACTATACTATGACGTTTTTTATGACATTTTGAGGTAAAAAAAAAATTTTACTTTTTTTTGCCCGAAAAAAATGCCATACTATACTATGAAGTTTTTATGACATTTTGAGGTCAAAAAAAATTTAGACTTTTTTTTGGCCGATTTTGACGCCTTACTATACTATGACTTTTTTTTATGACATTTTGAGGTAAAAAAAATTTGTGACTTTTTTTGCCCCAAAAAAATGCCATACTATACTATTACGTTCTTTATGACATTTTGTGGTCAAAAATTTTTTTGACTTTTTTTGGCCAATTTTGACGCCTTACTATACTATGACGTTTTTTATGACATTTTGAGGCCAAAAAAAATTTTCACTTTTTTTGGCCGATTTTGACACCTTACTATACTATGACGTTTTTTATGACACTTTGAGGACAAAAAAAATTTAGACTTTTTTTTGGCCGATTTTGACGCCTTACTATACTATGACGTTTTTTTATGACATTTTGAGGTAAAAAAAATTTTTGACTTTTTTTGCCCCAAAAAAATGCCATACTATACTATTACGTTCTTTATGACATTTTGAGGTCAAAAAATTTTTTGACTTTTTTTGGCCAATTTCGACGCCTTACTATACTATGACGTTTTTTATGACATTTTGAGGACAAAAAAAAAATTTTCACTTTTTTTGGCCGATTTTGACGCCTTACTATACTATGACGTTTTTTTATGACATTTTGAGGTGAATTTTTTTTTTGACTTTTTTTGGCCGATTTTGACGCCTTACTATACTATGACGTTTTTTGGCACATTTTGAGGTCAAATTTTTTTTTGACTTTTTTTGGCCGATTTCGACGCCTTACTATACTATGACGTTTTTTGGCACATTTTGAGGTCATACTAAAGTATGATTTTTTTTGCCCGAAAAAAATGCCATACTATACTATGACGTTCTTTATGACATTTTGAGGTCAAAAATTTTTTTGACTTTTTTTTGCCCGATTTTGACGCCTTACTATACTATGACGTTTTTTATGACATTTTAAGGTCAAAAATTTTTTTGACTTTTTTTGCCCGATTTTCACGGCTTACTATACTATGACGTTTTTTATGACATTTTAAGGTCAAAAAAATTTTGACTTTTTTTCCCGAAAAAAATGCCATACTATACTATGACGTTTTTTTATGACATTTTGAGGTAAAAAAAATTTTTTGACTTTTTTTGCCTGAAAAAAACGCCATACTATACTATGACGTTTTTTATGACATTTTGAGGTCAAAAAATTTTTTGACTTTTTTTGGCCGATTTTGACGCCTTACTATACTATGACGTTTTTTTGACAATTTGAGGTAAAAAAAAAAATTTGAATATTTTTGCCCGAAAAAAAAGCCATACTATACTATGACGTTTTTTATTATATTTTGCGGTCAAAAATTTTTTTGACTTTTTTTGTCCGATTTTGAGGCCTTACTATACTATGACGTTTTTTTATGACATTTTGAGGTGAAATTTTTTTTGACTTTTTTTGTCCGATTTTGACTCCTTACTATACTATGACGTTTTTTATGACATTTTGAGGTAAGAAAAAAAATTGAATTTTTTTGCCCGAAAAAAATGCCATATTATACTATGATGTTTTTTATGACATTTTGAGGTCACATTTTTTTTTGACTTTTTTTGGCCGATGTTGACGCCTTACTATACTATGACGTTTTTTATGACATTTTGAGGTCAAATTTTTTTTTGAATTTTTGGCCGATTTTTACGCCTTACTATACTATGACGTTTTTTATGACATTTTGAGGTCAAAAAAAATTTTGACTTTTTTTGCCCGAAAAAAATGCCATACTATACTATGACGTTTTTTATGACATTTTGAGGTCAAAAAATTTTTTGACTTTTTTTGGCCAATTTTTACGCCTTACTATACTATGACGTTTTTTTATGACATTTTGAGGTCAAAAAAAATTTTGACTTTTTTTGCCCGAAAAAAATGCCATACTATACTATGACGTTTTTTATGACATTTTGAGGTCAAATTTTTTTTTTACTTTTTTTGGCCGATTTTGACGCCTTACTATACTATGACGTTTTTTATGACATTTTGAGGTTAAAAAAATTATTGACTTTTTTTGCCCGAAAAAAATGCCATACTATACTATGACGTTCTTTATGACATTTTGAGGTCAAAAATTTTTTTGACTTTTTTTGCCCGATTTTGACGCCTTACTATACTATGATGTTTTTTATGACATTTTAAGGTCAAAAAAATTTTTTACTTTTTTTGGCCGATTTTGACGCCTTACTATACTATGACGTTTTTTATGACATTTTGAGGCCAAAAAAAATTTTGACTTTTTTTGCCCGATTTTGACGCCTTAATATACTATGACGTTTTTTATGACATTTTGAGGTAAAAAAAAACTTGACTTTTTTTGTCCGAAAAAAATGCCATACTATACTATGACGTTTTTTATGACATTTTGAGGTCAAAAAATTTTTTGACTTTTTTTGGCCGATTTTGACGCCTTACTATACTATGACGTTTTTTTATGACATTTTGAGGTGAAATTTTTTTTTGACTTTTTTTGTCCGATTTTGAGGCCTTACTATACTATGACGTTTTTTTATGACATTTTGAGGTGAAATTTTTTTTTGACTTTTTTTGTCCGATTTTGACTCCTTACTATACTATGACGTTTTTTATGACATTTTGAGGTAAAAAAAAAAACGTGACTTTTTTTGGCCGATTTTGACGCCTTACTATACCATGACATTTTTTATGACATTTTGAGGTCAAAAAAATTTTTGACTTTTTTTGCCCGAAAAAAATGCCATACTATACTATGACGTTATTTATGAAATTTTGATGTCAAAAAAAATTTTGACTTTTTTTGGCCGAAAAAAATGCCATACTATACTATGACGTTTTTTATGACATTTTGAGGTCAAATTTTTTTTTGACTTTTTTTGGCCGATTTCAACGCCTTACTATACTATGACGTTTTTTGGCACATTTTGCGGTCATACTAAAGTATGACTTTTTTTGCCCGAAAAAAATGCCATACTATACTATGATGTTTTTTATGACATTTTGAGGTTAAAAAAATTATTGACTTTTTTTGCCCGAAAAAAATGCCATACTATACTATGACGTTTTTTATGACATTTTGAGGTCAAATTTTTTTTTGACTTTTTTTGGCCGATTTCAACGCCTTACTATACTATGACGTTCTTTGGCACATTTTGAGGTCATACTAAAGTATGACTTTTTTTGCCCGAAAAAAACGCCATACTATACTATGATGTTTTTTATGACATTTTGAGGTCAAAAAATTTTTTGACTTTTTTTGGCCGATTTTGACGCCTTACTATACTATGACGTTTTTTATGACATTTTGAGGTCAAAAAAAATTTTGACTTTTTTTGGCCGATTTTGACGCCTTACTATACTATGACGTTTTTTATGACATTTTGAGGTTAAAAAAATTATTGACTTTTTTTGCCCGAAAAAAATGCCATACTATACTATGACGTTCTTTATGACATTTTGAAGTCAAAAATTTTTTTGACTTTTTTTGCCCGATTTTGACGCCTTACATATACTATGACGTTTTTTATGACATTTTAAGGTCAAAAAATTTTTTGACTTTTTTTGGCCGATTTTGACGCCTTACTATACTATGATGTTTTTTTATGACATTTTGAGGTCAAAAAAAATTGTGACTTTTTTTGCCCGAAAAAAATGCCATACTATACTATGACGTTTTTTATGACATTTTGAGGTCAAAAAAAATTTTGACTTTTTTTGTCCGATTTTGACGCCTTACTATACTATGACGTTTTTTTATGACATTTTGAGGTGAAATTTTTTTTTGACTTTTTTTGTCCGATTTTGACTCCTTACTATACTATGACGTTTTTTATGACATTTTGAGGTAAGAAAAAAAATTTAATTTTTTTGCCCGAAAAAAATGCCATATTATACTATGATGTTTTTTATGACATTTTGAGGTCAAATTTTTTTTTGACTTTTTTTGGCCGATGTTGGCGCCTTACTATACTATGACGTTTTTTATGACATTTTGAGGTCAAATTTTTTTTTGAATTTTTTTGGCCGATTTTTACGCCTTACTATACTATGACGTTTTTTATGACATTTTGAGGTAAAAAAAAAATTTGACTTTTTTTGCCCGAAAAAAATGCCATACTATACTATGACGTTCTTTATGACATTTTGAGGTCAAAAAAAATTTTGACTTTTTTTGGCCGATTTCGACGCCTTACTATACTATGACGTTTTTTGGCACATTTTGCGGTCATACTAAAGTATGACTTTTTTTGCCCGAAAAAAATGCCATACTATACTATGATGTTTTTTATGACATTTTGAGGTTAAAAAAATTATTGACTTTTTTTGCCCGAAAAAAATGCCATACTATACTATGACGTTCTTTATGACATTTTGAGGTCAAAAAAAATTTTGACTTTTTTTGGCCGATTTTTACGCCTTACTATACTATGACGTTTTTTATGACATTTTGAGGTCAAAAAAAAAATTGACTTTTTTTGCCCGAAAAAAATGCCATACTATTCTATGACGTTTTTTATGACATTTTGAGGTCAAAAAAATTTTGACTTTTTTTGGCCGATGTTGGCGCCTTACTATACTATGACGTTTTTTATGACATTTTGAGGTCAAATTTTTTTTTGACTTTTTTTGGCCGATTTCGACGCCTTACTATACTATGACGTTTTTTGGCACATTTTGAGGTAAAAAAAAAATTTGACTTTTTTTGCCCGAAAAAAATGCCATACTATACTATGATGTTTTTTATGACATTTTGAGGTCAAAAAATTTTTTGACTTTTTTTGGCCGATTTTGACGCCTTACTATACTATGATGTTTTTTATGACATTTTAAGGTCAAAAAAAATTTTGAATTTTTTTGGCCGATTTTGACGCCTTACTATACTATGACGTTTTTTTATGACATTTTGAGGTGAAATTTTTTTTTGACTTTTTTTGTCCGATTTTGACTCCTTACTATACTATGACGTTTTTTATGACATTTTGAGGTAAGAAAAAAAATTTAATTTTTTTGCCCGAAAAAAATGCCATATTATACTATGATGTTTTTTATGACATTTTGAGGTCAAATTTTTTTTTGACTTTTTTTGGCCGATGTTGGCGCCTTACTATACTATGACGTTTTTTATGACATTTTGAGGTCAAATTTTTTTTTGACTTTTTTTGGCCGATTTCGACGCCTTACTATACTATGACGTTTTTTGGCACATTTTGAGGTAAAAAAAAAATTTGACTTTTTTTGCCCGAAAAAAATGCCATACTATACTATGATGTTTTTTATGACATTTTGAGGTCAAAAAATTTTTTGACTTTTTTTGGCCGATTTTGACGCCTTACTATACTATGATGTTTTTTATGACATTTTAAGGTCAAAAAAATTTTTGACTTTTTTTGGCCGATTTCGACGCCTTACTATACTATGACATTTTTTGGCACATTTTGAGGTCATACTAAAGTATGACTTTTTTTGCCCGAAAAAAATGCCTTACTATACTATGACGTTTTTTATGACATTTTGAGGTCAAATTTTTTTTTGACTTTTTTTGGCCGATTTCGACGCCTTACTATACTATGACGTTTTTTGGCACATTTTGCGGTCATACTAAAGTATGACTTTTTTTGCCCGAAAAAAATGCCATACTATACTATGATGTTTTTTATGACATTTTGAGGTCAAAAAATTTTTTGACTTTTTTTGGCCGATTTTGACGCCTTACTATACTATGACGTTTTTTATGACATTTTGAGGTCAAAAAAAAAATTTTGACTTTTTTTGCCCGAAAAAAATGCCATACTATACGATGACGTTTTTTATGACATTTTGAGGTCAAAAAATTTTTTGACCTTTTTTGGCCGATTTTTACGCCTTACTATACTATGACGTTTTTTTTATGACATTTTGAGGTCAAAAAAAATTTTGACTTTTTTTGCCCGAAAAAAATGCCATACTATACTATGACGTTTTTTATGACATTTTGAGGTCAAATTTTTTTTTGACTTTTTTTGGCCGATTTCGACGCCTTACTATACTATGACGTTTTTTGGCACATTTTGAGGTCATACTAAAGTATGACTTTTTTTGCCCGAAAAAAATGCCATACTATACGATGATGTTTTTTATGACATTTTGAGGTCAAAAAAATTTTTGACTTTTTTTGGCCGATTTTGACGCCTTACTATACTATGACGTTTTTTATGACATTTTGAGGTTAAAAAAATTATTGACTTTTTTTGCCCGAAAAAAATGCCATACTATACTATGACGTTCTTTATGACATTTTGAAGTCAAAAATTTTTTTGACTTTTTTTGCCCGATTTTGACGCCTTACATATACTATGACGTTTTTTATGACATTTTAAGGTCAAAAAATTTTTTGACTTTTTTTGGCTGATTTTGACGCCTTACTATACTATGATGTTTTTTTATGACATTTTGAGGTCAAAAAAAATTGTGACTTTTTTTGCCCGAAAAAAATGCCATACTATACTATGACGTTTTTTATGACATTTTGAGGTCAAAAAAAATTTTGACTTTTTTTGTCCGATTTTGACGCCTTACTATACTATGACGTTTTTTTATGACATTTTGAGGTGAAATTTTTTTTTGACTTTTTTTGTCCGATTTTGACTCCTTACTATACTATGACGTTTTTTATGACATTTTGAGGTAAGAAAAAAAATTTAATTTTTTTGCCCGAAAAAAATGCCATATTATACTATGATGTTTTTTATGACATTTTGAGGTCAAATTTTTTTTTGACTTTTTTTGGCCGATGTTGGCGCCTTACTATACTATGACGTTTTTTATGACATTTTGAGGTCAAATTTTTTTTTGAATTTTTTTGGCCGATTTTTACGCCTTACTATACTATGACGTTTTTTATGACATTTTGAGGTAAAAAAAAAATTTGACTTTTTTTGCCCGAAAAAAATGCCATACTATACTATGACGTTCTTTATGATATTTTGAGGTCAAAAAAAATTTTGACTTTTTTTGGCCGATTTCGACGCCTTACTATACTATGACGTTTTTTGGCACATTTTGCGGTCATACTAAAGTATGACTTTTTTTGCCCGAAAAAAATGCCATAATATACTATGATGTTTTTTATGACATTTTGAGGTTAAAAAAATTATTGACTTTTTTTGCCCGAAAAAAATGCCATACTATACTATGACGTTCTTTATGACATTTTGAGGTCAAAAAAAATTTTGACTTTTTTTGGCCGATTTTTACGCCTTACTATACTATGACGTTTTTTATGACATTTTGAGGTCAAAAAAAAAATTGACTTTTTTTGCCCGAAAAAAATGCCATACTATTCTATGACGTTTTTTATGACATTTTGAGGTCAAAAAAATTTTGACTTTTTTTGGCCGATTTTGACGCCTTACTATACTATGACGTTTTTTATGACATTTTGAGGTCAAAAAAAATTTTGACTTTTTTTGCCCGAAAAAAATGCCATACTATACTATGACGTTTTTTATGACATTTTGAGGTCAAATTTTTTTTTGACTTTTTTTGGCCGATTTCGACGCCTTACTATACTATGACGTTTTTTGGCACATTTTGAGGTCATACTAAAGTATGACTTTTTTTGCCCGAAAAAAATGCCATACTATACTATGATGTTTTTTATGACATTTTGAGTTCAAAAAATTTTTTGACTTTTTTTGGCCGATTTTGACGCCTTACTATACTATGACGTTTTTTATGACATTTTGAGGTCAAAAAATTTTTTGACTTTTTTTGGCCGATTTTGACACCTTACTATACTATGATGTTTTTTATGACATTTTGAGGTTAAAAAAATTATTGACTTTTTTTGCCCGAAAAAAATGCCATACTATACTATGACGTTCTTTATGACATTTTGAGGTCAAAAATTTTTTTAACTTTTTTTGCCCGATTTTGACGCCTTACTATACTATGACGTTTTTTATGACATTTTAAGGTCAAAAAATTTTTTGACTTTTTTTGGCCGATTTTGACGCCTTACTATACTATGACGTTTTTTTATGACATTTTGAGGTCAAAAAAAATTTTGACTTTTTTTGCCCGAAAAAAATGCCATACTATACTATGACGTTTTTTATGACATTTTGAGGTCAAAAAAAATTTTGACTTTTTTTGGCCGATTTTGACGCCTTACTATACTATGACGTTTTTTTATGACATTTTGAGGTGAAATTTTTTTTTGACTTTTTTTGTCCGATTTTGACTCCTTACTATACTATGACGTTTTTTATGACATTTTGAGGTAAGAAAAAAAATTTAATTTTTTTGCCCGAAAAAAATGCCATATTATACTATGATGTTTTTTATGACATTTTGAGGTCAAAAAATTTTTTGACTTTTTTTGGCCGATTTTGACGCCTTACTATACTATGACGTTTTTTATGACATTTTGAGGTCAAATTTTTTTTTGACTTTTTTTTTTAGATTATGATGCCTTACTATACTATGACGTTTTTTATTATATTTTGCGGTCAAAAAATTTTTTGACTTTTTTTGTCCGATTTTGAGGCCTTACTATACTATGACGTTTTTTTATGACATTTTGAGGTGAAATGTTTTTTTGACTTTTTTTGTCCGATTTTGACTCCTTTCTATACTATGACGTTTTTTATGACATTTTGAGGTAAGAAAAAAAATTCAATTTTTTTGCCCGAAAAAAATGCCATATTATACTATGATGTTTTTTATGACATTTTGAGGTCAAATTTTTTTTTGACTTTTTTTGGCCGATGTTGGCGCCTTACTATACTATGACGTTTTTTATGACATTTTGAGGTCAAATTTTTTTGGCCGATTTTTACGCCTTACTATACTATGACGTTTTTTATGACATTTTGAGGTAAAAAAAAAATTTTTGACTTTTTTTGCCCGAAAAAAATGCCATACTATACGATGACGTTTTTTATGACATTTTGAGGTCAAAAAAAATTTTGACTTTTTTTGGCCGATTTTGACGCCTTACTATACTATGACGTTTTTTTATGACATTTTGAGGTGAAATTTTTTTTTGACTTTTTTTGTCCGATTTTGACTCCTTACTATACTATGACGTTTTTTATGACATTTTGAGGTAAGAAAAAAAATTCAATTTTTTTGCCCGAAAAAAATGCCATATTATACTATGATGTTTTTTATGACATTTTGAGGTCAAATTTTTTTTTGACTTTTTTTGGCCGATGTTGGCGCCTTACTATACTATGACGTTTTTTATGACATTTTGAGGTCAAATTTTTTTGGCCGATTTTTACGCCTTACTATACTATGACGTTTTTTATGACATTTTGAGGTAAAAAAAAAAATTTTGACTTTTTTTGCCCGAAAAAAATGCCATACTATACGATGACGTTTTTTATGACATTTTGAGGTCAAAAAAAATTTTGACTTTTTTTGGCCGATTTTTACGCCTTACTATACTATGACGTTTTTTATGACATTTTGAGGTCAAAAAAAAAATTGACTTTTTTTGCCCGAAAAAAATGCCATACTATACTATGACGTTTTTTATGACATTTTGAGGTCAAAAAAAATTTAGACTTTTTTTGGCCGATTTTGACGCCTTACTATACTATGACGTTTTTTTTATGACATTTTGAGGTCAAAAAAAATTTTGACTTTTTTTGCCCGAAAAAAATGCCATACTATACTATGACGTTTTTTATGACATTTTGAGGTCAAATTTTTTTTTGACTTTTTTTGGCCGATTTCAACGCCTTACTATACTATGACGTTCTTTGGCACATTTTGAGGTCATACTAAAGTATGACTTTTTTTGCCCGAAAAAAACGCCATACTATACTATGATGTTTTTTATGACATTTTGAGGTCAAAAAATTTTTTGACTTTTTTTGGCCGATTTTGACGCCTTACTATACTATGACGTTTTTTATGACATTTTGAGGTCAAAAAAAATTTTGACTTTTTTTGGCCGATTTTGACGCCTTACTATACTATGACGTTTTTTATGACATTTTGAGGTCAAAAAAAAAATTGACTTTTTTTGCCCGAAAAAAATGCCATACTATACTATGACGTTCTTTATGACATTTTGAGGTCAAAAATTTTTTTAACTTTTTTTGCCCGATTTTGACGCCTTACTATACTATGACGTTTTTTATGACATTTTAAGGTCAAAAAATTTTTTGACTTTTTTTGCCCGAAAAAAATGCCATACTATACGATGACGTTTTTTATGACATTTTGAGGTCAAAAAAAATTTTGACTTTTTTTGGCCGATTTTTACGCCTTACTATACTATGACGTTTTTTTATGACATTTTGAGGTCAAAAAAAATTTTGACTTTTTTTGCCCGAAAAAAATGCCATACTATACTATGACGTTTTTTATGACATTTTGAGGTCAAAAAAAATTTTGACTTTTTTTGGCCGATTTTGACGCCTTACTATACTATGACGTTTTTTTATGACATTTTGAGGTAAAAAAAAAATTTGACTTTTTTTGCCCGAAAAAAACGCCATACTATACTATGACGTTCTTTATGACATTTTGAGGTCAAAAAAAATTTTGACTTTTTTTGGCCGATTTTGACGCCATACTATACTATGACGTTTCTTATGACATTTTGAGGTCAAAAAATTTTTTGACTTTTTTTGCCCGAAAAAAATGCCATACTATACTATGACTTTTTTTATGACATTTTGATGTCAAAAAAAATTTTGACTTTTTTTGGCCGATTTTGACGCCTTGCTATACTATGACGTTTTTTATGACATTTTGAGGTCAAATTTTTTTTTGACTTTTTTTGGCCGATTTCGACGCCTTACTATACTATGACGTTTTTTGGCACATTTTGAGGTCATACTAAAGTATGACTTTTTTTTGCCCGAAAAAAATGCCATACTATACTATGATGTTTTTTATGACATTTTGAGGTCAAAAAATTTTTTGACTTTTTTTGGCCGATTTTGACGCCTTACTATACTATGACGTTTTTTATGACATTTTGAGGTAAAAATTTTTTTTGACTTTTTTTTTTAGATTATGATGCCTTACTATACTATGACGTTTTTTATTATATTTTGCGGTCAAAAAATTTTTTGACTTTTTTTGTCCGATTTTGAGGCCTTACTATACTATGACGTTTTTTTATGACATTTTGAGGTGAAATTTTTTTTTGACTTTTTTTGTCCGATTTTGACTCCTTACTATACTATGACGTTTTTTATGACATTTTGAGGTAAGAAAAAAAATTCAATTTTTTTGCCCGAAAAAAATGCCATATTATACTATGATGTTTTTTATGACATTTTGAGGTCAAATTTTTTTTTGACTTTTTTTGGCCGATGTTGGCGCCTTACTATACTATGACGTTTTTTATGACATTTTGAGGTCAAATTTTTTTGGCCGATTTTTACGCCTTACTATACTATGACGTTTTTTATGACATTTTGAGGTAAAAAAAAAAATTTTGACTTTTTTTGCCCGAAAAAAATGCCATACTATACTATGACGTTTTTTATGACATTTTGAGGTAAAAAAAAATATTTTGACTTTTTTTGCCCGATTTTGACGCCTTAATATACTATGACGTTTTTTATGACATTTTGAGGTTAAAAAAAACTTGACTTTTTTTGTCCAAAAAAAATGCCATACTATACTATGACGTTTTTTATGACATTTTGAGGTCAAAAATTTTTTTGACTTTTTTTGGCCGATTTTGACGCCTTACTATACTATGACGTTTTTTATGACATTTTGAGGTAAAAAATTTTTTTGACTTTTTTTTTTAGATTATGATGCCTTACTATACTATGACGTTTTTTATTATATTTTACGGTCAAAAAATTTTTTGACTTTTTTTGTCCGATTTTGAGGCCTTACTATACTATGACGTTTTTTTATGACATTTTGAGGTGAAATTTTTTTTTGACTTTTTTTGTCCGATTTTGACTCCTTACTATACTATGACGTTTTTTATGACATTTTGAGGTCAAATTTTTTTGGCCGATTTTTACGCCTTACTATACTATGATGTTTTTTATGACATTTTGAGGTAAAAAAAAAATTTTTGACTTTTTTTGCCCGAAAAAAATGCCATACTATACGATGACGTTTTTTATGACATTTTGAGGTCAAAAAAAATTTTGACTTTTTTTGGCCGATTTTTACGCCTTACTATACTATGACGTTTTTTATGACATTTTGAGGTCAAAAAAAAAATTGACTTTTTATGCCCGAAAAAAATGCCATACTATACTATGACGTTTTTTATGACATTTTGAGGTCAAAAAAAATTTTGACTTTTTTTGGCCGATTTTGACGCCTTACTATACTATGACGTTTTTTATGACATTTTGAGGTTAAAAAAATTATTGACTTTTTTTGCCCGAAAAAAATGCCATACTATACTATGACGTTCTTTATGACATTTTGAAGTCAAAAATTTTTTTGACTTTTTTTGCCCGATTTTGACGCCTTACATATACTATGACGTTTTTTATGACATTTTAAGGTCAAAAATTTTTTTGACTTTTTTTGGCCGATTTTGACGCCTTACTATACTATGATGTTTTTTTATGACATTTTGAGGTCAAAAAAAATTGTGACTTTTTTTGCCCGAAAAAAATGCCATACTATACTATGACGTTTTTTATGACATTTTGAGGTCAAAAAAAATTTTGACTTTTTTTGGCCGATTTTGACGCCTTACTATACTATGACGTTTTTTTATGACATTTTGAGGTCAAAAAAAATTTTGACTTTTTTTGCCCGAAAAAAACGCCATACTATACTATGATGTTTTTTATGACATTTTGAGGTCAAAAATTTTTTTGACTTTTTTTGGCCGATTTTGACCCCTTACTATACTATGACGTTTTTTATGACATTTTGAGGTCAAAAAAAATTTTGACTTTTTTTGGCCGATTTTGACGCCTTACTATACTATGACGTTTTTTATGACATTTTGAGGTTAAAAAAATTATTGACTTTTTTTGCCCGAAAAAAATGCCATACTATACTATGACGTTCTTTATGACATTTTGAAGTCAAAAATTTTTTTGACTTTTTTTGCCCGATTTTGACGCCTTACATATACTATGACGTTTTTTATGACATTTTAAGGTCAAAAAATTTTTTGACTTTTTTTGGCCGATTTTGACGCCTTACTATACTATGATGTTTTTTTATGACATTTTGAGGTCAAAAAAAATTGTGACTTTTTTTGCCCGAAAAAAATGCCATACTATACTATGACGTTTTTTATGACATTTTGAGGTCAAAAAAAATTTTGACTTTTTTTGTCCGATTTTGACGCCTTACTATACTATGACGTTTTTTTATGACATTTTGAGGTAAAAAAAAAAATTTGACTTTTTTTGCCCGAAAAAAACGCCATACTATACTATGACGTTCTTTATGACATTTTGAGGTCAAAAAAAATTTTGACTTTTTTTGGCCGATTTTGACGCCTTACTATACTATGACGTTTTTTATGACATTTTGAGGTCAAAAAATTTTTTGACTTTCTTTGCCCGAAAAAAATGCCATACTATACTATGACTTTTTTTTTTGACATTTTGATGTCAAAAAAAATTTTGACTTTTTTTGGCCGATTTTGACGCCTTGCTATACTATGACATTTTTTATGACATTTTGAGGTCAAATTTTTTTTTGACTTTTTTTGGCCGATTTCGACGCCTTACTATACTATGACGTTTTTTATGACATTTTGAGGTTAAAAAAATTATTGACTTTTTTTGCCCGAAAAAAATGCCATACTATACTATGACGTTCTTTATGACATTTTGAGGTCAAAAATTTTTTTGACTTTTTTTGCCCGATTTTGACGCCTTACTATACTATGATGTTTTTTATGACATTTTAAGGTCAAAAAATTTTTTGACTTTTTTTGGCCGATTTCGACGCCTTACTATACTATGACGTTTTTTGGCACATTTTGAGGTCATACTAAAGTATGACTTTTTTTGCCCGAAAAAAATGCCTTACTATACTATGATGTTTTTTATGACATTTTGAGGCCAAAAAAAATTGTGCCTTTTTTTGGCCTATTTTGAAGCCTTATATATTTTTTACATATTATGTTACACACATACAGCACCTACTGTGGGAGAAGACATGTCTTTTGTACATGTGTATGTCTGCAGAGACATACACATGTAGAGTAGATGAGATTAGGGCTTTTGGAAAGAAGAGAAGATAGTGGAGACATTTGTGCGCTTGAGCCTCTTTTACTTGAAGCCATAAATGTCTGTTTATGTCAGTGTGCCATGTGAGCTATATAATGAAAATACATACATTCTTAATAAATGTGTTAACATGGACTTGTCATGACGAGCTGTGTAGATTTAGGATTTTGTGTGGATCTTACAACATCAATCTCTTAGCAGGGCACTGCAGGGAATTGAACCCCACCCTAGTGTACTAGGTGTACCATAACCAGTGCCTTTTGCTTTTTGAAGTGATGTAAAGGTAAAGCAAAACCTATATTTCAACAGCATTTCTTAAATATTGTATTATCAGCATATCTAGTTAGAATGAGATATGGCATTTGTGGAAATGTTGTGATGAAGGAACGAAAACCTTACATTTAATAATGTATATGACATATATGTAGGTATTACTGCTATAGAATCAAAGCATGGATTTATGGCATATAATCTATAATGTGTTATGTATTTTTGTGTTACGTCTGTGGGTAAGTGGTGATGTACATGATTGTATATGATTTGAAATAGTTCTTAATTGTTGAGAAAGTAGAGAAAGCAAAGTATTTGGACATGTAAAGAGCACACAAACACACAACAGGCTCCATTACCCTGCTTCATCAACATCTCTCAAACTGTACACTGACTGCGTGAGTTATCCTCTGACAAACTTCATGATACTTTGTCTTAACGTGCAACTTTCTTGTAACCACATAACACATGTAGTCACATAAACACAACTCACTCAAAGTACAAATGTCCATTGAAGTTAACTTTTCATATATATATATCCACAAATACCAGGATATATTTAACCAAGGACATCCTGGTATTCTTAACATATGTGGCTGAAAATAACACCATTGAAATGTCTACACAAACTCTAAACAACACTAAAGTAATTTGCAAATAACACACTGTCCATTAAACCAAATTACATGTTTGCTCTGCACAGATGGTCAGGGTGACCTTCACACTCTCAACTCATTTATATGCTCATATGATGATACACTCATAGCGCCCCCTGCTGGGAGGGGGCCATGTCTTTTCCGTTGCTGTATACTGCTGTGCTTCTCTGGGGAGAAGAGCAGGAGAGAGGAGAGGACATAGGAGGACTCTTGTGCGTGGCTGCACTGGCTGCGACTCCCGCAGCTTGCAAGGGGAGCGAGGGCCCGCCCATCACTGCTTGCAGCTTTAATTAATTTTAGACTTATTAATTGATGTTGCTGTTATTGCTGTGCTGCCCTAATTACTAATATCCCTATTACACCTGTAGTTATCACTGTTATTATTAGCATTATAACAGCCAGTCTGACAGTGCTTCAATACAACAGTATATATAACTGTTCCTGGTCTCTATCTCTTTTCTCCTTCCCCCTTCTTTCTTCTCTCTCTTTTCCCCATTTCTCTCCTCTCATCCTAACTGGTTGAGGCAGATGGATGTCCACCCTGAGTCTGGTTCAATAGGGGGTTTCCTCCTGTTAAAAGAGAGTTATGAACAACAGGAGAACCCACACATAGAACACAGAGCCCAAATTAACAAGAGAAAGTCTATGATCTCAAGAAGAACATGCTGCAATGGAAAGAGGGTAGCAGGTGGATGGCATGGAAGGGTTGAGTGGCAGAGCGGTGTGACTGACTTGGCAGGTTGGGGAAGGAGCTGGGGAGCAAGCAGAGTGAGCTGAGAGGAGTGAAAGCAGGGCTGGATGGATGAACAGGGCTGGATGAACAGGACGCTGGAGACTGGTGATTCAAAGCTGGCTTGATGAGAGTGTGGCAGCCAGAGAGATGAGCCGGCACCAACTGGGTCCAGCAACACTCACACACACACTAAGCAGCCTGAATGTGAAACAAAGGGGCCGAGACAACGATCTGACCAGGAATGGATGAATAACTGGGCCAGATGTACCACTGGGCTGATGAGCAGATGGAGTGCAGATGTGCAGGCTGATTGGCAACCAGGTAGCTGGGAGAGAGAGAGGAGCGCCACGATCATAACACAGACACACACACATACAAGCACACATGGAGAAAGACAGACAGGGGAGGATGGGAAACACAGGGGAAAGGGAAAACACCACTGTGACAGAGGGAGTTTTTCCTCGCTACCGTCACCAAGTGCTTGCTCATAGTAGGAACTGTTGGGTTTCTCTCTGTAAAATTGTAAGGTTTTGACCTTAATCGGTAAAGCGCCTTGAGATAATGTATGTTAGGTTGTCATGCTACATAATTAATACTTAATTGAACTGAATTGAACGTGTACATCTGAGTGTAAAACTGTCAGAAAGTTTGTGCTGCTATCCCCATTTGAGAAATCATCACATTTCCATCATCTTTCAAATTTTCAAACTTGACATTTAAACTTTAATTCACAATGTAAAGGACGCTCTTCCCATTTAGGCGAGTTAGAGATGTGTGTCGTGTTTATTTGACTCCTGTTTGTTGTCTGCTGCATGTGAAATGTTTTGTAGTGCACAAGGAGACACACAGAAAACACACAGAATCCAGAAAAGCTATATACATAACACTAAGAACTCTGTAACCCTGCAGCATCATCTGTTTATCAAACTTCAAGAGGGGAAGTGGAGTAGAGGGCATGTCTTGTGTTTGCTGTAAAATCTATCCTGTTACCCGCGCTGAGCTGCTGTGTGTTTTTTATGAATGTGGCTCGGAGGTTAATGGGTACTCATGCTGACATTGTCCTTGTGTGTCCACAGGAAAACAGTCAATCGCTGTCACATCCTGAGTGGAAGCCAGAGGGGAACTTGACAGTGTTTTTCTTCCTTTCCTTTTTTTTATCAGCACCAGAGTCACCAAGTCCAACTTGTTGACTCAGTAGGAAGGAAGGCGTTCATACATGTGTGTATTTATTAGAGTATGAACATCTGTGTGTCTGCATGTGTGCAAGCCCAGCTGTTCATCTGTGCATATAGACACATGCACAAGCGTGGGTTTGTTTCCATGTTTACGCATTTGTGTGTGTATGTGTGTGTGTTTACGTACACTTATACCAGATCAGGAAGAGCTCCACAGGGAACTCCTTACCGGCAAAAACAAATCCTGTTTCCTCATTTTTCCAGCCAATGTGTGTGTGAATGTGCGTATCCACTTCATCTGTAGGTGAGAGGACAAACACTGCGGAACAAAGAGCTCACTTGCCCCATAGAGCAAAGAAACAAAACCATCTTCCTTATAGGAAGCATCTCTAACTGCATCTCTAAAAGATCGCTCCATCTTCACTTGCACAATGTTCTTTTTCAAAACACACATGCCGTGACTGTGCAAAGACGAATGCATTGATCACAGACACACAAATATACACGTTCATGTACATGTACGTACTGTGCTCTGAAACCGTTTGATTAAAGTGCTTAAATTAATTTGAGATGTCTGTTGTTTGAAGCTGCAATGTCCACATTTTGTGGACATCAGGGTCTTTCTGAAATATGAAAGTTTACAAAACTGTTAAAATGTGACATTTTACAATGGTTTAAAATGAGATAACTCACACTATATTTTCAGACTTAAACTTATTATGATTATAAGCTTATTAAGTATTGACTATAATAATGTCAGAGAGAAACAGCTGGGTTTTCAAGCCAGGTTTTAAGACTCTTGTGAACCACTCAAGAGGCTGTGGCTTTACATGATGACCTGGGACACAAGTTACACAAATTTTATTTTGTTATATTTTAGTGCACATTTACACGACTGATCACCCAGCTCAGGTCATCTTTCTTATTCCAGATAGAAATGACATAAGCTGTTAATACTGCCAGTGTTATGTGACACATTAGACAGCACTGTTTTAAATGAATATAATTCACCTGTGCTACTTTCAGCAGCTGTCAGATTCCTGCCTTTTTCTCTTGCACTAGACAAGAACAAACAACCAGATATCCCTTTTGAAATCAACACAAGCACAGTGAATCATTAAACAGCTGTTTACTGTTGTACTACGGTTTCAAGCTGTGCCTCAGGGCAGGAAGCTATTGGACATTGAGCTTTACAGCAGGATCTGTGTGGGCAGAGAGGACCTGCACAGGGCAGAGAGAAGTGAATATTCATTCGAAAAAAAGAGAATAGTTCTATCTGCTTGTATAAATAGAAGGAAATTGAATTGAGGCAATTGAATAGAATGGAAATAGAAAAGAACACAATATAATTTTGTCACATCCTGCTTTTCCCATTGAGACAGCATCTTCATTATTTGCTGCTGCATCTTTTGTGCTATAAAGAAAGAGGGGAGTTGTAGGGCAGTGGGCTATGAGAGACAGACAGAGAGAAAGAAAGATGCTGCTCTGTGCATGCATCAACTGCAAGATGTCAGCCGGAGGGGAGGACTGTGCTTCAGCCAAGACACATCTCTTAGGCAGCTGAGATACTCTGCATTCACACACATATACACATGCACACGGTGCTCACCCTTAATGCAGCTTAAATGGTGGACAAGGAAAAGCTTTTTGAAAGCATATCTATAAAGATAGGAAAGATAGTTTATGAATAATTTGTCGCCTCAAGGGACTTATGCTGGAGGAGGGTGTGTGTGTGTGTGTGTGTGTGTGTGTGTGTGTGTGTGTGTGTGTGTGTGTGTGTGTGTGTGTGTGTGTGTGTGTGTGTGTGTGTGTGTGTGGTGGGGGTGGGGGGTGGTTGATCAGAGCAGCCTCTTGTCAGAATACTGGATCTGGATAACAGCAGGAGGAGTTGAGATCCCATACAGAGAAAAGAGAACAACACACACAATACTAACACAATCTCACACACACAAAGAAATACACAGAATATGAGGTATGCATTCTACATTGTCGTCATCGTCGGCACCAGGTTTCCAGAGCTTTATCCAGGACTGTTTTATTTGACCAGCCCCAAATCTTTCTGACAGACAAAAAAAACAAAAACTATCATCATTATGAAATGTAAATGAGAGTGTGTGAGTGTGTTAGAGAGAGAGAAACAGATAAGGAAAGTGAGAGACAGGTACATAGTCAAAGACACACACATACACACAGAGACACACACACTGTCGAGTTTCATCACCTATTTGTCACTGAAAGGAGAGGACCGCAAGTACACATACACACACAGTGTGTTATAGTCTGTCAGTCAGACAGACAAGCAGGAAGGGGGTCAATTATGGTACTAATGATCCTGCTATGAATAAACCAGTTGGAGGAAGTAGCGCTCCCATTAGGCTTCCCTCCTCAGGCTATTAATAACCAGAGAACTAATGCCTCCTCCACAATCAATACGCTCACCAACGAGGACACGGTTAAAGACACACTTCAGAAGAGGGGACAGAGTCTGTAATGGACACTGTGACTGCGGCAAAGTTTTAAATATGTATCAAACATTAGGAATGTAAAATCTTCTTTTTGTAATCCAAGGCCTAACAGGGATTAAAGATGCCGTTAGACTAGAGATATTTTTGGGCTCGAGGCTTCAAAGAGTTTTGTATATTATCACTTTTGATTGAACCGTTCTTCAAAGAAAGAGAATAAAGAGAACAAGAATGACAGGATCTATAAATGTTTGCCAGGAAAAAAAAACTGTCAATTTCCTTTTGGATTTCCAAAACCATGGATTATGTTTAATATTATATGTGTCTCATATATATTTACACTTAAAGCAAAACCCCCCTTGTGTGTGCCTCTAATGATTGCACTGAAATTATTTGATTTCATCGCACAAATTTCAAGTTTAAAGGAGTTGGGAGGAGGAGGGAGCTGGGTACAACTAAACCCAGCTAATATACTGTAAGTTCATCTGTCACCGGGGTTTATATTCTTTCATGAACTGAGGACATACAGTGCATCAGCTTTAGTGTAAAATTATGTCTCCAAATTGCAGATTGAACAGGAGGGTGGAGCTGATTGAAAATTTCCTGTGACAGGAAAAAAGAAGGGGTCACCTTTTTTTTTTCCTGCAAATGGACTGTCAAATCCATCAAGCTGATCAGGAGAGGTTTGGTCCATGGCCCTGTCTCACTCAGCTGAAATCAAGAAGACTCCCCCAGGGCTGAGCTGTTACTAGATCTCATGGCTTGTCTGACAAAAGAGAAGAGCGACAGATGTATGGATCAATACAATGCTGCAACGCCAAATTGAATTTTTTCAAGAAGAAAAAGACTGAATCTTTTTATGTCTGTCCACAGATGTGGATTGGCTGGTGTGTGGCGTCTATGAGCCTTGTTGGCTACATCTTGGATCATGAAAGTGGTGTTATTGTTGTCTGGTTAACTCAATAATCTCCAACATAGAGAACTCTCATCTTTGTAGAAACCAGTGAACCCATGGTTATATGGGTTTGACTTTGTGTGAACGAGTGAACCTTTAAGCCTACTGAAGTGGGATTGGTTTGCTGAGGGAAAGAAATGGGTGAGAGGCATGGGAGAGATCCTGTGACATTATCCATCCATCCCATCCATCCACCCTTCCAGTACTAATCCCTCACTGCCTGGCACACACGTGTCACACTAACTCCAAAACAAAACAACAAAGGCCTCAGAAAAAAGAGGCAGGATCTGTGTCTGTCTTTGATCACCACACTTTCAAACTGTGTAATGTAAGATGCAGCCCCACCCTCCAGCTTTTGCTTCCACAGAAACAAAAGAGAAAAAACTCACAAAGGTGTGTTTTATTAGTTAGCTGCCTTTCAGATGATATTCAGTTGGGTTTCAAAGCTTTTTGTTAATGAGACGGTGACAGTCCTTCCAAGAGAGTGTGTGTGTGTGTGTGTGTGTGTGTGTGTGTGTGTGTGTGTGTGTGTGTGTGTGTGTGTGCATCAAGGGAGAGCATGTCCATTATCAGCCTGTAGCTGAAGCACATTAGTGAGGAGGAGGAAAAGAAAGAAGAGATGATAAGGCTCATGAAGTTAAAGACAAACATTGTGTCAGCCGTTGAGAAAGGACACGCACACAAAGAAACAAAGACACAAAGAATTTCCAGACAAACGTGTTTTCACTACTTGAGTTCATTTTCTTCGAAGATTAACTTCTACAGTGCGATAGCAGCATTGTTTTTTCTGCATGGCACGGATTAAACAGGCAAGAACACAAGAGGCACAGACCTCTAAAGTGACCTTAGTTTTGTCCAGGAACCTAGTTGTAATAATTTGTAATAAATAAAAAAATATATAAAAAAATATAAAATATAAAAATATATAAAAATATATAAAATAATAATATAAATATAAAAAAATTAATCTTTGTTGACATACCATAACTTTAAACTTACACTGAACTTTTGAAGAAGAATGACAACTTACACAACTTACACTGAACTTTTCTACACAAATGCACAAACTATTTACACAATATAGAAGCACTTCAGTAGTTCCTATAAAGCTTGATTAATTAGTGTACAAAAAAACACAGCGTTACCCTCCACGACTCCACGTCTGTCAGTTCACTAACAGAAACAGTGCAAATGATTGGACCTGATTTTAGAATTTATTCGTATGCTGGAGCAAAACGCAGATGGAACTTGAAAACCGCATGGTAGGATTGACATTGTGGGAGGTGGCATGGCTAACGGACTAACAGAAACATTTCACAAGTTGAATTAGACCAGTTTGTTGTCATTAGCCTCCATTAATGTTCTTACATTCCTTTCACCGTTCCTCCTTCGCTGCTCAGTCTGATTAAACTCTGCAGTGAGCATGTGTCTCTGCTCCTCGTACGAAAGGGAAGAAAAATCTGATGTAACTTCAGTCACAATACATTTCAACATAGCCTGCGTGGTTTGTTCTCAAATTACAGTAATTCAAATGAAATACGTTTTTATTCGAAATTGTTCCGACATGACCCTTTGAAAAAGTATCAGCTGTTATATTTAATGTTCAATTGTAAGAAATTGCTCCCTCTGTGGGGAGCAGAGAGAGGGAAAAGTCATTTTTTTAAACCCAAAGCAAACTGAATTGAGTCAACTGACAGGCCTATTACATCTCCACATGAAGCTGTAAAAGTTATCCACATCCGTTATCCGCATGCTGCACCTGACCTGTAAATGTGGGTTCAGCCTGTCTATCAAGGCCTTTCTCCCCCTCCCTTTTAATGCTTTGGGAAATCCCGGCAATGGCTTTGCTGTTAGAGTGGAACATAAAGAGAGAGGGGAAAGCAGCTATAAAATTGATTTTTAATAGGTCTCAGCTCATTACGTTTCTGTGTCTGTGTGTATCTGCGTGTACTGGTTGGGGGTGGGGACATGAGCAATGGCTGCCAGGGCAGTTTAATACAACAGTCGTCACACCTGACGTTCTGTAGCCAATGGTGAAGAGCGAGAGCCACTGACTGCTTTTAGTGTCATGTCATGCTCACACACACACACACACACACACACACACACACACACACACACACACACACACACACACACACACACACACACACACACACACACACACACACTTCACAAATGTTTCTCATTTGAAGACTGATCTGTTGGTGTAGACAGATGAAGAACTCTCCACAGTCCCTGAAATTGCCTCTTTGAATGATTGAATGCATGGGGAAAGCAAATGAAATTCCACTGGTCACACCTGGTCCCGAACCAGTAGAGATGAAGATTGAGGAACCGCAAAACCACTACGGGGTCCAGTTCATACCAGTCCATTTCACTGGTCAGGTTCTTATAGACAGTCAGTGTGAGAGCCCACATTCATATGCCTCAATAACAAAATTTTATTCCTGTCAGTAAAACAAGAAACACCACAAGCTAAAAATAAAATTGAGAAAAGATGATTGGCTGCTCTTTAACACAAAGTCATTTCATGGTTCATGGCCAGAATTCATGCAACATCTGAAGGATGTTAAACCTTTAAGGTAACCTCCAGTCTTAAACATCGTATTAAGACTGGAGGTCACAACATTTTTTCAACTGTAGATAAGCTGCCCTGTCTGTTGCATAAAGTCCTGTTACATTTTTCCTTTCTCAAACTAATAACATTAGCAAACATTTTTTAACAGAGACACATCAGAACTGAAGAAAGAGAAGTGCAACAGGGCAATCACTGAAATCAAATTTTGAAGAGGAGATATTTTTAGGCACATGAGGGTCCTGTTAAACCATGTAGGGAGCCTGATGTACAGTGTGCTTCCACACATGTGACTCTGCATTAATACAGTTTATTAGATCATTTGTCTGTCTTCCATGTTATCAACTTTTTGTCATAATTCACATTTTCGAAGGTTTCTTCTTGTTCAGTATAAGTCTTGTTTTTGTCTTGGGAAAAAAAATCTATCAGAATTTTTGCTGGTGAAATCAATACTGTACTAAACCGAACTTTTTCTTTGATGCTAAAGGGAATATGGATGGATATGCTGTATGCCATGTTTTATTGATAAAGGCCACAAACTTTAACTGAACTGGATTTTATAGAGAAATGCACAGAGTACATACTGTGGATGCTCTTTACCTCTGCACCTATAGGGCTCTTTTTAAGGATGATGTTGCCCATGTGAGAATCAGTAATTAGCACACGAAAACACAGCATTACCCTTCTCTAAACTCCATTGTGAGTTGATCAGATCTGCAGCACACAGTTTTGGGAACGGTATTTGGGCACAACACAAGAAATAATTTAAACTGGCCAAGATATTATCCTCGTGTTGTAAATCCATGGTGGATTAATTAGCTTTGATATACCAGTCAGGAATACTGTTGTGCTGTGTGTTCTGCATATATAGTATACAGTACCTTGTTATTAGAAAACCTATTGATATCACAATTCTCCTGCGATTTCAGCAGTGTTAACAGCACAAGCCCACAGTGGCCACACATCCTTGCCTTGGGCACCCCTCCCTCTCATCCCTCTATTCTGTTTCATCCTTTATTCAGAGATTTCCTTCCGCACATCCGTCCCTCTCTTCAGTGCTACATACCGCTCTCCCCAGTGACTGCCTGTTACACTGGGAAGCACCCTGCATTTCCCCTCCCTGCAGTGCATGCATTGTGTAAGTGTGTGTCTGTAAAGCAGTGTGGGTGTGTTGACCTTCAGCTGTGGTGTAACTTCAGTCACAAATGGACACACTTCCTGAGTCAAACCCACGCATCACCCAACTGTCCAGGATGTACAGCCCTGTCCTGCTTTCCCCATATGTTCAGCTCCTCTTCTTCTTCTCACCCCCACCCCCACAACTCACAGTCCACCCCACCCTCTCCCATCACTTCCTTGCACTACAGCCCTCCAGCTCCACTTCTCTGATGGATGCTCAGTGGAGCCTCATGCCTCCTCCCTTGATCCCTTTTTCTTCCTCCTCTATTACTCCATCCTCTTTGACCCTCCTCCTCTTATCAAGCCCTCATACTCTCTCACTTTTCCTGCCTTCTCTCTTTAACCTCTTCACCCGCTCCTACCTTTTCCTCCCACCTTCTGGTCCCAGCATCCTTGACTTTTCACTCCCATAAACCTCCTCCATTTAACCATGGAATGGGCATGTTCTTAATTTACATACCTCTCCAGCTGCCATCCTAATTAATGTGAACACAGAGGTCATAATGTTTGCATAATACACTGTACGTCTCATGTGCTGGCTTACACGTGCAGTTTTCCAGTGTGCTTAGCATAGTCTTTCCTTTTCACTATTACTATCTGTGTGATCTGTGAAAGAGCTCATACTCTGGCATCTACTAAAGCACCTTCCCCATCTAGGTACTGTTCTTGTTCTTGCCTGATGTGTAGGTTGCGTTAGGTTTCGGGTGCAAAGGTCTTAGTGTAGAGGCACAAGCCCAGTGGTGTTTGGAACAACTTGCCTGAGGAGATGTTTCTTCCTTCAGCTTAACAATTTGACATTTTGGGAAAATACGCTTATTCTCATTCTTGCGTTACTTCAAAATTTTACTTATTAACACTTTATAGAAACAGAAATGTAAAAACCTTTTTACATCATGGAAGAACTGGATCTGTGTAAATTAGTGAGCTAAGCCACTAGCCTCCTGACTGGAACTTCATATTCAGCGTGCCGACATGATGGAGGTCTTGATCTTCTACTAAAACTCTTGGAAAGAAAGAGGTAAGTGTCGCTGTGTCCAAAGCTTCTTTGTAAAACAGAATAAATGAAGAATTTTATTTTTCAAGTGTTGTTCAATTTTGCTCAGTCCACATGAGCTCGCACCCCTTACATTTTCTTCAAATACAATAAAAACACCTGAAAGAAAGCAAGATAATAATGTGACCATGTGTCCAACACACTATGGCAGAAATAAACTTACAACACTCTCACACTTTGATCCTATACATTTAACAAAAACTGAGTTATGTCAAATGTCTTGTACTGTAACCTACAGTCATCTGTCATATCAAAAAGACTGGACATGTCCAGCAGAAATTTTCAGGAAAAGCTCAACTCGAAGATCATGATCAAAAGGACAGTAGAAAATTAAAATGCATTCTGTTCACAAACACATCCAAATCACACGCTTCCTGTTCCTGGCACCTGTTGGTCTGACCAACTCTCCACCATTCTTAGCCTCTTCATTCACTTTTTAATAATTGCAATAAATTTTGTTTTTTTAAATTTAATAGACGACTGTCTTATGTGACCTCTGTAGCCTCCATGGAGGCCAGGGCATGCTGGGAACATCCCGTGTGCACGGCCACAGCTGATCTTCCTCTCTGTGCTGGTGTGTTAACAGGCCCTGTGGAGAGCACATTTACACACAGACACGCGTGCACAGACACACACATACACAGCACCATCCATGTCCTGTCTCACCATAACAGCCTGAACAAGTTGTTGTGTGCGGTACACATGCAGCATATGGAGAGCAGTGACGTGCGCAGCAAAGCTTAATGTGATGCAATCAATACTTTCAATGCTACACCGCCAAGGTTACAGCGGAGGAAAAGCACATGTGCTCCGTCCCCGTGTGGAAGACGAGAACAGTGTCTTCCAACGTGAGCCTGATCATGATTCATCTCATGAACGTGATTATCATTTGTTAGTCAAGAGAGAAGATCTGTTCCATATCATGATAGGATGGATAAATTATCTGAATGTCTCTCTCTCAAATGGTGACAAGCACGTGGTTGTGTGCTGGTTGTATGACTTTCATAAAATCAGACAGAGAATCAGACACAATAATACTGAGTGAGGTGAAAAGGACAGGTGCATGCTAGTGTTCTAAAAACAACAGTTTGTTATCATAATTTGACATAGTGTGGCACACAGCTCATGGAGCCATTTATCAAACTTCAAAACCTTTAGCGCCTGATTATCGCAGCTTACATCAGTGATCATTCTCCTTCTCAAAGTCATAACTCAGTTGAATCTGAACACACAGACATGATGCACATATTTTTAGATTCAGTGTGATTTACACCTTCCAAGGATATCATTAAGTCTGATGTCCATGAGTGAATAACTGTTTATTGATCCACTTGGTAATTACAGATTTTCTCAATTACAGATGACTCAAGAACTTGCCTGAGAATCATCATGTTTTATTCAGTACCAAAGAAACTCTGGGAGAGTTGTCTCTATGTCGACAATGGGAACTTCTAACATCAAATTCTGCTCACTAATGCCAAGACGTAAACAAATATAGGCTAAAAATAATGGTGCTCAAATTTTAGCCCACGGCATAACTCACTGAATCCACTGCAGCATTAATAATCATGTTTGCATCCCCGAAATTCAGGCCATGATTATCTGCCAAGTAGACATAAGATGGACTAATAATAACAGTAACAAAATATGCTAATATACATTCGTGTCATGTTGCACTGTCAAGTGCGGGGGTGCCTGTGGGGCTGATAACAGTGGGTATAGGAGGGAGTTTTTCTGAGGGGGGGCATCGTTGCAGGACGTGACAGCCCCTAGTATAGATGTTTTTCTGTGATAGACAAAGATGTTGTTATCCTCATATGAGAGATAATGTAGCTTCTCGTCCTTTTCGTAATGCTTCAGGACATGTATCTAACAATGTCGTGTGTAAAACATGTACCAGATAAATGTCACGACCAAGCTGCACTAACATTCAGTGCACACTGAAGCTGCTGCAGGCTCGATGCTCACGACAGCAGCAAGTCAGCTACGAAGGGTGTGTGTGTGTGTGTGTGTGTGTGAGACCGTTCTCTAAGTACGTTTGAACTATGGATGATTACACAGGAGAGAGGCTGTGCTGACGTCAGAGAACGCATTGCTGATGCAAAGGCTGGGCAGCCAGTGAGTAACAGCAGCCAGCTTCTCCCTGGAGTATCCTTCCTCCATTCATCCCCGTTATTCTTTGTTGTGAGGCGGCGAAGGCTCTGGATCAGTCCGTACCAGAGTGCGTGAATCACAGATAAAGGCGACCAAGGCAGTATGACGAAAGGGAGAGGGAGGGAGATGCAGATGTCGGTGTGGAGTTGCTGCTGGCTTTGCGAGGCAGTGATGATGCAGGCAGCCCCCTCTTCCGCCTCTCTAATTCATGCTGAATGTGCTTGTCATTCAGATCCAAAGCTCTGCATGTGTCAGAAAATCCTCTGCAATGGGGAAAAAAAGGGACCAGTGGGAAAAAAAGGGATGGAGAGAGAAAAGTATAAATTGTGAAAAAAGTATCTTCAGTAAGTAAAGCACTGACAACATGCTTTTACCGTTGACCATTAACCTCATAGCAATGTCTGAAACACCCACAGGATATTACTGCGGAAACACTCTAATCCCCACACACTGACACTGATTGATGCTCCCTTAACACTGGATTCATGACAGTTTCTAATGGCCCCATTAATAAATCATTACACGCTGACATCGATGTGTGCCAGCTACATCCGTCAAGGCGGGGTCACCAAGTTCGTCCCAATAGATGTGGCTCCAGACACTCCCGCCCCCCACCCCCTACGGACAGGACCCCACCCTGCCCTGGCATTGTCTTTACTACACACGGCAGGCATTTACAATGGCCAGGAAGAGGCAAGGAATCAGGGTGGGGATGGAGATGGGCCCAGGGGCTGTAAGGCCTTGAAACCCACTTGTAGTCATCAAACCCTGCCACACAATTCCCTAACAGTAAAGCACTGTAACAGGCACTTTAGGTATATGGCAAATCACTGCTTAATCAGGTCTCATGCTCACTGATCTGCGACTTTTGCAGCTAGGTGTCCTTGGACTTACCTTCATATTAGAATATTTAATGTTTTACCTGCAATGTAAAGTTAATTATGCAGGAGGAAGTGTGCCTCAAGCAAGAAAGAGTCTGGAGAGCGAGGGTTGTTGATTGGGTGTGCAGCAGATCTGATTTTAATACAGAGAGACTGGAGTAACCACAGCCTTAACTTCATCTTAACCAGGTGTTAACAATACCTTAACTATTTCCCACTATTTCCCTTCTCAACCAAACAGTTCCAAGATCTGTGGAACCAGAAGAACCAGGAACTAAAAAGTTCCTTTCGCACATCTTCTTTGTGTTTCCACTGGTGGTTGCACACACACACTCTCTCTGTTTCTGTTTGTCTGGCCCTGTTTTTAAACTGTTCGGGAAGCTGATGACATAACGTTGTTAATAAACATCACAAGAAATTTCCATCCCTCATGATAATATTGACACTGCTGGCTCCCAGACCATCATCTGTATTTTGTAAATGAGGCTGTACACAAGTTGAAGCAGCTGCTTGATCTGTGACCGACCAATCGGCGCTGTTCAGCACTGCATGTTCTGTCTGATTGTTCCTGAACTTTCATTGGAAAGTTCTGCCGTCAGAGCAGGGACTTTTTCACACATGGAACTATTGCAGAGGAACTACATTAAGTCCCTGTTTCCTAAGTTTGAAACATAAGTAAAATTCCTGAGTTCCTCAAAAGCTTCTTGACTGCTGGATGTAATCCAGGGTTTTACAGAATCGTCCAGTATTGACATAGTTGTCTGCTGATAGGATGGGACCAATGCTACCTTATTTCCTTATTTCAAACAAAGCCTTACTTTGCACTTCTTTTATTGGGACTTATAGATTGCTGTGAACTGTTATTATTATTTTAGTATTCTAGTTATCTTATAATACTTTTGAATTTGCACTTCTTTTATTAGCTTTTATAGATACGTTCTTTTGTCATCGTTACTTATGCTGCTACTATTATTTATGACTGCAAGAATGTTTTGTAATTGCACTGACCTCACTAAACAAATTCCTTATGACTTAGTCGTTTGGCAATAAAGTATTGAATCTTTATATGAATCTTGAATCCTTGAATCTTTAATCTTACTGATAAATCTTGGTTCATACACTGTAGTTATTTTAACGGTTCTTCTTTATTGTGTTATCTTTCATATACATATATAGTAGTAGAGTAGACTTGTAGTTCATGTGTGTTATAGCAGCATCCATTCAAGCTTATTTCTAATCAGAGCTCCTAACTTAAGTGACTTATTTATTGGACTCTAATCATACAGGCACACATCATGCCTCCTATTTATCATGTTTTTAGAGATTAGTGTTTGATGTTTATTATTTTGTGGACACACAGGGACACAGGGACTCTGCAGTCTCCTTATTTTGCTATGTTTTGCCCAATTACATATATGCATATATAGTCTGAAGGTGAGATCTCTGAAAAATGACACAAACAAAAAAGACTTGCTTTGACAAAAGAAAGGAAGAACAGGAAAATAGATTCTGAAAGAGGAAAAGTTATACCGGTAAAAGACCCTGTGGAGTTTTTCTCATAAACAAATGTGTGTGTGTGAACGTGCATCTTTGTTAGCACACACTGGAACACACAAAGCAGGAATGCACTCATAAAAACATTGCTCCATAGCATTGCTACAGGTCAAAAACTCCACAGGGAACCTTTAAGTATATTGTCAGTTTCCTGAATGGAAGTGCTCAAGGTTTAAAGTGACATAGTCACGAGCTGTACATACAGTATATTAAACAGAGCCTGCACATGACCCACCTACATGCAAGTATGATAGATTTTCTTCTGAGATCTGTGAGACCATGTGTTGTTGTGTACACAACATCTCACCTTGTCTTTCTAACTTTAACTGCGTAATGTATGTGAAATCAACCAGAGCAGACAGATGTTGGGAAGAAGTGTGACCTAACAAGGATCCAGTGACAAGGAACTATACTGCGTCCTTTATGGTACACTGCATTGTACAGAACCCAAATATTGACTCATGCAAGATCAGTGAAGTGCATCAGCTCCTGCTTTGTCCGTGTCTCGTCTCAGGTGGTCAAGCCAATGGAAGCTCATCAACTCCATGCAAGGAGATAACATGTTATCTCCTTGTTTCTTGCCACATCCTAAAGAGCACTCAAGTGCTCTGAGATGATGCTCTTTTATTCCCAAGTCCCAGTGAAGCACTGTTTACATTGTTTTTTGAGCACAATAAAGACACGTCACCACTCACATCCTTCACGTGCCCTTTCCTGATAACTAATGCACAGGATCCTCCTCCAGCCTAATGTTTTAGAGGCTTTTTCCCTTCTTCTGTTCTTCATAACTGTACCAGTCAGTTGCATATTAAATGTGACCCAAAGGTTTTATGGTTGTGAGGAAGTGATTATGGTGTACTAAGCAGAGTTTCAGCCAAACACACCACAACCAGCTTGGTCTCTAAAAAACAGTTCTTCTGTGGCCAGAGCATGTGACTCCAGAATGCAAAGCATTTTCTGAAGAGAGCTATGAAACTAAATGTTTTTTTTTTTTCATCGGGAATATAAATGTAAGTCAAGTTTATTTGTATTACACCTTTCAACAAAGAGGCAACTCAGAATATCATATTTAAAACATAACAGGCATTATGAGAAGAAACAAGAGAATAGCTAAATGATGTTTCAGTAGAATTTTATAAAGTCAAATAAAATAGAAGATAAATATAAGCTCACATAGAATAAAACATGTTAAACAGGAGAATAAAAGTTAAAACAGCGCAACTAAACTGTGGTGCAAGATCTGAATAAACAGTCGAAGGTTTAACTTAATAACATGCAGAAGCAAACAGAAAAGTCTAAAGACTTAAAGTCTTTAGTCATCAGCCCTGATTTTAAAGAACTGCAGGTTGGCTCAGATCTCAAGTTCCTGATATGTGTTTCATAAAAACTGAATGCTGCTTCTAACTTATACTAACTCTGGGGACAGTTAGCAGACCTGTCCCAAATGTCTGTCCCAAATGAATGTTTGTTCATGTTAACAATGACTCTTCCATCCACATAAATCTTAGTCATGGTGCTTCACAGGGTTCTGTGCTGATTCATTTCAAACTATATATATGCTTCCTTTACTCAGTATTATCAGGAAGCACCACATAAAGTGATGTGCAAGAGCTTCCAGTTTTCCAGTCTGTGTACTAATACGTTGTGGCCACAATCTATATTTAACTGAATGTCATTCAGACTGCACTGTGGTACAGATACCTGACTAGAAAACATCCAAACAACTGTTTTAGGCCAAGAAGGCGTCAAGGCATTGAAAAACAGCCTTTATAGGATCAAACTGTATCATCAACTGAACTGGTTTTAAATGGGATGTAATGCAGACCTGAGACAGAGGAACCGGCCGCTTGTCTTACTTTCTAACTTCTGTCAATGTAGAATGGATAAAAGGAATGACAACTGACAGACTGCAGCTATGGAGTGAGAAACAAGAGCGAGCAGCATCCTGGAAACAGCAGTTCGGCAGGTCACCAGTTTGACCTTTGAACCTTAACCCATGATTCTTAGCTGCCAATGGTCATGCCCATCTCTCCTCATAAGGCACTTAAGTAATTTTCTTAATTTGGTTCTGAGGGATATAATAAGGATTTAATTGTGGGTTGACCCCTCCCCCATGGCCCAGTCTTCCACGCACACACACACGCACACACACACACACACTGACAGGTCCTGGTCTCAGGAGGCTTATGAAGAGAGGCAGAGCCCAGCAGGTCTGGAATTCACTGATTATCTCCAGATTTCCCCAGAGGGCTCACGGCTCTGGCTTGAGAATGTCCTCAGTGTTTCTATTTTCAACACGAGACGTAATACCTAAATAGAAATGTAATTGTTATTTCTATGTGAGCCCTTAAAAGGATATAATTCAATTCATGTAGTGTTTTGTGTACATGAGATGTAGTGCTTTTTCTGGTAGGAATTTGTTATTGTCTGGTATTTTTTTAATTTTGATTAATCCAAAAAGAGTGGATCTGGATCCAAAGGTCTGATGCCAACATCAATTTAAACGTGTGGTGGAGGATTAACACTTTAACGGCACCAGCTTTTAAAATATGATAAAGGGTTTTCACACATCTTTGCAGGGCTTTGTGTAGCTTTTAAAGATGTGAGTACACTCTTTGAAATCTTGGGATTGTTTGCTTTGTACCATGTTGGATAACAGCACCTTAACACATGCACAGAGCAGGGGTACTGAGCAAGTAAGTCAACAGTGTATTACTGCACTATTATACTGAATTATGGCTAATTCCATGGGGCAAAAAAAAAGTAAGAGTAATGCCACTATCACACCAGAATCCAGTCCCCATTCATTTGAGTGGAGAAGGGGTCAAGATGTATTTGCTTCCTGTCGCTCTCATCAATTCAGTCTGACTGAACTTTGACCTGCAAAATAACGAGACTCACCTTCCAGAGAAAAGGTAGTGTTGTCCTTTGTTTCACTCAGCTTTGATTGTTTCTATCCTGTCATGCTGAAATGCCACAGTAGAGTTTGAAGGGAACACTGTGTGGCTGGAAGTCAATACAAGGACAGGGACAGAGAGTAACAGGGCTGCAGAACTTGATCTAGCCTCAGTCTTGAGCCAAGTTTTGAGATATTTTCTTAATGATCGTGGACTTGTCTTGGTCTCATATGTGTTCTGATTCAGACTTATCTTGGTCTCAACAACATTTCAACAACATGGCCCCAGATGATGAATCCTACTGACTTTTCATCTAGCGCCACCAGCAGGTCAATATTCCCACTTAGGCTGTGAAGTCTCTCAACAACTACTCAGTGGACTGACACAGAATTTTATCCATCCATTCATGGTTCTCAGCTGATGAATCCTATTGACTCTGGCGATTCCCTTATCCTCTGTGCCACCATGAGGTTCACATTTCTGGCTTTTACTGAAAGGTCTTGACAACTACTGAAAGCACTGCAATGACATTTAGTATAGACATTCATGTTCCCCTCAGGATGAATTGTTTTATTACCGTTTATTAACTTTTATGTTGTAATAACTTTAATAATCCCTTTCATCTAGTCAAAATTTTAATTTGTCCGGTACTTTGTTTTACGACTCTCTACATGCAAAATGAATGAAGTTCTCCACAGCCTCAGCTGTATTTTGTGTTAAGTGTTAATTAGCAAATGTTAGCATGCTTATACGCCAGTGTAAGACTGCGAACTTGATAAACATTGTACTAGTTAAACATAAGGCAGTTACAAGGCTGCAGGCCCTGATGGCATCAGCCCCAGGACTCTTAGGACCTGTGCCAGCCAGCTGTCTGCTGTTCTCCAGCATCTCTTCAACATTTCAACAACATGGCCCCAGATGATGAATCCTACTGACTTTTCATCTAGCGCCACCAGCAGGTCAATATTCCCACTTAGGCTGTGAAGTCTCTCAACAACTACTCAGTGGACTGACACAGAATTTTATCCATCCATTCATGGTTCTCAGCTGATGAATCCTATTGACTCTGGCGATTCCCTTATCCTCTGTGCCACCATGAGGTTCACATTTCTGGCTTTTACTGAAAGGTCTTGACAACTACTGAAAGCACTGCAATGACATTTAGTATAGACATTCATGTTCCCCTCAGGATGAATTGTTTTATTACCGTTTATTAACTTTTATGTTGTAATAACTTTAATAATCCCTTTCATCTAGTCAAAATTTTAATTTGTCCGGTACTTTGTTTTACGACTCTCTACATGCAAAATGAATGAAGTTCTCCACAGCCTCAGCTGTATTTTGTGTTAAGTGTTAATTAGCAAATGTTAGCATGCTTATACGCCAGTGTAAGACTGCGAACTTGATAAACATTGTACTAGTTAAACATAAGGCAGTTACAAGGCTGCAGGCCCTGATGGCATCAGCCCCAGGACTCTTAGGACCTGTGCCAGCCAGCTGTCTGCTGTTCTCCAGCATCTCTTCAACCTGAGCCTCAGCTTGGAGAGGGTACCGCTTCTCTGGAAGACCTCCTGCCTGGTTCCTGTACCCAAGAAGTCATCTCCATCTGGCCTCAGTGATTACCGTCCAGTTGCCCTCACATCCCATGTGATGAAGGTGCTGGAGAGGTTGGTGTTGGCTCACTTGAGGCCGCGGGTGAGGTCTTCTCTGGACCCTCTGCAGTTTGCCTACCAGCCATGTCTGGGGGTGGATGATGCCGTCATCTATCTGCTGCAGCGAGCTCACTCACACCTGGATGGTGGTGGAGGCACGGTGAGAATCACATTCTTTGATTTCTCCAGTGCCTTCAACACCATCCAGCCTCCATTACTGGGTGATAAGCTGCGGCTGATGGGTGCTGGTGGGTCCACTGTCTCCTGGATCACTGATTACCTGACAGACAGGCCACAGTTCGTCCGGCTGGGTAGCGTCCTGTCTGATGTGGTGATGAGTGGTGTAGGAGCCCCACAGGGCACTGTGCTTTCTCCGTTCCTGTTCACCTTATACACCTCTGACTTTCAGTACAACTCAGAGTCATGTCACTTACAGAAATTTTCTGACGACTCTGCAGTTGTGGGGTGTATAAGCGGGGGACGGGAGGAGGAGTACAGGGGGCTGGTGGACAGATTTGTGGAGTGGGCTGGAGGAAATCACCTGCTGCTTAATGTGGACAAGACCAGAGAGTTGGTGATTGACTTCAGGAGGAAGGGGACAGCCTCACAGCCCCTTTGCATCCTGGGTAAGGATGTGGAGGAGGTTGAGGAGTACAAGTACCTGGGAGTGACCATTGATAACAGACTGAGCTGGAAGACCAACAGCACAGCTGTGTACAAGAAGACCTGCAGCAGACTCTACTTCCTGAGGAAGCTGAGGTCCTTCAATGTGTGCAGTAAGATGCTGGAGATCTTTTACCAGTCTGTGGTAGCCAGCACTCTGTTCTCCTCTGTGGTCTGCTGGGGGGGCAGCATTGCAGCCAGTGACGCCAACAGACTGAACAAACTGATCAGGAAGGCTGGCTCTGTCATTGGCTGCAGACAGGAGACTTTTGAAGCAGTGGTGGAGAGGAGGACACTGAACAAACTGTTATCCATCATGGATAACCCTGATCACCCTCTCCACCCTGTACTGGACAGACAACGGAGCGCCTTTTCCAAAAGGCTCCGACAGCTTCGTTGTCAAAAGGACCGCTACAGGAAATCTTTCCTGCCTCATGCCATAAGACTGTTTAACACCTCATCACTGTGTCACAGATAACACTGCTGTACATGACAGATCTGACACAAGGTTCAGCTTCAACTGCACATTTTGTTTTTGTACTTAGATCTTATATTTCTATTCAAATGGCACACTTCCTTTTTTACTCTTATTTTAAAATCCTATTTCTGTAAATAATGTCTATATTGTTTATTTTTACCACTAGAGGTTTATATTTGGAGGCTGAGTGCCTGTGTATTGCTGCTGTGATAGTGAAATTTCCCAGCTTGGGATGAATAAAGTATTTCTATTCTATTCTATTCTATTCTATAAGTGTGTTAGCATGCTAATGTTAGCAGTACACCCTCACAGACCTGCCAGCGCGACTGTAGACTCATTTTATTTTTGCTCGCTCTTTTAAGCAGACGCTGCTCAGCTGTCAGTTCCTCATGGAGAGACAAAGTCCTCATGCGCTGCTCTGCACTGTCATTTTTATGTGCAATTAATGCTTGTTTTTCAGTTTCTTTTTGCCATGTCACAACTGAGCATCCTCATTTGGACTTGGTCTGGATGCAGTCTCAAAACTACTTTATTCAAACCTGCCTCCAACTCGATGTAGGTGGTCTGGCCCTCAGCCATGTTAGGTTTTTGATTAAAATGGGTATAATTTTCAACTAGTGGAGTGCTATTGTTACCTCTAGTGAGCTACAGGGGTTGATGCTTACATGTCAACATTATTTCATGCCCCTCCTGCTTTTCACTACATGATGCAAGCAAATTTTGGTTTGTTAGTTTTGGTCTTAAAAATGGCAGTATCATTTAAGTATCTGTCAGACCCCTCTGTATGTTTTCTTAATCACTGGAGTGTAACTGATGCAGTGTCCTTGACATCCTCCAAAGGACTGAGGGATTTTAAACGTGATCCTGAATCACATTATCATTGTGCAGTAGGGGTGAACATGATATGTACACATTTCAAACAGTTGCTTCTGTTTGCCCTCATCTCTCTCATTCTGTCTCTACATGCCTGTGTTTGTGTGAACTGACGCACACTCGAGTCATGCACGTCAAAATCAGCAGAAGAAACAAATTACAAATAGAAAATAAACACATTGTCGTATATTTTCACAACATAGTTTGCATAACCATGTAAAAATTCCATTTATATGAGCGTTTTGCACTTAGACACACAGACACCTACGCCCATCACTGCGGGCAAGCACCATCCCCAGCATGGCTTCCCCCATCCTTCTCTCCTCTCCTCTAGCTGTGATCTGATTGGTTGTTGGATGGGTGAGGCTCACTGCAGAGGCAGAAACGAGGGGAGGGGGGCTTCCCCCGCTTAGCACGACTTGCACTCACACACACTAAACTAACTGCCTACCTACACACACGCACGCACACACACACACAGGGAATCCCTCCTTTTCTCTTTTCAACACATGTCCCGTTTTCAGTTACACACCACTATTAAATTATTCACAGCACAGCCAGGTCTGAATGTGCTGTACACCAGATATGATGAAGTGGTTCTGAGCATCTCTGAGCCCCTCATTGTTTTTGAGAGTTTCACCTCATTTTACCTTTGCCAAGAGGAGTTGGGGATACATATCTACCAAAGTGAGATTCCCACCGGTGTGTTATTAATAGTGGAGTCTAAGGTTTAGTGCTGACGGTTAAGCATAGTTATGCCTTCATAGGGAAAGAAAACCCACGCTGGGGTGCAGCTGTCGAGTGCAGACGTTAGGTCAGGTTTCACTATTCATGTGCATGTGTGTCTGTGTTTGTGTGTCACAGCACCAAAACTGGCATGAGGGAGCCCCCAGTGGATCAAGAGAGGCTCATTGGGAAGTATCTCCAATTCATGTGTATTGGGTGTGTACCTGTCAGTGTGTGTGTGTGTGTGTGCGCGCATGAGAGAGGATGTACACATCAGAATGGACCAAAATGGGCACAACAACCTTTTATATCTCATCTGTGCCATTTAAGAAGAATCCAGAGAAAGGATGAAGGCGTCAGGTGCTCTCATCAAATGACATTGCTGAAGGTCATTGATGATAATGTTACATGGTGGGACAGTGGTGTCCTCTGTTGTTATCTGGCTGTGGCTTTTACCCAAAAGCACAGCTGCCAACTAGAAAGGGTAAATCATGTGACACAACAAGCCAAAGCAAGCCAAGCAATCACAAAATAATTATTTATGAATAAGATTTTTTTAAAATTCATAAGTATCTACTTTGGCATGTGTCAGCAAAACACAGCAGTGATGTGAATATGTGTAATTTTCCTTTTCTGCATTGGAAAACCAACTGTACTGCAGCCTTACTAATAATAACTGAGCTGTAATGTGAATGGAGACACCCTTATATGGAAAAGGAGCCACAGAGGCAGGGAGCTGTGGAGTTATCTCATGCACAACGGTCACGGATGACATCAGTGTCAGGCTGACCCTCCACTAAAAAGGCCTGGACACTCTCCCTCTCGCTCCATATGTACAGACCCTCACTCACTCTTCCATACATTGCATGCAAGTCTACGTCATGTTTAAAGGTCTGGCTGTCAGCAGCTCCAGGATAGAGAGTCACAAGACAGGCAGAGCAGGCGCATTGTGGCCCAGGCCAGCTCCACATGGTGCTGTAAACTGTAAAGTTGGCCAAGCCGCAAATGTACCATGAGGAATGTGAAGAATGATGGGGACCAGTGTGAGAGACTCGTGGATCCTGTCAGCTCTGATAAGATCATGTGAGACATTCTGGCTCCAAGGTTCTTGTTTTAGGCCTGATTAGAATGTGTGTGTGTGTGTGTGTGTGTGTGTGTGTGTGTGTGTGTGTGTGTGTGTGTGAGTGTGAGTGTGAGTGTGAGTGTGAGCCCATGGTATCTTTTCATCAGGTGACAGGGGTCAGGCCATCAATTAGATAAGTATAATGATCAGCTGATTCCTTAGTCCCTATTTTTGTAAGGAGGAGTGTTCTGTACTGTAGGTGGCCGCAGCAGTCTCACAGGCCCCTGCCTCTGGGGATAAGTGATTATGATTTACACAATTTATATACCCAATCTACAATACATTGATTCTACTAGCAAGTATTGTCTGTGTGTAAAGCTTCATGTTTCTTACTCCCCTGTGCCATAGACTAAACTGTTGGCCAGAAAGTATTAACTTGACCTTGACTCTACAGCCACACCAGCAGATGTTTCAGGCACTTTCAGTTTGTTCTGGGTGCTTTTACCTAAAACCATCCAGTACAACTACTGAACAAATTAAAATGCTGACCTGCTTATACCGCTCGATTAAAAATCAGGGGGATCACCAAAGTTAAAATACTAGTTAGTTAGGTTACTGAATTACTTATCATTAAATGTTAACCTCATGGTTGTCACTGAAATCAGCAGGATTCATCCTCTGGGATCATGAATTTCTGCACAAAATAGTTAAGATATGTCAGTATGGACCAAACAATACAAAAGTATAGACTAAATCCAGCCTTATCCTCTAATAACATCATAGTTTCATTCAAAAGTCAAACTCAGTTTTGACTTTTTGTGTAAGCAGGCATCAGCTGATCAAAGCAGTGCCTGACAGAGGGAGGAAGGGAGGACAATTGTTTATGCATTACACCGACATGTGCATGCCATATGCTGCATGCATGCAGAATATAAGTTAATTATGCATGTTTGCTCTATATATTCTGCATGTGTGTCAGTTTTGTTCACCAGCTTCAGGAGGATAATTGAGTGTATTGCATATTATTATCATTATATTGTGCATTTTAAACATGACTTTGTTTGTAGGATTTATCAGTCTTCAGAAGAGGAGCCCTGATATATCATGTTTGAAACTGCAGAGTGAAATCCTGCCATTTATTATTTATTGTCTGATACAGCCTCTGCGAACGAACAACGAAGCTGACACGGTCATTTGTTAATGGAGACCTCCACACACTAACAGAAGGTGGTAATTTAGTTTCCCTATCATGAGCCAAGAAAGTCACGCAGGTCATGAAATAATTTGAGACCATTAATAACAAACTGAATATTTATTATCATCATTATTATCTATATTTATAATTATTTTCTGTGTCTCACTCAGACATAATTGCCCATTTTTGGCTCTGAAATGAAACAACCCCAGCTGTGTGGTCTGTTGAACATATCTGTGCCACAGTTGGTGAGGATATCCTCTGATGCATAAAACACACACACCTTTCTGTTCTGTTTCCATGGCTACCTGGGTATTCTATTAACCCTTCACTTGGAAGATTATCCCAATTTCATATTCATGAATGAGGCAATTATGATTTTTCATGTGTATGCAAACCCCATAGGCAAGAGCAAACAGTTTATGAAGTAAATTGCTGATGAATGTCAAATGAATATTATGTTCTGTTTACCCTGAGAAGACAAATATCCCTCTGAAATCATTTGGAGCACTAAGTAAACTTTACATAGTGTTAATTGTGTTTGATGTAGCTTTTGAGTCAAACATCATCAAATTTCCTGGGCTTTTGCCTTAACTGTTCTTTTTACCTCTTCACCGCTGCCATTTCCAGCCTACTTCACCTCAGTGTGCCCTCAAAGTCCTTGATCTATTCTTTTCCTCTCCATTCATATTCCATCCTCTCAGTGTAAACTCTGTCTCTTCCCTTCTTTCTATCATTGGGCCAAGAAAATCAGTTACTACAGGGCTGAAGTTAAGTTCACTTCAGCCAAGTCAGAGACGAGTCTAAGTCACAGCAGCTCAGTCAAAACCAAGTAAAGAAATAAATAAAACTCAGACTCATTTCATTTTTCAAGTTCAGAACAAACTAACCACAAAAGACTGATACCTTGGCCCATAGACTTTCCAATATCTGAGAAAGTTTCACAAACATTAAAACCTTGAAATGATAAAATCTACATTCATAGATTCATAATTCGAGGCATAATAATTGACCTTGTTGACATCTTGTCTTCAGTTCTATAGATGTCACTTTTATCTCGGTGATCTAAGGAGAAAAAGCTTCTCTAGGCACAATACCATGAGTGGCCACTGGGACAAACTGGCAGAGCTGTATCCAGTTCTCCTAATACACCTACTGTCACCCACTAGAGAATACAAAACTTCTCACTGCTGAGATTCACTAGCAGAAGCGGGGCGGATCACACATGAGATGAAGAGGTGCACAGAGAGAAGAGAGAGTGAGACAATCCAGCTGGATTATGTTGAGACCAAAGAATTGATGGGCAAGACCAGCAGCCAAGACCAAGACAAATCTGAGATAAAACACTCCCGAGACTGAATCCAACATGATTTTAAAAAAAAGTATGTAACCTTTCAGGAGCAGCTTAGCATCTACTAGTGTTTTATTCAGTGTAAAGGGTTATCACAGTAACGACCTGGCAGCACATCTACAAGGTTTTACAAATCCACTGACCAGCCAAGCTTGAACTCAAGTCATAAATGAACCTGCTCCCCTGCTCTCTTCTCTCCTCCTCCCTGCGTGCCCTTGTTCTCCAGAGAGCTGAAACAAGGTTTAACAACATGCCTCATTTATTATTCTGTTACAATTAACGTCAGGTAAGGATGATAGATATACTGCTGAGGTAACAAGGGCAAGTTTAGAGAAGATGCTGCATGGTTATGGCCTTTTCTTTATCTAAACGATTTGTTCAATTCAATAATGAAGCTTTTTTTTAGTGCTCTCCTATTGCCCTGCCTTTCTTCGTGAAGGTCAGAGGTCAGGGACAGATATAAAACAACTCGACATAAAGGTTTAAAAAACCTGGGGACCTCATGTTGGAGGACAATCTCCTAAAACACGTGACCTCCCAACCCCCCAAACCGCCACCACTCCCCAAGGCTGCTTCCAAACTGTGATGCCGTGCACTTCCTACATACAAACTGTCTCTCACACCCATATACACACTGTCACGCACACACACACACCCGTTACACCACATGCTCCTCAGAGGACACGCAGGGCAGTGGGAGATGAAAAGTGATGACAGATTTGTCATGTCTGTCACTGCTCATAGAAAGCCATCTTTGTTACCTGGAGTTTCATCCCCATGATAAATGGCATGAATGTAACCAGTCATAGATTACAATTAGTTAATTAAGACAAGAACATCTGTTGGTGGAGCTCTTTAGACCCTGTATTGTACACGTTTCTGTGTGTGTCTAGGTGTGTGTGTGTCCCTGTGTTACCGTGTGCTTATGCGTGGTGAAAGAAAGAAAGTAAGATGTGGTAAAAGCCAAAGTTTGATCCATCTGTCAAGTGAATTTTGAGTTAAAATGATCCACCTTCCATGAAGTTAAAATACAGCTTAAATACAGCCGAACACTCACTTTAGTGGTTCTGTTTGTGCTGGTGATATTTTCATATTATGTACTATGTACATAATATAATATGTAAGACAGTACGCAGTGCTTACTGTCCGATGTAATTTAGTAATGCCCAAGTTTGCACTTTTTTATTTTTAACGTTAACTAAGCATTGCTTACTGTCCAACGATGTTCATTGTTTGGTAGCTTCACACCACGCATGCATAAATTTATTTTAAAAATTTACAATAGAAAGAGTTAAAACTGACCTTGTTTGCAGTTGGAGGTTTTCTCAGTTTCTTTTATAATGAGGGTCTGTGGGGGGAAATGTCTTTTAGGGGATTTTTGCAAACCTGCAAGTGATCACTGTGGAAAAATTTCAACAAAACTGAGTTGCAGCACCATGTCCAGCTATTAAAACATTCAGGACACACACACACACACACACACACACACACACAGTATAAGCAGTTATCAAACACGTGTTGAACAGGTAGAACACTAACTTGCAGAAATGTGACATCTTTGCTCCTCCTGTAGTCAACTCACACAGCCCCCTCCTTTCCACTAAACTGGTGTTTTTAGCGAAATACTGTGAACAAGCTAAAATCAAACACTAATTTTATGGAAGGGTTGAATCTAATTAGCTATGTATATAAACATTTGGTGACTTTGAGGCTGAGACCAACCAGGCAAATATTACACAGAAAATAATTCTAATTAGCTGATGCTAATAGTAATCTAACTAATAATAATTTTACATTTAACACATTACATTGCATTTATCAATATTTATATCTATATATATACATTTATAAATTTAAAAACCCCGAAAGAGGCAGAAAAGAATGACATGGACCTAGTGAGAGCTGGGCTCTGTGTTGAAGGTGATCAGGGCAGAATGTGGCCAGGTGTGTGTTAACAGTGCTGTGCTGTTGTCTCTTGCGTGACAGAGTGTGTAACAGGTGGACTTTCCTACTCGTGACTCACTGCAGGCAATAAAAAGGTGCAAACAGATGAACAAAAACTAGGCCAAGGAGATATAAGATACTCTTTGTATATAGCATAGTTTGAGCGGACATTGCTTTGATTGTTCAAAGAATTGAGATAAAAACATTATATGTCATAAACTTTGTTCAGCATAGATCTACTTTATTACGTGACACAAGTCAATGACCTTAATGCCTTGTCCATTGCTTTTCCTGTTAAAATACTATAAAATGTCTGTGTTTCTCATCTTAGGTGTTACTGCAATGCATTCCTTCCTGTGAAAAGTTGCACAGTATTTTGCTTTGTATAGCAAAGCACAAGTGCCCTTGTGTTAGAAGGTCATGTTACTTATTTTTTGAGGCATTGGAGGTCTGCTGTTACAAGGAGTAGAAAATAACCCCAGGTAATAACCCAATGCAGCCCACAAATTTCACAACTGTAAGCTTAGAACAAGAAGTACGCTTTACGTACAGCTGGATATGGCTGTATGTGGTTGCCATACAACCACTCAAGCCTACAAAAGAAACAACTCAAACCTTTCAGACATGCACAGCATGCAGTGCTGGGCAAGACCAATGGCAATTTGTAAATTACCAATTTCCAATCATTTGAACATGGCAAGAATGGAGAATTGTGTTGATAAATTTGATAACTGATTGATAATTTACTCCCTCCGTCATCAACACACACTCATGTAAAAATGTGAAGGGGATACCTCTGTCTCGCACAGATAATGCTTTGACTCATTGCTCATCAAATAACTCAGGTGCATTTTGTGCCCGTGCTTCTCTCACATGAACCAAAGCGTCTTTCTCACTGGTTGAAACTGAAAGTAGCAACAGTGACTGTGATACAGAGCTGTGAACCACTAGTCTAGCCTGGGATGAGGATGTGGCAGAGGTACCAACTCTATAGGCGGTGGACGGTGACAGAATAGGGGAAATGAATGAGTGGTAGTGAAGCTGTAAATTTCCCACAAACACAACAACACTGATCAACACTGTAAACTACAGAAAACAACTAGTGTTTACAAGGAAGCATTTCTACTACTGCTACTCTCAGTTGTGTGCTTGCAATCTTTTATACTCCATACTGCCCACACTGCTGACAGTTGTTTGCTGTATAAATTTGTTGGGAAGTATGGTATGCTGGGGCCTGATGTCGCCTCTGAGTGTCAGTGATTGTCCGTCATATGCAGCATTCACGCACATGTTGGCAGGGTGAGAAGAACAGGAAAATCAGTGAACCCAGACACAAACAATCAGCCCCTATGAAATTAGCTGAAGCAACTGTATTGGTTTTCAGAAGATGTAACTGTCAGCCGTGATGCATTTGCAGCCATTATGCTCGAAGACTGTCAACACATCTGTAGTTCTTTTCACCAAGAGGCAGATACTATAACATTCAGAAATTCCTGATATCTCCATATCTGGGGATGAGGAGTCGGAGGTTAACATATATGGTATTTTCCAACTTGACTGCTCATAATTACAGTTTAATTGTAATGTCATGAACACAGCAACTCTTCACAGATTTTGGGGGGTTGGGGGGAAACTGGATTTTCTCTTGAACAAGCTAAATAACTTTTGTTGTAATTAAGTCTATAGAACAAGGTCAGAATCAATTAACCATTTGTAATAAAGTGACTGTACATGTAATCAGCAACTGATGTGACAAGTGGTAGTTGTGCTGATAGAAGCATGATTGGTGTATGTTCTTTTAAACATAAATGTCCAGCAGATTCATTGTTGAAATTTCTTTTTTAATGCTGTTTTATGGTCTTTGCAATAATGATATTAATAATAATAATAATTATAAAATAATGAAATATTTCTGGGTTATTTCCAAAAATTTGTAAACCATTTTGCACTTTGTAGAGGTTGGTTTCTCTCTTTGTCTCTGTCTTTCTCTCTCACACACGCACACACACACACACACACACACACACACACCCACACCCACACCAACACAAAGCCGCCCCCCCCAACTCAAGCCCCCACCAAGACCTGCGGATGATCCCCAGACATTGTTATGGCCACTGAGAAGGCGGGCCTTGCACACACACTCACGAGTTCAACGAGGGCGTTTGAGGGAGGGGCACAAGGGGGATTGATGTGAGCGTTTTAGGAGACATGTGGGGGCAGTGAGGAGGATTGTTCACTCTAGAAAATATCTGGGGGTGTTTTCCTCGAGTGCGAGCGACTGGGTGAGCACATGTGTGTCTGTCCTGCCTGGTCAGCAGCAGCTTCCTTTGGGGGCCGAATGACTTACTACTGCAGGGTTAACAAGGTAGCCAACCACCAACTGTACACTATCAGCATAGGGTGGAAGGTCACAGTGCAAAAGTGGACAAGTGTGTGTTAATATATCAGTCATTGTATGTGATATTTGTGAGGCACGTGGTATCTAACACCAAAGCACAGATCAGTACAAAGCCATTCTCCTCTGGATTCTTCCTCTTCACCAAGTCAGCCACACCCCGACTCGCCACCCCTTCCCCCGCCCCTCTAATTCCCCCATCCTCTATCCAACCTCTAAAGAGTATAGATGTTCACATATGCATATATTCACACAAGGACACCCCCACCCCACCCAGAGCGTACAGAAACACACACTGTGCATTTCATTACCTTCAGCTCATTACCACATGGGGATTAACTATCAGAGGACTACATGATGGAGAGCAGGTCTGGGATGGGCAGCAGCGTGAAAACCACAGCAGCTACACCATCATCATTAGCATGCCACTCAGGCAAGAGAAACACAAGCACGTGTGTTTAGTCCTATAGATTTCCATTTTACATGTACATACACTATACTAAGCAGTAGTGATTTCAGTCCAATTACTAAGTCATAAATTCATGCATGAAAAAATCAGTGAGGCAGGCAACAAGGAATTAATCATTTGCAGATTTTCTAAAACATTATCTTTGATCAGATGAGATTGTGTAATTGGATTTATTGTGCACGGGGGGATGGCTTTCTCGTGCGACTTTCTTAGAAATCTTTCATTTTAAATATGAACGTGTGAATAATTGCGCACATCCAGAATAATGAAAATAAATAATCTATAAATCATTGCATGCATGAGGAGGATAAGTAAAGCTTATTAACCCTTGAAATGGTGGCTGGAGATGCAGTTTCCTCTCTTACAGATTAAGTTGGTATGGAAATTAAATTAGTACAATTTTATCATTCTAAACTGTAAACGATGATACTGTAAAGTACAGCAAAGTGAAAATGCTGCAAACATGAGAAACAAATCATTACAGACCCATGTTCAAATACAATCTCTAATTTCAAACCCTGGTGTAGATCTTTGCAGATCCACTTGGCACTTGGACCAGGGACCTGAGTTGTACAGTGTCCAAATTATATTCAGTTTGATTGCACTGGGTAAGTTGGTCTTTGTCAGTGTATCTAATACCTGAAACTTGTTATAACCTCTGGTCACAATGGTGTGTAGTAATCATCACAGGAGGTAAAGTGTGTTTTTTGAGTTGAGATAGAAAGTATGAACTATGAAGTGCGTCGCTATTGTTTCTGTTTTTGTTTTTTTGTTTTTTAACCTTCGCTGTTTCCTTTGTTTTTCTTTAACTAGTTATGCCTGCTGGGTCCATTTCAGACCCCTAAAGTATGGTCCACCATTAGAAGATAATAGAAATCACTTAATACAAATTAGCTCCTACACTCGGATCAAATCAGAATTTAGACCAGTCCATAAAGTGAGGTACTATTAAAAACAGAAAAGACCAAATCCTTTTGTTTTATCTCCCCCTTTGGTCGTACATAAGCCTGCAGTAAAGATTTACTGCTAATTTGACTGAAAACGCATTTACTACCTGTTCTCTGTTTCTTAACATGAGGAGTTTTCTTGTGTTAACTACCCTCTAAAGAGAGGTCATCCCCAGGGTCATCGCCTCCCTCTCCCTCCCTGCTGTGCTTCCAGTCTCTCCTCTCTCCCTTTCAGTGAGGGCATCAGGGTTAAACTGCCCCTTTTCTTTTCCCGCTTCTTCTTGTGCTTTTCCATCTCTCTCCTTTCCCATTAGTTCTCCTGCTTCCCGAAGACCTCCACAAGGAAAACCCCAGCTCTCTCCCCTCACTCGTTTTCTCACTTTCCCCACACGTCTTTTTAGGGGTCAGCCTGTGACCTTGTCCCTTTCACCCTTATTGACCCCTAAACTGATTGTTCTGCGGCCAGTCCTTCTGTCAGCATGCTCCTCTAAAGGTTTGATTTATTTCACTAACTACAACACCGGCAAGCAGGCCTCCGTCTGGGTCAAGCACCTCACTCGCACATTGTTACAAGTTAATGTGGTGAGTTGAGTGATCTGTAACAGCAGAGACTCTTTTCACCTCTTCAAATCTGCTGCTGCTGACCATGGGTGGTGGCGTCAGAGAACACACACACACACATACACGTCATGAAAAATGATTCTGTCCCACCCACTTATGGTGTATATCATGCTGTATATATGTCTCTTTAGAAAATCACATACAGAGACCACACAGAAATGTTTACACATTTACACTAGCACTTCTGAATATCCACCAGGATAGACGAGATGTGCAAAGTGAATTTTTGTGTTTTTCGCCCAAACTGTTTTGTGCAGTCAGTGTGCATGTGCCACAGTCAGTTTACCAACTCTACAGCAACTGTGGACTGTGACAGTTCAGACTCTGACTGATCTGTTTTTCTCTTGTCACTGTATGTGCATGCAGTGGGGGCATATTTCCATGGGATAAGCTCACATTTTTCTGTCATGTTTTAATATTTTCACCTCAATAAAGACTTTTTTTTTTTTTTTTGCCGTAAAGGAATAGTTCAACATTTCAAGAAATACCAAGAATCTAATGAGAAGATTGATACTGGTCATATGTCTGTATGTCTGATATGAATCTGCTGATCTGCTCAGCATAAAAAGTGGAAGCAGGCCAAAAAACATGTAAGCTGTAAACCCACAACATACCACAGCATAAAAAAAAGTGGATTAAGGTAAAGGTTTGTTGACTTTCAAAACTGCAATTCCCTCGAAGCATTGTTACCTTGTCACTCAAGTTCTTATCTTAGCTTGTCCAGCCAAGAAAAAGTTCCAGCTTTTAACTCCCTGTAAAACCACTACTTGTCATTTTTGTCGTTTTTTTTTAAACTAATTAAACAAACATATAATAAGAGTGAGTTTCATTGATGCTGGTAGGCAGATTGTTGAAACTTTGGAAAAGCAGGACTGTGTTCAACTCTACATCTACATCTACTCTACATCTTCTGGTATCCTTCTGTTAACGTTATAAACGAGTGCACTGCCTCTAACATATGACACATACAGAAGTAAAAGCATGTCGGTTAATACATCCTCAGATAGTTTTGCACATGGATATACATGCACATATATACTATTAGGACTGAATGGAAATCATGACAACACGTGTCCGTATTCACACATATAAGTGCACACAAACAAATGTGCGCAAATAATACTGCACATTACCATAAAAACTTAGTGTTTAGCAGACAGCGTCCATGAAGGGGAAAGCTCATGCAACCAAGGGGAAAGGAATGCATGTTGGTTGCAGAGGGTCATGGGTCACACTGCGCTGGTCAATAGTAACACACACAGGCTGGAACTTATCAAAATGCAGTGGGATGGAGCTATAAAAGCCACATTAAGCTGTCAAATAATCAGTAATTTATAAAGCGTATGTTCATCTTCAATTGTGTTTCATTGGGAATTAGATGACCACTGTTTTTTTTATACTTGCCACTGAAGAGCTAACTAATGTAAATAATCAATTACTTTGATTCCCTTCATACAGAACACCTCTGTCCTTGCTATCAAAGCTGCTCATTGAAAAATCCATATTGTATCAATAATCTTTATTAGCCTTTTATTGCGCTCATGTGTGGGTTGTATAGCTCTGCAAATAATATGTCAGGAATTCCATTTAGTGAAATCAAGTGTAAAACAATCTTGTCTATGTACTTTTCTGCAGAATGCATTTCACATCACATAGAATAAATCACAGTTGAAGCCTAGCCCACCTGTGGTGTAGTAAACCTGTGGGAATGAATCTGAGATGAATGCAATACACTGACACACTTGACAGGGGTTTGGCAAGCTCACGTGCCAAAACTCACACAGGACTCAACAATCTTTGTGCTTTTTTTTTTCCACACATATTGAGTTGCCACCTGCCTGATCAGAATGACAGGGTGACACCCCCCCCAATGCAAGTGTTCACACATAGTGAGCATGAATGGTTCAATCTTCACGTGTACCTCTTATTTTCAGAACATTCTATCCTCATGTAGTGCAGATATTCTCCATTCTCAAGGAGCTCCTCCTCTGAACCACAAATCCGACCCCTCCCGCCTTCTCCTCCTCTCCTCCCTCTCCAACACCTCCATCAGAGCCCCTCATTGAAAATCAGTTGCCATGAAACAAGATTGGAGACTGAAGTGGAGAAGTGGCGGGAATCCTGTGATGCAGAGAAGGGTGGACTGTAGTAGGGGAGATAGGGAGAGATGAGAAGGAGTGACGTTGACAGATGACACAGATGACGGTGACACAGGGACTGAGAATGACAGAGATAAGAATAAATATGAGAGAGAAGAAAGAGGGAAAGAGCAGAAAAAGAAGGGAAGGAAAGAAGGGAAAAATCATAAAGGTTAGGAGGAATTTCAGACTTGCATTGAGGAAGGCAACCTGTTTTTTAAAAGACCTAGTGAATTTAAATAGGCTATTTTAATGAGGCTTAACTTTCAAAGTGCTATATGTAATATTTTTATCACTACGTAGTCAACGATAGCATTATCTTTACTTACGTTAACTTTACTCACGTGAATGCTCTGTCATGTTTTAATATTTAAAGTGTAAGTGTACTCAAAATGTTCTTGTTGGTGTTTACAGCTGATTAAAAATTCAAAGATGGGGTAAAATGTGTGATCGGTGTTCGGATGCAACCCCCTCCAGGGTGTGCAGATAACAAGATCAACAATCCAAAAAAAATGGTAACAGAATATACAACTGACATCTAGTACATGAGTCCAAAGACAGTAATAACAATGCTGAATTAATCACTGTATACAAAGCTAGAATGTTGGCACTCAACGCATTCTTCAAATGGCCACGAACAAAATGGGCCCTCAATGCTTACAGCTCCAGGAAGGAGAGGTGCTTTAGATCCATAGCCAGCCGTCAGCCACAGAGGAGGGTTTCAGCCTGTGATCTAGTGATTGATGAGGGCCTTAATGGAGCACTGTGGAGACGAAAAGCCAAGGAGGAAATGCCTCCCATCTCCCAACCATTGATTAGCAACAAGACAAAATGGTTAAACACCATGCAGGCAATGCTGTGGTGTGTGTGTGTGCACATGCAAGCACTTCAAAACTGTCTATTTAGCTGCATGTGTTTTCATTCTTACATATGTGTGTGTGCACGCGTCTCCAATGATAGTGCTGTAAAACGTGCACGTTTGTATTAGAGTGAATGCATAAATGTGTATGTGAGGATATGAAACTGACTCGCACTACTCCTACTAATGGGAGCATATTTGATAAGAGACACTCACACCACTCAGCCAGACGATAATGCAAACACAGATCCGTCCTCTTGGCGTTTCTATTCCAAGATGGCCTGCTTTCTTGGAAAGCTAAATGGAGCATTAGCAGATGGTGTGTGTATTTTAGTGTTTTTTTTTTTCCCCATAGTGGGAAGTAGTTATTTATTTTCTATGTAACTAGATAGCAAGAAGGGAAGAACAGAGAAGCTTATTGGATGATTTTAATGTACAAATGGTTTGTGTTTCCAAGAAAAACAAGTGCTGTGATGCCTTCTCACCTAAAATGAACTGCTGCTATATGGACGCTTTAACACACAATATGAAACACAAAGTACAAAGTCATCGTCGATGCAGTTCTGTCAAATCATGTTGTGTCACTGTTGCATCTCAGTCTGCATCAACGTTTTATCTCCACATCAAGACTTACAAAGCAAAGTGTGCATGACAAAAAAGCCAAGCCTTTTTCAAAACTGCCTGAACGTGAATCATGATGGGCATTCAAGTACCAGAGAGTAGCCTTTGAAGTCAAAATTGAAAGAAGCGTTGAGGAGAAAGGGTGAAAAAAAAAACTGTCCGCCCTCACTTTCCCTCCTTTTTCCAGTCTCTTTGTGTCCCCTGTGAACTTGCTGTCCTTGGATGAGACACAAAAGATCCCGAGGAGAAAGGCCCCAGAATCACCGCGACCGCCACACACAGATCTTTTTACTGGCGCTGGCCGCTGGAGCCACAAACCCAATGCCCACTCTCCCCTAATGTGTGTGTGTGTACACCCCCACCTCACATAAGATATGGCTCCTTCTTCCCACATTAAACCAAAAAGGAATGTGACCATCAAACTAAGCAGAATCCCATTGATCTGAGAGACGGACGAAAACCTTTCCTTTCTGAACTGAAAGAAAAAGTTCCATCTGGATTAATTAACTTCAAATTACACGTCCCACTGCAGATTACCATTTAAATTATATTCAGAACTCAGCATCAGTAAATTTCATGTTTGTAAGCTAGCTTGGTAATTATATGGCTAGCACAATCTGTCCACATGCTACCAAAAAAAAAAAAAAAATCCCTCATTATTCTGATTTGAGGAAGGTCTGTGCATTAATCCTAAAATATAATCCTAATATAAACAAATGTTAATCTTAGCATGTAAGGTTTGTTTTAACTTTATTTAACATTCAAACAAATCTTCTAAGGCTTAGAAGAACAACAAACACATTGAGTAAATAAATAAAGTCATAAAAGATGGAAATGGAGCTGCTCAAAATAAAGATTATTAACTTTACTAACAATTTTAAAAACACGTCACCATCCTTTAACTTCTGAGTATAGCAAGGTGTGGCAGTCCCTGGTTCCGTGAATTGCAAACAAACGAGCACAAAAAGCGCTCTGTATCCCTGACTATGTGCTCTGAAAGTACCATTGTATTACTTGTTTGCTGAAATGAATCCTGGAGGCCTAGGGACAAAGCAGAGGAGGGCTGCTATGAATGAGTTTCTACAGAGTCTTAGCTGCACGCAGAAGAAGCTAAACTCTTGTGAAAACTTCCTAGTTCACTTCCTTGGCTGTGACCCCCACTCGTTCAATCCCACCCACAATGATCCAGCATGGGAATGCCAGAGGAGGAGGCGGGACGAGGCTGCCAGGCAACATTCCACGGCTCAGACTCTGGCAGATCCGAGAAACAAAAGCACTTGCAAAGACAAGGGTAGGTAGAGGCATGAAAGAGGAGGAGGGAAGAGAAGGCGAGATTATGAGTTAGAGTGAGAGAAGAAGGAGATAGAACAAAGCTGGGGAAGGCGAGGAGAAGGAGGATGTACAAAAAGGGTAGGGAAGAGGAGGCATGTAGGTCTATGAGAGAGAGAGAGAGAGAGAGAGAGAGAGAGAGAGAGAGAGAGAGAGAGAGAGAGAGAGAGAGAGAGAGAAGGGAGGGAGGCTTGAAGGCTGGACCCCATTCCTCTTCCCATGGTCTGTACAGACACAGGACCACACTAGGTCCTGCTCTCACACAGCACTGCCCTCAAACATCCGTCACATCTCATTACTGCTGACGCAGGGCTCCCAAAGAGAACTGGAAGGGCATGATGAAATTGGGGTCAAAGTGAATTTGAAGGCATGTGATGAGGACCATTAGGTTATGGGGTGTCTTGTAGAGCACAGACCTTTGTCTCTCCATCAGAGTGGCATCTCAGATTTAAGGCCATAAAGAAGAGAGGCCATCAAATGATCTTTTCAACATTGCTTTAATCATTTGGAGATGATCTGAGGCTGCTTATATATAATAGAAATTGGGAAATAATGCATGAAGAAATGCTAAAATATAAAGTAATGCTACTGAGTGAAGCTAAGTTTTCACTGTGATTGAAGGCGTATCTTTGGAAATTGGTGGCGTAGTGACTCCCCACAGGGCTCGTTGATAAACTAGCTTAACTATCGCTAATCGGCCACAATAGTCTCCAAGCATCTTCCTATTTTCTTGGCACTCGGCTGTTTGCTCTGCTGTAGCAAAGAACTGAAGGGGAAATAAAGCTCAACATTTGCTTGAGGTTTAATAAAAGTTGATGGGGCATCACAGCTAATAAGCAACAATAGCTTCCTCTGTTTTTGGACTCTGCAGCTCTCCATTCTCTCAATGGTCAGGACAGTCAAGAGGGCTTGCTATAGCAAGTGAGCAAATTCTCACGTCAAGTTGAACTGAACGTGAAAAATTCACAAGGATTTATTTTGCCCTTGTAAACCACCAGCTGTGGCGATTCCACTGGAATGAACCGATTCTACCATGATTTTTTTAAATAAATACCTGTGTGAAGACAGAGATCTTTGTGCATATTTTCATTGTTTGTAGTTCTAAAGGTATTCCTGAAAAGTATTTTCTCCAACTATATTTTGAGTGAATTACTAAAAGTGAAGTTTTCATTTTTTTTCTTATAAAAATATTTCTAGCTCTACTTTTGTTGATGCTTATAAATGCACACTTCAAAAACTGAAGTTGCATATTGCCTATAGCCACCACCACCATAAAAGCATACATGCACGTGTTAGTTACTGCCCCTCTGAGGCCTCTGTTCTCTGTGGACACCAACATGTGCCTAACACTGACACTGTTACTGGGGGCCTCATTTTGCACACGAGTTTGACCATGTGGCCCTGTTTACCTCAAATTCTTCGTCTCCATTTCTCCTCTGTGTATGCAGCCATTTTGCAGAAGAGATTTGAGTCAAATATGGGGATGCCAAGGAGCCCTGGGTGTGACCAGCTAAAAGAGTTCAAAATGTTAAAAGTCTCACTATCATTTTAACATGCAATGCCTTATGAATAAGGCACCATGGAAAAACAAAATATATAATAATTTAAAAATGTTCATCCATCGCTTGAGGTTCAGTACCTTGGCAAAGACAGGAGCGGGGGACAGGAGATGTCCACTGATGACCACTGATCTTTGGATCAGTGGACAATCTGCTCTTCTTCCTGAGCCACAGTCACCCATAGTATGGAACAACATAATAGAAATTATAATAATAATTAAAAAAACAAAAAATGAAATCACTTATTTCTACCAACATCAATATAAAAATGAGGAAAGGAGTGAGGTGACAACACGGTTTCCTGCCCCAAGTGCACCACTTCGCCACAAGATAAAACTTTTCTACGCCTCGTCACAGTATTCCTGGTTGTTAACCCCAGGCTCCTGTGTGTCATGGAGGACGTAAATGTCATTTCTTAGCTGCTATGAAAAGCACAGTACATGCTCATCCAAAATGTACGAAGACATACGGGGAAACGTGCTAATGCATGTGGCCTCCGTCATGCCACATTAGTTTTCAATGTCTGTTGGCATTTCCCTACATCTTGTGAATCTGTACCATTAAGGTACAACTTGTAATAGTTCCTTTACTGTCCCCTGAATAGCAGGTTTGAACACATCAAAAAGGTCCATGGCTCATGAGAAGGAGTTCCCAAGCATCATCCACATCCATGTTCTTCATCAGCTCCTAAAAATCGTGATTTAAGAGCATTTTAACACCCGACGCTGACCTTGTCCTGGAAGCTTGCAGTTGTTCCCTATGGACCTGTGTCTGTAATCTGATGTCCTCCTGCAGCCTCTCAACCCGCACTCTGTCCTTTTCAGATAGTGCAAATGCTGCTCTGGTCCCTCTCTATCTATCTGCCAGACTTCCCCTTGCTGCACCGCTCACCCTGGCTGCAACCAATAAAACACACATCCCTACAGAAGTCAGGAGGAGGACACACAGAGGATGAAGAGGAGGAGTGAAGCAATGAGAGGAGACCTGGGCCCAGACAATAGAGACTGATGTAGAAGGGTGGATATAGGATGTATCCCCCTCCTATCACCATGGGCACTGTGAGACCTGTGGGCAGTAAGGTGGATGAGCTAGCAGCCCTAGTGAGGAATCAGAGGGGACTTGCACAAGTGTAGTTTTATGTGTTTCACAGGGACATGGCTAAAGGAAGATCCCATCGCTACCATCAACAGTTTTAAGATGGTTCAGGTGGACAGGAATAAGTGTTGAAGTGTGGTGCTACATCCCAGGTAGTTCTCACATGCTGTCTTCATTAACCCGGCAACTGGCTGTGACATTCGGCTCAGATTCTGGTAAAAGAATCATATCAGTTATGAACGAGAAGGAGAAGGTGTCCAGGTCAAGGGACCGGGAGGCAGTGATGAGGGCCCAGAAACAGCTTTCTGTGAATATCAGAGAAGGAAAGGAGGCCTATGGGAGAAAGCAGGAACTGCATGGCTTTCTACAGGAAGGGCCAGAGTCTGTGGTGGGCAGTGCCTTTTGCTTTGCTGAGGTGTGCTGGGACAGACGCCTGAGGGTGGCCCGACACCAGGAGACTCAACAAACTGATTCAGAAGGGCAGCTTAGTCCTTGCAGGGGTGGAGGTGGACCCTCTGCATGTAGTCGCAGAGAGGACCATGTTGTCAAAACTGCTCTCCATCATGGACTGGAGTTCTGGTTAGCCAGAGGTGCACATTCAGCCAGACACATTAGGGTTAATTTACTGTTACTTTACTGAACTTTTCCACTTTGGCACTTTTGTCCATACTGCAATTCTACCTTGTGCATTACTTTTTAATTTATGCACATTGCATTTGTTCATTTTTTTTTGTTGTACACTTTGTGTGTATTTATTATTACAACTATTTTATATTAGTTTTTTCACGCATTTACTTCCTCTTTCCTAACTGCGGGTTGAGCAGCTGTAACCAAGCAAATGGCCTGCAGGGATCAATAAAGTTTTTCTGATTGCAATTCTGATTCTGAAACCAACCCCTCCTCCACACAGAGTGTGACCACAGGAGGTGAAAGACAAAGCAAATCCCTGAAAAGATAGATTTTCCAAAAGCCACTAGAAACTGCAGGGTGTTTGTTTTCAAACGAAGAACCAAATCATTTGCACCGACATGACAAGGTGTGTTGTTAGGTGGTTTTCAAGTAGCTACTGAGTTGGCTGTTCTTGTAAAATGGGACAAACACCTTCATGCTGTGATGAGCAGCCTCAAGTCGGCTGCAAGTGTATCTGACTAATCAGTGCACTGCAGATCTATCAGTTGTAGGATATATAACATCAGGAATTATATAACATCAGGAATTATGTGGACACTGTGCAGTCACATTATTACATATAATTTCGTATATTAGTGATCTACTCTCATTGGTTTTTTCATCTGATCCTCAAACTTCTGGACTACTATTTTTTTAGCAAGACGTTTTGTTTTGTTTTTTTAGCATTTAATGTCATGCTATATCATTTCCTCATTTTTTTTCATCAGAATACAGCTCCACAGAATTTACAGCTGCTGCAATGTTTTCTTATTTTGTTGGGTCCAACTACTGACATTGACCAATGTGTTATGAATTTATTTGCTGATATTCAGCTGCATGACCAGTGAAATTCTTCTTTTTACTCTTGAATGATGTGTTTGTAAATATAACTAGAACAGATTGTCTTTGTATAGAACACCCAAACAAACTGGCCTCACAGAAAAAGAGAGAAAGGTTTAAGATACGAAAATGTTCTTGCGCGAACAAAAGGATTTTACAAACACTGTTTGGTTTTTAAACTGTATTCAGGAATCCACAAAAACAGTGGCTTGCCTACAACTGTAAAACATTTAGTGACAGCTATAGATGATTTTCCCACACAGAGATAACACAGAACTCCTTGACATATGCATTTAATATTTGCTGTTAGCGGGAAAAGATTTAGCACCGTGTCATTTATATAGATTCTTGGAAAAGACGTCAAACTGCCAGAGTAATGCTGGATTTATTGAGATGAGAGATCTGTGGAAACGGAGCTGCTGCAGATTAATCAGGACATTATGACGTCAAACTCTGTAACCCATGCTGGCCTAGTGGCATACTAACTCCTGCTTCGACATCATTAGTATACATATGCAGACAAACACACACACACACATACACATTCAGCTGCAAACTACAGGACACTATCACCTGCCCCACAGATGGGGTTGATTATTATGTAATCAGAATTTACACATGTACATGCACACTCAAAAACACGCATATGAACACACATGCATTCTCTGTCTCACTGCCGCTGCCCTGCTACACTGTATTAGTTCATTTTTCACTAAGATAAGTGGGATAAAGAGCTGCTTCACACGGCATGAATGTCACCCAAAGTGAGCACCCAGAGGATGACAGGGTAGGTTTGGGTGCATAAGGTGAGATTGTATAAGTGAGGGACAAATTGACCGACAGAGAAAGACAGTTTCAAAGAGGATGATGGGAACATGTTGTTCACAGGCATGTCTAGATATGATTCTGTGTCTGTGTGCTTGCTTTCTGTGCCACGCGCGTGCTACAGCCGCGACCACACATCACGGGCATGGCCATATGTGGTCATGCCCGTGATGTGAATTTATGTACGACCGAGAGTCTGTCTCTGCAGTCAAGTGAGTCAGTGTGTATGAGAGCGAGTGAGAGAAATGGGTGTATATTTAGGTTGGCATCGATGCAGTGAGACTCCACACTGCAGGGTCTGGCTGCCAGCCAAACTCCTCTGTTACCAAGGAAACATGCTGCAGCCCGGAGTCAGTGGAGAGCAACCCAGTTTAACCGTTTTTGGCTTTCTGTGGTCCACATCACAGAGGTCAACTATTCTACAGCTGTACGCACAGTCATTAAGGTCACATACACAAACGCAGAGGTACACACAGCAGTATTATCAGTATAAATGGAGCTGTTCAGTGTTATCACATAGACTAAACCTGAATATAACATTTTGATGCATGAAAAAGATTTCACTTATAAGGACTTTTAGCAAGAAATTTGCACAGCAGATCCCATAGAACTGGTTGCATTTTGAAAATATAGTCATCAATAACGTTATTGAACTAACATTTATAATCCACTTCATTTAAAATTATTTTTTAACTATTTTAGTGCAGTTTTAATAGACAGCTAGACGACTCTGTTCTGTTGTTCATCTGTTATCAAAGGCTCCAACAACAACCTGAGAATTAAAAAAAAAAAGGAAAGTAAAAGCCACAAGGCTCTGCTCTATCACATCAATTTTACTCTCCTAAATATCCGTTATTATTAAATCCTCATGTCTCGGTCACATTGTGAGCAGCATGCTGACAGGACGGAGCAGGGGCTGCTAAAGACTGACTGATCTGGTTATACAGCAGCCAATGACAAGCCACAACCCCACTGATATCTTGTTAGCTCAGCACTTTTAGCCAACATTTTGCTTTGACTGTATCACGTGTTTACAGTTTTTTACATGAAGTAGTGGCGGTGATGGAACATATATATCAACACATAAATCAGCTACCAGATTAGTCTACAACATAGCATTGGCCTTCAGAGATGCACACTGTTATTAAGCATCCCTCCAGTATAAATGTACTCTTACCTGGCAAATAAACATAAGAATCAACAACAAAGCTCTAAATAATCACCAAATTAGACAAATATGTGCAATTTTTACAGATTTTAGCAACTTGTGCAGAAGCACTTACTCTTCACTTCAAGCCAAGTTCAAACAAACAAACGCTGAGAAGTTATCATTTCTAATTTGGCAGAGAAGTGTGTGAAAAGCTGCCAGACTGCGGCAAGAAAGCTCCGAACGAATTCTTAGAAACCGAACGTCAGTCAAAAGAGGAAGGAAAGAACCGCATGACAAAACTGAACCCAGACACAGCAGTGACCCTTCTGCCCTCTGGACTGAAGAGATAACAGCATCTGTTTTCAATTCTGCTTTCCAGCGGTCTCTTTTATTCATTTCTATATCTTGAAATTGAAAGTTTTTTTATTTATGCATAGATTTCATATGTGTTTTGTTGGCTGTACCTATAGTATAGTATAGTAGTATAGTATAGTAAAAGCACATATTAACACTTCACCACAGACAATTCAAGAATCCTTCACCTACGCAAAAGAACAACACTGAGCTTTTGTCTCTACAAGAGATATACGTGTGTGGTGAAGTGCAGTGGAGAGGGGCATATTCTGCAGATAATTATTCATACTGAATATGTTGAATGTGTAAATAGGATCATTGTGAACAGTCTCAGAACCACTGAAGGCCACAGGGTAGTAGTGTTCCTTTAACTTATATCAGAGTGCCCTCTTCTGGTGGAAACAATACTGACCACATGGTTCAATCAGCTACTGCATATCTTTATTGTATGTTTGTCAAACAGACCTATTTTAAGCTTGTGATACATAGTTTTTTTCCCCCCTCCTTTCTAACTTAAGAAGTAGGAGAATTTTCTCGATACAGGAACATATGATCCTTCATTTTATCTGAAAAAATCCAAATCTCTAAATTTGGAAATCCATGTTCTTCACTGCACGGGTACAATGTACAGGACACAAACAGCTGTATGCAAAAGTTTGGGCAAATTCCACATGTTGTTGATTTTTGAAGAAAAACTAAATACATACACTGCCTGCAGCAAATAAAGCTTTTCTTCAAATTTCAGTGCACTTTTTATTTCATGAACTTAAACAGTCAGTACTTAGTGACCCCCCCTTTGGGAGACATCACAGCTTGCAGACATACAGCTGCAGGGATTTTAATTTCAGTTTTTCACTTAAAAAATCAACAACATATGGAATTTGCTTAGGGCTTCCCAAACTTGTTCATGCGACTGTATACAGACTTGCAGTGTTTGTAGATGTCTCATGTGTGCATGAGACATCTTCAAAGTCTCATGCACACATTCATGTGCAGATATATACACAGCATGCCCAAGCACATATCAATAACAAACTAAACCGACCTATCATGTACACAAAGCTGCTATTTTCTATCTGGCTATTACACTGTTTTTGAATAGTCTTGTACTGCACCTGCATTTATATCACCCTCAACAATGTTTCATAGAGTCACTGCTTTTGCTGAAATGCCCTATTCAGATGTTATTTGCCTTTGCGAGAAATGAATAGAGGAATGTACATAATATATGCTTAGTATACAGAGTATAGACACAGCGACATGTTAATCTGTGTCACTTCACTCAGAGATATTCTACGTTTTACCTATATTCCTCTCAGCTCACACTTACTACTGTATTTGACAAAAAAAAGCAATACTGAGTTCAATTCCCACGTGGGTCTGACCTTCCTTCAAAAACACGCCCTTCTGTTATTACATGAAAAGTGAACTTGCTAACAACAATAGCAAAAAAACAGGAAGATATATATGGGAAAGAGGCAGCCCCCTTCCAGTAACTCCATACAGTTCCTCTTTCTGTAGAAGTCAAACCCTCACATATTTCACTTTCAAAACTTCGCTCTTCCTGTTTTTATGGTATTCAAAAGGCCCAAATAAGTGCACAGACCACCACGCAAATACCCCTCCCCCCCCCCCCCCCCCTCCATGACTGCTCACACTGACCTCCCTGCACACATACATTAAGCCCTGGTAGAGGTGGAGACCTGACAAGTGGTGAAGGTGACAGTGCTCACTGTGTTTCTTTCTGTAAAGCTGTCACTCAGAGCTTCACCTCCCTCTGCGCCTGTAAACAAAGCTGACACTCTGACGTTGCCCTCGGGATTCGAGAGGTCCAATTCATCTCTACCAGCCTGTAAACACAAAACAGGGTATACTGCTGGGCACAAATAATGTGTGCTTGCATATTATAATGTGTGCTTGCATATTATTATCTTTACAGTAGGTGGGTTTATGGTAATGTATCCCTCATTGTGCAACAATAGGGAAATGCATCCTTATACCTCTGCTAAGAAGGCAATGTTTTCACCCATAGTTTGTTTGCTTATTTGTCAGCAGGATTAAGCAAAAATTATGGAACCAAACTTGGTGGAGGGATGGGCCATGGGCCAGTGATGAACGCATTACATTTTGGTGTGGATCTGGTTAATATGGCGGATCCAGGAATTTTTGATCACTTTCCTCAATGATTAATTAATGTTCAGCAATGTAAAGCTCCTGCAATTTCACATTAACCCTAACTGTTACATTGCATATCTATAAGTGTATTTTCATGTCAGTGTCCGAATCATCTGACATTTAAAGCATATTTTATAGACATTTCATCTGATGGAGCCTGAGTAGAAACATAGGACTGTGTAGTGCCCTATGTAAATGAAGTGTGATCTACATAGAGAGACTAAGAGTTGACAGTCACAGAGAAGGAAATGAAATGACTGTCAAAGAGTGTGTGTGTGTGTCTGTATGGGGGCAGGGCAGCAGGTCCTGTCACTTCAATTTCTTTGCTGCTTTGCTGCCTCTCTCTGGATTGTGAAACAGAGGGATACCATCTAAGACACCATCCACACACACACACACAACCACACACACACACACACACACACACACTCTCTCTCTCTCTCCCTCTCTCTCTCTCCCTTAACCACAGTCCCTGTACAGCAGTTTAGTAAGCAGTCAGGAACTGTGACCCCAGGCCCCTCTGCTGTCTGCCAGCCAAGCATGTCCTGGCCCAGCAAACAGAACATCTTTCACGGGTGGCTGCTGCTGAGCACTGCCCTGTCAGCAGCATCAGTACCAAGGAGCTGACTGACAGAAACAAAGCAGGACTGATTTCTGATGCTGGACTCATCTTCTTAAAAACATGGGGGACATTTGTTATACAGGGTGTACAGCCAGGATGCCGGGGCTTTGAACCCAATACCCCTTATTACTGGTCACTTTGGCGTTTTGGCCTCATAGGAGGTAAAACACTCACCAATCAAGTGAGCAGGCAGAGTCCCACAGCGAACAGGAAGCCAGACAAGCAAGGCAAAAGAACAGAGCACAACAGACCATATCAGCACAGTAAATGGGCGGGCAAAGCACCTGCACAGAGCCAACCACAACTGATGTTTTAGAAAAACCATCACATTAATTTTTCAACACAGTCTCCTCCTACATTTACACACACACACACACACACAAACACACATAGCAATGTCAGAATGGCAACCACTGAGCTTTGTTCATTTTCGACGTAGTAGTCTGAGCTGCTAAATCAGGACAAGGACCTACTTGAGTAATAAGCGGTTGAGACAGAGGACAGAGTACTGCACAAAGGCCGATGTTGCCCATTTTCTAAGATAGTGCTGACTTACAAATTTCAGTTACCCAAAATAGAAATACCACTTAAGCTGTTAACTTCAAACTTTCTGCATAATGACTCAAAGAGTTGAACTGCACATGCATGTAACAAGAGCTATATAACTAAGGTAAGGTAATCTCTTACCTTAGGCTATGAATTTATCACTCACCCCTCATAGCCTGTGAAGAACACATGGCAAGAGCAAGCACTGAGCCAACTATTAACCATACTCATCATACCAGGTATACAAAACTTACAAAGCAATGAAACGCACATATGATTCTGTACAGCTACACTTACACACAGATATGGATGATACTTGTCAAACTTTCACATCATCCTAAGCCTGAACTTGAATAACTGTAAATTGGAGCTATGTTTTGTATTTACACAATCTGGTTGTTGCAATGGAAACTAAAAAAAAAGTCTTTAGGGGTGACGTCAGAGTTCAGGTTACAATCAGGCAAACCACCATCAGGAGAGATGGTAATGTGTAGAGAACGTGAAGAATCCTGCCTGAGGTATCGAGTTAGCTATCAAGTTTCCTCTCTCAGTGTTCAGCACATTAGACAGAGCCAGAATAGCACAGCTGACTGCTTGACAAGGATCCTGCAAAATGTGGTGAGAGGTTTAGCTACAGTATGATTCAAAAAAAGGACGTTCCTTTCATTTAAATATACAAACAGGCCTGCAGGTATGTGAATGTTCCCTTCAGCAGAAGGTAGCTGATGTATTTGCTTTTAGTGTCACTAGATGGCAGTGTTTTACTTGTTTCTATTTTACAGTGGTCAACTTCAAATAAAGCCGGGGAGCAAACTGAACACTACGGAGGTCAAATGCTGTTTGCATCTAACATAAATCATATTTGACTTTTCTTGTGTTATAGGATCATGTAGCCATGAGAATGGGTTTCTGTGAGTGTGTTGTATGACTTCAGATATTGTCAGTGTCATCCAGTAGCATTTGAGAAAGGAAAGATAAAAGGAGGAATCTGCTGTAGATGAAACATAATAAATTCCAAAGCCGTCAACATGCTTTTTACAGCTCTTTACCAGAGCTCATAAACCAGACGCCCCTTGCTATAAATATGTAATGAAGCTACTCACACCTCTTTGAGGATGTGTATAAATATAGTTACTATGCTTTGACCATAAGAGTAGAGCCTACAGTGTTTGCAAAGTGACATAACAGCATATTCTCATTACACTGGGATTAGATTGTTATAGAAGTTGTCAAATGAGGTTTTTGACATGTAAGCATGTGTCATGTAAACAGAATTTTAATGTTTGGCTGGATAAAGACATAAAAATGTGCTGAGGATTCAAGTCGACTTACAAAAGCCTGTACAGTTGTTGCTCCACACTTATCAGAATGTATGGCCCCTTTTCTGTCCCTGTTTCTTTTTTATGTTTATTTATCATGGATATAATGGATGGATAGAACATTTTGGAAGGAGGTTTCTTTCTCTTATGAACATAATTATTATATGAGAATTAAGAATAAAGCCAAAGAAATGTAAGGATAGAGGCTGATGAACAAGCTCTACTGTGTTTTCTCCCCAGCAGCACAAAAGTTTTTAGGACATTTTTTTGTGTCAGAGATGGAGCAGCGGTTCAAAGGCCAGAAACCAGTAGTCTTAAAACCGGTCACAAAAATTACATTTTTGAGAATCTACAGTACTTCTATAGACTGTGTATTTGATTAAAAACAAAACTCGCACTGTCATGAGATGATAAGACCTTATATTGCCTCTTCCCTCTGAGCATTGCTGCACTCCAAATTGAAAGAATATCAGCTTCCCATTGAGCTATTCTTAGAGATCCACCACAGCAGACAAGACACAGGTCTACTATAACAGCAGTTGTTTACAAAACACAACACACTGTATCCAGAAACTTGGAAGTCCTCTGGGGATTACAGCCTCTGTGCTGCGCCGGGGTACATTTCCAATGATGTACTCCCTGTAAAATCTCTGTGGAATGTGTGTGCCACCCTGTTACCCCATGCTAGGAATAACTGGACAGGCATTGCAGTGGCTCAGCCTCATACCACACAATTATCTCAATTAACACCAGCCACGGGGCCTGCTGTAGGCCTGAGAGAACAGCATTGTGTGGGTGCTGTTTCGGATTCAGCAGATGGAAAAAGGTTGGAGGGAGAGGGGAGAAGAGAGGAAGGAGAGATAGCTCATGCTGTAACGTGACTCTGCTGCGACTCTCTCGGCCATTGCTCCTCATTCCATTGTTTGATATTTGCCTTGGCAGGAACACGAGGCATCATAAAACATGCATCCTGAACATAACTTCGGTAAACCCACCAGGACTTAGTCTACTAGCCATCGTATCTTTCTCCCTCCAACCACCTGTGCTGCCATCACAGCTCAATTTCTCATTTGTCACAGTCACAGGTTTTTGGAGACGTTTTCTCCTAGAAGTACCAGGATTAGAAGACGCACACAACACCATGGAGCAGTAGACATTAAAGCACCACAACTCATAATTAAAGTCAGGCAGTGTCACAGGAATACATGTCTACAGCCATGTTAGCAGCTCATTGATCCTGAGTCAAACATGAACATATGTACCAAATTGTATGGCAATCTATCAAACAGGTCAACCACAGGGGTGCTAGTCAGGGGATCGCCAAAGGCATTAGGATCCATCATCTGGGAACCGTGTCTGTACTTATTGTTGGGCAAATCTTTTTGTAGATGTTGAGATATATATGAGAGATATGTATATGTTTACCTGCTGATGGTGCTAGACAGAAAGTCAGGGGCTCTGGAGACCATGAATACCTCTGTTATGTTTCATGTTGATCCACCAGATATAAAATATAGCATTCAGTTTTCTGGACCAAAGTATTGGAGCCACCAATACAAACGTTATAATAATAATATAATAATTATAGCAATAATAATAAATAATAATATTAATACAAAAGTTGGTCCACTCCCTTTTATATTTTTCAGGGTTTAGATTAGAAAGTTAACTGAAATTACACTACAGTGCTGGCAATCTTCCTGCATCCGTTAATTCTGTCTCGCCTACTTCTGCATATAGAAATGTTTGGACGATTCAGATATCAAACTACTTCCTCATTTCAGCCATATCCATGACCATCCTAAATATGTGAGTGCATGACCAAGAGACTTAGTGAATCTCTATACATCATCACAGAGAAGACAGGCCCCAAAGGTCCTGTGGGCAGTCATGCAGAGTGAGGCAGAGTCCTCTATATAAAGGGTTGCAACAAAGTAAGGTTCCAGAAGGTGTTTATTCCAGTATTCCTGGTTATCCTTTTATTTAATTTTATACTAGGGCTGACAATACATTATTTTTTTTCAATTGTAGAATGTAAAATAAGAGCTTAAAATACCTACAATTAATGAAAAATGACCATTGCAATTTGACAGAGCCCATAATAAAGTCTTAAAACTGCTTCAACTTTCTAAAATAGCCTCAGGATATTGATTATGAAAAAAAAAAAAAGCAACACATCATCACGCTCTGTACATATTTAATTAATGGTTAAAAGTTATGTGATTATTTAAAATACAATAAATTACTTTTTTTTACTATTAACAAACTGAATAAACAATTTAACAATTGCAGCTCTATTTGTCACTGAGAATACCCTCCAGAAGCTCTGTACATTTGTTTTCAAAATTAGCTGATTAACTGGAAAATAGAGATCTGCAGTGTTGAGGTAAAACTGAGTTCAGAAGTACAACACTACCAGGCAGGAGGCTCTCTCCCTGAAGAGGCATGTCAATCTGAAACCATATCTCAGCAGCCTGTCTTCACCCACTCTATCAACACCATCAACTGCTGTAAACCCCATTCCTTCACTCCATCCTCTTACTAACCTTTCTATATTAAGCCCCACTAACTCCCGCCCCTTGTTTGACCATCAGAGTGCTATACATACACATTTCACCAAAGGTATTCTGTAGTACATTGCACGTACACTGCTTAGTCCTCTCCAATTACTGTTTATTATGACTTCAATTTTTATGCACATACTATAAAAGTCACTAAGTCACTGCACATTGCATTATAACACGTATTAAAGATTTTCATGGGTTTTGATGGTATACTTTGTGTTTTATAGTCTAATTTAAATTTGAATTAATTTTAGCTGGATCTTCCTAATAAACGGAGTGTATCACCCTTAGCTTTCACTCATGCTGAGTTTTAAAGCTCACAATTGAAAACATCTTTGTTGTCTGAAGCGTGTGGTAGCTCACAAGTGGATTTGATAAATGTGTGTCTGCCTCTTTACTGAGCAAGCAGTATTTCTCTCTTAACTGGCAAGACAGACAGAGAGACCACTTCCTTTCTAATCTGCAGGACAAAGAGCTGTCAGTGACTCAGCCAATGTCAAACGCTGTGATCCAAAAGTCATGTTGTTATTTTGAATCATTGCTAATGTTAGCAAGCTAAGCAAGCTCTATTCAGGAAGTGGAAGCTACTCAGCCTAACTTGCTTCCATTTCCTGGGTGGAATACAAGTTGGTGGTTTATAACAAACTCAGTTATAATTTTATAAAATAAGTAATTTATATTCTTTGTGATGGCTTTTACTACCATCTATCAATTCATTTATTTATATACTTATTTATATACATTATTATTTGTGTATTATTAATTTATTATTTTATATGTCATGTACTAATTATACTAGTTTAAGTGCTTTGACAATTCATAAATATGACAACTAAGAAAACTCATATATGACAAGATGCAGCTGCAAGCTCCTGAGGAAATCTGGTTAAATGAACCTTGAGTCAGGAATTTTGGTTGACTGAACCTTGACATGTCCTATTAATATAATAACACAATACTGATTTGTGTTATGATTTGTGTATGTGTGTAATCGTAAATGCTTAAAAAAAAAACTACAGATATTTCTAAATAAATCATTAACTGTTTATTCAGCAATTATGAATGTGTGTTATAAACCATTTGTCTACAGCTTATACTGTGAATACTGATATAGGCTAAAGATTTTGTAATGATACTAAATCAACAATCAGAGATTACCAGTACATAATGACAAGAATTAGTTATGTGACTTATCGTTCTGGTGGGTGTGAAAATCATGAACCTTCACAACTTAAAAGCAGCAGCTGAAGAATGCAGTTCAGAATGTTAAAGCTGCATGTATGTACAAATGTGTGCATGGACGTTGTGCATGCCTTGTGCACATTTGTGAGTGTGCGCGTGTGTGACCAAACTGCCATGGTACAAGATGAACCATCTGTCACCAAGAGTTGGACTGTAAAGATGCAGTTTCTCACGCCCAAGAACCCTATACCCCGAATCTTCAGCGCTGATTGATAAATCTTTTCTTCCACAGCAGGTGCTTATACATGTCTATATTTCAGTGTGTGTTGGGTTGAAGCATTTCACTCTTGCAGAATGGGTGAAACCACTCTCGCACATCGTGCCTAAACACACATACTAAGCCGTATTAAAGGGGTCTGTAAACTAGCCAAAGGACTGAAACATCATGTACAGGCAATTTGTGCATGTAGAAAGAGTGAAGTCATAACCTGACACTAATGTTCTGGCCAGTGTCTAGAGCAGCTGTCAGATACAGTCTTTGATAAGAGCGACACTTTTGGAAATGATGACATATTGATGTAGTTTCACACAGGGCTGAATTTCTCAGACTTAACGTTCAAGCGTCGCACTAAATGTCATATGTCATTCAGCCGCCTGTCTATTTGGCTATTGTTCAGAGCAGCTGTTAATACATGCAGTTTGTAAAGAATTCAACTTTCAAAACACTTGATGTCTAGATTACTCACAGTTGGGGAAAAACATTGAGATCAAGTAAAAGTAAAGCAGCTTTGAGGAAAATACCCTAAATACAGCTTCTGTCTCACTTCTCTCATCACCACAGTTTCTAACAGCAGCAGCAGGCAGTCATTTGTAAGTTCCAATAAATTCCAAAGGTTCCAGTATAACCACTGTACACTACCTTCCCAGTGCCAACTCATAGAACAGTGGGTCATGTAGACCTATCTCTGTTCTGGACACAGAGAGTTAAAACCAACCATGTGTATGATGGCAAACAAGCTGATTTTCCCAAATGTGAAAGTGTTTCTGTAAAATCCCAAACGATTTGGGATGAACTTGAAGACATCACAACTGATTAATTAGGCACAAGGTCTACTCAGCTATGTCAGCTGAAAACAGATAAGGTTTTGGAAACATTGGCCTCATTGCTCCTGCTGAACTTTCCACGATGTGGAAGCGGGAACAATCGTCAGTTGAAGTTAATATTCCCTCCTGTTTGTTTTGGAATAGATCTTGTCTTGGCTTCTTTTTCACTGCGTGTCAAAAACAGGACAATTCTGAATGCCTCTCTAGTATTAATTGTGGGAAATAACCATACTTTCCAACCATATTTTCACTGATACCCCTGAACTGACAGCTGAAACTACACTGCATGGTGTATCTTCTTAAAATTGATCTCAATATGTTTGCCAGAGGAACAGCGAGACCTCCGCCTGCATGGAGCTGGTTTGTCAGTCTAAACTTCTCTGTAATTCCATTCCTGTGAGACTATGAGGATAGCAATGGTATCGTAATGGGACAGGAAGTTGGGATATGGACCCTGTCTGGCGCCTCAAAGACTACTCTGCACCATCCCAGCATGTAAAAGATCCCAAATATGACATGGCCCCATGTCTGTGGTGACAGCGTAACATGATGATCACAAACTTCAAAACACTCTCCACAACATAACTTCAATCACTGATGGCAGCCTGACTGAGCAGTCAGGAGGGCTGGTATGATGTTGGTGAACTGCACTTCGTAGGGAAGCAGGATGCTTTTAGAATCCATGCTGTAGGAAAAGAGATCCATTACATATAAATACATCTAAACCGTGTCTCAAGTAAACTATAATGAGCTAATCTGAAAATTGAAAAACTCATTCTCTCCTAATGTCCAACCACTTTATTTGGATGGGTCACCCAAAAGCATCTAAACTTTATACCAGTTATCAACAACAAAATAACCTTTGTAGCTTTTGGGAAAGTCAGCAGCCCTAAACTGTAGCGACTGACACCTCATTAACCTACCACAGCCTGCAGAGGCCAACACTCCTAAGTATCTGTTTCTTTGTATCGTCAGTCCTGCTCGTGTGGACGCTTGGTGCCCCCAGAATAACTACCAGGGGTCACAGTGTTGAGTGAGTGCACAGCAAATGAAACACAGGCCAACACACACATACTCGGGCACACTTACTCATACACAGGTGCAGACAACAACACCCCATTAGTCCCGTACAAGTTGTAGGCGACACCCCAGGGGATTTGTTTGTATGTGTGCCACAGGCTGAGTGCATTCATGGCCTCTAGTTCAGGACCATGAAGGTAAGACTCCCACTGGGCTGGTCCTGGCTCTATTTCAGCCTCCCACTATGAAGTGGAAAGTTTTAACCAACATGCGTTCGCTATTAAATGCATTTATCAAATACTGTGAAAACAGTTACTGTTAGATAATCAGTGTCATATTCGCAGAAAAGCCTGTTATGCAACTTCAGAGATGTGCAGATGTTTTTCAGCAGGGATGGGGGATGAAATAAAATTTAAAAAAACAAAAAAACAGAACATACTATTACAGTCAAACTTTAAAGAAGAAAAAGTTTTTGATTCCTATGAGCATTTTCTCATTTATTTGAATTTGCCTGCAAATGAGATTGAGATTGAGATCTGTAGGGCTGTACTTTCGTTTCCCCTGGTCATACAGGAAAATGTCAACCTCAGAGTTGAGTGCAAGAGAAACTCAAGTCATCACCAAAGTCATTCATGTCACTGGTGTGGTTAAAAAAAAAATCTGTCATTTCTTCTACTAACTACGTAGGACATGATTCAGACCAAATGTGGGATGGCACCAGTGTTACACTATCCACATATAGTAACAGTAACTTCTGAATTTACTGTAGCTCTACACACGTTACATTACACTGTAATCAGAGCATCATCCCATGTGTTGGATCAACATGTTAACTTAGAGCTAAGTTTGAGAAATGGTAACAAATCACTGCAAAATGTCAGTGGTCGGGGAGGAATTCAGATCTTCCTGTATGGAATATGTAAATTATGTAAAAGTGCTAAAGTATCAGCTATCTATCAGCAAAACATTCTTAAAATATGTAAAATAAGCACTTAACTGTAAAAAAAAAAAATAAAATGTTGTCAAATGAAATAAAAGTCTCCCGCTGATCTGTAATAGAGTAAAAGCAGCATAAAACTGAAACACTCAAGTACGTTAGATTTGTACCAAGTGTTTGAGTGAGTATGTTACATCGCACTGACACTGACTCCCTCTGAAATCAGAGGGAAAAGCATTTCCCTACAATACTTACAGTTTGTGCCTGTTTTATTTATTTAATCCAGCATAAAAGTGACAAAACCGGCATGACAAGATCACTGACAGGAAGTTGTGGGGCACAGAGGCCCTACTGAATTTACTGTAGCTCTACAATTGTGTGTGTACATGTGGACATTAGTACTAACAGACGTGTGAGTACAACTAAGTTGCCATAATGAAGATTGTTTGAAATCTGTATCTGTGAAACTTTATGTTGATGCTTTTTATGTGTATGCATTGCATTTACCTACTGTACATATTAATGTGTGTAGCTGAGGCCAGTGTGTGTGTGTGTGTGTCTGCCCTTTGCAGGCAGTTTGTAATCAGCTGTCAAAGTGGGCTATGTCCCCACTGCAGCCATTGCAGCAGTTGAGAGCGGAGCTTCGTGCTGGGCAGTGAAAAGCTCTCAGGTCCACTGCATGCTGATCCATGCAGCAGCAGAAGCAGCAGCAGCCTTTGAGGTGGAGGACGGACGGGACAAACATTCAGCTCGCACTTCTGCAACATACAGATTAGCTGCATTTTGTCAGCTGGGAGCATGGTGGTGTGACTGTGTGTGTGTGTGTCATTCTGTGTGTTTGGTTTGCCTGTTTTCAGTGACTGTTTTGGGAACTGACAAGATAAAAGGTAAGACCTGAAAGTACTCAATATCTAATCATGGTCAATGCGAAGTAATATCCAATAATGCTACCATATAATACAACTGCTACTTTTGTCAATAACAAACTCTAATAACAGGATAATAAAATATTTAACTGCAATTTGTTGATCACTTTTGTATAAATCACCACCAACAAAACATTTACTAAATATACCATTGAATGTCATAAAAATACCATACCATTGTTTTGTCTTTCTACGTCTATATACACTATTTAAGGATTCAATGTTTTCCTTGTCATACGCACTGGCAATATGTGCTGTCAAATGCAGCATGGCATACTCATTTAAACTATACTACAAGACATCATGTGAAAAAAAGTCAAGAAAAATATAAGGATTCAAATTACAAATATGTCAAAATGTAAAATGTACATATGTCACAACTATAGCAAAATTAACAATAAATTAAAATAGCAGAGGATAATGTGCTAGACAAGGCCAAGGATATACAGAGGTCAGAGAGTTCACCATCCTACTGGCCTGAGGAAACAAGCATTTATATGAGTATATATACAAGGTAAACAAAGTGTGGATTTTGTAAATGGTAACGAAAACACCAAGAGAAATAGACCATTAACAGTATTTTCTTTAGTTTCTTTCAGTATGATGATTCTGTATGATATGATGTGCAAAAATGGTCCTCGGCCGCGGTCAAACAGGGGACACTGCAGTTAGATGGTCTATGTGACCACCAGGACTCAACATTAATTAGGGATATTAGTGAAAGTTGCCACCATTTTTTTAAATAACACTAATTAATAACACAATTAAGGATACAGAATTTACAATTGAGGAATTTTATATAAGGTCAACCGGCTAGGACACAGGCAGTAGTTATTGTCCAAAAGAGGCATTTGTGCAAATTCTAAATATACCATGTTCATGGAGAGCTAAAGTACATGCAAAGTTTTGGGCAGTTTTTTTTTTTTTTTAACTGAATAAAAAATTAATTAAATAAAAATATTTGTTAGTATTTGAAGTATTGTTAGATATAGTCTTTATAATTAAAATTGTATCTGAAAACACAGCCTCCTGAGCACTTTGATTAATATAGCCGGCGGAGACAAATTACCTGTACCTTTCATGTATAATTGGATATGATAACAGTGACATACTGTTGCATATTTGTCTTTCAATATAAGGGATAAGTACACCATAGCTTAGCTATCCTTAGAGTAAGGCTATGCTTGAGTTGACATATAGATATCTGCCCACATAGGAAAACAAACATTTAGTTGTTCCAAATAACTACAACTGAAGGTGGAGTAAAAGATAGATGAGAGAGCTTTTACTCCACCTTTGAGTACGGTCATGTGGGAGATGTGACATCATTTAAATATGGGGAACACGGGGCATATTTTCAGACGGTCTCTACATTCATGGTGTTGCATTCAACTGTTCACTAAGAAAGTGACTGAAATTTTTCAAAATGCTATAGATACAAGTTCAAACTCCCTGTGCTTTCTCACTTCCACACAGCTGACCAGTGCCAGCATGAAGTGAGAGAAAATATCTGACCGTCATTTTGGAGGAGGAGATTTGTCAAAGCTATTAGGCAGTCCAGCAACTACCAGGTCAGAAGAAGCAATCACAACTTTAGGTTGGTGGAGTTTGTGACCAAGTATTTCTTGACGTACTTTTGATAATTTCATATGAATGCAAGTAATTTTTCTATTTTCTGTCCTGTCCATGCATGCTTAGAGATGATTGAGCTAGGCCTCGCTGATGGTAGCCTGATCGATGAGCTGATGGAGCTGACGGCTCAGAGCCTCGGTCACCTGGAGATCCAGGAGCACTTCAACATCATCAAAGAGATTGGCAGAGGGAAATATGGCAAAGTGCTGCTGGTAACACATCGCTTCAGGGGTATGACTGCAGTTTGTAACCATGTGATACCGTTGGACTGTAATATTGTTCTTTTAAATCAGTGCAGTTAGTGTAGGGGTACTGAAAAAAAAAAAAAGAATTTCGGTCTATGAAAGGAAATTATTTTCCGAAACTTTCCAGACTATGCAAATTTGTTGTATATGACCATAAATCATAGCAACATAGTTTCAGCTGTAAATAAATTGAGAGCTTGGTGGGGGTACCACCCACTTAATGGGTAACTGACTGGAAAGAGGTGTAAGGTTATAGAAAAGCATTGCTATACGGTATGTTCGATAATAATTCTATTATACAGCACTTAATATCAGTGAAGCGTCACTGAAGTGGTCATAGATATTTTTAATTTCCAAATTCTTTCATAAGACAAAGGTGTGCATGGAGAGACCTAATAATAGCGAAAGTATGGATGGTCTGCAGGGACTCCCATGGCCTTGAAAGTGATGCCCAAAGCCTCGACTAAGCTGCAGGGCTTTCTGCGAGAGTACTGCATCTCCTTACACCTGTCCCGTCACCCCTGCATCGTGGGCCTCTTTGGCATTGCCTTCCAGTCTGATGAGCATTACTGCTTTGCCCAGGAGCTTGTCATTGGGAGGGACCTGTTTGCTGTCATCCAGCCAAAGGTGAGTCAAACACTGGTAAAACAAGACCAACAGGCTTCCAATAGGCCTGGACAGTGGATGTAGCGAGGTACAGGAAAGAGAGCAGTGGGGGCACGTCTGTAGCTCTGCTTCTGAAAGCTGGTCACAGTTTAAGGAAAATGTGGATTTAAATATGTTCGTTTTAACCCTAGAAAAGATGGAAGTAAACACCCATTGCTCACAAGCTTTCTTTATGTGATGCTTTGTGATCTCTGCTATATGTCCTCACTTTTTGTCCTGGCACCTTTTCTTCCACTTTAATCTGTTCAGGTGGGTATTCCAGAGTCTTCAGTAAAACGCTGTGTCCTCCAGATCGCAAGTGCTTTGGAGTTCATCCACAGCCATGGCCTGGTCCACCGTGATGTCAAGCCTGAAAACATTCTTCTGTTGGACAATCATTGCTGCCAGGTCAAGCTGGCAGATTTTGGCCTGGCCCAGAAGAGAGGCACTCTGATAAGATTCATCACAGGTACCCTGCCCTATATGGCCCCAGAGCTTTGTACCGTGGCTCTGCTGGAAGGCCAGAAAGAAGTGACTGCTCCCCCACTTAGCGTGGAGCCAAGCCTGGATACCTGGGCCTTCGGAGTAGTTATCTTCTGCATCCTTACGGGCTACTTCCCCTGGGAGCGCTGCATGGACTCAGACGACTTCTATCAGGAGTTTGCAGACTGGTGCAGAATGGAGGAGAGACCTAACACTGAGGAGGACATTCCTCCTCTGTGGAAAAGGTTCACTCCAGAAGCCATGGAGATGTTTGGTAAGCTCCTAGCTTTGGATGCAGGGAAGAGGTGTACAGTAGGAGAGGTGAGAGCATATGTGGAGAAAAACTGGCTTAAGAAGGTACATGGGAATGGGCAACAGCAGACAGGAGAAACAGAAAAAGCCAACACCTCCACAAATAACCTAGGAAATAACGAAGTGGAGGAACATCCCAAAGTTCAGTGACATGCAGATCACATTTTGGTGCAATATATATCTTCTTTATACAGTAATAGCATTAAAAGCTATATCTGAAAACACTTCAAGTGCCTGATATCCAGCATGCAATTTGCAGTGATGAAACATCATTTAACAAGGACGACCTGGTAGCCAAATTCAGAGAAAAAACACATAATTACATCCCTTATTAGATTTCAGCTGGCAACCTGTTACAGACCTCTCTCTCTAAATAAGAGGCAAAGATGAGACGAAAAGGATGCAACAGAAACAAAGACTCCACAGGTGTTATCTTTCACAAATGATTAGGTCGTGACTGAAGAAGTTGCCCATTAAGTGGGTGGTACCGCACTTTGTGTTTCATGGTTGCGGCATAAAAATGTGCAATAGTGTGAAATTACAAAGTTTTAGTTACTCAAATAAGATGCAAGACACGATCCCATCACATTCATCATACTGTGATTTTAAAGCTTCATCACATCGTCACTGACTCCTACACAATGTAACAAAGCATTTGGGTCAACACAAGACCATTGTTGCTATTCCTGAAGCACACCTATGTTGTTCTGAATAACACAGTGAAAGTGTAGTAGCAGAGGAGGCACATGCTTACTTGTTGCCTAATATTTGCAACAGCACCACAGCTGCACACTCTGGCCTTCTGTTCAGGGTATGACTACTGTGTTATCACTGCAAACTTTAAAAGCAGCACAGTTTGTTCTGTTGCTGTACAAACTAATAAATCTTGTTTAGCGTTCCAAGGGTCGACTGTTTATTTAGATCATTTTCATATACAGTTTTAACTTTGATATACAGGATTTATTCTTTTGTGTCAATTAGCTTGTCCTCTTGTTTACTTGCAGGTCAACTCAAAACTTTTCATGTATAACAAGTTCACTGATCTGTTTTGCCCTAAACTGCAACATATCATACAGTCTGAGATTTGATGTAAATGCAGAATGCATGTATATTCATTTATGAACTGTTCATTTTAATATATTGTAATATTTTCATTTTTATTGTTTTAGTTGTTTAATTTTTCTCACGGCAAACCCTAAAAGGAAAACAAAATAAAAATCATGCATCCATTCACTCAGTGGACAGTGCTCTTTTCAGCCACTCTCTCAGGCACATATCATATTACCCTCTTTGAAGTTACAGCCATGACCTAAGTCAAATCTCTGTCTCACTTCACTGACCTTCTTCAGCCACTTTACACACAAAGAATCTCTTGGCAATATACTGCAGCTGGTTCTCCACTGATGGATGTCCTGTTTTTGCTGGGGTCTACGGGACGCCACAGGTGCTTTCAGGATTCAGCGTGTCAGCCCCTGAGGAGAGCAGACCCCAACTTGGCCCGAGGTTTGAACCTGCTTGCCCCCCTGTCATGCTTTACAGCCTATTTAGGACATTACACTAACCAGGGTCATCTTTCCGCTGACCCCTGATCCCAAGTGCTCATCCAGGTCTGTTATACAAACACTAATACGGCCAAGGCAAATCCAACTGCAAAGCCTGTGTTGGCATTTGACTCGCAAACTATCTGTGCTGGTGTTCACACATGTGACAGACCCTGTGTTTAAAAGATTAAAATAATGTTTTGCATACCTATTCTGTATAACAAGGCAGCACAACCAGTATCTTCTGGAGTTTTAAAATCTAAAGGCTTTTCAATGCAGATTTTTTTTTCACCAGTTTTGCGCAAGAGTGACAGATTATGCTTTCCTGTCTAACGGTACAAACTCTTGAAGTTAGACTAAAGATATTAGTATTATTTCCAGGAAACTACATCAACACACAAATCATAAGTCTTATCATCTCATGATTTCCTTTGCTTGCCGTTTTGTGCTGTTATGAGAGGCACTGTGGTCACAGACTTATCTACATGGTTGTCGCGTTTCTGATACTGGAGTATTTAAACACCACATTAGCAAAACGTCGTGCACTGTTAAAGATACATACACATGTCCTTGTGGACAGGGACGTTTCTGCCACTCTTAGTGCCCGGGCCAGCAGGGGTACTTCACTTTTACGATCACAGTTACCAGGGAAAAACTGTGGAGTAGTTTATTTGAAAACATCAAAATTAAGATAGAAATAATTTATGATGCTTTATGGATCAGTTCCAAATTTTTGGTTGCCACATTGTGAAAAAGCTCTCTGGCTGGTGTCTGTCCTCCTCCAGCTGGACAACAGCAGACTGGATGTCTTAATAAAGTCTAATCTAATGATCCTTTATTTATGATTTTGTAGCAGTTATAACTGAGAAGTCCATTAGCATTTACACCAAATCTAAACAATTCCAGGATCACTGTGTGGCTTATTAGGAGCCAAATCTCATGGATCCACCACAGCTTCTTTTCTCAAAGTTCCTTAAATTGTTGCCAATTATTAAAGGAGTACTTGAACATGTCGCATCTACGTCTTTGATCTGTTCACAGCTGAACAATGTAAAGATATTTTTTTTTTCCATCTTTACTCATTTTTAGTTAATCCCTGCTTTGTGTTGTGTCATCAACAGCATGTGGTCAGTCAGTGAATATATTTACATGCACATTAGAACCCGGGTTAGGAGTCATATCCTGCTTTTGATTGTATTTAGGGTTTCATTGTTTATATGGAACAAAAGCTCTGCACATGTGAATTTAACATCATCCAGGTTTGTGATTAACTCCATAACCTCCCTGTCTCTGTCCATATTTATTATGCCCTTATTTATGCTGCTTTCGTGCTCTTGTGCACCTGGATATTTAACTGGTAATAATTCTTATCTGAACTGGGAGATTTTCACATACAGTGAGAACATGATTTCATATTTGTCATTACAAAGGAGGTCATGGGAGCTCTTCATAGTATGCTTTGTTACTGTTATGAATGAAGCACATGTTGAAACACAAGAGTCACTCACACACACACACACACACACAGACACAGAGAGAGAGAGAGAGAGAGAGAGAGAGAGATGTACAGGCTTTCTGGATGGCACCATACACATGGGAGCACTATTAATAATACCACTCTGTTATGGAAAATCACCACAACTGGGGCCTTTCTCCCAGCTGAAGGCTCACCTGTCTGTTGCCTCCATACAAAAACAGCTTCAGGCCGCTAAAGAAACATCCTCAACATTAATCAGTAGGGGTGGTTAATCGGTCCAATTTCCTGATTCAATTTGATTACGATTATTGAGGTTTCGATTTGATTACCAATCGATTACTGAGTTTCCATTTGACAACAGTAACCATAACAGTAACTGTAATATACCATAAAGGTATTTCACCATTAAAAAAAACAGTCAGCTGCTGAATTACTCAACTTCTCTTCTATTGAGAAACATCTCAGAGCAACTTCAGTATTGAGTAGTACAGTTGTAACTTCCAAATAATTATTTTAAAACTCGTTTCAGATGTAGTCTGTCACCAGGGCTAATTTTGTTGTCACCTCGTGGAGAGTACCTTGATTCGGTGGAATGACAGGCTTCAGGCGGGTGTCTTTAGCCCACGGAGCCTCCTCTGGATGGAAGCGCGACATGTGAGCCCTCATCCATCCATCCGATCCGCTTGAGGCGTCAGGGCCGCGGCGGAGCTGGAGCCTATCCCTGCTGACTACGGGCGAGACGCGGGGTACACCCTGGAGTAGTCGCCAGTCAATCGCAGGGCCGACACGCAGAGACAGATAACGCACGCACTCACCTAGGGGCAATGTAACGTAGCCAGTTAACCTAATGTGCACGTTTTGGGGATTGTGGGATGAAAGCCGGAGTACACGGAGAAAACTCACGCAGGCACAGGGAGAACATGCAAACTCCGCGCAGAAGAGCTCAGACCGGGGTTCGAACCTGGAGCCCTCATGTTGCTAGTATTACCACAGTACTTTAGCTTAGTGCGGCAAAGTTTGCAGACAACGTACGTCCTGTCGACTTGTTTAATCCTCCTGCCATGACAACCAAATTGCATCCCCACGCTCGCTTTTAGCCCAGATGGAGCTGGATGGATTGGTTGGTTGCCGGTTAATGGTTTTTCTTCGTCCATGTCACGCGCCTCTCGCCTCGCTAGCATAGTAAGCTCGCTCGCTGGCTCTGTTACACGGTGTTTTGTCATGACTGTTAGTCACCAGCTCCGCCTTGCGGTTAAATCCTGTATGACAGTCAGTAACTGGAGAGTCACTGCAGTGTATTACGAAAAAAAAAAGAAAATCGATCTTTAGAAATTTAATAATTTTTTCACCACCCCTATTAATCTGCATTTCCGCGGCACCGACAGGCGGCAGAGGAGACAGATGAGAAGTTTTCTGATGACTGCTTGAAACATGCAGTTATGAACATTTGGTCAAAGGTCACTGACTAGTCTGAAAAGATGTTTCAAACTAAAACTGACATTCTCATACGATGAAGCTGTGTCAGTGGTCCTCTGTGAGGAAGACTGACTTTATTGTCCCTGATAATCTGTGATCATATTACACAGCACATTCTGTTGTATTCTGCACGTTACAGTTTATAACATTTACATCCTCAAAATAGTCTAATCTTCCCTGCTGCTATCTACAAGCTATAGAGACATTTTTCTGAAAACCATCACAAATGTCAACCTCATGGTGGTGCTAGAGGGGAAGTACTTGATACACCACATGCTGCTGCTCCTAGGACTGTAATAACTGAAGACATCTCATAAACACATCAACATTTCTGTCACAGTTCATTCCACTGTGATCCGGATTATGGTGGCAGGACAGTTAGAGATCAGTGTTTTGAGAGATTTTAGCATGGAAATCAAATTGAAACTATAACCCCACCCCCCAGAAGATCACTATGATGAGGACTCTTCACAGCACTTTCAGAGTACTAACCCAAGTTTGCTCACAACTTCACTGACATCAATGATCATTAGTTAAGAAGAAGATTTGTTATTATAATCTTACCAATTCAAGTAAACAACATAAAGCTTAAGCCCTTTGAGTTCCCCATGGCCCGAACAGGGTCCTGCTGTAGAGAAGTGGCACCTGAGACGGAGTGAAAAACGTTACCTCTCTCACATACAGATCACTATGTCTCTGCTGTATCTATTTCAGCTTCAGCCACGCAGCAGACTTAATCCTTCATCATGATCCCTCAGCAAGGCCCCTGACAGCGAGGCTGGGTGTGATGTTTACATTTCATACAAGGGCTGCTGCTTACAAATTAGTCCCTTTGGGTGTATCGCTGGCTCTGTGATCTCTGTGGCCCTTGGCTAACTCCTGACTAAAGATGCGAGGCTCTAGCAGATCTGTCAATCTCTTAAAAGCCGCTCTAGCATGTCTGCCATTCCCTTACGGATGGCCTCATTCATGTTAACATTTGTAGCAAGCAGCTGCTCTCACATGTCTTGACCACTGGGGAGAAATGTTTAAGTGATTACAGAGAATGTTAAAGTGTATACAGATGAAACTGTATTCGAAATGTTTTGAGCAGAACGGGAGTGTTTGGATTTTTTTTTTTTTTTTTTTTTTTGTCGTCCAAAAAAAAAGCTTTGCGTGGCAAATGCAGAGCAAAGCCAATGAATAATAAGTGACTAAATTAAAATAAATAATAAGATGGATCAAAGCATTATTGCATTGTTAAAGAAAAGACCAGCAGTGAACCAGCAGTCACTCTACAAACGATGCTTAGTGAAGAAATGGCTTATTGTGCTGTGTATCAAACTATATATAAAACATAAAACATACAGTTTGATACTCAACATCTGAGCCATTTCCAAAACCCGGGAGTCTGATGATTTCTTAACCTAAAAGTTTGAACACAGATCAAACAGAAAGTCTTGATTAAGAATTTAATGTTGTCTCGACAGAAAAATGCTGGTAACAAGGCGTAAAAGTGCTAAACATTTATTTTAAGGCTTCTTCAGTAGAACTGTGTTGTTCATTCCTCCAACACCACGAGATACTGTAACTGATTCTCTAACTGAATTTCATCCTAAAGTTTTACTTAAGACACAGCAAGTTGATTACAATCACAAATAACTGAAAGTACATAACACAAGATAAAGTAAGTTAACTTTTTTTTTTTTTTTTTTTACCAGATCAGTAAATTGAAGTACTTTAAGTACTTTACTTTTGACCAGTTTGACAACACCTACATTGTTATTACAAGTTCTTACCTGTTCAAGCTATGTACAAGAAGTCAAGTAAAAATATCACTCAGGAAAACATTGATAAAATAATAAATGAGAATGATAGTGACAAGGAATACATAAATAGTTCGATATTTTTGGAAATATGCTTATTCATTTTTCTGCTGGGGGTTAGATGTGGAGTGGATTGGTACCACTCTCATGTCCGCATAGTAACAATGAAGGGAGAGCCTTAAATCGGTTAGATTAGCTTAGTTTAAAGACTGGAATTAGCGGGGAACAGCTAACCTGGCTCTGTCCAAAAGTAACCCAATCTGTCTACCTGCACCTCTAAAGCTCACAAATTAACACTATAGCCTATCTATTGTTTGTTTAATTTGCACAAAAACCGAACCTCACAAACTCTATGTCAAGAAATAGCCAGGTACATACCCCTCCATAAAGCCACAGTTTGCTGACACACTTTGGTTTCGATACAGATTAAAATGAGACATAACGTATTCATTGACGGGCTTTAGAGGTGTTGGCAGCAGGATTTTATTACCTTCGGACATGACTAGTTTTCCTCTGTTTCCAGTCTTCATGCTATGCTAAGCTAACATGCCTGTTCACCTTGACCGAACAGGCACGAGAGTGGTCAGTCATCAGTCTTCTCATCTAACTCTCAGCAACAGTTCTTTTAATAAAAAAAAACAAAACAAAAAAACATGAATGTGACAGTGAAATCTTAATGTTGTAAATTCTTATAAGGCCTATAAACTTACAATGCACATGTGACAAAATGACCTGAATTTACTGAACCAGCTGAGTTATACTAGGATATTGACTCATTGAATATTTATTTCACTGTTGCTGTCTGTGCAGAAATCATAGAAGGTCAGCTACTGTATATACATGATCTTTTTTATTGTGAATTAAAAAAAAAATCGCTCATTATTGCAAATAATTCTGAACACATTTAGCAAAGACTATAAAATCAAATGAAAGAATACAGATTTTAAACCAAAAAAAGAAGAGAACGATATGAAGATGAAATTACAACTTTGCACTCTGATTGAAGCTCTTAAAACAATTTACTGCTCATTTTCTTTAACTGTGATTTGATGGCAGATCAACACTATGTGCATTTAACAATACACACTTATGTAAAATGACAGATAAAGCTGACATTACCTCATTGGAAAGTACACCAATGAGCAGTGTCACTTTCAGTGACTTCAGTGATTTTCTTTTTGAAACATATTCTTTTTCCTATGAATGAACTGTGCAGTTGTGTTTTTGCATCTGCATTTCAGATTTAAAATGTATAGTTCTGCTTGCATTCTTTTTTTATGCTCAGTTTTTGTTTTTGTTTTTGTTTTTTTTTGCTTTTTTTTTGGCAAATGTCTGCTGCATTAGAAAGAATTAAACATTGTTCGTCTGTTGGCAATTTGGATTCATTTGAATGAGTTTTTCCATTTTTGTCAGAGCAAAAGGGAGCTGGGATCTGGGGTGATCCACTTTTTTTTTTTTTTTTTTTTTTTTTGCTATGGTAGGTGTTAAACCCAGTTTTGGCTCACCCATCTTGGCCCGGCACAAGGTAGTCCATCTCCCCCTGCACTAAGTCTGGGGGTGCCACTGTGTCACTTTCAGCAGGAGTTTTGGGGCTGTCATGGACTTCAGCTTTAGTCTGTGTGGTTTCAGGGCTGGGTTCAATGTCATCATAACTCCCCTGTGGGTCGTCCACCTCATAGGTCACCCCATCTGTCAGGAGGAAAAACAGCTGCATGTTAATATATTAGTTTGATTGTTGACATGAGAACTTAGTAAGAAACTATTGGTATTTCAGTGTGAAAACCATGTGATTAAACCAGTTCAAAACTTTCCATCTCTTTGATCGAGGGCCCCTTCAGGGACGTTGTTGTCTCTTGAGGTACCAGCAGTGGTAGCCTGACGAGTCAGGGGCTGAGACTCAGCTACTTCATCAATATCATCATAAGGCAAAGAGGAAATGCTATGTCCGTCATTCTCCATGACGACTTCAGACTCTGATCGAAATCCTGCATGAACAACAGCAACAAAACACTCACAAATACTTTCACATTGACTACATTTCAAATCACAATGCCCTGCAACATAAAGCCATTAAAATAAACTCAGGTATGAAACATATCCCCACCATGGTCCAAGTCAGTGCTTATTTTCAATTGGAAATCAAGTTTGAATATTAAGATAAAAGCTTATTGACCCCAGTGGGCAAATTCACAGGCTACAGCAGCACAGAGATGGGCTGAGAGGTCAGAAAACTTATTAGGAACTTTTTTAAAAAATAAATAAAATGATAATAATTAGAGAGGTGATATATGTGTGTGTGTGTGTTACACACACACACATATATATATATATATACTAGTAACTGAGTACAAGGTGCAGCCCCTGATCAGGATTAAATTTATTTGTATATTGATCAGAGTTCAGAACTACAAAAAAAAGAAGTAAAACAAAGGAAAGAAACATGAATGTTTTGAGACTCACTGTGACGACTGATGTCTTCCATTTCATTTTCTTTGCTTGTGACATCCTCATAGTCACCACTTTCAAACTCCACTTCTTTTCTTGACGGCATTCTCACTACATCAGAATAGTATTAGACATTTATTGGTACATGACAAACAATTATATTGCATATTAATGCAGCAGAAGACAGCAACACATGCAGATATTACAAACCAGACCAGGTTTAAGAGAGCTTTGATTTTTTTTTTTTTTTTCTCATTCTGTATTTGCATCTGCTTTCAGTTAAACACTGGTAGGCAGAACTGATGTACTGCTATTTAAAATTAAATCTAGAATAAAGCATATGATAGCATGATCTCAGATGGTCATATACAGAAGAGAGGAGTCAGAATTTAGTCAGCATGTAGAAAGACTGACCTCTTGTGGCAAAATGACTCCAATGCATTTTATTTCACTGGGATAATCAGGATCATTAGACACACTTATTTTGTTTTAACAGAGGAAAGGTATAATAGAATCAAATACTCACACTGGTTCCTCCTGACAATCCAGATTCGTACAGCTACAATAATCACCACCAGCAGAACCAAAAACAGCGCAACTCCCAAGATTATAGGCACGGTGGGCGGGTTCACCGGTGTTTTAGAATTTTTGCTTTCTTTAACATAGTCTGAAATCAAACACAACCAAAGGACCTTTTCTGCATTTACTCACAGTAAATGTATATGATTCATCTCGTTTTTCTGATCCACGTTAGTCAAAGCAACAACTGTTTTTTTTATGTTGGATAAGTTTAAAATTTAAAGACATCAAAAATGTTGATTCCTGTGCAAAACTGAATGAATATTTTGTGAACTAGTCTGACTTATTTGGAAAGAATTCATGGTTTTGGTTACCTGGACACTGGATCTCCTCTGGTGTGTCTCTTCTTTGAGCTACCTTGGTGACACAGTGCCTGATGTCCATGTGATTGGCAGTGCATTCCAGTGATATGTTCAATGTGACCTTGAATCAAATTTAAACTTGTCTTTAGAGTAATTCCTTTTCATGCGAGGGGGTGAGGGTTGAAGGAGTTATATATGAAACAGACAGATTCCACTTAAACTATACAAAGGTCACAGACATCAGTCAGAGCTTGCCAAAAGAAATGTAAAGTGAAATACAAATATTTACCTCCTTTGTGTTTGTCAATTGACTCTTTTTTATAGTTTTGCTCTTCTTTGCACAATTACGCTCCACACATAGCTCTATTAGTTTTGTGTCACCCTCAGGAGTCCCTTTATAAACACTGTGCCAAGAATCTCCATATTTGACTTTAATCCGGCACTCTTCTGTGATATCGAACTCGATACTGTCTGTAAAAATACATAAACAAATAAAATAATTCAATTTCGGTTTTGGGAAACTATTTAAAGGAATAGTTGCACATTTTAGGAAACAGGCTTTTCCACTTTCTTACTGGGGGACAGATGAGAATATCCATACCATCCTGGTATCTGTCTGTTGAATGTGAAGATGAGCTTAGCTTTGCATAAAGACTGGGAGCAGGGAGAAACAGCTAAAAGTCCAAAGGTATCAAAATCATCGAGTAAAAATAACATATTCCAGCTATAAATGCTGTTCTAACGTTGTTATAAAATAAACCTTGTAGATATAAGATGCATTTGTGGGCTGTGGAGATGCTTTTTAATTTTGGGAAACAGTCAGGTAGGCTAGCTGTTTCACTCCACTCTCTGTCTTTATGTCTTTAAGCTTTGTGCTTTGTGTGAAATGATCTTTGTTTATTTTATAAGATGTATGTAACCGAAATAAAAAATTGAAATTTATGCTAAGCTAGGCTAATCGTCTCCTGGCTGCAGGTGACATGAAAGTTGTATCAATTTTTTAATCCAGCTCTCAGCATGAAAGAACAAAGAGCGTGTGTTTCTATTTCTATAATACAAATTAGGGAGGGTCCTAGAAACTGGATTTGGCTGATTTGGCTGACATTTTTCTCCATTTAAAATAATATAATGACATTTCTTCAGACAGGGTAACAGGAGGATTAGACGGATACTCTGCACCTTCGATAGTAGAGAAAGCACATATGCACACTTACTAACACAATAAACAGACACCGCTTTATCACACGTCCCACTGACTCTTCTGCACTGGCCGAGTTCGTAATCATCGTCACTGCAACTGACGTAGTACATTTGTTGTTTGTTGTCACGAGGGACGAAATTACTGAAAAGTGCATTGCTACAGTCCTGTTGTTGGCAAACCAAGTGTGCATACGACTCGCTCCAGTGACTGCCGCACACTTCCATTCCATTTATCTTCACTATACCATGACAGTCATCTGTCAGGGTGATGTTGGGCTTATCTAGGATGGAAAGAAATAAAATTAGAAAATCAAATGTTAAAAGTAACACAGTAACACAGTAAAGGAGAAATGTATCTGATTTTCTTCATCATCTGTGACCCCCAGTGACTAAACTCTCATTCATGACATGTTATATTAATCTACACTAGCAAAGTTAAGGTCATGCTGACCCTTTGTCTGTACCTTGAAGTATGTGAAGAGCAAAACCTCAGCATGTAAAGGCACAGAACTGCTCACACAAGAACAAAACGCACTACATACAAAAACTGCACTTGTATTTGACACATACCTTGCTTTGATCTATTTTTAAGTATAAGTATATGCTATGTACCATGTATATTAACATAAGAAATAAGATAAATGACAACTATTCTAACTTAAAATTAAACAATAGAGTCATAATTTTCTTTAGTGACATCAATTACTTAAAGAATACCTCTACCAGCCAACACTATTATTAGACACACACCAGCCAGCTGCTCCCACGTTACGATACACTAAGATCTGCTGTCTGCAGTAACCTGCAAATCTGAACTGAGTACTTCTGGATTTTAGGAAATACTTTTACTTGCTGTCTTGCCAAGAGTTAGACAACAAGATCAATATCACTCTCATGCCTGTACACTGAAAGAGGAAACAACACTACAGTTACTTGCTGGACTGTTTATAGGCCAGGAGCTGTAACTGTCTCCAGACAAGATCCAGCTCATAATCTCTGGAAAAGTCCAACTGGTCATTTTTACACTTCAGTTTGTGCACACATTAAACAAACTTTTTTGTTGAGCCAGGTTATCTGCTGTCCACCTTCTTCCTACATCTTTGTGCCTTTATGCCAAACTAAGCTGCTGGCTGTAGCATTATATTTAATGTACCAACATGACAGAGGTGTTTTCTCTAACTCTTCCTTTTACTGGCCAACAAAAATGATTGTGAAGTCTACCTTAGCTGTAAAACTTAAATAGTCTTTTTTTTTTTTTTACTCCCTCTTACAGCTCACTTTAAAGAGGTTTCCAATGCAACTGCAAAGTTTCCATAATCATTTCACAGAAATGCTACAAAAATGCGTTTTACCTTGACATATAATGGAGAGCTGCTCCTCCTGAGGAGAGGGTGAGGTTAGATTTTTACAGTCCCAGATGCCTTGTGAACCTTGTCCACAGCTGTTCCAGAAAGATTGCTTCTCAAATGTACTGTTCTTCTCCTTTGAGTAATTGCCACAATTCAGATCCTGGCAAAGCCTTGTCCCTTCTGATTCTGTCCAGCCTTTTCTGGAAACAGCACTATTGGTTTTATTCGTGTAAACAGACACAGCTCCCTCACAGGTCTCGCTGACTTTCATCCTTGCCCAGTCTAAGGTAAACAGCGGGAACAAGTGAGACAAGATTCAAGAAATGCAAAACACACAAAACTTTATGGCATTAGCAGGAACTCAGAGATACACGTTTGTTATGTCATTGTTGGACAAATTTTTAAAAATGACCTTAAAATCTGCTTTGATGTTAAAGACATAGGTTAGCATTTTTGGAAATCATGCTGATCTGCTTTCTTGCTGAGAGTTTGATAAGAAAGTTATCACTCCCATATCTGTACAAGATAGTGAAGTAATTTCCCAAAATAACAGACTATTCCTTTATAGGCCGGTCTCTCATACTAGAAGAAAATTGTCAATTGATTATTCTGATCTACACATCCTAACTTTTTCAACGTACCATTTGTTTGTCAAACTTTTTTTTCTTTGTGTTTTAATTTAAAAACAGCATGCTCAGATTTAGTGGTGACAGAGTATGGGGGGTTATTAAGAATATCATCACACGTACCAGTGCACTGGAGGGTGGCAGGAATGCAGGATGTGCTACCTTGAACAGTGAAGTTACATGCTTTTAATAGCTTTGAGTCAAGTGAGCACTGAAGTTGTGAAATGACGTGACCCGTCTTTGATCTAGGTCCGAAGTACTCAGTCGCGCTGATGGCCTGACCACATTCCAGCTCACCACAGATCACATCTTGTGCTTCTTTGTTTTGAAGAGCAGTCGAGCACACTGGGAGCCAGTCGCCTTCATAGTAAATTTCCACATTTCCAGAACATTTGTCTTTGGAATCCGTAAACTTGGGTTTGACACAACCTGCAACAAAACAATGTAAGATACAGATTTAGATCTTCATGTTATGTCATTTGTTATTTTAATAAAACAAACAAGCTTAAAGATCTCAGTCAGTCTCATGACAACTGAGTCTAAATTGGTCACGCAGGTTTATGATTTAACAGGAGCACTGCTTAATATGTGTTTGTTTCACATAAATTTGTTTGTTTTAATTGTGTGAAAAGAATCCTGAAAAAACAAGAGCTGTATTAAAACAGCAAGAAGAAGAAATCCAGTTATTTGTTTCATACACACATTTCTTACAGAAACAATCTGTTACCTGAGCAAACAACATGGGCTGGTTTACAGGTGCCTCCATTGCTCTTAACAAAGTTCGACTGGGCCAGGCTTTTAGTATGCTTTGTAAAATGCAAACTCTTGACAGTCACTCTACTTTCTTTAGCCTGCTTAATGTCCCTTAGGACTTTCTCCCCACAGTTTAGGCTTTTACACAGCATCATGGATTGTTCTGATGTCCAGGAATCTGCACACACGCCTCCGCACTCCCCATCCAAACAAACCATGACATTCCCCCAGCACTTGTTGGTCAGGTTTACTTTGATTGTGCCTGTTGTGGTAACAAAAAAGCAAACAGCAAACGGGATAAGGAAGTTGTCTGGGGACACACATCAGCAGATTATTTCTTTAGAGCAGGATAAGACAAATGCATGATATAATATCTCAAAGTCTGAGCAAAAATGGACCAGTGGAGTAGACTCTTGATTGTACTGTCCCTGTGCAGCTATGACCTTTAAAGGCCATGCCATGATGAGTAAAAGATGAGTTTTCAATTCAGTTTGTATGCGTCAACACTGCCTCACATTACCTGAACAAGTCACTTCGGCAATGGACGTCTTGTCATCAGGTGGGTTCGTCGTGGTTTTACATTCAAACAGAGGTGTGGTGTTGGGCGAGCAGTTGTATGATTCATTCCAAACTTTTTCCCCCGTAGAGTTAATGGCGGAGAAGTTGGAGGCAATCCCACAGTGCTTCTGCTGACACACACTGTTTGCAGCCTCTTGGTTCCATGTCTTGTTAGACCCAGACAGCCAGAAGGTTTTTCCTCCCTGTTCTATCCCTACTTTGCCAGAACAGGGATTCTCTCCATCCAGAAATAGCAACTTGTTCTCTGACAAGGGCACAAAGAGAGAAAGAGATATACAGCATTAGGACTGTCATAGACAAGCAACTTGTCTTTTCTTCACAATATAAATTATGATAGGCACCAACATGTCACTTTGTCATCATGGGTTAGTGAGTGTGGATTGATGGGTAAAAAAAAAATGTTATCAAAGTTCAATTAAATCTACAACACAATAAAGTGTGCAAAGAAAAAAGGGGAGTATTCAAGGAAAATGTTTAATTCGGATATTTGTTGTCTCTGTGTACATTGGGCGGGAGACAATCATGCACAATAAGAGAAGGTCTGAGGGCAAACAGACAAACAATGAACAAACAAATAAATACTCACTGCTGCAGGTTATTCCCACTGCCTCCTTATTGGGGCGGTTGTTAGGATTCTTTGTAAAACACTCAGATATGGTTGCGGTGTTTGGCTTGCATTCCAAAGTCTGAGTGAGGAAATCTTTAACTGAACCCTGGGTGAATTTTTCAGAATTGGTGGGGTCCATGGCATTCCCACAATTCATTTGTTTGCAGACAACATGTGAATTGGTTTTTGTCCATGAATTTGTATCTACTAGTTTCCATGTGCCTTTATACAGGATCTCCACTCTCCCAGCACATTTTCCAGGACCATCTTCCAGTGTCACATTTACGCTGTCTGTACCATAACAAAAGAATTGTCAAACATAGGACACAAAGAAAATAATAATAAGAATCTGAAAAGAATCTTCACAACATGGCGTCACAAAACTTCCACCATAATGCCAAAGAAAAATGATACTCTTCTTCTTTTTCATCAGAGAAATGGAAGAGTCAGGCCAGGTATTTCCTCTAAAACTAAAAAGCCAAAGTTGTCATTAAAAACAACAGGAAGAGGCTATCGTCACGTGATCACTGCCACAGCTCACCTGCACAGGTTACATAAGCACTGGTCGAACATTCGAGAGCGTCGTTATGCTTGGCCTGGCAGTGCCACAGTGAGGACTCACTGCCTAAGCAATTCACATTGTCCATTATCCCTCGTTCTTTAGACTTCTGAGCCTTTTCAAAATGTATCAACTGGAAGAAAGCATTTATAATGATCTGGACAACATATCATTTATTTGTGCCAGACAGAAAACTCTGGGTGACACATCACATACAGTAAAAATAACTTGAGAATAATAATACCAATAGTAACAACAACAATAAAAATAATAGTAATTATTATTATTATTATCATCATTATTATTATTATTATAGTTTTTGACGGGGGTGTTCTTTATTTTTAGACTCGTACGTGATCTGGCATGACGATTAGCTTCTGGTGGCTAATGTCCGCAAACTTTACACTAAATTACTAGTTAAACAATAGTAAAAAATACTATATTAAACTTCTCTACTTGTGCTACAGATACACTACATTTTTGGGTTTAGCATTATCCTGTAATTATCCTGACCACAGTGTCCATCTCGCATTAAATAATACTTTTTTTTTTTTTTTTTTTGAATAGTGCTACTGAAAACTGACACTGAAAACTCACCTTCCCGCAGTTTAGCTCTTTGCAAACAACCTCAGCTTCTTTTTCAGTCCAGGTGGAGCCGCACACTGAGTGTCTTGATCCACTCACGTTAATATGAACTGCACCATAGCACTTGCTGGGTTTATCGCCGTCCAATAGAACGACACTAACATTGTCTGAGGGGAACAGAAACGGGAAAGTGTTTTTAATATCACATGGCTCAAGGTAGTGGGTGAATAATAGTGTTTTGTTTTGTGCTGTTTTTCTGATGTACATATTTCCAGGTGAAGAGCTAATATATGTGAAATCAAAGTGGTTGCTTTGAGGCTGTTTTTGGAAATAATGTGGTTGAATGTTTATCAGCTGAATTACCTGTGCATTTTAGCCCATTGTCAGTGCTATTCAAACTGTCACTGACGCTGGTACCACAGTACATTTGGTTGCACCACACATCAGGGTTTCTCTCCTCTTTGGCTGTGTTAAAAGGCTCCCACTTTCCCTTTACCTCCCTTTCCAGCTGCCCAGAACAGACATTTGATGGGCTTCCTTTAAGCTGCAGTCGACTATGATCTGTTTGAATGAAGCATTTTCTTAATTCAGTGACACATTGCAACACTTGAGTAAACATGTGAGTGAACGTGTGAGTTACCTTCACATATTACAGTAGCGGGTGTGCAGCTTTGTGCATTCTTAGTTACACACTGCCACAGATTATCAATGGGTAGATTGCTTGGACAGTTGATTATCATCTTCTCTAATTTTTCGAAATCATTCCATTTACCCATCCACTGATGAACATCAGTCTGCTTGGATTTACCACAATCGAGGTTTTGACATAAAATGTCTGCTTGATTTTTTCCTTTGTGTGAGAAGAATGATAGGGTTAGTAATCACTATCGCGGTAGTAAACATTTCACAATACTGATAACAGTGGTATTATGAAGACTGAAAGAAGTGCTGGGAGAAGAAAAATGTAATCAAACAAACAAATCCATTTAAATTCATCACAAAATCAAAAGCAAACAATAAAGATGTGGAAGGCTAATGAATAACGAATATCAAATAAAATAAAAAGTTCCTAATATTCTTGAAAAGTACCAAAGAAGAGACAGTGGGTCTTTTCCTTTTCCTCTTTTCCATGCAGTCCACTACATTTCAGAAAGAAATAATGTACTTTTTTACAGTACATATATCCCCTACACTGAACTTACAACATTCTTTTCAGATTTTATATAAAACTTTGCAAAAAAGCAGCGTCTGCTGAGGTCCCATTCTCACATTTCAGATGAGCTGTTAGTTGTTCCACCAAAGACTGATTTCACCTCTAAATAATAAATAAATGTCCCAGGCCGCAATGAGGTAAAATGATCCAATATTTAAGAAAACAAACAAAAATGCAAAGACTAGAGAAAAGTCCAAAACATGAAAACTAATTTTTGGAGCAAAATGGTGTTTTTTTTTCTACTCTTCTCTTTCATTAATCATTTCTCAGCCTCTCAGATTTATCGATTTATAGTTTATAAAAGCAGCTCAGCTTCTGCATCTCCCGCTGTACAATATATAATTACACAATAAAATATAAATAACTATAAATATAAATATACAATATATAAAAGATCAGTAGCTGCCACCCCACTCTGATTTACTGCATGTTTGTCACTTCATTTCCACTTGACATGAACAAAATGTCCTGATTTTGCTTTTGAACTCACTGCTAGCATTTAGAAAGACTGAATCCTGTTGAGGTTATGTATTGCACGCATGTCTTACCCCAGTTGTTATTACAAAAATAACCCATTTTCCCGTTTATGGAGTACCGGACAGCTCCCGCACACTGAAAGCTATCCAGGCCTATTTCAATTTTATCTAGAAGAGCAAGAACAAGTAACAGACAATTAAAAAAAAAAAAAACTGCCAGCATCATCATCATCATGTTGTTTTCTATATTTAAAAGTGTACTTCTTGTTGGTACATGCAGAATGACAGTATGAAACTCTACAAATGTAAAAAACAAAAAGTCCAGCCTCACTTGAACATGTGATCTTTTTCACAGTGTGCTTGCGGTAAGAGCTGATGCCCCAACCAGGACATGTACAGTTCCACAGATTACTCTCGTTTCCACTGCATCTCAGTTCATTGAGCCACACTTTGCGTGCAGTGTCCCTTTGCACATCTTTTGTCATTTCAGGTTTAGGTGTCCCGCAGTGAGTGCTTTTGCACAGCACAGTTTCAGTGTTCTTGTCCCAGTATTTATCTCCAACGTAGCCCCTTTGGTTGTTATAGTAGACTTCAGCATGGCCCTCACACGGATTGTTTCCATTTCTCAGAATGATCCTGTTCTCACCTGGTCACATGGCAGAAGGTTCATAATAATTTAACTTATTGTGAATTTTGAGGTTGCTGCCAGTGTTTTTTCATACCTGATACCTGTTTCTGACCTCTCTACCCACATTTGCTCTGGCAACATTTTCTCAAATTTTTATAAAAACTTTTGTGATTTTTTACCAACGCTGTCTCCCAGAAATTATGTTTAAATGCGAATAAACTTTAACAAACCCTAAAACCTGACTGGTGTGAAACATTGTCCTTTTTTTTCTTTCGATTGCTGTTTCATGTGTTTCCATTCATCAACGAAGTCAGTCAAAATTTCTAACACATTTTCCTACACTTTTTAGGAAATTGTTGGAAAGTTACAAACCCATAAAATAAACACATAAAAAAGTCCAAAGACAGCTTTTAGTAACTTTTTGGATTTTTATTTTTATTATTATTGTTTTTTGGTCACTTGAGTTTTTCCTATGTTGTCTTCCCCTTTCTTTGTTTTGTTAAATCTGCTGTTATGTGATATTTTGCACAGTAGTCAGATCCGGATTTGAACTATTGGGACATTTTGCCTGAGGGTGCTCCAGAGTGACTCTTTAAAAATTCATCAGAAATTATTCTTAAGTTTCACCAAAACATATAAAAATATAATTTTTCATTGCATCTTAGTTCAAACATTTTTATCAAAATCTCTAAAACTATTTAAGATTACTCTAGAATCTAGACAAATATCACCCAAACTGCTTTGGATGAAATTTAAAACACATCAATGTAATTAAAATATTAATAAGATGCAGGTTTTTTTTTTATTTTTGTCAAAGGACAAAGGCGTCCTGACGTAACTTCTATATGCCTCAGCATTTACATGATCGGAATTCATTTTTTTTCATAGAAACTGGGACATATTTTCCCTTTTTTTCTATTTTTTTTTTCAATTTGCTTTTAACATTACACACAAATGATGAAAACTTATGAGTCCAGGGTTGTCCAAACGGATGTGGACAAAACCGTAATAATAATCTTTCTGGTTGTGGCACTGAAGGATTATTTAAATTTTGAAAGCCTGAATTCTGAGCAAGTGCTAAAACTTTCCGATCACCCTTTTTTACTTTGTGACTAAACTGCTAGATGGGAACCTGGTTGTTATAGTGTTTACTTTTAGTAATTACTATTGTGCTGTCCACAGAAACCCTCTTTTTGTCTCAGCTTTTCACTTCAGGAAATTATAAATTTTTAGACTCAGCAAGACATTTCCTGTAGCACTTACATGTGCTTGCCTTCTTAAAATAGATATATGTATATACATATATATGTGGAAAGGCTATATCTCTATCTTTTCTTTCTTTTTTATTTTTAGTAATAAAATTTGAAGTTTTCTCAAAATCTCCACAAAATCTATTAAATCAGGCAAACCACCATTCGGTTTATAGATAATAGGTGTCACTTACCTTCTATGTGTAAGATCACCAGCTCAGAGTAAAAGATGAAGCTGAGAAGAAGGAGGAACCACATCATTGCTGCAGATCATAACTAGTGAGGAGAGTGAGGCAGAAGAACAGCCTGCTCAGCTTTATATTGCCGAGGATGTGCCCGCCAAAAAACCCAAAATGGATATGAGCTGCTACATGCATGCATGTGGCTCCAAGTTGGATTTACAAATTTTGTCCTTCTTCTTATTAAAGTTTTATTAAAGTCTCACAGCTGATCCTTATCATTCATTTTCAGAAATTTTGGTGCTTTTTCTCATCTAACTGTACCAGAGAGTTTCTATGTGTTCTTCTCAGTGATGTAGACTTTTAATTGGACTCTTGAATGTTTAACCATTAAATAAATCTACTCCATGCATATCCTCCTAATATCTACCTTGACTGGTGGAGAGCAGAGCAGAACACATCCATACCTGGAAAATGACGCCATGCACAGTCCAGTGTTTTCAGTTTATTCCAGTTATTCCAGCATCTGATTCAAATATCTTTGTTTCCATTAAGATAACAATTATTTTTTTTACACAAGGCAACACAAATGGATGTTTATTTTCTAATGACTAGCTAAACTAAATTTAGAATTAATAAAACTATCAGTTCTAATTTCAACAGTTACATGGTTGAGGATATTATTAGAATCCCCAACAAAGTATCTGCAAACTCACTGTCAAAATATTTTATAACTACAAAATAATATATTCTGTGAATAAGAAACAGGATTAACTGAATTGAAAAATCACTGTTACACATAGCAGATAACATATCGTATACATATACGTATATGCCAGTGTGGTTAATATGACGGGAAACCTTTCAAAGCATCTGTCTTTAGCAAAGTTCGGTTATTTTAAGTATCAAAATCTTCCAGCAATCCTGACATCTGAGAACGGGTCCTTAAAGACGAAGACTTTGCTCTAAGAAACGATGCATTTCGCAGCCATCAAGGGAGCCAAATGTCAACTCACATTAGAGAAATGTCAAGCTATTAATATTCTTAGAAAGGAAAGATTATTGAACAGAGAAAAAAAGAAAGAAAAGCTACCTTCCTCCTGCTATCTATTATCAAAAAGCATCTACAAACTATACAAAGATAGTGATATATACAAATGATAAAATATGAAGTGGTAAAAAAATGATTTTTTTTTTTTTTTTACCAGATAACTCAGATAACTCATCATTTATATTCAAAACTGGGCAGTTTTACCAATACGGCACAACATATGATTTTTCTTCATTTTATTTTGAACAAAAACAAAACTAGTAAACAACAAAACACAAGTCAAAACCCTCTATCCATTCAAAATTCTACTTGAGCAGCACTGTATCCCCACTTCCATATACCCAGCGAGTGTATCGGGTGGGTGTCAAAGGAAACTCTAAGATGTTGCCACCGTAGTAAAAATTATTGTCCATGCATACAAAGATAGACTGTATATCCTGTGGCCATAGATCTTCTAATGGAAAAGTCCACTGTGGCTGAAACTTTCCATTCAGTAACCTTTACAGTCCAGGGATGTGCAATGAGTATGACTTAAGCCTTAAGCAGTTCAAATAAGCTACACTACACAAAGCCACACTCGCTGTGGCATACAAAGACATAACTACTGAGCTGCAGCCAAGCCCATTTACTGCCCCCCCTCCGGGATATAATGAAGGAGACATATCCATATCATTACACCTCTTCTTTAAACAAGGACATTTTTATCATAATTTCATGATTCCACTAAGTATGTAAGTGCATTTACTCCAGTACCATATCTGTACAACTTTGAGATACGTTCTTCTTTCCCAATCCCATGTATCATCTCATGAACTCTCACGTTAATTTTGAGGGGGGCCAGGACAAACTTGTCCAGTCATGTTACTTGTACCACATTATTTTGACTGTATTGTGCTGATTCTTTGATTTAAGTGACGGGTCTGAATACTTTGTCCACCATCAATGATCCCTCAGCAAAAAGTAGGTAAAAGTAAATCTAAACTTTATGAACAAACCACACATTATTAGAAAAGTATTAGTTTAATTCAAATGTCCTGTAATGATAAATACATTCAGTGTTTCAGCCTTGAAACAAACTTCTTCACTGGAACAAAATAATGGCACCTTCATGTGCTCAGGGTCATGTTTTGAATGTCGCCTGGATGTGGACTGTGGTTACAGGTGCAAACTGACAGATGCGACAGAGCTGCACAGGGCTGTGGTTTCGTGGCTTCAGACTTTCCAGAGCTGTCACATAGCAGTAAGTAAAAAATGTAACCACATTTTGCAACAAAATGCAAGACACAAACTAGAAAAACTACCCTCACACTCCCTTTAGTTAGTTGCTTAAGATGCCAGATAACCTCCACCTAACCACCAGCTGCTACACTGGGTGCACTGAGCTCTGTGTTTTTACTGGAGAAATGAGTCTACAGAGTTATCTGGCAAGATAGGCAGCCTGTGCTCAGCTCAGAGGACAGAGAGCTGAAGCTGCAAGCAAATTTTTTTAAGCTCTTTATTCTCAGGTGTGCAACTCTCAGTGGTGGACAATGAATCACAGCCTTTACTTAAATATAAATACTAATAATAGACTGTTAAATAAATAAACAGTTACTTAATAAGTTAAAAGTACCCAAGTATTATTTACAATTATTTTCAAATTGAATTCTCTCTTTTCAGTTTTTAACTTGAAAAAGTGTCCTAGAATGACCTTTTATCTATAGTATAGTATAGTATAATATAGTATTGTATATAGAGGTTAAAAAAAAAAGTTATCATGGAACAATCCTGAGAAACTATAAAATAATGCAAAAATAAAATAATGCAAAAACACAAAAGTAATTTAACAAGAAAGTTTTTGTCTGTTTATTCTGTCGATATATTTTATCTAAGTATTAAATAAACTCTTGTCTGGATTGTTTACAGCTTGTTCATATATTTTTTTAATTGTTGATTGTAATGAATTCCTTTTTCAGCATGTATAAATATTAAAGTTCAAGTTTGTCTTTTCATTCCTGTCAGGTTAACTTACATACAATAATTATACACACATATGTAAAGTTCAGTGAGCAAAACATTTTTGGCAATAGTTGATGTCTTGTTCAAACATCCAAAATCCAAAGAAGAGCAGTTATTTAAATGAGGGGTGAACTGCGTTTAATTTCCCCCCGCTGAACAGTCGAATATTACGGCAGAACGTTCTGAGTGTTTGATCTCACACAGAGTGTGTGACTCATGCAGAGAAGTTTGGACCACGTATTTCACATTTATCAGTGAAGCGATCAGAGATTAAGTATAACTGTCTCAGCCATCAGCTCGAGAGAGGAGCTAGCTTGGCAGAAACGAAGCCACAAACTTCTGGGTTGTGTTTTTGAAAACAAATCTTCTATCTGTGCAGGAAATAGTGATCGCACACTTGCTTCTGCCTCAGATATATTCTCAAGAAACATGAAAGTATTGACTCCTAACTGTGTTTATTAGAGTGTATTTGAAGAAAAAATAGCTGTGTATGTAAACTGGTGCCTTCATTTACTTATAACGTGTTATCAACACAGGAAATCCGTGAATTTCTCTATAATCTATTTTCATCAAACTGAACAAAAAGTTAAAGGGCACTCTCACCAGCAACCATCTCTGTGTCTCAGGGTCTCACATAACCCTAAGTGGTCCCACACACACACACACACACACACACACACACACACACACACACACACACACACACACACACACACACACACACACACACACACACATTGTGATGTCCCACAAGACAGTGTGACATTTATTCTGGGCACATTATATGTCATACAGGAAAAATTATCAGTGGAAATTTAGCGCACAAACCAAGAGGCCGCTTTCAGATTTTTTTCCACTGGTTTATCTACAACCACAACGTTAATACAAGACATGGTCACGACTGATGTTGCTCGTTTGTGTTATAATCACCTCCTCCTCCCAAAGGCAAATCGAATTACTGTGTTTTCAGCTTGTTGCCAACACAGATGATTTGCCAGCTGGATAACTGAGACAGATATTTGACTGAAAAGCTACAGTTAGTCGTGTTAAATATATCTATATATAAATGTAACACTATCACATTACTGGATTCAATTAAAACTGATAATGTTTTTGATTTTTAACTCTGGTGATCATATTAATTATTGTTCTTACTGTCAACAAATGCCAGGAAAAGGCTCAAACCAACCATGAACTGATTCTGCGAACAAATATTATCATTTTAAAACTTTTAAAAACACATCAGTGAGACACATCATTACACTGGGTGACGTAAGGGCACACTCTGTATTTTAACTTATTCCCATGTACTGCATGTACACCATAGAGTCTTTATACTCGCTAGTCGCCCTAAAAAACACAATTGCTAAAAACCACAGAGTAACAACTGTTTAAGGAAATTATTTTAACCTTTATTAAAAAAAAAAACAAAGTATATTCAAGACCATTTTGTTGACAATTGTTAATTAACGCTCAAAAAGAAAAGAAAAGAATGTAAAAAGAATTACAAGAATTACTTCTTTTAAATGAATTAAATATATTATAGCAATACATACCTCTATAGATAATACACGTTCTCAGTCTGCAAGCGAAAGAGTGTGTATTATCTATTGAGGATCTTATAACCATAGAGGAAATACTAGTTTTTTTTATGTACTATAAAGTTATTTAAGTCCTGTGGTTCATGTTCAGATTTAGAGAAGAACAGAAAACGTCCACTAAAAAACTTGATCACAACAAAACACAGAAATTACTGATGTCTGTTCAATCATCATTTATCAAAAAGGTTAACCAGTGAGTTCAAGCCATAACACAGTAACAGAAGTTTAGTTGATGGAAGAAAAAGTAATTATCTGCAGTGAGTACTCACACTGCAGTAAATATGCTGTGGACTAGATATTAGCAGACAGTAGGTGTGGTGAGTACCATCAACATGGGCAATGTATTTCATTTAATTGATAATTAGATGATCATTACCATGAATTAAAGTGCCGTTGGTGACAGTGTTGTACCAGTGGTGAGTGTGTTCATGGTGTGTTCAGGTCTGTACAGCACACACTTACTGAGCTCTGTAAATTCAGCAAAACCAAATGAGCACTCAAACTTTAGATTATATATAATGTGAAACTGGACTTTAAATTGAAGCCAGGTTTGTTTTATATTGTTAATAATACAAATTGTTTGTATTTTCATTTTAGTTTTTATTCAATTACTTATTTTGTTATTTACATTTTATTTTCTCAGGTTTTATATTTAATAAGCTTTTTGCCATGTCATGGAAGCAAAAGCACAGATGTAAATAATAAAATGACTTACTGTCATGACATATGAATACAACAGAGACATCATTAATGTTATTCAGTTATTAACATCTGCACTTAAGCTAAGACAAGTCAAAATGCTGTAAAAAAAAAAAAATAATGTGTGGCTTTCAAATGAACTGTACTCACCAAAAAGAAAAACATTTGTTCAGTCATTTTTATGAACACAGTTTAGTCTCTGTGTCAGTAGAAATGCTTGCCACCCTTAGTGGCAATATTTAATGTTAGTATTAATCAAAAATGTCACTTTGTGTGATCAGGTTTGTTTGTGTGTCTGTGTGTTCGTTTGAAACTGATAAAGCAGCTCTGAACCAAAAGGCTCGGCAGGAAGAGGGCTGACAAAAACAAGCATGCATCACCCATTTGTGTGTATAAAAAGAAATCGCTCTTAATTGATTTTTCTTTTGTTTTATTTTTTTTTTTGTGTGTTTTTTAGTCTCAGGGTTTTTTTTCTTAGTTTAGTTACTAAGACTAACATTGTGATTCACAACATTTTATGTTGTAAATTTTTGCCACCAACTAAGAGAAAAATTAAGAATTTTCAACAAAAAAGATTAATCTTCTACCATGTTATTATTTATGTTTTCAGTGAAGAAATTAAATTTCTCATTGTACCTGTCTATCTACATTTGCAGAGACATAAGACATAGGAAATAATTTTTGCATAAATTATTATTGAATTGATAATTATTGAATTATTATTCATTTGAAATTTGTTAAAATTTATTAAAACTTACAAACATGAAAGAAGAACTAAAAGTGCCTCTTTCTGTGTTTTCATGTCCATTCCATTTTTTAATAGAGTAAGTTTTAGATGTATATACAGTAGCTCTCAGGTATGTTCATTCATGGCACTTACCATAAGCCAAGCAGTTTAAGACTGAATGTATACTACTTCATTATGCTTTGATACCATACTCATTTTTTGACCAATAACACAGTATTTGTCGATAAGTGCCTCTACACAACATAAGAAAATATCAGTAGTTGCTGTTATAATTATAAACCACTGATTTAGTCATTGTTTAACTAATTTGTGTTTCTCATTGGTGTTTAACTTTCTATTATTTGTCTTTCCTCTCCTTGAACGTATGTAATTTATGGACCCCACAAAGAAGCAACATGATAAAACAACAGCAACAAGGCAACTTTTGTTGTACATTTCCGTTCAAGTGAGCGCAGCATGCCTTACAGTAAAATTCTCACCTCCCACACCCACCTCACAGACGTAAACCACAGACACACAGAAGCTAATAACAACCATGAGAAAACAGAAAAGTTTTCAGTATAACGTGGACGCACTTGTGACTGATCTCAGAATGCTAAGTGTGTGCTTCCAGAGCACAGGACAGGAATAGCACCCTCATCAGCCTGGATCCCATCACACCACAACCTTAGGAGACTTTGGTCAAGAAACAAGTTAGAATTGTTACAAGCACACAAGTCATTAAGTTTGACATTACATACTGAGCTCCAGCCTGTCCTCTCTTTCTAAATATAGTCACATACATACAGTAACTGAGGAGTCTTACCTGTCAATTAATTTTGATAGTGTTTTGAATTTTGGTGGTGGGGCAGCCGTTTGGTTTACATTTGCACAATGGAGCGTACCCACAAGATGACAGCTACACTTTGATTTCTGACTTTCTAAATTTTGTATCTCGACCTCTAACTTCAAGCCACTGAACAATAGTACAACCACAACTACTACTGCTACTATAAACAAAAAATAACATCACTAAAAACTACTAAACACTAATAATAGCTATGGTTTAACTGAGCAGGGACCCTCCACACCTGTCAAACAACAAACAAAAAAGGAAAAAAAAAATCTTCTGGTCTAAGCAGTGTAGTACACACCTTGATCTGATTGTCTAATTTTGACTGTTTTCACACTGGATAACAGACAGTGTGGATTGTTTTGTGTTTAGATCATGGCATTCAGTTCATCCTTCAAGCTGAAGAGAGCTGAGTCCCAGACCTGCACCAGCACTGAGCCCTCACACGTGCTGGTCCACAACTCCTCCATCAAAGAAGTTATTTCACGGCTAATACTTTGTGACCACATGACTTCTCCTTCAGTGACAAAGACGTCTTGAGATGTCAAGTGAAAAATCTTTAAGATCAACAACCAAGTCCACTTGCCCTCAATTCAGCTGTTCACGGACAGCAGATCATAAGAGCTCCCTGCTGCAGAGCTCCCTGGGCCCTAAGGAAAGGACGAAAAACAGCTCTAAATGAAATGGTGACCGGGGGCTTCTCTCCAGCACTGAGGGGAAACATCTGTCGTGTGGAGGGTTTCCGATTATTCGAGTGTCTGACAAGCAGTTCTGACACAATATGCTGGCATGTTAACAAAGCCAGAGCTGCCTCTACAGAAGGACCCAGCAACAGAGCCAGAATAGAAAATAAAAAGAAGAGGAAGTGTTTTCTTCATGTGGAAATAGACACAGCTTCCACAGCTTTGCAGATTTTATCACCTAATCATGTGGCGTATCCCTCTTTTTAGTTCTTCTGTTTCATTTGCAGGTTCTTTTTTTTCCAGATTAGCTGAGCAGTCCATAGTCTTTCCAAATTACCCTTTGGTAACTGGGAACATACCCAGTGGGGCACAGGGGCGCACTTATTTTATGTACTTACTTGTACTTTACTCAATTATTTCCATTTCATGATACTTCTTAATTCTTCTTAATTCTATTCCTACTTTTGTTCTATTTCTGCGCAAGTTGTCATTCATCCAGGTGACTGTATCCTAAGGGTTGACTGAAGGCAACTGGACGTCTTGTTTAAAGCTTGAAGACATTTCACCTCTCATCCGAGAAGCTTCTTCAGTTCTCGGCTGTGAAGCTTCTTCACAGTGTATGAGGTAATTAATTAAAATTATCCCCAGACGCACCAGTTACATCATCAAAACTCTGCTTCAAAGTGAATGCATTACTACTACTACTAATAATAATAATAATAATAATGATGATGATAGAATAATAAAACATATAATGATATAAATGAAAGGAGCCATTCTGCATAATGGCTGATAATACCTCTGTAATTTTACTTGGTACAGTTTTGAGTGCAGGAGTTTTATTACTGACACACACATGTCCTCAAAGACTTCAGCAATTTGATTTTGAGCAGGGAGATTTGCAATAGCAAGTCTGCACCACTAGGTGGCAGAAAAAGACAACTGCTTGGAATTGTATTTAACACAACAGGAGAGGTGTTGTAAATATCATGACTGTGATCACTCCATATGTGATCCATATTTTGAATGAAAACTGATAGAAATTTAGGGTGAAAGGGTATAAAGGGAAAAAAAAAAATCTACACACTGTAAAAGCCTTGTTTCTTCTTCATGTGGGAAGCAGGCTGAATCTTGTACTGTTTGATTTGTTATTGTTAGGTAACTGGAAAAGGTGCCACCGCTTAATTTCCTTTCACCCCCTGCCTTTAACTAGTTTTCTAAATTTCATTTTCCTTGTCCCCTCTTGTCCAGCCTGATGCCAACCTAAACACAGAGAGAGAAATCATGGAAGTCAGACATTATGAGAATAGGTGAGATTCAAAGCGAAAGCAAAACTGATCAATGTCCATCCATAATGGAGACAGAGGAAATCAGGCAGAGGAGTGGAAGGCAGTCTGTGCTCACTAATTCTATAAATGAGCACCATGCTCTGCAGGGCTCCTGTATTAACCATCTCCATGTATGTAGGAGAAGAAAAGCTTAAAACATACCACTGGTATCCACAACTCAGGGTAACAGAAGGTATCATGTTTTGTAAGGTTTCTTTCAAGGTATCTGCAGGGTTCAAAATAATGTTGCCTGCACAGCCCAGATATGGTGCTCTGGGTTGGGGAGTGTGTGAGCTGCTGCAGTGAGACGTAAGTAGCACTGCCTATACACCTATACACCTATATACACACACTGTATAACAAGCCTTAATGGTTGTGTGAGATAAGATAAAGTGATGTGTAGTTATGACAAGAAACGTTTCTTGTAAAAACAGAATAAATTGGCTCTCAGATCTTGCAATAATGAGAAAATACTTTATAATAAAATATATCTTGAAAATAAACTCTTCTAATCATTTGAAAAGGATCTTGTAAAAAATCAGGATAAACATTAGAGCCAGGCTTAGTGCCACAGAGATGTTACAAATAGCTTCATGAGGCCTTGGGTTGCAGGGAAAGACTAATAATGTGGATGAAAGAAGGAAGGAATTTCACACTCTGCCAACATGTTCATCAGACACAGAGTCATGATTTCCTGTTGTTCATCTGCTTTTTTTCAGTGCCTGGATGAAAATAATAAGGCTGCAGTAGCCAGACAGCTAACAGAGTCAGTGTGCATGTGTCCCACGTGGAGGAGCCCTCATTATTCTTGTTCAAAAACCTTTAAAAATTAGAACCTAGACGTAAGATAATAGAATGATGTTTAATGTGCCACTGTTATCTACAGTCTAAACTCAGATCCGGCTTGAGTTACTCTTACTTACTTTATTTTTCTGCATTATCCATCTTTCGTCTGTCCTGCTGAGACATAAATAAGCATCAACAACATGTTTAGCATTGCCATTATATGACATAATTGGAATAAAGCTAATTATTAATCTGTATCAGACCAGACACCAGGGACTGCCTGGGTAAAAGAGGTGATAAGATGATCATTAATCTTTGATTACTAATTATAATTACTCATACATCTCTTTCTACAGTCTTATGCTGTATCTGACTGGAGCTAACACGAAGCCATAAAGAGCTGCAAGGGAGATGTTTCCTCTAATTTGCAGTACATTGCACATGCCGGCTGAGAGGAACTGAGAATTAGAGTTCATTCGTTTAATTGCCTTGCCCTTCAAGTCAATTTGGTCCTACAATGGTTCAGCGGTTTGTGCGGGGGTGTATCTTTTTAAGTTTTTCCTCTCTGCTGTCACTGTCACCTAACTCTATCTGCTCAGTAGTCAGGATGGCAGAGGCGAAATGGATCTTATTGGGTGGATTTTACACTGCTGCAGTGTCTTCTTTCCAAACCCCGCCGTTAGCATATCTGGCTATCTAGCATACCAATAGTAGTCGCAGAGCATTACATACAATGCCAGTGAGCATGTATCCAGTTAATGACATTAGCTTGTGAGGTTAGAGGTTATGTAAAAACACTGGCCACCATGAACTGTATTTCCTTACTGTGTGAAAGCTGAAGTTAATGCTAACGTTAGCAGCTCTGTCCTCCTCCATTTGAAATAGCAAATGTTATGTCATTTTTGCTTGTTAAATGATTTATTGATTAATTTTATCAGAGTTGTTGGAAATTCATGTGGTGTCCATACTAACTGATTAATCAATTAATCATTTCAATATTACATTAAATTGCCATACTAGGAGGGACTAGCTTTTAGTCTTCTGCACTTAAAGAACATGCGTCTTTATTTCTGTCTGTTACTAACTGGAGAGGATACTGACTTTTCACGTTAGCTTCATTTGCTAATTAGGAACAGCTGACAAATGCTCTCAGTGATGTCGCTCTTGACATTTTAGCCAGCAAATTGAGAATCCTGCTTGTGTTTACCCCTGTGTGAAATCAAGGATCTACTGTTTCAAACATTATGAAGAAAGGCTGATTTGTAAATCTGACACCGTTATCACTGTAAATGGCATTATGTGCCACATAAGAATGCAAAGTTTGACAGGTTTAGTAACAATAAATAAAAGGGATGAGTCTGAGTAATGCTCAGTCCATTCTGGATGAATACACACGTTTGAAGTCACTTACTGCTTAACTTACTGAAATGCTTTCTGATCATCTAAAGATGTAGGAAACACTGTGGGAACATTATCTCATTCATAGCACCAGCGGTTTCCTGAGGAATGCAGCTCATATTTAATATGACACGTGTTCTGTGTGACAGACAGGTCCCCTGGAGAGTATTAAGAAGAAAGGAGAAGTGGCTGACCACAGAGTCACACAGGCAGTTATTACTACTGTGAAGAGAGAAATGCATATTGTTTTTTTGGGGGGTGGGGGTTACTCTCTATAGGAGTGCTCCATCCATGCACTGCCTTTGAAGTGGGTTTTGATGTCAGCTTCATCTATTATGGATCAGGTGACATTTTTCTGATGACAGCTCCCGATACACCTCTTAAGAGACAGGCATGGAAATAGGAACATGGAAATAGATCCCGGTATGCTCTTTCCTGTCGTTATCTCTGCTCTTTTTCTTCCTCCACTTGGAGAAGGTGTTGGAGTCAGACAGGGAAAGAAAGTACACAAGGACATATAGAATCAGACAGCAAGTCAAAATAGTTTATTATAGAACAGGATTCATAGTCGAGGCACTACCTCACATTTAGTTTAGGCACTGAACTACTGCACTGGAGTCACAGCCACGACTCGGTCTGAAAACCAAAGCCTGCCAGCCATACTGACACTGGCTACACCTGTTCGTACAATACCGTATGCTATCGCCCTGTTTGATCTCCAGTCAAATCAAAACTCCAAAATATTACATAAACATAATCTGAATAAATGAGAAGAAGATAGTTTTAGGTTCTGTTTTTTTATAAATATATTTCCTTCCAGATGATGTTAATATTTTTATTAGCAGGATGGAAAATAATGTACACTTTCATTATCAAGACATTAACCAAAGTTATGCAGCTGTTAATGTGCCTGACAGAATCCTGCTCTAAATGAAAACCTTTCACCCAACATTAACCTCTGTCACGATTTCAAAAAGCCACTGATTTTGTCTTTTGGTGTAACTGCGACTGGCAGGCTTTGGTGCGGCAGCCTTTCCATGAGTACATTAAATCATCCTACTACTCAAACTGAGCCTTGCCTTGCCCTGGATTCTTTAATACAGCCTGATACACTTTTTGCAGTCTTTTGTGTTTCTTTTTCCATCCGACACATTAAGAAAACACTGCAGCGTCACATTAATCTATTACAACCACAACCATTTTTATTCTTATGATTACTATTATTATTATTATAACAATAAGAATCATAATAACAAAAGTTATGCTGACACATCCCCTCTTGTTTCACTCTTTGTCTGTGTGAGTAGGTAATAAAGAGGAAACTCTCCTCCTGTAAACAGGCAGCCGCCTATTCTTGTTTGTTTTTAGAGGGATTATCAACGAGTATAAATTACGTTGTAATAATTTTTTACATCTGTGGCACAGAATAAGCACCTCACATTAGCTCCATCAACAGCAAAATGTGTTGCTTCTTCTGTTTGTGGCTGAGTGATGCTTAACCCTTAGGTGACCAGCTGGCTCAGATCTGACCAAAGAAATGTACTTATGATCATGCCATAGTTTCTAGTTTGCCTTGATTTTTTTAATGAAGATATACCTTATAGGCCGACCTACTATGACCCCAGTCAAATCAGCAAATTCATAAAATGTGTGTTGATGAAAGGGATAGTTTGATATTTTGGGAAATTTGCTTATTTGTTTTTTTTGTTTTTTTTTGTTTAAATATATAAGAAAATCAATGACACTCTCATGTCCGTGTACTATGCATGAAGCTGGAGCCGGAGGTGACACGCCGAGCTTTGAGTAAAGAGTGGAAATGGGGAAACTGCTAGCCTGGCTCTCTCAGAAACCTGTTCAAAGCTCCACTTCCATCCCTCACCTCTCAATTTAACATGTTCTCACATCTATTTAGTTGAATCTGTACAGGACCAGGACATGTACAAACAAGAGTTTGTGGTTTTAGGGGTAATTAACTTTAATTTCTTAGCAAACAACAGCCAGCTGCAGTGACTTCCCTGAGTCTTGTAGTAACACTGAGGTTGCCAGGCAACAGCTACAACGCTGTGCAGAAGCACTAGGTGGATGGATAAACTGTCAAAATCTCAAAAAAACAGTTAGAGCACAGACTTAATAAGGTAAGGTAATCGCTAACAGGTTCTAGCTCCATAGTTAATGCAGAGACATGAGAGTGACATCAACCTTCTGATCCAACTCTTTTCCTACATGTTGCTGTCAAACTGTTCAGTTAAAGCATAATCATGACTCATTTGTCAGGAAATTAAAATTTCCATGGTTACGTAAAATGGATTACGGGTCTCTCAGAGTTCTGTTATGTTAAAACCGTGTGTCAGACTGTAATTTGTGTATTTCAGAATTGTGTAATTTTATGATACAATTTTAATATTGTGAATAAAATCTTGGCTTAATTATTAATAATTAATTAATAATTATTAATAATTAATAACTCAAAATGTCAATCATTTGGATTTGAGTGATTTGTCTAAGTCCATGTGATCGGATTGTAATGAACAATATATCATTGTGTTAAAATCATTTCATATTTGCTATATTTATTCATTTCTATTTTTTATAGTGATATTATTTGAATATATACATTTACAGTACTGTTCAGCTGGGGTCACATCTGGATCTAGTAGTTGTTAGTGTCACTTGAGAGTGATTTGCTGTAAGTGCATAGTTTGAAATGGCAAAAGTTTCTGTGTGTGTGTGTGTGTGTGTGTGTGTGTGTGTGTGTGTGTGTGTGTGTGTGTGTGTGTGTGTGTGTGTGTGTGTGTGTCAGTCTGTTTGACTGACAGTCTGTCAGTCTGTTTGACTGACAGGGGTTATACATGTTTTTCTACAACTATATGTTTACAGAGTCATTATAGGGTTAAAATAGAAAGTGTAAAGCATTTTAACATAAATAAAGATATATTTAACTTTGTAGTGTTTCACACACATGGCCTCACACCTCCCCACACACAGCATCTGAGCGAGTTGAGTCCTTCTTTCCTTATTTTTAGTTTTCTATCTCTCTTATCGCCTTCAGAACATTTAATTAAGTTCAGTAAACCTCCCAAATCACATTTGCACATACAGAGCACATGGCAATACTGATCCACTGAGACCACAAAGCAGTTTACCAGGTTTCTACCATGTCAATCACTGTAGGGAAACGGCACATTACAGCAAGAGAGATCCGAAGAGGAGAGGGATACTGGGTTTGTGTTTCCCAAAATGTCTGTACAAACTAGTTTCACTTTAACACTCGGCAATGAAAATGATGGACAGCACTGACAACCAATGGTCCACAAGCTGTCTGAGTTTTGAGATGATGGTTATTTGAAGAATCTTGGTTCAATTACAGAATTTAAAAATATTTTGTGTGTTTTTTTTTTGTTTGTTTTTAATTTTGCTGATGACCATTTGGGTCTGAACACCCGGAAGGTTATAAACCACTCATATACTCAAATACTAATAAAATATGTTAGCTTGTTTGATCCAAATACATCTCTGCTGTCTTTCCTATCATTCTAAACATCACCTTTTATGGACATTTCTACTTATGAACCACATTAGATAGCATGATTGCGTACATCTTCATTCTCTGTATTACACAAACTGTGCTGCTATGCATCTCACCTGACCAACATAGAGAAAATAAACAGATTTATGTATATATTTCTATTAAAAAAAATATTTGCTGCAACATCAGCCCAGGCAAAGCTTTGCAAGAACACATAACTAGTGACAAACACTTTGGGGAACCCAGCTCAGATCTGGACAACACCACGACACGTCTGTCACCTCACAACCTCAATCCACAACACAGACAACTGGAGGGCAAAATAATTAACAAACATGAACAATTAACAACAACAAAAAAATATTATTATATCTAACCCTGATTACCTAATCATTAATAATCAAGGGGATGTTTGATATTTTTTTTTTCCAACTACAGGCCCAAATATGAAACAAAAAACAACAAGAACACATGGGTATGCAAATGTAAGAGGAACACATTTATGCTACCTGCGGGTGTTGACACAGTTCCTTGTTGCCCAGGAAACTGTGTTGAAGTTTTCCCGCACAAAAAAAAGAAAAGAAAAAAGTAGAGAAGATTTTCATTGTCAAAAAAAAAGAAAGACACGGTTCTACATTGGATTCATAAAACTGAAAACAGTGTAAATTCAGCATCTTCCGCCCCCATCTGTGCACGGTGCTCAATGCACCCCCATTGTTTTGTCAGAACCTGAGTCTGTAGGCTTTATTTTTGTGAATCAAGGCACAAAGCGTACCATCCACAGTGAGCCTACACCAAAACAGGGCCCTGAATGTGTTTTGGACAAGAGGGTATATATACTGTATCTACAAGTGCTTGAGAGGTAATGATACACAAGGCAACTTTTTGGGGCAATGCAAGTCCCTTCTGTTTGCTGCAGATAACAACAACGTGAAAATGAGTGTCGTACTTGTGCATTTGTTTCCAACATTGCTCTACAACTGCAGGGAATTACAAACCTATGGAATACTTTTAGGGCACTTATTGCTTGTAAAATTGTCCTGTGCCTCAGGTTCTGCTGATTTTTCAGTCTCAGTTTGAAAAATTTCACCCAGATCTCATGCTAATTACAGTCATATTAATGTTCCTGTCATGGGAAGCAGGTCCACAATACATTTTGGCTTTCAACTAGTCCTGTAAGAACACATTTACATATGCTTGTGCATCATCTGCTCACACCCAGCTAAAAAAAGTACAGCATGTAATTACCTGCTACCTGTACTGAAGCATCCTGGTCTTTCGTTCTGTGTTTCTTAAACTGTTGTCAGAGGCAGTTAGAAGGATTTCACTCCATTGAGTAACCACTCTGACAAATAGGTCACATCAAGAGCCAGAAAAACAGATTTATGAGGCATCGTCTCTGTAAAAAAAAAAATCTGACATTGACATGGTCAGAGAGGCAGTGAGAGAGAAAGGCTTTCTAAAAAAAAAAAAGAACTGAAGAAACCAGACAACCAAAAGAGAGAGTTAGCACTGTGCCACATTGCAGTCCTTGGGGACTGCAATGTGGCATGTAAACCACTTCAAAGAGCCAGAGAAACAGAAAGGAGACAGTGTACATGCTCCAAACGGCTCACACAATAATAGACGGTGAGTGAGTCTCGGTGTCACAAACAAGCACAAGCACCCACACATGAGCATAACAATCGTGCTCACATGCACCCACCTGCAGTCGGAAGCACACAACGGCAAATATAACCGTGAATCCACACATACAAGCACCGGCGCACGCAGGAAATGATGGATGTGTTGTGGAACTGCACTGATGATTTGTGATGTGAGAGTTGTTGCAGATAGAATTAAAACACACATCTGCAGCTCTAAGCCTCTTATTAGCCTTTTATAGCTCATTGTTTTGGTTTTACAGCCTAAAAGTTCTGTTTTCACCAACTTTGTTTCCAGCAGCAGGAAACAAGGTTTCCTGTTCAAACATTTAGCAACTTAATAACAGATTTTACATGTCAACTGAGGGAGACCAAAACAGAGACAAAAACATACTGAATATTGGACACAGTTGGAAAGAAGAACAATTCCCACTGAATGCTAATGTTTCTCTGTATCTGCTGGGTTAAATGTTTGTTTTCAGTTTGTTGGGCCCTAGTGGCAAAAATCTGTGAATGCATGAATTAAAAATAAAGAAATAAATCAATAACTGTAACTTTAAATCAGCACAAATCAACATTATTAGCAATATTACATATTAGCAATGGGTTAAATTACTATGTGTAATGTGAGAACGGTTGCTTATTTCCAGCAGCAGCTGGCAGCTGTTTCCAGTGAAAAAATGCTCTGATAAGACACAGCCAGAGACAAGCTGGTGAACACAGTGGAGCATTTAGCTGCTAAAGAGCCAGACAGTTTCCTCAAGAGTTGGTGGAGACAAATACAGAGCTATAATGAGTGTCAAGGTTGGACTTGCTCAGCTGCCCAGAAGTGACCCAAAAACAAAACAGTTATTTCTGCTTTAAGAGCCACTGTGGCAGAGTCTGCATCACTTTTAGTTCTTCTCAGTGGCAAATTGTGGTATTAAACACACACAAAAAAAAAAATCCCCTGTAGCCTGTACCATTAAAGATGCCTGTGTAAACAAACAAAGCCAATTATTCAATTTTGTATTACAATCTTTAAAAACCATGGAGATGTATATTTGGGTGTATTTGGGAAAGTTACATGCAAATAAATATGTATGTTTTACCAAACATTTTTCACTTCTCCAAATACATCCATGACTAAAGCACACATGCAATGGTACTTTTTCTCTCTCGTACTCCCTCTCTCTCTCTCTCTCTCTCTCTCTCTCTCTCTCTCACACACACACACACACATATGCACACACACTCACAAACTGCAGCTGTATCAAGTAGGCTAATCAGTATTGGATGGAGGGCCACAGTCCCCGACCAGCAGAGCTGTTTGCTGACAAAATGATCTCTGTATTCTGTCCAAGCTTCTGTGACTGTTGCCAGATAGAACTGTGTGTGTGTATTACAGAGTGAGTGAGTGAGTGGGTGAGTGGGTGAAGGAGTGAGCGAGCATGCAATCAGGCTTGCAGGTCTGTGTTTGGCTTTGCGCACACGCAGCAGTGTTTGTGTATGTTGTGCACATACGTGATGAACGAGTGGCTGTACACACTCAATTAGGTGCACACAGTGCGGCACCAGAAATAACCAACTGTCAATCAGCATCTCATCTGAGCTTCTACAGCTTCAGTGTTCTCTCACAGAAAAAGATGTCTGACTCTGTTAACAAGGTCTGCCATGGTGCAGACCAAAAAAACTGTAAGAGGTGGGGCAAGACAGTGAAAAGGACGTGTGTGTATGTATGTGTACTTGTGTGTATTTGTGTGTGTGTGTGTGTGTGTTTGTGTGTGTGTGTGTGTGTGAGAGAGAGAGAGAGAGAAACAATGCTTAGTTTGGAGGCCAGAGATAGCTGTCTCCTCCTTATCTGTATCTCTAACTTATCTACAGTCTTGCTCTGTCTCCCCTCTCTGTATATATGAATACAAATGAGTCTTTTTAAATAGAGTTTCCTGTATAAGGAGGCACGGTGGTTCACTTCCATCAGCATCCTGAAACATTCATTCAGTTATTTAAAATAGTTTGGATGGAGCAGATGAATGTTGCCTTGAATTAAGGTGGAGGGGTGTAGCTCCACTTTTTCTGTGTTGGTAGAAGCGTGGTAAAACTGACTGATCATACCTGACGATCCAATCTAGCTTTAATTTTCCTGTTTCCTCCTCACTGTGAGACTCACATCCAGTTATCATCTTGTAGCACACTCTATCTTCAATCACTTAGTCATCAAATAAACTCTGGTGAATTCAAATAAACTTACCATCAAATATTATCACCTGTATTCTCCAGGCAGCATAAAATAGGGGGATTAAGCTGGTTGATCAATGTCAGACTGATACAAATTACAGTAAAAGTTCCCCTTAGTGCTTCATCTACTTTTGCTATAATGGAAAAATGACTTTAACATAATAAATAGCTTCTATATTTTTAAGGTTTTACAATGTAGTGCTTAGGAAAAAGTTGTAATTTGGGCTGGAGTCTATTGTACATCAGTTCAGAAAGGAGAAGTTGATGGTACTTCACATGGATATTCAAAAATGCTACAACTATGGCAGAAACAGGCCTCAGCAAAAGAGCTGCAGGGATAGCAAAGACCAGACCAAGAGGGGCTACATGACACACTGTGACACTGTGACACAGGTTACTCCTTTCTTTCCTGCCTGACCTCATCTGCTGACTACAGGTCACCGAATCTGTCTCAGGTCATTTAGCAGCTCCCGCCATCATCTTTCATCCCTAACTCTTGGACACAAAGCCTCACCTCAGCCCAAACAAGCTACATCTCCACCAGAAAGTCCGTCTTTGAGTATCAAATGCTCACCCACTGCAGGACTGAAAGGCAGCTCTGAAAAGTTTGTAGCAACTATAGTCAGCGTGGATTCACAGCAGTTACAAGGGATCCTAATGGAGACTCAGGGTCATGGCAGAAAACACGTCAAACTTCTCAAAGTACTCCCACTGCATCATTTTCTGCCACGGACCTGTTCGGTATGTTTCACTTTCAGTTTATACTTTTTACTCAACGTCTCGTTTTCTGCTTCAATACGTGTTAAACACAGATGATGGGTGGAAACAGAATACCAGGTGTTTCTTCAGTGCCTCCGTGAGCTGTGTGTATGTCCAACTGCTGGTTGGCCAAACTACAGTATCTAACTTCATGTTGTTTCTAGGACACTGGCATGAACCTGTCCCTTTCACCTCAGGCTTCTCCCTCCGTGCCGCCCCCTTCAACTCTCCTATGCCTCTCTGGCTTGGATCAGGCTGTTTCACAGAACTTTCTGTTCTCTGTCAAGAATTCCATTCTTGGGAAAACACTGAATCAGCGTTACCATAATCATAAAAATGAAACTCTAATCCATATGTACTGAATCATTTTTCTCCCATTCTATTGATTCCTCCATTGCTCCAAAATGTTGCACAGGTATCATCACCTTAAGATGCTCTTTACTTTTTTATCCATCATCCTGCTGATGTCATATCTTAAATCACAAAACTCGAGGGGAACATAATATGTCAGGAAGCTGATGTTCAGATTATTATTTATCTGTCGGGATGCTTCAGTGCAGCAGGTATGACTTACTCTGCATTCACTCCACGAGCACCTATGTCCCTGTGCTACAGTGTGAAGGACCATTTGAGCTTGGTGATTGATTGCTGTTGGGCTAATGATGTAGCAGAGGTGGATAGATGCGTAGCAAAGCGAGATGCCGACAAGTTCGACCACAGTCAACTTTTCTTCATCTACAAATAAAGGAAACACAGTGACTGTGGTCAACATCAGCCAGCGTTTCACTGGTTGTTAACAATGGATGGACTTCTTCTGACTACTGACTAGCAGTTGCTTGAGCTGCTTGCGGTGTGAACGCATGTTAAGGGCCACTCTTGTTGGCACTGTGATATTGGTTCCTATCATTGCTAACTTTCATACATATACAACACTGCAACCAAAGGAGAAGAACCAAAACAGACATCCACATTCCCAGAACGTCACTGTCTAAAACTCAACAAAGTGTTGTTTCTAAGGTCATAGAAAAGTGTCCGAGTTTGCCATCGCAGCACCAGGGGAGAGCGATGCTGCTGCTGCTGCTGCCGCTGCTGCAGAGAGGAGATACAGATATGGCCCTATGTTCCTTTAGTATCCAGAAAAGTACCCTGCTTTAATTCTGAAAAATGCTCAACAGTTCAAAGGCGTGTTGTTTCTTCAGACACGGTGTGTATGTGCCTGTTTTTTTTTGCTCTTTTTTTTTTTTTTTTGTCTTCCTCTGATTTCCCCAGAGTAGAAAAGCTATTTGTATACTCTGGGAAAAGTTTTCTGTCCTTGCCAGTCAGAGCAGTCAGTTTGAATGTCCTTAATCTTGTATTCGTCCATCTCTGTCACAAACTGTCACTGCAGCTCCCAATTGAAAATGCTTGTTGAATGTGAAAAATAGTTTTTTACATCCCAGTATACAAGAGGAATCCATGAGTCGGACATAGAGATAGAAAAGTATCTGTGATCTGTGGATCCAATCCTTCTGCTGTTGTCTGTGTTTATGCACATACATGAATAAAATATCAATGCCGGTTTGCATTTATTCCTGCGTGTGTGTGTGTTAGTGTGTGTGTGCATGTGTCACACTGTCTCCTGTAAGCAGAGGGCTTCCACAGCATTACTGGGTCCCTGGGCAACGCCACCAATGACAAAGAGCATGTTGGTTGTCTGCAGGAGGGCAGAGGAGCAGCGTGCAGTGGGCAGAGGCACCACATATTCCCAACGCCGCTTCACTGGGTTGTAGCTCTCCACCGTGCCCAACGGCGACGGCTCGTTACCTGCGAAATGGAAAGCAGACTGTGAGAATGGCAGGAGTTATGTTCAAATGTTGCATTAACCTTTAATTCACTGATAACAACTGGAAACATACAAATTCAAATCTCGATGTACTTACAGTTCTTTCTTTTTCCGGAGCAGACAACCAAGCCAAATATTGGCTTCTGAATATACATATAAACAAATGCATATTTACAAGACTCTAAATCCAAGATAACACCTCCTACAGCAGTGTCTTAAAGAATCCTCATGACTCAACTCCCCCTTGTTGTAATAAACACACTAAAATTGTCTTTTCAGTTTCCATCTTATAGAGAAGATTATTATAGCACAGTGCATGGAAAAAGCTGATTTGTAAAGATTGTACAGACAGTTGTGGCTCAGCACAGAAATCTGGTATTAAGTATTAAAATCAACTGTGGGTAAACACACCAGATTTACGAATACTATCTGCTTTTAAAGCTGCTCTGATAAATACTGTTACATGCAAATTGGACGAAAATTTGACTACAGACATCATGTAAGGTCATGCTAACTGCTTTCTAACTCCACACGCCAAGATTTTCCTCAGTTTTAAACCAGTAGTTTTTTACCTTAATCGACGCTCACCCACAGCTGCCTCTGGAGCTGCAAAAGGCTTTGTATCCAGCCATGCAGCTCCTCTTAGCTCTAGAGAGCATTTTAGCCTCTTTCAGCTCATTGTTTGGATTGGATTTTACAGTCTGCGACTTTACTGTTTTGATTCACTCTCAGAGTCAAAGAGCCAAATATTTCCCTCAGAGCTAAGAGAAGGTGGACCATGGACCATTGGACCATGAGGCAAGAAACATGACCCCTAATGCATCCAGCTCTGTGTCAGCGGGATGTATAAATGGACAACTGATTGCTTAACTTCATAAGGTGACAATAATATTGTCACTGCCCTCAAGTGGCTAAAAAAATCAATTAATGCAGTTTCAGATGTGAAGAAACTGTCTCTCTATTTGCTGCAACACAGGAAATAAAGGAATGAAAAAACGATAAAGTATTTGGCCACATTTAAAACAGTTCAAAGTTGAAATGTTTCAGTAGTACAACTTCAACAACTTCCCATATTTGGAGCTCTTATCTTTATTTCATTATTAGTGCTAACGCCCACATTTAACAAAAAACAAAAAATGTCTGTAAAATAAATAAATAACCTTTTTTGTTTGTTTCTTAAAACCTGGATGTTTAGTACAGCTTAATGTAAAAGCTGCCAATTAACTCTGGCTGTAGGTGGAATTATTGTTCTTTCACATAATTTAGAAATGCAAAGTAGCGAGACAAAGATTAATTTATATGCAAATGCAGGACATTCATTTCATGTACAGGTTCAGTATGTGATCCAGAGAAGGCTAACACCAACAGGTCTGCAACAAAATCACAGTAAGTCAAAACTGCAGAGCATTTTTAAAAATATAGCTTCAGTTTTGCCTAAGACATGTTTAGTCTCACCAAGGATTCTTCTTGTTCCTAAGCTCTGCTGTGATCTTCTTTTTTCCTCCCCTCTTTCTCTTCCCTTCCCCCTTCAGCCCCTCTCTTTCACCTCAGGTCCAATGCTCACTGTCATTATACATCAGCCAGCACTAAGTTGTTGCCGTTTCTATGGAGACCCACATCACAGCGAGTCCCCAAATGATATGGACTGGTGAGTGTAGAGTGCGTGTGTGTGTGTGTGTGCATCTGTCTGTCTAAGGAAGACTATTATCATCATTTTGTTGGAAGAACAAAGTGACAGTGTCGAGTCGGCCTATTCAAAGCAATCTGTGCCTGCTCAGGCTTCGGCTCCTTCCTCATTTTTTATGAAGACACACAAATTCACACCTATGACTACACACACACACACACACACGAGCACAGATAGGTACTCGTTGCTGCTCTTGGTGCTCAAAGGCTTCCTGTCCTTGCTTTGATTCTCAGCCCACAGACGTCATGTCAATTCACCAGACGCTCCTCTGCTCCCCCTGTTCTGCTCCCTTTTGACCTCCATTCCTCCTCTTTACCTCCATCCATTATCTCCTTTACACCTTTGTCTTTCTTCATAAAGTTCATTTTTCCCGACTCATCTTTCTTATACTTTTTTCTATTTTTCTTATCAAATTATTTCTCAGAAACAATTTTTCTTCTGCTTTATCTTGACGCTGCTCATCTGTCCTCCTCCTCCTGCTCTGTTCATCTCAGCTCTTCTTTCTTCTATCCTCTCCACTAACGCTCCGCTTTTCATCTCTCATTTTGCCTTCCCTTTTCCCCCTTTGATGTCTCCCGTCTCAAACTGTCTTCCTTTCTTCTGCTTCTGTCACCTCTCCAACTGGCTACCTCTGTTGCATTGTCCTTTGTCTCTCCTGCTCACTTGTTCTTTGCTTCCTCTGGAGAGAGCTGTCCTCTTTCTCCTCATCTCACCTCCTCATTGTTCACATACATACAGTACAGAACAGATTTGTTAGATTTTTAGCTGGTCACCAACACACACAAGATTATATCCCTTCTGAGATCACCAGTCATTGCGACTTATCCTCTGGGCACTGTTCAGTGTCTACACAATTTCATGGCAACCCATCCAACAGCTGTTGTGGCATTTCACTAAACAGTCAGCCTCATGGTGGCACAAGAGGATTAAGATATTTCAGTCTGAACCAAACTGGTGGGCTGATCAACCATCCAAATGACGGACCAACATTGTCATCCCTAAAAAAAACAAGCAGACAGAAGAGGAAGGCTAACTTCGAATATAGGCTCATGGTTCTTGAACGCAGCCGTGTGGTCTTGGTACCTCACCTGCAAACAGTCTCCTACTTAGTGCAGTCTACAATGGAACACACACGAACATGTGTGGACGAATTTATGTGGATTTTAAGTAACTTTACCTCGGCTCTTATTGTTGGACCTGGCTGCTGCTGCTTTGCCTGTGTGGCCTTACTTTTGTGTAACATTGTTTTATTTATCCCAAGAGATTTAAGAAACCTTTATACTTTCTTATTTTGTTATTATTTGAAATCTTTAGTAGATGGGCGGGTTTAGTGCTGGCTCTAAGCTTTTTTTGTTTTTTGCTTTGTTTTGTTTAATTATTGAAGTGGCAGTAGACTGCACAATCACCCCCTTTCTGGTTTTGCTGTGTTTGCTCTGTATGTGTTTTTTGGGTCTAAGTGCACGAGCATGTAATGGTGCTTTGCCCACCCCCACCCACCTTCTGCAACCGTAGACAAATATGAAGCACAACTGTGCTTTTTCTATGAGTTATTTGTCATTGCGGGTGTAAACCTAGTGAATCAATCTAATTTCAAATTGTATACATTTTATTTATTACTGAGTCTTATTGAGCTTTCTTCTCAGCTCGTCCTTGAGAAAAAAAAAGAAAGAAAAAACTTAAAACTCAAAACTGGGTAAGTTAAGACTTAGTTCACTTTAACATAATTTCTCCAGCTTTCTCCCTAACTTTTCTAACGAAGTGCTAACGATCACGAAAAGGCCAGGTACAACAATCCTTAATGACCCCCCAAGACTCAAGTGTGTCCCACAATAAGGGTTTTGTGTCTGAAGTGCAGACCTGTTTTCATCTGGGTTTGCACTGTTTTAATTATCTTCAGACAGAAAACCACCTGACTCTTCTGAGACACAATTATGAAAAGACACAACAGTCTCCATCACGTAACTTCTCTTTATATCAGGAGAATAGAGACTTTAATGCAGTGCATGCTGGGACGTATATGCAAATAAGCTAACAGTGTCTCTAAACAATTTAATTTGAGTCAAGTAAACAACCCACTGAATGTTTAGTCAACTGAACTCATGCTTATAAGAGCTGAAAGTGATCATTTTAATAACAGAACTTGAAACTGACAAATGTATCTAATTACATTAAGTCAACAATAAAAGAAGAATGTAATATAACTGAGTGAGATAGGACAAAGGATAGAGGAGTAAAACATTGGTTGTCCTGCATCCCACTACTAAAGAACACAAGTTAACAGAACTTTACTGCTCTGTAAAGAATCACAGATTAAGAACTGGAGTTATCAGGACCCACACACTTCATTAGTAAGAGACTATTTTCATTTGTTGGTCCAATTTCAAAACAGAGAAGTGACAAGCTCAGCACAGGGGAGTGATAAAAACTCATCCTGCTCTGAGGTGATCAACTGAAAATGTCCCCAAACTCCAGTGTTCCTCTGAACAGCTGCAGCTGTTCGAGAATACAAAAAGTCCCAGACAACATTTCACGCAATTCATCAGTCTGTATTTTATTTTTGTATTTTTTTTTCCATTTGCTCTAAATCTCAGTTTCATCCTCTACTGTTTCCATCTGTTTTTCACCGTCACTCATCCTGAAGCTTTCAAGTGTTTATCTGTCTTTTCTCTTCACCTCCCTCTGACCTGCTGCTGATTCTGTTTTCAGACAGTGAGACAAGAGCACAGAGCTTTAGGTCAGATGGAAACTACAACAAACCTGCGGCGGAGCTTGTGGTAGCGTTTGATCTGTGCTGTGAATGGTGTCATTACATGCCCTCTTTTCAGCGCTTATCATATTTGAATGGGCTGTACACAGCAACCAGATTGTGCAGCGATCATCCTTGACCTCCTTGCTGACTTTCTCCAGTTCTTTATAACTTTATAATGTTTGTGTGGAATAAAATAGAAAGTCGTCAGTGCCTCTCAGCATCAGCATCCTGATTCAAAACAGCATCATCTCAACATCTGCACTCTTGTTAGAGATAAAATGACTGGACACCACTGCACAGTGCAAGGCCGGCTCTCCTCCACACCAGCATGCTGTGCCTTACAAGGGTTCAGAACAGGTCAGCCACTGCTCAGTCCCAGCTGGCTGCTGGTGGTGGACCTACAGTCAGAGGTTGACCTCTGGACAATCACAGACAAGCTGCAGCTCAGGGAAGCTATGCTGCTGCAGGAGCGTTCAGTGCAGACACTGAGCAGGGAGGTTGTGTTTGAACACAGGACTGATCACAGCTATCATCAACTGGTGGCTTAGTCACTGCTTGTTGGATTTCAGCACTGATTCATTCAGAGAGATTATTTACCAAACTCAAAACCCAGTCATCATTTTCCCTTCTGTGCTTAACCCTCATTCAGTACATAAAATAGAGGAATCCCTCCTCTGTGCAGGAGGAGCTGAAAGCATGCTTCTATGCCGCTTGTTGTCTTTAAATGCAGCTCATTTAAAATAACATACTCATTCATAATCACTCTCAAAACCAGTCTATCTGTCTCTGCTCTGTTCGACCAAGGGCAGGGTTCACTTCCTCCACACACAGGGGGATGGACATCAGGGGCCACAGAGGCGAAAATGACATCTGATAAAGTCAAACACATAATTCAAGCGGACAACTTTCTGCCTACAGTGTGTGTTTGCCATAGCAAACTTCTTAGACTAATAACAAATTCCTGAACAAGGATCCAGAAGTCCACAGAGGCAGCGTTGATGTACATTAACTTTGCATTAACAATAAATCATGAACTTTGACTTCAGAGAAAGCAATTTGGCTGCAACAACTATTACATTTTAACCCTGGAACATAATTTATCTCAACAAAGAATTCAAACATTTGTTCCTCAATAAAACAGGTAGAGCAAGAACACTTCTGCCCATCTGGACTGTACTTGGCAAGATATGGACTTTGAAATGGAACAGTGCTTGGGTTGCGATTGTTGACGTTTCACAGTCCAAGCAGTGAGGAGTTGTGTTGTTCTCTTCTGTCATCCCAGATTTATTGGATTGTTTTGATTTGTTGTTACTGGATCCTGATTAACCCTATCAGACATCAGAACATGCTTTTAAAATTTGATTATCGTATTTCTTTCATAATGCAGTGACAGTGTCAGGACTCCTATGAGCTGCCTCTAGACTTAGGAGCTTGTTTTAGTACTGAGTTCCTCCTAACTCGGTCAGGGGCTGAATGTGGCCCCGGTACCTTGACGTACTATGTTTTTAATTCTAAACTACATCTTTAGCGTTTCATCATGTTATTCACAGAAACTGTTGCATCTCTGTTATCAACAAACCTTGAACCCGTGAACATGGCAGTGCTGCTCTTCCTTTACACAGAATGGCAGACTGGGTCACTGATTAGCTTCAGATGCAAAGCCTATCATGCATGCTGGATTTACCTGCTGATGCTTTGATGAACAGGGTAAGTCATTATGTCTATATATTTTTATGTCTCTGTCATTGTGTTATTTCTGGCCTTAGGCATCTTTTTAATAATACAGTCCATTGTAACAGGTTTAAAGTGATGCATGAGGGAAAAGTTGTGTCAGATGATCGTTAAGAAAACAAAGTATGAGTGGATGAATTTGAAGAATGAATTGAAGACCGTACGTGCACATCATGGTTAGGTGAGCAGTGTGTGTGTGTCTGTGTCCGTGTGTGTGTCTAAATTTCTGACAGATAATCTGATAATGAAATGATACGGCTAAGCAAATAATTGCATCTCAAGCTGGTCTCTACTGACGAATTCTAATTACAATTTACATGGAGATATCAAGTTGTCAGGGTCTCATCATGAACTAAATGGGGGAGGGGGGGTTGCAAAAATAAACAGGGGCAAGGAAGAAGAGAGGGACAGATACAGAGTGCGTGGGTGCAGATGGTGAAGACTGTGACACTGGTGTCACTCTAATGGACACACACACAGAGAAATACACAGACACTCACACACAGTGACAATCACACACACACATTGTTATTTCTGTGTGTGCAGAAGGAATCATCCTCTTACTGCACCTGAGCAGTTTCCTCATGAGGTTAAGATGTTTTTTTTTTAATGCTTATGACGTGTTTTCGCATTTTACACAAACTTAAAACACTGAAGCACAGAAAAGTTGTGCACCATTGTATCATAGGTCATGACATCAGGAGACCTTCCCGCGGGGCACCTTTTCAGCCAAAATAAAAGATTTTATTTTTTTTTAAAAAGGATTTGGGATTTGGATTTATTTTTCTGTACAGTTCTTCAACTCTGAATATGTCACTGTGCTATTTGTCTCTCTATAACAAACTGCAACAAAAACAGCTTTAACCTTGTTATTAACAAGCAGCAGTGACTCACCAAGCAGAGACAAGTCCTTTAGCTTGTTCAAGGTTTTTTTACTTTAAGGTATTTTTATAATTATTCTATCTTTATTAATTAATTTTACTTTTAACATGTTACATCTTTTCTTATAAAGGTTTACGTCTTTTTTATTTAAGTTTCATTATTCGTGAAATCTCAATGAGATCAAATGTCGAGACGAATGACGTGCAGTGCTGTGCAATAGTTTTATTCACTTGTGAAAAGTGCTGCACAGTGAGGACGCTTTCAAAAAATATTACCATGAATAGTTTTATACAAAGTGCAGTAAACAGAAAAAAACCTTGCTGTGATCATCCTTTCCCTTTAAAACAGAAGCAATCCTCCTACATACACTTGGAGCTTTTCAGTTTTTCAAGGTACTTTGGACATAGGTCGTTCTAAGCATCTTGGAGAACCTGCCACAGTTCTTCAGTGGATTTAGTCTGTCTCACTGCCCGTGTACAGTGATTTAAGAGTAACAGCAGCAGCAGCATGAGTGTACAGAATATCTCTACAATCTAATGTACATAACTCAGTGGAATATATAATGTTTTTCTTCTTTTCTGGTATAAAAATTTAAACCGAATTTTCAGGGGTTTTTTTTGTTTAAAATGAGTTTTGCTAACAAAATTCCTATTTAAAATGTTTTACTGCATCAAACAGAGGTTACAGATCAGAGTAGGAACACATTTATAACAGATGTTGGGAAAGCAGACTGTGACCTGGCACAGCAAGGCCTGGTAGAGCGGTAGAGCCAAATCCAGTTGCGTACAAGGTGGTACTGCCTTCATTGAAATGGGCATTTGTATGTACAGAGTAAATAATTTAGGGCCTAATAAAAAGTCTAGTGAGTTAGTTTATATTGTATATAAAACTTACATACACTATTTTAACCCTTCATCCTCTCTCTCTAATAATACACCCACAAAGACCCACAAAGCATCTGTATGGCAATTCTCTCTCTCTCTCTCTCTCTCTCTCTCTCTCTCTCTCTCTCTCTCTTTCTTTCTATATATATATATATATATATATATATATATACACACACACACACACACACTCTAGAGAGAGAAAGTGTGTATATATATATAGACACACACACATATATATATACACACACTCTAGAGACAGAGAGAGAGAGAGATAATTGCCATACAGATGCTTTGTGGGTCTTTGTGGGTGTATTATCCCTCTCACACTCCCCAAGTCAAAAGGCAGAAGACTGGAAATGTGCCACAAACCAGCTATGAATCACAAGACCAAAATATCCCCATGGATTAGATGGCAAGTCAGACTTACAGTTGACTCACACAGAGAATAATATAACAGCCAGTGCTTTTCATCATTTTCACGTTAGCACAACACAGACACGCGTCCATTTGCTCTCTTTCCTTTCTGTCTCTGTCACCTGCTGAATTTGCAACTGTCTCTCTCAGCAGAAGAAGATTGTTGTTTTCTCTCTTTCTATCCCTCTTTCTCTCACACACACAGTCTTAACAGATGCCAGGACGCATTATTGACTATCACTTAGAGGTGTGGACAGGGAAAAGCAGTTTAAATGTATTAGGCCTACATGGGAATGTGTTAAAAACAATCTAAGGACTGAGGTTGCAATCAATTAAAAACAATTTAAAGGTGAAGCAATTTTAATCACCTCTACAACATTGGTAATGCAACTGAGTATAGCTTAAGTAAATAAGTCCGTTGTTGAGATAACTGTTAGCCTCATGCATCATGAGCAGATTGCTTAAGCTAGTGTCCTTCCCTGTAACCTGTTAAGTGTTGTTGCACAGTGGGTCTCTGCTTTTCTCATCAGATGTTATCTCTTTGACACTATGGAAGAGAATAAACATGGTGGAAGTGAACTCTACGGGGCTGTAGCTCCACTATATGTAAAAACAGAGACAACCCTTCGTGCTTTGTGCCACAAGCACAAGCACAATTACAGGCAAATGACCAGTGTAGGAGCTGCTAATATTCTCAGAAATTGTCTCATATTTTTTTAAAATATCTATGTATCAACCTCAATTCAGATGTGATAGTAAAATAATTCCCATTCAGCATGGGCTGTGTTTGCACCAATAAAAAGAATCTGTCAGTAGATTTCTCTCTGTAAGTTTGGGGTTAACACCGGTTTGTGTGTGTACATGCAGTATATACAGTATGTGTGTGTGTGTGTGTGTGTAATCTTGCTGACGAATGCAGATGCACAAAAAAGAGAGTCAATATCTGCTTAAAAGCATGTCATCAAGGAAAAGAGCTGACCTCTGATTAATTTGTAGCTTTGCTCAGTGTCTCTTCACACTGTGTCTACTTTAACAAATGCAGCTCAGTCAAGGAGAAAATGGAGAGTTAATGGAAAATTAATTTAGTTGCGTGTGAGCACGTGTAGTGGCTGTGGTGTTTGTGATAAATCAGAGTTGTGGTGTTTGATTTGCTGTTTTGAATGCTGTATTGAATCAGTGCTGAAAAGAAACAGTCGGTAAGATGCAAGGCTTTAATGATGAAGACTAGCAACGCTTTTGGTTTAAAAATGGGTTTGCTTTTGCTTCAGCTGTCCATAAGCTAGTATTAGGATAATATCCTCAATTATCAATAATTACAATTAGCAGAGACACAATTTTGAGTTACTTAAATTACTGTAGTAGGTAATGGTAATGATTTCAGCATTTGCTTTGTCATTTTCAAAGAGGTCATTATAAAAACAAAGGAGAAATGGTTTATTATTTTACTTATTACTTATTTTCCACCTCTGTTTTAAAGAATCTGTCCCTCAATCAATCCATCTATTTTACATATGAAGCTCATAGACTCAGAGACAAAAAAAATTCAAATAGGAAGCTGCAAATGGGGGTGGAGACATGTGTTAACCAGGCATGGGGGGTATAAAGGAGACTTTCAACAGACAGCTAAAACCTGTAAGGTAAGGGTCATGAGTCTGACGGGGTAGCTGAGCTGGCACCGCCGCTAGTAAGTTAATTTGCTAACATGTTTACTGCCAGCTGATCACTACCAGCTGTGCAAGCTTCTAAATGATATCTCACACATCACACTGGGTGTGGGTTTAACAATGTGTGTTTCTAGTTGTAAAAGCAGAACTAAAAGCTTCATGCTCTCAAGAATGTTAGGATCTGTTTTATTCTGAAGCCTTGTCCCTTGTGTATCAGTCCCCAGTCTACTTCCTGGCTTTGTAATGATTCCCTCCTTTCTGATTGTCTGCCCCGCTCTGATTTGTGTCACCTGTTGTCAGTTAGCCCTAGTGTATATAATTCTCGTGGTTCCCCTGTCTCTGGGTCAGTTCGTCTGGGCCAACCTGTGTGTTACCAGTGTTCCTGCCCAAGTCTGTTCCTGTTCCTCACCCTTGTGTTTCCCCTCCTTTTTGGACTCACCTCTGTCACCTGTTTTCCCAAGTTAGTTTCCCAATTATTCCAGAGATTTTGAGTTTAATCAAAAGGACTTTTATTCACTCATCTGTCTGTCTTGGATCTCTGCATTTGGGTCCTTTCTCCCTCCTGTCCCTGGCTGCATAACGCATTACATTATCTCATTATCATACTAGTTCTCATATAGTTCTTTCTTTTTTTTTTGCATGGCTCAAATCTATAGACAATTATAATGTGATATGAGAAGAGAATTAAACAGAAGAGAATAAAGGCAATTAAAAGACAAAAGGTGTTGTGACAATGGACATCCTTCAGTACGATGACCGGGGGTTGTTATTCTGTCTCACCTCTCTTTCCTTCCTTCTTGGGTAAAACCACAGCGCTGTATTAATCTGACAGAAAAGAACACACTGAAAAAGAGGCAGAAAAGACTGGAGGTCCTGACCTAAACCACCGGCTGCGATGACCCTTCCTCCCAGGCATCCTGCCACAAAGTCAGCCCTCTTCTCCCTCATCCTGGACATTCGGCTGGGTTTGATCCAGATACCTGCCAGAGGAGAGAAAACAGTCAACTACAACAGAAAATGGAAGTTTCTCATTCCAAAGGTATTTTGAAGAAAAAACAACACTACATAGTTAAACAAGTACAAACATTACAGCTATATGTGATTGTTAAACATCTCATTCCAAAGCCATGGAGTTCCAGGTTCAAACCCCGGTCTGGGCTCTTCTGTGCGGAGTTAGCATGTTCTCCCTGTGCCTCCCCGTTTTTCTCCAGGTACTCCGGCTTCCTCCCACAATCCCAAAAACATGCACATTAGGTTAACTGGCTACATTGCTCCTATGTGTGTTAGCCTTGCGACTGACTGGCGACCAGTTCAGGGTGTAACCCGCCTCTCGCCTGTAGTCAGCTGGGACAGGCTGCAGCTCCCCCATGACCCTGACGGATCAAGCAGTATAGAAAATGGATGGATGGATGTATTAAGATTTTGACCAGATGACAACACGAACAGAAAAGTCAGGGGATCCCCACAGTTCCCCCCAAAGTTGTTAGAGTTCATCCTGAGGTGAACATGAATGATCCATGGTCATCTATCCAATGGTTGTTGAGATATTTCAGACCAGACCAAAGTGGTGTCACATCACTAGCATGGTTTTTAACAGTTTCCCTTAGGGGATCAATAAAGTAGATCCATCTATCTATGGTTAAAAATAGACAGACACAGTAGTGTAGTGTAGTGAGGTTAAGGCATCTCAGTACCTCATTCATTTAACTGAGTAAAACCTATCAAAATACTGACCACCAGTTACATGTATCAGCTGCAGGAGTTGTATCAGATTTGTGACGGAACAATACTGCAGGGCAGAGTTCGCAATTTACCAGCTAATCCTCGTTCTAACCTTCACATACGGTCATGAGCTTCTGAAGGTGACAGAAGAGTAAATACAAGTGGATAGAGCCCAGCCTCCTCAGGGTGGTTGTATCACTCTCACTGATGGGGTGAGGAGTTCATCGACTCCACAGAACTTCAGTCAAGTTGCTAGTCCCCCACACTGTGACGGGCAGGCTGACCTGGTTGCCTTCTTGTGGAATAAACGGCACCCTGGACAAATCCAAGAAACACTTAAAGAAAGTGGTGGAGGACATTTCTGGAGGGGAAAGGGACGTCTGATCTGCTCACTCTGCCACCATAGCTACACTTCCTGGGATAAGCAGCATGATAGTAGGGTGTACTGTAAAGACACTGATCAGTGGATAGATGGATGGGTGAACAAATGAGTTGTCATTTGACAACACAGTAAGCTTAGTTTCACAATGTCTCACAGGTGGAGGCCACTAAATGGTCACTGGAGAGCAGTTATCACACCTAACAGAGGGGTGTTTGTTTGTAAGTGTATTTCCACTGTAGCCGAGTCTCCCAGCACAGAGGAAACAGAATGCTAATTAAAACTTTGCCAACACTGAGCGCAACAGGGGCCAGAGAGAAGGCTGATGTAAAATGAGTTTGACAAAACAATCGCTTAAGTCCTTAAGAGGCAGGTGCTGCTGTTGTCTGAACTTTCATGCATACATATTCCCGATACTTTTCTGTTTACAGGAATTTTTGAACTGCTGTTAAAAGTTGCTGTGCATCACTGCCCGAGAGAATTAAAACAAAACATCACTTTGTTGGAAAAATCTGTTTTCTCATTTCTCTAAGCAATTACCACAGAGAAGGATAAGGGGATAAAAAAAAATATGCTCTCAAGAAATGAAGGAATCAATACATTTTCAAATATGTTTCTCATGTTCAGAAGCTAGATATATTCAGCAAATTTGATTTCCTATAAACAATGAATGGCTTGGGGAGAGGAGAGGAATATTTCTGAGATAAAGCAAATGTGTTGCAGTGCTGCTGTAGTGCTGGCTTTAGGGAAATAATGGCAGAGCTGCAGAGCAGCTAAATGGTAATCTCTGAGTCAGAGGAGGGGCAGGCAGAGCCACCAGAAGCTCACTAATAGATATGCTGGCTGCAACAGATCAGCTATTCAGCTGTGGAAAATGGAAAGGCCAGATAACATGCAAATATAGTGCAGATATACGGGAAGAGAGGAGTTCGGAGCTGAGCTTTCAAACAGGCATGCAAACTTGCAACTTTTACTGTTTCCTTCTTCTTCCCGCTGCCGTGTGTAGATAAACTGGCAGAAACAGCCATGACTGTGTTTTTGTCTAAGTGTCTCAGTTATCTCTGGATTCAGTCCAGCCTCTGCAGTTCTTCTCTGATGGAGTGATAAGTGCATGTGTGGTGTGTGTGCATGTGTGTGTGTGTATTGTATTGTATTGCATGGACCAATCCCGCATGTCACAGAATTTATAGTTTACCAGTCTGCGGTGCCTGTCACTGGATGTGGCTGTCTGTAAATACACAGAACTAAACAAGAAAATACATACACATACAAAACAGCACTAGCCTCTAGACCAGGGATGTCCAAACTGTTCCACAAAGGACCATGTGGCTGCAGGTTTTTGTTCCAACCAAGCAGCAGAACACCAGACTTGACTCATTTAATCAACTGATCTCAGTCTTCAGACAGTTGATTGGTCAAACTGTGTGCTCTTCATTGGTTGGAACAAAAACCTGCAGCCACATGGACCTTTGTGGAACAGTTTGGACACCCCTCCACTAGACTGATCCCAAAACTGATGCATCAGTACAAAACCTGGTGCCTACATTACCCACAAAGCGCTGTGATCACCTACAGTTAAGTCCGACATTCATGCGTCTCATGCTAGTAGTGGCTAATATAGCCTCAAGCTGCTGGCTTGAAAGCATGGCTACACAGATCCAGCCAGAACCACAGCTGATTCAGGCTGGTTCCTGAACTGCTTACAATTGGTCCAGAGGTTGTAGCTTCTACACTTTGGAACTGTCTCCCATTGGACTTAAGATCTGTGGATACTGTGGACCCATTTGTTTAATTTGTTTCTGTTTTTGGCTTGGCTTTATTTATATTTATTTGTTTCTTATTCTTTTCTTGTGAAGCACTTTGTGATGCTTGCTCTTGAGAGGTGCTATATGAACAAAAAATGACTTACTAAATGTAGGCGTTTTAGATACATTTAGAGAGCTTTAAATGTACTGGATGCTGGGACTCAATTTAGAATCAAACCCCTTTTCATAGTCCAGAAAAACCTTCCTGCACCACATCACCTTTATCAAACGAAAATGTGCAAGAGAGAAATGCTGTGTGTGTAGAGGGGAGGTGGTGTATGGGTGTGTTCTCACATAGTAGCCTGTCACATGTGCTTTCTCACACACAGCTTCTCACAAAGCTTTTCAAGCAGAAAGTGACCAAGAGGCAGAGCGAACCACTCTCCCATACAAAAAGGAGAAGTCACATGCAGCATTTTTCACTGCTGCTTTAACCTATAAGAGGACAAATGAGCCACTTTGAGGAGGGAACGCTGCCATTTGTCAGCACAAATTATTAATTCTATTGCCCCAGCCAGCTACAAAATTTGGGGAAAAGGAATGAGCAGTCCATAATTTATTTTGGCCGACATTCCTCCTGTTCCTGTTGAACGGAACGACTGCTGGGGCTGCGTATACACACACACACACACACAGACTTACTTACACTCACACTGTCTGCAGTGGTATACGAGAGCGGCTGAGTTGAGTGACGTGTGGGGCAGATATCTGTCTGGTGGACTCAGCTGGAGGAGAGGAGAGTGTGTTTATTTAAAGCTCAGAATCAATCCTTGTCCTTCTCCAGTTTTGCCCTCCCAGACACCAGCACTTCACTCTGTATCCATCACCGAGCTCAATACGACATGCACACACACGCACACAGAAAGGTACATGACGTGGAAGCACAAACACACACATTCATATTAAGACACGAGCCTTCAAAGAAATCCACATACACATAAGACACAGATAAGAGGAATCTAATATGAATGTAGATAGATGTGGACCCTTAGTGTATATACACAATTTCACCTGTGCATACAAAAACTCTCTCTCACTCTTCCTAATACAAACACACACACACACACACACACACACACACACACACACACACATGCACACGCACACTAAATCTGCCCAGTGTAAGGATACAGTTACACCCCACCTCGCCCCATTTCCAAATGTCATCACGAGGTAAAAATGGAAACAAATTGGTAAGGAAATGAGGTGATAACAGCAGCAGACCCTCTCTGGGATCACATTCTTGTAGATGACCAAAAATGCAATGAATATTTCAGGCACAAATCAAATGCTACACCGTGGCCATAGATTTGGATACGGACAGTAGAGACATGTCCATACGATTACCCAATTGTCCCTAGTACTTTATTTACCCATCTAAAACTATCTACCCCCCTCTGTGTTACTGGTACGATCTATGCAGCAAAGTTGCCAGGTTTGTGTGTTTTCAGCAAAATGTTGATTACTATGATAAAGAGTGAAGGACGGGGACATGGGGGAAACTTGTCTATGATCTGGCAACCTTCAGCTTCAAACTGCGTTACACATCGCTGACCAGCTGCAGTCCGGCAGTAGCAGTAGTGGAGTTGGTGATGAGCGGTGGTGATTCTAAAAGAGTATTTTTAGTTTAAAGTTTTCAAATGTCACAGAACTGAAAACATCTTCACTGGACAAAATAAAATCAGTTGATGTTTTATTTAAATGTCAGTGGTTAAGTGTTTGTTTAATTTGTGAAGAGACTATGTCTCCCAAGACATCAAGTCCATCCTAAAGAACTGAAATGTGAGTAACATTTGAGCTCAGCTGATATGAATGTATTGTAATCAATCATGTATCTTCCTTGAAATTAGCTGGAGAAATATTTACTATTTAATGCCTCCCTCCCCCTTTTCATGAATGAACCCAGAGCAGACTTTGTATTGCATGTGGGTCATTAAGACATGCACATTATTACATTATGTGTAAGTTAATTAGCTACAGTTTGTCTAACTGATTGTTCATGTCAGGCATCATTTTATTCTGAACATCCTGTCAGCAGCAGCCTGAGCAACACAGAGACACAGCTGCAGGCTCTCAGGTGAGCTCTGACAATCCTAGTGAAAGATCTTACCATAAGTTCAGGAGCTGAAAGAGTAAATAATACAAGAATAGGTTTTCTGACATAATTTAAAGAGGAGACTGGCTCTGTCATGAAACTCTTGAGTTGTGTTGCCGAAATCAACAAAATGAAAGAAAACGCAGAATCTCAGCTGAGATTTGAAAATGGCTCATAGCAGATAGCTGGTTCAAACAGAGGTAGGTAGGTAGCACACTGCCTACAGGGTTTTACACATTTCTTTTTTCTTGTAAATCTATGTCAAGTTTCAAATTTTAAAAACAAGTAAAATATATATTCAAAATCAGAATAAAAAAATGATACAAATCCAGTTTCAGGCAAGTTACATCAGGAAACACATTCACTAAATTCAAGTAAACTTTCAGCAGAGTCAGGCTCATTATGTGCACAGATGTGCATATGAATGAGAGACCATAAAAACAAGTTAATCTGCAGTTACTGCACTACCACAGAGAAACCAGAGGTGGGGAAAGCATCCAGTTTCTTTAGGTAAATGCAATACTCCATTACAAGGAAAGTCCTGCATTAAAAACATTACTTAAAAGTACATAAGTAACATAAGCAAATTGTACAAAGTATCAGAGTTTAAAGTACCCAATGCGGAAAAACATCCCCTGTCAATGTTAGATTATATACACTGTTATATCCTATACACTGTTATGTATTAGATCATTGGATATATTTTTCACCGACGCAAAAATGTGTAAGTATACAGTATTTCTACTGATGTTGATGGTAGAATATCTGTCATTTGTAAAACGCTGCCATAGAGATAACCATTATAATGGAATATTATTAGGTGGAGTTTGTATCTGTTATAAAATACATTTGCTTCTTGAATGTCCTAAATTCCATTTATGAAAAAGTACAATCCCAGTTGAACTGAAAAATGATACACATTATGAGGATACAATTTCACATTATCTTATCAAGAATGCAATATATTACCATTAAGTTACTCCACCACAGTAACACCGCTCAGACATAAACACCAAACACTGATCTCTGCACGTGAATCAGCACTGGAAGTGTTTGCAGAATGAAGAGAAACGACCTTAATATATCCAAGGTGTTGGAAATGAGGTTGATCACTGTCTGAAGTGTTTTGTTGTCCTTACACGCTCGACTGAGCCACATCACGGTCTGCAGTGTGGATAGTGATGCTGTCGTTCCCATATGGTCGAGTGCATCTGCATCTGCTGGTTTACAGACTGATGATGGATCCAGACCGAGATTTAATCAGTGTGATGTAAGGTGCTCGCCGTCATTCAGCCAGCGACAACCAAACTGAATACTGTTACACACCTACGGTGAAAACAAGCTGTTGTTGAAATAATGTTCTGTAACAGGCTGTCAGGAAGGCAAACAAGCAGCCATACAGCAGGCTGAAGGCCCGTCAGATTACCTCCAGGTAGTGTGAGAGGACCTAAAAATGCTACAGCCATAGAAGGATGGCTGCATTTTAATTAGACAACAATAAGACTGGAATAATAGCAGTTAGCCAACCATTAAGAATGGCAAGCAGTGGAAATAATGCAGAGGGATGCAGGTTTTCCTTAACCCTTTAACAGTTTTCTCTGCTGTTTGATGGAGCACACTTTGAGATGGCTGACGTACATTTGGCCCCAATATCCCAAGAACACCCTGTCGTTTTTAGGTTTGGTTTGGTTTGGTTTGATTCCACCATAAAACAATCTGCGCATAAGACTCTTTTTCACATATTCACAAAGGATGAACATCTGTTCTGCACAGGACATGACTGTATTTGACCATTATTTTTTTCAGGTTAAAGTTTATGATTATGGTACATGGACAGTGTTTCATTTATTAGGTTTTGTACATTGTCCTTCTTCATAAAGAGATTTGCTGTAAAAATGTGTCTTTTAATTCACTTTAATGAAGACAAATCATGCAGATGCTGTAAAATGGAAAAAAAAAACATTAAGTAGAGGTAGAAGTTCATTAAACAACTGTGTGGTCAGTTCCCCAAAGGAACTAAGAAACAAAAAAAACAACATATTTTTCCATTGCTTTATACTGGTACATCCATCAACCACTCTCCATCTCTCAGCAGGTCTTTTTAATGCTCTGTTGAATCACACATTACATGCTACTATAAAAAGCCTTCCAAACTCTCTTTGTCTTGTTCTGTTCTTTCCTCACTTAACCAGGTTTTCTGCTGCCTCTGCTGGAGCAACATAAGGCCTTTAAAAGTCTCTTCCCCTCTTTCTTTACCTGGCTCTCTCATAGTGATTATTTATTTCTTCTCCTCTGCAACAGGATTTGCATCCTGGGACAAACACTCATGAATGCACTGCCTGAGACAGTTGCTGCAATGCAGGTTTGATTAATAGCACTCTGCTATCGATTACAAGGATCAATGCAGTAATCTGCATGTCTTATGAGGATTGAGAGGATGTGCAAAGCAGTCAGGGGAAACAATAAACCCTACAGGACTTACAGAAAAGTTCCTGTGACTGCAGAGGTGAGAGTGCGCCTTCATTTATAATATTAAGAAGTAGAAGAATCCCTCTGCACCATGGACAGCTCCACATGAAGAGGAGGGACAGCTGCCTGAGCTGAATGTGAGTCTGGCGAACTAAGGACGATATTACCCAGCTCATTTTGGAGATGATCCTGGACAAAGAGATTACTGTGGCTCAGTCTTACCCACGAGGGCTTTAGGGGGGACACCGAGGAGCAGGATAGTGAGGAGCAGAAGATGAAGACAAGCTTCAGGTTTCAACTAGGTTTGCTAATGAGCCCCCCCTGGCCTCTCAGTAATCCTATAAATATTCATGCTTAGTGGGTGGGTCTTCAAGTTGATGTAGGCTTTAATCAGTTCTACAGTCGCTTCTGAACTACTAACAGATCAACTAATCTTCCCACGAATGGTAATTCCTCTCCAGTTGTGCTTTCCTTTGAATTCCCTTTGCCCGTGTAGTTGGTGCGTGTGAGAAGAGCGTACTGCCAATGACCTTCCAGAGTGGAAACATGTACAAATCAATCAAACACTCAGCTGCTGGACAGAATATGAAAATCCACCCACTGAAAGCACAGCCCGAGCCAATACAGAATATTCATCTAATAACATCACATCACATCATATCACAGGTGCTGATAAATATATAAACCTGGACTGTGAAAAGACTGATCTGCAGCAGGTAGTAAGATGTAGCTACAAAACAGAGCTACTGCAGATTCTTCCTGTCTCTCAGGAGTCCCACTCCAGATAGAGACTAAAGTTGTGTTCTTATTCTAACATTTAAAGACCTGATGGAGTGAAAGTCAACCTCACTCTATGTAAACACACTGAGAGATTAGATTTTCCTGTTTCTGCAGCTGTAAATGAATTTGCCTTATGCATGATTCAACATTTTAATAAGCTCTGGGTTTAAAAGGTGTCATCACCTAAATATATTGTCAGTGGCAAGTGATGTTCGGTGTGTTAACTGTTTGAGTATCTGTGAGGTAACAACTTCTTACTGGAGCTCAGTTTTTGTTGTTGTTGTTTTTTGCATATATCTTTGGGCTCAGGCTGGATTATTTTCAAATTTAACTTAAACAAATTCCCTCTTTCGCTCTCTAACTCTGCCAACTGTCTGCATCAATGTCCTTCATCCGTTGCAATGCCCACTGGGAAGAGGGAAGACGGACAGAGTGTAGCCAATGCGCTGCATCAGCCTGGCAAGCTGGTGATCAGTAATGGGTGAAACAAAGGACAAATTGAGAATGGGTGTTTCTTCAAATCCTCAGTGATTTGGGGAAGGCCACTGCGTGGTGGAAACTTTATGAGCTTATTGTGACAACTGATAAAAACCTCAAACCTTCCTCCATGACTCCAGCTCTTTATTAGAACGGAACTTGTGCTTGTTCTGATCTGAATAATAACAGTTTAACTGGGTTTTGAGCTTACCAGTAAAAAGGCAAATCTACCCCTGTCTAAAATCTAACCCTACTAAAAACGATGTTTATATATAACTTAACTGCAACAAATACATTGGTAGGAAACATAATTGCAATCAGAACAGGCTTTCTATTAAGTTAATTTAGTAATGTAATCTTAATTTGTATTACATTCGATTAGATTAGATTACATGTACAAGTATCCCAAATTTCCCCAAGGGACCTCCCAAAGGGATTAATAAAGTATATTCTATTCTATTCTATTCTATTCTATGCTGATACTGAACCAATCAGTAAAATGTTCATGTCCAGCATATTTGCTTTCTGATAACATATCTGACCTTGCAGTACAACATCCAATATTCACTCACTCTAAGCACAGGGTAAGTTTAGCAGAAAGATCCTGGTCTGGTTTAATAAAAGTTCACAGTGACTCCAGACAAAACATCTTGATTTACATTTAACCAATATCAACCATCTTCCCCTAACTTTAGCCACAGCCCCTTTGTTGCCTAAACCACAGATGTGATTGTGAATGCAAACACCGGTCTCATGCTCTTTATATGTTCGCCATCTACCCTAAAAACCTCCCAGTGACTACGCTGCCATTGACAAATATAGCACATTATTCATTCAAAAAATGTTGCGTCTAAACATAATCCAGCCAGTGAGTATGTTTCCTACAAAACCTGTTTGCAGTTGTAGTTTAGTTATATTGAAATGTAAGACACAGGGTTGGTAAAGCTGATCACTACCTGAGTGAATATTTCATTCACCATCCACTGTCATTGTTACTGTTACATTGGCGCTGCTTTATCAGGGTTTTCAGATGAAATCTTAATTGTTCCTGAGGGGACACTGTTGAACAGTAAGAATCAGAGATGAGTTGCATAGTAGGACAGAGCAGAGATGCACTTCCAAATGATGATTTGTTTCCTTTATATTTCATTGTTTTTGCTCACTAGGAAAAGACAGAAAGGAAAAAAAGATTAGATTTTTCTAGACTTTGTGCACAGTGGGGTCGTGGGCTACCCATGAGAGTCCAGAGACGTCCATCTGTCTCTTATGGGTCACACAATTTGGCCTGTCTCTTGTCCACTTTCACACCTTGACTGTCAGCCGTTTAAGCAGTTTTGCGTGACAACAGAAATCAAAAGATTGCTAACAAAATATCTTGGAAGGAAAGAACAGTGGAGGAGTTGTGCAGTTTCAACACAACACAAAAAAGAAGATTCAGATTCCGAGAACTTTAATGCCATTCACTTTACGTCCCAAGTACGTATAATGAACGAGATTTCACTGCACCGGCTCAGAAGATCACAGGAGTTAAAGGAAAAGAAAAACACAATAAGGTACAAGTAATAATACTAATAAAAAAATCGAGGAAAAAATCCAATATCTGGAATCCAAACATCAAATGGAGAAATCAGTTCAGAGAGTGGTGAAGAGAGAGGAAATGCAGGGGAGAGTGTAAACATGACAGAGATGATTCAGAGAGAGAAAAACAGGTCTTTGGTTCTGGGGGTTTGACAGCTGCTGACGGGTTTTGAGTCATCGCTCAACACCTCTGCGGTCTCCCCCCCCCCCCCCCCCCCGCCCCCCCAGCAAGGAAGAGTATCACTGATTTGCACACTGTAATTATTCTACAGACAGTGCATTAATAGAAAGAGATGTAATCAGCAGGAGGCCTAACAAATCTATTTGAAAGTCTATGCAATCACAAGATAATTTCAGTTTCAGCACCAGCTGAATAACAAAAGTGGAGATGACAGCTGCTGTTTTAAAGCTGCCACGAACTGTAATGAAAAAAATGGAGATGATATTCTGTCTCTCCAGCTCTTTTTGTCTCAGTTTCACTCTTTCTAACTAACATCTGCTCACTCATCTCACTGATTCTGTTTCTGAAGGTCTGTCACATAAATTCTTGTATCTCTCTTTTTCTCTCTCCCTCTATCTCTCGGCCTTTGTTTCAAAAACTCACTCACACCAACAGCGTGACCATGAGAATGTGGATAAAGCTGAACGCAGCTCAATTACTGTGTGAAAAACAACCCACAGGGGCCAGTCGAGGCCACAGTCCATGTCCATTAGCCTCTCAGCATGTGTGTGTGTGTGTTCACATGTACAAGCATACAGGGGTGTATGCACACGTGCAGAAGTGAGATATGAGACAAACCGTGTGAATGTGTGTGTTCATGCTATGAAAGTGAGTGCTTGGTTTCTTGCAGCAACCCTGCAAGCTGTACACGTAGCACTGTGACCGCTCCTGCAGTCAGGACGAGATTAAAGGGGCAGTTAGAACAAAATGTATATTAGTATCCAGCCAGCAGATAGTTCTGGTTTTACTGTCCCAGAGGTTTCCTTCAGCTGACCAATCAGCAGCCAGACATGAATGAGCTATGAATGTGCAAACATAAGGGCCAATCACAATCTAAAGATTACAGGCGTTTACGAGAGTGAGTTTATTTCGGCGAACAGATTCTCTCCATTCATGACTCTTCAGTTCCACAGTCTATACAACAACTCTACAGGTTTTTTTTTTTAATCTTGTATATGTGTAAATAGTTATATTATGAAATCTGCAAATTAACATGACTAGAGACATCTGGTAACTTTTTGAGCAGGCTCTTATAGTTGGTAACACTGCACACACGTGTGTTCACTGCCCAGTTTGTGTGTGTTCAGGAAATGGATCGGTTCTGTTATCATCAAGGACATTACAATTTTCTCTCATAGGTGTAAGTTCACTTATCAGAAACTAGTTTGCTTATACTTTATTTGCAATGTCACTGTTATCGAATTTTGTCTATAAATGGTATTTATACTGAGGTATAATTATTCATAGTGCACGAGACTGAGACTGTAAGTCAGATGTCATTTCTTAATTTTATTTTTATTATTTCCCCTGAAAATATGTACACATTCTGAAACATTCCCATCATAATCCCTGTTTATGTCACAGAGAAAGACTGGGTCAGAGAGAAAACGACGCAGGATAAAAGCAAAAGGTCAAAGAGCAAGAAGCTTGGAGACAACACACTCCCTCTGACACATTAAAAGGAGCCTGGAGGAGGATTGATGGTCTGATGTAAACACTCTCATAGAGCACATGCAGCGAGGGCAAATCGCTTTACCCAGACAAGGTCATTTTCAAGAGATGATGGAGTTCTGCCTTTAGAGAGATTAAGAGGTTGTGTTCCAGTTCACAGTGTGTGTTTTCTTACTGTGCGTCTTTGAATGGGTTCTTGGGCAGTCGGGTGAGTCAAGTGTTTCTCCAAACCTCTTGATAAAACCTTGACTTTGTCTGACAGGTGATTTAATCACCCTCTAGTTCGCCTCCTTTTATCTCTAACAAACCTGGGTTTAGTGTAGAGCCCGTGCGGTCAACGACTCAAGGTCATTATTGAAATTACATTCAGCACAGATTTGGTGGCTTTGACATGAGCTATGTATTACACACTTAATTGTTAAAAAGTCTGATACAAACTGCAATATACTCATTGCCAGAATTGCTGCCTTTGTGAGTGGTTCACTGAATAGATACAGAGCTGCTGTCAAAAGCACACAGTCAGGGTTTTATGCCTCTGACAGATAAATACCTGTTTTTTCTTTGTACTTGTTATAAAATGGGTTTTGTGTCACTAAGGTCACAGACACTTCTCAGTACTTAGACGGCCATGTTAACCTAAAAGGTTAATGATAAAAGTACATCACAATAGTCACAGTAGTTACCTTTTCATGTAGGCGGTACTTCGTATGTTTGATTGGAGTGATGATTACCTTAGATAGCAGCTCTTGATTAAACAACTTAGCCATTTAGAGGCTGCATTGCGAGGTATGTTTGTTGGATGTCTGATACATGAACTGATACAGTTCATGGAATTATGCTCATATTGGACAATTTCACACCTTTAATTTTGGGCGTGTAACGCATCTTGGATCCGATGCCTTGTTGGCAAAACACCTGGACTCGTTAAGCTCTGATGCTACTGAATCTCTTAACAAATTCAGCTGTAATTTGTTACCGTTTTGGAAGGGACACACAAATGATGTTGGAACGCCTTAGATTAGAAAATGCGTCTACATGTCATCCTAAACGCATGAACACATTATGCATTTTGTTGTTTATTTTGAGGACTTGTTGGGATCATATCAACGTCCAGTGCCACAGTTTTTAAAGTTCTCACTTTCATCTGCAAATGGCAATTACAGTACTTTTAAGTTTAGGGAAAGATCATGGTTATGGCAAATAAACCACGGTTAAGCTATGCTTAGGGTTGGGCAACTGAAGCACTTGGTTTGGGTTCAGGGTTTTCAAGTCCACTGTTTCTATATAGACTTTAACAATGTCACCTAATTTCCTGCTTTGTGCCCATAATAATTAATATGGCTGCTGGAAGGAGTGACGCATCCTGTGGCTGTTCAAATCAAGTAGGGCTTTTGCCTTTAACCTTTATCACTAAATTTCATATTGGACAATTCAGCGCCTCAAAATTTACATTCAGTTAGTGTACTTTTGAAGAATCATTCAATATTCTCTTTCTTGGCAGAAGGCTTGTCTTTTTACAAATATACATGTGTGGAAAAGTGGCTGTTTGCTTTCTTGTCTGAATAACATCTTAGGATTAAAAAGCATATCTCCCTGAGGACTTCTGATTTTACATAAAAATAATTAAACAAGTTTGTTTTCATGTTAATGTTGATCTCACTGCAGAAAATTCCAAAGCGGCAAGAGACTATGTTATTCTATTCAAAACTGCCAGTGCTGTTGTCACTGCTGACCTTACTTCACATCCTGAAGACTGCTCCCACTGATCCGATGCTTAATTGCATCTTGCTGACAAGTAGTATTAATTTCTGAGAACACAGACAACCATTGTTCCAAGAAAAACAAGACACACAGGCAGCTATTATGCACAAGTAAGACTTAATTAAAAGCAAGTATATCATGAGCCTTGAGTGTTGCTAACTAACACATGAACAAACCATTTACCATCAGCTGGTTTCAATGGTTAGGGGTTAGTCTCCACCACCAGCCCGGACTGGTGGTGGTGGTGCATGGCTTGTGGTGAGACAAACTTTGGTTTCAGCATACTTAGTAAGACATGTGGCACTGCATAATGAATCTATTTTCTACCCCCCCGTCTTCTCTCCATGCAGCCTCACTCATCTCCCCCCGAGATGCTCGGACACATTGGAAACAGCTGGGAATCTCCACTGCAATGACAATCGAGGAAGCTTTTTTTCCCCCACGCATACACACACGGCCACAAACACAAACACACACACACTGCCATCACCAGCACTCCCTTGGGCGAATTTATAGGCTTCCTGTGACAGCATGTCCTAGCCAATAATAGTCTGAACAGTAAGCTGGTCTTTTAATCACATACTTAAACAACAGATATGTAACGCCTATTCTGCAGCGAAATAGCTTCATACTAACCATAATTACAGTTGTTTGCAGCACCCGTCAGTTAAAGAAGATCAGTTAAATATGCATGAATATAATTACCGTAAAGCCAGTGTGTTAATTTGCATACTGATATGTGTGCAGTGTCACATCTTTGCTGCCACGCTGCCAACAAATCGTCGTGATGACCTGTTGCATTCCTCCAACGCTACAATCTCCTGAACAAGCACTGGAAGGCCACTTTTGTTAATGACACTCATTATCAGCACCGTTTGAGAGAGGGAAAGCGAGAGCAGGTGAGGAAACAGAATCAAAAGCCACTCGCCAGCTTTGGACTGGATGTTTTTTTCTTTTACATTTCACAAGCTTAAACTTCTCGCCTCATCAGCAGACACGCCTAATAAAAAAGCACTAACATCAGCTGAGCTGATTACCATGTAATTGTCTGTTAATCAGTGCTGACAATGGGAGCACATGCTATGAAATGTGGATTAATTACAAATAATACCAATGGAAGTGAGATGGTTTGTGAAAATATACATTATGTTCACAGGTTTTAATGTAGGGTTTTCCTGCCATGGTGTAAATAAGAAGTAGAACCTAGAACAGATGTCTATTCACTTCTTTACTTACTTCTCCAATTGTGCTGATCTGTAAAAAATGTTGTGTAATTCTTTCTCTTTCTTTGTCTTTCCAGGAGAAACTTCTGGTCAGTGTCTCTGCTCCTGAGTAGGATGAGAGGATGAAAATACTGTATGTGTGGCCAGAGCAGGGCCACTGAGGACAGCAGTGAGAAAAAAATTGTCAGAGCTCGACTGAGAGAGACCAAAAGAAACAGTGGAGACCTTTAAAAAGCGAGAGGCCAGGGGAGTTGGATGGGGAGGGGAATGTGACAGGAGCAGGAGGAAGAGGACTGTGTGAATGGACAGGATCAGAGAGCAAATACTTGAAAGGAAATGGCTGGGGAGACACAAGACTTTTTCAAAGGCCTAACTGATCTTCAAAATTTACCCAATCACACACAAACGCAAGACCAATGAGCTAGTTTATAATCATCCACAAGACCGATCAGTTTTTGGATTTCTCAGCTCCCAGAGCGCTGGAGCGGCACTCTTTGTTTGGAAGTGTCTTTTTCGGAAACCTTTCCAAAACCAAAAACAGAAGAGCAAAAAGTGTAAGGAATAGGATTAAACAGTGTGTTTATCTGCTAACTTAAGCTGCAGTTGTTAGCATGTTCATCTAGCTTATTGCCTACAGTAGTGACCTCACCCAGTGTTACTTCCAAGGCCAAGTAACATTTCATTCTACATTATTTTGTGGAGTTACAGATTGATTAAAAAAAAAAAAAAAAACTAAAAAAAAAAAATCCATTCACTTGACCACACACAGTGCTAACAGCCATGTGTCATGTAGCCAATACCGCCACCTTCTGATGACTCTACACAGCCTTTATTCATTCCAAACAAGCTGAAGCAAACTAACCTAATTTGCATTTTCTTTTTTTTTTTCTTTTTTGCAACATTTCACTTCAAGTTCACTTCAAAGTCGCTTTACAATTAAATGGAAACAAGGCCAATGTAAACTCTATAAATGCCATGTGAGAACAGAAAGTTAGACTGATAGACTGATTTAAGCATCAATCTGCACATCAATCTGTCAATCTGTTCTCCTAAATCCAAATATTATTGTAAATCTCTAAAATCTTTGACATAACCAACGAATCATTCAGGCTTTCAGAATTTTATCTGTAAAGGTTTCACTTCACCAGAAGATCTGTGCCGTCTGTCCTAAAAAGCTGAGATCAGAGGGAAGGAGGAAGCAGGGGAGGGAGGAGTAAAGAAAGATAAAAATGTTAAAGGTAAAGAATGAGTTGACATAACATTCCCACTACAAGCCATCAGCTGACAGATCAAAGCCCTGAATCCTAACAGTCTAAGGAGGGCTGTGCTTGATGGGCACACCATGTGCCAATGTGTGTGAGCTCCAAAATCCATATTAACTTTCAGCCAAACAGCCCTGCATGATTTCTGAGCTGAGAAAGGAGACAGATAGAAAATATCAAATCAACCCAGTGACCTGTTTCAGATGACGGAGATATGGAAGGGATATTTTTAAGCTGGGGAGAGCTGTGGACCGCCCTGAGGTGATGATTAAATTTTGATACAGGTGAAAGAGAACAAGAAACAGAAAGGAGATGTAGCATGAAGGAGCACAATATATTGACTTCGCTAAAAAACCAATCACGGCGCCACATGAAGAGCATTTGGAGAACACAGAGGAGTCTACTGCGTCACTCAGTCAGGCTCAACACCTGCAAGTGAATATTCTGCAGTACTTAAAAAAAAAGTAGGTACTCAATAATGCATTGAAGCTGTATCAACTAAAATGAAGCACCAAGGGTAAACACACACTATACTTTAAATTTTAGTATATTATGCTGCTTTGCTCCAGTGAGAATATACTTGAAAAAGACCTTTCATCATTCAAATGTAAAAATGTCATCATTTCACATTATAGATCACATTTTCTGACTTATCCTGAACTTTGTTTTATGTCCTGCAGAACTAATGACATTCGCATCAGCCTCAGCTGTGCTTTCTGTTGAAAGCTAATTAGAAAATACTAGAATGCTAAACATGTTAAACTAAGATGTTGAACATGGTAAAATGTTACCTGCTATAAATAAAGTACTCCGTCTAGTATTGTCAGTGTGAGTACGTTAGCTGACATGTTAGCTTGCTGACTCAAAGCACCACTGTACCACCACACAGTAAAGCCTCACAGAGCTTCTATCACGGCTGTAGCATCTAAAGCCTTGATCGTACTCCAGGATGGAAATGGGTGTGGACAGCTGTGGACCTGCACTCGGACAGCGGACGCTAACATGTCAATACACGCCTGCTCATTTTACAGACGAAGAGCTTCTTTGTTGAATTTGGCTGAACAACATGAAAATGTAAAAAAAAAAAAAAAAAAGAAAACAGTGTTCCAACTACTTTACAAGAATAGAGCCAAAGATGTGGAATACAGGACATACAAATGGTGCAACACAACACAAGCATCCACTTTATCTTTCTAGTCTGCATGGTGACAAATTTGGGGAGGTACACAGGTGTCCACACAGGGGTCTGCGCAGACCCTCCCCTGCTTGGAAAGATGATGAAATTTATATCACATGGACTCAGATGGAAGCAAAAGCCATGAGTTGGCTTTTGGTCTTGTTAACAGTGGGGGTTTGCAACAATAGAGCATGATGGTAATAAATGAGGGTAATTTCCCAGAAAATTTCACAAACAGCCGTTAGTAAGGACTAAAATAATTACAGCTACACTGGGCAAAGTGCTAAGAAAATCTAATCATTTTCTTTTGTCCTATTTTTTTAATTTTTAATTATCAGGCCTGGTTAAACAGATGTTCACACAGCATTGGGACAAGAGACTGTGTTATAAACTCAGATCATCATCATTCATGAGGATGGTGTATTATCTACACAACCTGTATCAGTAAATCTCACATTTGTTTTCAACTTCTGTAGACACACACACACACACACACACAGAGTATAACTGTCGGCAGAGCAGGTTTGAAGATGTACTGACAGGTGTAAATAGAAAGCAGGAGCATATTCTGCCAGTAAGAATGTGAAGAAAAACAAAAAAAGGAAATGTTTTACAATTCTTTTCAATAAAACTGGTGTGATCAGCTGCCAGTCACAATGAGCCAGGATGACAACTGAACAACAAATGAAGAAAATCATAACGTCTGGTGCTTGACATGAACACACAGCACCATATATGTTGTTTTATTTTAACATTTAAGTAGTATAATGATGATATAAATATATAATAAACATATTTCTGGTGAAGCCGTTCACCTCATACCACAAAATGTGATAAAGTGATGTTTGCACCATAACAGAATCCAGGGGAAAATATAAAACAATGAAAAATCTGCAAAGAAAGTTGGAAAGGAGGACATGTTTAGGATTCATGAGCCCCAGTTATCACTTATTTCCCACATCATCAACAGGCAGAGTAACAAGTTATAACTGATCAGTCTAATGCATGTACAGATTTATGGGGTTACTTTGCACCTGGTGTTATAAGCGTGTAGTTTAATCAAGGTTAACAGGTAATGGCACTGCTCTCTGACACAGCATGTCTCAAACCAGAGGCTGCAGCCATGCAGGCTGCAGGGATATAAATAACTGAAGGAGAAGCGTTTCATATTGTATAAACCATCAGTGGATACAACAACAACAGATACACATATAAATACAGATAAGAATCATTCATTGTTTGTTCTCGTCCTCCCGCCTGTGAACAATGTGTCCAGTGCTGGGCACAAAAATACCACACAGACTGGCAAATCAGATTTCAGGAAACGAAGTGCTGCTTGTGGTGGTCGCTGCACCAACAAAAAAACAGCCCTGCAAGCTGTCACTTTGCAGCACTAGGTTTTTAGCACAGTCTCTTTAACAGAGACACCTCAATAAACATTGATGTACCACTTTATGGTGTGAAGAGGCCTTTATAGCTTTATGCCAAAAGCATCACTGTGTGTTTTCAGTCCAGTTCATCTGTCTGTTCTGTGTTTGTTGGTAAGCAGATATTTTTAAAAAAAACCCTGCATGTAAACATGTCTGGATAATACACATTTTAATTACTTTTCACTGAATATCTAAAACAATGAGACCAGGCTCAGTTGCACTATGATACATCTCTTATCACTGGTAACAAAGCCCTTTGTTACAATCATAAACAAAGAACAACCACACACACACACACACACACACACACCTGATGATACCAGCAGTCTTGGGAATAGTAAAAACTGTTGTCACGCTTTGATGGCGTCAAACTATACCCATAATGCTGAGCAATTCAAAGAAAGAGATGTTGAAAACCATGACTATTTAGAGTGAGCTGTTTATATGCCAGAGTAAGTCAATGCACCTTGGCCTGTCTCTTATTATTGAGCTTTATCTAGTAACTCTAATACAGTTATGATATTTACAGGTGTGTTGACCCAAAATGAGGCTGCATTCACCTAAAAGGCATTTGTGTTACTGCTTCATTTTCACGCGTATGAGAACGATCTGCCCTGGGTGCCGCAGCTCTTTTGGCTTCTTTTAGCAGAAGATAGTGTATCTTCCACACAGCGGTGACTCACGGTGAACAGCAGAACATCCATTAACCCTGCGTCCCGCTCTGCTTTTCACCACCCCTGAATGCTAATGTGGGGAACATTTAAATGCAAATCACCGTGATAAAAACGTTTCCGAGACTGTACAAAAATGAACAGGTAATGAACCTGCTCTGTATTAGAAAAGGTCCAGAGGGTTATAACATCTATTAGACAGCATAATCCCACAGCAGCTCTGTTTCACACTCACATGGACGATCGTCCTCTGGATAAACTTCACCAAACATTCCACTGAACCACTAAATCAAACTGTAATCAAAACTGTAAGATGTTTAATCTACTTGCAGGGTCTCTGTCTTTTTTCAACCCTCGTTTCTATTCTCTTGTTCTATCTGCACTCTGTTTCTCCAGGGGCCTCATGGGGGAGGGGTGATGAGTAGTGAGTGAAAAGCCTCAAGAGGATACTGCATATGAATATGCTGTTGTTATTGTTGTTGCTTTGATGGCTAGCTCCATGGTACGCTCGCTTGTCTCCCGTGATCTACACATAATCTCTGCGCGTCAGTCACGGTGCTGCCGTCAAGCCCCCGTTTACACCCCCACAACATGGCTGTAAACAAGAAATGAAAGAGGGAGTGACAGAAATAAACTTTAAATCCCAAACAACAACAAATATTCAGAATAAGATCAGACAAACACACTGGAATCCACACGTGAAATGAAATGAAAGCATACGTGACTCAAGTCTAGCTTTGCGCTTCATGCACATATATATGAAATATCAACACTCCTACATGCTCCATGTGAAACCCCTACATTAATACATACTATATGTTGAATGGGTTTCAAGAAAATATTCAGTGTCAAACTTTATCTAGAGGACATCTTCATGTAAACTAAAGCTGTAACATGAAGACACAGAGGTTTACAAGACCCGTATCAGTAAAGGTGGTGTTTCAGCTTTTTATCTTGTGAAAAAAAACATCTACAAAATTTCACAGCCCTGCCCCTATCTATATTTTAGTGATATAATAATGAGACATGTTCCAACCACATTATTCAGGTGCTGACATGGAGCAGCTAAAGAGCCACATCTTATTCTCTGGAGTTAGTGAATCACAAAACAGAGCTAAAAGGAGAGTAAATATTGGGCTTAGATTATGATTATATATTAATGTTGTGTTAAAAAAAAAAAAGTACTGCTCCCAAGCTGCAGAAAATCAGTTTTGAGTGCAGATTTGAGTTTGGGGAAAGTGAGAAACTAAAAGATGAAACATCACAAATCAATGCAGCAGAGGCTGAGATTCCTGACTTTTAGTACTCACTATCCTACATTTCCCATGATGCAACCAGCAGCATCTTTTCCTTAGACTCTCCCTACCTTGCAAATGCCCATGTCTTTCAGACTCCATGCAACTGGTTTGTAACGCAGGCTTTTGTTTAACATTTCTACATTCACTGTTTTCACCATGATTAGCAAATTAACCATTTGATGTAATTTTGTGTTTTCTTTTCTGTAACCACATGAATCTTTTTTGTTTTTTTAAACTTGTGTTATTAAGGTGCTATACAAATGATGATGATAATGATTAATACGATTACTACCATTATTATTACAGATACAGTGCAACAATGCTGCGTTCACACCTAAAATCATACACAGTCCATGCTGTATTCATTTTGACAGCTTTCAAATCTGGGCTCCCCCTCAAAGGCGAGGTGAGAATGAGGCCTGATGGTTGAGAAAAAGGCCATTATCCTTCAAAGCCAACACATTAAACCTGACGGAGACGATTCACAAAAGCAAAGGGATAAATCAAATATCATATCACAAGCTGACAGACACAGAGAGGTGTGAAAGGATGCATAGTTAATATGGATGGATGGAGGTTAGATCGGCTTGATTTTTACACATAAGCCACACTCAGTGCTGTAGACTCACACGGGGGATCTTTTCAGGAGTGAGCAACCACATAATCCTCACATCTGCACAAAGTGAAATACCTCCTGTTATTGAGTATTTTGAGTATATTTGTCCTTTTTCCACCAACTACGACTAAGTGGGCATTTGCTTAGTCACTCACACACACACACACACACACACACACACACACAAACACACACACTGGATACATGCACTATGTAGCCACCTAATAATATATTTTCATGGTTTAATTAATTTGTCCAACAATGAGCAACTAAATCATCCAGAGTTCATTTGTAGAATATCTAATTATCCTCCTTCACCTGGCTGCACCATAGCTGGAGGACACACCACAGTCTCACAGTCATTGGGTACTTTCTGCTGTGCGTGTGTGTGTGTGTGTGTGAGAGAGAGAGAGAGAGAGAGAGAGAGAGAGAGAGAGAGAGAGAGAGAGAGAGAGAGAGAGAGAGAGAGAGAGAGAGACTGTGTGTGTTGGCTCTGTTCCCAATAGTGTCTGGGGTCCAAATGTTAAATGTCCAAATGCTTGTTATGATTGATTTGTGTAAAAATGGAAGACTTTTTCTACACTTTACAAAAGTCTCTTCTGTAGAAGTTTTCCCAAATATGAGAGCTCAGTGAAGATTTAGCTTTTTGAGCTTGTTATTTCTAAAGTAACAAGACTAAGAGTCTACAGCAGGGGTCGGCAACCTTAAATACTCAAAGAGCCATTTGTACCGCCTCCCATAGAAAAGAAAACACCTGGAGCCACAAAACCCTTTGACATCTAAAATGAGGATAACACTGCATGTTGCATTTATGAAACCAGTGAACTGATACAGAGAACACGAAATTTTATTTCTGCATGTAACAAAAACGTTTCAAACTCCGAAAAAAGACGCTTTGTTGATGCTAAGTTTCAAATAAAATACTCAATGTCCTCGTATTTATGAAATAAAAATCTGCACATCAGGACTGTAACCTGTGGTCTGCCAAACTTTTCTTGGATTTATCCATCGTTTACCTACCGGGGGTCGAAAAGCTCAATAAATATTGCCGCCGGGTGTGTGTCGGCGGTTGTGACGAAAAACGTTTTATTTTGATGTTACAAGATCGCCATCATTTTTAGAATTACATTTAAAAAACCAACGAACCAAAATAAAAATACATTTAAATTAAATAGTCATTATTTATTTTCCAAAGTCACAGGGAGCCACAGCAGAGGGATGAAAGAGCCACATGCGGCTCTGGAGCTGCGGGTTGCCGAACCCTGGTCTACAGCCATGTAAAAAACTGTGAGGCTACACAAATTGCTAAATGCTAAATCTAACATGGTGGACAGAGAAAATGCGAACATGCTGATGTTTGGTAAGAATAATGTTTATGAATGTTCCCCATTTCCTAAACTGACATGTCTTTAGTTTCACAGGTGTTTGGTGTTTGACCTGATGTTAGAATTAGAGAAAACATCATCTGGCGTGGATTACTGAGGCAAAATGTCTGCTGTAAAAAAAAAAAAAAAAAGGTCTATGACTATAGAGCAGAGGGCTCTATTGTTACATAGACTGTACATGAAGCGTCATGTTCCCGAGGTGCCCTGAAGTTCTTTCCCAGTCTGCACTGGTTTGGTTTTGTAGTGACTCACCATGTCCTAATATCTCCTCCGCCTCTCACAAGCTAGCAAGTAGATTGCCCTTTAGCAAACATATTAACCATCCAACCGTGTTTCAACATCTCCGACAATTTATCTGACCTTGTGCCAAGCCGTGCTTTGTTTGTGTTTACATGTGTAATCTTTGTAGTGACTACTACACTCACATACTACACACAGGTCAGAATCAAACAGATGAATAAATTTGATCTTTGAATAAAAAAATGATCACTTAGTTTGGCAATAGTAAAATAACATTTTTTTGCAAGAAGCATCAGTCTCTGCTCGTGATCATCAAAACATCAGCCTCCCTGGGTTTGAGAAGTGTGGGTCCTTGTCTCGCTAATGTTAATTCTGACACTTTTATTCGGAGAGGTGAGAAAGTCATCCTGCAGATTCTGAGATTTCCCGCAGAGATTGATTCAAACACACTGTTATGGGTGGAATTCAGAAAGGAGGGCGTTGTCCTCTCTACATCTCGGAGGCAAAGAGGAGGGACCCCAGGAACTAGAATATTCATCTTCTCCACTAAATCACCTTTCCTTCATAAGAATGAGCAAATCACTGTGGAGTTTCCGAGAGAACGTCACCCTCATTTGCATAAGGTAGATTATTTTGAGCCACATGAGGCTCTCTAAAATGACACAAAATCCTTATTTATGTTTTGACTGTCTTGAGTTTGTTTTGCTTTCACTTTTATTTATAAGAGACCACACAGAAGAAACACCAGTTTTATGCCAATTATGCCAGCAAGACAGAATTAAGATGAATTAAGTTTCCTCTTAGGAAAGCTCACCACAGAATCGTACAGAACTGTGAAGGGGAGAGCTCTGTGTTTAAAGCAGATGAAAGCAGCCAGTGTGACTGGCCATGATTGTCACAGCCTCTAACACAGCCATTACAATGTATGATAATATACTCTTTCAGATCTTACCTTTAGGTGCACCATTCCTAGCACACCATCCCCTCATTCTCTCGGCCTGTATCTTCACATCCCCCCACACCCCACACACTCTCTTTCTCCCTCTCTCTCTGAATCTGAATCTGAATAGGTACACTGGGTGCTACAAAAAGAGTGTTGGCACGCTTCACTGCACTTCACACTGTGGCTATTGATTCATGAAAGTAGAGCCCAAAATGTTAAATTGGTCAATAAATTAAAAGAAGCGTTGACAAATTAATCAGTGCTCAAACGTATCATTAGCTACAGCCCTGGTAAAGAAGCCTTGAACCCTGGTCGCGGTTTCTGTCTGATTAGTGTTCAAATCTTGGCCACAGTTGTTTGCTTTCTCTCCATGCTCCCATGGTTTTTCTTCAAACCCAAATTCAGTTTTCTTTTCTCTCTGCAACCCTTTAATGCCACTCAAGCTGAATCAAATCACGACTCATTGCACAGAGCTTTGAGCAACGGCCATCTATCTATCTATAAGACTATGAATCATCAAACTTTCAGGGAGGGTATTTTGAGACACTGTCTTACTGAATCTAACATCGTTTAAACTCTGGAGGACAGAAAAGATTCAGTGTCTGAAGCTGCTTTAGATGATAAATACACATAGACAATGTGTCAGTCATGTATGTTAAAACCGACGGCTGCTTACGGCGAAGTTTTCCATTCATCCATCATCCATGCTTCACTTTAGAACCCACACATTAGAACATGTGTAGGCCAGCTTTAAAATTATATTACCAATAGTTATTCATGCAAGTAATTATTATTATTTTTTTGTGATAAAATCTAAAATCTGTGTTCCCAAAACTTCAAACTCCAACTTCAGACTCACAGCAGGCTTAACTTCTCATTCTGCTGATGAAAATTAAAGAAATTTATTGTACAGAAAAGCCTTTAAAATGCCAGTGTGAGTGACTGTAAAAAGCCTGTGATGAGAATAACATTACACCCTGCCCACTCTGTTTAATTCTTATTGTATTATGATACCAGGATGTTTCTGGTGCGCCCTTTGATGCTGGATTGCAGATTATATACAGCAGCAGAATACGAGCTAACAGATTTCAAGAGAACACCTTCAGCATACCTTCAGCATACCCACAGTGTTAGCATGCCTAAGTAACCTGCAGCTGCTGCTGCAGAGATTTTTCCAGTTATCCACAATGAGTCAGTGCTCTCACTATATCACGCTCAGCCTGTGACCACCTTTAATACCTAATATCCTGTTATTAAGATATTGAAATCTTAATTCCTGTGAGTTAAGTTATTATAAGCTAGACAAAGGCACTTCAGTGACATGGACGTCAGTAAAGACGTCCCTGAGCTTGTCTTACTGTGAGTCCTTGTCTGCCCAGCAACTTCAGCCAGTAACCATCAATGGGCAGGATGACATCAGTCTCCTCTCTACTGATTCTGGGCTATAGTTTGAAGGTGATCATCTGGTGCAATCTGCTACTAGCAGCCGATATAATATAATAATAACAGTAATAATCCCATCTCAATTACATATGAGTCTGATAAAATCTTGGTCACAGTCTGTGTCACACTGTACAATGCTGTTTTAAGGGAATATGGTGCACTGAATGGTGAATTTTAGCACAATAACAAATATTACCCACAACGCTCATTAGTTTTAAGTAGTTCCATGTTTTTCTGTGGTTTTTGTTTGTTGCCAGGTTGCCGATATTGCCGCTTTGTGTCAGCAGTGGTTCACACTAGACGCCTCAGGGTTCATTTACCTTCTGCACAACAGCCCATCTCAGTTAAATAAAGGTTAAACCATAATAATCGCCTAAAATTTTCTTAAAATCCATAGCAACGACAGGGATATGATTATCCTTCATCTGTCTCAAAAGATTATACTATTCAACTGAGCTGATTAAAAAAAAAAAAACATCTGGAATATCAGATGTCTCGTTCTTGTTAATAACAGACATAATTACAGCCTAATATATGAGGGAGGCACACTGTTCTGTTTTCATGGAGCTTAAATGGGATTTGGAGCAGATGCTGTAATGCTAGCACAAAAGTACAGAATGAAAATGTGGGCTAATGAAATCTTATCACAGTTCAAATCATCCTGTTCTGAGATTCAGACTGTGTTTGGTGCTGATCCTTCACAGTGCAGCACAAAAAAAAAAAAAAAAAAATGGTAGCCTTAAAATAAAAGGTATGAATTTTGCATCCAAATCACAGATTTACATCAGATTTACAGCACTTAAGGGATTTTTTTTTAAAACCTCTGAGGTGTTTGCTTCATCTCAATCATCTCAATATGTTATCACCCACATTACATTGAACATTACATTTAGGGTTTTATGCTGCAACATTTCATGTGAGCCATAACTTGTCAGCAAAAAGCCCAGTGAGAGAATTTCTTTGTTTCTCTCTCTGGTCAGAAATGTGGTGCGGCAAATAAGACTTTCTCTATCAGCATCACCATCAGCTTTGATATGATCTGACTCAGCTAATGCATAATCTTCCTATATTTGGGTTGGATTATGAGCACAGAACAGATCATGTTCTCACTCCATTCAAAGTGCTCCAGGGTAGGATTGCATCCACTGTGAGACACCAAACTGACAGCTATTTTAGGCTGCGTACAAGGCAGCTTCTCTCATCCTGTATCCAAATGAATCAAACCACGTTACCTTATTAAACACACGCACACACACACACACACACACACACACACACACACACACACACACACACACACACACACACACACACACGCACACACGCACACACACACACACACACACACACATTTTAAATATGTTGTTTTTTTCTTAGAAAAAAAACTCAGAATAAAAAACAGCACTGTACTATGAAACTCAGACCAGCCACTCACACAAACACACACTTAAATTTACTACAACAATTTATAGCAGAACTTATGAAACAGAAACCCCTGTGTGTGTGTTATATAAAGTTAATTAATAATTATAACAGGGCCTGTAGCAGTCTGTCCACTGACCACAGAGAGACCAAACTGATATCAAGCCTCCATCAGAGTCTCACTTAAACACTAAACAAGACAATTGTTAAAGTAATGAAGCATTACAGGGACAGTTAACTCTAAAGCAATTATTGACTTTCAAATTGTAATCCCCTTAACTCCCTTGTCACTGAAAAAAGTAATTGTTTTAATGTAATGTGCTGCTATGTAATAAAACCCAGATGAGCTCTTTACTGTTGTCGTCTGCCTCTATCTCTTTTGCTGCAAAACGTGACTTGTGTTCTCCCTGGACTCTGTGCTCTGGTCTTAAATCCACTCTGCTGCTGCATTCCTCCTCTCTGCCTGTCCTCTGCAGTGCGACTGCTTCTGCCACCTGCAGCACTAAATGAACTGTCTGGTTATTTTAAAGCTTTCACCTCTATAGCTTTTAACTCCTTTTCCTTACACTTTTCATTCCATCTCAGGCCACCTCAGGGAAACTCCCAGTAGTTGTGCCTTAAAAGTTCTGATGTTACCACATATTGAATGGTTAGATCCCCCACTTACCTTGATCCAGATCATATTCCTCCATGGTGCTGACAAAGTGAGGTCTGGAGTAGAAGTTATGCGGCCCCGGTTGCTGGAGGCCCCCCAGGCTGAAGAGGCTCCGCTCATTTGCCGCACAGCAGGAAAAGGCTCTCCTGCTTGGGATGCAGGGGTAGCGTGTCCAGCTCTTCGTCTCCAGGTCAAAAGCTTCCAGCGCCGTCACCGGCATCTTTCCCTGACGACCACCTGGTGGAGGCAGGAGAGCATTCAAATCCAGGCTCAGAACACATTTATGATGGTGTCCTGGCTTTACATACATTCACTTAGGTTATGTAACTGCTGAAATCTACTGGGAATGTGATGTTGTAATAACCTGCTGTATCACTATAGTTCTTACATGCAGCCATGTTTAAAGCTACTTCCTCCTAGATTTTTAGCGACATTTAACTTTTGGATTAATATAAAGATGTGCCATCTGCATGCACAGTCTCATAAATGGAATACATTTCCAGGAATATTAGCATGTAGATGAATAAAGCCAAGATCTCGCAGAAACACATTTTCTGACACCATTTTTCCTTGTTTTCCATTTCCTGTTTCTTTTCATTGCTTTTTAATCCCCTGGTCCTGTCACAAACTTTCCTTGGCATTTACATTGAAGTCTGACAGGCATGCAGACCAGCACTGGGACCACATTTCATTTTGGATTAAAAACAGAACACAGCAGTGGGGGGCCTCCCCTTGGACGCCTGCAAGTTGTTTACTTCCACAAATCATAACTTAACCTTGTAAAATCCAACTACAAGGGCAAGGAAAAGTGGTCAGAGAGAAGGTACAGCAGGCAGTGAGGCTGCGAATGATGGAGAAAGGGAAGAGAGGTTGAGGGGAGAGCTGAACAATGTGAGATGGGTGCTGAAGATGGAAAAAAAAAAGGACAAAGACGGGGGAGGAAGGATACCTGAGGCAGAGGGGGAGGAGAAAGGAAAGGAGAGTGAGGGTATCAAGAGCAAAATACAGAAACAAAAAAGGGGAAGAATACAAGACAACGAGTCAATGACACACAGAAATTGTGCAAAAGTAATACGGGGAAGAGAGGAGAATGTGGAGGAGTGAGAGAAGAAAGTGGAAGAGGGTCAGCTGGAGTGGGCACGGTGGCATGGAGATCGATAGCAACAGCGAGACAAAGAGCTGAACTGAGTGGGAAGCATTAGAGTCAGAGAGGTGTGAGAGAAAGGAGGACGGTTTGAGCTAAAAGATCTGTTGATTACAGTAGAATGTACTGTGTGTGCTTTTTTTGTAAGGCTGGATAATTCATATTCAGTTTGAGTTTTACTACAATACACCACAGCTAGACACAGATTTTCCCATTATTATAAAATAAAGAAACTGTGGTTATATACCAGGAAGAAGTGAAACCGGAGCATCCAGGTTCTGTTTCAACAATACTAATAACTAAACATACGACCATGGAACAAAGGCTTTTCTCAACAGTATGTTATGTGGCTCAATTTATATGTTTAGCTAAGGAAGGCAGTTTTTTGAAAAATGATATAGCATTGTTGTTTACTCAATACTAGTGTTTTAGGAGCATTTAATGAACACAATTTCCCATGAGTCCAAGCCATTCATGCGCTAAATGTTTTTGGTCTGACACGTGTGTAATAACAGCAGGACAGAAAGGACTGAATGCTGTAGATGTTTTTAGACAGCAGAGACAAGAAAGCTGAAAATATGATTTAGAAGAAGGCATTGTTGAGTTTTATGGATATGGACGAAACCACGTTACAGTACCTGCTCTGCTGTGCTTGTAGTTTCTCCATGGGAGCTGTAGTTAGCAGTGCTCACAAAGTAATTGTTCAACTTCTCTAAATCAAAGGTTTTAATTTCTACTGATGATTTGTCTCAGAATACAGGAGGTAATTCATTATTCATTCATTATCGATTCATTTTTTTCAGCCCAATGAAAGAAATGCTAAATCAGAAGCTAGTGGAATGGAGACTAGCACAGACATTGCATCATGAGTTCGGCTCTCTGCTGACAGCGTGATAAGATACTGACATTGTACAAACCAATTTAGTCGTGGTCTGAGCTGCACTCTGCTGGACTGGGCTGGATTGAGTCAGTAACAAAAACTCAGTTCAGCATTGATAAGTCATATATGTAAGCATTGATATCACTGACAGAGAAAAACTAAATTATCAGAACAAACGTTAAACTGACTGACGTGAAATTTTGTACATTCATGGTTCACTGAGGATGAATCCTTTGGACGTTTGTGATCCCAACTTTTCCTGTAGCGCCATCCCCTGGTCAAACTTTTAAATCATCATGGCAAATATCTAACATCTACTTGACAGATTGGCACATAACTTTATATAGTCCTTTATGATTCCCAGATGATAAATCCTAAAGACTTTTAAATTACTTTGGTTTAAATAAATGCCAATATAACTTATGACATTCCCATCAGCCATAACTGTTTGTGTCCAGTGTTAATTAGCAAACATTTAGCATTCTAAATGCTAACAAGAAACTACGATGAACACTGTAAACATTCCACCCGTTTCACATCAGCATGTTTTCATTAGCTTTGTGAGCCTGGTGCCATGCTGACGTTAGCATTTTGCTCAAACCTGCTGTTCCTAAATACAACCTTACATAGCTGCTAATGTGGCTGTAGACCCTCAGTCCTGTATTCAGTTGTATCTGATATAATGTAACACAGCAAAACATAATTACATGTTAGAAATGCAGCATAAAAATGCAAAGCTTCCACATTTTTATGCTTCTGAAAGCAAAATACCTGGGTCTTTGTGCCTGTTCTCCATCTCCTCCTATACAGAATCAGGCAGTTAACTTTAACAAGTTGTATAAATTTCCATTTCATTTGTTGCTGATGGCTGAATTCTCATGTACTTCTTTTTGCCTTGAGCTCGACCCACTTCGGCTCAGCAGCCACTGCTTGGATCCTTTCCAAAATGCTCAAGAAAGTAAGCAGTAAAATGCTGTGTGATGGATTGTGTTCTTACAAGCTGTAATGCTTGTTTTTGCATCAATATATCTGCCATTCTGAATGCATCTGAAGTTGTCCTTGCAGCTGAAGGTAGGAGATGCTGACTGTTTTAAACACTCATGACCATTTCTGATTTAGCTGCTGTTAACTGTTGAATAATTTCAGGACGAAGGGCATTCATCTGTGTGGTGCTTTAGATTCTTTATCTGACCTTGTAACTGCAGAAGGGTGGTTTTACTTTAATATACTGTACAGTGCTGTGCCAAAGTTCTTGAAATATTCCACTGAGATATCTGAATGCTGTTAATGAAAGTAACAAACTAACAGACAACTTTCCAGATATAAAAAAAAAGTCAGTGAATGTCTAGGCACATAGCCCAGAGCATGATACAAAAATGAAACGATTACACCAAACAGGTGCTACTGATCAACAAAATAATACGTAGGTTGAACCGAAATCATGATTAGAAACAAAAATATTGTGTTGAGGTAATAAGACTGGGTGAGGGACAAGCTAACTGACAGATTCACCAAAAAGTCTTACACATGGCAAGAATGAGAATAGCAACAAGATACACAGTGGTCATCCTGCATCAGCAAGGTCTCTCACAGGCTGACATTTCACAGCAGACAGGTGTTTCCAGGTGTGCTGTTCCAAGCTTTTCTGAAGAAGCACAAACAGACAGTGTTGAAGACCACACACTCAGTGGTCAGCCAAGAAAACTGAGTGACATATCAAACTGACATATACCCTTGAAAACTGGAAGATGTCCAGTAGCAGCATCAGTGCAGAACTGCCAGGAACCAGTGGGACTCTGGTAAACCCATCTACAGTCCAGCAGTCCAGAGAAACAAAGCTAAGTGACTCACCTGAAAAAATAGGAACTGGGTTACAATGAAAGCACCTGCTGCCAAAAAATGTGAAATATCTGGCTCTGACTGAAGGCAGTTTGTTTGTGAGGGGCTGGACTGCTGCTGCAAGGATGAGTGTGTACAGGCCACACTGAAGCACAGTGCTGGTTCTTTGCAGTTTTGTGGCACCATTTCTCCAACTGGATTTGTGATTTGGTCATAATTAGTAAAGTCCTTAACACTGAGAAGTAGAGGCAGATGAGATCCCTCATGCCGTACCATGAACATATACAGCCAGAGTCATAAAGAACTATGTTCAGGCACAAGAGCAAGGAGCCCTGCAACTGGGTCCAATATAACTGGTGTTGTTTTAAAGACAAAGGGTGTTTTACTTCTGTTTCTGTTTATTACATACACTTTGTATGAAGTTAATTGATTACTGAAATTGATATATAATGACTGATAATTCATGGCATTATTTTTCCACAAGTGCTTCAACTTTTGCACAGTACTGCATATGCCACATTCTCTGCATGCAGTAAGATACTTGTGCAATAAAGGAAGTACTGTGTGTGTGTGTGTGTGTGTGTGTGTGTGTGTGTGTGTGTGTGTGTACATGTTTTTCTATGGTGGCATGGATACATTTTGGTTTGAAACAATTGTGAGGTCTTTTTGGCCTCACTTTCCAACAGACCTTCAAAGGGCTGCTTGAGAGTTATGGTTTTTTAGGGTTCAGGACAGAATTAGGTTTAGGTTAGGGTGAAGGCTGGGGTTAGGTAGGCATTTAGTTGTGATAGTTAAGGTTAATTTAAGGGGTAAGGGAATGAACTATGTCAATGAGTGTCCTCACAAAGATAGAAGTATAAATGTTTGTGTGTGCTCTCAAGAGATAAGTATTTATACACGTCTTTTTATTTCAAGTATTTTTGAACACCCTTGACTTGCTTGACAGCCTCTTCTGAGCTGTACTTGCATGCTGATTACCAACCCTGACACTGCAACAAAACCCTTGGTTCAAATCGTGCATAAAAACACACACACACAAACACACAGAATTTTATAGCAGTATGAAGCCTGATGAGTTACGTCATATGCCAGTACGCCTGCTGTTGACTGGGAACATAGAATTTCAATTGAAGGAGGCTGAGGCACCCACTGATCCAAACACATCCCCGAGTGGAGCAACAGCTGAAGAAGCAGCATGAATTTACAAGGTACGGTAAACTTTTCAAGTGCATCAAGTGAACAGGCATTACATGCACACTACATGACTGAGAGAGGGAGAGACATGGAGAGAAAGAGAAACAGATGATGACCTGGATTTCCTCTTATGAAACAAAGAGAATGAATATTACATTGTTCTGTTTGCACATCATTCATAACTCTGTGCGTAATGTGATATAATGTGATTAAACTCTCATGGGTGGATGTGTGTGTGTGTGTGTGTGTGTGTGTGTGTGTGTGTGTGTGTGTGTGTGTGTTGTGTCCATGTGGGTGCACTTTAGATTAGCCCCTCTTCTCTGTCCCATGCACTTGCCAGGCATCACTGGCTCCAGCCACTCCAAGATGAATTAGCTTTCCAGTCTGCAGAGAAGTTATGGATGTTTTATTCTGGGGGCAAACCTCTCTTTTTACTGCATCATCTTCTCATATTATATTTGATTTTGGTGTTTGATTTAGAGAAGAGGTCTGCTGGCTCTCCCACTGACTCCACTGATACTGCACATATATTGTTGTCGAGCTCTAAAGTGCGGTGCACAGTAATTCAGAGGTCATACCAGTCCCAAACCACAGCAGAGTTCTTCCTCTACTTCTAGCCAATAACCACAACGCTGTCAGCAGCAAAGCTAAAGCAGCATCGTGCACTGAAATACAATTTCAACAGACACATTTTCTTTGTAGTGTCGCAGTCCATGAGAATTTCATTTCATGGTTTCGAGCAGCCAGAAAAAAACAGCACTAAAACTCACAGGTGAGACTTGACAGGTGTGATTATAAGTTAAAAGTGCAAAGGTTTAGCTGCTGTGTGCTCAAATTTAAGCAGTATAGCACAAAGGTTGAAAACAGGGGGAGTCACAACCAATCTTCTCATCTAACTCTTCACCAGAAAGCAAATGAGTACATTTCACAAAATGTTGAATTTTTGCTTTAAGTTGATAGACATAAAGGGAAATATTGGCCTAAACCAGCAAACTTAACAATTTGAAGGTCTAGATCAGTGTCTCCCAACCAGGGTTACTTGTACCTCAGCGGGTATTTTCTAAGATTATCTAATCATTCAACTAATTGGAAAAATTAGAATCATGATTTGGTAAAAAAAAATCTATCTTCTTTTTTAAAATCTACATATTTATGTTAAAGAGGAAACAGACTGCACAGTCTAAAATGTTAAAGCCAGGTCTTTGCAGAAAAATGACAGCAGGTAAGTGCAAAGACAGCAGTGTAAATGTTGGGGTGACACTACTACCTAGTCATGAGAAGCAGTGCTGACATACAGCTCGTGGAACTGTACATCATGCACTTTATTCTTAAAATGTCAGTACTGTATTCAGTATGGTTGGATTTAAGGACCTGTCACGTTTTTCTGCAAAGTCAGGTCTTTAAATGTTGAAACACGGTTAAAGCACAGGTCATATGCAGTGTTTTGACATACATGTATATGTATATGTGCTTTTTGAATCTGACTGATGTGTTTACTTAATGAGCATCACCACTTTTTCTTTCCTTCCCTGTCCAAACTCTGCCCATCTCATACTTTACATATTGTCTTGTAGTTGGAATTGGAAACTTTGAAAATCTCTGAGTTGCTGTATTTGTCCCAGACTGTTGTCATGTTGATATGGGAGTGCACAGAACACTACAGAACTGATCTCAGATCAGGTGTACAGATTACAACATCAGTCCACCTTGACAAAAGACTTTCTTTGTGGATTAAGTAATCATGATATTACACAAAAATCACTTGAGAGGTCACTGTGAACACAGCAGCTGAACTTCATTCAATTATTAAATATTACATCAAATAATATCACTTTCGACATCACTACAAAAATTTTTACTGTATTTATCTTCGTGACATAGTGAGACATCAAGTCCATGAACCCCATCAGCCTCCAACTTCGCCTCCTCCAAGTAATTCTTAGAGTACCTGTTGTCTACAGCTGTTTCATACTGTAAGAAAAGCTTCTCCTTCAATCCATTAAATCCCTGCAGACATCTGAAGGCAGCAGGACACATATGCTGATAAATCTGCAGCCTCTGACATGAGAAGTGCTGAGCCAGAGAGCAGTGCCATTATGCTCAGCTCTCCACTGTGTTTATCTTCATTCAGTCACATGAAAATGATACCAGGCTGCAACAAAGTGAACCCATACGATACTACTCACAGCAGATTGGTCGGATTCATTATTCTGTTGTTTCTGTGGGAGATTACAGCAGCTCATCAGTCCTGTGTGTCACTGCCTCCTTTCTTTTTAGCAACAGCAGCATTTCATGTTTTATTTTTGAAATGCATCATGATGTTGTGTCACATTTTAAATGGTTACATTGATGATGTAACCATATACAACATGAGATATAGTAGAAATAAATCTCAAAAACAGTATTGAACCGATGCAGCCATAAATAGCTTCAATATTTTTACCACTTATTTCTATCATCATTGTGCAGGTTAAATAAAAACCCATGCAGCTGCCTCTGGCTGCTTCTTTGAAGTGAAGAAGCCTCTTTCCATTTGTTGAGCTGTTGAACAGTTGTATCAGAGGGTTAAGACCAGTGATGTGAATTCATTAATCACCACATCCTCTGATTTATATTCAACCTTAGCCAGCCCTTTTGCACTAACATGAGCCAAAATTGCAGGTGAGCTTGGAGACGCCCACACAGTCTCTGCACCCAAGACCGACCTGCTTTGTACCTGTGCTGCTAAAATTGGGGCTGAAAGTTTAATTCTAACTTCTCCACTTATTCCCTGCCACAAATTTCAACGTGAGCCAAGCAACACAAAGAACTAACCTATTACAGTATTTCTGGATTTTGTATAGTGCATATACCTGCATCAACTCATTTTTTTTAGGCCTCCCCCGGGGCAGTGGATAAAAGCTGTAAACACAACCCTGACGTATTATCACCTTTTAAGATGACAGTTTACACACCCAGCACACACAGAGCAACATTAGCATTCATCTGGAGTCTTGTTTGCGTCCACCTAAAAACTGCAAAACCAATATTCACTGTTCTCCCAACTCCTGAGGAAAATATCAGTACAGGGTACAGTGGCATTATCAGAGCTTTCTGCTGATGTTTTCAAAAACAAAGCCTTTGAGAGCAGCGAGAGTGAATCAAAACAGTAAAGCTGCAGGCTGTAATATCAAAATAATGAGCTAAAAGACACTAAAAAGCTCCATAAAGCTGAGGAAACATAACTTTCAGGTGGTTTCATCTGCATAAAGACCTCCCTTGACATGCTTCAGCTACATAGTCATTTCATCTTCAAATACTCTGATCAAATACTGATCAGAGAAGCTTTTAGTCAAAGAAGCAGCACCACAATGAAAAAAGTACAAATGAGAGGGCTGCATTATAAACGTTGCTTGAGTAGTGCAGCAATTATGAACAAAACACCTTGAATTATTCAAAGTGAAAAATACTCGCTACGCAGGAAAATGGCTCCTGTCAGTTTGAATCATATTTGATTATTATTACATTTGCATTCATTTCCGAGCAGCATTTTAATGTTGCTCCAGGTAGAAATGAGGCTGCTTCAAACCGCATTGTGACTGTTGATGTCAAGGTTGCTGGTTATAGCACTAGCAGGGAGCCGACACAAAGACAGGCTGATGCAATGAAGTTGCTCTAACAGCTGAAAAACAGGCTTACAGGCAGACGGGTGGACAAGCAGGAAGGTGGGTTTGTCAGGCAGGTGGGTTGACAGACAACAGGAAGGCAGGCAACGGGAAACTTAAATGCAGGTAGAAGGCACATAGGAAAACACACTGGAACATAAACAGACAATCCAACAAGGAGCTGGTGGTAATGGCAGGTTTAAATACTGGCTGGGGTGACAGGGAAACTGGGAACGGGTATGTAAGTGGGCAGGGAGATGCTCAGGTGATGGAAAATGGCAAACAGGTGAGCAGGTGGATATGAAGACTGAGAGAAAGTCTGTGGACATCTGGTGGGTGGATGGAGAATGACAGGTCTGGGGAAATGAAGGGAAGAACATGGCCTGGGAGACGTGAACAGGGGCAGGAAATGGGGGCTGAGGGGAACTGAGGAGCAGATTGTAACAGCTGGTATGTGAATGCACAACAACAGACAGAACAACACAACTAATCACGTTTTGTTTATAAAATCATTCTGTGCAAAGTAAGTAGTAACTACAGTTGTGATATAAAGTTGTGCTATAAATAGAGCAGCACAAAGTACAATACTGATTTGTAGTTGAGTAGTTGAGTACATACTCAATTACATTCCACTGCTGTTAGTCTGCTTTAGTTTTCAGTATTTGCTGTTGTTCTAAACACACACAATATGTTGTCAAATTGAGGAAAGTTTTCTCGGCATGTTGAGCGCTCTCAGCCGCAGAAGAATCAGTCATTTTCATCATTAAAGGGGTCATTCTGTCCCCCTGGTAGAGTGTGTGAGGATAAACGTTGGAAATGGAAATGACCAAAGCTCCAGCTCTCAGGAGGTTGTAGCTCCTCTGTGTTGAATGTGGACTGTGTTGTTGCTCGTAGCGTGTAGTGAAATTGATTCATCTCTTTGCAAACTGCTTCTTTAGTGAAGTAAAATGATCGTACCCTGCCTTGTGTGATTCCAATTTCTCTCTCAGCAGAGGTGTGAAATTTTGTGTCACTAAGCAATAACAGCCCCCCAAAGAGACACAATGTGAACTGATGTAACCTCTGATCATGGATGGAAAATGACTGGGTGGCAAAAGTGCTCTGAGGGAAAAACACAAAACACAGGCTCTGCACTGAATACGTTTAATTTTTTCTTTCCCGCAGAGCAGCTTTTAACTCCAGACCTGCCCCTCTGATCAATATTGTGTTAAGACTGCGAGACTCCATAGACCTGAGAGACACAGTTTTGTCTTTCTATCAGTTCCTTTTACAGCTCTAACACTGCCAGGAAGATAAAGTCACAGAGCTAAAAGGCTGATGGTAAAATCTGTACAACACTCACACATCCCTAGACGGGGGGGAAGAACAAAGTAAAACAATATGAGTGTGTAAGACTGACTGAACCAGCTAACGTCACAACTTTTATGGAGAGGAGACAAACTCTTACTTTCCCTTTGTCTCCTCTGTATAAGCACTGAGTCTGCATCAGAGTAACCTAGAGGTTCAAGATGGTCCCATAACACCAAAGGGTTTGAGGACTGACGCTCTTCAAATATATCGTCCATCACTAGCTGTCAATGACACTTAGAAAGTAACATGTCCCTCCTCACTCTAACCAATCCCTAAACTGAGAGACTGTGGGTCTATGGGCAACAAAGAAGAGGCAGGTGTAAGAAGTGGGAAAGAACAGTGATTCCCAAAGGTGCTGCAAGTTTTGTTAACTTCCCTTTTTCTTAAAAACTAAACCTGTTTAATAATATTTCACCATTAACAGCAAGGCAACATTAATAGCAGCATAAGCAAAAAGCATCAAAATAACAGCATTAAAAACCTCTACTGAACATAAGGCTTTGCCACAGCTAAATATAGTCACAACAGCCCATGGAAACGGTTGCTGTAGTAACACAACACGCTTTCCAGCACTTTAGTTTTCTCGATACACAGCGGTCAGAAATACCAACTGTCAGAGCAAGCAGAGGAAAGATTTGTCACTACAAATAGACCGCAAAGAAATGCTGATACGTCTTGGACCTCAGCAAGACGAAACCGGAGCTGACCAAAGGACTACAATCAGACAGCACAGTTAAAGCTGTTTGGTTTATAGCTTTTTGTGGATAAGTAAAGTTAGCTTTGCCACAATGGGACGTCTCATCTACAGACACTGCTCCAATTCCATGGGTAAAAAGGGACTAAATGAAATGCTAATCCATCAAGTATATGTTGAGATAGTATTTTGTTGGATAAATGAAAACTTTGACCTGCTGGTGGCACTAGATGAAAACTCATCCAGAGTCATCTGGATTGATCATCTGGCGACCATGAATGTTTGTGCCAAATTACATGAGTCAAAGCTAACATGTCAGCTAATTAGTGCCATGGTTTAAAAGAGTCTGGGAACTACTAGGATAGAAACAGACTGTAGGTGAATGAAATACTGAGATACGAAAAGATAAAAAAGAGAGAAATGAGATGATGAGATCTCATGTCCTACCCAACATGTAGATTTTGTTTCCTGTTACGAAGGGTGTGGCTCCGTACCGCGGCGTGGGCATGGAGGTCATCGGCTGCCACTGGTCCTTCTCTGCCTCATACACCCTCACCAAGGCCTGTGGTGTGGTGTCTGCTCCCATGCCCCCTAACGCATACACCTTCCCATCTGCAGAGAGACACACAAGACAGAAACTCATTATAAATTAACAGCTATTAAGGAGCTTATTATTATCATTTACTCTCTTGGTGCCACAATGTGATCAATAGACGACTTCTGTAAATCTTGTATCCAGGTCGATACGAGGTGAATGGAGGAAAGATGCTGCAAACACCTCTCCAAACTGCCAGAGGAAGAGCTGCATCACGGTGCCCTTTCATCCTGCCATTTCAGGTCTAGCTGTCATGTCCACTATTTGTCTCCTCTGTCTACAGTCATCCAAACAATCTGCAATATTTATGCCCGGGTATGACAAACTTCCAGATGACCCACAAATGACTCTTCTACAAGGACACATGCAAACACCCCCAACTACTGCAGAGTCATTAGAATATACAGAGAAGCAACAGAAAGTAAAGAGAGGAAAAGTGCTGAGCAAGCAAACATAGTGCTCCTGCTGAAATACTGCAGGGGGAGAAAAAAGGAGAGAAAGGAGAAGATGAAAGGGAAGGAGAGAAGAGAGGAGAGGAGAGGAGAGGAGAGAGGAGAGAGTTATAGATTAGCAGCCCATTAACACTCTGAAAGTTGTGACAACTTAAATGTGAAGGAGCGAGAGAAAGAGAGAGAGGGAAAGAGAGAGAGAGAGAGAGAGGGAAACTGAGAGACATGGAGGGAGAGGGGGAGGAGGGAGAGGGGGAGCATCTCCACAACACCAAGACAGATGACAGATCCATGGAGCTGTGACTTAAACTGTGAAGAATAAAGCAATAATAAATCTGTCACTCAGAATGCAGCCGAACACAAGTGCGATTGCCACGCAGAGCAGCGGCTTTGACTGAGTAAATCCAATTTTACTGCTGAACATAAAATAAATGACGCAGCAAGGACACTTTCATCACATAGAGCGTGTCGCAATGCATGCACACGGAGAGGCGGGGCGGGGCCGAGCAGAAATGCGAAATATACATGTGACTGTGTGTGTTTTTTTCAGAGCTCAGTGGGTTGAGATTGAGCAGACCACCAACACTGTAAAGAGCCACATGTACCACAGTGCATGCACCAATGTTCAGTTTAGCCTCATTTGAGACTGCTGGACTGTCATTATAATGACTTTTAATTGGTTTTTGGTAAGATCACCTATTATAATGCATGAGGAGAGTCTAAGCTAACAGCTCTGTGAGGCTGGTCATTGTAATGAAAACCAAACTGTTAGAGAGATTAACCAAAGCACTGGACAAACTGAAACTTTGACCTGATCGTGCTGCTAGATGAAAAGTTCACAAAGACGGTTAATGTGTCCACCAAGCCTGATGATCCATAAAACACTTCAAGATTTAACTCCAAACCTTAAATTTTAACCTCATGGTGGTGCTACCAGAAAGATCAGGGGTTCACCAATGTGTGAGAGCCCTTACAAATTCTTTTAACCCTAAATCTTTCTTACTTTCGTCGGTAAGGGTTGCTCATACAAGTGTTCCAAGTCAGTTTCTTAGTAACAACACAAACTTCTCATTAATTCAATTCAAAGCTGCCGATTTGTGAGATTGGATCATTGGAACAATTGATGCCCCTGAATTTTGTGATGTGGTTGCACCAGCTGTGTGTAAGTTCAGACTTAGCCTAGTTCAAACATATTCAGACCCATTAACTACATGGTGGAACTGCTGTGTAGCTGATTGAACCGACTGACAAAGCTAATGTGATTTTGCTAACACACAACCAATTTAGAGTGAAGAGTAAAAGTGATAATATGGAGTACAGCTTGAACTGAAACATGATAATCTATGAAGTTCATTTTAGTAGCCTGTTTTTATTTTAGTCAGCTACGGTAAAATTGTTCAATCCAAAGCTCTTGACCATAAATTTTGTCCAAACCTAAGAGAAAATTCTAAATACGAACAAACTGATGAACATAAAAAATTCTCCTAAATCCCTCACATGTTCCACTGAAGAACAATTCTGTTCATATTTCTTGCTTTTGGCCCATTGTCGATATTCCCACTACAAAAGCGAAGTGAAAGTGATTTCTTCCTGGTGTGCTTCATTCCAAGCAATAAAGAGGACAGCTTAGTGAAAAAGGTATCATTATAATTTTATGAGTCTCATTCTAAATGTCAGTGGGAGGTCTCTATCATAAAATGTAATTACCAAACCGGCAAAACTGCCTCATGGAAAAAACAGAAGTTGGACAAATTAAGGATTACAAGGACAAGGAAAAGATGAGGTGACTTAACAGACTCCAGGAAATGGAAACCTTGTGTGTACGTTTGTGTGTGTGTGTCCAGCAGAAGACAGAATTTAAATTAGTGAGAAATAAAGTAGATTAAACAACAATGGGTATGTGTGTATGAGTGCCTATAATAGAGCAAATTATTTCCCATGAAGGATGTGTGTCTGTGCTTGAACCAATTCAAAACGGCACAAAGAAAATCGTCCAAATGTCCATCAGACTAAACTGCTTTTACTCGAGCTTGTACACGTCCAAAAGCGCCTCTTGTCACAGCGGAAGTGTCTCCATGTACAATGAAATGAGAATCTATTTTCTCTGAGATTAAATGTGGGGGAAAAGGCCTTTACATGCCCAGAGAAGCATTTGGTTATGTAAAAGTTTCCTTTTAAATGTGTTCTCTGGGGGAAGTTTGGGTTTTATCAGGCATTAAATCACAAAATGACACAGCACTTTCATCCTGTATAACACACTGGACCAAGTGTATTCTGGGAAAAGACAGAGGATTAAATCTCTCTTGTATAATTTTATATAACTTAGTAGTACTGTGCATAATTTTCATCCACATTGCTCATTATCAGAATATAAAAGGAGAGACAAGACCTAATTTTTCACAATCCAGTTTTCAAATGAAACAATGATAACAAGCGATGATACCGAATACTGATTCTTTCAAAAGTCAGCTGACACACCTAAAATGAAAATACATCATACCCCCGGTGTTCTCCCAGAGCACAGAAACCGGATGGTTTCTGTGAATTTGCTGGGAAGTGTCTGGTGGCTGGGCCTTGACTCGTGGGCTCTGATCAGGCACAGCCCAAAAAAAATTACTCTAGGCCTGCATCCTGTGGACCCACCAACAGCAGGGATAGGAATCGGGGTCAGGTGCAATGCAAGCCAGGTGGTAGGCAAGGACAGGGACCTCAGTTGGCCGATTCTTGGCAGCTCCTGCACCAGCTGGAGGTGTTGAGTGCCTTGTCCAGGTGAGGTTACTTCAGCTTGAAAACTTTAATTCATAGTGGCGTCTTAAACCATTCCCAGTCTGGTCCCTCTCTTGGGACCAGTTTGCCTTAGGAGACCCAACCAGGTGCTTTAGCCCTCACAACAGCTCCCAGTGACACAGCTTGTTTACTCGTGCCCTGCGTTGTTTTCTTGTAAACATGAAAATACAATCATGTGAACATATTATTGTATCCTTGCAGCCTGACAAACGTGTTGAGCACTTTTCTGTCCTCAGAAAACATTTACAAAAGAAAATTTTTAAATCTGTGTTGTTTAAATCATGATTACCAGCTTCCTCTCCCTTGTCTTTGCTGGTGCATTGCTCCATTTTCAGTGTATCACCTCCACCAACCAGCAGCCTGCTCAGAAAAACATTGCTCTATAGCATTAGTGGTCAAAAACTCCACAGGGTACCTTTAAGTTGCAGTGTGGTATGTCAAGATGTTTGAGCATGTGCAAAAAAAAAAAAAAAAGGGCAACAAATGACAGAGAGTTTAAACCATGTGGTTTCTGTAAATGGAAGTTTAAATTTCTTTAAGTTCAAATACATCTCACCAAGAGCAGAATAACTGATAAAAGCCTAAAGCAGAAAAAACTGTGAATAATGTATAACAAAGATGGAGAAGAGGTGATCAAAAAGTTGATCTGAGTCACCTTTACTTATTACACTGCAGTGCTGTGGCTCAGGTGGCAGATCAAGTAGCGTGCTGATCCCTAGGTTGGCGGTCTTATTGCTGAAGGTTGCTGAAACTTTCTGCAGCCTGTGAGGACGATGACGGCAGACTCTACTCAGGACTGAAAAATGCACTTTCACCTCCCGTGTTTGTTTATTTGTTTGTTGTTTCATTTAGCAATCAAAGATAAGACAATAAATGTAAATGTAAAGCATTATCATCAAGTGTGGGAACATTTTTGTTATCCATCTTTTTAATCCACTGATTGTATTGTATGTATGTATTTATTTATTTATCTTTCCTTGGTTGAAGAAGCTTTGCGCCCCTTGTAAAGGTCTACAGCTTTGTATAGAAATACTGGCAGTGTGACGTGATGATAAATATCCACCAATCTGGATTTATCTGTTATTTAGGTGACTGTAAGATGCTTGACATCCACTGTCCACCCACACTGTTACCTGTGACCAGCAGCAGCTCACAGTTGCTGCCTGTGTGTGACTGTGTGCGTTCATGCCTGCGTGTGCTCTCGCCTTTTGGCCCGGCCTCGGTGTAATCATGCGCAATCTCCTCTAATTAAGGAAACCGTGCTCTGTTCTCTGCCCGTCACCCCGGGAGACTCCATGGCAACCACAGCATAACCTACTGACTGCTATTATGGGGTGGCTCTTTGGCAGGTTGGTACTTGGTGAACAAAATCCGTCAGCACTCAAAGGCAGACCCCTGAGTCACTACTTTTAGCTAAGTGACAAAAGAAAAAAGCTTTCTGGAGAAAATGTGCTCATAATGCTCTGAACTGACCAAGCACACTATCAAACACAATGACGCACGAATATGAAACTGCACCAGTACCAGCAGATGTAAAGGACAAAGATGATGTATGTGACTTATTACACATTAGTTTAGTTATACTTTATATTTCTGTCCTCAGAAATATAAAGTATAACTAACTCATATGAATAAACTCACTCTGCTGCTTTAATTCCTCTTCGTCCTTTTTTTTGTCCCTGTATTCTCCTCTCACTGCTACTTCCACTTTACTTTTATCCTTTTCCATCCCCTTTTGCTCCCATTTGGTCTAAATGACTGCTTCATCCGTCCCGTCTCAGCCTCTTTTTTCTCTTGCCTATCATTTAATCCTTTTATCCTTCCCTCTCATCTCTTTTTTTCATTACTCCTTATCCATTTGCATCCTCCCATAATGCAGCGCTGAGCTTCGGTTTCGGATGCTCTGCTGCAGAAACAGCACTGAAAGCAAGAAATGAGAGAAATTACAGAAAATGTGGAATTGTTATATGCTATTAACTGTTGCTTTAAATACACTTTTTCCCCGTCACCAATCATCACTGTATGATTGGAATAATAAAGTGTATTTTTGGGTTGAAAAGTAAGATTTTGCATGCTGCACGAAATCATGTTCATGTTCAATCAATCTAATTAATGAACTGAGAGGAAAAAGAAGGAAGATATGGTTAAACAGCTAAAGACAGACATCAATCCATGAGTAAATTAAAATTTTTTAAATAATTAATATTTAGTTCTTCAGTTTGGCTTTTCCATTCTTCTAATTGTCACAGTTTGTCCTTCTCTCTCCTTGAAGCAGACGTCTCAGACCAGCTTAATGTAAAGCTGAAAAAACAAAACACATGAAAGGAGTAAATTTGTTCCCTGCAGGATTTCATTCAATTAGTTTGTCCCTTCGCTCTGTTTATTCGACCAGTAGGAGTGCATTACAACACAGTTTATTGCTTTCTGAAGATTAATACCTCATTTAGCTCCTCTTAAAAGTTCCTGGTTTTTTTGGAGGGTTTTTCTCACTGACAGCTTGTTGGCCTTGTAAATTCTAGTAAGTTTAGTCAAGCGCTTATATAATCTGAATGCTAACAAATCACTGGACCAGTAACCATGACGACAAAGGTCCTCTAAACTTAATGAAGAACTTAATGAAGACTACAGACGTAAAGACAGATTGAACCAATTTGTATTTTAATTTCCATCTTGTTTAGTCTCAAACTGTGATCATTAAAAATGTAGAATCATTAGAATCATTAGAAAAGTCTTTCACTAAATTTTACCAAGTGCTGCACACTCACAGCTTAACGCATAAAAATGTTAATCAGGCTTTAGTTGCTGTCAGTGGATACTGCACTGCAAAAACAGATGTTGCAGGAGAGCAAAGAAAACATGTTGTTCGTGAATGTTTTGTAGATTTTTTTTTTTTTTTTTTGTCAGGTCATTTATATGATCTATCTCTAATGAGAGTTCTCATATAGATTAAACAACAAACCAGACACACAGTATACATGCACACCAGCATAGCTAACAGCACAATATATCAACAGCTTACATATAGTGTCCCAGATTTCTAACAATGGAAATTAAATAAATATATTATCACAGCCTCACACAAATACATATATAAAAATGCTATACATATTGCGTATAAATAAACATAACCCACATAAGAAAAAAATCTATATTTATGCACCAATTCAAGTCAGTTAACACACTGCGTGTCTGATGCTGTTCATGAATAAATAATGTGTAATCTGTACTCCATGTAAAGTATCAGGCTTTTATCTATCAAGTTATTTTCCTGTTCAACTCAACATGTTTTAGAAATATCCTCCGAAAATGAAAAAGACACTGTCAAAAAGGTTTTCAATTAAAACTCCATCCTCAGTCTGAATCTCCAACTTGAACTTTCAGTAACTTTGCAGAGATGCTCATTAAAAATGTTTCCTAACTAATGAAATACTGGCTGCATAACGTTTCTCACGCAACATATTTGCTGTTGCAGTTCAGCAGTATGTGGGAGCCAGGGATTCACCTGAAAATTCAAAATTCACAAAGAGTACAACAGCCATGTTATGTGGACATGAACAGAGAGCTAAGCAGCGAATGGAGAGCAGAGGCAGGTAGGAAGCTGCGGTTTGAGGAAGACTTTCAGTCCCGCCAGTGAAGGTAAGGAGATAAAAGGTAATTCAAAGAAGTAAAGAAGGGATTTACAGGGACTCCAAATGAAACCACTAAAAAACTGCGATAAAGTTACATAGAAAATGTGTAGTCCTTACTCAAAAATCCATTTAACAATGACTGAATCTGGGAAATACTCAAACAAGCTGCTGATCGGCAGCACTGCAAGTGCAGTTTGCTACGTCCCAGGCCTGGAAACACAGCAGAGACAAAGTTGTCCCGTGCTCCTGCAACGGCCGTCCTTACTGCTGCTGTGATGGATGGAAGACGATCTCCCACAGCGACATTTAAAGGGCACTGCACTCTTCCTAATGAACACTCGTCAATAGCAGATCAATAAAACCTTCCAGCCGGCTTCTAGCTATAGTCACCATTCACTATGAACTGAGATAGAGAAGTGCTGGGGTCTTATCTTTAGGAGGATCAATTGATGAGTCAGGCTCTTTCTTTCTTTCCTTAGTTCTTTTTCTCTGTACTTCCTTTCTTATTACTTTCCTTTTTCCCTCCTTCCTTTCCTTCTTGTGTTTCTTATTTTCCTCTTTTATTTTTCCTTAGTTTCTTCTCTTTCCTTATTTCTCTCTTTTTTTGCAAATGTAGTTTGATGTTCCGTTCAATCACCCTTGAGTCAGGGGCAAAGGAGCAGGTTGTGTAACACAGACATACACTCACACACACTCACACGGGGGGGGGTCAATAATAAAGGTATATAGCAGAGCGATCACAATGTCCTCTTTGGTGAGGCTAAGGGTAAATCAATAGTCCCGTCAAAAGCTCCATCTGAAGGCCACCTCGAGGAAGGAAAAGACCAGAGTGTACTTGTTGACTCCAAGAACTCGGCCGATTGTGGAGAAAAGAAGCAGAAATAACAGCTGCACAAAAGAAACAGGTTCAACACACTGAGTTCAGATTCATAGCGGAGGCAGAGCAGAGGTGGAAGCAGCGTCCTTTCAGGTGTTAATGGAGACAACACAGAGCCACAGCAACAGCTGAAGTGTTGAATCTATTTTCTCTGCATGCAGCACGTGGACTTGACAGAATTAGCTTAAGGAAACACAGCAGATTATGTAAAAATGTCCACTCAGGCCGTACATTGAATTCCCCTTGACTTGTAGTAGAATTTGACCTTGACCTGAAAGAGGACATTTCAAAACCCACCATCACCCTGAAGCTGACAGTACAGCAACACTGTCTCCCTACTGTGATCTACAAATTGTGGGATCATAAACAGAGAATAGTAAAAAGAAAAAGTAATGGAAAGGTAAGGAGAAGAGTAGTAGTGTAAACATAATTTTGGGAATTTTGTCTGTCCCTCTTCCGTAGGATTTCCAAGCCTTGTCTTATCTCCTCTTAAAGCTGCACCATCCCGCTCTTTTTCCACCAGTGAGATTCTAATCTCTCACATCTACAATGAAGTTTGTTTTGAGAATCAGTCTTCCCCATCCACCAAGATGTAGCCCTATTAATGGATTATTAAAAGTTAATATGATTTGCAGTTGCAAGCGCCATAATAACCTGTTCAACAAGCCACAATTTGCAAGACATGAACAGAAAATCAGTCTCATTAAACGTCTTTCATTTTTATTATTAATTAATAAATTTAAAACCAGTAACAGTTAATTAAACTTGACTTTATTTATCAGGCACTATATTTGGAAGCATATGGCTAAGTGGAAGGCAATGCATTTACATGAGTAGTTACAACCAATAATTCCAGCCTCTCGTATTTTCACATGTACTGGATAATTTAATTTCAGCCTGCAGTGATGATGATGCTGTCCACCTGCTCCCACCTGCATCAGACTTTAATTATCCACAGGGATCCTAATCCTGTCACAGTTACTGCACCTGGTGCAAGTGCAATTTACACTGGCACTGTGAGAGGCCGTCCTACAAAAACCAACCATGTATATTTATGAGTATTACAGAAGTCTGAAACTTACAGATGTCAGATTTCAACTTTCAGTTACTCTTGGACAAAAATCTGATTTTATCCAAATGGATCTTTGCACATCAGTTCATTCAATTACAAAGTTTCAGTTCTTGTCCCTGACACAGTTTATAACTTTTCTTTGGCTTGCAAGGCTCATGTAGATCCCATTAAGTATTACTTGCATCTAATACTATCCCACATGAACAGCATGTAACATCGGCTCCTGTCCCTCATTCTGCATCAGGCTGTTTGAGCAGTGAAGTGAAGCTTATTAAACGTAATAAAAAGCCATAAGAAGCAGATCACGGTTTATCATGTGTAGATAAGAAATCGTTTACGTCTCTGGTGTCGCGCTGCAACGCAGTCACATATATGAGTCATTGTTTTACAAATGATCAATGACATTAGCTGGTGCTCACGCAGAGATGGAGGAAAATGACACCTGCCCATAGATACAAACAGAGGTTTATAAATCATAAACATGCAGTTTCACAGCGATGCAATGAAAACATAAAAATATTTATGTTGGATGGTTTTATAGGAGAATGATTGATTTTATATTCAAAAGGTACAAGTGTACAAACTGAGAGAAAATGATATTTTGCATGCATTTGAATTCAGTGCATTGTTTTTATTTTCTCTCTCACACACACAAACACACAATGAATCTCCTCGCTGCTTTAATCTTGCTTCATAATTACATGTGCTACTTTTACTTTCTTTCTCAGTGTTAAAAAAATGTGCGTTAAAACTGTAATTTCATCCTCTATAATTTCTGCTTTGCTGTTTGCGGGTGGAGAACTGCCTCTTTATTTTTCAGGTATCCAAACACAAAATACCTTGTATTTCAGAAAATTACTCAGTGGATGTGGAAGGCTTTTACAAGGTTTTTACAATGATTATTCTTAAAAGTCACAACACCGAGAAATAAATGTAAACAGAACAACAAAAAAAGTAATCAACATTCCAGGTAACAAAATATTAGAGTGGGCAACAGCAATTTTAAACATCTCTATCTCTACATTTAAATGAAAGCAGTCGTGCTCTTCTCCAGCGGCAAACCGCTCTGTGCTGTGTTTCATGACAGTAATCTGGCTGTAAAGGCCAATATCACCCCCACAGTGTGCAGTATGTTCTGGTTCAGGTGCTGATCTTGACATGGGTGTGTTTGGAACACAGTCTAAACTGCTTCAAATGCTGCATTAGCACCTACGACGGGAAACTGGCACAGTCTGGTGAACCACTGGAAAAGACAGACTATCACTCTCATATAATATAATATTATGCTGACTAAATAAAATCCTGATATACAATACTGTAATAAGATTCTTTCGGGATATTTTGCATATATCATATTGACATTAAAAATGTGTGAAGCTTACTGTAAAGTCACTAAACCCACCCAGACATGGTGGCAGCCCCACAGGGGAGTTTTCAGGAATACTTGAACTTAATGTGCTTGAAAAGATAAGCTTTTTATGATTAACTACTGATTATTGGTGTTTTCCACCCACATAGGCCACTGCTTTCAGTTTTCATGCAGTCCTGCTGAATAATATAACACATCCCCTGCTGCCTTCATGAAATATACAGTCAGAGGCACAATCATCAATAACAAATTTCACATTTAGCCTTGTTATTTTTTATGAAGCTCCCAGTCCAACAAACGGCAGCATGTTGTTATAATAACGAATTATAACAACATATAATACTGTTGGTTAAATAAAAAGTAGAGTGTCAAAAGAAACAAGCTTTATGCTTTTGTACTTTAACCTCTAATCTGTTTATGACATAAATTATAACCTGATTTCTTTTGCTTTTTAAAATTTCTTTCACCAGCTTTTATTTTTCAACCCAAGGGGTCGTCTAACATTCAAGGACCAGATATCTGATGTTGACAACATCACATATTCTTTTTGAATGGAGGGAGTATGAGTGTAATCAGTCTTTTCAGCTGCAGATATTAGTCATAAAACTACACCAGCCAGTATATGCAATGTTAACCACCCACATACTGTTCTGCATTCTGCTCTAGCACCACTGGAAACTCTTGTAACAGCAGCTAAAGCATTTTAGCTATCAGGCTAATGCTTGCTAACCTAAGTACGTTTTGTCAGTTTCGTAGCTCCATACATTTTATGCACATAAAAGTAAAATTGGTTGAAGAAACAAAGTGAGATTATGCAACTTCTGATGAGAAGAAATGTTTCACTCCTTTTGCAAATAAAGTGTATTTGTAAGCAGTAAAACACAACTACATTGAATTTAATACACTCAGGGGTTTTGCTGTTACAGCCTAACTTGACCTGGTACGACTCGTAGTTCACAGTGGCTAATGTTAGCGAGCAAATTTGAGGTAAATTGTGTCTGTGTGAGGCACTGAGTCAGTTTGCTGGCTTTTTGGTTCTTCTCCACATGTGCTACTGTTAGAATAGCTTATTTACTGTTAGCATTTAGTGGCTGCTCTGCAAAATTTACATTGTTTTGCTTTAATAAATGAAATACTATGACTTTCTCCATTTTTTTTTTCTGTCTCATTACCTCTAACTTTGCACTGCCACTGACCACTGGTCTTTATGCCAGTGCTTTACACTGTGAAACTAGAATCTCCTTTTTCACACTGCCATCTAGGAACTGACCAGTACAAGAACTATGGGCTCAAACAAAAATGATGTAAACTCAGCGCTCAAAGTTCCCGTATTGTGTGTGACACAGTTACAAATATGACGCAACGTCACAAACAAAGTATGAAGTTTGTTTTGTCTTTATACCTGAATGTGACTGGACGGTGACAGTACAATCATGAAGCAGAGCCCAATTAGAACAGAGATGGTTCGATCGCTAAACGGTGCACAAGATTTTCAAGATATTTGATGATGCTGTAGAAAATAATAGCAAACATTTAATGTGCTGCCTATGTGGGCAGAGGGAGAGTCACAGAAGAGCCTGCAGCGTCGCCCATTTTTAAAGATGGCGAAGGTTTTGTACCCCGAAATATCTCTCTGTGCTCAGCCACGAAAGTTAACAAAGAAAAATAAAAGAGGGAATTCTGAGATGTCTGTCAAGGAACTTTTTTGACAATATAAAAACATCTAAAGCTGGTGACTGCTGCGAGTGAGAGCAGCTAGAGGTCAAGTGCCTTTCTCAAGGGCATGGGGAGTGTTCAGAGCAGTAAGAGTTTTAAACAAAGAACTTTAAAGCTAGAAGTTCACTCCTCCTAGGAGGCTCCTCTGGACTAATCAGCAAACAGGAAGTTGTTCCTTCCTGACCTTTCCATTTCCCTCATCACTGTCATGCTCTCTCCTTTACTTAACTCACAATCTTGCAGCACAAAACCTTTTCCAACCACCTTACCCTTTGCTTTTGCATCTACTGACATTTAAGTGTCTTTTTTTAAATAAATGAAGCATATGTCAGTATTACACCTGCTACGCTCCAAAAATAGTCACAGTGCCACTGAGGCACGGATTCAAAATCATAATTACAGCATCTGCCTGTGGCACCCGGGCTCATTAAGCTTTTGACTACTCTTGTTATGTAGGGACCTGGCAGCAGTGAGCCCATGTCCTCTTTACACTTCAAACTGTGGTTTAGGAAATCATCCGCTCAGGAAATTAGCTTTTGATTTGAAGCCCAGTAGAAGACGTCACTTGTGGTTCAGTGTGACTGGGCAGAGATCGTATTAGGTTTGACAGGAATCAAAGAGAGGTGGTAGGGAAAGGCTGTGTTAATTATTGTTACTGTGACAAAGATAGAGACTGCAACCACCGAATAAGAGAATTGTGCCTGAGGTTTTGTAATTACTTGATTTAAAGCATAAAACCAGTGTTTTCTGTTTGACTGAAGTTAATTCCGGAGACAGTGTGTGGCAAGTTGGTCCATTTTTAGGCTGGTACCCTGTAAGGCTTACTTGGCACATAGCAGAATTAATGCTGCCACGGTTCATCTTCCACTGCAGCTGCAATCATATACGCTCAAGTTGGTATAGGGTGCTTTAGGATTTAGCATCCTCAGATGGACACATACAGCAGTTCAGGATAACTGAACATCGCCCTTCCAGTATATCTATATACATTTCACACCACCACATCCAGTTGGAAAATGTCATCACTGACTGGCAGCAATTCTTAATATAAGATACAAGTGTGTGACGAATCCTCTGCTTCGATCTGGATCCATAAAAACACAAAGGTAAAACTAAACTTCAATATCCAATAACAGTGAATCATTTCACAAGAAGAAATTCATCTAGTAATTTATCTGCCAATGATTACAATAATGCAGGGATCTTTGCCTTGTTGTTGGGAATCAAAGAATTTAGCAGCACTTGTGACAACAGAACAGAACCAGCACTACAGTACTACAGTGTTACCATGCTCATATTTGATAATTAACACTTAAACTCAAAGTAAAGCTGAGGCTGATGGGAATGTCATTATTTTTGTGAGTATTTGGTCTTTAACTTAAATAATGGACAAACTGAAATTCTGTTCTGATGATAACAAAACAAGAAAAGTTACAGGACCATCAAGGTCAAATATGAAGGTGAGCAGAAAGACTGAGGCAAAAACACACCTCACAATGGGGAGGAACACATTTTTGTGGACGCAAGCAGAATGGGACTGGATACAACCTGGATAAAACAAAGGCTGTTTGAACGAATGGAAAAATGTCAGGACAGTCCTAAACTGCAGCACTATGTGAAAATGCTTGTCTCAAATCCTACATATTCACTGTAAGTAAACAAGAATAGTTTTATTCTCATTGATTTTAAAACCACTTTAAATTCACAATGAAGCATCAGCAGCAGCCATCGATCTCAGCTGACAAGCGATAAAGTGCTTGTTGTGATATCTGGCAGCCTCTCCTCTCTGCAGATCAAACCCATCCAGAACATTTAGTTTCCTGAACCTCCCCCCTGTGCTGTGACCTTTACTACGCCGCACATGCATACATATAGCTTTGTACTGAGTGGGAGGTGACTGGAAAACTCTACACAAGGTACTGATATAGCTGCAATCATGTTTTCACAACATGTGATGTGCCCTTGAGCAAGGCACTTAGACATTTGCTTTGTTGTGGAGACGGTGAAGACTAAAAGGAAAACAACAAAAGTGAAATACAAAACCTCTGTCCTTCTGCAAGAGATAAATTTAATGCCCTCCTCTGCAAAGCACCCAGCACCTCACAGCTCTGATGGGGCTGCTGGGTTTCCAACAGTAGAGGATGTTTGCAGGACCTTGCAGTAAAAGAGAACTAGCGCTCAGTAAGCCCTCCCTGGTTAAATAAGGGAGCTAACTAAGCTGTAAGTCATGTTCATCAATTCGTCATATGTGTATTTAGATTATTTAGATTTATTTGCCAAAATGAAATTCACATTCACAGGTTTAATTTAAGAATTAAATGCATTAATTCCTGGTCGCACCAGCATATAAAATGGCAAAATTTTGAATGACCAAGCTAGCATGGAGCGCTTTGTTTGGCTTCTCCAGTAACTCTTGTAATTAAATGATGTACAATCCTAAGGATAAAATACCAAGAAGTAAAGGAGCTGGAAGAACTATTGTGACTATCTCCAGCATGTCTGCAGTGATGTGAGTGTCCATGCATCACCAAGCCTGTAAAGCACTGCCTGTTTCATGAGAATCCAGATGAACTTCACTGTGAGCAGGTTTCTAATCTGATTGATATCCTGTTTAAATATGTTACAGAAATCAGCCAGAATATGAACAAAATCTAAAACACAGCTCAATAAAAAATATTCTTTTCATTGCATCAGTGTGATGTGCAATTTACAGAGATAAGATTTTTTTTTTTAATTCAGACTTTATTGGAATTAGGATTTTGCCTACACAACTACACAACTCTTAGACATAGTATAGTTGCTCATGCAGACTGTGGTCCAGAGGAACATCCTCCTTTATCACACCCAAAAGTGTAACATCACCAGATATTCTCCGATCCATGTTAATGACTGATACGCCCCCCTTGACCGCCTCATAACTAAGTCTTGGACAACTTCGCATCAGCACAATGTTTTCTGGGAAGTTTTTAGGTTGTTTAATACTGGTAAATTTATGGCATTGGGTAACATTGTTGTGAATGACACAAATGGACCGTAACAAGTAGCATTATACTCTATGTTTGTGTTTATTATGCTAATGACAAACTCTCATGAATGCGTTTGCTGAAGTTTGCTGAGTTGAGCACTTAGACACTTAGGACTTAAGTATGAAAATGTTGTTTCAGACACTACCACTGAAAATGTGTTTCCTCTTCATACTTTTCCCTGTATGTGCTGCTATTACACATCCTCATTGCAGCCTGAGTGGATACATATTCTTGCCTAATCACACTTTCTTGCTGTTATTAACACCTTAAAGCACCTTTCCATTTGGATCGAGCAGCTTTCTCTCCACAGTCTCCAGTCGCGACTTCCCTCCGCACGCTGCACTAATCAGATTTCCTGTAGAGCCACAGTTGAAATGATTGGGGGCAACTGTAATGAGTGCCTCTCTTTGTTAACTGCTGTTTTAATTTGTGAGCCTTGTACAAAGCATAGAATAATAGATCCTGTGTGTGTATTCAGCAATAGAACGAGGACAGGTTTTGTCTAGCTACACCAGAGAGAATGACAATATGTAATTGTAATATTTTTGCAGTGGGTGCATTGTAGCTGCCAAAGGTTTGTTTATCATTTTAGTGTTTTCTAAACCAGTGTATTGTGTTTGAATGTGATGAAAGCAATGCTAAAATCAGTTTTTAGCCGATGATAATTGATGTACTTAAACATAATGTCAGATTTGGCCTTCATGGTGGTTCATTTACAGCTCGATCTATGCAGAGAGGTACGTGGTCAAAAAAATCGTACTCCACACTTGATGAGATAATCACCTGAAGAGGATGTGAAGCTACAACAGCTTGTGGGGCATGTGTGAGTGAAACTCCCCGTGCTCATTTGTGTGTACACGAGTGAGATACAGGGGAACTGTGTGGATGCATGTGTGCCAGCGAACACAGAAAGTGTGTGTCATCTGTGGAATGATGATGATGATGATGATGATGATGAGATACAGAGACAAGCCAGCTGTGATGTTGTGCAGGCATGTCATTGTTTGTCAGAGCCAAGGTAGCGGACATTAACCTCAAGTGACAGCTTGGTGATGCACAGCGCAGGCTACGGAGGTGACACACACACACACACACACACACACACACTCTCACACACATACACTCTCCACCAGTCTGCGCCTGTATTCATCTTCCTGTTTATGTCTTGCTCTCATTGACACACACATAATCAGACAGGCTCGCCCCTCCACCCCCCACCCTCCACCCTCCTCTCTCTGATGCAGACACACATTCTCTAATTTCTCTGATCGGTCCTATTCTGCAGATGTGACAGCGGTGATTGTGTTGTGTTTCCTGAGCTGAGTTGGCTGATGACAGGGCGGTGGCGCGGCGAGCCACAGCAGCAGGCTTTGCTTTGCACAGTTCAAACACAGTGACAAAACAACATCATTACCCGTCATTCTGCGGGTGTCAACACTGGCACAAACAGGCTGTGACAACCCGTCTCCTTTGACTGCAAAACAAACTGCGTCTGTGTGCATTGTTCTCCTGGGCAACGCAATGAACTGGATGCAGAAATGTATCAGATGTATTAACACAAGTACACATGCAGTAACATGAGGGTGTAGGCTACACACTGTTCACTGATTTTAAAGGCTCAGTTCACCCAAATTGCAAACTAATTCTCTTACCTCCATGTAGTGGGAATCCAGTCATGCAGATAGCTTTGGTTTTATTTTCTCAAATTTTAAGGTATTCATTTCTGAGGCATGCGACACCTCCACAATAAACAATAGTTTGTCAGTGATTAAGTCACTGAAGATGACATTTGAAACAATCTTCCTCACACATACTCACACAAGCACGGTGCATAACACACCAGCTCGTACATTTGCAGCTATTTAAAACAGTGACAATGCAGTCTATCATACAGCACATTTTACTGTCACACAGCTGCCATTATGGACTCATTCATACATCACAATATCACTCTTTCTGTATCACTCTATGAAACATCTGACAGCTAAACACTGACAGGTAAAACTGCCATGATATGTGCTCATCCCTCTATACTTTCATTGTGCAAGATTACTATAATCCACAATTGTCACATTATAATTTTCCTTCGGAACATTTAAACTGTCTTTTGACAAAGAAATAGTCCATATGAAAACTGTAAGGTCAGTGAATTGTCCCGGAAATTGTTTCTGGAAAGAAATGTCGCCACTGAGTGTTGCAAATTTAATGGTTTGCTGTTTTCTAATTTTATGGTAAAATCAATTCATTTGTAATGGAATTATCGGTAGTGATTTGTACATTTTAGTAAATGTTTCCCGTGGAGTTCAGCTTTGATTAACTTTGACACAGAAACTCGTGTTGTAAAGAGAAGTCACTAAACTTCCTGCACCACCTCTTTCACACAGTGTGACTCCTGATGTAACACACAGTAAAGAACACTGTACCCACGATCATCATGGCATCAGAGCACAGTGTTCTGAAGTATTCAGTTTATTTATCCTTCAATAAAAAAGCTCAAATGTCACCAACCACTGCAGCTCCCACAGTTCAATTGCTTTTTTTATTTTTCCGAGAACCACAGTCCTCCACAGAAACACCCTGATTCACATTCAGCTGCCCAATAGTATTCTGCTTTCATCTGCTTAACAGTGGTGGACAACAGTCATCAAGGACCGCTGCTCTGCCCATTCTTCACTCTCTGCCTGTGACGGGATTTGATCAAAATGGTTTCACATCACTGCCGCCTCTCGCCACCTTCAAGTCTCCTCTGAGAAATGCAAATTCTATAATCTACTGTAATCACTCGTGTTCTGTTTTCCACTAAATCTATGCCAGACACCATCATCAGTGTGTTATCTAAGGAAGTCAGCATTTAGAAATTTATTTTTATCTTCTAAATGTGCACTCGCTGCTTTTCAAAACTTGTTTTTTTAAACTTGTTTTTTTTTGCCTCTGATTAAAACAAATGCTCCCAATAATATCCCCAAAACAAATTTCCAAAACCTTGCTGATCTCTTGGAAAATAAAGGACGCACACTCAAAAAAAAAATTAATCTATTAAGTGCCTGGATCTCCTTATAGTCTTGTACATTGTGGATACCATTCACAGCAGTGTTCTTCCACTGTGTCTGTCAGTGCTGCCCGCTCCTCTGGTGTTCTCCGCAGTGTGTAATCCCCGGTAAGCTCAGTGGTAATACAAGTTTTGATGGGATCGTTAGCTAATGTTGTGCTGAGGATTTCACTGAAGTAACAGCTCCACCAGTACAAGGGAGCAAAACCAGACAGATGGCTGGGATTCTCACAAACCACAGGAGCTCTTACAGCCCCTAAACACACAGAGACACACACACACAAAGACACACAGAGATGTACAAAAAGTGCTTCACACTGTAGCAGTTAGATAGAAAGGCAAGGCTCCTTCAAGGCAGGATTTAAGACATGAAATTCAGCAGCTCAAGTGTCACACAGACTGGAAATTCATTTAGAATTTCTAAAGCCGAGGGACCCACGAGAGATGAAAAATAAATTTATACATTATACATTTCCCATCAAAACACCACATGGTACCTTGTAAATTTTGAGCTAAAAAGTTTAAAATGTCTTCGCTATATTACAGAGTTTAAAGTCAGAAGTCATTTCCTTTCCCTCCAATTTGCATTAAGTAGACTGGACCTTTACTTTATGCAAATGTGGTGCAGTCACTGTGAAGTGCCCCCCACTCAAAACTCGCCACAGTGCTACCACAATGCATACTTCACATGGAAAATTAATGGGAGCAGGAAGAATTTTAGATCAGGGGTAGAAAGCAGGTTGAGTTTTTTGAGTCTAAGCTTTTGCTTCACACCTCTAATGTTACCCCTGTGTTAATTTTGTCATCAAAAGCTGATGATGGAAAATATTTGTCAGTGGCCTATTTTTCACCACAAAAAAGACTGAAAAGACGACAAACTACCAGAAAAACCTTTCATTTCCGCTGCACTAATCCTTCAATAATACTGTTATTGCCAGTGATGTTAAGTAACGTTAGTTTCTTTTCATTCATCTGCAGCTCCACTCAAAATTAAAAAAGCAGCAACAAAGCAGCAGGAAGTAAACCAAAAATAGATATTTATAAAAAAAAAAAAAAGCAAGCTCACGTAACATAATCGAGATTGCAATGACATAACTTTCACTGATCTGTCTTTCTGTGTTTTAGGCTGGAATAAATACACAGTGTAAATGGTCAACCTTCTGGATCTTCTCCTTGACGTTTATTAAAAGATTTATTGCGTTAATGTCATTTGGCATTTTAGCTCTCTCTCTCTCTCTCTCTCTCTCTCTCTCTCTCTCTCTCTCTCCAACTGCAGGCCCAACAGCTCTCTACATTCACCAGTTTTTCACCGCAGCGCAGTACAATGAATGTCGCACACAGCCCTGAAAACACTTCAAACACTGACTGAATCTGCTCTTTGTCACCACCCGGGTCTCTTTGGTAGCTGAGAGTGATTGTAGATGCCGCTTTCCTTCTAAGGCAAACTCTGTGTCAGCCTCACAGGAAACCATTTTTAGCTGCAGTGTGTACACACAGCTTGTACAGCAGATGTTCATATAAATGTAAAGATGAGAGATGTTTTCTTAAGATGTGATATCAAAGAAACAGATTTACATAAAAACTGGTTAAGTTAGATTAAAATACCAGCTAAAATAAGATACTTTTAACAGCACTTGTAATTTATAATAGTGCCCCCAGCTGTGGAGGATTGAAATGTCTCACAGTCACCTGCACAAACTGAATTTGGCCCCTGGAGAGGGCAGTGCGGCAAAGAGAAAAGCCACTCAGGGCCACAGAACAACCTCAGCCCTATTAAAATGATAAACTGTGTGACAGCCACCTCGGTGTGTATCTCTCTTACACAGAGTAAAGCTAACAGTAAATGCAGTCCTCCCCCAAAGCAGGGCAGGCTGCAGACAAGGCAGCTGCTGGTTTTTCTCACTTGATTATGTCCCGGCGTGATGTTACAGTACCACGCCTTTAGGTGTCTCGTAGGAGACATCCCGTTACACCCCACACACAATGTTGAGTTCCGATAATTAAATAACAGCATACGTGCAAGTACACACAGGCACAAGCTTAAAAGTATGTACAAAATCAAAAGCACACAACTGTGGTACACTTTTTCCCTCTATCTCTCTCACACACACACACACACACACATACACACACACACACTACAGCAAGACACTATTTCAGGTAGCGAGTTGCTAGATAACAAATTATTTTCCATTATGGTGATGTGTTTCTTGACAATGGGCCATTAGTGGAGGACGACATGCTGTTAAGAATTCATTGGCTGGTAGCTTTATTTGTTCAGGGGAGGTCTGAGTCATTTGTCAGAAACAGAAGGTGTTGGACATGTCAGCAGGAAAAGTCTTAGCTGGAATCAAGAGGACTAGATGCCATTCAAGATGTCCGTCCAGAAAACAGCTTAAGATGCCTTTTTTTGCTGAATTAAATAAAATGTCAGGACTTTTCAGGTTTTTTTCAGCTTCTATGCCTCAGTTACTATCAGTAAAATGTGATATTCTAGCATCAACCAGATTAAGGGCACTGATCCACCAAACCAACAGTCCAACACTGGGCACCAAACATTATTCTTGTGTCTGGTGGCAGCAGATACGTCAGAAAACAAACGTTCATTAGGAGCAGGGCGTGTAAATTATGCGCTGAACACAGCACACACCCGGACTCATAAGACACCAGATACCGCCAACTACTTTGTATGTGTGAACACACTGTTCAGCCTCTAAATAGAACCAGTCAGTGCCGCAGCTACACCCACTGCTTTACGTACAGTCACACATCAAATTATGTACAGATCCTAATGCATCCATTCACATTTTCAACAACCAGCTACCATTGGTTACTGTGTGGCCTATGATCCGTGACACTGACCTTGACAACAAAACCCCAGAGCTGCCGTCCCTTAGCTCTCTTCACTTCACCACAGCCGCGGGGGCAGCAACACCTTGGCTCTCTGACATCTGTGTGGTCTGTTCAACAGCAGTGACGCAAGAGCCTACCTAAGATGAACCAATGGTGAACAAGTCTCATTCAGCTACTACACATGATTTTATAATCAGCAGGAGCCACAAAGCGAGTTAGAAGTGAGCAGCTAACTCCAACCAGCAGGAATCCAGGAAGCCCTACAAGCCTGCAGCTCACTGGACCTCACAAAGCAGCATGTCAGAAGGCATCGCTCTCCTTCTATGGACTTGGTAGCGTTAATCGGGCCTAGCATAGCACAGCATTAACTTTTGTCACTGTATATGTACTGATTTGCTTTGGTTTGATTTGGTTTTGCAAGAGACCAACTAACCTTTGTCTCATCTGGGCATCTCTACCCTACATGAATTAGCCTTGAACATAGACACAGCCACAGAGAGTGGAAACTCAAAGCTCCAGCTTTGTGCATTCCTTTGTTTACCTGTCTCGCAATCTTTGAGTCCGCCATCAAAATGTTTCTGACTGTAGATAACTGAATAATAAAATTGGTAGAAAAGCAAGTAGGTGAGTATATGGCAACATTGCTCATATTCATTGTTCACTGAAACCAGTGTGAGCACCCACATTATGTTAATCTCTAACAGCAACAAACCTGAGTCTGCTCTGAACTGAGCTTCACTGCAAATCAGTGAGGATAGAGAAATACACAATAAAACATTAGCATACTAAACACTTATCTTTCCGCAGGCTGAATTGGGTTATTATTTACAGACCAAGTCCAATACAAGTCATGTTTCCAAAAAGGGTCAGTTAAAAGACAGTCATGCTCATGTACATGGGACATGGGTGTCCTTTGGGTGTCCTTGTACATCCTGTAAACCTTCCCTATTTCATGAGGAGCAGCCAGCCTGCCTCACAGGGGTGAGATGTGATAAAGAAATTGAGCATAACACTGATTTCAAAGTGAAGGATGATTATATGGCACTTAAATCCAATAATAAAGGCTGGACTGCCTGTCTATAAGAACGAAGGGTGGTTGAGAGCCGTTCCATTATTAAGGTTGTTGAGTGGGCAGCTCCTGCCATTGACACTTCATTCAATTTCAGCCCACGATGCCAGCAAAAGACTCAGCTGGTAAATTCTGGCATCCCAGACCCATCCCCTGTACACCTGTAAAGCAGTGTCTGGAACTGATTCTTTCAGTTACGTGTCAAGGGCTGGCAAGCTAAAAGAAAAGTATCTCCCCAACTACAGTTTTCACCTCTCTGCCTGTCTGGGTAGCTGCATAACACCAGATTCTGTATTAGGCACTGAATAAGGAGACAAGAGCAGTTTTAGAGATTTAATTGTAAACATGTTTTTTTTTTTTTTTAGGCAGAGTTAACACTAGAAAACAAAGGCAGTTATGTGTTACCAGGCAGACTGAGCTGACAGCACGCTTTGATGTTCATTTTGTGCCTGTTTACCTCCACTCAATTGCCAGGCTTCATCGTGAGTTGACATTTATGTTCACACATACATTTACACAATGATCAATGCTGCTGACTTTAGAAAGAAAACACACTCAAACAATCAGCAAATGATATGACTTGAGACTTGGATGGCAACAGCCAAGTCATCAGGAACCAGCAGGAGCATCACGTCAAACCATCCAGAGCCTTCAAGGACAAAGCTGACAATCTTTTACTCGTCTTCTTGTCAAAAAAAATCTCATTAAAATACCAAAACTGACAATGTGTTAGTCCGTCTGAGTGAACACCAGAATCACCAAAACAAAACCACTCACAGCATCAGCTGGGAAGGGCCCACCAACCATGCAGGAGACAGTGTACGGCTGGAGAAAATCTACTCTACTAATCTCACACTGCAGCTCAGTTTCAATTGAAGCGTCACAGTTGGATTCAGACGCTTTCCCCCAGTGTACTGTGTGCCGAACATTCACGGTTGTAGTTCCCTGAAATGTAACTGGAGTTGTTAAGCTAAAGTGATCGCTGTCTGACCAACCTTAAACCACCACCACTCAGTGTCCACGTGAGTGAGAGAGTGAGTGAGTGCTATGGCACTCCTCCTGCAGCTGCATCAATCAAAAGTCAGATCTCTCCAAAGTTAATATGATGATTGGTTAAATGAAACACTACTGATGGACAGTTCAAAGACAGAGAGCAAAGTCCTACCAGGAGGTCAGTTGGTGTGTGACTGAGAAAAGAGACAGGTCAAACGAGAAGGTAAGAGACAGCAGCTGTGTGAGAGATAAAACTGCTCAGGCGTCACACTGACCCAGAGATTTTACCCTGATAAATAACTCGATACCAGAACCTGACAAAGAGCTGTGAGACAGGCCTGCGCACACTTTCTTTTTCCTGCTTCCTTCTTTCTCTCTGCGCTGGAAGAAAAGAGACTTCCACAAGCTCCTCCAAAGGTCCCTGGGGACATGATCCAGAATGACACAAACACAAAAGCATGTTTATTTTATTTATTTTTTATCAAGAAAGCAACTACTTTATGCCGTATGGTGGGTTCCTCTATTGGATTTTATCTATTGATTCTGGCCTGGATTTCTATATCAACCCTGAACCTTTATGTGTTTTGTTGCCTTTTATTGAGCACTGCAAGTACTCATACACTGGAAAACATAGACATCAGTCTGCAGTACACCCAAGTATCCGTATGGAAGATTAATAGCAGCAGTGACAGCAGTTGTTTAAACCACTGCTTAATTGGCTCATGGAAGAGGCCATATGTGCATTTGTTAACCTTTAATTTACCCAGAGGAGGTTATGGTGACAGGCTCTGTTGCTCCAACACACTACATGAAATCAACGAGGCACCAGAAAAGACTTCTATAGTTGGCTGTGGAGCAGCTCAGCTGGAGGTGTCTAGTATTCAGTGTCCTGCTGAAGGGCACATCAGTGGTGTCTGAAGAGGAGGAATACTAAGGAATAATCTTTATCCTTCGTTATCTCCACTGTTACATGATTCAAAATGTCACTTTTCTAAAAACAGCTCCTCTCTAACCTACAGACCTCACTCATACAGGGAAACCAAAAAAAAAGGTATGATGCATAATAAAGTCCTGGAGTTGAAGTGATAAGTATATTAGCAGCAATGTAAATGGATAAGTGCATGATGCATCAGTGCCACTCATAATAACAGGTATGAAACCTGCTAAATTAGCTTCACAGCCTGGTGAACTCGGCTGTCATCCACACCATTGCTCTGTGTTACAGCTGAGTACAACAGTTTAATCCACGGTAAGACTGAGTGACAGTAAGCACACAAACATATTGCTTTACAGCCTCGTGGACAACAGATGATATCTGTTGCTGTTCCTGACACATTTGTCCTGTCACTCATACTCTCACTCTTTTTGTCCATTTTCAAATATCTGATCATATTCTTAATCTTATTTTCATATTCTTTGATCAGTCGGTTCCTGATTTAAAAAAAAAAAAACATTTTGTCAGTTTGAATTTGGGCAAAAATCTTATACAGATTGTGTTGATGTTTAAAAACTTTGGATTCTTTATTAAAATGGGAAAAAAAAGGGCTTTGTAGAAATTAATATTTACATTTCTCAAAGTGAGGTATAGGGTAACATTTTGCAAGTACAAAAGAGCTTCATATAATACCCAGCCCTATTTATTGTCAGACCAAGTTACTCGAGAAATAGGATCACTCGCTCATTAAATATCACTTATTGTAAAAGTAATTACATTTCTAATTACACACATTACTTTCATTACTCAGCCAGGCACAGTCAAATCACCTTCCAACAACTTCCAACAAATCCTCCTCACCACCATATCACATTTTCTGTGGTTAACACATGAATAACTAATGAGATGTTGTGGTTTAACAAACACTTAGCCTTAAGTTTGAAGCTATTGACTGACAATCAGCAGCTAATGTAACATTAGCTCTGGTGACTGTCTGCAGGACTCTGAAAGTCCTGAACTCACTGTGAAGCTGTGGGATTCATCCACCCCTCAACAACAAACATCACAGAACACACTCTTCAATGACGGTGAAGCGACACATAGGCCAGATTTATCCTTTAACAACATTTTTAGGTTTTGCAAGAAAAAAGACATCAAGGCTAAAGACTAACTGCCCCACCTGCAATAAAGAGCAGCACACAGCCGTTTCCATGTCCCTTTCTATGGACCTTCTGGCACTGTCTCCCACACACAGGATTAGACAGTCCCAAATAGGGCAAACAGTGCCGGTACGTCTGAGTGAAATGTCCATGTACACTGCAGTGAGACGTCTGCATCTGTTCCTCTGCCGAGGGGCCTGGTTTGATCAACCTGTTTCGTGCCTGGTTGTATTTCTGTTTAGTCACTGTCACTGTGTTCCCAGATAACAGCACTTGTGTGGCAAATGGTCAGAATAAAAGCTGAGTTTTAATAAACCAGAATGAACCATTAAGTACAGTACAGCTGTTCAAAAGGAACATAGATAGTAACAGTGGATGAGTGAGGATTTATACCAATAACCTGAATGTCTCTCTCACCAGCCTCCCTCCTGTTCTGTTAGCCGTTAGCACACACTGCAGGAAGGAAGAGGTGAAGTTCCACACTGAGTCCTATAGGACATCTTACATCACAATCCTCATTAGAGCTGAGATCTCCCTCTCCCTTCCTCCCCCTCTCCCTCTCTCTGGTGCTGACAGACGCCCACACCTACCCAGCTGGAGGTTCACCAGCCAGACATCACACTCCCTCACATACAGTACATGCACACATGCAGCGCAAGTCCAGGACTGGGCTGCAATCAACAATGAATCTAGCAGACACACACACCTCAGCAGCAATCAAGCACCTTTTGTATGGCCATGAGCAGTAAAACTAGTAACTGGTTTTCTGATTTTTCTGGTTGTAATGTTGTGGCTGATCAATGTGTAACTTTTTCAAATTGAGTGTAACATCCAGGAATAACATGCCAGGATAAGAGCACACATGTAGTCTGTTAGTAGATCTGTACAACATGTCCAGAGTGTGCACACAGAAATATATATATATATTTTCCCCCACTGCGTAGGCAGCTTGTTATAGCATGCACGGGTGCACCAGCTAATGAATAAACATTCTCGTTCCCATTTTACATACTCAACTTACCCCCTCAACCTCACCATCTCCAAAGAATATGGTACATTTGTCTGGATTTTCCAGCCATATGAAGTATGAAATGTCATTGTTCCTCTACAGGTGCTCGTATTTCCACTCCTCTCTCTCAGCTGTTGACTGCAGTTTTGATCTGGCACCCAGAGACGGTGGTGAAGGAAACAAGAGAAAGCAGATATAGCTCTAAGTGTACGTTTTTTGTAAGTACACGTTTCTTGCATCTGTGTGCTGTATGCTGGCCTACATTTCATGCCAGGCAGCTCAGAGTTTTCCTCGCTCCAACACTACTGAGGCCCCGTTTATATTTAATGCAAAACTGAGATAATTTAAGCACACATGCAATCCCACGATGAGTTCCTAATAGATTACTAATGTATGCAATAAACACCTATCCTTGACTTTGTCTTAAAGGTATTATTAATCATGAATTAATATAATAATAATAATAAATACTTGTATAATAATAATCACTTGAAATGATGTAATTAATTAAATGAATACCACCTGGAGTCTGATGCTAAAATTGCTAAAACTGCCACTTGACCCTTATGAGAGGATGCACTTCCTGTCTACTTCACAGTGTCAGCTTTAGGTTTGATGGTGATGACTGAAAGTCCACAATGAAACATATCCAATAGCCTCCTGTGTGCAGTTTTTCAGTTTACGGGTATATAACATGTCCCAACATTAGTGCCAATGGAAAATATTTTCTAAAATGTAATGTAAACATTTTTTAAGAAACTGAATTAAACAGTTTATAAGCCCTATGAAGACCTGCAGATACCCTGTCTGAAAAAGAAAAAGTCTGTTTGCACCTTCTCATGAAGATTAATGACAGTGCTTAGTATTTTGTGTTGGCAGGTCTAAGCTGGACAACTGGTTTTAATGTTTTGGGTGATTAGAGTAAATCTTACACAGGCACACACTGTGTCTGTTATGTTTTAGTGTGCACTGCTGACTTTTTCCTCACTAAGACTGGTACTGAAGTCCACATACTGCAGAGGCAGACCATTAACATATGCAGGTTGTTGTTATGAATTTGTTGTTACCATGTTTCTGTGTTTCCCTGTTTCTCTCCATCTCAGCTGGCTCATTAATGCACGTAAGACAACAGTGTAAGGAATGCGACTTACATAATTACATAACCTGGATCTCTCTGGTCTGTATGGATTGATGGAGGAGGAGGAACAAAGGAGACAGTGAGGGATTCAGACAGACAGAGGTGTCTGTTGAAATGGGAGACAGTGAGGGAGCTGTATTGATAGCCAAGGAGACCGAATTCAGGGTCACACTCCTTTTGCCGCACACCCACACATATTCAGTATCCACAGGGATTAACCCAAAACTGACACGCAAACTGAACAATGCAGCTTTTTGCCTGTCGATTTATTTTCTTTCTTCTCAGATCGACCTTACAGAGGCAGCATCTGACATAAGCTCTCGTCCTCTACACTACGGTATAAACTTTAAGGTTCTGACGTTTCCCACGAGGACCTGCAGATGCTGTGAGTCAATTACAAGCTTCCCTGACTCCCAGGGATCTCTATTTAAGAGTGTGCTCGAAAATCAGCGTGACAAATATGGAAGATTGGTGCAGCTCATTTCCTGAGCCTGCAGCTGTCGGGCAACACCGTGCTCTTCTTGTCATTCCTGTGTTTTCAGGATAATCTTTGTTTACTACTTGTATCTTATTAATCAATTAGTCTTTTTCATATGGGATGAACCTTTGTTCATACGGTGGTTTATTTGCCTGCTGAATTTTGTTACTCTAACCTCTTTTCCAAGCCAAATGAGAAACATCCTCCTCTACTACATTTGCTGAGAGTAACCTGCATTACAGTGCACTTCAGTTCCAAGATGAACCATTTTATCTATTCTTATGAAAGTTTTAGGGCAACCATTTAGCTTCAAGGTGTGTGTGTGTGTGTGTGTGTGTGTGCTTTTTTTCTTCAAGGCCATGGAAAACATTGCAGATCCAACTAAACCAAAGACTTCAGCTCTGCTCCACTGCTTCTTAGAAAATCAATAGGATGTCTAACCCTGAATGTTGGAGATATCTGTCTCATCTGTCTCTCCGCACCAATAATATAGAAGTGAATTAAATTTGCTTTGTGATACTCAGAGAAAACTTTCATCATGGAAAAAAAAAACAACAAAAAAAACAACCAAAAAAAAAAAAATCAACATTTTTTTGTGTTACTCTGAGTAATCCACAGATTTCACAGCGAAGGTTTCATAGGAACTATTTTTACAGTAGGAAGTTATTTTCAGTTAAAACTGGTTCGATTCTGATCTCTCGTTCATCTCTGATAAGGATTACTTGGAAATGGAATCACTACTGGATATTTCCACTGAATTTCATGTAGTCAAACTGTAAATAAGGCTGGTGATATAAACTGTACAACCCTGATTTGGGGTAGAACTGTTTCCTTTATAACTAATTTATAAACTTTAATATGTAATATATGATAATGCCTGTAGGGTGGTGCAGCGGTGCAATTCCTCTGTTTTTAATGCTCAATTGAGGAATAAAGTAAGGATGTATATTGAACTTTAACACATGCATTCATTTCAGAAAGATGTGTCATTTGCTATCATTTGATTCTCAAGTCTGACACACACACACACGCACACACACACACACTGACACGCCCTTTGGATAGACGAGAGCTTGTCACACAAAACAAGCTTCACATTTGGCAGCACAGTGATGATGCAGGCACATCCACTTATCTCCTCTAAACAGACAATCATGTTGCTCCATGTAAGTCATTTGTAATAGCATGTGTGTTCAGGCATGCACTTGTGCATGTGTTGTGTTTATTAATGGATATGTGATTGTGCTCTCCCTTTTATATACATGTACTCCAGCATGTGGATTTGCCAATGCCTGCATTAGTGTGTGTGTGTGTGTGTGTTTGATTTTCTTCTCCTGCCGTTGTGTCTGTGTTCAGCCTATTTAAGCACACATCCCTTAGCCAGGCAGCCAGAACATTACAGTTGTTTATCTTTGTATCCTAAGCTCTTGCAGTCCTAAACAAATGCTCTAATGATCCTAAGCGCTCAAATTAAGCGAGCTCATATGGAAGAAAATGACAACACAAAGCCTTGTGTGGAATACATAAAGCTGCGAGGCAATAATGTTGTATTTAAAAAAAGAAAAGACAGCAACAGAAAGAAGAACGCTTCTATTTTTACCTTTAAAGTAGAACTGTGAATGGCACACTGTGTGTTTATGTGTTATGTGTTTATCTGCTGTGTGTGTGTCTGTGTGGGTGGACGGATTTGTGTGCATGTCAAACTAAACGTGTGAGATGTGTCAAAGTTTCTAAAAAAAAAAATCATCTGTACACTGGCTGCTTGAAAAGCTGAGCAGCCGAAGGCAACGCACTGGGCTGTATGATCAATAATGACATGCCCCTGTGAGGCCAAGGGAGGGATAGAGGGAGGAGGTAGGGAAAAGGATGGCGAGGCAGGAGCCAAGCAAAGGCGGGTGAGAAACAGGAAACAAGGTGAAGAGACCTGAAAGCTAAAGAAAGACAGGCAGAGATGAAGTGTAGGTGATGTGGTAGTGATGGGAGCAGTGAAACCTCTGGGCTGGAGCAAAATGTGACTCACATGGCCACCGTGCCTGACAGTACATTCAGTCAGTCAGTCACAGCCTGTGCTCTGCTCTGACATAGGACAATATAATATTACTCTTAATGATACTGAATACTGTATCCATGTCTGAGATGTGCATTTTTCCATACTGCACTCTGTTACTGTGTGTCACTGGACAAACATATCAGACTAAAGGCTCAGGAGCCCTAAGGGGTTAGGTAGGGGGCCACTGGGTCAGAGTCTCTGTTTGAAGTGACAGCTAACATTTCTTGTTGGAAAGTCAATAAAATCACAAAGAGACACAAAACGACTACAAAGATACAGTTTGCTATACAACTGAAAACAGATGTAAAATGACCACCAGGAGGCTACAGACACACGAAATCACCATAAAGTGATGAAAACTGACTGCAAAGAAAGACAAAACAACCACAGAGAGACACAAAATGACTGCAGACTGTTGTCTCATATTGTCGAGACAAGAGTCGATGGTACAAACACGTCTTTTGAATAAACTGTGTGAGCTTATCGTCCCATCAACTGGAACAGAACGTGTCTAACACGTATCACAGAAATTACATTTTTAAAACTTATGATGCAATTATCCATCCACCCATCTAGTCATCAACCCAAGTCCATGAGGGTCTGCAGCGCAAGCGGGCTGAGTCTGTAAGAGAAAAGGAAACTGGAAGCTTGTTTTACATACTGTATGTATGTATGTAGCTAGTGTGTTTGCCAGTAACGTAATCCCTATACATCACCCGTAGTACCAATATCACAAGGTACACAGGCAAACTTAGCTGTGCCACTTTCAGGTGGTGCTGGGTCATTACATAGAAAAAGGCTGCAAGGACGAGAACCTATCTCCAAAAAAAAGCAGCACAATGTTACTACTTTAAACCGTGTCTTAGGACGCACCTCAGACCAGGATGCAGCACATTACTGGATGCAGCAGTATCTTAATGAAATTTAATGAATCAAGAAGGTGAAAAGGTATTTCTGTTCCTAATTTGAGAACTGACGCGTTTATTTGTGAGGGTTTGGTTCCACGTTCTGACACACTGTGCACAGATACACATAAAACCTCAGCGTCAGTGTTTTATGTTCATGACTTGGATGAAACTGCCTTCTCAACTATTCTAATATATTCATAGTTATTAATTATCACTTCATCTCCAGGCCATAAACAATTCCTCTCCCAAAGTCTTGTACATCTAACATCATTTGATAGAAATGATGGGGGGGGGGGGGGTTATATTCCTGCATGTTCACACTATTGCAAGAATGATTAGCAGCACGTTGCTGCAACAGTCAGCAGCTAAACTGAAATCAAAAGTGGGCTTGTTTCGATCCTTTAAAAAGGTCAAACGACATTAATCTACCACAGGAGAAAATGAGGCAAATTTACAACCTCCATTTTCTCCTTTTTCATGACCTTAATCTTTCCGTGTGGAAGCGGCGGTGGAGGTGAGGGTCTGTCGGTTGGAGGGTTGTTTGTGAACAATGAGAAATGTAAGAAGGAGATCAGCACAGAACATTAGAATGGAAATGATAGATCAGGAGAGAACAGGCTGAATTACTGAGCTCTCATTGCCCTGTATAATGAGAATTAATGGTGGTGTCACACCATTAGAATGCAGATGCTGACTCACAGCTGTTTAACTATTCATTTCAGCTTTCGGAGAAATGACATATGATTGATATGATTAAACATAATTCAGATTGCTGTTCACGTGCTGTTGAAACTTAATTTAATAAAGAGCAGTAGATATGTACCGAAACAGTGACAGTATGCTTCCATGTATATACATATATTTGTGATAACTAAAACCCTTAAAACCAGTGACTATAAGTGTCCTTAGCAACTCACAGAGGAACACAAACTCACAGAGGAACACAAACTCACAGAGGAACACAGACTCACAGAGGAACACAGACTCACAGAGGAACACAAACTCACAGAGGAACACAGACTCACAGGATGGTGCAGCATACGAGCAAAGTTGTATTTTCCTTTCAGGCACTGTCGGCAGCTTAAATGACAAATTGTGTGATTTTTGTCGCAAATTGCAGCAATCAGTGGCAAAGTGCTTTAAAGTGCGTTAATTGCCTCCATGAGCTGCGTGTGGCTCTCTCAGCTGCAGCTCCAACGGCTGACCGTGAGGGTAAAGGCCACTTAATGGTTTTGAAGCGTCCACATGACTGTGAGCGTCCATGTGACATACATTTTGTCATCAGCCCAAGTCCATGAATGTCCACACTGCAAGCGCACCAGGTGTGGCTGTACCAGAAAAGGAAACTGGAAGCTCAGTTTACGTACTGTACATATGAACTGGTTATGTTCTAAGATCTTCAGGCCGTCTAAAAGTACAATGACTAACATCCCGTTTTTGTTTTTTTGTTTTTTTTTTTTTTTTTTTGTTTTCAGATCTCTCCCTGTGTATCTTTCCTTACACTCTTCAAGCAGACCCCAAAGTCCATATCAGGAAAACACACACTAGACATTTATTCAAGTATTTGAAACATGCTGACTCAAGCTGAAAACCAGCTGAGTGTTTCCAACCCAGTCACAGATATTTAAAAATTGATTGGGTAAAAATAAGAGTGTAGAGGTGCATTGTTAGCAGGTTGGCTCTGAGTGGTGATGCAGCAAAATGTGAAAGACTGTGGCTCTACGTCCACTGCATTGACTTGACTCCTTGATTTCCTGTCTTCCCTCCACACACTAACCACATCCTTCCTCCATCCTCCATCCATCTCTTCCTACATTTCACAGCCTTCTTTTCCTCCTCCTCCTCCTGCCTCCGCCTCTCCTGAGTCAGTGGCTGAGAAAACTCCAACTTGACTCCCAAAGGACAGTGGCAGTGCAGTCATGTGCCACTCCCATCACACACACACGCACACACTTGTACCCACACATACACACTGCAGTTTTAGCTGCAGTAGTTCTGCAGGCGGTGTGCAAAAACACAATAAAAACTAGAAAAAACACACTTTTTCAAGTTCCTTTTAAAAACAAGTTGCAAGACCTCATACAATAAATATTCAGAGTTATTAGTTTTCAGATGGATTACAGTGGAGTCAGGATAAAACACTGTTTGAAGAAGGCACCATGGGAATTCCTGAGGAGGAAACAGCATCATCTCCACTCCACCACCTTTCTATCTGTTCTCTCATCCGTCCATGTCTACATTAAGCAGCTTATTCTGTGTGTGTGTGTGTGTGTGTGTGTGTGTGTGTGTGTGTGTGTGTGTGTGTGTGTGTGTGTGTGTGTGTGTGTGTCACTGCTTCATATTTTCACCAACCAGCTGGTTGCTCTGTCCTGCCCTCTCCTCTGTCCTCGCCTGGAGTCTGGGTTGGCGGGGCACTCTGCAGCTCGAGGCTGCTTCTCAGTTTCTTCCTTTTGGAACATTTGCAATTCAGATGAGAGCTCAGAAGAGAAATAAGGCAGCACCTGATACCTCACAAGCTGCTGATGAATGTGTGGCAGTATTGAATGAAACATTAGACGCTGTGGTGCAAAGGAGGAAACAAATTCTGATGGGTCGGTTCTGAAAACGCAGGTGAGGGAAAGTGGCCATTAGGTCAACTGATCCTATCTCCAAAACAAGAAGTCTCTTCTTTTGACAGTAAAGAGGGTGATTGATAACATCCTCTGGTTCATGATGAACACAAAGATGGAGTCAAACCTCCTCCCTGGCCCATGTGACCACATGCTCTACCTGAGTCCTCCCTCAGACATGGATTTCTTCTTGTAAAAGACAGAGCAGTGATCGCACTACAAACAGCTGAGGATGAAAACAGGGACAAGGAAGACTGCCTGATATTTATATCAGTCTGTTATCCTTTCTGTAAACATGCAGGTCACTGCCAAGGCCTGTTAGTGGATACAATGATATTAGCAAAGCTAAAAATACTGTAATAATGTACTTTTCCAATATGTCTTTTCCATAATAAACCATAACAACAGGATAAACTAAATCTGCTCATCGACTCAAAAGCTCCAGAAACAGCTACTAAATGACCTTGTGGTGACGTTGTTTTGTCAACTGCTGTTTCCAAAGTCAGGACTGAACTTTCAGTCTAAACACACATTCATTTTCTCTCAGTAATTAGACAAGCAGGCTTTACGTTCAGTCACAATAGCAACTGCTGGGAGTGCCCTAGGATAAAAGCAATGTCTCAAATACTCTTTTATAGCATAAAACACATTGTTTTTTTTTATTATACAGAGAGTATTTTACTTTCAGTGGTGTTAGTGTGGATTGTCCAGAGGTTCGTTTAGTATTGACTTTTCAACTGGTCCTTCAATCTGAACAACAAAGTAAGTCTTTGTCCTTATGTCCTATGTTGTTATGTCCTTCCAAAATTACCTAAATAACTGACCTGACTTAAAGTCAATATAAGAAAAATCACCCATAGCATAGGTAAACCTACAGCATATCTATATCTATATCTATCTAGACAGATACACAGGTATAAATAAATAATAAACTGTATAGTTCCACTGGCCACAGCTGTGTCTGACAAATTATCTCCTTGCTACAAGCATTATAATAGCAATGAAATAATAGATAACAGAACAACAGACCTATACATAAAAAAGCTATATATAAAGAAATATATAAAAATTGTTTGTAATTATGAAGCAAATGTATATCCTGAATAAAATAGAAAACTCTTTTCCAGTCATTTTTGTGATCAGAGGGATACAGTACGTTTGCTGAGTGACCTCCAAATGATCTCCAATAACAAGCTGTTTTTACCTTTATGCAGCAGAGAAAGACATTCACTTTATTCTAAATAGCAACTTAAAATGTGTCTTTTAACTCTATGGTGTTTATAAAATGAAACACAGCTGTCATAAACAAACTGAAACATCGCTGCGTCTCTGCAGTCTCCTCACTGGTTACCCTCTAGATCAGGGGTGTCAAACCTGTCCACAAAGGGCCGGTGTGGCTGCAGGTTTTTGTTCCAACCAAGCAGCAGCACACCAGACTTGACTCATTTAATCAACTGATCTCAGTCTTCAGACAGTTGATTGGTCAAACTGTGTGCTCTTCATTGGTTGGAACAAAAACCTGCAGCCACACCGGCCCTTTGTGGACAGGTTTGACACCCCTGCTCTAGATTATAAACTGTTACTGTCTGTCAGACTGAGTTTAAAGCAAGACTGGGTCTGACTACATTTACATGACTTATTTAAGATTGTGTCTAGTAAATTAATGTGTTACAGGGTTCAAATGAAGTATTTCTTTCAGAGGCCATTGATAGCCACGTCCTCAGCTTGTACACTGGCCAAACGCTTAACTTGTTCTCTGGTGCTAAAAAGACAGAAAAGGAAATACAACCGATTAGTGTACAATCATCTAAATCTCACAGATGAACATTGTAAAAAGAATTTTTGGATCCCCTGGGGAGAAGAGTGGAGTGTGTCTTTAAACATTCACTCTATGATTCTGGTTTCTCAGCATGCAGAGCAGCTGTCACTGCACAGTCTTGGGAATGAGTTCAAATAAAAATGTGACAGAGTCTCTGATCTAAATATGAATATGGGCAAATCGCACAGATGAGCGCAGCGAACCGTCAATCTTAGCAGCAGGGTGAGGGTTCTTGCCAGTGCAGTGAAAGCTACTTGGCTCACGGCTTTTCACGGAAAAAGGGGAAGTTCACACCAGAAAGCTTCATCTTCAGGGTAAAACTGTCACATGCTGCCAAGCAAGCTCAAGATACGTTTCAAGACAAAACACAACTCTCAACCAGCAACAATACTGAAAGGTAAGGTAAATGAAAAAACTGTGTGTGTGTGTGTGTTGTCCTTAAAAACCTTACTGTAAATAAATTTAACGTATTCAACCAATTAGCCATCGTTTTTTTTTTTTTTTTTTTTTTTTTTTAATCGTTGAATATGAGTTCAAGATTTACTTTGAAAATCACCAGCAGGCGATCACAGTATCAGGGTTTCCCCCAGAAAACTTGTTAGGCCTGGTGGCTGCTCTTGTTCTGATGGTGTTACAGAGGACGGGCTGCTCGCTGGCTTCACTTTGTCGATCTGAAGCTGGGCTAATGTTGATACAGTGGAGCCGCAAACGTTGAATACCATTGCCATTGTCCTTTGGGAGACTACATTTAAAATATATTGAAAAATTCCCCGTTGCTTTGTCCTTTCCAAGTAATTTGATTGGACAATAGATATTCCATAAGGGCTGATACAGATTTAGATGTGGATTTTTAACTACATGTAACACTCTGCTTTACAGGTGCTCCAGTAACCATTATTACATTAACAGTTGTTACCCTGTCTGTCTTAGCTCGTTTGGCACAAACCTTTTACTGCAAAGATTAACACATTTCCACAAGTAACATACTCCTTGTGGAAATGTGTTGGATCATGAACAGTCGTTAGAGGAGGATGAAAATAAGAAGCTCTCCTTCTCATGTAATATTGCCTAATTCAACAACAACAACAACACTGGATTGTGGGACACTGAGGGCTGCAAATTTGGGCCAAGTAGGGCCGCATTTGGAGCAGCCTGGTACAGGACGGCCCATGTCTGCCCAGGTGATATATTTGGTCTACAGAAACCCCTAAACTGGAACACAGCATCTGTGCAGCACGTATGACTCTCTCCTGTCATCACCTGACCCAGTCATCTGCCCACCCACAGCTGCTCCTTATCCGCAATCAGTCATAAGTATATGTCAGAGGACGTCTATCAGTCACGCTCTGGCAGATCGTCCATGCTGCCTGAGGATTCTAGCTTTTATTCCAGTCCTCCTGCCTGTACCTGTTCTGAAGACCATTTGCTTGCTTTAGCCCTCTGCATCATTTTGCCTGGTCTGAATGCATTTTGACCTGGAACAGACTGTTCTCCTCTGCCTCCTGAGTCTATGCACCACATCTGTGATCCTGAGTTACATCAATTATGTTTCTCATATTCAAATTAAAGTAGAATAAAATAATAATTACCCATATTGCCATCAGCCGGGATAAAATAACTGTTAATATGACATCCATTAAAAAAATCTGCAAAAAGATTATCATGGTATTCACTGTAGGTTTTGCTGTAAGCTAAGGCAAAGATTATGGTGTTGTATGGTGACCTGATTCAAATTAGAGACATGAAACTGACTATTAAATGAAAAATATATTTTAAAAAATTTTGATTTTTGTACACTAATACTTAAACCAACATTTTCTGACTGAAAATTTACAGGAAGTGGAGAAGATCTAGTGTTACATCTAATCCCCTGCACACCCACACAGGTGTTTTCAGTTATGTGGCTGATTAGACTGGCAAGGAAATAAATAAATAAATAAATAAATAAATAAATATAGCTGTGAATGTATGAAGAAAAATTTACTGAGCATCACATACATTAAGATTTAAAACTTAATGTGATGTCTTAATGTAAATTAAGATCACAAAGAACCCAAAGAACCGCATTAAAATATACTCTAATGACTCTCATGTGAATGTGTTATTGGTCCAAAAACACAGAAGTGTGAATAACTTTTTTAGCATATGCAGCGAGGGAGCAATTTTCACTGGAAGGAATCAGACACAATCTTCTCAATATTCAGTTCTTAATCCTCAATATACATTCATGGTATTCACTTCTCTGTATATAACAGACACTCTGTAGTTTACAGTGAGCAGTAAACTAAGATTTCAGACATCATCATTGTGCGACATCACTGACGGAGGTCTAGAGTTGCATGTGATTGTAATTTTCAGATCTATAAAATGCAGCAGATGAGATGAATGTAAATGTGCAGTACGGCAGAGAAGAGCGTAAATCTAGGACGATCAATGAAGGATATTAAGAAGATTCCAAACAAGTCTACACTAAACTGAAGGGTTTAATGACAAGTGTGAAACACTGTAATAATGTGGATTCAAAGAGAAATATGGGATAATGGGAAACTTGTCTACTTGTCTAGATCATGAAAGGTCACCAGCATCCATCCATCTGAAAGTCAGACAGTCAGAAAGCAGCTGTTTTAATAACTCAGCTTTCTTCAAACTTCAAAGTTTCGTCAAACTTTGCCATCCACTGATGGAGTGAGTCTGACGACCTGACAGACAAGGACTTAGAGCAGCTTTTATGGGCTCACTGAAGGAAATCCAGCTGGCAGCAGCACCATAAGGTGTCAGCTCAAAAACCAGACTCTGACTTTCGTGTCTCAGCTTGTCGGGAAATACTCAGCCAAACTTCCAGCTACACCTCAGGTCTGTAGCAGCTACGTGACATTGTATCTAAGTTATTTTGGTTTGGTTCAGCTTCATAACAACAAATCTATATAATGCTGGCAACAACCCTGAGCTGTCTCAGTCTGTCTTGAGGAGAGTAGCCTAGTGTGGGGGACATACACTGCAACCCACACGTCCATACATGGACACACAAACGGATGCTACGACTGCTCTCCTCCTTACTGCTAATGCATCCATCCATGTTCTCCCTCCCACTTATCTCTTAGTAACACAAAGTAAACTGTACCAAACATCAGGTGAGCCCTATACTGAAAGCACAGTACTAATGTTAAATCATGCTCTAACCTGTCATCAGGCCCTGCAGTGAGAGAGACAGACGATATACTGACCTGGCCTTTTATTGTATCTAGGCTAAACATCACTGGTGAGCTCAGCTGGCTTGATGCACCGTTTCATCTAAATTCCATGGCCGCTCAGTTGTTCCAGCCGTCACCCCTGCTCATTGAGCTACACTAGTCTTACAACTACTTTCTAGTATCAGAGCAATTTTCACACCATTCCCTGGCTGAACATTTAGACAAGTACTGCCCATATGATTATAGCCTTAGATCTGCATTGTATCTGTGAAGGGTAACCAACATTGCCTATATGTAAGCTTAAACCACCAAACAGCCCCTGCCAGTGTGACGTTAGTGATAAACAAAGCATACACTTCTATTGGTTATATAACTAGCCATCACCATCAGCTAACAACTCTGATTAGCTTTAACATTTCCTCCTGTATATCATCATTGCTGTACACCTCCTGTTAATTTCCGATGTTTTTCAGGACACTTCATCTATAGTTAAAGACTCTTTCTGTGACTCTGGCATCACATATGCTCTTTGACTGCATTCTGAGTTGCAGAGGTAATAAAATATGTAATGTGCATTGCTATAGAGTGAGGGGATTTCTCTGTCTGCTCAGTCAGCCAGATAAATAAAAAAAACTGAAAATGACAATCTGCTAGGTCTTATCTGAATTAACAGATTTGAAATAATAGTGTTTTTTATTTCTTATGAGATGCATCTTATTGTTAAGTGTGAACCTACCAGAGGAGCATGTGGCACAGACAGCTGATGATAGATGAGTATGGAAAATGACATACTGCAGTATCAAAATGGGAGTTAGCAGAAAATAACAAGACATCACATTGCTCTGAGCACCCCAGCATGCTGCTATAAATAGTGTATGTGGGTCTGTGTGTGTATATGTGCGTGTGTATATGTGTGTGTGTGTGTGTGTGTTACTCACTGTCATAAGTCAATTATTTGTGGAGGCTGTGAAGAGAGTTGCACTGCAACATCACCTAAGGACTTCATGGATCGCAAAATATTATATAAGATAGTGTAATATTGCAGGAACCCTAATGTCGTGTTCTTATGCACACCCAGGCACACACACCTCCTGTAACATGCATATACACATCCACACTGCAGCAGAAAAACAGAATGAACAGCCTTTAATCTTTCCAGCACACTGATCCAGCAGGGCTCCCACCATTATTCATCTGATTAGCTTTCCATAGGGTGAAAACTTATCCTTGCTGTTTCATCACACACATCCACTCGGTGGATTCCACCTTGCCATACCATCTCTCTGGAATCCGCCTGAAGCTATCGTGGATGAAAGAGAAGGTGTGGGAGGTGAAATTATTACTACACATTTATCGGTCGTTACACTAGTTCCCGTCCATTTCAGCATTTTAATTTGCGTGGCAGATATGCCGTCTGATGCACTTGTTGTCAAGGCGTTAAATGTAAAAAGTTCTAGTAAAAGCTGAAATGCTGCTCTGTGTTTGCTACATGTAAAACAGCAGAGAACATGCTGAGGATGAATAATGTGAAGCGATGCTCTGATCTCGTAAAAAAATTTAGATGTACCAAACCAAAGTGAGAATGACAAGAGATGTTTTGCTGGAGAGGCCTCCCGCACTTTTTAAAGTGAATATCCATCTCACTGTCTTTTCTTTGATCTTTGTGAGGGTTATTTCACTGACTTGAAAACATTTCACAGGCAGATGTAAAAAAAAAAAGACCATGTCTTTCCTGAAAGGCAAGTTTGTTCCCAAAAAGTGGGAGGCATCTCGATCAATTAGGTTTGCTCTTGCCATTGACTCATTGATGCAGCAACAATCCAAAACCCAAACTGAACCTTAAAGTCACAGACGATAACGTTCCTGCAGCAATGAATTACATTTCATTGCTGTGCAAAATGAAGTTAGCAGCTAAGAGCTCAAAGCACAATTAGAAAGCATGTTTGTGTAAAATGAGTGAACTAGCACAGTCACTTTGGAGATTTTTTTTTTCTTTTCTTCAAGAAAAAATAAAATATATTTGTGTAGCACCTGATCATGCTGTCCCACTACTTATATTTCACTACTGGACGTTACATGATCCTGAAAATTACAGTGCCACCTGAACGTTTCCTCTGAAAAGTCATAGAACTCAACACTAGGAACAATATCTACAAAGAACAGAGGAAACAAAAGCAGGACTCATGACAATAACTATTCATTAGTCATTATACTTATTTATTAATAAATAAGGCTACTGCTTCATCAACTCTATTGGATGAATTAGTTACTGTGCTGTGTTTGAAACAAGCGTACTAGTTAACTAGAAACCTTAGTTAGCTGGCAAGAAAACAACAGGATGAAATAACCAGTCAAAGCAAACAAAATTTAAAATGTCTGTTATTTGAAGAGAAAGAGGCAAAAGAGAGAGAAGTCCAAGTCAATAAGAACATTTCAAAACGCAATCAATGGTCCAAGAGTCACATACCTTGTCTGGCCATTTGAGAGCTTTCTAAGTTTTCACACTCTGACACTGCCGTTATCCCTCAGAGGGATAAATGGATTAGGCCTCTATATGAATAATAAAGGGATTAGATTATACTGGGAGGAAGGTGGTGGTAGATGGAGCAGCCTACAGAAAAAAAAAGGCAGAAGTAGAGTTTAAAGATAAGAAAAAAATGAGTCAGTATGGCAGACAGACTACATTAACGCATTAAGAGAAGGACAGTTAGCAGATGTGTGTGTGCGTGTGTGTGTGTGTGTGAGAGAAAGCATGTTGAAGGATAACGCTGGAATACATCTTTGGTCCCTTTATGGGACCTTGGCCACTTAATACTCGATTGGAGTGGTGGGGGGTATGCTTGGTGAGCTGGAGAACACATTAGCTGAATCACTAATGAAACTTTCTTGCCTAGAACAGAGGTACCATCCCACCATATAGCAGCCTCCAATGGAGCAGACAGAAACCAGACAGACTGGAAAATTGAATGGTGGAGGCAGGGGGGCTGAGTAAAGGGCTAGTGGTAAATAAGCATGTTAAAACACATCACAGTCAAACTGAAATTGACTCATTTTTGGGTAAGAAAATGTGAACTATAACAATACTGAGGCGATTGTGCATTTTTTTTTTTTATTTTACAAGAGAATAAAACCATTTTCTATTTGTGGGAACAGCAGGTGTTTCACATGGATTCTAGTTGACTGACATTTGTGGACTGGGGTTGCTAGAAGACACGTTGTCAACCTCCATTGTGTTCTACAGACTGGAGCACGTTGTAGGGCCGGAGATGCAGGATGATGCAGGATGACAGTTTTAATGACTCCATGCCAGTGACAGCTGTGGCCGCAGAGGCATTATGTTTTCACGTTGTCCGTCAGTCCCATTTTGGTGAATGTGATATCTCAGCAACGCCTTGAGGGGGTTTCTTCAAATTTGGCACAAACTTTCACTTGAACTGATTAGATTGTGGTGGTCAGAGGTCAAAGGTCAAGGTAACTGTGAACTCACATTTTTGGCTACAACTCAAGACTTCGTACACACACACACGTGGTAAATGGACAGCAGTTATATAGCACTGTTGGAAGTTCTTTTTGACCACTCAAAGCTCTTTTACACTACAAGTCACATTCACCCATTCATTCCCAGAATTTTTTTGTTATTTAAACTTTAAATAACAAAAAATGAATGCGTGTGTATGTGTACATGTCAATTCATCAAATGGACCGACTTCCATTCCCCAACTGTCACACACACGCACATATATACACATACACACAAGCACGCTGCATTTCCCAGGAACCCCCAGAGGGAAACACATGTTCCAGCTAAACTATTATACCTATGGAACGTGGAAATATTGTCATTCTCACAAACAGCCGCATATTTCAACCATATAGATTACATTACCCACAGTTCTCATATATGAAGCTTCCTTGCGACACTGCCCACATTTCATTCTGTGGACAGATAACATCAGCTCCTGCTTCGAACTGTTCCTGACAGAGCCAATCACAACCATAGTCCTAAAAAAGACAAACCTGGAGGGTGCATGGATGCTCACAGAGAACTGGATGCAGGTAGACTGGATCTGAACATAAATTGGCCTGTTGATTCTGTCTGATTTGTACAGATCTAGAAATTAATCCACCTCGAGTTTATGGCATGAAGAAGCTGGATGGGCATTTTTTTGTGCCACTATGTCACTGTAGACATTTCATTTCATGCTGTCACGGGTAATCCGTTCGGCAATCGACATACACAACAAGCTCGCTGTGATCCAATAAGGTCTGGGAAAAGTGGGTGGAGAGCCTGCCACTCATCTACAATCCCAGTCCAGACGTTACAGTGGATGAATGTGTGGTTCCTTCCAAAGGTCACTGTCCATTCAGCTGAAAAGCTTTTTCACATTGAATCAGGAACACTGTGTGTGAGTTCATTCTGTTCATCTGACATTTTTAAGATATAATATTATTATGAAAGACATGGAATATCACCCGTATGTACTTGTCATGTAAGAGAATGAGCGTATGGTGGTCCAAGATGGTGTTTTTCAACATTACAGATGTGTCAGCCTACAGGGCTGTACTGTGGATGGAGGTGAATCAAGAGGTGAATCAGAAAAAGACATTCAAGAGGAGGCTTTTCCCAGGGAGCAGGGGAAAGCCATTATGATGCCTCTCATTTAAAGGTGCCAACACCTTCCTCAAACACCATGTACCCCATCTGCAGCACCAAGCTCTACAACCCTCAACAACAAAAGAAACAAAAGGAAGGGACAAACACTCTGTGCACCATGATGTAAAAACAAGCCTCATATGCCTAAAATGCAACACACATATTTGCAAGGCACAAAAAACATCACATTTCCAGGAGTACAAACATATAAAAGGTAACCACAATGTAATGGCTGAGTGACTTAAGTTCTCATGTGTAAGTAGCTTGGCCCTATGCCCTTTTTTAATTAATAATCTATTTATAATGAATGAATGAAATTATAACAGTTTTGACCTGGACTATCTAAAACTCTGAGTTTCAAAATAATTGTCCTGTCTCTCTGGTATTTACTATAGTCTAAATAATCCATAAATAACATTTATTTTTACTCAGAAATGATATGTTCAGCTCAATGAGGCCAAAAAAACTACAAGTTCCAAAGAGAATTGCAAAACTTCTATATCTAATATCTAATACAACATCAGGTGCTAGTTGTGTATTATTATAGACTTACAAACAGTTATAAGGCCTGGGTCAGTTTTGATTCATTGCAATATTGCAATGATGTCACTCTCTACATTAAATTACACTACTCTAAAACAATTTCCTAAAATGAATCACTGCACTCAAAATGTCACATCTAAATACAAACGGAGACAAATGTAAAAGCAGAATATATTTCAGAAAGGCAAAATATCTCAAAGGAAGACATTTAAAATGATGTTGCCTTCTCTCTTCCTTCTCCATCCTTTGATATAAAGCAGCCACAGAAACATGGACTTGTTTATTGGTGTCACGTTGGAGGAGTCAGGTGTATCTTCAAAATTGAAATAGCTACATGTTGTTGCAGTTCGGGGGCACCAATGCGTGACATTGCTGAAAGCAGCTTTTGAGGGAAAAATACTGGATGAGTGTACACAGGCTTACAAAAAATTACCACTCTCAATATAAATGCCCTTACAAACCTAAAATTTTGCCAAACACAAAGGGTCACATTAAAAAATATCAAGCAGTGCCTGAGCTTCATGGCAGCAAAGTGAGGACATCACCACCTTATTTGCATAAACCTGCGTGTTCATGAGTGGACGTCTGTTATGTAACAAGCATAAAATGCTAAGTGTAAATGCAAATGATTCATTCTGTTTGGATCTGGATTAGTAATTAGTTAGAAAGGGCACTCATGGAATCACTTCTCCAATAAGTAGGTGAGATATTGAGAACACTGTTGAGCAAGAGAGCGAGTGTGGGGAGGAGGGGGGAGGGGGGGACAAGGTGAAGCCAAGACGAAGTAGAGCCATTACTGTTAATCACAAAAGTGTTTGACTAACCTGGAAGGATTTTGTGGAAATGGCAAAGGTCAGAGTGTTAAAGAGAGACAGAATGAGGACAAAGCAGAGCAAAAAGAGCAGGAGAGATGCCAACAGTCAGGTAACGGAGGTGAGGGAGGTGAGGGAGGTGTGATTAAAGAGAGAAAAAGAGACAAAGGAGAGAGAGGATCAGCGTTAAAGAGGAGTCAGAGAGAGCAGAGTGGAGACATGTCTGGAGAATGATGTAAAAGGTGAAACAATGAGGAAACAGGCTGTAAAGATATTTATAAGTACGTTCACAGTTAAAGCTGACAGTGTGCATACAGAGTGTACATAGACTGTATGGTCAAAAGTGTTTGGGGCCCTTATTTCCAATTAAGGGAAATCTGCAGCAACAATGTGATTCCAACTTTATGGCAACAGTTAGGAGAGGCACCTTTCCTGTTTGAACATGACAGCACCCCAATGCATCAGAGTTCTTCAAAGCTGGATTACCAACTGTACAAAGTCATGTGACCCCTGACCCCCAGGGATCCCGAAGCCCCAGCTTCACATGTGGCAACTTAAGTAATTTAATTACTTGCCAGCTTATTTAGTAATACGCATCTAAAACACAGTGTAAACTGAAATGGGATTTAAGGTGGCTCCTGCATTAGAAATTAATTGCAACTATTTTGATAATTGATTAACCATTTGAGTTATTTTTAGCCACATATCTCAGCAATGAATGTCAGATTGATGTGTTTCGTAAAGCTAAGGAAATGGTGACAGACAGACCCCATGAATTCAAGGCAGGAAGGTGTGGGGGGAGGTTTCCAGAGCTATCCAAGAATCCCATAAACACTCACGAAGGAGCACAGAGGCCTCTTAAGTATAGCCCTCACAAAGCTGGATGGCTTGAAACTCTTGGTCTTGTTCAAGCAGAAACATTTTCTGGTTTTTCTTTGTCTTATATGATAGTAAACTGAATAACTTTGGGTTCTGGACTGTTGGTTAGGCAAAACAAGTGAGTGAAGTCCCAACTGGAAAGCTTGACTCTGACTATGAGCCAGATCTTATTCCCTAACATCAGTGGCCGACCTCTCTAACCACTGAATGGAAGCAAATCCCTGCAACCAGCTTCCAAAATCAGGTGGAAGTGTTTCCCAGGAGAGTGGAGGCTGTTGTAGAAATAGCACTTTCAGGTGTAATGCTTAGGTGTCCACACACTTTAGAGGTGTGTCTGTATACTTTTGGCCATGTAGGGTATATATATATATGTGTATATTTTATACATTCCTACCCATGCATTGTTTTTACAGGGCTTGAGATTGGTATCTGCATGTTTATACAACCCTGCTCCTACTGCTTGTGTTCTCTTTTTATTTCAGGTCATCATTTCTACAGTTTATGTCATATCCTATTTTCCACTTGTGCTCATACAGTGCTTCAATTTCCCCAAAATGGATCAATAAAGTTTCATCTTATCTTAACAGGGCAGATTGTGGTTTGTTCTAGGCTGTCTATTACAGGGATGAGTCAACGCTTTGATAAAGTAAACAACCTCCACTGGGACTAACATTAATTCTCTTGGACTACATCCCATTTATCTCCTTCTTAGCACCACAGCGCTGTCCTGAATAAAAGAGCAGCTTCCGTGGAGTCTGCAATACTGCCCCATCGCCATTGTTGTTATTGTCCTGAACACGCTTAATGTACAGACTTTGAATCAGGTTAGACAGATTAAATGTATTTTCATGTGAGCATTAATCATTCTCAATATAATCGTCGCTATCCGTCCCCTAACCTGCCCCCAGAAATAATGAGACTCTCATCCATATTCAGGCAGTGTCATCAGGAACAACACTAAATACTCGATTACCCTGCTCACTAGTTCATAATGCATGGAGTGCAAGCACAGACACTACAATGGCCAGAGGCAGACACAAAAGAAGAGATGGCATGAAGTGAGAAATGTGTAATCAGTGAGGAAAAGTTGGAAAGATGGAGAAGAGGAAAGGGAAGAATATCAAAGAAGAAGAGACACAAATGTGGCAGAAAAAATAGATGAGAATTGAAATTGAGAAAAGAGAAAGAAAGAAATTTCTCTGACATCCAAACTGGGAGGGACAGAACTGGAAAGCACAGCCTTTGGTTTACAGGGTTCTGTCTCTCTCTCTCTCTCTCTCTCTCTCTCTCTCTCTCTCTCTCTCTCTCTCTCACACACACACACACACACACACACACACACACACACACACACTCACTCACACGCACACACGCACACGCACACACATACACACACACACACACAAACGCTCACACGCACACACACTTTTGGATGTGCAGTGAGGCTCATTAGTTGCAAAAAACAATTTGATTCCTTTATCAAAAAAGAAAAGCCAAAACACGACAAAACACCAGTGAAGGAATTAATGAGTGCTTTCTCTAAAAAACTCCAGAGGAAAGCACCTAAATAAGACATTAAAACATTTTTCTGACAGCATCAGCCAAGCAGCTAAAGTGTTAATGTAAAATATGTGTGTGCATCTTGTATCAGCAGGTGTGGAGCTGCCCCGCATGTACTTAACCCACAGCCTCTCTGCCCCTCATCATAATATCTAATGGCGCATAAACAAGGGAGCGAATCAATCTCCATTTACATCCAAACAGCTGAGGGGTCAGGTATTGAGTGTGTGTGTGTCACTGACTCACTGGATGTTAACGCAGGCTGTTATCAACTCTGAGGTTTGGGTGTTAGTGTTTAAGTCCCCCTGCCCTCCATGTCTCTTAATCTGCTTTGAATGTGAGTGTCTTTACTCTTGTGCTCTTCCACTCATCTACACATTCCTCTCCCTCTGATTTTCCACCCACCCTTTCCCTTCTGCTCTTTCTTGCGTCTAAGTACCGACTGACAAACAATTTTGTGAGCAGGTACAAACGTCTTTCTCTTTCACCATCACTTTCAAATCACTTGCTGATTATAATCACTGCATTGGGCTCAGCTTCAGGATTTGTCGTCACTAACCATGAAGTTTCTTCACTTTTTTCTATGGTAAGCAATTACACCAACGCAGGTTCAAATTCACTTCAGTACAGAATCACTAAATGGATGCATCACCATTAAAACACACTTCAGTATGCAGAGTACAACAATAAGCAAACGCATCACCTTTCATGCAACTTTCATTATCTCTGATTCTGTTCTCACGTCAGTGGTACATTTAGTCTGCTGCTGGCCCCAGCTGTTACATGGGTTTTGAACAAATAAAGATTATTATTGTTATTATTGCATTTTTGTTTCAGTAAAGACTAGCCTATACAAGCACTGTATATAATTTTAATAGTTAATTGTCAACAGTTATCATGTGATACTTTCTAACGTTTTTAATGAGGAAGTAATGTCCTGCAAATCACAGATGAGCTGAAAAAAAGCTACCGCTTCATTCAGTGACAGTGAAGATTCAGTATGGTCAAGTCATTTTGAATATCTGGTGTTCAAGATTCGTTTGTACTGAACTCCTCTAAGGAGGAGCCATAGATTTCTTGGCTACAGTGGATAACACCAAGCCCCTTATAGTCCAATAAGGTACGATGTATTCACACCATATGCATGTGCCCTCATTTTCTAACATCATTGTGGCCATATGGCAAAACAAATCCAAGTCATGAAAGTAAGAACTGAAAAAGAGCAAACACAATCAGGCAACTTTCACTTGATAAATACAGCTTTGAATAAATAAATATATAGACTGTGAAATCCAGACAATCTTGCCAACCTTCAGGGCCTTTCCAGTACACAGAAACACTTTTGAACTGTCTCAAGGTTTCACCTGAAACAAGATTTAATCTTCTGGTGATTAAAGTCGCCTTTTTGTATTGCATCTGAGAAGCTCTTATCATCTCATGTTGTTTACAAGTTCAAGCACAGGCTGCAATGGTTACAGAAGTGAATTGTTTCAGAGATTTAAACCCATTTAAATCTACTCCAAAGAGTCAGTGAAATTCATGTGTGCTCTGTAAAACATGACATTCTGCACTTTAATGACCAAAGGTGGTGAGTCCATTTTTGTTCAGTAAATCCACCAGAATTTTCTCCCATAATCGTATCCACATTACATGGGCTGCCTCGATAGAGTCACACATTTTAATAGCTGTGAGAGCAGAATAGCTGCAGAATACGTAAGTCTGTTGACTTCCTCACCTGCCTTTGGTCAACATATCATTCCTACATTCATATTGGCCCTTTATGTTCCACCACTGCTACACTGAGGGTGAATTTCAGTATTGACTGACGTGACATCAGACCCGTGGTCTTTTCATTACAATATTTCATAATAGTTATTATAATTTATTGCAATAACATGATATGATAGGTATCAGACTTTTGCCTAAACAACTGAAGAGTACTGAATAGTTCTGCATTAAGAAAATATTACCTGCTGGCTTCTTGTTCTTGTTTAATACTGAAGTATAATATTTGATATGAAATCCAGTGTCAGTGTGGATCTGTTTTAGGATGATTGTGATGTTTGCATGGCACCTGGCAGTAAATGAACTGTAGGGTCACAAAATAACTGGCAGCCAGCAGTTCTAATTAATTAATGACAGCAAGTGTCTGCTCCCAATAACAGAGTGCTCCCCCCTTCAGAATATGCCTCCTTGTGAGTGATGGGTTTGCTACCAGTGCAAATTTTGGCTGGTTTGGGTTGGAGCTATGTTTTTGACAGTCTACAGTGAGAATCTCTCCTCCTTAAAACAGTGTGTTGAATCTCTCACATTTATAAAGCCATTATTACTTGTCACTAACTCTGTGTCCTCTCTCTGTCCCGTAGTCCTGTGCTTGTTTCTCTCTGGTCTCTCCGGAGCTGCATGTTCTCTGTCTGTGGTCCTGGCTCCTCCGACCTGCCTGTTACAATTATCCATTTTCAGCACATTATTATGCTAAAGTTTTTTGTTTGTTTTTTTAACTCTGCTTAGGATACATTTTAGTTCAATATTTTATGCCAGCTGTAATGTAAATAATTACCAATTTGTATTATTACAACTGTAATCTGCTGAGCACACGGTCTCCACTAACTGCTATATAATTTAAACTGGATTGAAGTGAATCACTGAAAGCCTTGTTCAGGCACTGATTTCAGCTTAAATACAGTCCATGCACATGGAAATTCAGATCTACGGTACAATTACATGACATGTGATATGAGACGTTTCTAACAATGACGGCCACAGCTGCTTTGTTTTCTTATTATCAGAGGGTAAAGTTGAGCCTTCATGCTTCTCACCCACAACGACCCCGGGCTCTGCATCAGCAGTCAGTGATGCAGCTGTTAATGATCTGCATTGTGCTAATACTTTGAGGAATGACCGCAGAGTAATGGCTGCAAATAGAATTGACACCACATGAAAGAACAGGATGGAAATTTTCATGTTGAGCACAGCTAAAGCTTTTAAGCTGTGTGTCGGTCTGTCAATGTGCCTGTTGGGACAAAAAGCAGCCACTGAGCCAAAGCAAATCAAATGAAACAGGATAGCCTGTTGATAGCAGTAAACACCAGAGACAATGTGCCACTCAGGCTGCCTGCCAGCAAGTACGCCACAGAAGGAGTGTATCCATGCATAGTATTGCTGTAAAATGAACAAATAGAGCATACATCAAAACTGCAACATCATAACTTGATGAAATTGCTAAACTTATTATATGCAAACAAATGCAAACCTAAAGCGAAAGTCAAAAAAGCCATAGCACAAGACCCACCCATGATTTATGTACTTTGTAGGTTATCCTCCATTATTCCATATGTCAAAGGGCATGGCCAGTCTTCCACATGTGGTCACTTGGAATGATTTGAATGAATGATAAGGTGGTGAGGGAGTGTGGCTGAGTGTGAGGAAGTCAGACTGAGAGGGAAAGTAACAGTACAGTGTGTTTCTGTCGGCTCAGTGTCTGTTGCAGTGATGCCACGGGAGAAAATCTCTGCCTGCGGCAAAATGGGCCTGTCAGGTCAGACGGTCTTCAGAAATCCTGAAGGTTCTCCCTCAGCTCTCCCTGTCTCTCTAGTGCTCCTTAACTTTTAAATAGCTTCTTAAGTTCTTCAGTGTCTCTCTATCTTTAACTCTTCATCCAGGTTTGTATGGGAAAAGTGCTCCTTCTCTGCTGAGAAATATGGTGAAAATTTGTTTTGGGGTTAATTTTGACATTTCCTGGAGCAGAGAGATGCCCACAGCTTAGTGCTGTCTCAGTAAACAGGGAACTGACTGGCATCAGCATCCTCTGTAACAGAGCACCTGTCACTGAGCTAGCTCCACCACCCCAACCTCCTCCTTATGTGGTAAGCTTCTGATATTGTTGACTTTACTATCTCATATTGACATTAGTTCTGGCTGATCCATTCATTGGCGATCAATGCTTATATCCCTGGCTGGAGCACTGCTGATTATTTGCAAAAAAAAGTAGTATAAAGCTTTTTGCGTCTCCAGAGGGAGCTGTGTGAAGTCTGATAAATGTCCTCAATCAATGTCATATGAGTCAGCGTCAGTTGGGGATAAAGACTGCAAGTTTGAAAATGAAAAAGTGAGAGTGTGGAGTCATAAAGAAGTGAGATGACCTGGCCTGGTACTGTGGCCTGCTCCTCGTGTCTGCTTGAGGCTTTGATGCAACACTGACTCTTACTAGAATAAAAGACCCCAGTGTCTGAAAGATCTTTTAGTAGTTGAGCTGCATTGTGGGAAATGTAGGACAAGGAAGAAGAATGCGTGGAATAAAAAAAGGCAGACAATGTTGGTGGAGTGTTCTTTTGAGGAGGATTCGTTTCCCTGGCAGAATCTTCTTTGCTGCTAAGACGCTATGATCTCACTCGAAGAGCAAAGCCAGAGTCTAACTGCATAACGAATTGCTATTAATGATCATTTTCGGGCATGAGCGTATACATTCAGTGCTGTTCAAATAACATCACCATGCGAATTAATCACCACAAAAACTGAGCTCCATGTAAACAGGCCTCTAAGTCTTGAAAAAGCAGAAGAAACTATAGGATGCTACTGTTGATAGCAAAGCTTGATTGATAATGAGACCAGAAGTCCTCAGAGTATAATAAGAAGCAGGGCTGGCTCATAAAAACTGTCTCTAAAGAGGCTTAAATTGATGATGCAGACTTGGCCAACTTTATATCCTGTGGCAAGCTGTTCCTGAAATTTAGCGCCTGCAAAAGTTCCTTTTCTCCTTCTGACCTTAATCTGAATGTAGAAACTGACTGAAGTGCTATTTTTGACAAGCTAAAGCTGTTGTATCACAAAAAGATGCAGTAAAGCACAGCATATGTCCCAATGCCCCCGCCCCCCCCCTCCTCCCCAGGGCTAGTCCTGTTTATCGACCAAGTGCAGGTGATGCTGGAGACTGCACCACCCAGTCAACCAGAAAGCAAAGAAACCTGATTCCCACATAATAACACAACAATTTAAAATCCTAATATGATTTTACCTGCATGTACCAAATTAACATCCATCAAACAGCATTAAATGTCATTAAAAGTAAATTCTTTTACACTTTCCACTTGTGTAGCTAACAAGTGTCTGTTGCTGTGCATTGTATTTCCCTCAGTAACAGTTTTCCAGCTCCGTGGTTCCTGAATCCCTCCTTTTCCTCTTGAGCACAGAGAGCTCCCCGTCCAGAACAAGAAACACAAGTGAGTGTGTCGTTGTTTCATGTCTCCACATTTCACACTGTCAGGCAGCTTGCTCTTGTTTGTGTAGGTTTTCCTCTGTAATCATCCTCTCTCTGAGCTTCTAATGAAAGCCTCAGCAGGGCTCCAGGCTTCCTCTGGTAAAGCGCTTTGCTGAGAGGATGAGGCTCTGCTAGTAGAGTCTGCACTAAATGGAGAGAGTATCATCAGACACCAGGCCTCCAGAATAAGTAATCCTGCCTGCAACTTTGAAGAGTCAGCACCTCAGTCTTTGGCCAAAGCACCTCAAGTCTTGACCTATAGACCTGCTGGGTCTGAACGGCAGAAGGAATAAGATCTGAGCGATTTCACTTTCACTCAACTTATTTCCTCTTAAAGGACATCAGTACTCTCAGATACTCTCAAGCACATTTCTAAGAGTTATTTTCTCTCTACAAGCTTTTACTTTTGTGGTGCATCCACTTTTCCTCCGCTGCTCTCATCTACCTTCACTTAGAGATTCTTACATTTTCGAAGCATCTTTTGACAGGAGAAGGATCTTGTTGAATGTTTTGCAGTCAGTATGTGTAGGTGGCAAGAGCAATAGCGGTACTTACAGTGTTAAGAGCGAGAGGTTTTTTTTTTTTTCCAGTTGAGAAAAAGGTAAGTTGTGCTGAGAACGCAACAATTCTTGTGGCTGTATTTCACCCTGGCCTGTGAAGGCTGCCATCAATGGAGAACTTTTATCTCTGCCTCATGTGGAGTGGATTTCTCCCTGAGCAAACACAGTGAAATAATATGTCTAGAAAGAAGGCTTTGCACAAGGCACACATTAAACACACTAGACGTGTTGTAAATATCTTAAAACATCTACATATGACGACATCAACAAAACGTCTAAACAGACTGAAAAATGCAAAGTGCATTACAGTGCATGGACAGTTCCAGATTAGCTGACTCCAGCTTCATACTTCAAACAAGACCGTGGAACTTATAACAAACTCTACTTCTAACAAATGAAAAGTTGTTAAACAGCCTTGTTATGCTGTGTATAATGTTATGCTGCATACACAGTGGAATGGGAAGAACAGAAAAAAGTGTTCAAGCATTATTCCAGAGTGGTTCACCTTAGTGCTAACTTTGCAGTCACACCACATAAGCAGGCTAAATCAGTATTTTTTGTTAGGTGATGTGCTGGTAGGAGTTCATTACCTAGTGAAACCACAGTGTTGCTACTGTGCCGCCACTGTGCCACTGTTGATTGATTGACTGAGTGATGATTACGAGAAAAATAAAATGTAGAGTAAGAGTAGTTATACAGCAAACTAAAACTTTTAGTTAGTGTTTTATTTATGATGAATTCATCTTTTATAAGAATGTGCTGCTATATACAGTAGCTGGCTTATGTTTTCAGAATAGTTTTCTTGATGATGTTTGTCACCTAGCTGCCCTGACAGAACAGGAGGAAGTAAAAAACATTTTTTAGACAAATAAAAAAAGTAACCAGTAACCAGTGAGTCTAAAGTAAATGCCTGGCTATCATAGTATTTCATAGAGTATTGGCTGAGACAGAAACTCCAGCTACTACCCTCATGCAGAACATCTCAACTTCAGCTCAGCCGGGCCGCACTATCAGAGGCTTCTGTCATGAGAGGACTGATACCTAGAATAGAAACCGCTGTGCTCAGCGCTGTGGGGTTCAGGTTTTTTACTTAAGGTGCATGAAAAGCAAAAAGTCTGAAACTTTGTTCCAAGCACAAACCTTATTCTTCACAACACTGAAAGTAAAAGCCTTGACAACCAAAACAGAGTAAGCATGAAAGCCTCGTCTCCACAGACAAATGTCACTTTGATGTCATTATCTCAGGCTTTGCTGCTTTCATGAAGATGAGCCTCTAAGAAAAAACTTCCTTTAAAATGATGGCTTTTAAAAGTTGCAAATCACAAGCATTCAAGCTTAAAAAGAACTGCTCATTTTTTGTTTTTAAAAGCTGAGATTCATGATGTGAACAAGACTACAGCAGTCGGAGAGCGCATTAAGATCACCTGAATGGTGTGTGTGTGTGTGTGTGTGTGTGTGTGTGTGTGTGTGTGTGTGTGTGTGTGTGTGTGCGTGTGTGTGTGTGTGTGTGGACACAGACACTTTAATGAAGAAAAACAGTACATGTAACCAAAGCAGGAAAAGCACCCACACACATACACACACTATATTCATACATATGTGTGTGTGTATCTATAGATATATATATATCTATAGATTATATAAATACATACATTGCCTCTGCAGTAACCCTAAACCAGCTCATTTGAAGCTAAAGGCATAAAGATCTCAAGGACAGCCCCTGTGCATCCGTGTGTGTATGTATTTGTGTATTTATAGCAGCTCGTTTCTCTGTGATCTGTTGGTCAATCATGAGCAGTAATGCAGGCAGAGGATCAGGAAACCAGATCAAAGAGCCCTAACATCCCTCAACAGGGACTAATGGTTTCATCACATATCAAACAGAGCAGTTGCATTTGTGTGTGTGTGTGTGTGTGTGTGTGAGTGTGTGTGTGTGTATGATTTCAGAAAGTGCATATTTCTGTCTGTATATCTGTCTAAACATGTATGATGATCCGACCTCAGTATGTGTTCTTACATGTGGTTGTTTTTGTTTTACAGCTGTAATTGTCGTGTTTAATTTTCCCTGACGTTTCCTGTTGTGCTAATTAAAAACCATTACAGTGACTGTTAGTTCAGGCTAACAGATATAAGGAACACAGATTACCATGTATGTGAGAATGGTTCTGTTCTCCACGTGTGATCATGAGTGAGAACAGGCGTTGGCTTTAGTGTACTCTGGTTTTCATGGCTCTGTAACATGCAAGCTATACGGGAGCAGGTATTTGAAACAGGCTACGGAACAAGTTATTTTTCTTCTCCCAATTTGACGGGCGTTTTGTAAAGTACCACTGTGTGTGCTGGTTGACAGAGGAAATATAAAATAATGTGTCTTGCAAAGCCGTGTGTGGGCGCACTGAACTGTCAGGGTGATGCATTGTGCTCTTGAGGTTCCACCGTCTTCGTTCTGTCAAAATAATTTTCACTTCGTACAAAAAAAATGAATTTTGGAATCTCTGCATTGATTTAGAGTTTTTTCCAACACTAGCACATTAGCAACCTCCGATAGCAGCTTAAACCAGACAGCTACCACACAAAAAACTCATCAGTGGAGTTTAGGATACCCAGCACCACCACAGTGAGCACAGTGAGGCACTTTCAATATTCATTTATGTTAAAACAGTCTCATTACTATTGACAAACAAATGTCAAGTTGCGTGACTCGGAAAACACAATGCACAAATAAATGCAGAGTGAATTGTATCTATAAATCTGTATCTGTGCCTCTAATTTACAACACCTATATCATCATTTGTATGTCAACTTCGCTTTTGTATTGTGTTGTATTGTGAATCTCAACCTATTTGTGTGGATTCTGTGTAGATTCACTGTCATTCCTACAGTGTGTAACGGTGATTGTGGTTTTGCTGCAGAACAGTTTCATAGTTTTAAGAAATGAACCAAATAGTGAATGGAGTCCTGCAGACTGTTTCACGCTTACTGAGCTGACGCTCTCTTTTGAGCCACTCTTTTTCTCTCAAAGAAAACCAATGGTTGTGAAGAAAAGCTAGTAATAGTTGGTTGAAATGTTGAATGTTTTAGTACACAACTGTGACTCCACACAGGATGTACAAAGGATGTATTAGAGAGCTTTCTTTTCATACAACTGCAATAAATTAAAATTTTTAATGCACAAGGGAAAAGAGGGATCAGAGAGATCAGCGGGAAAGGTCTGGAAACCAACCCTCATTCTACCAAAAATTAACTGTCTCAAACTTAAGATAATGCTGCGTAATAGCTACCCCGAATTTCCCTCGTACGAACAAGTCTTTGATTCACAGAAAGCAAAGATAAAGGACACAGAGAAACTGCTGAGGAATCTTTCTGTGTCCTGCTGTGTCCTCTAGCACTGCTTTACCTTGTTAACACAGAGCTGTAGAGACAGAATGTGAATCTGTATAAGTGTTGACATAAGAAAGCTGTAAGCTCTCGAAACCCTGGAAAGACTTTTCTTGTCTCTCCTCCTCCAAGGAGCTTTGTTATTTTAATGGGTTCTACTACTCCATCAGATATGCACTGCTTTGACATTCACTATTAACAAGAGTATAATGACACATTAAGTCACACCAACGTAGAATAAGTAGACTCCAGTCTGACCGAGCCCAGAAGTTCTTTCTAAGTTACATCCTTCCAATCACAAATATATCACGTGACCAAGCTGACCCAAACCCCAGCACATTACCAGGTCAAAACACTACAGCAGCCCTGCTTATAGTAGAATGAAGCAGACTCTCGTATAATGCAGCTTGAAGCTCCAGGAGCCCGGAAACCAGGTCATCACAGGTTGTTCAAGAAAAGCAAGCACTAGCTAAATGTGGAAGTAGCTGCAGGAAGTTCTGGAGCACCAAGAAAGTAGAAACATACATATTTAATTAAATTCTAAGAATTGGAGCCAGCTCCTGTGCTGTATTAATAAGGCACATTTGGAAAAAAAAAAAAAAAAAAAGCACACTGCATTACAGCTAAGTTCAAACCTTCACTCTCTCTCTGAAGAGAAGAGAGTGGAGTCTTTCTTGGGATTTTGTTTGTAACTGACTTCACACCTTTTCTCCCCAAAGAACACTCTCCTCCACCACTGTGAAGACATGAGAGCGTGCCTTTATCTTCCTCCTTGTGGAGTCATGTTTTATATCTTTATGGAGCTTGACAGCCCTGAACAACAGTTCTTTCTCAGTCAGGTGGTGTGCAGGCCAGCTGAAAGACAGTGATTGTTGACTGAAGAGAGAGCAGCGGTCGTTAATGACAGACTGAGGGGAAAAAGGAAATTATACTCATCAGCTCGGTAGGAGTATGACACATTTGAGCCAAGCAACAGCAGCAATTAAAAAGTGGCGTCGCTAAGGCACAAAGAGGACTAAAAGCTGGATTTTCTAATGGAGCAGAGGGTGATTGCATTTATTATACACGTCTAAGCAAACTGAGGTAAGCCAGAGGAAAAGGATGGATGTTTCACGGTTAGCTGGTGTGAGCTGATGCATGAGTGAAGTAAAAGAGGTGACAAGGGAAAAATAACCAAAATTCAGAGATAAACAGAACGTGGGCCAACGTTTGAGCAGAGGGATGTGGGATTTCGGTGATATACAGGAGTATTTGGGATTAATGATGAAGGGTGAAAAGACAGAAAGAGAGAACCGGAGGATAGAAGGGAGAAAAACACACACACACACACACACAGAGTGTTCACCTCATGACAGGCAGCTGAAGGCAACAATTTTATGCACACAGACACACACTCATGTTCTGTTTCTAACTTAGGAACACACAGAACATACTTACTGTCTGTGGCTCTGCCTGACACACACAAACATGCATTTACAACTAATCTGCCTGCTCCCCCTGATTAGTCTAAAAACAAACACGGCAGTCACACACCTGTTGCCAAGCAACAGAAATGCTCACTTGATCAGTCGAGTCTGAAATGCAGAGGAAGTGAGGAGACAGACAAGAAAACAGCTAGGGGGCGACTGGTGAGAGGAGTGGAGAGGAGGACAGGAAAGGAGAGCAGGAGAGGAGACAGGAGAGGAAAGGTGAAGAGGAGAGGTGAGGAGGAAAGGAGAGGAAGCAGGAGAGGAGAACAGAAGAAAGGAGAGGCTAGGGCCACAGAGCAGGCCAAGAGATGTCAATCATCACACCACCATCTGAAAGACACACACACACACACACACACACAGGGTCACCTGAGACATCAGTAGGCATGGAGAATATGTGGATGTTGGCTTTAAGCACTTCCAAAACACTGGATCAACACACTCACTGAACTATTACAGGCACACAAACACTGTATCACCACATGAACATGCTTTCGCTTTTTCACATTAATAATCATTATTATTTTTGAATAATGGCCTTGAATGAATGTCTAAAATAACTGTATAACTTATAAATTATACTTGGACAAAGTGACAGAAAAGACAGTTTTATGTTTAATAGTTTTATTTTTTTTTTGTGGTATGATTCACTTATATAAGAGAAAATGAGTTTTACACTCTTCAAGCTATCTCAGGTGAAGAGTTTGGCTGGAGCACAAACTTCTGCAAACCAAACGAAGTGGTGGACAGAACTACTGACGTTAATAGCTAATGATATGGTAACTCTTGCCTTTGTAAGCAATGCCAGGTTACTATTGTACATAGCAAACTAGTTAACCAGCATGCTAAAGATTGCAAGTTATGTTTGGCCAGATAAACACACTTTTTTAGTTTTAGTTTATTCGTTTTTCTCGATCAGCAGTTGCAATAACCCAAAATAATAATACAAAAATGAAATAAAATAAAATATATTCCAAAATAAATATGCAAAATAAAGTGATTCATGATCAATAAATAATAATGGGAGGGAAAACTTAAAAAAAAAAAAAAAAAGAATGGCACCGTCGTCCAAACTCTTTGTTTACAGAGTGATGCTCTCTCCAGGCCCATGCTCACCGATTCAACATGAAGAGCAATCCAGAGGTTGGCGAGCCTCTCATGCCTGGTTACAGCTGCTGAACTATAAGACATTTGAAGGGTTTATTGAATAGTCAATTGTTGAACATGAATTTCATTTCTAATGATATTCAGTCATTGACCATAGTGTGCCACTAAAGAAGATGGCAGGGTGAAAAATGTGCAAATTTTTTTTTTAACTCTGCAGCCTAAAACACGAAACCTATCACTTCACCTACAATAACCCTGCATTCTGTTTCATGGCCAAAGACAAATGTCACACCACACATCGCTCATCCTCCAGTCACTAACACAGGGAAACAAACTAAAAATCCCTCTTGAGATGCACAGCAGGTAAAACGAATTCATAAACACCTGCTGTCTGTTGTGACCAGGCTGAAGGCTTGATATACATGAGGCTGATTCTCTGTGCCAACAGGCACAGACATACTGTAGCATTCACACCACTGCATTATACACGATTGCTAATGGGTTAATAATTACTAATGTATTCTACCCAGATACTAATTTATTTTCCATAATGACCTGGAATTAGTTTACATATGATATGAGATATTAATCAGGAATTTTATTCTTAACAGTGAAAAACAAATGTGCATATTAACAGAGACACAGTCTCTCTAAAATCAGACTTTTAAAAAGGGTAGTTAAAGCTGCTCTTATGTTGTTCAGGCACAGAGTAGATTATGTCTGACACTAAAATAATCCCAGGCTCACGGCACAGTAAACGGTACGTGCTAACGCTGTGTCTTCATACTCACATTCATGGAGACATACTACTCCTGACAGCTTGACAGGACCAGTAGGAGTATGTAAACACTGTAGGCACTCAGAGTGTGGGTGTTCTGCTGGATCACCGGTCTAATGCACGTCATGTAAACGTGATGTCTTTGGTTAGAATCAAGCCGAGGACCTCTTCCATCTCTCAACTGTTCCTCTCTTTCATGTGATGCTGCTCTCTCCAACAGTGTTTAACCAACCAAAACAATACTAAGGGTCTAAAAGCATTAATAGTTTTGCTGTTCCTCACAATGAATGCACTGTATAAGCCTTTTGAATGCCCTGTTGCCCCCTATTGTCAGAAAACTAGCAATATTGTTGTTGTCTCTGTTAATCAATCAATTTCTATTTAAAAGTTCATGGATAGATACCTAACAGTGTAAGAGCATCAAAGGGTGGATGTCTCTGTTATTTCACACACTAGGAAAAAAAGCCAGTAATTTAACAGTTCTACAGTTTATGATAGTGTAGTTGCCAGTGCATGAAAGACGTGTTAAGTATTGACAGATGCAATCTGCATCTTTCAAGCAGTATAATCATACACATGAGCAACTAACATGAGTCCTCCATTGTTAGTGAAGGAATACATATCACATGTTTAGTCGGAGTCGTTACATACCAGCTGTAACCATGGCGCCCTGGGTTTAAATTCATTGGACATTTTGTTGGATGTCAGAACCTGCACTGCTTTAGGCTTATTATTTAAATGAAGCAACAGAGTTTAAAAGGCCACCTACTTGCATGTTATGCTGTGGCCAACCACTCTCATCAGCTCTCTGCATCTCCATCTGCCTCACAACAAACCTCATTTAAATTCTGTATCTCTTAGGGGGCAGATGCAACTACAGGAGTTTCACAAGATACAGCTGCAGGCTTCGATGTGACTGTACACAGATAACCGTTTCTCAAAAGTTTTGCACAAAATCCTGGAACTGTGGAAGGGTCACATGGAACATAGTACTATCTATCCATGTACTGTATAGACTACATATTGTCTAATCCAGGAGCCAATTAAAGCAAGTTACTCTCCTATTAACACCCGAGCACAGCAATAAGCATGGCACACATGCAGACGTATTCACACATACACACAGTGGTCATATAGTTGGTTATTTGTCAGATGTCATCAGGGAACGTGGAAATATTGCTTAGCAAAACATCACAATACACACAAAGTCCACAAACCTGAGAATAACAGTTTGGAAAATCCTGCAGCGCTAAATCAAGATAGTAATAATGCTGGGGAGCTTTCCTGTAGTAATAAACAACTGGGCTACATAAAGTTGCATTCACAACCGCACCTATAATCTGTCATGGATTAACACTGGGGGCCTGTAGTGTCTCAGTTTAATGAATTCCTTAGGATTTACTGGTGGTGGTGATGATCAACTACACCAAATCTCTTCCTCCTATAATAACTGAAGACTGGATACAGGCTGAATGAAACAAATAACTGCAAATAAACAATATAAGGTGCCTCTCTCATTTGTATGTTTTTTTTTCCCTTTATATTTCCCTGTTCACACTACAGCTGCTGAGAGAAACACTCTTCTTCTGATGTATCGCCTCTGCTGCACTCACCGAACATGAAAAGATGAACGTTTGAGCTGTTAATGTTAAGCTTTTCTCTAAAGGGAGTTTTTCTCTAATGAGTATGACAGCATTCACTTAGGGAAGTGTCTTGACTGCAGGGCTCTACAGCAGAATTCTTCTGCTACACCAGTTTCTGGACTGAAAGCATGTCCCATCTCGATGCTCATTATAACGCACCACAGGCTGCGCAGTGGTAGTTTCACAAAAGACAGTTCTCTTTGGTAAATATAAATATTGAACTGTATCAGACCTGAGATACTAAACATAAATGATTAGATAAATGAGTATTGCTTTTATGAAGTTTTTCAATTATGACTCAGAACCAAACGATATTTTTAGACAAAATAAACAGAATAATGTCAAAACCCTAATATCTCTAATATTGGAATTATGGCCAGTGTATTAAAGGTATCGACCTTTGGCTGCAGCCCCTCACTTACTGTCAAGCTTTCTGTTCGCACACCATGCTCTTTATGCACAGTGACAATTCTCTTTTCACTAGCTAAAATGACAACTGTTGCTAGCAGGAATAATGAACTGCAGCTCGTTAGCATGACTGAAACTGGCACTGACTCCATGCATTGGTTTAAAACACTGTCTCCATCTGACTCATTTCAAAACATGAACCCCAGATACACTTGTCAGCTACATATATAATATCAGGCTAGAAGACTGATTATCAGTCTTTACATGGAAGCAACACAGAGGAGGTTAGATTGTATGTCTTACTACTTATATTGTCAAAAACACTTTAAGGATAAGGATTAACACCGAAATAGGCAAATAATTGTCTTGGGTAAGGAGGTGGAGCACTGTCAACTACCCCAAATCCAATAGCTGCTAACATTACCCTAAACTCTGATATAGAGACATAGGCTACAGGACCAGCTCTCACACAGCAGATGGGTATCTCTAATGTACAGTGGGCTAACCTGTAACCCCACATAATAGTTAGTTAACGATATGCTAACTTCCTGACCTTTGAAGTAACACTATTTTATGTTACTTTTGTAGGTAGTAAGCTAGTTAGCCACATATGCAAATACTTAAAGCTTACGCTACAGCAGATAAATACACAGTCACTTTACTCTTATGTTTTTGGTTTTGTAAAAGCTATTAAAAGACATCACTTATTGAAGTACTACAATTTCTAAAGACCATGCTGGAACAATCAAACTGATCTGTGTTAAACTCAACAGCCGCTGTGTTCAGTTTTTCCCTTGTGTATGAAATACTGTATATGGAATAAAACGTATTCCCTCACTCTGTCTCTATTACCTTGAAAGGTCATAATGATTCCTTGGTTTAACAGCAAGCAGCCCAAAATGTAAACACAGGAAACTACACGGAAGAGGGACTTCAACAAGTGTGTCTCACTTTTATTCTCACTCTGTTCTTTTTCTGCCCTCAGTCTTATGTCAGTGTGGTAATTAAATCTCTCTGGACTATTTGGCCATAGATATGCGGTACGTCTTTCCCTCTTTAATGGCATGTGATCAAATGATTCTCTTGTCTCCTTCCTTCCACTATTCTCTCTCTCTCGACTCTTCTTTCTCACGACTCCCGTCTTCTGTGCCAACATACACAACCTCAGACAGCCTGCACATGCCTGGGGAGTGAGCATTAAGTCCAGTATGTTTATTCGGTGGAGGTAGACTGCGTGACGACTGGCTCTTCCACTCGAGTTATGTTTGACATTCTGCTAAAGCACACAAGGAAGCACAAACGCATGCAAAGATATATCACAGTAGACTGGTGTACAAACACACACATACACACACAAACACCCACATACAACCTACTGACCATTTACATAATCAGAATCTTGGGACTGCTTCAGCACAATATTTACTGAACCTAAGCAAAAGTTAAGCACCAGCTTCATGACTTGTGTGAGCAGCCATCGATCTCAGCGCCACTCAGCTTTAATCACAAGTGAACAGCTTACACTCAAGCGACACTTTAGCAGCTTCACTGTCACTGAAAAGCTTGGAGTGGCTTCTCCCAAAACGAACAGCTAATTAGTTAACTTTGCCACTTCAGAGGAAAGAGTTTGTTGCTGTTGTTATTGTTTCATAGTCTTAAAAAAAAAATGTCAAAGCAGCTGCAGACTCAACTTCATCAGCTCTTAATGAGCCACATAAAGTTTTAAAGCCCAGTTTTTCTTTAGATAACAGACAGGTTGAAGGCACAGTCCCGCTCTGATAAATTTAGAATATCAGAGCAGAAATCAAATGAGTACTCTCCAAGCACTGCAATCTAGTGAACCTGTCAAACAAAAACTATCTACATCTTAGTGCAGTGTCGCTTCCGAATGATTTATTCAGAAGAACAAATCTTTTGTGTGAACAAACTGAACTTTATCATTTCCTGAAAGGGGTCGTTCATTTCACAGTTTAGATGATCTCTCAGTCAGCTGTGAGCAAATGCGCAGGGATGCACTGAGTCAGTGATTTAAGTCATTTCATTTGCAGGAGGAATGGGTGTGTTCAAGTCTAGCTAGGTACTTCATTGATCCTGGAGTGACATTACTTTGCCAAAGCAGCAATGTGTACAGTACAACACAATACGTCACGAGTAACGCATGGAAACAAGTAGCAAGAGAGCAACATGTTAGTAAGTGATCAATGGCAGAACAAAATATTACAGAATTATAGCTATGAATATGAATGACAACTAAATACATGTCAGAAGAATATATGAATGGCAGAACAAAAAAATGGCAAAGACAGAAAAGTAAAACTAATCAAATACAAGATAATTGTTCATAGTCCTCAGCTGGAGCCTATCCCAGCTGACTACAGGCGAGAGGCGGGGTACACCCTGGAGTGGTCGCCTGTCAATCGCAGGGCTGACACACAGAGACAGACAACCACGCACACACTCACCTAGGGGCAATGTAAAGTAGCCAGTTAACCTAATGTTTTGGATTGTGGGTGGAAGCCGGAGTACCCGGAGAAAACCCACGTCAGACTAACAAAAGAAATGCTAAATAAACTAAAGAAAAAAAAAACAACATAACACAAAGCAGTGCAAGGGAAGTAGGAGCCTCCCTGGTACCAGGATGGGGCAGGTCTTTTATAATCTGTTGGAAAATAGCTGTCTCTGCTTCCCTGATGCCCTCCATCTCCACCCAACGAGTTAGCTGTAGCACTGAACCACCGACTCACAACGGCACAACACCACAACACACACAAACCCTGACAGAGGTCCTGGGGGCTGTAACATACACCATCTCTTGACCTTGGTAGTAATGCCAGGGTCGTTCTATAGGTAACAAAATAACCAGGCATGCAGCCAATAGCAGGTTTAACAGACTTGCTGGGCCTTGGCAAGATTGATAAGCTATAACTGGACACTGGTGATTGGAGGAGAGGTTTAGCAGTTGCTGCCTTTTTCTAATTTAACTCTGTCAGTGTGAAAACATCATTGAACAACCACTGTAGAGGTCAGAGGTCAGCTCTCTATTGATAACAATGTTGCACTTAGAGATTTGCTGTGAACAGAAGATGGATTCCATCTCTCTTACCTTTCTCCACCGTGGTGACGCCCATAGATGGCTGACCCAGGCTCGCTCTCGTCTCCCACTTGCCCTCATCGGGGTGGTACATCTCCACGGATGCCAGCGGGGTCTGCTGCTGATTCATGCCCCCAAGCACCATCACCTGGCCCCCTAGCGCCACAGCTGAGGCCCCCGCTCGCGCCGTGGGCAGCGGTGGCAACTGGCTCCACGTCTGGCTTTCTACATCCAAGACCTCTACACTGTCCAGGGGCATGCCGGTCTCGCTGCAGCCGCCCAGCACATAGAGCAGGCCTTCGTGGTAGACGGGAGTGCAGTAGACGCGGCGCTGCGACATGGGGGGGAACTGCTCCCAGTACAGGGACTTGACAGGACTCACCGCCATCTCCTGCACGGGCATGTCTCCAGGACCGAGAGGAGGGGATGCACCATCACACACAGTGCCAGGGAGGAGGAGGAGCAGGAGAGGCGAAAGGAGGAGAGGGTGGAGTGGAGGGGGGGGGGGGGGGGGGTCACACGAAGGCGGATTGAAACTGAACGAGAGCAGATGAAACAAGCGGAGGCACAAGCTTGTTTCTGCCTGTGTGAGTGACCGCCTGAACCCCTGTGTCCACAGAGGGAAAGAGACAAGAGCAGGATAAGAGAGAGGGAGGGGGGGCTATGGGGGTGCTAGTGGGTGAGAGAGTGGACGGAATAGGGAAAAAGAAAGAGAGAGGGAAGGAGGAGAGAGTCTAACTCACTCCTCACCCAGATGTCACGACTCCCTCTCTATTCGAATGTTTTATTCATCCTGTTGATGCTGTTGATGTTTTCGGGCAGCGAAGCCATCTGCCTTTCAAACCCCTCTATTCCTTTCTCTCTGGCCCTCTTCTCCTCTTCACTGCATCCTGCCGACAGGTTATTTTGGTTTACGTTTTGGCTTGAGTATATTCCTGGGAAAAAAAGATGCCTGAAGAGGGCATAAGCTTAACACTTAATCCCACAAAAACTTCAAAGTCAAGAGTGGAGGAATTGAAAAAGAGAAAAAGAACGAGCCAGGAGATGACACTGGATCAGGGCCAGGAGAAAGAGTGTTACGGAGTACTGACCTTCACCAGTGCCCTGATAATCCAAGGGAAAGCCTTCCCGGCAAAGAATTTTATATCTTCAAACAAAAGGCAATTATTCAGGGCTACCAGTCCTCCTCAGCTGCAGATCCACACTTCTATTTGCCCCCTGGTGATAAAGCCTACAGTAAAAAAAAAATCCTATGCTAAATTAACCAAATCTTTAAAGGAAAACTCTATGGGAGTGTCATGACTGCAACATTTCTGTGCATTTTAAGAAAGACTTTCTTCCCTTAATTAAACAAGAACTCCAAATCCCGGAGCGGCGTTCTATGACTCGCTGTCAGGCACAGCGTCTTCTGAACTATGTGCTTCGAAGTTTCATGGTAGCTTTGGAGAGGATGAAGCTTCCCTGGCGATGCCCAACCTGCAAGAAAAGACAACACAGGATTAGATGTGGAATTGGAGTGTATATTACAAGCATGGTCATATAAAATTCAAGGAGAGAAGAACATCCTGTTTACAAGCTCTGTTATATTCTTTTCAGTGGTTATACAGTACACTGACTAACGAGCAAGTAAGCAGACATTTAAACCAAAAACAGCACCGTGTTAAATCAATGCAAGGTGCTGCTTCAGGTACTGCTGAGACAATGAAATAAAATCCAGGAGGTCCTGTTTGAAAATCAGATCTGTGAATTTGAAGGTTTACCTTCAAACTCAGAGCACAGAGTAAAACTACAGAAAATGTGAACTGAAAGAGTTAAACAACAAAAAACAGCACATGATAGTTTAAAAATCCAGCGGTCAGGGCAGTAGGAGTGGATTTTAACTGGATGCAAATGAGCGATGAAGACCATGTTAATAATTCATATGATGTAGACAAGCTATGGCAAAACATTAACATTTGTGTTCTACTGAATTATATTGATACAACAATACAACAGTCCAGTGAAAAGAACGACAAGGTCTGTCAAACACATTAAAGGCAACACCACGACATGAGATGAATTGTTCATATGGAGTTACCCATTGTGTTACTAATTCTCAGTCACAAGTTTTCAAGGCTACTCAATCATCTGAACTCAAACCTACAAACAATCTCCCTTAACCATGTGAAAACAAATAAATTATTATGGTTGACATAATAATCATTGGAAGATTATCATTTTCAATGAAGAAAAGTGAAGTAAAGGTGAAAATGAACTTTGCAGATTTCAGAAAATTTCACTAAATTAAGTTCAGAGATCTGTCACTGACTATGAGCATCATTCACTTCTAAGGTAACTTCTGAAATTCACTAACTACAGAATTTAGCGAACACATCAAAGTTCATAACACTGTGACATATAGACATATACAGTTTATAAGAGCTGATGATTTCTGTTCTTGAGTAAGTTACATGTTACACGAGTAAGTGGGAATTATCCCCAAACTGAAATCAATATCTGATCAGTGTTTAATCCTGTCAGGTCTCAACATAACAGCCTCGCATTCAGAGTTACAGTGTATGTTATAATCATCATCACATTCATACTGTTGACAGCAGTGAGATGTCTGCTGGCCTGTGTGTCTCTGTGTGTGTGTGACGGAGACACAGCAGGAGGCGAGCACGCTGTGACCTGAGGATTGACCGAAAAATGACATTTAGCAGGTGTGAGGAGAGAGAGAAAGGACCACAGTATATCTCTCTGTTCCTCAGTTTCTCCTCTGCTGTCCTCATCTTCCAGCTCACACTCACACCCACTATACAGACACTGTATATTCATAATTAATGATGCCTTCTTCCTAGTCCCAATTAGTGGCCTGAGCCCTGTGGACACGCTGACCTTTTACAATTGAGAGGAAAAGAGAAATGAGGACAACAGCAGAGAGGTTAGTGTGTGTACAAACCTACGCGTATGTATGGATGCATTTGCATATAAATTTGACCGCTTTGTGTTTGTGTGCATGTGAGTGTGTCTATGGGAGGGAAATGAATGGACTGAAAAAGATGCTCAGGATAATTATACTAACTGACAGGGGTGGGTGGTAATGCCTTAAAATAATATGATATTCCAGTGTATATATTCATAATGATAAAATACTGGTGGAAAAAACAGGAGACGTTTGTTTTGTTGTTACCATCTTCTTACACTGCTTAAATATTAGTGCGGCTTGTTCGATGGTTTGACCTTTAATATCCAAACCTGCCAGCAGCATTGTTGCTTTTGCTTTCAGCGGTCTGCTGCTAAATGTAGTCATAACATTAACACACCAACATGTCATTAATATCATGATCTGATAAATATTTATCACACTGAAAATTATAAATAAAAAATAAATACATAGAAATATAAAAGTATTCACACAAAGGTTATGATATGGCACTCCCACTGTTCATACCACACAGTCACACAAGCTCAGAGGGAATAAAGGTGTGTGTGTGTGTGTGTGTGTGTGTGTGTGTGTGTGTGATTTTTTTAATACATATATTCATATATTTGCTCTGAGCTTGCGTGTGTGACTGTGTGGTACGAACAGTAAGCTGGGAAGCAGGGTAAGCTGGTGGTCAAACAAAATAACACGCAAATCAAAGATGTGAGACTGTGATTGTTGATGACCCACCACAATAATCCCCTCATGACGAGTCCCCATCTGCGTGGTGCCCAAGAAAGAATGAAGGTATTATGTGTCCTGATACACGCAGTACAGGAAACACACGGCAGTTGCACCATAAATCTCATTGCCACCATATCTGGCAGCATCGTGGGCTCCATGTACTTGGCATTAATATTATTTGACATTATTTGTTATTTGTGTACAGTCACAACACAGCTGTGCACAGATAAAAGCTTTACTATTACTTTATATACCAACCAGGGAACTGTGTGAACAGGATGCAACAAAATAAAAATATTTTCTCAAAATATGCCAGGGAGATTATATTTTAATGTTAAATATTGCTGCATAATTGATCATATATGCAGGCTCACTGTGAAGCCTGTTAGGTCTCAGAGGAGTGGAAAACATGTCTGTGTATACATTTGATATAAAATTTGTTCCCTTGATTTACTAATTAGTAAATTGATGACTGATTTTATTAACTGGTAAACTAAAAGCCAAGGCAAACTAAAAGTTCAACATGATGCAAGTACATAAAAATATCTGGCTTAGTTTTTTAGTTCTTTTATTATTTAGCTTTGTTCTGCCTACCTTTTTTATTTTGTTAGAATGTAAAAAATTTTGACACAAGCATGCTTTTCTAACATGGGGAAACACACACAGTAATGTGTTAACATTTGATGTGAAATGTGCAGGTGAGGTCTCGCCGCTAACATTTGAAGCTTATCATAACATAAACCACGCACCCACATCCTCACACCTACAGGAACAAAGACAACATCAGTCCTCCCTGTAGACCTCCACAACTTCCAGTGAGTCTACCAGAGATTAGCAGACATGGCAAAGTCAGAATAATAAAGATGTATTTTATTTAGTTCATAGTTCATTGCTAGAAAATTCTTTCTCTCCTCTCACACTGAGTCTTTCTATCTCGCCCCCCTAATGTTGTGCTTGATGACACCTAAAATAGGCGACTTAGAGGCCGAGATATTATGACTTAATAAATTGCCTGTGTTGGAAGTACTGTAGGTATTTCATTTAGGAATCTAATCGAGGCGTTTCATTATATAATACTAGTTGGCTAAAGAGAACAAACTGTTCTCCCACTGCTCAGCTGCTGGGGATTATTATACGTTCTGGTTATCAGCTGTGAATGGTGCCGTGTTTGAGCATGCATCGCAGATGCGACTATGACCAAGACTCCCTGGGGTGCTCTGTCCCTACTAGCAACACATGCTGACAGCCTAATACAGTGAGCCGACAACACAATAACAGCTAAATGCAGGGAATCGTGGAGTGCATTTACAACAGTATGCCTCCTCTGGGATCCTGCAGTTCAGTTTTACTCTGAGAATGTAGAACTGTTCAAATCTATCTTGGTGAACCAGTTTAACAAAATGATGGACATAACGCATGATAAACTCTCCTCTGTATAGCTTCACTGGCAGTGATGTACCTTTAGCATGGTCTACATGAGACTCTGGAGCAGAAAATGTGTCCCACCTCAACAATGACTATGGATTTATGTTTAAATCAAAATCTTGCCTACAGCAGCCTTACATATACTGGATGCTAGAGAAAACTGTAAATGATCTATAAGACCTGTAGAATCAATGGTTGATGGATGTATATACTTACATCCAAACCCTGTGGGACCCTCATCTGTCCTTGCTGGGTTCACTCTCATAGCATCCTTTCCCCTGCTCCATACAACTGTTTTTTCCACTGTACACTTCCTGTTCATCACCTAACAACAAACAGATGCAATTACCGACGTGCTGGTGAACATAGTGGAGCAATTTGCAGCTAAGACAGAGTTTTCCCATCGGAGTTGGTAGAAACCAAAAAAGCTATAAGACAGTGAATGCAATACTTGCATTCACCAGGTGGCCACAAACAAGACTCCAACTGAGATGGGCTGTTTGCTCAGCTTGTTTTTCTGATAACTTCTGAAAAGATAACTTCTGAAAACGTCTCGTGACTAAAATCCTTCAACCACTTAAAGGTTATAGTCCGAAGGTTATAAGTCTGGTGTTGATGTGACTTGAAGCAGTAAGAAAGTGCTCACATTTTGAAGTTCGGCCATCCAGCCGACAGCCGACGCTTAAGGAAAACTCAGCATTCCTAAACCTTCCTTAGCACAGAACCAAAATAGGATGTTTACTGCTATCCTGGGACTACTGTAATATACGTAATAACTCAAGGGGAGGGTCGTTGCAGGAGGTGGCCCAAGGGTCTCCACTAAAATAGGAAATATAATCATCCACTGGAAGTCCTCCCATGAGACAGTAACATCAGTTGCATGCTGCCAAAAACCTCCAGGGGATACTCTCAGTGTATGCCAACCAAAGTCATTAAGCTGATGCTCCTGTTCATGGTAAGGACAGCTGCTGATTTATGAAGGTGTAAGTTTACAAGTCACATTCTAGCAATTATTCAAGATTAAAATACCACACCGTGTCTTTGGGTGACTCACACATTGGTCAACTTACTCTATCAATTAGGTGTTAAGACAAATATTCACCAGAATCCTTCATGCATCAAGTGCCATAGTCACTACTAACATTTTAGCACTCACTAAGATATGGAATAATGTACAGTGGAGAGTGATTACTTACTGTAAAATAACTGCAGGCAAGCTAATTGTGCGTATATGCATAATTTTATAGCCAGCTCCCTGTAGCTTATGAATCATTACCATCACTTGGTACTCAATAATGCTACAAAGCATCTTACAAGCCTCTGTTATACGGTAATTCATCGAAACGATAACCACAGAAACCCTAACTGACATCCACAGTTACACTCCATGCTTTAGCTTGTATTAGCGGCTACAGTGCAACAGAGCTGTAACCACTGAACCAATATATAAATCACATCTGATTGCAGTTCAGCCTCTAGCCAGCAATGATAAGTTAATTAGAGTGAAGATGTCTGGCCTATGAACAAATTTGTCTGCTGTGGTCCAGTGTCACAAAGCTACACCTCCGTCTTATCAAGCTCACAGAGGTCTATGGAAAAATGGCACAAAAAAAAAAAATTGGGATGATGTGATTTCTGTGATTTTTCCTTTCCAGACCTCTGTGAGGCTGATAATACCAAGGTCTGGCTATTACAGATAAGCCCTTGCTATGTACCTAGATGCAGCTACGTGAAACAAGTATTTTGGACCAGATTCTGAATTTGGCAACGTGGACGCAGAAAATACCCACACTATTTACTAGGATTGAGGTTCAATAACATTTTATTAAATGTTATTTTTATAAAAATTAAATTTACTAAATCGATGACTACAAATAATGTGAAAGGTGTAGTTCATGATGACCCACCAAGAATTATGACTTGACTTCGTTCTTCTCCTCAGCTGTTTTAGCTTCTCTCAGCTCATTTTTTTGGTTTTACAGCCCAAAACTTTACAGTATAATTTGTCTCTCACTGCTGAAAGAGAGTGTAATGGTTTAATGAGCTGAGAGGAGAATCCAAACTATTTTTCTTAATATGTTAATTGTTTTTTAAATTAATTACATTCAGTAAATCATTACAACTACACAGCAGTGTAAATATTACTACTGTCAGTGCTATTATCAAATCTGGCCATTTACATAAAGTGAGAGCTCCTTGTAATAATCCTCCTGTTACAACAGAATTTATTTTGATGGAGGATGAATTTTGCTTTGAGTAAAGAAGTCAGCCACTGTATAAATGATCTCACAGTATAAAGTTGACTCAGTGTGGAACAGCTCATTCAAAAGCACAGAAGGTCAAAGTTACAGTCAGATCCTACTGTGCTGAAAGATTTAAATAAGGAATGAAGGTACCCGCTGTGAGCCATGCGTAAAATCACACGCTGTGCATCAGAAAGTGAAGACTGCAGAGGCAATGCACATGTTCCTGCTGCTGATGGCTACAGGTCTTAAACAGGAAAACAGCTTTGAACAGTCTTCAAACCATTGTAAATGACACTACTGGTAAGAACCAGCCACATGCCTCGCAGGTTTTTTAAGTTAAGAGAATGACTCACTTAATAACTTGACTTAATGCACAAGTGTGAGTGTTTTAAGAGAAAACATTACTTACTAATTAAAATCCAATTTTTCCAGAGAGATTGCACATTTGCTTTTTAGCTGAATTACTACCTGAGTGTTCTTTTACACTGCATTTGCTATTAAAAAGGTTGTGTTGTTTTTAACTTTTTAAATACATTTAAAAAAAACAACAACCAAGATTTAACATTGCTCAGGTAATATAGCATTTAGGCAGCAAGTAAGGCAGCAATGATCTACACACAGCATACAATGTGAATCATTATAACGACTTATGTGGATTCATCCATACACATTGTTCACTAATATTGACCACTGGTGTGTGCGTGCGTGTGTGTGTGCTCTATCTTGCAGTTTTTAATGAATGAAGAACAAATTGGCTCTTTTGGCCAGTGCTGCCAACTTTGTGGTTTTCTTGCTTTTGTCGGCCCCTTCAGTAACACTGCTTTGGTCTCTAGGGCAGCACTATCAGCACAATATCAGGTCTCCCTACAGCTAGCTTGGGTTGTTACTACACAAAATACACAAGGACAGGACAGTGGACTGGATACTAAATGACATTATGTATCTGTTAACAACAGAATGCAATTGGGTCTCCCACAAAATACTAAATCAACAGAGTAAATAATTTAGCTAACTGCTAGTTTGCTAGCTGTACCTTGGAGATTCATCACAAAGCTCAGTGAATCATGAAAACAATTAAGCTAGCAAAATAATCAACACTGTGTTCAACAAACTATTCTACAACAAATTACACAAGCAATATAGCTGCAGAAGCACGTGAAGTGGTAATTAAAAGCTGTTTTTAGCATAAAAAGTACAGAAAATACACTTTCATCCAGAAGAAGAATAAAAACGTTAGTACCTATCACATGGACAGGATACAGCAGACTGGGAACAAAGTTCAATAATGGTTTTTCACTTTCCAAATATTCAAAGATTAATCTTTATATTACACATGAGCAACAAGTGTATCATAGGAGGATTTCAGGTTTAAAACTGAGTAAGAAAAAAAATGGGATTCTTTATCACAGTCTTCATTCAGTACAGTCCCCAAGGACAAGGTTAGTAGCCAAGGAGTAACACATGTTCAGCACTATGTTTTTGGCAATGAATAAACAATAATGGAATTCATTCACTGAAGGAAAAGTAGCTGGCTGCTATTCAAACAAAACAGACATCAGAATACGTCCACCGGCTGCAGTAAGTGTTCAGTGCTGTGCAATAAACTCAAGGTAGACACAGACGCCCTCAACACTACAGGAAAACTCATGCCTTAGTTTGACAGCTTGGCTTTGTAATACATCCAACGAGAACATAAATGTTTCTTTTTCTGTCCCCAATGTCTCTTATACTGCAAACAACCATGACACGACTTTTCAGGCTCCACTGATGGCAATATTCCCTCAGATCTGTTAAGAAAAATCCTGACAGAACGTATTTCCTTTCATTGCATATTCTCATTGTGGGAATGGCTCAGAGAGAGAGATTTGTCTTGCTAATGTGTAAGTATAAAAGAGGAACATCTCTGAGAGAATGCATGAGTTGATGTGATCACACTCTGCAACAACTGAATTACCCTCAACACAATCTGTGGCACTACCAATAAAAATCTCACAGGCTCAGGTGCAAGTGCTTTTACTCCGGTTTAAGTAAAAATGTGTCTTTACTGGCTGTAAATAAGTAATAATAATAATAATAATAATAATAATAATAATAATAATAATAATAATAATAATAATAATAGATGCACATGTTATGCAGTAGCATATAAATAATAAATGATGGAGGACAAAGTTGTGGAAGAGGTGACAGTGATGATGAGAAGAATAGAAGATGACAAAGAAACTCCAGGAGAAAGAACAGCAGAGGTTGTGCTGGTGGTGAGATAATGACTGATTATAAATGCTTAAAATCTACCAGCGGTTTGGTCTGGTATCTTTAACCTGCTCATTTCTTATTTTATTTCCTCACGTTCTAATAGAAATCAGGGTGAATTTTAAATTACTTCTTAATGAATGATGTGAATTTCAATGACAGAGTAACTTATTTCAGAAATAACACCACGGATGTTTGAAAGGCAGCTGAGTGTGTGAGCTGGTCACAGGCTCTGAGTGACATATGCATCACATACATGTAAGGTCAGAACTGAATGTCACTATCAATTACGAAATCTAATTTCAACTAGTATTTCAGCTTGAGGAAGAAGAGGCTTATCAGTTGAAATCAAAAACAAAAACAAAAGCAACAAGGTTTGTTTATTAAAGATATGCAAATCATTCTCACAGCAGCACAGATGACAGCTGCATCTTTTGTCTGAAATGAGTTTTGGAGCATGGCACTGTATAATGAAATGTATCTGCCCCAAGTCAGCAAAGTTTCCAAGTTAGAAGCCGTGTCTCTTCAGTAGTGGTTCCTAAAGTGTGTGCCGCAGCACCCTGGGGTGCCTTGAGGATAGGCCAAGGGTGCTGCAAGATTTATCATATCATTGCTCATTAATTGTGCTTTTTTAATAACGTTTCACATCAGTGAAAAATTGGGCCACATTTACACTAACAATGTTTCAAGTTATGAAATAAATCAAATTAAAAGGAAAAAAAACAATAAATATTAAAATTACCATATTAAAAACTCAGTTTAATATGCAGTTATGAAGCAGATAATGACATGACGACTCACGGTCGCTCGCTGTCATGGTAACAAAACACTCCTCAGCAGCCTGAGAAACAGTGACCGTCTGGGTGAGCGACAGGAAGATTTGACACTGAACATAACTGAAAGAAATGCAGATACAACACAGTCTGCCGCACCTGAATCTGAGCCAAACCCTCGAAATAACACTCAACTCTTCTTGTCTAAGGGTTCAACAGACGGATGGATATCCATCATAGTTTGACAGCACATTCACCAGGTACTACATGCTGACCATGTGTGATCTGGCTCTCTCATCCCTGGTACAATACACATGAAAACAGAACAAGAAAGCACCTGTCAGTGGAGTGAGACCTGCAGTGCTCTCTCTCCTCAGTGCAACAGCAGGCTCACATCCCATTAAAATGCCTCCGTCCTTTTCTTCTTTTGTTTTTGTTTGTTTGTCCCTGTACACGGACACAAATACTTATTTTTGAAGAAAATGAAAGAACATTTAACACAATGGAGTGTTTAATGGTATTCTGTTAAATATTTGTCTGTAAATGTGCAGAGCACTGGCTCACTTTTCTTCTGAGTGATTGAGAATACTGATATAAGTATGTGTGCACCAAAAGCAATATCGGTATCAGGAGTCAGGTGCAATGCTCTGTTCATGTACCTGTACCTTTGTCACAACCAGCAATGGAAAGTGTCTACATTTTTGAGTATAATGACCCCATGACTGAGTCCTGATACCATCCCTCCATCACTTCTTGTTTTAAGTAAAAACTTCACACCTCCCAGTCCTTTTAAAAGCTGTTCATGTTCAACACACCCTAATTTGTACAACATGATTCGTGATGTGGGATTCTCTGATCAAATTAAATAATAGAAGAAATCCAGCTGCTTGTCTGTCCTTACTTGTGTCTTCCACAGTTACTTCTTGCTTTGTCTTGGGGTAGAAGCTCTAAACCTCAGAGAAAAAAAAAAGTCCATAAGCTTCTTTGTTTTCATGAGACATGTTTGTGAGTTTTGTTGGTTCGTCTTTCATTCGTGGTTAACATCTGTAGTGCAGAGAAGGCTGAAATTCAGAGGTAAGAGTTAAAGGGATAAAGTTTGGCTTGTATGTGTAGAGGATAATGCTGTCCAGAATGTGAGCTTTACCAGCTGTTTAAATCATCAGAAGAAAGCACTGAAATGTATTCAATAGTGGCTCTCACTGGTGATGAACTCTTGCAGCTCTGTCATTAATAGAAATGGCTCCACAGTCACCAAGGTCACAGCAAGGGCCAAATGATCAAATCTCCCTCCATCTGTCTCTTCAGAATCTCTAATCCTCCTACAGCGGGGCTGTTCACAGGGCTCCACTTTTTTCCTTCTGCCAACATGTTTTTTTTACAAGAAAGAGCATTTGGCATAGAAAGCAAATGTCCTGAAAGAGTCAGTGTACTGTACACACACACTGAGACAGAACAGGGAGCTTACAGGGGTTAGGGGAAGAGGTTTTAGCTATTTGAGGGAGTGCTCATGAACTTCTTTGTAACTACATATAACTTAGGAGAAGCAGGCTTTCAGGTGACGGCTTTAAAACAATATCCCAGAGGAAAGGAGGACAGAAAAAAATAAACTGGGCTGTGATATGTTCAGATTCTAACTTATGAGAGTTTATTGATCATGAACTCATAGAGAACAGAATTTTGGCTTTTCCCACATGTTTCATTATGTGGGTACAGTGCATCAAGGTGTCACAGCTTGTGATTGAATGATCAGTGACCTGTATGACAAAAACGAGTTACAGCTAACTCAGCACATATGCTGTATTAGGCTACTGTTACTCTCTTCCACAACAAAGCAAACTAGCAAGCTGAGAAAGGATAATCTCCAGTTCCCCAATTTGATGATCATGTCTCACGCCACCATCAAGTGTGGCTATTTAGAGCTGCTGATGCCCTCTGTAAGACATCACGTCTGTTTGGACCAAAACCATAGCTTCAGTTCACTGAAGAGTGGCAGGTGAGATGGAGAGAAACCCAAAAGCAGGTCACGAACACAGCAGGTTCTCCTAGAGAAGAGGTTATGACACCAGTTTGGACACTGACACACCTGCCTATTCAACACTTCACGCCTGTGACTGTTGACAAAAAAGGTGGCAAACCTGTCATTGTTAAGTCAGCTGGAAATAAGAAGAGCTGAGTCGCTGCATGTTAGCTTGCCTAGCAGATGGAACCAAGCACCCCCTGTATGTGATTCTAAAATACAACACAAGACCGGGTCGAAGGATGAAATGCTGGCAGGCATCATCGTCTATTTCAAGGAAAAGGGCTGGATGGAGACAGGGCCAGTTGGGCAGGCGGTGTGGTGGACTGAGGGCGAGGAGAAACATGCTTGTGACGCATGGATTTCATGGACACTTGACTGACACAATCAAAAAGCAGGTGCAGGACACGAATGGCGGCCTCGTCATCCTATGGTTGTCCATGAACCATTTAAGGGTAACTTGAGTAAGAGATCAATCGAGCGGCTGCTGGCAGGAAATCATGCAGTCACACCAACTGGAAAAATTCAGAGGCCTGCAGTGAGAGCAGATCCTCCAGGCACAGACTGCACTGCACCCAACCAGTGTCATTAATGGCTTTAAAAAAATGTTGCTTATCAAACACTTTGGATGGCCGCGAGGACGATGTTCTGTGAGCGGGGCCCCCTTCAACAAGCAGATGGGCCTGACGGTAGTGACAGTGAGCACAGCAATGATACAGACACCTGTGGGGGATCACAGGTTATATAACAGGTGAGGAGCCAAAGTTACCAGTTGCCAAACCTATGGTAAAAAAAAAAAAAAAAAAAAAAAAACAGTGTTATTGTTGTCTCAAGTGTTGAGACTGTCATCGGGCATTTGTTGTTAAATGCACATTTAATGTGCTTGGTAAGTGATTCTCTGAGAATGACTGACACCTCTCATGTATTAGCACTGCACACTGTATCTGTGTGGGAAACTCTGCACATGGCATTGTTTCCATCTGTACATGTGTTAATGACATTCCTGTTCTACTACATGTGCTGCCAGCAGCCCACAAATGTGGGGAGAAGAAACATTAATGATAGCCATCAGACACAGATGGAGCACCAAATATTACTGTTACTTTCAATGAAGTTACTTTGACCCAGGGTTACTGTTATGAGAAATGAATATGAGAAACAAGACTCACCACTGAGAGACCCTTAGGAAACTGAGTCAATTGACTCAAAAGCTGACTCATGCCAGCAGATCTCACCTCTAAGCAGAATGTGTGCCAACCTCATGAGACATCTTGTGCAACAAAAAGGTCAAATATGTTTATGTTTCACTTCCCACAACCCAGAGCTGGAGAATCTCTCCCAGCAGAAACTGTGAAGTGCGTTGAGACAGGCGCGTAATCACAGCAGCTGCTGTGCCTGCTTCACCCTCTGCTATGAAGACTTAAAAGCATTTTAATTTCCTCCTGGCTATTTCATCATGAGGGCTGTTTTCTAAAGCACTGAACAATAAGTTGAAAGCCAAGTCCACCCCAAACCCAAAATAGTTCAGGACAGCTTTTCACTGTGCCCTTCCTCTCATCCTCTCTTCCACCAGCCCTGCTGCATCCCAGATTCAGTCTGAAAGTTTGATGCTGCTTGTCATTCATAATTTAAATCAGACGTGCATTGTGGTCTGGTTCCCCACTTCCACATCCTCCTCCCCTGGTTCACTACTCTCCTGAGATTCTCTCCCGTTTCTGTTTCTCAGTCCTTTTACTGTCACCTTCCAGCTCGTGTTCAGTGTGTCGTGATCATGTGATCAAGGGGCTTAATGATATAACTGTTATTTCATTTAATAAATCATTATAATGAAAGGTGTACTAACAGTGTGATATGAAAACTGGCAGAGTTTAGCTGATTTTAGCTGATAAAGATTAGCAGTTAACGTTTTGCTGGTTGAAAACTCATGTTGACTCATTTTACATGTTCACATTTAGCTAGTTACCCATACATTAACATATAATAATGTAACAGGCTAATGTGCAAGTTAATGTGATGGTTCTTGGCTCTGGAAGCCACATTAACTACTAATATTGAGATATTGATATTGAAGTAGTTAGCTTGTCATCCTTAGAGCAGATAAACTTACTGTTTAATCAGTTCTTCTTGCTCATTTGTTTTTAGTTTTGGAAATACAGGCTGCTGTGTATCACTCCTACTGGGGTCTCATGCTCACCTCTTCAGCATGTGGAGAAATCTAAAGCTTGATCTTCTGTGCCTGCTTATGGCTGATAATTTATCTCTAGACTATCACAGCTCTGGGAAGGGCCTTAGTGAATGGTCAATTGGTCACCTAATTGTTTTTGGAATGAGGGTATTTAAGAATGTAATCTGAAGCCCAAACTTTAAAAGGCCTCGTTTGTGTGCAGGTCTCCTTTTCAAGCACTTGATTAACTCTTGCTTTTGAGTTTACAGTTTTCTTTGCATAAAATACCCCAAAGGTTTATATCTAGGATTTATAGGACTAACCCTTAATGTAGACGGGCAGATGAGTGAATTAAAAGTCCTTTTATTTAATTCAAAATCTCTTGAGAGAGCCCAGGACCAGGAAACAAAACTAAAACAACTAAAAATCATCCAAAATGGAGAAACAAACTTCAGAAACAGAAACTCTAATCCAAAACTCAAAAGTCCTCACTTGTGGCAGAACAAAACAACACAGGAAATCCAAAGGGGAAACAGAAGGCAAATCAAGGAGGGCGAACAGGCAGGGAAACAGGTAAGACAACTAACAAAAGACTCCAGGACAGGAACAACAGGTGCAAACAGGGGCTGTGACACAGACAAACTAGCCAAGGAACAGGGGGAGCACCGAAACTTAAATACACAGGGGGGTAACTGACAACAGGTGACACAAATCAGGGCGGGGCAGACAACCAAAAAGGAGGGAAACAAGACAAAGAGAGGAAGGAGACTGAGGACTGATATACAAGGGCCAGGACTTCAAAATAAAACCGGAAATACTAAACAACTCTCAAGAAACCAAACGAGAGTAACATCACTTCAAACTCAAACAGAAACCTATTAAACCAAAACTCAAGAAACTGAACAAGAGTCTCAAAAGAAGAGTCCAGAAGAGGCTACAAACAGTTTAACATCTGACAGCAAAGTTCTACCACTTTCTCCTGTGAAGCTGTGAAGTTCATGACTGATAAATGACTGAAGGAAATGCCAAAGATCCATAATCGATCTTAAATGGCAAGAACACACATTCACTCATTTCTACAGAGCAAAATACCAGTGCAAGCATAACAGCACTATAGTCAGAGTGCTGTTCAGCCCAACATATTCCAGGCAGATCAGGCCCAGTGAACATAGTGTAAATGATGTGCTTCATTACAGACTTGGATTCCAGTATTTTCTGTAAAAATTAAGCAGTCATTCAGTTTCCTCCCTGTTGTGCCAGAGTTGGTCAGAAAGCTGAATAGAATCAATTCTCCCAGGCTGCAGGACTTTTGATCAAAGAGATGTTTGACCCAGTGAGATGATGAGAGGAAAAAAAACATCACTTTGGTCACACAGATCTCGTGTCGGTTACATAAACCATGTCGGAGCATTAAAACAGTTGCTGGCTTTTCAAGTCTGCTACAGAGGCTCAGCCCGTGTCTATGAAAGTGTGTGTGTGTGTCTGTCTCGGAAAACAGAATGGATATTGTTCAAGTCATGTATATCCAGACCCTCAGAGAAAACTTCCTGTGGGACTGGGTAAACAATGTATTTTCTGGCAGTGAAGTAACTGTGCATGATAAGGTCTATTAAAGCCCCATGCAAACTGTGTCAATGAGCTGCTAATTACGTCCTCGTACTTAAGAGACAGCGAGCTTACCTCCACTGCCTCTATTGTTCCAAATGTAATCTCAACAACACACATGCTGCAGAGGTAGGTGGCAACGGTAACGTGAACATACACAGGTGTTTGCTGATTGATAAAGGAACTCTTTCCTACTCTCTGCCACAGCTCGCTATGTCACCATGGTAACCACAGAAACAACAGCAATGAGGCAGCAGCTAATTTTACAGGTATCCGAGTTCACTGAATAAGATCAGTAACCAGATTTCCCCTCTACCCCCAGCTTATTTTGGAAGAATGGCTCACTGATTTAGACTGTAGAGTGACAGAGGATGCTGCTTTTTTTTGTTTTGGGTTTTTTTTGTTGTGTGTCTGTCAGAGCCAGAGCAGAGCGCAATGAGAAAGAGACAGGCAGACAGACAGACAGGCAGGCAGACAGACAGGCAGACAGGCAGACAGGCAGACAGGCAGACAGGCAGGAAGACAGGCAGACAGACAGGCAGAGTAGGGCTCCTTTTCACAGAACAAAATGTCTGAATTTAACAAATACGCGTCCTCATACGGTGACAGACTTTGGTTGGACTTATTTTAAACACAAGGACCCATTGCTCCATGTAATGATCTCTCTCTCTATCCATCTACCTCCCCTGCCTGAAGTCTTTTGTCATACATATGCACAGTTAGCCAAGAAACCCAGCTATACATATAGACAACAGCTTCCAGTGTTACAAGAATACAAAAAAATACCATTGACATTTGTAATTATTCTAATAACTAAACATGCAGCCTCTGAACAGAGCCTTTCTCTGCAGTGTTTCATGTGGCTCGCTTCATATGACCACATACAGGATGGTTAGGAAGTTAGTTTAACAATACTGTTGTTTGTTCAATAGTTCTGTTTTTAAACTGCCTTTAACAAACACAATTTCCCACAAGCCCTAGATGTTTGCAGGGTAAACATCATGGCTCAACACAGCAGAGAATTCAACTAGAAATCACCTTAACTGAGAACTTCTTCTGAAAGACTGACGCTCAGTCAGTGACAATGACAAGTGACAGTGACAAATATAGGGCTGGCTCTGCTGTTACGGTCCAGCTAAAAACTTGAGTTGTGTTTTAGGAAGGGAACCTAATTTGGGACAGAAGACAAAATTCTTCATTTGAAATGTAATGTTATATGGGTAAGGTTATGTTCTTGACTTACAAATGTTTCACCACTGCAACAGTATTTTTGGTGTCTATGATAAATAGTATTACAAACTTAACTGCAGTTTAGGATTTTTTTTTCCCCTCACCATTTCAAGGCATTGTGGGTGTGCAGGCATTTATCAATAAGAAGAATCTTCATTTTATTGCCTTGTGACTGATACAAAACCAGGATTTTTCTGTATCTAAATAGTATGTCACACAATAAGTTCAATTATAATAATTACCCACAACCCTGAGGCGATGGGTCTTCACTATCTGACAGCCATTTTCATCAAGGCTAGTCAACAGGATTATGATGTCTAATTTTGCCGAGCTGCATTTAACTCAGACCAAAGAAATTTTCTTTTTATTGTTTAAGAAGTATATGGATAATACTGCTCACATACTGCTTTGCTGAAAACAGGTGGTACATTTGGGTGTGTAGCTGTCATACTAGGACTATGTGCTGCCATTTGCAAGAAGATAAATGCTGTGCCTCACGCAGAGCCAGCTGTCACTGCACTGTCACTGCAGTCCACGCCTGTACAGCTGAATTCAGCATCTTCACTATGGATCTTACACGAAAACTATGTAGACTTGCAAACTGCATTAGAAGCCTCTGGAAAAGTTAGAGATTATCTCCTCAGGGGCCACACTGAAAACATTTGTGTTGAGCTGTTAATACTCTCTGAAGTGTTAAATTGGATCCCAGTGTTATACGGTGAATCATCCCTAGAGTATACACCATCAGGCGGGTTTTATCGAGGGCTGCAATTTTTAGGACTGTTATTTGCATTGCTCTAAGCAAACACAATCCATTCCAGTGTATTCCAATAGTGCACTCATACATTAATACCACTATTCTGATCTGGCTCAGACAGACTGGCAATAACGGCTTTGCTGAAGCAATATCGTGGATGCCAAGTGGCATAGAATTGAGATACCAAAATAGCCACTGAGGCACTCCTGCAACAGAGTCAGGCAAATAACAGTACAAGGCATAATCAGTTTGATAAAAGTTTTCCATTGTAACTTCAATGCAAGGCAAATCTGTGAATATCTACAACAATGAACACATCTGCATCAAGCCGCCACTAAGATGACAGAAAGATGAGGCCAGTGAGGAAATGTGTTAAGGTCCACGACCACCAATGGCTGCTACATGGATCCGAAAAAGAATCCAGAGTCCAATAGAGTCTTCTTTATTTTATTTCTTTCTTTACTTTATACCCGGTCACTTAGAACAATTTAGCAAGATATACCCACATCCAAAATGCTATGAGCCTGCTAGTTTAGATGATGCTAAACAAAGAATACAGTGGTACAGTAGAAGGCCCCACCAGCCACAGAGCTTCACTCAGTCAGCCAACTTCTCAAAAATTATAATTTAATATTTAGCAAATAAATTAGTTTTTATATTTAAGGATTTTAATATTAAGCAAAATTAAGGTATACAGTATGAAATTAACCACAAAATGAGTTTTATACTTTATTTTCTAATGGGCTTTCCATTCCAGCCACACAATACATACTAATTCAGCACCGGTTCATCCTGATCCCACCTCCATCTAATACAAATCAATGGGTGTAGTAAAGGCACAGAATACAGCCTCCTAAACCCAATAAAGCAATGGGATTCATGAATGCTTCACTGATTGAGACCTCACACAAGGGAGGCTGTCCCCATTTGTATTTTTCACATTATCAATAACTTACTGTTAGAGAAGACAGACTTTAACCAATCTATTCTATTCAATCATGATCAATATCCGTGTTATCAAAGCGAGGGGGGCACACTGTGCTACTTTATTCAGCTTCATCCTTCAGCCACAGCACTGTAGCCTAGGACATACTTACTCATTAACACAGTGTTAGCTATTGCTAGCTCAGCTGCACAACACATGGAGTGAATGTGGGAAAAAAAGGAGCAGTCAACAGTGAGATGGCATGGTGGGCTAAATTTGGCTGTGACCTCCTTTTGTATGCACAACAGCAGCACATCTTGAAGAATTAAGCAGAAAAGCAGAATCTAGTTGTTCATTAACTTAGCCAGCTAATTAGCCAAGTAATCAGTACCATTTCTAAATGAATTCATCACACCTTTAAATGTAGTAGCCTAAATAGTTTTGTTGAAAATCTAATTTCTTTCGTGCAGCAGTTCATTCGTGATCTTGGGTACGTACAGTATATTGGTGATTAAAAGTAAAAACTGTCATAAAAATAAATGTGTATATATGAAAGCTATTTCACAATGGCTACACGTCGCCATTGTACAGCACATGAATGGTTTTCTTCTGCTTGTGTCCTCATAATCATTGTCTTTGAAAATACATTTGCTATTTTGGCGGTCACTTTTTTGAAGTAAGAAGGTCAAAATTCTGAGTGGAGGTTTGTGGGTGTAATACCGGCATATAAACCATATACAGAGAGAAACCTACTATTTCTATAAAGTGAATGATTTATGAAGTAGATGGCTACTGCCATTCTACCTCTGTCTGCTCCAACTCTAAACTTATAACAGTAAAAACCTAGGCATGAATGACAGGAAACAGCTTGGCAGTGTGGCATCCTTTAGCAGCCAATATGAGCAGCAGGGAACTTGAAATAAAAAAGTCCTGCCTCTGAGAACTTCCTGAGGTACAGTGCTTTATAGTGAAATGTGAATGGGTCAGTCCTGGCTCAGTCATCTCATCCACCATAAAGTCTGAGTCACCGCTAGACAGGGATTCAATACTGGAACCAGTGACTGTAAACATGGGGTGGTGAATTTCAATAGCGATCAGGGTAACCAGTGTGAAAAAATCATTTAGTGCAACCGTACGCATGCACTGAGAGAGACACAAACGCACACATGCACACACACATACAAAATCAGATGCTATAGAGACCCATTCACACGTACAGCTGAGTCATATTATGACCGAAAAAGATAAAGGGTGGATGTTCAAAGCAGAGTCAGACGGAGAAGAGCAAAAGAGAGAGGTATAAAAGAAAGACTGAAAGCAAAATGCAAAGTAGTTGCAGTTTGCATAACAGAAAAAAAGATTAAGGGAGATAAAGAAACTAGGGAATATAAAGGAATAGAGACATTAATGGAGGATGTGACAAAGTAAAACACAGTAAGTAAAGAGGAAAGAAACAGAAAAAAAAACAGGGATGGCTCTTGTGAGAAAACAGATAGCAGAGGGAGAGGATGGTCACAGTCAATGGGAGACGCAAGAGCAAAGAAAAATTTGTTTGCATGGGAATTATACCAACGCACATTGTCAGCCAGGCACACTAAATGAAAGTGTTTCTTTCCAGCGCACATTTCCCATCAGTCCCACTAAGAGGAACAGCAGGCCCAGTCGGCGCTCATGCCCCTGAGGTTAACTGTCCAATCAGTCGCTCTACTAGCCGTCTCCACGGAGACGGCCCCAGTGACATCATGGTGGGGGGGTGGGGTGGGGGTGAAGGCTGGTAGAGTAACACAAACTGATAAGCTATCACATCACCAGTGTCGTGACCCCATGGGTTCATACAAGACTGTTAGTATTATGTCACTTGTTTCTCTTCAATCTGGACCATTTAATCTTCTGGATATAATCCTCTTTGTTCAGCCTTCACTTTCTTTTTCTCCCTCCCTTTAACAACCGATGCATAATAGCTGCTGGAAACCATGAAAATGACAGGAAGGGTCTTGTCAGAGCTTTAGACCCCAGATATATTAACGATGTTCGTACCCTACATTTACATGACAATGCAGTCCACACGAACTGGCTGACTGAACTGGAGTATATTAAAGGCTGCAGTCAGATCAAATAAGGTGATAGTCACAGCTAACCGGAATGGAAATCCATTTAATCAAGTCCACAATAAAAAAGTAACTGACAAGCTAACACCATAGCACACATCGCAGATGCAAACGGCTAGCTTGGCTAACTCTAAAGGATATGTGACCAGTAATGCTTGGCTAAGCATTCCCTCAGCAGTGAAGAGGGTTACAAATGGGCATTATCATTCATAACAGAAATCTAAGACTCGTCAGTTAATTCTACTGAAAACTTTAATCCAACCAATTCTGAAGTTCTGGGGTAAATTTAAAATTATTTTTCAAAATCTAGTAACAGCAAATCAGCTTTTATGTGCCATATTATTATTATTTCAAGAATTGTGAATACAGTAAGTACAGAGTAGGGGATTTTGATGTTGGAAAAATAAACTTTACCGTGCTCTGTGGTGGACAAGCTATGTAATGGAGACATTGTTGCTTAATAATGTACGTATTATTACGTATTTTTAGGATTTCTTTCCAGGAAACTCATATTTCAGTGCTGTGTTTACAACAAGCGACAGTTTGGCCCATGTCCCATCTGCTAACATGGAGGGGTGGTGTTTGTGACCTATACTGCAGCCAGCCACCAGGGAGTGATCAAGATGCTTTGGCTTCACTTATGAGGAGCTATGCCATCCATCATTATATACAGTCATTGATTACAGTGTAGTAAAGGTTGGACAGCTGTTTGACAATTGCTACACCTCCACCTTCCCACTAGATCTTCCAAAGTATCTTTCTACAAATACAGACATTTTTATGAGGGAGCCCTGAGCAGGACAGTCTATAGCTATACCCACTCATCTATACCCATTCATCCACCCTCACTGACTCTACGACCTATACCTAAGTCCTCTCTCATTAACCCTGCCTCCTGTCTGTGTAAGATGTCAGTTTTCCTGTCAGGACAATGTTTCCAACACCAGTGTCATCCATCACCATCAACTCTGAAAACTCCAGTAGTGATGTTTCTCACTAACCTGCACTAACAGCATGACCTTTTCCTCATTAGAGAAAGCTCTGACACATGTTCTAACTAATACCCAGAGGTACCAGTCTGAGGAGACCTTGCAACAGGGCTCATCTCAGTCCAGCTCTGCTAATATGGTACAATTTAGTACAAGAGCTAATACTGTGGGCAAAAAAAAGGAAAAATGACCTTCACTTAAAAGGTTATCTAACTTCAGAGATGGAGTTATTAATGGTCAAATCCCATTATTCATTTTGGAGAAACATCCCATATTAAAACAAATTATGTCCCTTAATATTTTAGTATATTCAAATCCTACAACATATGCAAAAAGCTCTGGAGTCTTTTTCAGAGATGGCTTCAAAATAAGGTCTACATTCTTAATTCATTCTGTTGATTAGTTACAACAAAGTCACAAAGTTAACTTCTTTTGGCAAATACTTTAATTTGTTATCCAGTAATCAAGATTCACAGATGGAGTACAAACAGACAAACTGTCGTAGACAAACTCTTCTCTTTTTCACACACATACACAGCCACTCCAACGAATCCAACTGATATTCCACACTTAAATTTGCAATTCTTATCATTTTCATGAAATTTTTTAAATAGAATTTATGATTCGCATTGTTTTCAGCAGTAGTTATTCAAAGTGTTTGCTTTCAATAATTATCTCTCGCAATGATAAAAATGTTCATTATTAGAGTTCACCATTCCTGAGTTAGAATCAAACTGCCCGCCCACAGTAGGCTCAAGGGATTCACAGTAAACAACACACGCATGTAATCCAGTGTTATAGTTTGTATTTTCATCTCTCTGATATCAGTCTGTTCACTGTTCACTCTCCTACAGTCATAAAGCTTATACAGCCAAGAGCTGCATTAAGCTAATGCACATGAAAACCCAACATTTTCTTCTGTTCCTAGTTCACAGTCAGAATTCAGCTGACAAAGTAGCTGCTCTTGTGGCATTTTTGCTGCACCTCGAATTCTGGGACCTGTAGTTTAATAACTGCACCTGCAGAGACCAACAGAGTTACAATCAACTAGGACTGCAAAGGATTATAACTTACATAGCTAACCTAGCTGAATACTGAGTGTCAGTTTAAAATAGAGGTATAGCAGCTTTTAGGTTTGTCACTTTGTATTTAAAATGTCTAAAACTTAAATATCTAGCTTGTAATCATCTTAATATGTCCAACAGGGTGTGTCTTTTACTTCAGCTGGGGGAGTAAAGTAGCAAACTATGCTTAAACAATAATGACACCAAATCAATCAATCATTGGAAAAGTAAGAAAGTATTTTAGATTTGAGATGATAGATGAAAAAACGATAAATGTGAACCTGTTTGCTGACCTTAAAAAATGTGAGTGCCTTACGCTAACATTAGCTCAAGTAAAGCAGCACAGGGGCCACAACAGAAAAACTCTACAGTGAAGTTTAGGATGAGGCTTCTCTGGGTTATGATTAAATGAATTGAATGAGTTACATGTCTTTGAACCGATTTCAACTTGATGTTTTGTTTTTGTTTTTTTTTAAGTGACAGCTATAGAGGCTTTTCGTGTTCCAGACTGATGTTTGATTTAGCACCATCAAAGCAACATGTGCATGTTACGCCAGTCTGTCATGTACTGAGTCCATCTGTTTGTTTGGTAATGCCAGCTTTGAGTTTTAATCTACAGCAAGGCTGGGGTCATAGTTCTCTTTCTCTCTCCCTCTAACACACACACACACACACACACACACACACACACACACACACACACGGCTGGAGATAATTCCAATGCTTGACTGGTTTAATTGGAACAGAGGGGATGCTGGGTAAGTTTAAGTTTTCCTTCAAATCCCTCGAGTTGGAGGGTACACTGTCTCCACCCTGCAGCTACGTATTTTACAATTCTCACAATGAATATATGCAGTACAGCATTTCTGTGTAGAGCAAAGTGAAAATATTCATTTGAATTCAAGAAGGTGTTCACACCCTTTTACCACCGCTCCTCAACTGCCTCTGTGTAAAACTGAAATGATCTTGAACTGATGGGCAGACTTTCATTATTTATTTTATTTGAATGGTCTCACCCTGCAGTAATATTGAGTGATGTGCCACCCTGCAGAGAGGAGAGAGAGTGAAGCCCTCAGCTCAAACTGCATCTGAAGTTTTCTGAGAACTCAGCGGTGTACTGGTCTATTCCATGGAGGTGCTGACTTGAGAGACGCGAGAACGTCACTCCGAAATGAGAAATCAGGAGCGAAATAGAAGACAACTACCTCAACTAAACAAACAAGGGAAATCATGAAGTAGGTCAGATTGGTGAAAAAAAAAAAAAAGGATTTAAAAAAGGATGGAGGAAATGGGGGAGGATGGATTGAGATGCGAACAGTGGGAGAGCGGATGTGTCTCGTCATAGAGAGCAGCCCTGTTGTAAACATAAACAGAGATATATCAGCAGATTTAGGAGATGCCACTGATGGCTGTGTTTCCTCCTCTGAGAGAGGCTGCCTGGAAACAAGACATCAACAACTAACGGACGCGTAAACGAGAAAGGTAACTGGATCTTTAACAGAAAGTCAGAATAGGTACTGAAGACGTGGCAACTGAAACTGGAATGTGGACAACTGAGAGCTGTGCAAGACAAATCCAGATAGTTGCTTCAGAAACTCATTTCTGCTTTATTAGACAAGATGCTGTGAAGAAAGACCGGGCAGATGGCAGCATGGGTAGAACCTTTGTTCACTGACTCCACAGCGCGTCCCCACCAAATTAATGCTCACACACCTTTTTGTATATCACAGGCTGCACTCCACTCTGCCGTGTGTGCCACATGTGTCGCACCAAGGGTGGAGAAAACCAATTAAATGGAGTGAAAGGCTGTCAGCTGATGGTCAAACAACAGCAGCCAGTGTGAGTGAATACTGCTCAGTGAGACGGGGTTGCACTAAGATATAACAGACAAGGTAAAATATTAAATATAAAATAAAATTATACAAGATGAGATACAAGGTTGTATCACAAAGTTGACAGCTCTGCACAAGCTCTAGCAGCTTAAGCTAACGTCAGGTTACAGGTTACTACAGGACAGACAACCACAGCTAAATGAAGACTGACTGAGACTCCACACCCCCTGACACAGACAATCCCACCAGTATGATCGTCCCATCAGTACCTGTAACATATATGTTCATTAATGGGCTCTATTGGAACAATTATAAAATTTCTATCTTTCTGAGTCGGTGGAGTGAGCCTGGAACACACACACACAGCACGCTCTCATGCTCACCCTGAATGAGAGACACACAAAGAAGGGCTGGTAAAAACTTTACTGGATTTTTTGATGGTCCACTAACCCACTGGGATTTGGCCCAGTGTTCTCAATGGCCATCTCCATGAGAGATCAATTTATACCTGGGTGGTGTGCGCATGTAGGTAGGCCAATAGTTAGAGTGACCCTCAGTAAGTAATAAAAATCAGTCTAACTTAATATTAGCTAGTTAAATCTATCTTTCTCTCTCTTCTCTTTCTTTCATTTCTCTCAGCCTTTAATCACGGCTGGGTGTCGCCACGTCTCCACTTCCTGTATCTGTCATTTTCAATTAAAAACCCTCTTCAGAGTTGCAATGTCCTGTCATTGCAGCAGCAATCATTTTGGAGCAGTGGGCCACTGCAAAGTTACAAAGTAGCATGCAGGAACCACAGACCTGGACTCTAGTATACAGAGATATGCAGATCCACATTTCTCTGTGTTCCATTTAAATGTCATATTGCAAGTATAATCACAACTGGTATATATCCCATAACCAGGATCAAAAACTTCCCAGGACATTTTTAAGAGTACCTGATACCTGATGAATACAACTCCAAAAATAACACCTGCAATGATCAGCAGACCTCCAGGGCAGATATAGATAAGGTACTGTATACTGGTGTGTATACAGGATGCTTGTGCAGGATTCATGGCCAACAGCAGTCCTGAGTCATGGTGGAGCAGAAACATTAAGAGGCTGTCACAGCAGGACAAGACACAGCAGCTTTTCTAGCAGCTTTTACAGTCCTCAGCTTTCTTTGTAAATCTCCTCCTCTGTCCGCTCTCCCTCATTGTATAGCTTTTTTTCTTTTCCACACTGCTGCTCTGTCCATATCTGTCTATCTGCCACAGCGCATTGCTCTCCCCTTTTTCTCTGTTCCTTTGGAGCATGAGCAACAACGGGGCATCTGGGGACTTGCTGTGCCATTCAGCTAAATCTCCCCACCCATCCCAGCAGTTTCCCAGCAGACGCTGCTTTCTTCCTTAAATAGATAGGATGTAAGGCCGAATTAAGAGAAGAAGCAACAGAAGGAGGGAGGGAGAGTAGATGATGGAGGGGAGAGAATAAACAGGGGAAAAGCCAGTGAGGGTGAGTGATAAGACAAAAAAGAAAGAGAGCTGGAGGAAAAAAAACACAGAGGAATGAGTGGGCTAAAAGATAGTAAAAACAGATAGATGGGAAAAATGCAAAAATATATCTGGCTGGCATACTTATGTTGACTAATGTGCACTGTGGCAGCAAAAGCACAATACAACAAAGAAACTAATGGGAAGTGAGAAAAGGATGGCAGTGTTCAGAGAAGAGAGAGGATGGAGAACAAGGAGGGAAACAAGGACACGATACTGTGATAGGTGATGAAAAACAGAAGCAAAGGGGTGATTAAGTTAGTCTTAGACTCGTCCCTGTAGGCTTGTTATCTAAATATGGAGCTACGATGGCATGAATGTCAATGTAAAACATCAATAATATCTGCTATGCTTAATTTAACCAAGCAAGATGAAGGAAAGAAGTGTGAGAGTGAGAGCTCAGGGAGTGTAAGGAGAGTTTCATGATTGTTGTAAAACAAATTATTACAGCAACCCTGTAAACATTTGCTTATTAAGTGTGACCTAGTTGTCTGTCTTAACCAAGAAGAAATGGAGATTAAATCATTATGAGCTGGTATGATATGAATCAGGGAACTGCATAAAGCCTTTTCCATGTGCTTACTGTGATAGTACAGTTCTTCTTCTTATGATTTCTCCTGTTGATGCTTCTAATGTTAATGGCCCAGATCCCTGCTGTGAAAACCAAACATGTTCCAATAATCTTAATGAAAGGACTGAAACAGACTTGGTCAACTGCTGGCAATCAAATCGTAACTCAGCCTAACAAGCATCATGTCTGTCAGCCCTTTATGGTCAGTATCAGTTGCTCCGTGTCTTGGTATCTCTACTAAATTGAACTGAAGGGAGATGCTATTGTTTTATTGCAATATTTTGTTTCTGATCAATCACCATGCTCCTTTATAAAATAGGAAAAAAAGCTATTTTACAAACTGCTGTGCTTTATAAAGTCAATCTGCTAGACTGTACATTTTTAAACCTGGAGGTCACAGTCATTACTGAATGAACTTTTAAACTGTTCCTCTGAGAAAGCAAGAACACATTTTGACTTGGTTTACACTTGGAAATGGACCTGATAGCTAAAGCGGTTATGTTGGTTATAGAGGTGGTTATAAAATAATACAACTACGTATAGACTCATACAGACTGTGATTCTAGCAGCTCTGCGAGGCTATATTTAGACACAGCTGTGATTTGAGCTTAATGATGACATCAGAGTGCTAACATGCTCAGACTGCCAATGCTAACATGCTGATTTTGATATTTTATTCTTAGGTTAGCATGTTAGCATTCTGTGCAACAAGACCGTCCTCCTGTGTATAGAGGAGGAGGTCAGGGTGGATGGATAGGTTGACAAAGCTGAAGACTTGTACTAAGGAGACCACAGTTTGTTTCCAGTGTAAAACTCATAGCCAACATCATTCATTTTATCCATGACCATTACACAACCTGAACCTCAAGGGTTTGTTTTTACTGTAACCATAACAAGTTCACCTTACCTTAAGGAAGTACTAATTTAAGGGAAAACCACGATCTTTCCCTAAACGTCACACAGTAGTTTTAGTACGTGAAGCTAAGCAAACGGTGATCATTCCATAACCTCCTATGGGTCGTATCTGAGGGTAGAGACTATTAACATATGTGGTTGTTTAGGTTGGAGGACTTGTTGTATGTAACATTTTCTAACTGGCACTAAACAAGGTACAGCTGGGGTGATGGGATGATGCTGTAAATGTCAATAGTTTTCCAGATATTTGGTCTTAAACCAAAGAGCTGGACAAAATTTTGACGTGCCACAATTAGGAGGATCAGTACAGTCATTAGGATTCACCATCTATGAACCAGCAGATAGACCAACACTGCCGGCCCTAGCCCCACGCTGCTAGGGTGAGGAGCTCCCCCTGAAATTAAGAATGAAGCAAAGTTTACTTCTTAGGAAATATCTGAAATTTTCTGTTTGGCACAGTTGACAATTTTCAAGATTTTAATCTTGGAGTAATGAGCACAGCCCAAAACATGGGTGTAATGTTTGGAGAAAACACACACCTTCTGTGACCAAACCATTGCAAAAAAGTGTCACAAGGGCACAGGTGTATTCATAAAAGCAGTCCAACAATCGAGGCCTACACTCTGCCCAAACACCAGCTGTTGGACCTTGACCTTCTTTCCCAGCCTCTCTCTCTTTGTGGCCCTCCATATTAAACCTACAGGGTCCTGGTGGTCTTTAGAGGCCGTCGGTCAGCTCCAACATGGCTGCAGGCGAGCAGAAAAGAACAGGACCTCAGGGGCCAGTAATAAAACATAAAGGAGGAGAGGAGCATAATGAGTAAGAGAGCAAAATAAGGAGAGAGAGAGAAAGGGAGAGAGAGGCACAGTAACACAGATGGGAAACAGATCCCACATGAGGGTTAACAAAACTGATGAAACCAGCACTTTGCTCGATGCATACAGAAAGGCTCTGAGGCTGAATGCCAAAGAGATTTTCTCCTCACAGTTCTTTTCAGAGTATCAATTAATCTCTAATGAATTATTCTATCCGCATTACAATCATTACACTCACAGACAGCAAGTTCTCCATCGACAGATGTGACAGGTCAAGTGGACAATATTTCACTATTTTCATTCATTTTATACACCAATCAATGAGTGCATTAATCACAGTAATCATTTGCAGCCATAGTTGGTGTGTATAGTTTGTATAATCAAAAAGACATTCTCATGATAAATCTGAGTTTTCTCTCCAGTCTCCAGGCCAGATTTTCACACGCCTCTTCGGCCATATCTAGTATTGAAGCCAGTGTTTCTGCTGGCAGCAATCACGCGAAACGATCAAACAGCAATCAGTTTCCATGAGCTGATGTATCCCCGTGCCTCTGGCAAACTTGAAATAATACCCACTACTCCATGTGGCAGCAGTCACACAAAGCAATCACACAGCGGCTTGTTTCCCTCCAGTCAGAGTCTGTGCTTCTGGCAAATACAAAAGTGGAAGCAATCATACAAAATAATCAAACAGCGATGTCTCTGCTGAGCTGGATTCTCTCGCTACTGAACTAATACTTTAAGCCATTACAGTAATTATTTAATTAAACCTTCCCTCCTTCCTCTCAACTGCTCCAGCAATGATTTGACTGCAATGAATTGACAAAAACATGTTTTTCCACTCATGTCATCCTGACAGCTATTTTCTTTGAAATATATCACTGTTGTCATCTGAAGCTTGACAACATATGACATGTGTGGAAGCAAAGCTTGATGTTATAATCCCTATATTGCTCATTTCATTATGTTTTCTGCATCTTTGGTGCCAAGTGTTAATAGTGCTAGGTGTTACTGTAGTGTTTGCTGCAGTGCAAGCAGGATCCATCTCACACGTGACAGTTGCGTTCAGGACACACTACAAGATTTTTTTTTTGCCAGATTTTACTCACGATTCCCTCAGTTGCAACAGCCAATGAAAAAGAGAGGGTGGGACAAAGGAAATAGCGTCAGAAGACAACAGGAAGTAGTGGGAATATCAAAACAAAGATGGCGGACAGCGAGAGAGGGAGAGTGGCGACAAAACAAACTGAAAACCCATGTTTGTTTACTTCTTCTTCAAGTTTGAGCACACCACTGACTTACACCAGGTCCAGGCAAAAAAACGTATTTGCTGAAAGTGAAGAATAAGATTTCTAAAGCATCTCATTCCAAACTGCGGTAAAGTGCAGCAGTAACCTTTAAGGGCAACTGTTAAGTTATGATGTGATTAACCACATGTACACTCATCATGACCAATGATACAGAATACTGTACAATGATTCCAAAACATGAACGGGATCATGGCATCGTAAGATAAAAAAAAAAAAAAAAAAAAAACACTGATTACAAATTCCTGTGAGATTGATCTTTAGTGAATTTATTGTCACAATAACAGGCCAACTGCACATGACTAACACCAGCCTGAGACAGGCTATAGTAACACCTAAAAACAACATGCTGCTGCTGAGAGTGTGAGAAAGTTGAAACATATCTTATTGTGTTGGAAAACAGTTCAAACATTCAGCTTCTGCCTCTCCCACTGATACTAGCATAAACAAAATGACTTTCCACGATTACTGTGTCCTGCAAAACAAAATTATTGTGACAACATCCCTTTCCTATAATTAACAGTGTTAAAAAAATATCCAAATCAATTCAAATGAGCAGGTGTGGTTAACAACAACAATTAACAAACACACAATCTCTTTAAATGTCCCAGTAAGCCAAGTCAGTGAGCCAAACACAATACCAGAACCCTGGAACCAGCTGAGACGAATGGGATGCAGCCATTATTAAGGTTATTGATTACTTTAATCCCTGAGTGATACCAAGATATATCTTACACATAACGCCCAGCCCAGCCGCACAGTTTGCTGCACTGAGCTGGGAATGAGCCGTGGACTTAAATAAACCCATATCCACAACCTTCATGTGTATTATTCAAAACTCACTGCTGCTGCTGTTGTTGATGCCGGAAACAAAGCATTCGTTTAATCCCCAGAGGACGTACCTTTGTTCCCAATATATCACTGGCACATAAAACAATTACACGCCGACATATTTCCCACAACTCCACTGTCCTCCACCATCTCGGTCATTGTGATCCCAACGCCCCCACCTCAGCTGTACCAGGTCAATGGGCCTAATGAGGGGAATCCTATAAACTGTAAATTGTAATTACATAATAAGGCAGCTGCTGTCTCACACAGAGAACACACACACCCCTGTTGAGCCACTGTGTGTCCTTAAGAGAATCCTGGTTCCACACACTATAATACGAGCTGTTTTAATTAACATGGCAGCAGTCCACTGACATGTGGACCAGCCTCAAGGAGAAACAGGCTCAGGGTGAAATCCACATTAGGAGACATGGAAATGAGGTGGTTCTCTCCTCCTTACTTGACCTTATCTCATTATGACTAAAATATGAGGATTAAAGGAACAGTTTGTTTTATTTGCTTTCTTGCCAAGAGTTAGGTGAGAAGATGGATACCACTCGCATGTCTGCATGCTAAATATGAAGCTACAGCCAATAGCCAGTTAGTTTAGCTTAGCATAGAGACAGTGGGCAGGGGGAAACAGCTAGCTTGGCTCTGCCCAAAGCTAGTGAAATCCACCTATCAGCAGCTCTAAAGCTTATTAACATGTTATGTTTTTTTGTTTATTCCAAACAAAAACCAAAGTGTAAAGACAACAATTTGCAATTTTACTGGAGGTACTGTGCATAACTATTTCGCTACTGAGCTAACGTGCTAGCTTGTTTTGGCTGCTGGCAACTATCGGCCTGGTGAGCTATTGTAGTGTTTTCTAATCATGTAATTTTATTAGTGGTTACCTTAAAGAAAGTATTAAAATGAATACATTTTGGTAGGATCCTTCTGAGGAAGATGATGTGTGATGTTTTTCTTTTCTTTTTTTTTTATCTTTGGACATAGCCAGGCTAGCTTGCCTGTGGTCCATATGCTAAGCTAACTGGCTAATGGTGGTAGCTTCATATTTGCTGTATAGACATGAGAACAGTATGAAACCTCTCCTGTAATTCTTGGCAAGAAAGCGAATAAGCATGTTTTAGAAAAGGTAGAACTGCTCTTTTTGAAACACACTGACTCAATTTTCTGCCTGCTTGAGCTGCTTAATAGTTATTTTCTCTACATGCACCATCCTGCTTTTATTAGACTCTCCATTTCTCTCTCTTTCCCTCCCTCAGACATCTCATCCAGGCCTGAAAGTCCCCTGCGTTGGCAGGCTGAATCTCCAAACTGTCCACTGTAAGCATCGCACTTAATCCTCTGATGGGAATATTGGCTCAGTTCCACACTCATCTGTCCAGCTTAATGTCTGTAGCTGGCTAGTGTGTGTGTCTGTGTGTGTCTGTGTGGCAGTGCCCATATCTGTCCCACACAAACCACCTTAATCACAGCTAAAGACATTTTAGACCGTACACTCATACTCTTCCTCTGTCCTGCAGAGGCCAGAAGCATCATTTATCAAAGCATGCATGGTGTGCATGCACATCTTCATGCAGTGAACAGTGATAAATCTCAGCTCTCACCTTTTCTACATCCATCTGCTCAGGCTCATTTACACTTAGACACACCACAGAATGCCATGAGTGTATGGTCAATACATTCCATTGAAACACCTAGCAGCAACATAATGAACAGTGAGAGTCAGATACTGCAGTGTCACAAGAGCAGAATGAATGAATTTGCAGAGTGTGGAATAAAAGTGTTACCGGTGTTACTGTGTTTTAAATTGTGCTCTGCGACATTTTCCACCATTTCCACAATGCATTTGCTGTCTTAAAACTACTCCTTATGTGTGGTTACATTGTGTCTCATGTGGTTTGAACAATTTGTGAAGTTCTCCCAACTGAGCGTAAATTGTGTAAATGTTGTTAAGCCCCGTTGATACAAGCCAAAATGAATGCTGCATAATGTCAGGCAGTCTCTGTATTGAAGTTTCATTGCTGAGAAGCCTCGACAACCATGGCATCAAATGAAGTTCAGCTAAACCAAACTGTTTTATGTGATTCTTCTCCAAATGAGTTGTCTAAAACTAGAAATGAAGATACAGAATTAGGGGAAGTATAAAATGATTTAACTTCATGTGACAGTCAAAGTATTCCTAGCTTAGTTAAATGAATGGTCCCTGTAACCAACCAGATTCTCTGAATCTCCTGTATGGGGCCACCAGAACTCAGTCACATGGTAAAAGACGAGATGAAACAGAGACATGAATGGCATCATTTCATTATGAAAGAAACAATTATCTTCTTCTTCAAATAAACAACCACAAACAAGTGAGGGTTGGTTGATTATCATGGCCAGGAGGCCTCTCAGTGTACACACACTCTCACTATTAAGAAGAAACCGATCAATCAGACTCTACGTGTAGAAATGAGTGTGCACATGGATTAGGCACTAAACTGTGCATGCACACAGATGATAAACGAGGCCCCAGGTTTTCATCAGCTGTTCTCAGGTGATGCTTTTATCCAGCACAAATTACAGCAAGTTCAACAGGAGGACAAGCCTCGATTCCTTGATCCCTAACATCACAAGCAACAAATGACAGGTAATTTAAGGATAAGAGCCACAGCGATTTCACTAAATCACAATGAAATGACCAGAAAATGATGGTATGAGGGAAAGGACAAGAAAACAGGCAAAACAGGCAGAGCAGACATGACCTGCAGCGGTGCACCCTGGGAAACGGCTTCATCAAAAATAAATTTCTGTTTTTGTCATCTGGAGATCGTCTGGCTTCAGGATTGTGTGTCCCCCCCTGTGGGCTCTGACCCATGGTTTGAACTTTAGAATAAATTTAGCTGTAAAGTGGGCGGCTGAATAGTTGGTACAGCACAAGTCAAATGTAAGACTGGAAAAAAAAAAAAAAATTCAATAAACACTAACAAGAGGAAATGTTTTTTTTTCATCCTCCAGACACAGCAGCTGCTAATAACAACTATTCATGGACGAGCCAATCAATTTGCTAAGCTTATATCATTTGGAAAATTGTGCATTTTAATTTATCCATTTATATCGAACAAGCCCCTGAGCCAAATACAACACCAGTAGCTAATTTCACACTCGTATAGTTTCATACTCTGAATGTCCCCTCACTCCTTCTGCACGGATGGTAGCAAAGAGGCAGAGCCCGCTCCGTCAGAGCAGACCACAGCCCTCCCGGTGAGACCTGATTGAAGGTGGCATTTTGCTGGCACAATGAGAGCTGCCACAGCACTATGCTTCTCTGCTGGATCCAGAGAGACAGGCCCAGACGCCGCATGTCAGCTGTAATCCTCATTATGCAAATGAACTCACACCAAGTTAGGAGCTAACATCACAGGTCAGATGGGAAAAGTAGGACCAGCACAAAGAGGAGGAGGAAGACAGAGGAGAGGAGAGGCGTGATGGAAGCTACTGAACCAGTCTGAAGCTGTTAGAGGAACAAACTACCTCTTTAGAAGAGCAGGCAGCAGCATGAGCAGGGAGAGCTTTAAAGTGAGTGTGTGAGGAGCAGCAAACTCATCTCATGCCCAGGAGGAGGACAAAGGAGGACACCTCTCTGTAGCCTAACTGAAGACACACACTCAGCTCTGTAAAAAGCAAGGAGAAACTTGAGGTTGCTCTGAAAACTGAATAAATCTGAGCCTGCTGGAGGCGGACAGGTACAACCAGATGCTGGGCAGTGCAGCAGATGGCACAGGCTTGTCTGGAAAAGACGCATCTCACTAAGCAGCTGGGAGGATTCGCCCTGCAACCCCTGAAATCCCGGGAACCTGCACCAAAAATCACGCAACACATCAAAAGCTTTGAACTCCACCAAATGGCACCACAGCATCGCTTCACTAAATGTTATTTCTCATCCAAACTCGCTCATGACGACTACATGACAAGTGGTGATACATCAAAGTCCCACTCCTACACACTAACCTGTGACCGGATTATTTTGGATATGGCGTCCAGAGACATTCCTGCCGTCCACCTCTCTTCGTCCACCATTTTATGGCTACAACTGCATCATTAAACGTGGACTTCTTTAAACTTAAACATAAAGAGTGTCCGCACCTGTTCATACTGTTCCGATGCCCACGGCTCCCCAACGCCCAACAACAGCGAGGGCATCTCGTCCAACAGAGCACATGTGCGCGGAGATGAAGCGCGACGCTGCACCAGCTCTCCAGTCTTATGTCTTTCTATCAGTGCCAGGGCGCGATGTACCTGCTTTAAAAAGTCTGCAGGCGTGTCTGTGCGTCAGCTGACTACATGAGATAAAAGCTGAGAGGTGGAAAGTTTGGTGACAACAGTCCATACCTTTCTGTCCGGTAGGTGGACGGTCTCATAGGTGCCTAGGAGCTCGCCAGAGCTGGAAACAGCATGTTATCAGAAGAGGACAAAGACGGGAGGACAGCTCCTGCTGTGAACCTGTTCGGTGACACAATCCAGCGAAAGCCACAGTTACCATCGTCCTCCCTCCACTGACTCGACACTTCCCCCCCTCCTGCCTCCGTTTTTCCCGTCCCTCTCCTCCCGTCTCCTCCCCTCTCTCACTAGTGCGCATTTACGCAATCCCCAAAACACCGCCAATTCGTGCGCTCAGTGTGCCAGCTGTCCCTCCACCATCCCCGAGTGACAACACCCGACTCATCGCCCCTGTAACTGGGACACTGATTACCGCTTGTCTGTGGAGCCGCTGGTTTCAGGCTTTCCGCCCCTCACCAGCACTATCAGGTAACTCCAGACTCACCTGAGGGGAAGGCTGCTGCTGGCTCTGAAGGTGAGGGCGCTCCAGAAGCTGCACTGCTGCCCTCATGTGGAGCAACAGTCAGTTTAAATGCTTTTCAGTGCAACGCATTTACACTGCAATTTAATACAAATCACACTAGAACACTATTTTTCTATCCTGCTTTCTAGAAACACAGCTATTAAAATATAACGTTTTAACAGCCAGTACACAGACACATAGAAAGGTTTAACTAGTGTTGGCTACATTAGGATGATCAGGAATGGAAGAAGTGCAAAGATCTTTTATTTAAGTAACAAGTGTCAAACTCTCTGATATACTTGTAGGTTACCAGCAGAGATACCACTACTACTTTAATAAGTGCATCTTTTCAAACTCCATTTGGATGATAAAGAGCAATATTTTGTTCCCAAGCTTTGCACTTAAAAACAAACAAACAAAAAACAGTGTCTTTAAACAACAGCACAAAAAAACTGATTTGCTGTGGTAGGGACCAATAAAGACCTGTATAAAAAGCACTATATAAATGCAGACGCAGCTCAGGTAAAGAAGAGGGAGAGCAGCCATAATTCAATGTCTAAGTGGGGAAAGCCAAGAAATTATAACATCATAAAAGCAAGTACACAAGAGTGTAAGTGATGTGAGCACCGATTCCTGTAGTGAGTCTATGAGGAATTTATCATATATATGACTCTGTGACATCACTATGGATATTAAACATTGATTGATCAGAGAAACCCAGAACAGAATTAAACGAGCAGAAGAGAATACACCACAGGAACAGATGAGTTTAGAAGATTTCTACTTTTTATTATCACAGTTCCACAAAAAGAAACTTCCTACTCTAGTTCCCTCTCTAGTCATCTGAACTGACACCATCAGTGTGTCAGTAGCAGCAGGGCTGATGATGAATGTGGATGTGTAGAAGAGAAATATCACAAATGTTTTCAGTGTTCGAAGCCGATCAACTAATTTACTTGATTAATTTCCAAACTTTGCCCTTTACACTTTGTACCTTCTGTCATTAATCCCCAGTGGACCAGATCACACCCACCCACACACTAACCTATCAATCAATATCTAATCGATCATCTATAAATGAGCTCTATCTGGAAATCTGTAATAAAGACGTGTTGGATCGACACTGATCTTTTTCTCACGTCATTCATGGTGTGAGGACAATGAGGATCGAATCAAATGAACTTCACTCTCTTTATCTGTAATACACTATGACACCACTCATGTGTTTAGGTTTTCATTATGCAAAACACTGAACAGTTTAACAAAGAACTCAAACGGTTTATTTAACAGTGAATGGTAAAGATCTGACATCAGAAAAAAATAAACAGATGAAACAGTTCAAGTTTTGATGTGATGTGCATTCAAAGTCATGGCAGCATCAGAATCGAACCATGTGGTCTGAGTGCTCAGCATTACAGTGTCTTAGAACCAAGTTTTCATGGGAGGGTTTGAGTGTGCAACAGTCTGAATGCAAAGAGCTAAACTTACTTGTTTTTTTTTTTTTTTACCTTACCACACATGCTGTCCTGACATACACAGTGCAAATCCCTAAGTCACATACTCTTCAGAATAAAGCCACCGTGTATTAGTTTAGTTATTAAGCACTTTGCCTCACTTTTCAGAAACAGTATTACAGTAGAGTGCTGTATTTTAGATGATCAAACTTATACAAGTAATCAAAATCTCTAAGATCTGCTGTCGTGAATAATACCTGTCCAATCCAAGATACAGAACAGAAAAAAATGATGCAGTGAAGTAATTATTTTGCCTTCTTTGAATGTAGGATTTACTATAGAGTAAAATCTTCACTTCACCATCTATATTTACAGTAATATATCAAATCCTGATAAGTTTTCAAATGTCCTTCTTATTATTCACCATTTCCACTGACGTCTGTAAAACTGCACCTTCTCTTGATTAGTGTTGTGTGTATGATCTTGAATTCTGATGCTGCCTCTGTTTGGATGAGAAATCATGTAGCTACTGTTTGACAGAAATATCTGATTAATGAGCATTTCATTAAAATTCTGTGATAAACATAGACAATGCTGTGATGCTCTGATAAACTGGCTGCATAATGTACTGCCTAAATTGGTTCAGATATTTTAATTTTGTGTCTTAATGAGAGATTTTGAAGAAGAATTAGAAGTAGAGCATTTTCTGTTTTGAGAGTTTTGCAAATTAAAACTCATCAGTAGTAAAATACTGTAATGCTACCACCATCAGCAAAGCTTTGGCTTTATATTTTTCACTTGCATTTAATCTTCTGCATGGAGATCCACGCTCTATATCTACTGAACACTAACACTGGTATCATCGCTGCACTGTCTTCAGTGGTCTGCAGGAATCCTGATTAGATTACTGGTAGTTTGCATTCAGCTGTTTCTCTACAACTGACCTGAGGAACACAAAGCAATTAAAAATCTCCCTGGAAGATGAACAATAAATATTTCCTCAAACCCTCAAAGCAAAAACTAACACAATTTCTACACACATTCAACTTAGTAAATGTTCCACACATGGGAGCTTTCAAATTATATAAAACAAAGCTGCAGTAAATAATTCAGTGCAAACACATCCCAAACTCATGTTCAACCTAATTAGGTGTCAGTGCCTCCCAGAGGATATGATCAAACTGCTCTGAAAAATGCGGCATTGATATGGATTACTCTTAACCGACTACGTCAAGAACTGGTCTGTAAATCTAACATGGTGTGTTCCGTGATTGTAACCAAAAATGTTGCTGCACCAGACTCTACAGTCTAAAGCTGAGAGTTTGAGCCAAATGTCACGAAGAGTCATTTTTCTGACTGACAAATCTTTCATGAATGTATCACCACACACCTCTGGAAATATTCAAGTATGACCTCTCAGTTCTGAGTGGAAGTAAACGACGACACTGACCAAGTTAAAATCACATGTCCTGACGACCTAAGAGCGAGTGTCACAACCTGAGTGTGACAAATGAGGAGCAGGAGCAAAACTCCTGGTGGATTCCAGACAACGAACGCAACGCTTTTGACCATATCTGACCCTAATTACACTGTCTGACACAAATTTGACAGAGTTAGCGTAATTATCCTGTGGCATGATTAGTCGGAGCCTTTGCTGCCATCAAAGAGTCTGCCCTGGACGCTTCAGTGCTTAATTAAATCAACAACTCTTTTTATGGTGGTTCAGAAAAGAGCAGCAGACAGTACACACTAACTGAGAAGAGCTTGTTTTATAAGCTGACATTGTTTGACTGCTGTCCTGGAGTAGATGAAGTACGTGTGGTATTTAAGTCATTTGAGATGAATTAAAGTCCTCCTTATCTAGCTGCCACACTTTGAAATCTCACTGAAGTGGATTTAGTTTGTCTCCCTAGAAATGTTCTATAAGATTTTCTTAATAACAGTGATCCCTCCTCTTCAATACACTTGTTCATGTAACCTTCCTCCAGATGTAATCTCAATAAATCACATCAGTTCTTCAATAAGTTTTCAACCTTTGTGTTAAATAATCATACCTACACTCTACTGTGCCTCCATCCTCTGACAGTTTGTGTGGAATCGGAGTTTGTCACACAGACGGAGCGTGTTCTAGTCTGCCCCCTGCTGGACGTTCCTCTCATAGTTTTCCAGACAGATGTGGACTCGCTGACTGAAGTAGTTTGGGTCAGAGATGGCCCGGAGGAGGTCGGTCTGAACCAAGGTGATGTCATACAGCTCAGAGGTGCAGGCTATACGAGTCTCATTGCCACCTGGGTCCAAGAAAACCTGAGAAACACACACACACACACACACAGAAAGGAGAGAGACCAGAGGATAACCACAGCATAAACAACTCACTGACAGAGATAAATATACACACAATAGTTGAGGATGTAAGAGCAACACTAGATCATACATTACACCGAACAAATGTTGAGAGAGGATGGCTTCTTCATCATCCTGTAGGTCTCACAGGATGATGGACATAAGGTGAAAAAGTGTCCTCCATTGAGAGACAATTTTTTTTCTTTCACAGAAGACATTTTGACATGTCCCAGCAGGAAAAGTGAAGGTGTAAATAATAAAATGAATGATGGCTGAAGACCATTTAGCTGCTTCAGTTTCAGGGTAACAGCACTGTAGGGGCTGGTTGACTGTGACACTTTAACCTTACTATCACTGTGTGTGTATGTATCTGCTGCCTCTGCTAACTGTTAGGAAACATCTGACTTTATAAATGTCACTTTTTCTTTTTTTTTTTTTTATTGTTAGTAGGATCACACACACACCAGCTCTGATCTGTAGTCAGAAAATAATCCCTAACATCTATGATTTTAAGAATGGCCTCTGAACTAAGGTTGAGAACTTGTGGAAAAACTTCTGCAATTTAATTTAATATGAATACAGCTTCTTAAAATTATACTACATTGTTGCAAAGAGTAAAACTGACTTGACATCGGCTGTTTCATCAAAATATGCTTGCACTGCTTGGAGATGAGATAAAACATATGGTCAGCTGTTTGTGCGAGGAAGAGTCAAGCTGTGTTCAAGTGGAAAAGGATGACGGATACAAAAACATTTGGCTCCTCCTGTGTTTTCCTCTGGTGGTGTGTAAAAACTGCATTCTCAAAATGTGGCACTTCCTGGCATTTTCCAAAGAAGCTGAGTGTATAATTAATACGGAGGGGAGAGAGAGAGAGGGGGAAATCCTTGCATGTACAAAGTCCACTTATCACGGACAAACTTACAATTCCAGCTCATTATACACAAATTTATTGAGATTCTAAAATATTGAAATGATCCATCTATAACAACGGTTTCTTAGAGCTGCTGGCCAAAGCCACTGGCTCACTGGTTATACAACGCAGTGCTGAGATCTTATCGTCACATGATAGAAAATGATGCAGCAGTGTTACTGAGGCATGTTTACCCACTTATCTCTTCCACACTCGTATCTTAGATCCTGGCTCTAATTAAAATGACTTATCTCCACAGTGGGAAGGAAACTGTGGCGATGAAAACATCATTTAGCATTTTCCTGATCTGTCAGTGTAGTTACAGTCCTTTTGGCTGCCAATAGCTGTTGATGTATTCATGTTCATTTGAAAAAAAAAATAAAAATGACAGTACCTTGGGATGAACGATGGTATCTTCATCGTTCTGTCGTATGTTGTCGTCTATGAAGATGTGCTGAACGTGCTGGTCAAAGGGGTCGACCCACAGAGGCTTCCCCCCGTGGATGGAGAATGTATTACTAGCCCACCTGGATGAGGAACAAGGGCACAGAAAGATTTGGAAAAGGGCTGATGGATGGATAGAGGTCACAAAAACCACATTAATGGTGGTCTGAGGGGTGTTATACATACCAGTCAAAGTGGTCCTGAAAGCCTCCCAGGCCCTGGACTGAGCTGAAGTACTGATACAGGCCTCTCTCTCCGTCTCGAGTGGACACGCGGTCCTCGGCTCGACTCAGGACGATCCCTCTCTTGCTGCAGCGGATCTTGCCTGGAGTCATGTTCACACTCAACTGAGCCGAAAGAAAAGAAGAAGAGTCAGAGAAAGAAGGAAGGAAGAAGGAAAGAAAGAAAGAGGGTAAGCATAAAACCAAAACACACTTCTGTGAAATTATTTTGTTATTAAAGCAAACCCTGGCAGGTTTGACCTAAATTAATGGTGATATCAGCATTAAACTTTCTTACACTGAATAAAAAATAATAGTCTGTGCCCCCCTCATCTATTGTTCTGCAGCTTTATGATAAATAGTGTGGATACTTCACAGAAAATAAACCTAAAACTATCAAACAGAATGAAAGTGATTCATGACTCTGAAGATTCTGATAGGATTCAATACAGCTGCCATGTACAGTACAGGAAACACCACCTTTAAAAACTTAAATCATCGTATTTTTCATTTGCATAAAATCTAAAATGGTGAAATACAGTCAAGCAGCTGTAGCACATGGACACCAACACCAATGTACACACTTCTCTTAGCTTAAACAGTAAATTGCCCAAGGTTTGGCGTACGGCTTTGATTAGGCATGTTTCCCCTGTAGCACCGCTCTCAGTAATGATAAAGCTTTCTTGTAGCTGCACTCAAGAAGAGACACAGAAACAAATTATATCCTGCGATTGAACCCCCCCCCCCCCCCCCGCTCTTTCTGTCTAAATGCATAGATGAATAGTATTTGACAGGAAATTGAATAAGATCTCTACAGTGTGCTCTCCACCAGACAGCCCGCTGTGCCTGACAGATTCACTTTCTGACATCCCTTCTGTTTCTCCACCCTTCATCCGTCCGTAGCACTCTCCACTACTCTCTCAAAATCAATGTGTTCCAGTCCACTGGACTAACAGGTGCAAGAAACACAAAACCCCCTCTGGGAGGGGAGTCAAGGAGATGCATATGCATGTGTGTGGTGGCGACGGTGTGTGCTTAAGGGCACAAAGGATGTTCTCAAAAGAACATCTTCGCCAACCCTAAGGAACGTACACACACACACACACACAGGATTTTACAGGAGTACTCAAAAACACATCCCAAGAAGTGACCTGAAGTGAACAGTTTGTAGCAGACTGTAGACAATGTGGGGTCGCATTCAGATACTTGCAGCACAGCTACAATTAAGTCTGTTATCAAAAACACACAAGAAAGCAAAAAAAATAACAGACTAATAATGTTGGCAGTTACTGATTACGATGGTTCCTTTTACTGAGAGAAATGTCTGAAGCCGCCTCCTCTTCTGCTCGTTTATAGGGATGTGAGTCTTGTCTCACATCCCTTTATGTATATGTGATACTGGTCTACACAAAGGAAGTAGACATGACGTTACCCTGTGAATGAAACCCACATTATTAGCTCTGTTCTGTATCACTAAGGGTGCAAACTGACCCTCATGGCTCTGTGATGAATACATGTGATTTTACCTTCAGATCAGGCAGATCAGGGAACAGTGGGTGAGACCCTTCATTCAGTGCTCTGTGCACAGCTCTCAGCACACGAGGTAGGTCAGTTCCAAACGTGCGAAACAGGACCGCAAACTCCCGTCCTTCCTGCACCAGGTCTTTGAGCAGCTGGAAGAAGGAGGGGAGGATCCAGTGATACAGTCGTCCATCTTCTCCTTTTACGCACAGCTCTCTGTCTCCCTGTAGGGAACAGAGTCAGGGAGGACTCAGCAACACACAACTGCATCAAACTGTCAAAGCGGTTTGCAGGAAGTGTAACAGACTGGACTGGAGCTGAATCTACCCATGAAAAACAGCCTTTTACCACTGAGCCAGTCTACAAGTGTGTACACACACACACACACAAATAAATATCTGATTGTTGAAGGGAGGCGTGGATAAGAAGGTGTGAAAACACATTCAGAGAGTGAAACCTCCATTTGGCTGAAAGTGGTCTGATACCAGGTCTGAGGCTTTATTTTTACTTATGGATGTCAACATTATTTTCAAGGAGACCACCTTCTATTTAGGCTCAGTTCTTAGCATTCATTTGAATACAAGTTTCTACAAAGTCAAAAAATCTGATTGCTTTTTTATAAAGTGCATTATGACAGTGTAATGGTGAGAAGTGTCATTCAATACCTCTGATATTTAAAAAAATGAATAAATCCAGCATGTATTTAAAGGATGCTACAAGAGACTGTCAAAATCATAAAAAAAAAAATAACATCTTTATTTTTCCCACATCAGCGTGTGAATGTAGAATTCAGTGTTTTTGAAACTTAAATCTGTTGATTGTACGTCTCCAGACTTTAGGGAAGGGCAACATTAAATTCCTGGATTGTCCGTTTAACAGTCTGTGACAACTGTGAACGTTACAGACTATTCCACATCTGTTTAAACTACAACCTAAGAGTCTGAAGGTTACTCCCGAAATTCCATTAGCATACCTCTAGTGTACCTGTGTCACTGTGGATTTTGGAGGTTACGCAGGTGGACGGGTTTGTCCTGTCTCTGACTCACAGAGACTAACTGTTGAACAGAAGCTCTAAAGTATGCCAGTGTAAAACTTGATGTCAAATACAGTGCAAATAGGAAGACTATCTTTATAACTATTACTGTTATATATAAAAGAAAATTACGGACAGATTATTTGTAGCTTAAAGCAGAACCACAACCCCCTAGGTCACTAGAGGATAAAAAAGGCTTGAATCAGAGGGTCTGCAACCTGTTTAATAAAAATTAATAAAAATCTGAATACGAATGTATAAAGAAGCAGTCATCATTGGGTAAAGCTCTGTCAGAGCAGACTTTTGTTGCCTGTCTTTGCATAAGCCCTTTCCATGTGCCCCTCTTATCCACTCCCTCCTGTAGGGTGCTTGCCTTGATGCCCTCGGGCCAGCGGAGCAGATCCAGATGTTCATCTAGGACCCCGCGGAAACATCGTCCCGCAGCAGAGGTGAAACCAGGTATCCGTCCAAACTGAGAGTAGTAACTAACAGCGTCCTCGCACGGTGGGAGCAGGGAGGGCGAGTCACTCAGCCATTCCCATTTTCCTGCAAAGAGGTGAAGAACAAAGGTTTTGTAAATGGCCTGACATGCAGACAAAGTTAAGTACTGATGACAGAAAGAGTGAAGGGCTTTGTTTCCAGGGTGACAGGGCACTATCAAATTAATACTGATATACTGGCTATTTTCCAAGTTTACTACTTATTTTCATATATGATGATTCAGTGTCTACAGCACGGCCATGCAACCTGTCATGAATATGGACCGATGACTCCAAGCTGGTTATAGTAAAAGAAAGTTTTCGGACAACTTTAATTAAGCATTGTCACCTAATTTACATAATGTAGATGTTTCTCTGAAAATGTCAACTTTTCATGAGATAAGAAAAACAATCCTGTTTCCAGCTTTGTGACATTGCCTTAAAATGAAGATGCACTACATGTTTTTTTTATTGGGCACTGACCACAGTCACTAAATACGTAACACATACATAATCATGCTGGTAGAGGAAACATTTACATGTACTCAGATCAATGGTTCTAAATCACATTCTGCGAAACGCTATTTGATAAAACGTTAATTTAATGTTGGCTTTCATATTTGCATAATAAAAACGTGATATAATATGACTGCAGACATGTGGACAAGCTATAGTATTAATAACATACTATTCGGTATCTATGCAATTCCTGTCACGCGCTTAATTTGAATAACTCGTCACTCTTTTTGAGTTGGTTGACAGCTTGTTGTCACTCACACATTCAGGAGAAGTAAAGGGGAGGGGCCTGTTAAATGCACAGACTTTTAAATGGGATTCGGCCTGTTCTTTTGACAACTCATGAACAATGACTTCGCCGTGTCACCTGACTGAGCACACAAAAACAAATTCCTAGCATTCTTCTTCGTGCGATACCAAAAACTGAATGAGTTTACCATGTTTGCTCATCTTTCCCCAGGTGACGGTTGTGAGGAAGTAGTCCAGAGCAGCTACAGTCCCCTGACCCGTTACGGCGTCCGACACCAGTATGGTGTTGTTGAGGTCGACATGCAGGACTAACTTTTTCTTCTGGTCCTGGTTTGAGGACCAGAGCCCCTGGGGGACCGTCACCGCGGTGTCACCTGCCCCGCACACAGGCTCAGCGACATTTCTGCTGTTTGTCCCATCGTGTTCTTCAGCTTGTCGGCCGCTGTTCCCGAAATCCGCCATGAGTGTGAAACAGGAGATCACAGTTACTGGTTTATTAGTTTGAAGATATTTAAGCTGGAACTTGCGACCGAGCCGGCTCCACGGTCTGACTCATGTTTGTTTACCGGTATTTCCTCCTGCTCCATGTCGTCTTCTTCTTCTTCTTCTCTTTCCTCAGCGGGTCAGCAGCTGTACAAAGAAAGAGCGCCATCTTCAGGCGCTGTAAAACATTTATGCAGTATGTCACCTTCTCAGGTGTTTGGAGGTATTCTGGCGAACTATACCTCAGGGTCAAAGGTCATAAAGCTAGCTCCCCGGACTAATGGACAAACTGAAACTACATTTTTTTCGCAGGTACACAGTTTTCTCCACAGAACAGAACAGGAGAAATGTTCAGTTTTAAATAGAAAACACTGGTTATTTAAATAGAATATATCCTGTTCAAACTGAAAATCGATTCTTCCTGTGATTTCTGTGATCTAGAAAACAAGTTTTTTTTTTTCATTTAAGAAACAAAAAATGGTGTCAAACAGTGTCAACTGGCCATTCTGTATGTAAGCGATAAATTAATTTATGTTGAAATTCAGTGACTGTGTCATGGTTTTGAGTTTCAGAATCAGAAACACTTTATTGCCAGGTATGTTACACATACAAGGAATTTGATGTAGTGTTGTTGGTGCAAAAAGAAGAAGAAGAATTGGACTGACAAGTCCCATAACACACTGAAGTGAAACATACTAAATAAAAGAAAGAAGTAAAAAAGAAAGAGAAATCAATCTGCTAATTCAGGTTTTTTGTATTTGTATTCTTCTTTACTTTTACATTTACCGTAAGATAGTGGATGGAGCAGAGATGGACCTAAGATGGAAAACATGTCCCTTGTCATATGATTGTGTCTTATATTAGTATATCTTAATGAGACAATTTGACTAGAAATGAAATATATATGCTCACAGTTTTTCCATCACCCGATTCATCAGCCTTGGCCGATCCTGAGGAGGTGGACTGCCCCTGGTTTGACCAAACTTGGATGATTACAACAGAGTGCAAACCAGATAAGGTATGAAAAGCAGACGTCCACAAACTTAGTAAGAGCTTCATAAATACCTTTATTGAACATTAAAAACGGTTCTTCTTTACTGCTTCATCAGTCAGAGTCAAGCGGCAAAGAAGAACCGTTTTTAATGTTTTAATATGAGTTTAATGTTTAATATGTTTTAATATAAGCTGGAGCCTATCCCAGCTGGAGATGCGCGCTACATAACCTGGCATGTTTTTGGGCTGTGGGAGAAAACCAGAGTTCCACGTGGTAACCCTCTTGATTTGTGGGGGACAGGTCTCGCCACTGCCCCATGGGACGTTATTAGTCTTAATGACGTTGTTGCCAGAAACGTCGCAGGCAGGTGATATCGTGACGCCATGTAAATGAGTGACGTCGTCAAATTAAAGTGGGACTTGGCAGGTTTAGGACAACTCAAGATCAGGGCCACCCCTAGCCAAGATTTTGTAACCCTAACCCCAACCCCCAACCCCCAACCCCAGCCACCAGCTGGTGAGTTTACCACTCGTCTTGGCTGTTTAACAAAAGTAAATGCACAAAGCAAGGCCTGACAGTTAAAAAAACAGTAATGGATGCTGCTGGGAAATAATTTGATCTCCAGTACAAGAGAGGACCCAACACATCCGTGCCATCACCTGTTTGAACTACTCCCATCAGGCAGACGATATAAAGCCCTCCGTACTCACACAACCAGAGTGAAGCCTGATCTGAATCAAAGAAACTCTCTGCCTGACACAACCACGACAACAGTCTGCAATGTTTACATTGTCGCCGTTCCTCTCTTTGTATGATGCTGCTATGTAAATAACCTGATGGCAATTTGCACAACACTGTAATTAATATCTGTAAAATGACCACAGCCAGCCACAACCATATGTAAATTCCTTATCCTTAGCACCCCTCCAATCTATAATTTCTTTATATTTAGACTGTACTTTTTTTGGTGGGCATCTCACAGAGCCAAAACAAAATCTCGTTGCACTGTACAACCTGTACTCTGTAATGACAATAAAGATTCTTCTTCTTCTTCAAAAGAGACTCAGTTTACAATAATATCAAACAGAGAAAAGCAGCATGTCTTCAAAGCTGGAACCAGAGGTTTATTTTAACAAAAGTCAATTAATTATTCACATTTCCTGTTGATGGACTGATCTTCAGCTTTAATAGCAGCTTCAAAGCATTTTCTCCCCCAAGGCCCCAGAAATCAGCCACTACTCCTGTGCTGAAGGACAATCTGTCCACTTACTTTGTTCTTAATTCATTAGACACAAATTCTTCTGCGTATTTCATAATATCAACTAAAAGACTGAAGATATCAGAATAGATTGGGAACTTTCTTTAGTAAAACATTTTACCAAGCAAATATGAAATTATTCAAATTACCACCAACCTCTTGTCAAACAGTGAGTCAAGAGCCTTTAGGGCAGGTGCCCACTTTGGTTCCTGGATGAGGCCTAGTGACTGAAGACACCTGTACAGGTGAAGAGTCTTACTCCACCTTTTCACACAATTCTACTATATAATAAAAAACACTAATGTCAGCAATAGTCAAAATTGTTTTTATTTATATTAACCATTCATATGTATCCACAGCAGCATTCTTTATGAACCCCACTTTATATACGCAATTCATTACAAAGGAGGGGGGTGAGACTGGACACGTCACACAAAACAGAAATAATAAAATTTAGCAAAGTTTCAGAGGGGGGTACTTAACAGGGTTACAGCCTGAATGAACATGCAGTCATGCACATTTCAGTTTTACTGAAGCCTTTGACTATTGCATCCACAGGATTGAATATCCAAACAAGTACAAAAAAGAAAAAACAAGAACACACCAAAGCAACAGAAGCCAAATAAGAGTTTACAGAGAAAACAAAACACAGAAACAGCGTGTGCCCTCTGCATTAAAAAACTGACAAGAAAAAAAAAAAAAAAAAAAAAGGGGTAGCAGGTCATCACCCGTCTCACATTTTTCTTTACATCGGCTGCTTCAATTCTTATCCAACTCACTGAATACCCTGCCACAATCAAATCAAACCAAAAAAAAAAAAAAGATTTACACACATTACATCAGTCAAACTCCTCAGATTTACCCTATTAATCGACCACAGCTGTAGCCAAGGATTAAAGGGTCCGGTAAAGGTTAGAGGTTTTTAGCTTGAAACCAGACCACAAGGTGCGTTGGTGCGTGGAAGGCTGGCGGGGCCCTCCACTGAACTCTGTTAGGTGGCTGAGGATGAACTCCTTTAGCAGCAGCTTCATGAGGAGCAGCTAACAGGAGCTCTGATATTCCAGAAGTGTGTTAGCTTCTGTGTGTGTGTGTGTGTCACTATATGCACTGAATGAACATAATTACATATACAGCTCGTTAAGTCTTTATCAATGGCTAAGTATATTAATGTGAATATATCAATGATGTGTGTGTCTAGTTAGTACTGAGTACACATCTATATGTGCATCTGAAGGTCTTTCACCAGTCAGCGCTGTGGAGTCCCTCAGAGACCACCTCCAGATCTTCTAGCACTGCACTGTTACTTCACCAACCGCTTCAGATACCTGTGAGATAAATGAGCACTGATGTGTCTGCAGCTGAGGAGCAGCTTCTTCTCCCGGACGACCAGCTCTGACCTGCTTTCTCTTCAGTCCTCGTCACGGCTAGTCCACCTCCTCCATGTTGCTGTAGGATGGCGCCGTGCACTCGGCGGAGTGGGCGAAGAGGTCGGTGGGCACCTCTGGGGTCAGCGTGGGCGGTCCTTCAGGATCCAGGTCTGTCCCAAAGAGTGACTGGCTAGAGGCCTGTAAGATAAACCAGTGTTAACAATAAATCATGCTGCTTTAGTATTCTGGGAGATCTCATCTGTTTGGAGAAAATGGTGAGGATGTGACCCGACTTAAATAACGTACATGAAGACTATAAACAGACGGAGAGTTTATTTCCAAAAGGAGTACAATGCTTTATGTATTAGAAAGCAGCATTTGGATGGAGGTATCTAAATACATTATTGCAGGTTAATTAGGTTGGTTATAATCTTTTAAATACAGTACTTGCAATGATGTCAACAACTCAGTGATTCAAAGTATATTATATAGAAAGAGACCTTACATTGTTTCCTCACAAAACACATGATTATTCTTCCCAATGAACATTATGTAGCAGACTACACATACACATAGTTTCATCCTTCACTCCATTAAATCCAGTCAACTTCACAAAAACCCAGCAGCATTTACATGTTCTACAAACTGCAAAGCTTGTCCTGAAACCCTCCCTAAAATTCTTCTGTGAAACCCTCATCAATGCTGTTTATATCAGCTACCGGAAACTTTCACACTTTCAAGTTCGTCACCACAGTAGTGCACGTTGAGCACAAGAGTTCTGAAACTAGATGGACTTCAGTGTTGCATATATCGGAGTCAAGTATCCACAGTCGGACGGTGCTATGCTCAGCGTTTAAGGCAAAACCTAGGTCGCTCTACTCTGCCATGATACCAGAAGATAACTGGGATTTCCCTGAGACCTAAATGCTCACTCACAATGACCGCAGAGTAAAGACATCACCTACAGACAGTTTGGGGTCTAAGACGAAAAACATTTTAAATAAAAACAACTCAGACTATTAAGCTTGCGTATGTGATGAGGAACGTCTTTTAGGGTTTTCAAATTAAAACAAAAGCAGTAAAAACAAAAAAAGTGTATTTTAAGAAGAAGACAACATTTAGATACTCTGTACGTTACAGGTGTAAACAGGTCCAACACTGCCCATAATCAAATCCTCTGACATTCAGAAGTGGACGGTAACGCCTCATCTCTCAACTGTGAACGGACTGCATCGTCAGTCAATTTCTCATCTTCTTTTGTAGGATTTTAAAAAGACACAAAGTAACATGTCATTGTATTTTATGACAATTCATCCTGAGAACTTAAAATCCTCACCTGGCTATGGCTTAGAAAGTTCAATTAAAAGCAACTAAAACAGATTGTGACAGTCTTTTCAATAAAAACAAAAAAAAAATGTATAGAAATAAAAAAATCCAAGATAAGTACAGTACATACTGCTGCAAAAACAAAAAAAAACAAAACAAACGGCGGTGGCTGGACACAAACAGCAATTTTAAGGCCCAATAATCAAAGTGTGTTCTGTGTAAGGACATGGAAAAGGCAACAACAATTGGTCACAAAGAAAAAATATAAGGTACACTTTACTTCATGACAGCGTTTAGAAAATGAAACACTGCTGAACTGCCTCTTCTCAGACATACTCTATTCAGCTACCAGTCTTATCTACTCAAGAGTGTAGTGCAATAAAACAAAAGAAGGCATTTAATAGTGGCTTCATGTGTCGCTCTAGAGAAGGATTATTTTTTGCACTGGAATCATTCTGTCATAATGCTCAGCTTATACACGTTTTATATATTACTGTACAACTACATAGCTTCTCTGATAAAAAAGACTCTTAACTAAAATACCTATTTACAAGCATTTTCTGTGAGCTTTCAACCACATCTCACAGTAATAAACGCTGCAGCTTAGGTGTAATAGATTAAAGGCTCACAGATCATCTGAGAACCACTGTTAAAAAAGTGACTCTAAAAACTGCAACCTCACTGAAAAGTGCACGTGCACTGGAAGCAAGAGTCCAAACAAAGCACACGTTTGAAATGTTTACACTCAGTGTTCCAGTACTGTGTGCTGACAGTCGCTCTACTGCTGCTTTAACTACAAAGCTTTCTTATGAAGTCTCCTTTGCTGTCTCTTCAACACTCTGCAGGACTCTCAGTGTCTTTTACTGTGTGAAATAGTGTATTTTATACATATTGTAAAGGACTGAGCCATATAAAGTGATACAAACACGCTGAGTGTTGTGCTATTGGATGGAACGGAGGACCATTTTACCAGCTAAAGAAGGATGGATGAGTAACTCTGCTCTTTTTCCTCTCCACCTAATATCTAACCACTCCACCATATTTCTGAGTGGCCCCTGGCCAAAGTAAGTCAGCAACCAGCCACTGCTCAGGTCCAGTTGGCTTTGTAAAGAAGAGGGTAGACCAAATTGACAACCAGAGCCAACACTGCAGTCAGTGTGCCCAGAACAAAATATCGCACGCAGTCATCGTCGGGATAGTCCGACATCCTCTGCCCGTGGTGCCGTCGCACCGAGCCTTCAGTTCTGTCTTCGTCTTCCTCATCTCTGTTCCTCTGCGTTTGACGCCTCCACAGCGCAGAGCCGAACAGTCCACGGGGGCCTTCGTCAAGCCCCTCCTCTTCCTCCTCCAGTTCCCGCCATATTAGAGAGGCCTGCGATTGGCGGAAACCGGTGTCAGCTTCTGGGAAAAGGCGTGGTCTAACACATACTATGATTATAGTAAGAAACAACCAGCTGATCTATCTCAGAGTTTCCAATCAAATGTGTTGATTACAGGAATCTGACATGCGTTCTCTGAGAGGCGTGTCTTTCAGAAATCAGATGGACACGTGGAGGAAATTCAATTCAAAGTAAAACACAGCTGAGCAAATCAAAAGTGCAAGAAAACCTTAACTGTGCTCTCCAAGCCCTTCTTTCCAAGTTCAGTACACTAAGCAACATAGTAAAAAACAGCTGAGTTATATGGGTCAGTGTTGACTCGAGTTAAACACAGTCTCTGCAACATGGATTCACAAGTTCATAAGCAAGAAAAACGAAGCCGCATGAACAACTCTGTTCATGTGTATGAAGGACCATTCATCTCTCTTTTACCCCACAGGATCACACACAGTCTCATTTCAATAAGAGCAACACAAGGCTGCACTTAACCTATGCAATAAAAGCTAACTGTAAAAACACAAAGCAGCATTTCTTACATTTGTTTAGAGAGGAAGATCTCATGTGGACACAGAGAAGTTAACTTTCAGAGAGGTACTGAAAAAGTGAATGTCACAGGAGGCTAATGCTGCCTGACAGCTGGGCTCTGCTGAGCTGAGAACACACCATCTCAGTGATGGATCTATCCATTATGAACCCACTGGGCCAGAGTTATTAAGCATCTCAGGGCGGGAGCTGTTGTCAAGACTAATTGAAAAGAAGCACTGGTTCTCAAAGGCACTTAACACGCTGGCTTCCCTCTTACCACCTGCCAAACTCTGCTAATTCCTAAACAGTGGGGGACAAATTTGTCAATTTGCTCCAGTCCCATGGCGTGTGGATCTGAACATGCAGGAGTTGTATTCAAATGTATTCTTCATCTCGTTCCAGGTCACACTGCCTGAGGAGGCACAGCCTGAGCCTACTCTCCACATTATGCAGAATAAACACGTGATCCCATCATTGTTAGAGGACGAATCTGCACATTATTCTACTTTGGGTAAATATTCAGTGAGCAGTAACACATTCATTGCATTAACAGTGATGCTGCAGTTTCCCCACAACACTTCTAACACTTCTAACCCCCTTTCTACACTTTCCATGTAACCCCAGACTACACTGTACCATTTTACACTGGCATTTTTAAAGAGTTAGTGCTGCTCTTATTAACCTGTTAAACTGGGCTCTGATTATCAGAAATGTTGTGTGTAAAAAAATGAGATGTATGTTGTGTGAAATCTTGAAAATTAAACTGAATCAACTTCTCACTTTAAGGTTAAAAAAAGCCAGTGTAAAATGAGAGTTAGCAAAGTTATATTGCAACTCTGGATAACATCTAAACCTTGACACAGGCCCTCAGTCTCTTGATGTTGTGGCTCCCTCACCTGGCTGGCAGTAGCTCCTGCACCAGTGGGCGACTCGGCTCCCACGGGCCTGAGGAAGCGTGGAGGTCTCTCCACGGGGGAGTTTCGTCGTCGGTAGAACAGGACGTAGGCGTAGCGCGTCACCACCTGACTCTCCTCCACCATTGTCACGGTGCTGTCGTCAAAGAGACGCCAGCCTGCAGGAAAGGGAGGGTGTTAGAGGAGGAGGAAGGGAAGAGAGGTTGGCAACAGGGTGGCAGAAAAGATTAAGAGCAAAAGAAAAGGGGGGAGGATGGAACGGCTGGAAGAACTACCAACAGATATATAAACAAGGGGATGAACCTCACTGACTGCACACTCACCAACATCACTGCGCTGGCTGTTCTTGTCACTTGGTAGGCGAGCGTAGGCCGTGTAGTGGCCTCCTATCATTCCACCATAGTGATTGATGACTGCATATAAGTCATAGATAGGGGGCTGCTGCATCTCATCCTTCTGGCCAATACAGAACTTACTCAGGTCCAGATTCCTAGAAGACAAAAACAACAAGAGAACGCAGTGATCATAAAACAAATAAAATGAAGCGGTTTGGTGTAGAAACATGTGGATGAGTATGTCGTTGATACGTACAGAGACTTTTTAGTGTGTGTTTACCTGACAGGGAAGTCAACCATGTCATTGATCTTATCCCTCCAGATGAAGCTCCTGAAGGAGAAGCGTTTGAGCTGGATGATCAGAACGTTGGGCAGACGCCACAGCAGCAGTTGCTTGGAGGCCTCACGGTGCTGCTGACACTTTGGGCAGTACCTTAAAAACACAGTGTGCTGATTTAGACCATTGTTCTACATGGTTCTGTTCATTAGCAAAAAACAAAGGACCAAAAACACTACAGTTGGGTAATTAAATGCAGAAGGAAGAAGGAGCCAGGAGCATCCAAGGACACGGACTCGCAGCAAACAACAGCCCAAGACAATCACTGTATAAGGCTTAAATATTTAGGTTAATATGTCTTTGTTTGGATGCCTGGGCAGGCTCCACAGCCCTCCTGCATTACACACTGCCATCACCTGCTTGGAACTAAAAGGGCTGCAGGATCTCAGTCTATGCCAAAACTATTTTCATTAATCACTATCCACATTCAGACTGACCCATTGCAGCATTGCACTATTGGTATTTCGGGGGGGGGGGGGGGGGGGAGTTGATTTCACTCATTTTATGATCAAAATGGGCTTTGGACTGTTGCTTTTTAACAACACAACATTGTGTTATGGGATATTAATATGAACATTAAGCACAGCATTTAGCACTTTTCAGGCTAAATGGTTAATAAGGAAAATAACTGCAGATTAATTGATAATGATGTTTTATCTTAGGTTATCTAATCACATAAATAAAGATTCCTACCATGCCTCCTCTGGTGCCAGCACCTCTGGCTTGGTGAAGAGGTTGAGGCACTGCTCCAGGGTGAAGTGTCCTGCTCTGGCTGTCTCACTCAGAGAGCCGGGGTCCTCCTCATACTCCAGCTCCTTGGAGCTCACCAGGACGTACTCCTTCAGACGCTCGTTGTTCTTCCACACCAGCTCCAGGGTCACGTCTTCAGGGAGGTCCGCAAGCAAGTCCTCTGCAGAGGGGTGTGTGGGGAAGGAGAAGAACTGAGTGCTGGTGTGTTGGACTTTATTTCTTTCTTTCACAGCGCACACAGCATAAAAGCTTATCGATCATCCAGAGATGAGAATTTGAAACACCTTGTCATTTAATCCAACAAAAACACCACAAACTATAATTTAACAATAACGTGCAATTTTGCTAAATAGAACACGAGTCCTGAAGAGAATCCTGGTCATACCTTTCTCATCCAGCCTCTGTTCCTTGTTGTTAGAGTCCAGCAGAGAGATGTAGAACTGACTGGCGTGACCTGATGCTGCTTCACTTGGATGCTGGTACCCTGTTACTGCAGCTGCAGAAGGTAGCAAGAATATGAAATCAGGTGATGCAAGAGGTTAAAAAAAAAAAAGTAATAATGTAAAAAAAAAATAAATCAAAAACAATGAAGCATCAGTAAGTTGTGTTATCACCTTCTGGCCGCACTGCCTTCTCACAGGACGTCTCTTTCTCAGCATGAGGGTCCAGTGAGCAGCAGGAAGTTGTAGAGACTGCCTCAGAGAATCCTGAATCTGTAGTCCGCGTGGTGGAGAGAGAGGTCTGGGAGGAGGAGAGGGAATCTGACTCCACAGAGTGGAAGGCTGAGGCCTGAGCGTACTCTGCCTGGGATTCAGGCAGAAGAGACGGGCTCTCCAGCTCCAGATCCCCTGCTCCTACAGCACTGCTGCCACCCATGGCCTCATCCCCAGACCCAGTGCCTTCAGGTGAGCTCGCTGGCATTGGGGGGAGGTCTACCCGGGACTGAGATGTCTCAGGGGATGTCCTGCCGGACTGGAAAGGAGGCTGGAACACGTTGACAGAAAACCTGGGCAGAGAGAAAGACAACAGCTCACTACATTTTAGAAGTAAGTGATTCTGGTCTTAGAATCTAAATAAATACAATTTTATATAAATAAATACATTTTGCTATAAATATTAATCTCTAATTTTCTTTTTTTTTTAAACAGGTGAAAGAACAATCAAGTGCGTGCTTTTGAATCATAAGCTGTGATTAGACATGGCATACACAACACTGCTGGCTTCATCTATGTGTTAGTGTTTAGCTTTCTTCATTCAGATATAGGTCACTGTTACGTTAATGCTCCTCACAGCTGTATTTAGATGTGACAGAACATTTATGGAAAGTGCCACGATGCTCGTGTGATATTTGGCTCGTAACAGCAGTAAGAGAGAGGTGTGAAAAGTAACTGAAGCAGGAGGAGTATTTTCTGGCCTCTCTCAGGCTGCAGAAGAGGCAGACTTATTTTGCTAATGAAAACGTGAACGTAAGCAATATTCATCATCCGCTTCTCAAAGCACATCCATTAATATATTTTGCCATCAATTTCACAATTTAAACATATCATGAAAAGACATTCAGCTGGGACTTTCATTCATCCATTAATCCAGGTTGGCACGAATGAAAACTGGACATGTACAGAGAGATCGTGGATCTGACTGTTATCATGGTCACACAAGGGTTTTTTTTCCTCTTCTGAGGAGGAAAAAACATTTTGTAGACTAATCTAAAAAGGAGAAAAATCCAAATAATATTGGCTGGTCTTCAAATATTTATTGAACTGATTTTACTTTGTGCTGAAGATGATAACTGAGTGGCAATTAGGTTATCACAGTGCTCTTAATAAGGAAAACAAGACATGCATCTGCACATATTTCACCAAGAGCTGACAGCATTCAGTTCAGAAGTGTTAAGGAAAATCGGTCCAACCAGGAACCGCTGCCGTTATAGTTTTAAGTGACTCAAACAATTGTTCAGACAGGTAAGTTAGACCGTGTACCTGGAGTAACCCTCTAGTAGCTGGGTAAGGCGGGGATACGAGAGTCGAGACTCTGGCACGCTGACCAGGAAAGGCAGGCCCACGTTCTCCGTGTTGGGTCGACACAGACCCTTGTGATTGGGCCAGTGGGTCCTCTGACATACTCTGGGAAGAGGAGAACCACAGTTAACATGTTCATATATTTCACTTCAGAGCAAAATGACATATGCCTTGTTGTAAACTGGAGAACTCACTGATTGCAGTAGCCCACACGATAGCAGCGAGTGCACCGCTTCAGCTTGTCCTCCTCAGACACTGGAGGCTTCAGGCAGGCGGCGCACTTTGAGATGGGGATATTAGGGACCTGGAGTTTCTGAAGGGCAAACAAAGAAAGACCTTTTAATATCTGCAAGCACTGATGTATTTTAAAATGTACAATCAGGAGTCGGGTTTCTTTTTTTTTTACCTGCTGCACTCTGAGCAATACCACTCTCTCTTTGGCCAGGTCTTTGGAGAGCACCTCAAAGCAGAACAGCATGTCGGAGGAGGACACTGTGTCCAGGGAATGGGACGGCAGGAACATGCGCTGGAAGCGGTTCTTCCCCACCTGACAGGGGGTGAAGACTGAGTTTCAGTCCCATCTTAGAGATTTCTGTCCGATTGGGAAATTCAGAATCATTTAAATATCTCACCTCTGCGAGTCTCAGATTCTCTGGTTTGACCCTCACACTCCTGGAAATGGATTCAAGGACTTCAGCAGTGCTGGAGTTCTCCTTGCTCACGCTGACCAAAAACTAGAAACACAGATACACAAAAGCACATTAAAGACTAAATCACTTGTAAGATATGTGGACATTTTCTCTGAGCAAAGCGACATTTCTCAATTATCGTGTTAATTGACACTGTCAATAGTATGACTAGATATTCAGACTTGTTATTTTATCTTACCTTAACGGGTTTTTTATGAGGTTCCTTAGCAAAGTAGAAAACTGAGAGCACCTTTTGTTTCTGAGGCAATGGGACAGGCAGGTAAAGGAAAGGGTCAAAGGTGATAGACACCTGAAGAAGAAGACAGAAGTAAAAATGAAAAGACATGGGTTAGTCATCACTTTAACAAGGCAAAAAAAAAAAAAAAAAAAATCAAAGGCATTTACTTTGAAGAGCATTTTGTTGAAACTTGTGTTTTACCTTGGAGCATGTGGGGCACACAAGCTTGGATTTGAACTGGCCTTGGAAGAGGTCCACTATAAAGGAGTCATTTCTCATCTTGTGCCTCTGCCATGCCTCCTCTGCCACCACCTGCAACAACACATGACACACATCATCAGGCCAAGCCTTGACCAAACCAGACCACCTCTAGATATCTACTGGGTGAGAAAAACACCTGCCTCATCCAGACGTCCGTCAGAGTCAACTGTCTCTGTATATGGTTTATTCTGGATGCGGTTCAAGTCCTCATGGAGCCCGTCCAGCAAGAAAGCCATGAACTCCTGGGCATCGTGCTGGGCGTAACCTGTGAACTGACTGGCTTTACTGGCCACAATTGCCTGCAAGGTCACAAAAAAAACAACACAAGGAACAAGAAGTGAATGTTAAAAATCTGATCCATGCAAAGACAAGGTAGCACCTCTAAATTAAAACACGTCTTAGCCACAAATAAAAAAGGAGAAAAAATGTGTACATACTTCATTTAGAGAAAATCTGTAGGTGCTGCTTGCATACCTTGAGTTTTGAGGGTTGGAAGGCGTGATGTGTTCCTTTCCAAAGGGCCCTGAGCAGCACTGCAAAGCCAATGGCTAGCCTGCCTCCCGTTCCCAGAGGATTATTGCAGTTTATTTCTGCCTCAAATGCTCGATCTGCAGGGGAACACAAAACACAGGGCTGAGATAATGGGACCAGACGTCAGCCACAGACGTCACTGGGAGCTTAGACGCAGATGAACAAACGGTGGCATGGAAAATTCTCACAGTAAAACTTCAAATGATTTTTTTGTTTTAAAACATTTGTGATGCACAGGCCACAGAATGTCTTATGGAAATGGCTCCCTCTTGTGTTTGCTGATGATTGTTGTTATAATCAATGTAAAATAGTCAAACCTTTGCATTTTAAGTGATATATCGCTCTAACAGGTAACGTCTCATCCCTAGAACATTAATATTCTACCAACCATCTTAGACTAAAAGCATCAAGTCAAAAACTTGGTGACCTAGATTTTGCTGCAAGTATTTCAATGTTTTAAATGCTTAAATTGCAGAAACTGTATTTGGCTTATGCAGATAAAACTAGAGGAAGTTACTGAGTCCTCATTAAATTTGCTCTTTGGACCAGTTAGCACCATTTTTCTGTCCAAGGCAGCAGCCCTGAGCACTATCTACAAGCACAGGCAGCCAATATAACTATCACAACAAAATCTATGTATCAAAGCACAAATAAAACACACCTTGTTGTATTTCTCTCATTTAACAGGTTGTGTCTTTGGCAGCAGTATCAAAGATAAAATAAATTGCTTCATCACAATGGTAATAAAATATACCAAGCAAAGTAGTCAAACACACAACTAACCATGGAAGTAATCCCTGAGTTCTCTGGTGTTGGACAGGGACTGGATAACACTGTTCATGAAGCAGGTGTTGCCGAGGTTTACCAATCCTGTAAAACCAGGCAGGCACACCTTCTTCTCCTCCTCTTCCTCGTGGCGCTCATTGCTGGCAGGAGGTGCATGGGTCATGGGCTGCACCATGCAGGTAGGCTTAGGCTGAGACAGACATGATAATGAGCCAAATTAATATGACCACATAATCCAGTATACAAATAAATATTGTTTTCCTTTTCCTCATCTTGCCATTGCCTCTACAGTTTCCATGATTCTTTATATTTGACTCACAGTAGTAACCGTGGGCTCTGGCTTGGTAATAGCAACATGCTCAGAGACGGTGCGAGCAGCCACGGTATCCAGACCACCATCCTCCAGTCTGGATGAGGCCTTAGGGGCCTTAGGTTTCTCCTCCCCGACCCTCGGAGGCTCTTCTTTGGCTGGGAGGCTGTGTTGGCTGCTGCCTGGCTGGCTCTTCTCCATGCAGGCAGGGCTGGAGGACACGGCGACCTTGGCGCCACCCACTGCACCTTAAACAAAGGAGAATGGTGCTTGTGGTTAGAAGATGAAGGTCAAAAAGGAGAGAGTGGACCATCCTGGAAATAGGAATAACCTGTCGCATTTCACATATAGCAGTTTAAAGCCTCTTCATTTGGACTGGACTATGAAATTAATGAGGAATCATTAGGTCACAGAAGTCAGAGAGAACTAATGACTTTTTTTCTATATACAAGTGCTGACAAATCAATCAAACATGAAGTCTTTATAATGCTTTGTTTTACTTCCCTCATTTGGTACTAATTATGAGGAAAATAAGAATTTCCTTGAAGTAAACATTCATTTAGTGTTTAGTATTACTGTAAAACTTTATTCGCCATGTATTTTGAATTCTATGTTTGCTTTGCATTTAAATTTTTTATTTACTTACTTATTTTTGTATGTGTAGCTAATCTGTGTGTATCGAATGAATACTGTCGCATTATGGATCTGTAATATAAGAGAAGCCTTTTCTGTCCCATTTGGAGCCACTTCCTGGCTCTCAAGGGCACCAAATCCTGGGGTCGCACAGTCTGCAGGCTACATAAGTCTGGCAGATCAGGCTGGCACCCATATCTACTTACTGGCTAAGTTACAGAGTTCAAATTCCTGTCATTGAGAGGACCTTGAAAAGCACACATACAGTAAACATATACAAGCACACACGTACACACACAGAGACACACAGCATATGTCATACCAGGAGTACGACTTCTCATAAAAACACACAGTCTGTGTGAGAGACACGTCCACAGTGATATAAAACTCGTTATTCAAATCAGAGAGCATACTTACTGAAGCTTTAAGTACATTAAGTTGAATTACTTAGTTTCGTGTTTGCCTGGAGCTGTAAATAGACTCTGTTGTTTTTCAGATTACCTGCTTTGATTTCCATGTGTGTGACTGACTGAGAGTGTTACAACAGTGTAGTATTTCACCACACATGAAATATTAAAAGCTTTATCTACACAGTGTTCACAAGTAGAAGCCTGGCGGCAGACCTTGTGTGGCAGGGGCCTCCAGACCTCCCCAGCGCTGGCTGTGTCTCTTCTTCAGGGTGATGTCCAGGCGGGACGGGGTGAAGGAGTAGCTGCACTGCTCAGGCTGGATCAGGTTCCTGAACCACAGGAGGGAGAGAAGTAGACAGGTAAGATTAAAGGACAAAGGGCAGATATGTATTATTTTAGCACAACTAATGTTTATAAGGCATTTAAAACATTTCAATTGTGACACAAAGGACATCAACTACATTGATTAACTTGTATCATGGGAACGATCAGATATCTAGACACTGAGTGCCGAGTATTTCATTAACATGAAACAGGATAAATGTCTCAAAACAATCTCTGCCTTCCATACTACTCTCATTTGAGCCAAGTAAGCAATTAAAAAAATTAGTAAGTAATTAAAGTGAGCAATAAAAGATAAACGGTCCTATGTAGTAAACTGTAATCCCTGGTCAATTCATGTTTTCAGTCATAAGTACACGATAGGTACCGGTACTACCTTATCTATTTTATGTGTTTGACCTGGCGCAGCATTAGAGCTTTGGCACAGCTCCTGTTTATTCATGGCTCATGAGGCCCAAATAACTGCTCTAATTTGTTGGTGACACTGTAGACGCTGGCTAGGTTTCCTGGAACAAATCAATTCAGCATACTTGTACAGTTTGTCCACACAACTCCACAGGAAAACATGCAGTCTCTGCTCTCTCCAACTGCTCATTTAAATACTGAGCTTTTATGCTTGAAAATCATTTTGACAAACACATGAGAAGCTAAAGTGACTGTTACCTGAGTTTGACTTGCCACTTGAAGACTGTGTTTGGTCCACAGTCTGAATGAAGCCGCAGAAAGTTAGCATCACTGTGAAAGGATGACACAGACAGCCCTCCATCATTCTCTGGTTTTTGTTATAAGAAATGACACATGTCAAAATGAAATAACCAAGTTTACCTTACAGCATGGACACATTTACTACCTTGTTTGGAAGATGAGGGTGAAGTCCTGTTCCCTGAAGATGACCTTGGCGGTGTCCCTGCAGATCCCCTTCATGTAAACATTAACCACCATCAGGTCCGTGCCCTTCTCGTATGAATCATTCTTCACAAACTGTAGGTTAACCATCGGCTGTGGGGCTGTGGGAGGATATTACAAGTATCAGCAAACTCTTAATAAAGTCAGTGCTCAAAACAAACCCGACTGTGTACATACAGCACTTTGTTAATGCTTCATCTATCTGCATACATTGTATATTCATTGACACTGCGTTAATCTGCTGGTGCAATATATTTACAAAAATAAGTCCTGTTATGAATTGTCATCTATGGCGAAGATGATCCTTCTTGGATTAAAACCAGGGTCAAAAGTTTGAAAGGCGCTGAATTAAGCCACTGTTTTTCTACTGACCATGGAAAGGTATTTGAAGGCATCTTAACACACACGGAAAAAAAAACGACACAAATCACACAATGCCAATTTTAACAAAAAGACTTGTCTGATAACACAACTGCAAGGCTTTCTGCATTCTCAAAATCTTCTCAACACACCTTCTTGCTGCTTAATTTCCAGAGAGGGCTCCTCCTTCGACTGATCCCGCTTCTCCTCTCCGTCAGAGCTGCCCTGCCTCTGGGGTGCACAGGGTGACAGGCCATGTTTGGCAGCCATATCAACAGCTGGTACCGGTACCGTCTCTCTTGACCCAAGCTGCTGGCAGATCAGAGTATCCCGCTCTGATTCCTGCTCAACAGGTTTTTTCTCTGGCTCAGAGTCTGTTCTATCAACCAGCCTTGCAGGAGAAGCAGAGTCCACTTCGGTGTTGAAGTCGACAGGTTTGAGGGAGTCACTGGTGCTGATGGGAGCTGCTGATAGGATTTCATTGCCATGTGCTGATGTTCCAGACCTGTCTGAAGACTGGTTTTGTTTCTCTGCCACCTGAGTCAAAGAAAGAGGGGAAATTTGGCTTAAGCCCAGAGAAGAACTTTCACTCCCTCAGAGGGACTAAAGATGACGTGAATATCAAAGAGCAGTGGACTGAAAGAACTTTGGCAGAGTTTCCACAACTCCCCCTCCTCCCTCTCCTTACTGCAGTTATCTAGAAGAAAGTGGACAACTTGATTCCAGCTCAGACCGTACCAGTTAATTCTTCCGTAAGCGCCAAAACATTTGCAAAATGAGCCTTTTTTGACACGGGATGCTTTGAAGACACCTCACTACACTACACACAGCAGACAAAGCACAGTTATCTCCTGTCTGATTCACTCCTCTTTATCAGGCAAGATGTGTGAACAAACTGCAAGACTGGTGACAGGCTCACAACCGACACACCAACACTGAGATCGTTTGCAGAGGCAGTTATTAGGTGAGGTGTTTGCTGTTTGTAATAATGTTTAATAAAAGGCAGGGCCCACACAGGCCAGGTGGTGTTATTGGCTGTAACCTTATTAAATCCTACTGCTCAATGATTTGAGGGGATTGTGCAACTGTAATTTCTTTCTTTAAATTTAACTCTAGTCAACAAAAAAGCAAAAGCTTCATCAACTTTTGACTGAAAAAAAAAAAAAAAAAAACAAACACACACATTTTAACATTTTCATGAAGGCAACATAAACGGAGCTATAAGCAACAACAAGGTCACAACCTTTCTCACCTGAGTTTTGTTGGTATGGCTGGCAGCAGCGACAGCAACTCCAGGTTTCTGTTCCTGACCACTGCCTAGTCTCTCTGCTCTGTTGTCTCCATCCCTGCGTTGTGTCTGTGGGCTCCGACCAGCGGGCAGGTGTGTGTATGGAGCTTTACCATTAGACTTGAGAGAGTGTGTGTCCCTGTCAGCAGGTGACGTAGCCTCCTTAGCGGTCTTGGGAAGCCGTATGACAGTACGTTTGGCACTAGGTTCCGGAGGCTGCTGTTCGCCTCTTGTGACGCTAACAGGCTTACTGGTGGAGGCTGAGCCTTCTCCAGCTCCACCTTCCACCGCTACAGAGTCTATAGTGGCCTTGTCGCACGCTGGTTTGTTTTTCAGACAGCGCTTGACACCACGCTCAGATTTGCCGCCGCTGCGTCTTGACTCACTGTGTGCAGGTGAGGAGGGAGGCTGGGCATGAAGCTGTGGCTGCCCAGAGGATGATTTGGGTTTCTCTGATGACTCCAAGGCAACGGTCTTTATCTCCAGTTCCTTATCCTTTTTGGTTTCTGTGGGTGCAGCCTCTTTCGCCTTCTCCTTCTTGTTTGACTGAAGCAGCACAGACAGAAGCAGAGTCATTTTATTGTTTAACCAAAGGCAGACTGAGCTGAAGACTCTGTTTATAGTGTGAATGTCACTTTTAGTTATGACTCTCAATGTGTTAGAACTAAATTTGTACATTTACATGAAATAATAAAATATTATGCAAAAAATCTACATCATCATTTATCATTGCAGATGAAAACAAGACACAGGTGTGCTCATGTAAGGACAAACAATCAAAAACACATCATCTTGTCTTATGTGGCCCACCTTAAGCGACGGCCAGATGTGAAAGGGAATCTTCTTGTGCATGATGACATGCAGGAAACCTCCCTTCTCCTTGTACTGGACTCTGCTACACGAGGCCTCGATTTCCTCCTGCAACTGGCAGCTCCACTGCCGCCCATCTGAAAGATCAAAACGTGCATACAGATGTTATAAGAGCAGGACTGGACCCATGAACTCAACATAAATCTGCAGCAAAGACAAGCTGAATGAGTCAGACAAAGAAATTGTGGCTAATATTCAAACTCTTAAGACAGATTAAAAGTTCAATAAGGCCTAAACCCAAATACACAACTACCCTGTTCCTCTTTTGTGATTTTATGTTAATAACATTCAGCCCAATTCTTTTTATTTCTGCTCCACTGTTGTCATTTGAGTTTTTTGTTCATGCTTTACTGTGACTTACCTGGGAAGCACACATGGCAGTGTGTATCAGTGAAGGTTGTGTTGATGTCCTCTATCCTCTGCACTCCCTCCCCACAGCGCAGTCGGACAGTCACTTCATTGACATTTTGCTTCCAGTCCACAAATACATCTGAGAAACACAAAGGAACCGACAGTCACATCGATGTGAAACCAGAGAAGGAACTTTCATTTTACACCATGATCATTAGGATAGAATATATCACTGTAGGAACATTTTAAAGATCAATTAATAGAACACAATCTTGCAAATATGTAATAAGAGAATTAAAAAAAAAACAGCTTTTAAGTTGACCAATCATAATCTGCTCTAGATTTTGTCATATTATCATTGTTCCCCTATTTTACCTGAATCTCTATCTTCCATTGTTGTGAACTTCCTTAAAACAGTTCCATCTGTAAAAAGGTTCCTAAGTCTCTTGGTCTTCTACAGCATAACTATATGTTTACCTGGGGTGTCATAAATCAATTTGTAATTTTGATTTTAAACTGAATTACTCACACATGGTTGCTGATCTAATTAGCTTTGTGCTAGCTGCTATGGGGTTTGATAATCTAGTGGGTTGATATTAAAGGAAATCCAAAATTAAAGAAAATCAGTCAATGTGGATTAAATAATCTAATGATTGGCACAACATTAAGTGTATTTTATATAATTTCTATTGCATTTCACACTGCTTAACTATATTTTGGTTATCATTTTATTCTGTGCTCTGAAATCTTCACACTCGTGGTCTGTATGTATAATATGATCTATCCCACAGACCCTCAACTCCAGTATGGGCTTCACTCTGCTAGACAACACAACGCAGATCAACAAGAGCAGAAAGACTCTGCTACACAAAAGTGAACATACCGTTATCTCTTCTACCCTGAGAGAATACTCACACGCACTGAAATGCACCTGCTCACAAATTCACATAGCCACTGCACTCATACGCTCAAGTGGGTCAGCCCAGAGTACTCAGGCACAGGCTGAAGTAGACAGTGCGGTGAACTCCGCAATCACAGACAGGACATCTAAAATTATCTGTGCCACACAAACTGTACGCCAAATAAACAAATACATCAAGGCAAGTGATTGACTTATTTTAGAAAACATGTCACCAAGTTATACACACATTTTAAGGTACAATCAAGAGCAGAAACAGACAAAATTAAAACCAACATACCATTTTTCATAATGACATCTAAGTCCTGGCAACAACTGAATATAAAATCCCAAGAAGAAACACGAGCAACAGCCACCCTGCTGGTCATATATGGATCATACACACACTTGTATTTCAATTTAGTCTTCAACAACAACAACCAGAGAGCCTCAACTTTCCCACCGTCACTCCTTCACTCTCTCTCTCTAACTTAATCGCTCTAGAAAGGTCACATGCAACACCCAATCCCTTCCAGCTGGTAACAGTTGTATTCCCAGTGGAGCCACGCCACGGTGTGCTCTCCTGACTGACTGGGTATAACATGAGACTGACATTCATGATATGAACACATTATTAGCACAATGAAATATTTTGAGCTTCATGGCCACTTAGGCATTTGCATAATTTAAGCCAGAAAAGTCCATTACTGCCACAAGAAAAATGAACACACTGGACTTGGCATTTCTATCTGCACCTCAAGGTAAAACGTAATAATAACAGACCAATGAAACAGAATCTAACTAAAAATTCAGTATTTCGAGTACAGTGTTGTTTAATTTTTATTACCTACTTATTAAACAAGGGACACCTAAAGTATCCACGTATGTTTAAGTTAAATTAATGAACCAATACATTAAAAAAAGATACATTTAACAACTGAATATCTCTGTATCTCTGCAAAACCCTGTGTCTTTAATTTCAAGTTTTCTATGTTGTTTCATACAGTTTAAATAGTGTTTGGTATGATATCTGTGGACAGAAGACCGTCAGTCTGGAACCACAGTGGAAGGAGTATATGTACTGCCAAATGAAATTTCTGCCTCATTAGAATAAAGGCAATAATTACATAACAGCATTTTAATATTATTTGTTGGATGGGAAACTATCATATCGGCTTGAGTCTTTATCCAGCCTCACTAATTACACTTCAAATGAACCCAGGCCTGTGTAAAACAAGTAAAGTGTATTGGCAATGACACGATTTGACTATCACCCTCTAACTCCTTCTAATACCTTTATGAACATCCACCAGTGAGCACTGTTTAATACTAGCCCTGACAATTGGACAAGGGTGCTTCTCACAGCAAAGCAAAGCAGTTGCTGAGAAATGGGTTGAAAGTTCCCAGTTATGTGCACTAACTGGGCTGGTATTTGCAGGTATTGAAGAAGATAGTGTAGAGACAGTGAGAGAGAGACAATGAGACAATTCTCATGACCTTGATGAACACAAGTTTCCCAGATTAGGGGCTGACACCCTCTCAGATAGAATTACAGCACTTCAGCATGACGCACACAACCAGCAACACAAATACTGTAACACATATGCAACCCTCTAGTGGGAAACCATACCAACATCAAAACAAAACCAGCTTGATAAAGATAGATACACCCAAACAAAGTGCCAATAAAATAAGGTATATCCACGAACAATACAAAGCATAGCCAACCAAACCACAGCCCAGTCTTCTCAGGTGTTCATGGCAGAAGAAGTAGTCTATGTCGATGATATTGTTCAAAGTGCCCTCTGGTAATATTTTACCTCTGGTGGATACTTGATCCAGTGTCAAGTATCCAAACTGGAGCAGCCGATTCAGCCATGTATTGTCATCAACATAAGGGTTATTATTAAAGCTTTACTTTGACCTCTGATGTAAATCTATTACTACAAATTTAAGCAGACACTTGGGGGATAAAAGTACCAGTTCAAGAATTATAAGTTTCTTTCCAGGTAATCACATGTACCCAAAATGTTAAATACACAACTTACTTTCCACACACAAGTGTTAGCCAGGAAATGTTGATCTGTAAAGTGTTAAAACACTACAGTCAATAACAACATTAAACTGGTACTTTGTACTGGAAGATACAAACAAAACCAGTTCTGTGCCAAAAAAAAAATGAAAGTAAAACTGCTTTGCATCTTCAGTGACTTTAGACTTGTATGAGATAGTGCTGCAAATCACCAGGCTCTTTGGCCAAGGGCTTACGGTCAATGTGATATTCCTTGCATCAGCATTTCTGCCTCCGGGGCTGAACCAGTGTCAGGTATATCTGTCACATGAAGCAACTCAATTACAGGTTTGAGTAATTTAATCATTTACATTGCTATCTCAGTACTGTCACGATTTCTGTGCAGAACAAATGAATGAAGCAAGGTTGTTTTCCCATCTGAATGCCCACAGGTGTAAGTAAGCAGATTTTTCCCCTAAGATTTCTAGGAGCAGATTTCTAGCTCCAAGTTTAAAAACTCAGAGCAGGGTTTACTCAGTTCTACCACTAGAGGCAGATATTGGAACCAAAAAACTGATTTATTCTTGCAAGAAAAAAAATAACTGTTCACCTCTGAATGGCAACTCTACTCCTCCTACATTAAAATACACATTCAGCCACAAGCACTTTGATAAAACAGTGTAGAGGAAAGTTAAAGTACTCCACATCCAAACTTTTGATGAGACACACACATCCCATAGTAAATGAAAAGTACAGTGTGTATAAAGCAGCCAGCTCATACAAATCTACTTTCAGGCAGCAGTATGACATGAAAATAAAGCAATGAAATGAACAGCAAAGGACTAATATTGGAACTACATAACCACAAGGCTCCATGCTGTTTTCTTATTAGAGAATGGTTAAAACAATTGTAAAATGAAGAGTTTTTGCTACAGATTAGAGCAACTACTAAATTACTGAAGTAAAAGGTGTTAAATGTTTTAATAGGCTATGTAAAACATTTTTATAGATCAACATGTAGAACAATTCACGACACAAATGTGTAAATGAATAAAAACACACAACGATTATGGTAAGAGCTTTGCAGCTGTGGCACACCCTTAAGAGAGACCTTTATCTAGATTTGTTTCCCTGTTAATGATGCTAAATTATAGGCCTAGCATTTATAACTGTAGCAAGTTTCTGTAATTGTCACAGTAAAAGCAGAAAATCCTAACATCTGAGAAGCTGGAACAAGGAAATGTTTGATATTTATCCTTTAAAAAATACTTAAAACAATTAAACCATTATCAGAGTAGTTACAACGTTATTTTCTGTGGCTCTGCTAATTGATCAGCTAATAATTTCAGTTACATATCAATACACGGGAACTGTAACTCAGCTGGAAGGGTAAAAAGCATCTGCCAGAGTTTATATCTACAGCAGCCACCAGCTGTCATCAGCGTGTCAGTTTTCATACTCATGTCTGACAAGTCATTGTGCTGTGAGTAGAACAGTGGTGAGAATAAACCCCTACTATGCCTGACAATTAAAAAGAAACCACATCCATAATGCTTTGTTTACTATGCAAATATGGCAAACGCCTATTACATCAGTAAGTCTTGTGATTCTGCAAGTAGCTAATTAGTATTAGAGCTGCTGTTAAATAACCAAACTGAGTTGTTTAAAAAGATTTGTTTAAAAAGGTATGCTATGGAGTTTACCTCTAAACAAACAAAAAGTTATGTTCACATTCAGTTCAGTATCCTTTCACCAAAACACATCATGTGTATTCTTGTCTAACAAACATATTTTACCCATTTCTTTTCCTCATTAACATTTACAAATGTTTTTTGATGGTGCATTGTTTACATCTATGTTTACTTTGTCAATCAGCAATCAGTGTGTGTTACAAACAAAAGAAGGACCCACTCACAAAAACGCTGATCCACTCAGCTACAAGTGGTCATCATATGGAGACTTTGACCACTTGTACGTGTATGACACTTTGTGTCATGCACATGGGCAATGCAATACATTTTCCTGTTATTTTCAAACTAATCTACTGATTCACAGTTGGTTGCAGTAATATACAAAGGAGCACAGCAATGCAGCTGCAAAGGCAACAAGCTTGTAAACAGGTTATGTGGAAGAGCCCGTATTCAATACTTTTTTTCATATCAGGGATATGCACAATACGCTTTGTTGACAAACTGATTATAAACATAACTCCATTTACATGAAAACTTCACAGGACACCTGCAATATAATGATGGTTTTCTTTCTTGTTCTTGGACATTACAAATACATCTAGGGTTTCCAGTGAACAACAAAACACGCTCCGCTTCTCAGCTACAATTGTATATGTCTGTACACTGTAATTTAATGCAAGTGGAAACAACTGAAATGAACATCTACCTTTGCATATCATATATTCAGATTAAAATATACAAAAATACTGATACTGCAAGTGTGGCTATAATGTTATAATAACAGTATGTTCCAATTTTATTTTTTATATAACATTTTAAATATAACACATGATCCGCAAATCAATCAATAACAAACACTGTTTTAGCTGCACAACATAATAATCCTACTTACCTTTCTTGATTTCTGCAATGACCCCGTCTACTGCTGCAACGCTTGCTGCTGCCCTCTTGGCCTCTCTGCTCTCCTGATTAGCTCTGTCCTTCTGCTTCTTCTTACTGGTACTGGAGGACAGTTCTGAGCTGTTATCCCTACCGCTGCCTCCTCTCTGCTGAGCCCCACCGCGACGGCCCACTGTCTCACTACCACCGCTGCTGGCCATCTTCAGGCACTTGGCACTAACAGGCCGCCCGTCGCCGGAATCACTACCGCTGCTGGGGTCTGGATCTGAGGTGTGCCTCTTCCTGCCTGGCCCGGCTATCTTGGCGATGATACTGGTCTGAACTCTCCCAGAACAGAATCAGTGGGCAAATAAGGGATGGGGACCTAAGGCAAGAGGCAGAGAGACACTTAATAATCCTGAAAAGAAACTGACTGCAATCTACATATTACATATTATTAACTACAACCCATCTAATCATGTTAATCTGTCTCTGCTGTGTTTGTATAATACAAACACAAGCTCACACGCACACGCGCGCACACACACACATACACAAAAAAGGAGAATGTTTGCTTAAAATTAATCCGGGTTTTAAATAACAATGCTAAACGTGACTTGGACATTATGTCTTACAAAACGCAGCATATGGCTGCACATAATGTTAGCCGAACTAGACCGACGCTGAGCCTTGCCTCGTTTCCTTAGCATAGCAACAACGCGTTGCTAGCTTGGACAGTCAAATGACAAACAAAGGACAACAGCTAAATCAGCCATTTTATTCGGCATTTAGCACAGCACGTTTACCAAAAAACACGGGTGGAGTTTATTAAGCTAGCTAGCAGGCTTTAACAATGCAGCTTCCCGTCCCCAGAGTTGTTAGCTTGGTAACGGGTAAGTTAGCCAGCCGACTGCAGAGGTTCGTTTATTTTCATACTCACGTGTTGGGGGCTGTCATGTGCCTTATATACAGTCTGTGTGTCTGTCGAGATGAGTTTTATACCTTTGTCTGCCCGTAGTGACAAGATTACATTGTTCTCCATATTTCGGGTCTTCTCGACCGCATTTAATGAAATTCGCAAATAATATCTGATCAATAATATTAAAACGTGACTTTAATGTACCTGGTCCATGTAAGGGAGTATGGAACAACACAATTCGTGGGCGGTGCGTTATGATTTAATTAACATTAAATACAGTATCTAATTCATCTATATTGGCTTTGCTGACTGGGAATAATCAACCCATCATTACTTCATGCTGTCAAATGGAATTTTATTGCTGCAGTTTATCAGCTCGATCACTATACATCATCTCCTGTCCGTATCTTCCACTACAGCGCAGGACAGTTTGTTCAATCAAACGCCCCTACAGTCTTCGAGCACCTAATGTCATTAGCCACATACAGGCTAACGCTAGCTAACAAGAAACGGGTTGATCGTTACATGTGGTTACTTATTTAAACAAACACCACAACATGACATCTCGTGACACCTGGCGCCCGTATGAGATTAAGAGGCCAAATTAATACTGACATTAAAAGGGGAGACTTACGGGGCTTCAGTATGGTGAGAATTCCGTTTCTGACACACAATGGCCGGCGACTCCTTCTGCTACTCCCGGCTGCTAAGCTCCTTCCCGCATTCGAAACCCGTAGTCCACGGTGTTTCTGGAATATTCTTTCCTTTATCCGGGTCCCATTTCTGGAAACTTTAAACGATCTATTTCATAAATTCAAACAGAAAACAACCACTGAAAACTGTTCAGTCTGTTTCTGTCATTCGCCCTGTGCGAGGTGAGCCCGACTTTTCACAAAAACACTCTACTGTCCGGCCTAACCTGAAATGAGTACGCGCATAGGCCACTTCCTGGCTGGCGCGTTCACGTGATCTCTCTCTCTCTCTCTCTCTCTCTCTCTCTCTCTCTCTCTCTCTCTCTCTATTGGGATAGCAAACAGAAGTTTACGTTTCCAAGGCAAATGTGAAATTTAAAAAAATGGCACACACTAGAGCGCATACCTCCACCAAGACGAAAAATACCTTTTAATGTTCTTTCAGTGTCAAGGAAAGTGATAAAGAAGTTACTGGATCACAACAGTCCACACAAATCCTGCTGCCATGTTTGGGCATTGCTGTATTTCCCCCAGCAGACATGAAAATTTTCTGTTCTTAAGCAAGTCTTAAGCAAGAGAATGGTTGTAGTCTGTGTGTAGTATTTGTCTCTGATGTCCTGGTACAGTGGGCAGGTGGTTAAAAAAGTGCAGCTCAGTTTCTACCTCCTGCTGTTTGCACCTGGTGCAGTCTTTCTTCAGTGGGGAGACAGGTTGGCCTGTCACAATCCCAAACAAGGACCCCAGCTTGTGCAGCAATTGTGACTATTTGATTAAATGCAAAATTGCTTGGCAGTATGCACCATAAAAACCCGATTAAACAGACATGATAAGGGCCTTAAAGTGGCTTCTTTATTTTCACCTATTCTTGAGGCTTTGTCTTGTGGCGGATTGTCATTTGTCAAAATCTAATTTTAATATCTTCTATATTTCAGTAAATGTTCATAAAGAAATCTGTGTTTATTTAAATTGGCACTAAAGGACACGCAGCACACCTGAGGCAGGATAGTATGTAAGTGTAGGAATACTGGTTGTATTCTGGAGCTCTGGCCAGGATTGGGATGGGATGGGCCTGATCATCCAGAGTCAACAGTCAGTGGTGCTCATATGTTAATTCTTTATATGGTCCTATAGTCCCACTTGTCACTACACTACTATTTTCAGATGATGATGATGCAGACCTATGGTGGAGCATGACTGGACACAAAGAGCCCCTGAGAAATAGATGACTAATTACTTGAAAATCACTTAACTAAATGAAAATTAGGCTATTACAAGTCTCTCTAATCTGTGAAGGCTGTGCTCTTTCCTGTTATCCTGCTGTTACTACTGTCATTCACAGTGAACAGACATTACTGGATTTTTTGGGTAACAGACAACTGCAGTGTCTACAGAGATGCAGACTTTGCCAAAGGGCACATCAAGGTCTTATGACAGTACTCAATAGCACCCTTGCAGAAGACAAAAATAGAAATGGGACATCTTATAGCCTTGTGGACCCTGGGGTGAACACACACACACATTTAGGCCGTAAGACAGCAAGGTCAGAAAATGGGACATTATCAAACACGGAGGCTTTTTATATGCTCAGAATGTGCCATCTGAATTCTAACTGATAAAGATGCTCAAAGAAGTTCCTTCAATGCAAAGAAATATTAAGTTATTTAAGCTTTATTCACAAAACTGTACATTGTAAAACTTTACACAAGCCTCTTTTGGTATTTTTACTTTGGCAGTTAGTTTTCAAAATCATGTGGCTGCCAGCTGATAGGCAGGCAGGGGGAAATATGTGCACAAAGTTAGTTTTTTGGTTTGTTATGTTTCCTAAAATACACATTGCCATGCAAACAGTACATGAGTAAATATCCAAGAGACTGACACAGTGTAAGGCACAATTAAACACTGTACATACTGTAGAATACGATGTTGCATCAGTGAGGCAACATCATCATCACAGATTATTTGATAAACAAACATTCACAAACATTTGTGCATCTTGGATTTGACATTCACAAAAATGAATCTTGGTGATGACTTAAAGGAATAGTTCTCCTATTTCTTGGCCAGGATCAGTGACTTCTTTGTGTCTCTGCTGGCTAACGTGTTCATTAGTGAGGCTGATTTTTTGATTTTGGACAGAGCCAGGCTAGCTGTTTCACTCGTCTCCACCCTTTATACTTAGCTAGGACAACCATCTCTTCTCCTGGCTCCAGCTTCATACTGAACGAGCAAAATCAAACCCTTTACCCTCTGTACAGTGACAACATCGGAACACATGAGATTCTGAAAAGATCATGTCTTCTTGTTTCAGCAGTTTTATCTGACAGGTGTTTAGATATTTCCCTCTGGAACAAAGTTTCCCAGCAAACAGACTGACATAGTGATCAACACTGGCATCCTGAGAGCTGCCTTCTAGCACTATGTATGCTGTTAGCTTACACTTATCTCCTTATTATTCCTGTGTATTATGTATCAGTGTACAGTCACCCTCCTATTGCAGGCAGAGGTGGTTTGTGGTGGTTTATATCTATTGGCTTAGTAAGTCAAATAGTTCATTGTATTTTCACATACAAATGGTCATATCATACCATTTGTTTACCTGGTATTTGTGTGAAGGCAGACATGATAAAAAGAATAATGCCAAGCACAACAATAGGTGTATTTTTTATCTGAAAAAAAAAAAAAATCCATGAATGCAATAACCCTGTTCATCTCTTCATTGTTACTGAAAAGGCATGTCCTTAAAACTACACTGGACCCTAGGGAATAGGGTCCAGTGTCTATATTCTTGGCTTATTTGAAAATAAAACACTAAAAAATAAATTTGGACAAATCTTCAGACTCATTTTATGGACTCATGCACCCAAATGTTGAGTTTCCTTCTGCAAAAAGACACTGTTAATGCATTTTAAATGAAGTCCTCTTGTGGTGAGCACAGCTCAGAATATACTTCCAGTAGTTCATAGAAAAAGATGGTGAAAATGATAATGACATGCAGCTGTCACCTTAAGTAAGAAAACAATAAAATAAACACTACAGCTTATTTTCAAATCATTAGTTTTCAACCAAATCTGTGTATGACTTTTCTAAAATATAATTTTCATTTGTTTATATTCAAAAAACAAATTTAAACAGATACATTTCCAGATTATTTAAAAAAAAAAAAAGCAAAAATAATGTGCACTTATTAAAATTTAAATAAAATACGTGATGTTGGACAACATTTACATGTTCAGACATGGGTATGTTCATTTATCTCAATATGATAGCAACAGTTTTTAAATATTTAGAAGACGGTTTGGACTCAAAATATGCAAATTCATTTGCAGTGTGATGAACTAACTACCCAAACCTTCTTTAATTAATTTCTTCAAAGTCTGTTGACAGTTTCCTGAATCTGAAGGAAATGGCAGAGTAATATGATGATGGACCCGTTTCCATATAACACGGAATAGTGACTTATTGGCACGTGTTGTAGATCTGGATCTGTTTGTTGATGTCATTGAGGATGGCTTTCATCTTGTCCTCCAAGCCATCCAGCTGACGAGCTTTCCCCTCCAACCTCCTCTGATTCTCCTCATAGTTTTTTTCCAGCTCTGTGAAAACAAGGAATTTCAGGAATGGTTCCACAGCCAGGCTTTAGCATATAGTGCTAGTTTAAGTCTTTCTTGAGTCGTCTACTTGATTTTGATACAGCTGATCATCACAGCCTTTTAGACAGACCAAGGGAACATACGGCAGAGTAGAGGATCATTCCTAAACCACCAAAACCAATACTGTGGCTCCTCAAGGATCGCTTTTAGGGCCACTACTTTTAAATTTATGGTGTCATGAGAAGGCATAATATCTCTTTGCATAGTTATGCTGATGACACACAACTTGATGTGGTTGTCTCTCATTATGACACATGGCCTACTGATCCTCTGTTGGATGTATTTTGATATACTCTGAAATATTAATTATAGGTTCTTGCTATAATACCTATTAATTAACACTTCCCCGAGTTGTCAGTTTCTGTATTGATTTACTTGTTCACAAAGAGTTTTATGATCTTGCAGCAGCCAAGCCAGTACATTATATTTATATGTGCACTGTGTTATCATCAGCTTGCCAGACACCTGCAAGATGCTTTGAACCGCAGCAACCTGTTTGAAATGTGTGATATAAATAAAGTCTGGAACTGAAACTACAGCTTGAGGATCCAATTAGCAGTTGATCTTCTGTCACTATCATCTCTGTCTCACACTTGTTCATTTTACCGAAACACTGTGAATAGCAAAATATATTTTCATAGATCTGTAACAGATTCAGTCTTTGTACTATACATGTTACATCAACTGTTTCTCTCAAATGAAAAAAAAAGTTTTCTTCCTACAAACACATCTACACACCTAAACTGTTTATTTCTTCATCTACATAGACACATACACACACAGATACACACAGACATTATTAAGCACCTGCTAGTCTCTGCAGCTTGTTCTGGGCATCACTCAGTAGCGCCTGTGCTTCATCTCTGAGGCTCTCGGCCCTCTTCTTGGCGTCCTGCACAGCCTTGGACTTGGTGTCAACCCGCTGCTGCACCTCATGGTATTTATCTGTCAGCTGGCCATCTAGAATCTGGGCATCAAGACAGGAGGAAGTTTTTTCTATAATTGCTGTGTATGCTGTTAATGAGGCAAAGTGTTAAAACACACACACACACACACACACACACACACCTGCTTGGCTTCGTTTGCCTTGTCTCGTGCCATGGTGGCTGTCTCTTCGGCTCGGGCCGCTGCCATGCTGTTGTTGGCACGTTTGGTCTTCAGGGCATTGATATCCCGTCCCAGTGTGCCTAGGCGGTCCATGGTATCATCCAGGTGCCGTTGACTGTTGGACGTCTCCGACTCAATCTAAGCAGGGAAAACATGAGCAAAGTGAATTCTGATCCTTCTGAAACAATATCATCACAAGGGTCCTAAATGTTCATGCAATAACCCATATGTGTGTGTGTTCTGAATGCACACTGAACTGGAGTCACTGATTTGAACTCATTAGCCTGTCAACACATGGGTATCATTGTTACAATATAATGTAGTATAATAATTATTTCAGCCATTAGGCTTGTGCCAAAAACCCTTTGACAGGATACTGATTCACCAAAGACTTTCATCATCCTTTAAATGATGGTGGCCTGTATTTTAAACCTCCATTAATTGATTTTTTTTGGCCCCTTGGCGCCAGTGGAAAAGAACTGAAAAGCAACACTGACGTATTCTGATATGGTGAACTTGTTAGCAAACAATTACTTAATAACACATCCAGCAGATATGGAATGATTCAAACATCTGGCCACAAAATTCACTCTCTTTTAACACCTGTTTCACTCTCCACCAACTCCTAAAGGAAATACTGTATCTGGCTCTATGGATAATATGTACAGTACATCGTCACATAGAACACATCACATTGACTTGTCATTCTTTGGTCAGGTGAAAAAAATGTTATGCAACAATGATCCTAAATTAAATCTAAACCCCGTAGACCAATTTCCAGAAAATGAGCAAAACAAACTATAAATTTATGTGGTCAAGTATTTCCAATTTCTTTAAACCTGAAATTCAAAATGTGCATAAAAATAAATGGATGTAATCACACTTATTGAGTGACTGCCACTGATGAACAACCCTAACAAACAGCATAGATATGGGTATTTGTACTATGGGGCAATAAAAATCATTGTCAAGTTAATGTCATTAATTGTTTTTTGTGCGGTTACCTGTGCCAGTCGAGTCTCGGTCATGTCAATGTCAGCTTTGGCTCTTGCTATGGCCTTCTCTGCCGACGCCTGGGCAGTCTTAGCATCTGCCAAGGCTTGTTTTACTGTCTCCGCTGTTGTCTTTACCCCCTCAGCTCGATGCCTTAACAACAAGAGAGAGAGCAAGTGATTGTAGATAGTAAAATGAATAAGTGTGGAACGCTCTTTGCTTGTACAAATAATCCTAGATCAATAGATTTGTATTAAGTCTGACTCTGTTTTAACTACCTTGCCCTCTTGGCATCCAGCAACAGTTGCTCTGCCTTGCGGACATCATCCTGCGTCTGCTCCAGGATGGCGTCCACGTTCGAGAGGCTGCGAACCCGATCCTTGATTTCATCAGCAAGGTGTCTGATCTGGAGGGGTGAAGCAGGGATGGAGAGCTCCAAGACACGGTTTGCCACTGCCTCAATACTGTCTGGATCTGCTCCCTCCTCTGAGAGAAAGATGCATATGAGAAATTGCAGGTTTGATATAGGAGGTTAGATTAAGAGGCAACATGATTATTTGTGTTGTGAGAAAAATTTAACTTATCAAAGACTCACGAGTGAGGAAGTTTCTGATCTGTTTGATGAGGTCTCTCAGGTCATTGTTGGAGCGCTCCACTTTGTTCTTGGTGGCCGTGGCTTTGTCCAGAGCTGCTTGGGCTTTACCCTTGGCCTCCTCTGCCTTGGTCTTGGCCTCTGCCACCTGAATGAAGGCAGAAATGCTGATAGAGGACACAGAAGGCTGACAGGTACAACTTATTCACCATAGCTGCTGTTTTTACTCTTTACTCTTCACCTTCAGTTACTTAACAGTGCAAATAATTGTTTATGTAAAGTTTTCTGGTGTCTATTTTATAGCATGCACCTTAGTCTATAGTTCATACCTTGGTGAAGAGTCCCTCCATCTCTCCCATAGCTTTGTTTAGCTCCTTCTCTGCATGTTTGGCTTTCTCCAGTGCACTGTCAGCTACTGCTACAGCGCCTTTACAGTTCAGGCCTCCACAGTGGCGGTTTCCCTCATCGTCACGGCAACCTGCACCCCCACAAGGGCTCTCCCCACAGGGAGCATCACCTGGGGCACCACAGACCTGTTGGGACAGGTATACATGTGGTTGCATTTGTATGGCTATCATCAGCACTATTAGGTACATGTGACATTTCACTCCTCTGCCAAAAACACAACAGCTACACTTTTAGTTATTATTGACCACAATGTGATTTTCTATCTTCTGTTTTGCCACATAAATCAACATTACCCCATGGAAATGTATAAAATCAGTGAAAACAGTATGTAAAATTGTCACAGCTAAAGCAAGTGAGGCCTATAGACAAATGCTAACCAGTGAGATTCAGTCATGATAGAGAAAAATTGTAGATGGCTTCTTTAATGATTTCAAAACTAAATATTAATAGTAAACAGACACGTAGAAAAACAGAGATACATTTTACCCTTTTGTATGGCTGAACACATGGATCCCATCAAATTTAATTAGGGCTAACAGCTGCTACAAAGAAGAATAAGAATAAGATCAAACCTTCTCATTGATCTTCTTCATGTCCAGGCCCTGTGCTCTGGTGCTGAGGTCTCCAAGCGCACGCTTGTTGGCTGCATTTTTACGATTGAAGTCGTCCTTCTTGGCGGTGATAAGGCGCTCGGTGCGGCGGCGGGTGTCTGCAGACTGGCTGACTGTGCTGGGCCTGGTGGTTGTTGATTCATTAGCACGCCGCTCAGCATCACGAGACTTGTTGTAGGAACTACGGATGCTGTCGTACGCACCTGGAGGACAAGGGAGACAGAGAAGTACATTTTCACTCACTACACTGCAGCAAAGGGATGGTGGTGTAAGTCTGAGGATTGTCAGGGACTATGGATTCTTGACTCTGGGATGAAAAGTGGAAGAGGTTTAGCAATACTGATGCTGGATGTGGTGGGAATCTGAAAATGTGAAGTTTAAATTAAAAGAAACAACGAGTATGGAGAGCTAATGGAGACAACTCTGTTCTCTCTCTTTTCTCACCTAGGAAGTTGGAGTTTTTGAGGATATTCAGTTGTTGGTGTAGCTGCTCTGAAGTGAGGTTTAGTTCCTTTGCCTCTCTCTCCAGAGCACTCAGCTCCTTGCTTGCCTCAGAGTTGCTGTCCTGTACCATAGTTAGGTCTCCTTCCAGACGGTTCAGGGTGTCAGTGGTCTCACTGATCTGAGCTCTATGGGACAAGACAAGCAGTTGTTTGGGGATGTAAACTGTCATCCTGATTTGACTTAAAGTTCACTTGAGTCAAATCAGACTCACGATGCAGATGAAAGTGTTTACATAGAAAACTGCAGACATACCTAATATCTTCAATAAGCTCCATTAGGGTAGCAACGGCTGCGGCAGTGGCATTGCGTGCGTTAACAATTCCCTGAGCTTGTGCCAGTTTCTCCTCCAGGTCTCTGAAGGCCTTCTCATAGGCCCCGGTAAGCCCAGTGGTCTGAATCTCATGGGCACGCTCTGCCAGAGCCTTGGTACGCACTGCCAGGTCCTGGTAATGAAACAAAATTGTGAAGAGTAAGATTGTTGTTGACTCCTCAACAATGAGTTCTTTAGTATTTTACAAGTCCTACTGGGGATTAGACCCCCTCTTTAGCACGTAACTGCACCTGTACAATGCGATCCCAGTCCCCAAAGCACTGGTGACAGGGCTGGCAGTTGGGGAACTGGCCAGAGAAGCCCCTGGCACACTGATCACAGCGGACACCTGACACCCCCTGCTGACAAACACAGTGGCCGGTCACGCGATTGCACTGAGAGGTCTCAATGCCACGCCAGTCACAGTCACAAGCTGCAGGGGTAAAAAAAGGAGAAGGGAGTGTACAGTGAATACTGAATAAGAGGACTTAGCTAATAATGAAAAAAGTCTAATTTGTTTACTCTCCTGTGTCTGTATTAAATGCAAAAAAAAAAGCGTCTTTTATTGATTATAAGGCCATTCTCCTGTGGTTTTTTGTTATGTTTATAACAGCTACACCATTTCCTAAAGGATAAGTCTTAACATTCCTGACCTCTGCACTGAGTCCTGGGGTCTCCCCAGTAGTTCTCCTGACAGTCTGTGCAGGTCTTCCCTCCAAAGCCATCACGACATTGACACTGACCCGTAAACTGATAGAAAGCGAAAAAATCCCACATCAGCTCTGTTGGTGTCAATGAGGATCTAAATATATTCCCAGTTCTGAATACAATGTGTTCCATACCTCATTACATGAGGAGGTGACAGAGTTGTTGGGGTCACAGCCACAGGGTTCACAGCCCCTGCTACTGGCCAGGTTCCAGTGGTTGGGGGCACAGTGGTCGCAGGTCAGGCCTATAACGTTTGGTAGACACTGGCACTGGCCTGTGGTGCGCTGGCACACACAGTCTTCACGGTCCATACACTGACCACGTTCAGTACCCAGAAAGTTACAGATGCACTCTGAAGAGCAAAAAAGACACGCCAACGTCATGCTACTGCTTTTTTGAAACATTAACATGCAAGCCATTGCTTTATCTTTCAGTGGACGTTATTTATGAGGCTAGTGTTACTCACTCCTGCAGTTGCGTCGGGACGCATCCCCGAAATACCCGCTCTTGCAGATGCCGCAGTTGGGTCCTTCAGTGTTGTAGAGGCATTTCCGACACTCTCCTGTGTGCCTGTCGCATGATTCCACATCTGACATGTCTATGTTGTTGTTGCACTGGCACGGCTGGCAGCGCCCTCCAGGCTGAGAGGGGTTGCCATAATAACCAGGGGCACATTCCTCACATCGAGCACCTACATTCAGAAAAAAAAGCAAATAGAAAAGAGAGTAAAAGTTAATAATAGCAATATTAATTATGATAATGGCACAACTACTTTTATTTTCATTGAAATATATTTGCAATTAGAATAGGTGAAGTGCTCTACAGGATTTCCCAAGCTGTTTTTAGAGTGTATGACACCGCAGGAAGCAAGAGGCTTGTGAATTTACAGCAGTACAATCAACAGGTAAAAGTAATGAGGACCCTCCTCACACAACTGGCCAAGTCCTAGGCCAAGTCTTAGATGAGGACTAAAATGTTTTCAGTGGAAATGTCCATTGAAAAAAAAAAACATTTTTGTCTAAGACTTGGCTTAGCCCATCTCTGCAAAGCATGAACATGTTTATACTAATACAGTCACTCAGTGAGGTTTGGTTAACCAGCTCCCATTAGTTAACTGTGTTTGCCAAAACACCTTAACTGGATTATATGGTACATATTATTATACTATGTGGTCACATAACAGACTACTACATTAGTCAGCAGTCATTTAGATTCCAGGTTTTTGACATGATGTCTCAGTCTGTTTCAAGAAACTCCACAGAGACCAATGTAGCCCTTAAGGACACCTCCTGGTATGTACAATATTATCCCACGTTAGTGTCTATTATGTTTGTACAAAACCACTGCTATATACTACACTATGCAGTCACAGCAATAGTCAGACAGAGCACTGGATTCTTTCCCCACTGAACCACTGATTTAGATTGTCTGCTTTCCCTCACTCTTATATCTCATTTGCTGTCCCTTTAAAGTGGACTCAGAAGAAGAAATACTTGGCATATTTGACTCTTGCATGAATAGGAGGACAGAGGGCCATTAGAGAAAGAAAGAATAAGAAGGTGGGGCGAGGAAAAGAACAGAGCTGGGCTTACAAAAGAAAGCTGAAACAGGGAATATTAGATGAGAGAGAAATAGAAAAAAGAGAAGATTGAATGGAGGGCAGGAATGAAAGAGAGAGGGGGCAAAGGGAAGGAGAAGCAGTGGTGGACAGAGGGAGGGAAATTTGGGTAGAAAGTAAACGTAGTCAGCTACAGTTTCTTTTAGTTTTTCAGGTGAATTGCCTCTCTCTTCCTTTGAAAATCAGTGCCATGCTGCTTAATCTAACAGACAGACCTAAAATGATACAGTGGAAATATGAGGGTCCACAGCCTTCATCGTTCTCCATTGTGCTCTACCTGAAAAGCCTGGCAGGTTACATAGGTGACATCAGTGTGCCTGTCTTGACTGCGTGACTATCTCAGTAACTCTTAACCTGCTGCAACTATTTTCTCTCTCTCTTAGATGACCAGTTAAACCTACTCCAAACAGGAGACAGAAGCTGACCCACAACACCTCTGTATAAACCTCTCTCACATGCTTTAATTTTATTTTGAAGGGCAACTACTTGTGAAACCATACTTTTTGACACAGTCTCTAAAAAATAATAAATATGGGTCAGGTCCTTGTACTGGGCTCAATGACACAGACCTGGTTCAAACCTTGAAATGATTTAACCACTTGTAATATCACTTTAATATCTTTAGCATCGAACAAAACACAGACAGTCACAGAGAAGCATTTTGAAAGTGTCTGACATTATTCTTTGAGCAAGGTCTCAGGGCAGGAGTGCACTGTGGCACAGCACCACTGATGGGGGAGGGGGGGTGCTGAAGCCATGCATGGGCAGGACTGGTAAAAGTGGAGGGTTGATGGAAGATGAAGGAGATGGGGGAGGAGGAGGGTGAGGGGAAGGGATGGGGGGGGTCAACCATCATTACTCACGCTTAAAAATGGTCACCCCGGAGCGTTTAACAATCCCTGTGCCAGTAATACAGGGGAGGGAGGAAATAACACAGGTTACCATTCACCAGAGCCCACTGAGAAACATCAGTCTCATTTGAGTTATATCCTTTGGCTTGTCACATAATGCAGAAGATTTTACTACTAACATTTTTCAGAAATGCTCTGGAGAAGAAAATAATCTCAAAGTTTGACTCACTGGTTTGACTTAACCGCATTCTGCAACTTAGTTGACTAAAAGTATGAATGCTGTCATAATAGAGATGGATGAAGCTAGAGTAGCTTGGATAGTTACAATCCTGAGAGGATGCCTTTCCTCTAGCACCACCATCAGGTCAAACATTTCCCTTTGATGAACATTTTGTACCATGTGAAAAGTATTTTAACAAGTGCCATGCTAGCTGCTCTGTGAGGCTGTATTTAGAAACACCACTGCTTTAAGCTAAACACTAATGTCAACATGCTAACATGCTCACAACGGCAATGCTAACATGCTAATGTTTACCATCTTATGTCAAATTAAATATCTAAAAACATAGTATGGATTGCAATGAAATGATGTACAGACATTCATGGTCCCTGAGGATAAACTGTAGTAACACTAGGGATCCTTTAACTTTTTATCTGGTGCCATCATCAGGTGAAAATTCGGTTTATACCTTGAAAACTATTGAGAGTCCCATCATCTTCAGCTGTATTTCGTATTTAGTTTTAATTAGCACAAAACACAGCATGCTAACACACAAAGCTAATACTGTGGAGAGCATGGCAAACATGTTGGCATGCTGACATTAGCACTGAGCTTAGTGCTCACAGAGCTGACAGTAATCACTGAGGTTATCTGAGCTGTAACATCAGCTCTGTCTTTAGACAAAACTCCAGTCTGCTACAAACAAGACGACTGTTGCTCTGAAACTGAGATGAAATGGTGCTGTTTAGTTTCTCTCTTTCAGCTTAAAGTGAGGCCCTGCCACATCACAGACACAAATATGCTTTTGACTCAAATGAGATTTTGTATCATTTAAAAACTCAAAGTGCATCATCAAAGGAAGCACTGTGGTGCAACATAAATCTGCATCTGTTCAGGTGTGGAAGTGTCATAGGTTCTGTAGAAAACGAATCACTCTCCTCTGTTCTGATTTCTGTGTGGAATGAATTGTAATGACAGACACACAAACAACTGGACACACAAATAACTTCATCAGCAGGAAGAAAGCCTTAGTGGAAGGACGGAGATAAATAGAGAAAGAATCAGAATCTGAATCTTACCTGTGTAACCCTGGTTACAGTTGCAGATAATTTCTCTGTTACGGTTGTCCTGGTAACAAGATGCAGCAAAGTGGCGCCCACTGTTGGGCCCGTCTGGACAAGGGCATGGACGACACTGACCACCGGATGCTATGCCCAGAACTGGGTTACCGTAGTAACCATTGGCACACCTACAGAGATGACAAAGGAGTTAACTCAGGTAAACAGCACACTTAAAGGTGACACTAACGAGCATTAATGGGCTCGATACAGCTGCTCTATAACCACAAGACAAACAGATGCTATTTTTAAGATCTTAGCTGAAGTTTCAGTTGAGTTATGTTCATGTGAACTGTAACTATGAATGTGGTTGTTAACTAAGTGTAGGCATGTATAGCATATTATTTGATTGGAGGTGTACTCAGTGATTTTTAAAGCGACCAAGCCAATAATACCTGAGGACTGAGGATTTTGTTTTTTCATCAATACAACACTCTTTTTATTTTACTAACTTTAAATTTCTGCCTTCATCCTCATGTCCATACAGTTCAAAAATCAGTCCTCTGATACCTGTCTGAAAATTTTCAATAGAAAAAATGTTTCCTAAATTTCATTGTTTTATTGTACAAAATAAAATAAGTCACATTTTTATTACAGTGAAAGAGTAATTTAAAGTATAGAACATTTTAAATCATTAAAATGGGGAAACTAGTGCTGCTAATAGGGTTCCGAATTTAGCAGCAGGCCATGTGCATTAATGACTAAATGACCAGGAAACAGGAGACTATTTACGGGTGTTGGATTGTACCAGAGACCTGAATAGATATAATACTCCGCATGGTTGAGAATATATTAAAATCTTTGAAATCAGGTGCACGTTTTAGTGTGTTCATCTATTTAAATTTATTGGCAAATTTCACTTCAGTCTGCAGAGGGTCAGCAGTCTTTGTTTTTATCACGATGATCATGAGCTTTTATCCTGTTATGCGTCAGTTTTATGTATAACACACTGTGTCATATTCTACTCATAGTTTTCATGTTTTACTTTCATATTCGTGTTATGTCTATGTTGTTTAACACAGAACATACACAGAACACATTAACCTAACCAAACCAAACCAAACCAGTATCTTATGTTTAAACTGGACCTGATCCCATGCAGCTCGGCCAGCCTCATACTGGAGCATCACCTTTCACATTTGTCTCCTCCAGTGTTGTCCCTGCAGTTGATGCAGGCTCCAGTCCTCTGGTCGCACTGGTCTGCGTGTCCGTTACACTGGCAAGGTCGGCAGCTGGGGAAACCCCAGTGACCTGCCTGGCATCCATCGCAGTGCTGACCAAACGCTCCCGGGCGGCACTGGCATTGACCAGTGAACTTGTCACAGAGTCGAGTCACAGAGCCTTCCAAGCTGCAACCGCAGGCTGGACAGATGGAGGTACAGGTAGGAAGAGAGGATGATGGGAGGAAGTGAAGCAAAGAGCAGAGGAAGTGGAATCAAAGGCAGAAAGAGAAGAGAGGGATGACAGATAATTTAGCTAAAGGGGCTTTGGATTTCCAGTTGTGCACAGAGAGACAGTGCCAGTAGAGGGCGATGGCAGCACAGACTAACTCATCAAAAGGAGGGCACACATTACAGGTGTACAGCTGAACATGCAAATTCAGAGCACTCCTCAGACTCATGCCATTTTCATTTGAAATACAATTAAAGATAAAATGAAAGAATAAAATGTAAGAATAAACCTGAGCACCAATATTGTGAGTAGTGTGTAATCTCCAACACATTTGATTTACATTCCAGAGAAACTGCTTCAACAGCTGTTTACTGTCTGTACCTTAGCAAAGGCCATGGGCTCCATGGGCTGGTTAAACATTCGATGGAAAAACCCAGTCACTTTAGTGGTGTGAAAATATGGGACATTGTTGCATCACACAAAATCCTACCAAAACAAGTGTGGATCTCAAATGAAAATGAGAAGGTCCTGAGTTTTAAAACTACAGTTGTAAGTGAGTTTCTCACGTATGCAGCCTGACGGTCCAAAGCCGTAAGTTCCTGGAGCACACTGGTCACAGCGTAGTCCAATCACGTTGGGCCTGCAGTGACACTGTCCTCCGTGGACATCACACAGGGAGCTGATGGACCCCTGAGGGTCGCAATTACATGCTGGAGGAGGACGGAGAATACAGGCATCAAGTCACTGAATAAGGCTGAATAAAGTTTGATTACTGGAAAAATGAGTAATTACTAGTGTTACAGGTCACTCAACCATGTTGCACAGATTTACAGCTTAAAGTCAAACTGAAACTTAAATTCTTTTAATTTTTTGCGCAAGGAAGGAAGGAAGCATTTTAATAAGCCCCTTTTCTTCACTCACGCAGAGCGCCGTCATTTATGATGGCCGACATGCTGGTGATTAGCTTGGCACAGGTGTCACTCATCAGTGGGCGGGTCACACTCTTCGCCCCCTCGTAGCAGCGGTACCGCTCATAGGTCTGCCTCCTGCTGTTCGAGGCTGGATCCCCTGCATTGAACATCTCCATGGAGGAGTGGCGTGGCATCAAGGCAATCTGGAGAAGCAGAACGGGGATTTATGAAAAGGAGAGGAGATGTTTGTGTGTGGAATGAGAACTACAATTTATCCATGAGTCAGATGCTTATTTTAGGGGACTGGAAAAAGAATCTTACAGAGTCCACGAGGAGAACAGCGTTGGCCGCTCCGTTGAGAATACTGTTGGCGTCCTGATAGCGTCTGAACTCAAAGCGGAGGGTGTAAGTTACACCTTTCTCTAGACACACAGGCTGAGGAAGGACCACAAACCTGGAGCAAAAAGAGTCAACACACAGTTTACATTTAGCTATTATATATATTTGAGTGTGTTGTGTGTGCTTGTGTGTGTGTGTGTTTGAGCCACAGACCTGGCTCCAGCCGGCAGGGAGACGGTGAGTCTGTCGTCATCTGGGATGGTGTTTCCGCAGGGGCTGCTGGTAGGAATTGGCCCTGGACGCACCACAGTTATTCGCACCTCCTCCCAGTCCCGTGGCATCTAGACAAAACCAGTGTTAGATGGTTAATATGCTGCCAGAAGCATACTGATCGTGGAATATGAGTATAAAAAAGAGAAGAGGACAGTTACAAAGTAATGGCTGCCTGAACTGAAAGATAGGAAATCAATCAAAGATGTTCTGCAAAATGATTAACATGTAAAATACACATGATTTATAGGCAAATGGCTGAAATATGAAAAACCACCAGCACATTCCTTCACGTTAATAGTCAGTGGAGATTTGTCTGCACAGGGAAGGCTGCACATAGCTGAAGGAATAGTTTAAAATTTTATACCACTGTCACACCACTCTCATATCTGTCTGTCAAATATGAAGCTCGAGCCAGGCAATCCTTAGCTTAGCACAAAGATCAGAAGCAGGGGGAAATAGCTAGGTTTTGTTAAGGATTATGCTGGTGACTCTTTTCCTGGCACAGCACAGTGACTTCTTGTTGTCAGTGTGAGCTTGGCAGGTACCTAGTAGAGAAAGTCACTGCTCCTGGATGAGAATTAGTTGAGTAAAAGATATGAGAGTGGTGTTGATGTTCTCATTTAACCTCAGCAAGAAAGAGAATAAACATATTTCAGCAGTTCCTTTAAATGTTTCATTTTGATTGGAGCAGTATAGCACCAGCAGAGATAAAAAAAATGCACATGTACAAACACACAGACCTGTGACTCATAGCGGATTAGCAAGTCATATTCCATGGAGTAAGGGATGTTACTGATGGGGAACTCCAGGGTGCCACCCTCAGGTACCCGGGCAAACCCAATGCCCGTCCAGGTGGCAGGGCGACCCGGCTGGTGCTCCCTGGTCTCCAGCATACAGCCCTGAGAATATTCAGATATATTTTAATAATATTTTAATAATATTTCCACAGAATATCTAAATTTTGATAGAGAGTTCAGGCTGGCTCACCTGTCCCATTTTGGCTAACTCTGCTTCATAAAGGAAGTGATCCAGAGCCATGAAGAAATGTCCAGACTCCACCTGTGTACACTGGCGTCCTGTCATGTGACTGCGGCAGCGACACTGACCGCTCTCCATGGAGCAGCTACAGAGAAGGAATAAATATTGTTATTTCACTGCTGCAGTTTATATTATATGGTTTAGCTACAGGCGGTGGATTACTAAAATCATCACTTTCTCATAACGACTAAGAGTCTACAGACATGTTAGAGGCTCTGTGATACAAGTGGCACTTTGAGCAATGCCAACAAACTGAAGTTTGCAAGTATATGTTTGCCAAGTTCATCATCACAGTGTAGCAAGTTAGCATACTAACATTTGATAATGTCACTGCAGTAAAGCTGAAGCTGATGGAAGTGTCATTAGTTTTTCAGATAATTAATCATAAACCAAAGTGTTGGACAAATTAAGATTTTGACCTGATGATGGAACTAGATGAAAAGTCAAGAGAACATGAATGTGTGTACCAAATTTCACGGCAGTACATCCAACAGTTTCAGAGTGGGAGCAGTTATTTTGTTTGGCCCTGATTCAGGAAGTAAAAGTCCCATTCATTTTCTCCCATAGAGAAAATTACAAGATTTACAGTTGGAGTTCTTCTTCATCTTAGATCATTATATAATCAGTACTAGAAATTAAGATCTGCATTAGAAAACCCCTGGTCGTTTAATAAAAACACAGAAGTACAAGAGCATACATATAAACCATAGAATGTATAAGACAGATATAAACTTGGAGACAAATGATAACTACAGCTGATAAGACACATCCATTATTGGGCTTAAAATTCTGTGACATGTAGCGCTAACAGATGAAAACTAAAGATGACCGTGCTGAGAAACTTAAAGCACAACTTGCAGTTTTAATCACTTTTAAATTCTGGTGGTGCTACAGGGGATCACCAATCCATCTACTTTTACAGTGATAGATCTAATAGCTGAGATATTTCAGTCTGGATTAAAACAGTGGACTGACGGACAGACCCACAGATCTACAGCGCCACTCACTGATTGTCCAGAGCTCCTCCGATATCACACTCACAGCCTCTGCAGCCGTTCAGGTCGTGGCTCAGTCCCCAGTGCTCTGGCTGGAAACAGAGAAGGACAGACAGAGGACAGGGTGATTGACAGACACACACAGACCAGGACAGACCAACCACACAACAGACAGTCCAACAGTTAGGTCCAGACAGAACCGTAGAATCACTATCCTTATTAAAGGGAACTTCCACAGCAGTTTGACTGTCAGTCCTCTGTGTGAGTCATACATACTGTGTCCAGCTATCTATTCCAGTAAAACAACATTCATAGCTTTGGATCAAATCTGTACCGCACCATTCCTCTCAGTTCACTATGTTCAAACCAGCAGACTTGGTAATGTGGACACTGCTCTGGTTTGTAGCTATTTGGCTTTTTATCTTCAGCATGTTTTGGCTGAGGAGTTTATATTTTGCCAAATTTTGTGGTTTCTCCATTAGAGTTATATAAGAATCAGGTCACTTTTTTGCTGTATCATCAATCCAGTTCAGATTTGTGGACTGGACAATACCATCCATCCATCTGCAGTGAAACTGGTCTGAGCCTGTTTCTCAGTAGTCTCTCAGTAGATTTAATAGCTATTTGTAAAACTGACAAGAGAAACACTAAGAAAATAATGACATTAACTGTTACTCTTCAGTGAGGCAGATCCCAGTAATATTATCTCTACTCAAACATACTTTCACCACAGTGATAGTAAGGTACGTTGTCTCTTCAGTAGGATTTATTAAAGTACTATTTCCACTGTTGGCATTATTGTTTCTAAAATGAGGCTTCACACGGCTTATAGGACAACAGGATCCTTTTTTCGGATCAGGTCCAGGCCCTGACCATTTTAGGCCTGCTGTAACCCACACCAACCGGACAAACCTCAAATCCCTGGGCTAAATTTAGACACAGAGCCCCGGAAGGAGCTCACATTCCTGCCTATACTATTCCTGGCTGAGTAGGTTTGGGACAAGAGTTTGAATTATAGCAGGATGCTGATCACCACCCAACATCTCAGGCTGCTGGGCAGAGAGGGTGAGAGATAAACGGCAGCAAGAAGCAGGGTTCAAAGTAGGTCAGCAGCACTTTCAACGTTCAGCACGTTCAACTTTAACTGAATCAAACACAGGATGATAGAGAGTCAGAGGTGGTCGTGAAAATACAAAAACAGTGTTGAAGGAATATATGAGAGGTTATTTTGTTCACTGTCACATTACCACCATTAGGGCTTATTGGCAGGGGCAGAGAGGAGTACGAGGGAGAGAAAGACAGAGAAACAGAGTAAAAGGAAAGAAAATGTGAGAATTTTCCAGTTAAGTCACAAAACAAAATTTAAGCCTAAAAAGACAAGTCTTTTTGACATGTCTTACCAGACACTGATCACAGCTGCGTCCAGTGACCAGACGCTTGCAGAAGCAGTCTCCACTGACTGGGTCACACTGGGAGTTGCCTGACACAGTCCCTCTATGGTCGCACCAGCAAGCTGGAGGGTGGGGGCACAGGGTAGAGGGCAAAACGGATGAGGTTTCTCACAGACAGATAGACACACTAAAAAGTACTGATAAATAAGTGAATCATTCAAAAAGAAACTACTGCCGCTGTCAGGCAAACACTGAAATCAATTTCCATGGGATCAGTTATTAAGAGGCCTGGTAGCCACTGAAGATGTGGGGGACATGTTTGTGTGATCTGTAACAGAGAGCGTACTCACGTTGGCAGCCCTGAGGGTTTTCGGCGCTCAGGCCAAAGAAGCCCGTTTTGCACTTGTCACACCGCGGCCCCTCGACGTTAGCTTTGCAACGACACTGACCTCCCACCATGCCGAGGGAAGGGTCGGTGTGGCTGTCGCACATGCCGCCATTCTGAGAACCATCCGGGTCGCAGTCACAAGCTACGGGACAGACGGATGGAGGACGGGTTTGAATGCGTTAGAAGCTAAATGATGCATAACTCAGCTCAGTTTGACAATTTTTGTGTGTTGTGAGTTTGTGTTATGATGTGCTGGAAAAATAGTTTTATGTTGTATGTTAATGAGGTATGTGACTGGACTTCAGGAAGAACACCTGCTGTTATAATAAGGCTAATGAGGATCCTAATAAATAATGTGAGATAAAAAAATATTATTATTAAATAAATAAATAAATATACACAATATTACTTAATGGTGATCTATGGGTGTGTGGATAAGCCACAAAGAAATCCATCCCTGGGCATGCACTCAACATATTCAAACATGTCACCAATGGCATCACCATGTGGCCAGTTATAAAGCACTTTACATTTTGACGATTAACTTATGAGCCATGAGCTCATGTCTTTTTCCTGTATTTCTTAATTTTCACATTAAAAGCCTCAAAAAGGTTCCCAGTTAATTCTTCATCATTTTGTACTGTTTTTCTGTAACTGGCATCCAACATCTGGTTGGTGTGGCCTCAGGGACAAACATTGCAGCAACATTTGGATGACATACATATGAGCCCCTAATAATTCTGTAAAATCTGATGGCATTTCCACTATAGGTGACCATCCCCTCTAAAGATCACCTGACACCTTGTTTGCTTAATCTGCACAAAAACCAAGTTGTATAAGTTAGTTAGTTGTTTCCCTGTTTCCAGTCTCTGTACTGAGCTAAACTAACCGGCTGCTGGCTGTAGAATCATATTTAACAGATAGATATGAGTGGTATCGATCTTCTCATCTAACTCTTTGCCAGAAAGCAAAATACAAAATGTCAGACTTTTACTTTAAGTGACTGCTGTGGCCACTGTACTGTCCACAGTCTATCCCTGCATTATGCTGTAACAGTCTTGAACATGATTTGCATATTGAACTAAAATCATAACAGTAGTCATCCTGTCAGCATTCACTTGACAAGGAAATGCTCTATCAGCCCAACTATATGCAACAATCAGTCTTGACATACGTTTTTGGCCTATATTTGTTTACATTTTGGAACATGGGAACCATTAAACATATTATAAATTGGATATTGGCAGTTCCTGTTTGCAATGTACCCATGAATGTACAGACAACTATCACTGGATTCATTTAAACCAGAGGAAAACATCAAAATATGCTGAGTCATGAAATCTCTGGAGTTGTAAGGACCATCTGATTTGAGGCTAAATTATGCAAGTTTATTCACAGTGGGCATCAGAGATAAGAATTTCTAAGAAGATGTAAGTCACTCTGAATTAAAATATGTGAAGCACATTTGTGTGTTCAGATTTGAGAGTTATGACTCAGGATTATGAATTATCATGCTAACTGCAGTAATCAGACCATCAGGTTTTTAAAGTGCCTTAAATGCCTTTATGAGCTGTGTGTCACATCCACCGCTACACCGACAACAGCTGTCTGTGAGCCAAACTACAACAGCTAACCTCTAGCTTTGGTCCCATTTACCTCATGCTGTATCTTTGCCTCACCTCAACTTTCCAGCACTAACAGCAGCAGTTACATACATTTTATTCCATTAGTAGTTATTCTAAAATATTCTCTAATCAGGAACACAAACACACACTCACCGATGCAGACTCGTGGGTCCCTTATATCCTTGATGGGGTCTTTGTAGTAGAAGGGTTTGCACATCTCACAGTTGCGCCCCATGGTGTTGTGCTGACAGTCATCGCACACTCCTCCGCTGACGTTACCCGTGGCCAAATACACCGCCATGTCAAAGTGACACTGGTTTGAGTGGCCGTTACAGTTACACTCTACAAAACAGATTATTTCAACAGATTAGTTATCACTTTACTTAATGTTATTCTTATTCTTTTTTTTTCACTTTCTCCAAGTGTTTACTGTCTAAGGGCAGATGTGTCAGCAGCTCAGGTTATATTTTTAGAGGTGTAAATACCGTACCGTGCCTTGTAGTAACATTAGCCTGCTGACAAATAATCGCTTAAAAATTAGCCATATGTGGGACCTCTTTTTGCTTTAATACTTATTGGCTAACCATCTTTAGAGATAAGGTTCGGATGTTTTTGCACTACACTTAATGTTCCCGGTGCTTCCTCTTCTGTACTCACTCTTGCAGGCGTTGGTGTTGCGTCCCTCAGCTGGTCTCCAGGGCAGGTCATTGTGGAAGTCGTCACATTGCTCACAGTTCAAACCCTTGGTGTTGTGGTTACACACGCACCTGCCGTGAACCTTAAAAGGCGAGAGGCGAGAGGGAGGGAGAGTTACAGCAAATTATATGGGGGTCGAAAGATTCAAAATTACAGAGGAAAAATCAAAGGGGGAGGGAGGGGGCTAAATATACTGTAAGTGATTCCCGTCACTCACCATTCCTTCTATATCATCCCTGATGCCATCGATGGGGGCGCACTCTGATGCATGGCCGTAGCAAAAGCAGTTTCCACGTACAACAAGCTCATATATGGCGTAGTAGTACTTTTCTTTTATTTCCGCTCTCGGGTCCAGCAGGTTGTCTCCCAGTGTGTGAAGCTTGGTGAAGTTCACTCTCAAGTTGGTGATCTTTAGCTGGTCTGATGGGAAGAAGACATGAAGAAAATAAGTGGGGGAGGAACAGGAAGCTGGAACTCTTTTGATGGACAGAATGAAGAAGGTGGGAGGGATAAAGTAATTTGTAAAAACTAACTGATGCAAGAAAAAAAAAGAACATTATGTCAAACCCCAGACACACAACTGCACAAAGGCACCTTTGCCCCAGTAAGATGAAATCAGGGTCAGTGGAGTGTGACAAAGCAGTGTGGCAAAGCATTATGGGGGAACAACAGTTAATGATCTGCGATGGTCTGAGGATTAGTTGGGTCCTAAGAGTTCTGAGGCACCTTAAGGTTACATGGCATATCAACTGGATCACACAACAAGACAAATGGGAAACACCGAGTTTAGGAGGGGTAGTTTAAATCCTGAAGACAGAACGGAGCCATAAAATCTGGTTTTTGTTGATTTAGATAAAAATATTAAATGTTTATATATATCCTGCAGAATACTTCCTCAAAGAGCAGAGCTTTTCTGTCCTAATCTAAATGTGTAACCATTTGCTGTAAATGATCAGTTCTCTGTCATACATAAGTGTATTTACCCAACTCAATGTCCTCTTTAAACTGACAGTAAGAGAATTTAAAAAAAAAAAAAAAAAGCAATACACCATCCAAATGGCCTTTGTGACTTTCAAGCAATTTTCCATCCAGAAGATGGAAAATGTAAAAATGATGGACAGTAATGGAATGTGGTGTTGAAATGGTTCTTCCCACATCCTGCCTCTTTACCCTCTCAGACGATTTGGAGGGACAGAACTCTCCTCTCCACAGAGACTCCTCTGTCTTATCACCTTGTCAGTCTGCTGAACCAGCAGTGAATGGAACATCCTCTGCTGTTACAGTCCAGCTGTTCACCAGCAGCAATCAACACACACTTACAAACTAACACATATGTACCACAGATACATGCATGTCAACACACTCATTTTTCCCTCTTTGTGATATAAAATTACGTCACTGTTGTGCTTTCCTATTTCCCCATGCCAACAGCAAAGGAAATATGCCTGTAACTTACAGCAACACTAACAGAGTGAACACATTATAATCAGTTCTACTGGCTTTAAAGACACTGGAACTCATACAGTGTAATTCTAAAACAAGTCTACACTTTGGAGTAAATGAGGCAGAAAATTGTATGGTAATTTTAGCATAAACCTGTATCGACATCATTATCAGAGATTATTATAATTATGATGATTATGAAGATTCATAATTTAGTATCAGGTCAGTTGCAGCCTGAATTTAATCTGCTTTCCAACTTGTTCTTCCACAAAAAAAAGGAAATATCTTGGTCATGACCAGCATTTAAAAGCTTTTAGCTTCCTGTGTTTCCAGTCATTTGAAATCCTGCTGGAGTTGAAGCAGCAGTGTTACAGTAAGATGGATGAAATGCTTCATGGAAGGATTCATTTTCTTCCAAACTCTGCCCCTGCCCTGCTGACTTTTTCTGCAGTAACAGAATCCCACTCTGACAGACAAGAGCTAATCCCTCCAGCTCCAGTACACTATGACAGTGTCTCTGTTTCTCCTCATGTCGTAATAGCAGACTGGAGAACAGTCGTCCAGATCGGCTAACAGCAACTGCAGCAGCCAAACAGCAGCTTTCAGCAGGTCAAGGGCTGAAATTGAGACTGACATATATTACCAGCTCTGTCTAACTGAACACATACAGAAAGCTGAGAAAGAGGCTGTGTGCTGCACAGTTTAAAACAGAACTGTGAAGTCAGTGAGTTTCCTGCTTTATTGTAATGAATAAAGAGACTTCTCAAAGACCAAAAACAGGCATTCACAAAAAAACTGTGTTTATCAGGCTGTGGTGCTTTGAACTACAAAGCTAAAGGCAGTGGACCAATTAAAATGTTGACCCAATGATGGCGCAAAATGAAAAGTCAGAGGATCAGGAAAGTCATTAGGATTCATCCTCTGGGCACCATGAATGTCCGTCTCATCTAATTTTGCCCATGTTCAACTCCAAGTAAGTAGCAAATAGTTATGATACAAGTCGACAGCACATTTCTTGACATGAACAGACTAAAAATGTATTTCTTTCAACAGATGCATAAATTCCCTCAAAACTAATGAGCATGAAAATTTCTGGATAAAAAGCATTTGCTAATATATCAAATAACAAATGTCACTGAAATTAGCTTTTTACATTTGTCTTTTCTACACATTTGTCTTTTTCATGACATGATTATAAAAGAATATGTGGAAGTATTGTTAAAGAAGCACTGCTGCAGGGCACAGCTGATCTGTACTTAGTTGTATAAAATTTGAAATGCTAACAGATACAGGATTTGCTGATAAAGCAGTCAGACAAAAAAAAAAAAAAAAGATTCTTTAAGACTTTGTTCTCCACTGAGACTCCCTGACACGCTTCCTCTAAGGCTGTGTATTAACCCCAAGAGGACCTAAAAGTCATGCTTTAGGTTATAGAGGGCAAAGTTAGAGTTAGGGCCATGACTGGGGGTTAAGGTTTGCCAGTCAAGGAGGCAGAACATATACTGGGAGGAAGTTAGCCTGGAAGGCCAAACAAAGAGCAAAAAGTCCCCTATTTTCCTAAAATGCTGAAGCAAAACTACGCTGAATGCTGACTCATTGTCTTGACAACAGCAGACAGTAAATATGGATTGTTCAGCTGCGAAAAGGTCAGAGGTCAACATGTGGGTCAGTTACATCCAGATCAGTTAACCTCTGCTGCTGCATTGGAAACCAAACTCGGGTTTCTGGGAAAAGCTCTCATGTTCTGCCAGTCTAAACATGAGGGTTAGGACAACGAGGCTGTGTGGGAGTGGAACAGCTGCTTTTCACATCTCTCCATGTCTTCTACACAGCAGGGCCATGTTTCACACCCCAGAGAGACAGGCTGTTGCAGTCCATAATGTGTCACAGCTGGATAACAAGAGCTCACTGTGCCTGCTGGAGTTTGATTTATGGAGACAAATGGGAATATAAATTACAAAAGATCAGGACAGAATTTTCTGTGGAATAAATTTTAAGTGTTGCTTTGATATTGGTGTAGGATTTCCTCCATCATGCTTGAGTATGATGTATTTTTTGATATCTTTTTAATAAGAGGCTTAACATGTTCTCTTAAGATTTTCTAATCCTTTAAATTAAGGAAACTTCCAGCTTCACAGTAACACAGACACACAGATGTGGACACCTGTAACTTCTCTATTAGCTAATACAGTTTAATCCGTGACTTTTTTGAGTGTGACCTACTCTGGATGTTCGGGCTGTATGGGTCCTCAATCCTGATGGCTGGATCCAACACTCTGTAGATGACCTAAGCCAGGGAATACATAATAGAAAACGTTTTAGAGTTTATGTTGTATGACTAATTTGACCTGTCATTTTGCCTTTAATCAATCACTCACCTCTCCCTCTGTTGATGGCTCAATGTCAGAATAGCGGGACTCACAGATGACATCATTAATGCTATGCAAAGGACCCTGGGAGACTCCGGGAAAGGCAGTGGCACAGTCGTGAGAAAAGTAGCGGTAGATCTTCCAGGTACGACCAAAATCTGCTGACCGTTCAATCAGCATGGCTGCCGGACGGAAAGTCTGCAAAACACAAATGGCTTAGAGAAATCTTCTGCAACATATTTTTTTTGTAAAGTTGCAGGGTTTTTTTTTTTAGCAGAATAATTAGTATACAACAGAATCTGAGCTGAAAGTAATCATTTTCAGCTGCTTTCAGGTAAAGGTCAAGTTGATGAAACAGCATAAAAAAGAGCTTTTATTTTACCTTGAAGGTCATAATCAAGTGAGTGAAATGAAACTCTGCTTCCAAATCCAGTTGGATAAAGACCTCCGACTTCCCTAAGAGAGAGAGAGAGAGAGAGAGAGAGAGAGAGAGAGAGAGAGAGAGAGAGAGAGAGAGACTGTTGGTTAGCTTAATACTTCATAAACCACTTGCACTCATTTTCCATCTATATCATTAATTTTGGACAGATGGATGACAGGGTGTAATGACCAGCGGCAGTACAGTAAGTGAAGTAGGTGCTTTTGGCTTGAGGAATGGCGTCTTGACAGGAAAAGACATTCAGTCTTGGCAGGAGAAATGTAGCGAGCGAGTCGGAAAAGCCCACACACTTCCTGAGTAGTAGAGCACCAAATACTCTGAAAGGCCACTTTACTCTGAGGACCACTTTCACTCATGTTCTCCGTGTTTTGTTTCTTGTTCACTACAAAGCCAAGAGGACTTTTGCATTCCTGCATATTAATACATAAAAGCCGCACCACATGAATTAAAGATCTTACAACTTAAGACTCAGTAACCCAGTAACTTTTAAACTAGTGATATGAAGACAAACCACAATGCAGATCTTTCATTAACACAAGTAAAAAAACAAATGCTAATTGAAAAATAGCTGACAGATGCCTACTCAGTTACACATTGCCTACACACATCCATGTATCCTGGGGAATCACCTTTTAAACATTTATAATCTGCAGGTAATGACAGTGTGAATGTGTGTGGCACACAGTACTTTCCTGAGGCATACAGTAGTTTCCTCGCACACCATAAAGTCTTAGTGACAGGTGTGGATGAAAAACTCCTGACATGAATAGAAAAGCTAAAATATTTAGAATCTAGCCTGGGGTGGGTCTGAGGACCAAAACATGGCGTTAACGTAGTGAGTTCAAGTGATCAGCACTGTGTGGGATTCCTTGGTTTTCTACTGAGGGATATTGTAAAAGCCCAAACCAGAGGGGGAGAGCGTTAGGAAGCAAAGGAGAAATGCAGTGAGTGGATGGTATTGTATCCTTTCTAGATGGTCAACCTACCTATAAAAGATGCACTGATAATTATTTCTTATATAAACAACAACTCAAATAACTATGTGTAAAATGCAACATGTTGCTCCTGGTAAAGAGCACACAGCTTATCACCTGACTCTGCTGCTCCTCACAGCTCTGCGGAGCCCTGCTACAGCCTGCAACTTAGCCATGTGTGTTTGCTTAGTTAGTTTAGCTGACCGACTGGTCAGTCCTCCCAAACAGAGCAACAAACGTATGCATACACACGAAACAACAATCAACCACAAATCAACAGTTGACAAGGAACAGGAAGGAAAGAGAAGGAAGGGTGGGACCCAGTCACAGAAGGGAAAACAGAGGGAGATGGAGAGAGAGAGAAAGGGAATGAGAGAGCCTATAAAAACAGAACACACACGTTCCACGATTTAGCTGACACTTGCTTACAGTGCCTTATCATGCCTGCATGAAATGGCCATTCCAATTAGTGAGTGCACACAATCAAACCACTGTTATCCATATCAAACAGGCCTACTGTGCACACTGCCATGTTCACCATAGACATGCCACAAAGATGCCATGGAAAAGCAGCAGCAACCAGGAGTAAAAATAGTCACTACACTTCCTGTCCCCCTTCTTCTTCTTCTTCTTCTTCTTGTTTCTCACTGTTCTATTCTGGGTCTGGTAGTGATGCAGAGTGCGATCCTCAACAGCATTGCATTACATTACCATGGCTCACAAACAGCTGAAATGAGCCTTGTGTCCTAGTGGCTACTCCACACAGAGCTTTACAGTCACTCACTGTGATGAAGATTTATGCGCACCTGAAAATACATCGGTTTAACTTTGTCCCTCTGTGTCTGCTACTGTCCCTCAGTCTTGTCTTGATTATTCATTGACTTTCACTTTTGCGTTTCCATCAGAGCTTTAACTTTTCTCCTTCCCCTGTCATCCCCAATTCCTCTCTCTGTTGAGAGGCCAGAACAGGGCCTACTCTGTTATTAAGCCCATCTGTAGCTGGTCAGAGGATGTTGGCCACAGTGTGTGTGTGTGTGCAAACTTAATACTGTCTTTAAAGTTCTCTATAGTTACTAGTTGCTTACTGCTTGTGGTTTCAATAAACTTTTAGGATCTTGTTCTTTTTCCCTTTTTCCAAATAAGTTATTTCTGCTTCAGGATATCCACTACCCCGTCTTTTTTATCCTTTCATTTTCTCTCCTCTGTGCTACCTCTGTTCCTGTCTCAAATAATAACAGCTTTAACTATACACACCAGTTAAAGCCATATTAATTTAGTCATATTACCAACTTTGGCAGGGCTAAATTAAAACATCAGTCAGTCAGTGCAGAACAGGGGTGATCAACAAGTCTTCTCACCATTCTCAGACTGCCACCAGGACTTCTTGCGGTGAGGCTTGAAGGTGGTGATCACATTCTCTATCCGGTGATTGATAGTGTTATAGACGGGGTCATATGGTCGTCTGGAGTCACAGTCGAAACACTTCTTCTCATCCTTCAACAGGACAGGAAAAGGTCAGTGTCACAAGGTCAAAGGAGAGAGTTGAGGGGTCAACGGGAAACCCAGAGGCACAGATCGAATGTAGAGAAAGGACGCAGAGAAACAAAATTCAAATTTAACTTAATCTCACAAACGTGTTATGACACATGCACTGACCTGAAGATGACTGACAATGCAGTAAGGCTCTTTTCTCCTCATCCCACAAGTGGAAGAAGCCTTCAGGTTCTTCTCTCGTCCAACCAGCAAGTCCCCTGTTGCCGGGTAGCAGCTGCCATGAGCACAGCCGTGGCTGTGGTCAGGCTCCTGGCCGACAGCAGCAGCCAGGACTGTGGGGGAGCCAGAAAATGAATTAGAGTCAACAGCAAAAAAAAACACTGCACCCATTCACAAGCTTGTACTGGCACATAGAATCAAAGTTGAAATCAGTACCCTTGTTCCTTCCCTAAAAAAGACCACATCAAAAGCTCTCATCACTTCCTGAGGAAGAAAGACTCCAGGATGGGAAGTACCACAGGAAACCAAAGAGCTAAATTTGTGGGTTTATCTTACACAGACCAGTGAAGCTGAGTCATTTCTTAACAGTATGTATGTTAATGTTATCTAAGTATGGAGCCTCATTTCCTCTCTACCTCTGATTAAATCATCCTCAGTGGTGTCATCTCAGGTGCACTCCTGGACACTGTGACACTGCTGATGGTGGTCACTGCACAATTTTTACCACACCCAACCACACCGCTCAGTGATGCTGGGTGTGCTCAGCTGAACAGGCTTGAAACTTTCAATCAGACAGGACAGCACAACACTGCATTTCAACTTGGTGTCAAGTTACTCTTTAAAGACAGATCAAACACCGCACCAGTGATCAGGTCTGCTCTCCAGAATTTCAAGTGTATCTGTCAAGGAACATAAGGCTCTCTGAGGCTTATTCAATTATCCAGTATACCCCTGTTTTGCTGAAAAATCCGATGGTCTCAGGCAAACACTGGAGCGGGATTTCGGTCATTCATTTGCAGATGCAGTTTCTACTGAATTCCATCTAAATGTTTAGACTTTAGCACAGAGATTATGCAAATTGTTGGAAATGTCAAGAATCTGCAGGAGCGTTTATGAACAGGCTTTGGTGATGCCCTTCAAGTAAATGTATTAATGATTTTTGAAGTTATGCTTTTGATTTAAATAAGACTGTATATATCTGACCAGCATAACGGTGACAAGGCAGATTTTGTTAAAGGACTGGAGGACCACAGGGGAACCATCCTCTGGGAAAGATGATGACATGCTGTTGCATGTTTAAGCCATTTCATTTTAACCTCACAGAAATTAGAACTAAGGCACTGAAGGCAGTTATCAAAAGTTGTCATGGTTTATAGCTCTTTGGAAAAAACAAAAAAACAACAACAACAAAAACAAAAAACATTTTCTAAATACTTCTTAAAGGTCACAGACCACACGGTATTATTGAGCTGGGTACTGGCCCCCTGCATCTGCACGGCTGCTGCTTGATCAAGAGCCGATTCAATGTTGAGACAACATCCAGCAGGAGGGGGATTATCTCAAGGAAGCCCTGCAGGTTAACAGGCCCTGCTGTCTGCAGGGGTCCTAAAGAAATGACCTGACAAGAGGCCCCAGCTACAGGCTAAATCTGGAAACTAACCAACGCAGGTCATACAGAGGTCAACCTAGACCAGCGATGGTTGGAAGTTGATCTCGAAAATAAATGATTATTTACTCACGGCTAAAACTTTCAGATGATGTGACCTAAAAGAAAAGCTTGTTTTCACGAAGACAGTGTGTGTCTGTCTGTGGTAGTGTGACAGAGTAGCCGTGCTATGCGTGGGAGTTAAAATAAACCTTATAAACTTAACCTGCAGCAGCCGTACTACATTCCACTGGACATCTTGATGACAATGTCTCCTCCTACACATATGTGTAGCCTGTGTATGTGTGTGTATGTGTGTGTGCTGCCGTGACGGAATTTGGTATGAGGAGAGAGGAGACCCAGGGATCCTCCTGTCAATCTGCTGTCTGTCCACAACAGGTGGACAGACAGCAGACCTCCCTCCATATATTATATGTATACTTTCTACATGGCAACATCTAACATGTAAACACTCCTACACTGTGACACAAGTTAATTACATTCACTTTCCCCAGAAGATAAAAAAGTGAAGGCTGATTCTTTTCCTGCATCATTCTGTTTTATATCAACTCGGTGTTAAACATTCACACCTGGGTGCTACACTGGAGCAGCTGCAACCTTGGTGCTTTGCTTGAGCCCATCTGCTGCTGCAGCTAGTACAACTCATGTCAACTCCCTAGTGCAAATGTCCAATTGAACTGATGTGTGAATAGAGCTGGTCATTGTCTGGAGAATTCACAGAAAGCGAGTGGGCGTGTTGACGATGTTTCTATTTCCAGTAGGTGAGAGCACGTTTCACATGGACATTCTTTGGTTGTGTGCTGCATGTGTGAAAGGGAAACTCTAGACAATGTCCGGAGTCCATACGTGAAAATGGATTTAAAAATATAAAAATAAAAACGGTGACTGAGCACATCTTAACGTTGCGAGTCTGCCATGATGTCAGCCTTCTCTATAACTGTCCATCCTCTGCTGCCTACACGCTGTAAATAGTGAGGTTTCTTTTTGACAGGCATGAGGAGAGACCGGTTGCTGTACCTGCCAGTGCCTCTGCAGGTCTACACTCACTGCTTAAGGTAGTCAGACACATCATCATCACAGTATCACAGCCTGACACTGCTATGAGGTCATGGTAGGAAGCCTGCTGGGAACAGTGCGGAGGAGAAGTTCACATGGACACTCACACACACATACAGTACACAATCTTGACACACACTCTGGAGGAAACCTGTGTTTGCCTGGCATCTGGACAAGTCTCAGGTTGGTGCCAGCAAAGTGAGCAACAAGTATGAGGTTAACACACTGTGGGTCACGAACACACGCCTACAGTACGGAGGCCTTTCTGTGCACCTGTGCGTGTGTGTGCAAACACAACTGCCTCCCCCCTTCCTTCTGCATTTGGGCACTCACTCATAATTACAGTGTTATAACTCTGGCACTCAAACCCAACAAGCACGTAACCTTGTTCACATGCTCCATTTTTCAAGTGAATGTAAACATCAAGCACGAACTTGTTGTCTACACAAAAGACATCTATTAGAGGATTTGTTCAAGTACAAGGTGCAGCAGCGACATACAACAGACATAATGGCCGGTGATAAAATAGGCCTGAGGTCGTTCTCTTATCCTTTATCTGACGGACAGAGCAGGTCAGATAAGTGTCATTCTACACCAACTCACCTGGGAGCCCTCAGTTCGCATCATGGATTTTCTTAAAATAAATAAATAAATAAATAAATAAATAGATAAATAAATCATATAGAAATTTCTATTAAACTCATGGGAACATACTAATTGTACAGCTCTCCTCCAAATGATTTTTCTGTTATGAATTTTTGAAGTTTGGTCCTTGGAGATAAATTTCACAGTTTTTCAGATTCTTTGTGTGTGTGTGTGTGTGTGTGTAATCTAAGCCTCACCGACTGCTTATTTTTCACTGGATTAGTCTGAAATTTATACAAAACATCCAAGAAAACCTAAGAATAATTTGCAACATGTAGTCAAATAAATCTGTTGCTGACTGTTTAATAAAATATTTTTTTTACCAAATCAAAGAATATTTCATTTTTAAAAATGAACATTGCCACTAGTTTTCACTTTCTTGCAACCAAATTTGGATTATGTGTTGTCGGGAAAAGTTCTGAATTCTGGGTTTGAGCTGACCGACAGCTGATATGAAGGCTGAGAGAAAGAGTGTGAAAGAGAGACACAGTACAGAGCCTTTGTACAGACAGTGGGAAAACCCATGCAGACACAACTTGATATCTATTCCTGAAACCATTGGCACACACTCAAAGGTCTTTGTGTGTGTGTGTGTGTGTGTGTGTGTGTGTGTGTGTATGTGTGTGTGTGTGTGTGTGTGTGTGTGTGAGAAAGACCAGGGAGGGCGGAGGAGCGAAGCAGACGTCTGATGTGTCGTATAATCAGTGGGTTTCTTCTTGTCTTTTATCTCTGTGTGTTTCTGTCTGTGTTTGTTTGTCTGTGAAAAACTACACAGGCTTCACACCTCTACTCACAACACAGGCTGAGCTGATATGAGTGCAGTGTCAGGAAGACAAGAAGATTTTCAGAGAAGTGAATCGCATTTATTATTACTCAGTGGACAAACTGGGACATTTTAAATCACTTCATTTTAGGTTTCACAAAATGAATGACAAATTGATTTATGCATTTTTACCTTTAGAAATACGAATAAATTCTTTCCATGATATGAACAGTGAAGGTGGTGATGCATTTCTTGTTATTATCACGCTGGAGCTGTAACAAACATGTCTGACAAGGTGACGTCAGAGTATTCATGGGTCGTACAGCTGACAGTGATCAGACCACTGCTGCTCTGATGTAAAACAGGCCAGGAAGCAGAGGCCAATGGAGGCAGGAAGGTATGAAGGACAGATAAATGGGAGGTGGTATCTGCCACTTGGTAGACAATTGTATTCAAAACATTTTATCGTATTGTGAGTGAATATGTAGTTTCAGAGGGGACGCACCGACTGTGCAAGCATGACAAGTATGAACTGCAGGAGCTGTAGGCGGAGAATAAGAAGTAAAGAATAAAAGGGTGAAAAGAGGTGATGTATGGACAGAAAAGGACAGAGAAGAGCCAGCAGGCACTTTAATTAGATAGTATGTTATAATGCCATTTGTCACTGTTCTGACATGATATCGTGTATGAAATATTGGCCTGATAACAACCCTAAATATGCAAGCAAAAAGCCTGAAGCCTGAGAACATCACATTAAATCATTTTTCTCTATAATGTTAATGTCCGTGGCTAAATAAGCAACAATGAAAGTTTAAATGAAACACAGGTATTATTCAAGGATCCTCTGACATCTTGAGAAAGGATCATTTCTATCTGCCAAAATGGCACTGTGGCTTCACTGCAATACTGCCCTGAGACTCATTGCTACCCATGTCAGTTGCTTAGCCTCCCCCTCATCTCTGCTCCCCACACTAAACAACTGTTTTTATAATTGATTTATTAGCCATTTTAAACCCAAGAATTTGATGGCTGTGGCAACTCGGATGCTGCAACTTCTCAGGTGTAGGATGTGCTTCTTTCCCCAGTTATGTATCATTGTACATTAAATATCTTTGTTTTGTTGTTTGGACAAAACAAGCAATGTGAAGATGTCACGCTGGGCTCTAAGACACTGTATTTTCTATCAGTTAATAGACTGTTAGCAGTCAATTTAAGTGGGTAATAATTAACAAATTAATCATAAAGTGACTGAAGATAACTGTTCAAAAATGTGACTGAAACCAGCATTTTTCTTCCTTTCATTTCACGGACTGTGGTGGTTTTCCAAATGCCCCGACTCAGTGTGAGTGAAAAGTGGGCAGACAATGGACCAGCTGAGGGGAAGTTTTTGCGCCAGGCTTATGGTCCCTCCCTCCATCTAAGTAAAAAGTTAATACTGTAGCTTCAAGGACAAAATGTGATGTAGTGCTTGATTAGAGATCTGAGTTTCCTTCCTTTGGTCTTTTCCTCTTTCTTTTCTCTATATCCATAAATGGAGAGGCAGGGAGGAATGCAGGCTGACAGCTGAGGGGAGAGAAGGGGGCGGTGTTGCTGCTGCTGGTGTGTGTAAGGCATTCAGTGTAAGGCTAAGCAAGCTGCACTATTCAGCTTGCTTAGCCTTTTGTAGCAACGTATCACATACATAAAGCTTTATTATTGAGTTGTTTTTTTTTTTCATATGGGTGACAATCTTCATATGATGCTACCAAGACAGCTCTTTCTTTACATGTCATGTACAGTATTACTGTGGCAGCAGTCATGCTGTTTAAGCCGTCAAGCAGGAGACAAGCTGTCCACTGTCGTTAACTTATTCTAGGCGAACGGTTAAAAAAGGCATGATATCATTATTCTCATGCCAAAGGACAGTGAAACCTGACTCTGAGCCAGCAGATCTTCCACATGAGGCAATGCTTTAACTGACAGAGGCAGTGATACAGAATGCAGGGTGCAGCCCGCAGGGCATCCGAGTTCATTTCAAAAAATAAATCCCGCCCCCCCACCCCCCAGGTGTGCTCTGCTCTTATTCCCGGCTTTCAACTCTGTCTTTGATTCCCTCTCTGCCAGTCCAAGTACAGCAGACAGGAACTTTTTCACCCTTTCTTTAAATCCTCCGTCAACAAGAAGTCTACTGCACATGATGCAGTGAAGAAAAATGGCTCAGTACCAGACAATCAGAGATACAGACCAGGCCTGGTCAGTTTCTTTCCTCGGTTAATCACAACACAGATGAAGATTCCTAAAGGACAGATGATGAAGATGGCAACTAGATGATATTTAAATTTTCAGTCCAAAAAGCAACATGTAGTTTCCACCTGTAGATACTGTCATTACATCTCTAGTATCTACAGATGGGTGACAAACTACAGGAAATTCTTGAAATAATGACACATAGCAAATGCACATGCCAAGATGTGAGTCAAGACGAGTCACTGAATGGTTTAATGTATGAAATTATGTGAATGTAATATGAATCAGGTGCCACGGCCTTCTCAGTCACCAGACCACAACTCAGCTGACTGCTGGCTAAACCCTCTCTACCTAATGGTGATTTCCTCATCACATTAAAAGCAACAGTAAATAAGCACAGCAAGTCCAAGGTCAAGCTTTGGTTTTTTCCATATGCTGAGGAGATGCACATAGAACTGTACTGTGTCTAAAGAGTCAAACTGTGTTTTTGTCAGCTCCATAGACTGCTGCTTCAAAGGCAAAGAGTTGGCCTGTCATCAGCTGATTTTACAAAGTAACAGGTTACACAAACTTAAAAAGGCTAAATCAGAGAACAAATCCATGTTTGAAACAATAAACAACTGTTCTGTAATCTGAATGCTGGCCCTCTAACATTGTCCAACCCTTTTTGTATCATGTTTTAAATGCTGCATGTCCTTCTCCTCCATTCCCAGCTGTCCTACCTTCCTCCTTTTCCTCCTTTCACCCAGCCCTGGCCATCAGCAGGAGGGTCCCCCATATGAGTCAGGTTCTGCTAAAAGTTTCTTCTTGTTAACAGGGAGACAATTTTGATTGTGGAAGGAGCTATATAAATAAAATTGAATTGAATTGAACAACGTGTAAAACTAACTTTTGTACTGCTCAAGTAAGTGTTTAGTGTTAGAAGAAATAGACTTTTGATAGGCTGTTACATTAATTCTTACAGTACTGCACTATAGTGTTGATCAGACTTCTTACCCAGGGCCTGTTAGCTTTAGTCTTGGTCTTTATTTAAAAGTCATTACACAGCACTGAGTTATCAAGGAGGTAGTATCATCATACGCTCACTCAAGAGCCTTTAGCAGGGTTCAGATTTAAAAAGGAGTCAGGAGGAAACACTAAAAATGAGAGACAAACCTTCCAGGAAACTTGTGCGGCTAATGATCGTTGGACATTGTTCAATGACAATAAAGCCTATTCTATCATCAAGATAGCAAGAACTGATAAAATCAATCATTTCACCCAACAACATTGTTGATTGCTGTCTGTGATGAAGTAAATCCCACACCATTATTACTGTGAAATGAGTATGTTTTGTGCGACAATGATATGGTGCTGCAACAGTAAGAAAAAGGAATAGTTTGACATTTTCTGAAATACACATTCACTTTCCTGCTGAGAGTTAGATGAGAGGGTCAAACTGACAGCCGTCTTCCCCTTTCCAGTCTTTATGCTGCATTATGACAACAGCTTCATAATCAGCATACAGATATGAGAGTTGCATCAGTCAAAAAAATATAGAAATATCTTTACAGGTGACAGGACTTAGCGAAGGGACAATACCTATGAGAGATTTTGGACGGATTCTGATTTGCAGGACAGCATGAAACATCCAGACTGGGGATGTCTTGTGGCAGACTGGCGCTCTTCCCTGCACACATATGGTGGCTCAACATCTTACAAAGACTTGATGTTGGTTTTTCCTTTAATTTGTCACCCATCTGTATCCATCTAATGCCACACAGTAACAAGCTCCTCCAGCTCTGTGTGTGTGTGTGTGTGTGTGTGTGTGTCGTGTGGGCGGGAGCAGGGATGTGGCATCAACATGACACATTCCTCTGGAACCAGCCAGCGAGACACAGTTTGCTGTCACCAGCGTAAACAATGTAGGAAACCAAGATGAACAAACAGATGCACAAGAAGGCACACATGGACACCATGGACACATACAAGCAATGCTGGGACAGCATGAACAAAAACACATTGCCAAGAATATTAAAATGACAGCATGGTCAGATCCAGTATCAGCTCGTCCAGGGCAGCGAGCAGACAGGAATAGCATCATTTTAAGACAGGCAATGAGCTGCATACCCGTCCTGAGCGAATGTGGGACGTAAAGGCGACACAGATATGTTTAGCACTCACCATCAGACAGCTACTTTAAAACCCGGGCAGAGAAAAGTCAACAGCCTTTTATTTTTAACTCCTCAGTTAATTAGTTTACATTCTCCCTCTCTGTGTCTCCGTCCTCTCTTTGCTCTGCACTTAGCTGATGGATGGTCAACTCCCACAGCCAAACATCCAGCTGTTCTCCTCCCTCCTCGCCTCTTTATTAGTCTCAGCTCTTGCTTCCCACCTCTCTACTCTTCTCATGTCCACCGCTCCTTCCTCAGCAGCTCAGACTCCCCTCTCTGCCCTCCCATTACTTCATCACTCCTTTCATACCCCTTTCTTTAATCAAAGCCCAGGGCCTGGCTTACAAAAATGGCCGCTGACCTTAATGTCATGTATAATTTTTGGAAATGGGGAGAGGATGATTTTCAAAGCTGTGCCGTCACTGGTGGTGTGAAAGGTGGTGACATAGATGGAGGCCCACAGCCAGAGAGTGCTCACAAAAATTCCAGTAGGATTATTTTAGTTATTTAGAAAAAGGACAAATTAAGAAATAGTCCTGACTATAATCCAGGCCCAGTCCACATGACATTTGTACTAAAAATTACAAAAGTAGTTTTAACATTTCACAGAATGTGGCTATTGCCAAGACTGTAGATATATCTGTTCTTTAATACTGGTTACTGGTCTATATGTACAAAATATATATATAAGCCACTGAAGTTCTTCATGGAGTTCTGAAAGTATTCCTTGTGGTGTACTCCATGGCTAAGTCCTGGGCCCCATTTTTTTCTTTGAACATGTTCCTATTAAGCGCTATCACATCTATAGCATTAATCTCAATGATTGTAATGCTCTTCCTATGAACTTAATCATACAACTGGTGCAAAACACTGTAGCAGGGATTACCCCCAACTCAGTGCACACACCACCCCTGCACTAACATTTCTCCACTGGCTGTCTGAAACCTACAGAATTATCTGATTTGAAGATGTATCTCATCAAAAAAATCACTGAGCTCCATTCACTCCCATTTACTTTATTATTTACTCCTTGGTCCAGGATTAAAGCCATCAATGATAATGCATTTAGTTTTTTAAGTTCCCAGACTCTGGAACAGGTTCCCCATTGATTTCAAAAGATGAACCTCACTTACAAACTTCAAATTCATCTTTTCAAATTGATTTTTACCTAGAAACCTTTACTATATTTTACCTCACCCACAGTACCATTTGCTGTTTATTCAATCAGCTTTTAAACATATCTTTTACTTGTCTCTCTCTTCTCTGTTTTTAATAGTCATTTTACATGTTTGTTCATCCTTTGAGACAAACACTGTTTTGGATATTTTTGAATATGTTCAATATGAGTCATTTGGCTGCAGAGGACTTGTGTTAAATATTAAATTCATGTCAAAGAACACGACTAACAAGGCCTGTTTAAATTTGTATTTGAAAATCATTTATATTTCAAAAACTTGTCATTTTCCATATATTTGGACTGCAATCATTATATATTTCCTCTCGGCCTGGCATGATCTTTGACTCGTCCTCAGCTGTTTCTGGGTTTGTCACTGACAGACTTGCCTGGCTCTCTAACAGACAGAGGCTTTCAGTGAGTGAGGCCAGACGCTGGCCATTACACAGGCTGTTATTTTAACAAGGCATGGCACTGGGAGGCAGCTGGTCTCGCTGGAGGAGACATTCACATTCCTGTCTCATCCTGGAGATGTCTGAATCACTCCATGTTGGAGAGGTAATATGAAACAAGGAGTGAGCAACAGGTGGATAGTAGAGCTGGATGGAAATCCTCTGCCCAGCCTTCATTCCCACATGTCTGCACCTACTGAAGATTCACTAGCACTCTTATAGAGATAAAGAGACTTTTTAATAGTCTTTCTGATCTCTGCAAGTTTGTATCCTCAGACCATCTTTGAAAATTGGACATTTCTAAGATAGAATTTTTGAAACAAATATGTTGATGTCACAATCTTTAGGTAAACCTCAGTCCTCAGCTCCGATCAGAGAGCCATCTACTGATGGTGGGACCACTACAAACAATGGAGCAGTAGTGTAGCCACACCACATAAAGCTTCCAAACTGCAGTGGGACTTAGATGATTACAATGATCGTATCTGTAAAATTGTCCGCTGAAGTCTACTACCCACTGCCATGCCGCCTGAGGCTCAATAAATCCTCCAAACAAGAGGCACACATGGCCAGCAGATGCTGGGTGCAACCAGCTTATCCATCAGTTACTCAGCCGTAGAGAGTGAGTTGCTGCGGGTTTGGTTAGTGATTACAGTGTTGTGTGTTTGCCCTGGTGCTGAGCAGCTGCTCTGGGAGACACAGAGCGCAGAGCAGAGTGCAGATGTGTTTGTTGTAGGTGCTAATCAGAGCCTGTGATGAAGAAAATCTGGCTTCACTTAGAGGGAAAGCTCAGAGAAAACTGCAGCACACGCGGGACTTGTCATTAGTCGAGACATGCAATTGGTGTGGTGTGTGTTTGCATGTGTGAGTGACCTGTATGTTTCCTGCTTTTTTAAATCTTTAGATAACCTGGATGAATACTGTATGTACATGAGCCAAATTACTCATGCATGTGTTTTGTACATTGAATATTTGTGTTGTTATGCTCATGTGAATATGTGAGACAATCAGTTGGTGTGTGAGGTCTTTTTTTTTTTTAACCCTAGATTTGAACTGGGCAGGAAAAAACAAATCTGCCAAACAATGATTGAAACAATGCTGAGTGTAATTAATCTACATTCCAGGAAATGATTTCTTTTCATTATGAAAATCAACTGGCAGACTCCTAAAATTTGCTGCGCCTGTATAATCCATCACATCTGCATATATTTTTGTCCATGATACGCCGTTGTTGCATGGTATTGTTGTACATGAAAACATAACTATGACAGAAAGCAAGGGGGAACTCCTTTAACTTTAGATGCTGTTTTAAAAGTGGATTTACTTGTCACAGTGAGAACTACTCAGCTTATGCAAACAGAGGCGTAATGCCTTCTGTGGCTCTGGAGGAGCTTTGACATGTTTGAGAAAAGTACTTAAGACATCACTCGAGTAATCTGGGTTTGGGCTTGAAGACTGCAAAGTTTCAGGAGAAAGTCAGTGTTACTAACTGGGCTGCAGTGTTGGAAAGATGTGGGTGTTTATAAACTAAGGAGCATCTAACAAGAGTGAACAACTGTATCAAGCTGCATAATGGGAAATGTTCTGCTGCATCAATTTGACCATTTATTTTTAAATCTGTTTCTCCAAAGTCTCCCAGCTTTGTGGCAGTGTAATACTAAACTGTTGAAGTACCCATTTAAAGCTGACTTGTTCCTGCTCTGTTACACTCCAGGATTTTATATCAGGCAAAAGTTACATTACACGACAAGATGCAGGCTTCTGGGTAATTCTCATGTAAATATCAAACACAGTGGCCTGGAATATAGACATGAGACAGCTGGCCTATGTTTACAAGCCACAAGGTTTTATTAGACTTTGTGTTTAAATGTGTGTGTCTGTGTGTGTGTGTGTGTGTAATTACAGGGCTACAGGAGGAAACCACTCCACAGCGTGGGCAGAGGTCAGCCTGTCTTCTAAGACAACAAAAAATCCGAATCTGAACTATCTCAAGAAAATACTGATCACATTAACTGCATCAGTCCCTCCTTTCTTCCTTTGTCTCTACCTTTATCCTCTTTCCTTTCCTTCCTCCCATCCTTCCTCCCTTATCCCTTCTTCCATCCTGACATGCAGCAGTATCACACTGTAATTGCTACTTGTCTGCTATTAGATAATTAGAGGTGTGGAGTGTGTGTCTGTGAGTGCTTTTTAACGAAGCTGCACGGCACAGTCTGTTATTAGCCCGGTATCAGACTCGGCCTGTGGCCTGCAGCAATAAAAGAATCAAAAAATAAAATGCCAGAGGTGAAGAGGGTGGACATGACAGAGAGACGTTTCTCTGCAGCAAGTCTTTGACATTACAGCAGAGAGTTCACATTTAAGGTTTGTTACTCATATCATGACAGCATCTCTTTGTGTCACAACAATAAAAAAAAAAAACTATGGTAAATTCTTTCCCTCCTCTACGCTCTCTTCTCCTGATGTAGGTTTACACTGTGTCAGAGTGCACTCTGGGTACACAAAGCCCCACTTTGGCCCTCTTGCAAAACAGAAAGCACTGATTATAAACGATTGCCATTCATTTTGCACATAGGCTGATATAAAGTCATTTAACTGTACTGCACACCATTCGGTCTGCATTAGTACACAAAACACAGAAAACAAAAACCCTTCTATACTGCTCTGTCAGGATCTTATCGTAGTTTGTTACCGGGCAACAAACATGTAAGGGATTCATCGTCTGTCTCTGATTAAACAAACATACATTCTGGAGTAATATTTAAAACCACACGTTTCACCTCCATGAGGGAAGGTGGTGAGGCAACATTAACAATAATAACAATAACAATAACAATAACAATAACAGCAGCTTCTTAAGAAGGATAATTGTTGCTCGTCTGATGCACCGAGATAAACAACTGATGATTACATACATGCATCACTTCTCCTGTTCTTTTCCATCCAACCCTTTTCTCTTTTCCATTCACCCTTTTTTTAATCACTATCTTCTTTATTTATTTTCGTCTTGCTTGCTCTCGTATTTTGGTGCCACTAAATCAGTGCAGAAGAAGAGGATGAAATGAGATGAACGGATCAAAAAAGTGCCAGTCAAACCTCAGATGATGGGGAAACCATGTCGAATGTGTCATGGAAAAGAGGCATTTCTGTTCGTGGAGGGATGTTACAGCCTCATCATTAGTTTGTGTGCTATTCTTATTCTTCGTCACATCTGGTTTTTAACCAACTACAAATACACCAACATTTTCAGCACAGCCAAGGATGAACAGTTTCTCGAGACATTTTGATTTTTGCTCTTGTCAAATTTCTGATGTTTCCACTGAGGTTGTTTTTTATATGCAGATTGAAAACGCAATTAAAAACAGGTAGATTGACATGAAGTTATAATGACAGTAAGCATAAACAATACCAGGACCCTGAAACTGAAGCAGCTAAATGGAATTCAGCCATCACCCATTCTGTGCTGTCTTCAGTGAAAAAGGCCCATTGATGTGATTGTGTTAGGGTTCTGTCTGTGTAATGCTGTTTAATTAAAGCTGGGTGGAAACTGCACTGTCTGAATATTTACTGTCACTTCACTTGCTACTCGTCACTATACAGAGTCAAACTGTCTTGTGTACCTGTCCACACTGTAAGCACATGGCAGCTCCATCCACTGTACCACCCACCCCATTGTTTTTAATGTGACCAGCTCCATTTCCTATTCCTCCTCCCTGTCTCTTTATCTCCACCTCTTCTTTTCATCCAGAAAAGCTCCTGCCAACAGGACGGAGAAACCAAACTCACTGTCCTTTCATATAAACAAACCTGTTCCCTCTCTCTCTCTCTCTCTCCCCACCCCTTCTCCTTGTGCCTAAAGTCTTTCTCTCCCTCTTTTCTCTTTGTCCTGATTCTATCCAAACCTTCCCCCCCCCCCACCTCTAGTTTTTCAGCCTCCCTCTCTGCCTCCCCCCTCTCACTCTCTGTCTCTACTGCTGGTGGTTAGTAGGCTTTACCACACCATTGTTCTGGTATCCGCACATTTCCGGAGGCTGTTGCTTACAAAGGCTTCGGGAACACACTGTCTCACTCCCACTGCCTAATACCGGCTCTCACCTGCTCCCCCCTCCCTCCCACACACACACACACACACACACACACACACACACACACACACACACACACACACAACACACACATCTGAGGAGGATGTCAACAGTTCAACAGTACTCCATTCCTACACACATATACACACCTGTAAGAAAGGTGAATTACAAAGGATTTACTTTGCATCATGAGGCAAACCCCGATCCTCTTTCATGTGAAGAATTCTTTCCTTTACTTCCTTCCTTCCATGTTCCCTCCTTCCTTCCTTCCTTCCTCCAGAACAATAATGAGTTGGCCCCTCCCACAGCTAAACATGATCGCACCACTTCACAGCACACAAAAAGTCATTACTGGGAAAAAAACACAATGTCTTCATGGTACTTTTGTTAAAACACCAAATAGTGTCAACAGGTTTCATGCCCTTTTGTCCGATACATGTTTTCCTTAAAAATACATTTGTTCAAGAGACTTTCTGCTGTGCACATGTGCAATCACACATTACCAGCTTCCTACAGGTCTCCTCCTTCCACCCCCACCCCAAGAGAAGAAGAAAAGACATAGAAAGTGAAAAGAAAAAGACAAGAGTGCAGGCACTGCTGGTTCTTTTGTTGCTGTGATCAGCTTGAGTCCTTTCACTCTCTCCCTGTTTCTCTCTCTCTCCTCAAACTCTCACACACACACACACACACACACACACACACATTCACACACACCAATTAACCCCATCTCTGACCCTGGGGGTTTGGATCCTTGACCTTGTAGCTCGTCCTCAGAGGCGTCTGTAGTCTGAACAGACAGCTCTGTATCTCTATGATGACACACTTCACATCAGACACACTTGTTCACCTTTCCGCTCTAAAACTCATCCCTGTTTCCTATTTCCTCCTCTGCTTTTCCTCTAAAACACTCTCAGCCGACCCCATCTCTCTCTGTAACTCTTTTGAACTTGTTTCCTTTCCAGATAAATTTTTAAAATCCTACCTGACTACATATCTGACCTTTACGCTTTAACTCTGAGATACTTAACGTCCACAGGAAATACTTGTTATCTCAGAGATGAATGAGCTTCTGAAATAAGATCCTCAACCACCTGGTAGAAACCTGAATGTATAAATACTTGTATCATCCTCTGAAACCTTTTTTACACATGATTTGTTTGGATTTTTATTTGACAGTCAGGACAGAGAGAGAGAGAGAGAGAGAGACAGGAAACATGAGCAGTACCTAGTGTTGGGTCCCTGTTGGCCAAGAGATTAAATCACTGACCATGAACTGCAATGTCCCTGCTTCGCCTCCGGCCAGAGACTCCGTTACATGTCTTTCGGTCTCTATCATCTCATCTATCCACTGCTGTGTACAATGCCCCCAAAAGAAAAATAAAAGCATGTGACATCACCTTTTTCCAACCAAGCCAGGCCCACTTCAAACCCGTGTGAAGACAATCCATAAAACACATACAGTAACAGAAGTCTCTCATAAGAAATACCCAAAAGGACCCCTCTGTGTGTAAATGTTCTTTTTGTTACTTTATAATTTCCCTCCCCTTCATGCATGAAATGGAAAAACTGACAATAATTCTCTGACTCTATCTCCTCCCCACCTAGGATGCAGGCTTTCCATGCACTGAGCCTCCTTCTGATCTTCTCCTGATTTTAATCAACAACGACAGCAAAGTGCTGAAAAACTACAAAAAGAACTTCACTGTGTCCTTGAGAGACCACAGAGCTTTGTCAGGCACCACAAAGAGCTGCAGGTGTGATCAGTGCTGATGTCTGAGGGGACACCCTGGGTGCTAACAGCAGGCACTAACAGACTTTAACTGGAGCACTCAGCCCATTGTCCTCTAGCTCCAGGGAACAATGCAGTGGGATGCGTTTTATTGAGGGTCATTACTCGGATAAATCTTTAGCTCACTGATAGCACTGAGTACACCTCCACAGGCTTCAGACTGAAACACTGATGGAAAACACTTTGTTGAACCTCTCACTGATCTTTTCTGGCTTTAAATTACTTTTTTTTAATGAACTGATCTAGTGAAAAGAAGCCTTCATCAGATACTGTGTGTTATAGGTTATTTTACTGAAATCTATGTCTCTCACACACTGACATACAGACACACACGAATCCAGAGGCGTCTTTGAGCAGTGCTGTAGGTAAGGTAATGGAGTGGGTGTCTCTATTTGCGGATTCAGCTGGGCTGTTTTAGGAGGACCATAAACAGAGCGACACCACCCGCAGAGAGAGAGGGGTAGAGAGAGAGAGAGACAGACAGGGAGAGGCAGGAATGACCCCGGAGACCAGGAGGGCACCAGGGGCCCTAAAAAAGAAACAACAGCTATCTTATCTCTGTGACGGGAGACACAGGGGCCGACGCTCCCATCAACCCCACATCCAGGCTACTGGTTGTACCTGAGCTTACACTTGTTTCCTGCACAGTGTTAAACTTACTGCAGGTTCTGTGTGTGTGTGCATGTGTATGAGTGTGTGTTCATAAGTCTCTTCTTTGAAATTATTATTTTGGCCTCAACTCTTGACGTTTTCCTGGAAGACTTAAATCCAAGAAACTGTAAAATGGGAACAAACAGCTCATTTTGTAGAGAAAAAAAAAAGACAATTTTGATTAAGCTTCATTTAGGCAACAGAGATGAATAGATTTTCCTTTCACCCAGCTATTACCCTGCAAACACATTCGCCTTAAAGGATAAAGGAGCTGTCTACCCTGGGTTAAAACACCTTTTTAATCTTCAAAACAAGTGAACGTTCTGCCAGTGGACTGAGATAACAGCTCTTTTCAAAGCATGCTCACTTGCAGGGATTCCCCGCAGCCAGAGCGAGGATCTTTAAATCATTACTAAGAACAGTCTGCAGTGGACTCACGTGAAATCACTTCTGTGGCCTCTCTAGACCTTTTAAGAAAAACAAGACTTCAGCTCAACACCTACAGACTTAATATGAATGTATAAGCTCCACATGTTCCACAGAAAGTCATTAAAGAAAGCCCAGTGACCTGAAGACACATCATAAGCGCTCACTGAAGGACTTCTGAGGATTTGTTATGGAGCAGAAGACACGGATGGACATCAAAGCGCTCCTCGGTGCACAGTCGACTTACCACAGACGAGCATTAGCAGTGAGGCTTGCATCTCTGAGCGCACATCAACCCTCCGGGCTGTGAGCAACCTGCGGCATGAAACACAGAGTGCTGAAGTCAACGGTGTGATACTGACCTCCACAACATGTGGCACCAAACACAACACGAGCAGCAAAGAAAACACCCACAGACTGTGACTTTTCAAATGTGATTAGAGGGAAATAGGGAGGAAAAACGCAGAGCTGTGGGTTAGTCCAGGTCAACACTGATGAGCGCAAACTTTGGGTGAAGTTTGTCAACTGGAGGTCCACAGTGAGGGGGTCAGGGACAGCCAGGGGCCCCCTGAGAGGATTTTCCGTCTATGTTCTGAATGCACATTCAATTTCCACGATGTAGATCTCCTGTGTGTTGGTGAGATCCTCCGCTGTGCAAGCCGGTTAATTAACACAGTCCTCTCAGATGGGGCCCGCTCAGACAAACTGTTACCAGCCGTCCGCTGTGTTTCTCTGCCTGGTTGTGTTTTCCCCTCAGAAAAAAAAAGTTACTCACCGTCTCGATCCTCTTTCAGGTGTTTGCTCCGGTGTTGTGCTTGAAACACTCTCCCTCCGGCTCCACTTGCTGCGCAGCTACCCGGACAGACGCAGAGCTGAGCAGCGTTACTGTGATCAGGACTCCTCAACTCCTGCGCGCCTCCGCTGGAAACCCCGAGCTGGACTCTCGGAGCGGAGCCGGGGAGGGCGGTCCTGTTCACTGGATGGTCACCGGTTCGAGTCCCCTGATGGACGAATGAAGTAGCTGCAGTCTCATCCAGCTAAAAGCAACGCTTGCCTTTTATTTCTAACACTCATATTTTCAACTGACCACACAGTTGTTCTCTCTGAGCATCTACCCAAGAGTAAACGAGAGACGCCCTGAACATGTAACAAATCGAGAAGTGTAAAATGAATTTTACAATTTAGGATTTAGCCTAACACCAGCTATAACATTTTCAAGATTAATAAATATAATTTAAAATGGTCTAATAAAAATAACAGCAGATATATCATACACCTTAGACTTAATTATATTTTGGTATAATTATATTTCTCTACAATTCAGTTTGCACAGTGCGTTTGGGCAGAAGTTCAGTCAGTGTCCACAGCTGTTTGTGGGATTAAATTTGTGGCACCATCACCCTGGATCTGCCTCATTAGTCACTGTATTGACCCAAATAAATAATAATTTCAACAAATATACAAACAGAATCAGATTTATCATACTGACAGTTGCTCAAAAGAGGTTAAATCTCAGTTGGCTTTCACTCATCTTCACTGACACTAAGGACAATCAAGTTTTTAGCGAGTTATTTATTTATTTATGATCAGAAACGCTGACTCCTCTGTAAAGTTTTGTCTTATAAACCCACTGCATGTTTTCCGAGGAGCCCCCGTCTGTGCACGGTGCGGGTCTGACCTGGAGCAGGAATGCGCGCTCCCGACTGGACGGATTAGATTCCCTTTGATTGCAGCCTGAGCTGCCCGTGCCCGCGCACAGACCACAGATCTCCCGGCTGCCTGCGCGGTCTCAAAACATCAGTGTCATTCAGCAGGTGGTTGGGACGGTCTCTTTCAGGGCTTACAATAAGTCACACAGTGGGGAACAATGGTCAGGTCTATTTTCAGAGGAAAAAAAGATCATCATGTAACTTCTGATCCAAAGAATTCATCTCCTGTATGCTTAAGATACATAAGTATACAGGTGCAGTCTTTACTAACACAGGGTCTGATGTACACAGGTGTTTGAGCCTCACTACTACACAGACTGTGTTCTCCAGGACAAGCTCTGCTATGAATCTGTCATATTACACATTCCCCGTGCTGCTGGAAGGACAGCCTCTCTTTGTTAGAGCCCAGGATCCAGTGCCAGAACCCTACAGAGAGCAGCACAGCTCCTTGAGAACAGCAGGGGAATGAGAGGAAGGAGACACAGATCAGCACCAAGTAAAAAGAGGCATAAGAGCCTGTGATTGAACAGAGTTCATGGTCAACATGTTGACCGTGATTTTTTTTTTTCCCCCTGTAGGGAGCCTGCTCATCCACTCTGGTGTTCTCAGTGGTTCTGATTAGACCTCTGCTCCAGTTGAAGTGTGGCAGAGAAATTGTGAAATAACTGATTCAGACACAAACATGTAAAATTATTCAATATTTCCTGACAAATGAAAGATTTGAAATAGACATTGTGTTTTTGTTTTGCTCTCCCTCAGAAACTCCCCAATCATAAGAAATAGGTAAAATTAGCTCTATCCTGACCAGCTACAACAGTAGAATCCTGTTTATGTATTATCATCAATCATTATGAGTGATCAAATATTACAATATGTAATAATAATATCAGTCATAGGCGCCATTTTCCTGCAGAATAACTACCTTTAATTATAACAGTTTAAGTAGATTTTGCTGTAAATACTTTGAATTTAGCATTTTTAATGTTTAATTTGTGATGGAGTTTTTTGACACTGAGGTATTATTAAACTAATAACTTTAACACTGCCGCACTTCTTTAGTTTTTTTTTTTTGCAACTTAAGGACCATGAAAACAGGCTGTAAACACAACACTGAGATTCTAACCTTATAAAGTTAATATATGGCAAACTATAGCAAACAGCACATTTCAGTACAGTATGTGCACACACAGCTTTGAGTGAAGTCTAATCAGTGAAATGAAGAGCCTCTGAGTGTGGTTGTTACAGGCTTTTTACAGATCTTTTTCACAGCAGATAGTTCAACTTGTCATAGTAGGAAAAGCACAGTTGTAACTAGTCAAATTATCGACAGCTCTTTTCTATTATAAGTACGCTGTTCTAGTGAGTCAGCGTACACAAAACCCAGCTCAACAAAATGGAATGCAGTTATCATTGCTGTTATTAATTATAAATGTGCTTTTGCTCGAACATGCCAAAACGTCTGCAGTGAGGTGAAATCTCTCTGAGCTGCAACAGAGGTAAAGAGAGCAGAGACAGAGGCTGCACAAACAACACACACTGCCATGCTAAGTATAAGACACCCCCTTGTGACAATGCATTGAAAATAACCAGACTGAAATGTTTTACAGACACAATCCAAACTTGGTTTTGTAAATGTTGCACACACACGATCACATAAACAGGACCCATATCGTCATGAATTTACATAAACTGTATCAAATTTATTTGTCTCCATCGTCACAGCTCAGAATTCATTTTGCTTATAAGAATACCTGTGTATGCAATTATATGTATTTAATCAAGAGTTTCTTTTGCAATAAAAAATAAACAAAATTTAATTTCAAAATCAAACTTTTCAATGTATTTTTTTTATAGTAATGTCATGTTGTAAATACCATACTACCACCATGTGGTCAAATTACAGCAAAAACACACAAAATCTTAAAAGCACTTTTGGTCAAAAGAACAATTTTCTGATAACATACTCTGATATTTTTCTTTTGTTTATTATTTAAGTTCAGTTATCATGCCCTATACAACGAAACAAATACTCTCCGCAGGTCATCCACTTGTTGTAATAGCTTAAAGACATAAACACCACAGAGGACAGTGTTGATATCTAGGAGTCAAAAAGTGGTACAGTACATGGACAGTGTGATATAACACTTGACAGGCAATGTGTAAAAGTTGAAATGTAGCGATGTAGTTTCTGTCCCAGGCACAGCACCATTCACACTGTGCTCGGGACTACAGCAGCAAACGGTAAACAGGGAACTGTGACATCCTCACACACAGTTACTGTACTTCTGCACCTGCTCCCGGATCTCGTCCCTCACCACAGTGGCATTTTGCCTCAGCTCGTCCAGCTCCGTGTGCTGCCTCTGCATCCGCCGCTCGTTACTCTTGAACTTTTTCTCCAGTTCTGCAACCACAGAGAGCGAGACAGGGCTCAAAATGGGAAATCTACAGCAGGAAGCCACTGTGGTTAATTTATTCCACTTTCTTCTGAAAACCAGAGAGATATCACCACGTTCTCACAGCAAATCATTTACAAAACAAAACTGTTTCATATGCAAGGGGATTCCTCACAGGCAAATCAGGATAAAATGTGCTGAATGGCCAAAGTGCGCAGCCCACTAAAAGAAAAGTTTGTTAACACTGAGATAGGTTTCCATGTACTCACTCTCGAGTTGTTTTATCCCACTCGTGGCTTTATTTAAGAGGTCGTCTGCCTCCTTCTTGATGTTCATTGCCCTCTCGTTGATGGAGTTCAGACCTCCAGACTCCTTACCCAGAGAGTCCACCTTCATCTTGAGCTCACGGTACCGTTGTTCTGTGTCGTTCAGGCTCTGGGAGACAACGCAATATCGTTAGTTAGGATTTCACTTCATTTAGTTTCAAAAAAAAAAAAAATCCTGGTACAGTCAACAATATTTGTTTCCTTTCATCCATTTTGGGATAAAAACATGACATATAGGTTTTCAAAACAAAGCCCAATCCCAACATACTTACCTGCTCCAGTGAGGATGCTAGGTCAGTGGCGTTGTTAGCCAGGGCTTTGGCGTCGTTTGCCATCTGTCTGTTCTGCTCCGTCTTGTTCCTCAGAGCCTCCACCCCTATGGAGAGGTTGTTTAGACGCATCATGACATCCATCTGCTTATCCTCCAGCTGCCTCAGGCTCTCCTCCACCTAGCAGGAAATGAGACATGAAAAAGGTTAAGAAATTAAGGAAGAGGTTTGGCAAAGTAAGGTATTCTATGTTGGAAAGAAAAAACAGAACTTAAAATAAAACACTCTACAGGCAGATGTTCCTCTTGCCTTTAACTCAACAATGAAAGTAATGCAGAGAAAGCTGTAATTTTATACATTGCAGCAAAAAGGTTATCAAGCACAAACAACAGTCAGTTTTCAGACATGCTGTACCTCAGATGTAGCGTTCCTTGTGCTGTTCAGGTTGTTCTGGGCCTCCTTCAGGGCTGTTCTTGCTTTCTCTATGGCCTTCTCAGACATGTCCAACGCCTGCTTGGTGTTATTGGCTTTATCTTTCACTCCCTCTGCTCGCATCCTGCACAACATCACCACCAGAAATATTGAAAATGATGTAATCAGTGTAGTAAAAAAGATTTACCTTAATTTAAAGTATCCCTGCCTTTTGTTTTTACCATTTGGGTGTGTGTGTGTGTGTGTGTGAGTCTGATACGTAAGCAGTGAAAGCTGATTACTGACCAATCCTGCCACTGTATCAGATTATTTAAATAATGAATGAAGTTACAGCTGTTGTGCCTTGTGTGTAAATGCACAGCACCTCTCTCAGTCTGGAGATGCACATGGACAGTATTTTATACATAAACAGCCGTGGGCTGTTTCTCTAAAAAGTCCATAAAACTGGCAAATGAGGGACAGCAGGACTGGGTCAACATAGGTGCACTGCTGAAACAGCATGAAAACAGTGGAGATCACTGTAGTAACGTGGTGAAATGGAAGGAATTTGCCTTGTGTTTTTCCAAGAGGAAAACTATGGATGAAACAGAAATGGGCCTCTTGGAGACAGAACAGAATGATTGGAGAGATGTTCTCACACGCTTATTCAGCATTATCCAATCACTGGCAGAAAGGAACCTGGCACTCAGGTGATCTGTTGACACATTACATCAGGCCAACAATGGGAACTTTCTGAAAGAAGTGGAACTCATGGCTAAATTTGATCCTGTACTGAAAGATCACGTGAGACAAATGGACAGTGGAGCTGAGCATATCACATACTTGGGGAAAACAATTCAAAATGAGTTGATAACCTGTGTAAGTGATAAAATACTGGACACAGTGGTGTCAGAAATCAAGGATTATAAATATTATAATAATAATATTGGATTGCACTTGATGTGAGTCATCAAGAACAGATGTCTGTTTTTGTCCGCACTGTAAGTCTTGACAAAACAGCAGAGATAAAGGAACACTTCTTGTAGCCCCTGGATCTACAGGTCAAGGTTTATTTAGTTTTTTTCTGCCTATTTTTACCTAAGCTTTTGCACATTTTTACATAGTTTTCAGACCTAATTCAACTTTATATTTTATTCATAAACCATTTGTTTTACTTTGTTTCAGGTGCCTCTGTTCATTTACATCATTATTTAAGCATTTGTTTATTTTTTCAATTTTCAAATACTGTCTGTTTTTGCACATTTGCTGTTGCAGTTTATTTAAAACAAAAAAATAATAAAGCAGATTGTGTTTACAGTAAATGATTGGTTTAATTTGTTACTTTTAGTTAGAGCCTAGATGACATTTGGTATCCCACTTAGTTAAGAACGTTAGGTGTAAATCCACCCCAGGCTGCTCTTGTAGCTGAATTTGCTACCATTTCAGATTAAAAACCATAGACGGGTAAAACATGCCCGACTGCTCTTTGAGGTTTTATGTATTGATTCTCTGTGTGGCCAGTAGGGGGAGTTGCTGACTTTGCCAAATATTAATTGAAAGATTTTTCTGCAAGTTTGCAAATCTGGAGTCTGCTTCCATGGCATTAATCACTGTGGATTACAATCTAACTACAAGAAAAAGTTCTCACATTTACTTTTACTTCTTTAAGTGTATTCATATTGACAGAGTACAATAAGAAGTGTACATTTAGGTGTGTGAATGATCAATAATCAGTATTACTGGCAGTAATGAAGGGCCCCAAAATCAAATTTTGCTTAGGGCCCCATGGAGGCTTGGGCCAGCGCCTGGCCGTGCACATTGTGGCTTTTGTGTGCTATTAATGGACCAATGTCTGCACTGAAATGTGGAGAAAAGTCTGATGTTTAGACTTTTTCAGACCTTTAATTCCTTTTATTTGATGTAATATTTGTTTAGGCAGCACGAGAATGAAAGACAGAGCCTTGATGTGTGTGTGTCTCATGAGACAGTAGCGTTACTTACTTGGCATCTTTAGCTTTGTCAAGCAGCTCCTTGACTTTGCTCATGTGCTGCGAGGTTTGGTTGACAACTCCTTCGACGTTGGTGAGATTGGCCAGGCTGTCCTTTATCTGCATGATCAGTTTGTCCAGAGTGGTCCTGTTGACTGGCAGCGTGATCGCCAAGACCTGCTGAGCCACTTTCTCTATGCTCTCTGGATCTGCTCCCTCCTCTGGACGGTAGAGAGGAAGGACAGACAACATATGCAAAATACAGGAACAGTTTAACACCAGAAAACACTTTGTCCTACTACAGGTGAACTCAATTTAGCTGAGTTATGAGTGAAATTTTAGGATTGAGGAGTTCAATTCATTGAGGGCAAAGATTACAGTTTAAAGATCATCAACACACCAGTGAGAAAATCTCTGATCTTCTTAATGAAATCTTTGAGCTTCTTGTTATTGTTTTCAAAGAAGTCCTTCTTTCTCTGGGCTTTCTCCAGCGTGTTCATCGCCTGGTTCTTCACATCCTGTGTCAGAGAGGCTATGTCCTGGAGCTGGATACAGGGAAGCAAGATCTCAAGTCAACAGAGAAACTCTGCACTCAGTAAAAACACGGTGTGTTTGAAAACTCTCAGCACCTTTCTTACGACGCCCTGCAGCTCATCTTTAGCTGCGTTCAGACTGTCTGTGACGTTCCTGGCATGATTCAGTGCTGCTATGGAAGAGCTCACTGTCCCGTTGCATCCCTCTCTTCCACACACACGATTACCCTGATCGTCGCGGCAACCGGCACCACCACAATGGCTGTCTGGGCAACTGCCATTTGCACTGGCGTTGCTATGACCACCGCATACCTGAAGGGAGCAACAATGCAGGTTGGGTAATTTTTAGTAAAAACATCTCAAAGTGAAAACAACTTTGTTTATTGAGACGAAGAAAAAAAACGTTCTATTCAATATTCCTTTCTCACACTGCCAATATCCAATATATATATATATACACACTGTATATTCATCTTTTTCCACTGGGAGCTGGGACATTAAAGATTCATATATAGTTCTATGATGTTAAACCAAATTAATTACTGAAGAACCCGTCAAATTTAAGGGCTTCACATAACCATACAGGGCTTGAACTGTTTATGCTATTAAAACATTAAACCATATTAGTTACTAATATAGGTGAGACATACAAAACCGTTTCTCTATTATTATCGTTGTTTAATTATTACAAGATTTTATTTTTTGTGCATTTCAAAAATGTAAAGTAACAAAGAGTTTTCTTGCTGTCATCTTGAAGTGAGCAATCTAAAGAATGAGAAAACCAAAAAAAAATGGAACATTAAATCTCAGTTTTATCTTTTTGTTCTGTGGATTTCTGCACTTCTTCACCTTGGAGAGCTACAACTACTGACAGATATTATCATTCACAGCTGCGCTCACCAGTGATGCCACACAGCCTCTAAGTTATGAACATTATTAAACACACCAGAAATATCCAGAGATACCACGAGACAAACATTGCAATGACACTAAATCAGCAACAGGCAGAAGATATAAATAATACCCATTCAAATTCAGTAGTTAAGGGTTAAGTTGTGTAACTTTTTTTGACTTCCTCTACTACTGATGAGGATGAGGATGGGCCTTTCTGCCATTCAGTGTGTCACAAAAAAGAAGGTTACCATAAGCGGAGTGTCTTTGTTTTAAAAAGAGATCCAGTGCTGTTCACAGAGCTCCCTCACCTAACCTGAAGTCCAGCAACGACTTACTAATGAAGCTGCTTTTACAACTTGTGGCCACTAGGTGTCACCGTAGGACTTGAGCATGTCAAATTCATTAACAGTTATTAGGAAAAGCAACAAGCGTTGTCTTGTCATAAGACTCTATTCACTGTGCTCACAACAAACTGGGCAAACCTGTATTGCAGTCCATCGCTGTAAACTACAGAAAAACTCTATATTTTCTACTGCTAGAGACACTATTTCTTTTGTTCATAACAGCTACTGTGATCACTGAGGAACCTGACAGTCAAGGTTAGTATTTGTCGTTAACAGTGCTCCTCCATTGATACTTTAAATGCCGTATTGCCTAAAACATTTTATTTTGACTTTACATGGTGGGAAAACGCAGCACAAAACAAAACAACAGAAAACAATAAGGCTTCTATCTTCTTTTTTTTAATTTTTCCCATTTGTGAGACTGAACTAATAATTGTATGATCAGATGATAACTGAGCCACTATAGACTACAGACACAGCTGGGTAGACAATCACATGAATAAATGAATGAAGTACTTCTGCCTACCTTGTGACTGAGGTGATGGACTTTCTTATCCAGGTCATGGGCCTTCTGCTGCAGCTCGTTCACTGATTTGTTCTGAGCAGCCAGAGCACGGAGGAACCTGTCTTTACTGCTCTCCAGCAGTTGTTCAGTAAGATTGCGGGTCACTTTGGACTGTTCCACCGGACTGAAAGGACCGTACACTGAGGCATTGCATTTCTCCTCAGCCTCCCTCGACGCCCAGTACTTTTTGATTTTCTCAAACTGATCTGTAAGGAGACAGGAGCAAGTGTTTGTGTTTAAAAGCTGTGATGTGTCTACTGCGTCACACATTTTAAAGTCTGCTGCCACTCTGTGTAGGTAATGTGAAATTCCTGTAAGCTTCACTGACTTGATTAGAGTTTGCTACCTGAAAATCCTGAGGTGAGGTAGTCATCCAGCAGGCGTCGTTTCTGATCCACAGTGGTGTTGATGTCCCTCAAGTCTCTCTCCAGATCATTCAGTGTGCGCCTCAGTGCCCCTTCTTCTTCTGCTGTAGTATTTAGCTCTCGGCCGACGCCCATCAGACGCCCGTCGGTCAGGGCAATCTCAGCCCTGGAACATGTAGAGCAGGTTATTTTATGTACTGTTTAGTCAGTTGGTTGGTGGCAGGTGAAAAAAACAAATATATTAAAATCAGAGTTACATCCTCACCTGAGGTCATCGATGCTCTGTCCAATCAGCTGGTGGATCCTGTCGCTGTCCTCCATGCTGATCAGATCCTGCACCTGCTTCAGCTTCTTCTCCAGCTCTCTGATACGGGTGTCCCCGACTCCCGGCGTGAGCCCGCTCTCCAGGATCTTCCGCACGGTGTCCTGGATGTGTTCCAGGTCCCTTCTGATCTGGCACAGTGCGTCGTCCCACAGCTGGAAGCACGGGTGACACTGGACACATTTGGGGAAGACGCCAGTGAAGCCGCGAGCGCATTCATTGCACTGCTTCCCCGCTGCTCCCTGCCGGCACTCACATGCCCCAGATGTTCGGTCACACTGGACAATCTCTGAGCCCAGTGGGTGACAGTTACACTCTGAAGAAGTGAGGACAGAAAGACGGGGGGGGGGCAGAAGGGGGAGGACAGAGAGAAAAGCATTAACAATGGTCTGCAGGTGAAACATGACCAAAAAAAGAATCTACTCATGTCTTACAGAAGCAGTTAGAAAGAATTTCACTGCCTCAAAATACAAAATTGTTTATTAACCTTAATTAAATAGTGCACAGTAATATTAAAATCTTTGGGTTTTAAGATATATAATTATGAGTTAAATTTACTTAAATGATAAATAAATAATAAGGAGATACAATAAACAGAAAAAGAACAAAATAAAACCAGGTCACTGTTCTTTTGAAAAACCCTTTCCTTCTTTTATGCTCAGTCCACACTGCTGTTAATGGAGCTCACAGACCTTCATTTGTATGCACTTACATTTTCATTATTATTTTCATTACTTTTTTATATTGAAATACTTATCTGTACAGCTGCTCCATAAATGTGCAATACTTCTCTCAGGGACCACATTCCTATATTTATATTTATTATAACACCCCTGGTATGTGCAATTACATATATATTATATATTATATATTATATATTATATATATATTATATATATTTTATATCTATCTATCTATCTATATCTATATATATATATATAATTTACTGTAGATTCTGTATATACTCTGTATACCATAACCGCAACTATGTATATTTTTACACCTTAATAATAATTATATAAATATATTATTATATAATTTTATATAAATTACGTGTATAAATACATATATTTTTTAGATAGATATAGATGAATTATGCATATGTTTATGTAGATTATATTATAATGCCATAGAAATAGGTGAACGAGACTGGATCAGTTCACAGCAGTAAAACTGAAAAGAATGGGAGATGAACTTTGGTGTGATTGGGAATGATGCACTGATTTGACAGTTTTGTAGATTCACTAAATGCTGCTGCATTATTAGCTCTCTAAACAGTGACCGAACTTGTGTCATTAGAATATGATACCTGTTCACAGGTGCTATTTATTCTATGAGGTATCTATGGTATTTGTCACAAGGTGAGTTACCTTGACACTGCACCCGTGGGTCTCCCCAGTGGAACTGCTCACACTCGGTGCATTGTTTACCTCCAAAGCCTGCATGACAGTGGCACTGGCCTGTGAACTTCAGAGGAGAGAGAGAGAGAGGCAGATTGACAAAGTCTGAAAGATTTCACCTTTTTGTCCAAGTTTGCTTTTGCATGAATCATTTTCATGCCTTCGGACGCCTTCAGGCTTCCTCACCATGTTGCAGTGAGCTCCCAGGGCGTGTTGTGGGTTGCAGCGACAGGGCTCACAGCCTCCGTCCTGACCGTAGTTCCAGTGGTTAGGAGCACACTGGTCACAGTTATGGCCGACCACGTTCTCCCTGCAAGGGCAGGCTCCAGTCTGCGGGTCACAGTGACACTGTCCATCACTGCAGGCAGACTGGAGGGTGCCTGAGGTCACACAGGTGCAGCCTGAGAAGAAACATACATTCAGTGAATGTCTATATGTTCCACAGAACTGATACACATACAGACAAAAACAGCAGCAGCATCGTTTTAATTTTTCTTCTCTTTAAACTTAAAAGTTGAGAGAGCAGTTGGTGGTACATCGCCCACTCATATTTAAGCAGGCTGTTAATGCGCATATCAGAAATTTTATTAGAAGCTTTAGCTCCTACACCATCGAAAATTACAAGAAAGCAAAAACTGGGGGCAATTTGAGTAAATTTTTTAGAAGTACTTTAATATCTGCCATCATCACTCACGTCTGCAGTCGTGGGCCAGAGCGTTGCCATAGTACCCCTGTTGACAGCTGGCGCAGGACGGCCCGTCAGTGTGGTACAGGCACTTGAGGCACTGGCCGGTCCTGGGGTCACACGACTCAGGGTCCTGGGTGTCGATGTTGCCGTTGCACCTGCACGGTAGGCACTGCCCACTGGGCTGCTCTGGGTTACCATAGTAACCAGGGGCGCACTGGTCACAGCGGGGCCCTGGGAGAGAAAGGGGAGAATATGGAATGAAAGTTAAAATCAGAGTGTTAGATATTGAATAGTTCATTGCCTAATCAGCCATAGTTTCTATTGTAAACTCAGTTTCTTTGTGCACTGTGAGAAGTGATCAACAAATATAAGACACACTGTAGTAGCTTACCAGTGTAGCCCTGTCTGCAGTTACAGATGATCTGGTTAGAGCTGTGGTCGGCTTCACAAGAGTGTCCGTTGAAGTGATCTGAGCCAGGGTTACCAGGGCAGGGGCAGGGCCGACAGTGCTGCCCTGAGCCAAGCACCGGGTTTCCAAAGAACCCCTCCACACACCTGGGACGAACGAGGGAGACATTTACCATCAGTCTGATAACCAGGGACAATGGAACTGACTAAAGCCTGGCAATGAGTATCGTATCCATAGTATATCCTTATCCATACAGTAGAGTCCTCACCGTTCACAGAGGTGGCCTGCAGTGTAGTCCCTGCAGTCTCTACACTCTCCGGTGCGGGGGTCACAGATGTCTGCATGGCCGTTACACTGACAGGGGCTGCAGCTGGGGAAGCCCCACTGGCCTGGTTGGCAGTCTGAGCATGCACGTCCAGTGGCTCCCGGCCTGCACTGGCACTGGCCTGTAACCGGGTCACACTGGTGGCTTAACGAGCCCTCGGAGTGGCAGTCACAGGCTGGACAGGAGGAGGCATTTAAATGGTTAATCACTCTTTCCTTCTCAAACGCTAATCGCTTTCTGTGCTTCTTACTAAATGGGGAACCAAAAATATATTATTTAAGAGATTGTTGTTTTCTTCTGTCTTTGTGTGTCAGCCCTGCGACTGACTGGCGACCAGTCCAGGGTGTACCCCGCCTCTCGCCCATAGTCAGCTGGGATAGGCTCCAGCTCCCCGCGACCCTGACAGATTAAGCGGTATAGAAAATGGATGGATGGATGTTGGGTCGTGAGTTCAAGGCTGTTTCCACATGAAAAGCAAATTAGCACGGACAACATAATAGTGTGTCTTTTCCATTATAAGCAAATACTGCTGCTTTGTAATTAAGCTCAATGATCTATGCAAATATGGAACTAATGTGATGCTGATGATGCTGAAAGCCATTTTATTGTAGGCCAAACCAATTTGCTCTTTTGGCTTTAAATTATATGGCTCAACTGGACTTCTCTTTGGGTGGCATGAGATCTTAATTTAAAAACACAGTGTAGGGCCAATAGACATTTTCCACAATGTCAGGGTCTGAAAACATTCAGATATTGTATGCCTCGTGTGCTCTGCCACAGAAAATATGAGGTTCTACACACAACATTTTACTGAAACATAAGAATGTGTTAGAGGGAAATTGTGTGTTTTCTTTTTGACAGAACAGCAACATAATTGCAAGGCACCATGTTCATCTTTCAATTCATAAATAATTTCTCAGTCTTCATAGGAAACCCAGTCTCCTGAATGTCTTTGATGGGCCTGTAACCATTTATGAGTTTTTTTGCTGTTGCATATTATGTTGATATTTTCAGAGTGTGTTTGTCATTTACTGCTATTCCTGTTGGCAAATCACCCAAGCAGACCGACACACGTCAGCCCAAGAACATGCTGTGTTTGGAAGCTTTTGTAATGTGGTCTTCCAATTATTAAACCTTTAACTGAGAATCTGTTTATCTTTGATTATCTCTGAAGATTTGTTTGTATCTGCTGTACTCAAGTTCTCCAGATTAAATAAAGCTTCTATACTGTGCCATTTACCATGTGACAGACTATACGGATTTTACAGTGGACTCACCAGTGCAGCCATTCACTCCAAAGCCATAGGTTCCTGGGGCACACTGGTCACAATGTCGACCCATGACATTGGGTTTACATCGACACTGGCCGCCGACCTTATCGCACTCACCACTGAGGGAACCCTGAGGGTTGCACTCACAGGCTGGAGGAAACATACACATGAAGGTCAAGAACGGAAAGAAACCAGAAAATTAAAAAAGAAACATCTTCTAAATCTGTGTGTTTATGTATCTACTTACGCAGAGCACCATCATGAATGATGGATGAAATACTACAGATGAGTTTGGAGCACATCTCAGCCAGGGCAGGCATCGGCGTGATCATAAAGGAATCCAGACACATGTAGCGAATCATCTCCTCCCGCCGCTGCTCTGCCTCTGGCTCATTACCTTGGAAACCGGGAAGTTCTGTGTATTTGGGGATCAGAACCAGCTACAGAGATGGAAAGTAAACAGAGAATCAAAGGTTTAAAAGGATTACAGTTATCAGTGTAAATAGGCAGGGATTATGAGCCACGGAGCCAATATTAATCACCAGAGGCTGATAAGCCATAGTAGTCAACTTATGCAAACAAAAACATACAAATGCTTTTGAAAAGAGGTCTCAGAAGGAAAATGCCTCTAAAAGCCAGTTTAGAGTTTATTCTGTGCCTCATGATAGCATATGAACATCTCAACATGTTTTCAGTTGAGTAAACAAAGGAGCAAAAACAATCTGAAGAATAAAGAACGCCCACACACCGGATGAATGCTCCCCAATCAGGCAAGTTACTGAGTACAAAAGGGTCAAAGGTCAAAGCATTGCAATTGTACTTGTAACCGACTTTTATGGAATCATTTCATTAGTGTGTGGGTGTCCTTTGTTCTCAGGGTTTACTCTAGAAATGTGCTTTATATTGACAAGAAAACACTGACTACAAATGAGGTAATTTAAATACTGCACAAAATCCTTTTCATGGTTAAAGAAATGACTTTAATGTCTTTACAGGTGCTTGAAAGGGACATTTACATACTTATTTAAAACCTAGTTCCAAGCATTACGTTCAAGATAAATTCAACATCTACTTTTAGTTTTTCCAAACACTATGGGGAAATCTCATGATACAAAGGTCCAACCAGCATGCATACAGCACGTGGCTACTTTTCCTGAAATGAGTTTACCCTTCATTATTTAATACTCGACTCCTTGTTGAGCTCTTGTGGACTACTTGTTAAAACTGGTGATGTCGGTAGCCAAGACTACTGCGACCTTTCAAACAGACTTACCAATCTTACTTAATAATAATAATAGCAATGTTAGCTCACCGAGTCAATAAGAATGAAGGCTGTCAGATGTCTGTGTGAGACCCCGTGGCGCTGGAACCTGATTGCAACCACGTAACGATTACTGGGCTCGAAACAGAATGGCCTGGGCATCTGGATATACCTGGAAAAATACAAAAATGCTTCAAAGCTAAATGCATGCATATAAATTCATACATGCCATAGTTTGTAATAATTTTCTCTCTCTGTCTATTTCCCCCTCTCTTCCTTTTTTCCTTCCACAGATGTGAAGTAACAAATTCTATGCAAGTTTCACAGACACAAGAGGAAATGGACTGATTCCAGGTTTGATTTGTTTGTTATTTACTGTGTATTTGTCGGAATGACTACACAAACACAATATAAAGGACAATTCCTTTCACATCTATTTTGATTTTAAAGTTAAACACTGAACATGATATGGAACAATGTTAATCTGCTGACTGAGATATTTCAGTGGCAGGTTATTTCTTACTTTCATGCCTGACTTGTTATGTGTTTCTAGAGAAACCGCTGTTCACCAGCGCAGGCTTGATCCACCCTCTACCTGCATTTGGCTTCCACCCTGTGTCTGTGTTTTGGCCTCACTTTGTTAATTGGTTTTGGCTGATGGACCCACCACAGAAGGAGGACGGAAGCCAAGTTATGGTCCGCTGAGACAGCCAGATCCGGGCAGGGTCTGACCTCTTAGTTCCAGATGAGTTCAGACTGTGAAAGGCTTTTCAGCAAGTTGAAACTAAACAGTCTTAGTGTTAGGCTTTCTCTGTTTTGTTATCCTCTGTCCTATTCTTTGCTACAGGGATAATTAACATATAATCTCCTCTGATCTGCAATAATACAGCTAATGTGTTGGACTCTGCAATAGTGCAATAAGCTTTTCACATCTTAATGTATCAATATGAGGGAAATATTGCGCTGTAATCATTTAATTTAAGGCTTTTACTGATCTTCCTGTTCAAGCAGGTAACATATAGGTCTTAACAAGCCTTTACACTAGAAAGGAGCAACATGAGAACAGTCCAATGTAAATGTAACTTTTATTATTCTTATTTTGATCATTTCAAGCTGATTTTATCTTATTACCAAGTTATTGTAGTGTGTTTATTCTCCTGTATTTCAGGTGATACCAGATATTCTTTTCTTTAGTTGAGGATCAGACCTGAACGAGACTTAACAAGTCTCCAACTGTGGTTTGACCTCAGAAAATAAAACTTACTAGAGAAACGGAAAATACCTGAACTGAAAAGTCACTCTCTCACTCAAGTCCTCTCATTGTCAGCAATGTTATTTGGTATATCAAAGGTGGAGTGGAGCCAAAGTGATGCAGGGAAACCTGGTACAATAGGTGTTTGATCACAGAGCTAGTCTGAGAGCAGTGTCCAGCCATACTACCAGCTCTCCCCTCTGCCCCCCTTTAACACATTAAAGGGGGGCAGGCCAACCTGTTATTCCTAGTGCCAGTTTCCTTAGTGCATCTGACCCTGTTTCTCCCAACTGGTTCTTCTGATCCTTGCCTCACAATTTTTTGATACCTTTGCTTGTTTGGACTGCTGGACTGTCTTGGACTGCTTACCTGTGTACCAAACTATTTTTGTATATTTCCCTGAATGTCAGTAAGTCTGGCTCCTTTTTGGCTTATATTTTCCAATAAACTGAGTGTATGACCAGCGGAAAACACTCCACTATGATATCACCATACTCAATTGTCTTTGATCTGTTGATCTGACCTGATCTGTGAATTTAGGAAAAGAACCAGATCCAGGAGGAACCCTGTGACCTTGGATTAGGTGTGCTGGGGTTGGATATACAATGTTTCTGCCACAATGTTGCTTTCACTGCTTGTCTCCAAAAGGTTTTGGATTTTTCACAATCATCGGTAAACAGAGCTGCTGCCTTCCTTCCATTTCACTCTATCTCTGTCTTACACAATCTTTTTGGTATGTATGCTCTGCTAACAGAGAATCAATAGTAAAAAATACCGAAGGGTGCTGTGGAATGAGAATATAAATACGAGCCAGTGCCTACAAGCCAGGGCAGGTTTAAGTGACAACAATGTAAGACTGCAATTTTTCCTGTGCTGTAAAACAACACGAACCAGATGAAGACTTGGGATACTTGGACAAATCCCTCTGTGACTTGAACAAACATACAGGTTATAATGGCTCCTGTCTCTGACTCATACACAAACACGCTCACATAGGTTCTGGTACCTGTTGCGGTGCGGCAGGGTTACAGTGTAGAGCTGTTCAGTTGGGAGGAGGTTTCCACACCGGAGACTGGAGGGCAGATTTACTGAGGTAATACTAACTATGGCCTCCCAGTCCTCTGTGGACTACACACACACACACAAACAGACAGGTATAAGACTTAATTCAAAAGACATTCATTAATTAGAAAAAGAGTTTCAGTCTAAGCAGGTCACGGTCCACACACTCACAGACCTCGGGTTCGTAGCGGATCATGATGTCGTACTCCATGGCGTAGGGGATGTTGTTGATAGTGAATACAAGGCCTGCACCATCTTTGACCCGGGCGAAACCAGGTCCTGTCCACGTCACCATGTGGCTGGGAGCGTGCTCTCTGTGAACAATCCTCACATCCGGCTGAGAGAGACAGACAGATTAGCACTCCTACTTCCTGCTCTCTGTTTCACCTTCCTGACCCCACTTTCTTCAGGATGACAGGTGTGCGCTCTGTATTATAGGTTCATGGAATGGAAAATCTTATAAAGCTGCTTTTATGAAGACCCAGCTGCTGAGTTAATCACATAATCATTTTGATCACCAGTTTGGAATAACTGCAGTAATTACACTTGATGAGATAACAACATCCCTTTCAGAGTCTATTTTAGCTTAAAAACTTGAGTTCTGAAAATTAATTCAAGATTTCTGTTAAATTATGACATTCAGTGTGAAAATTAAGAAAAAAAAAATTTTGATTTAAGTGCAGATTTTTGTTACACAGAATCAGTAATTATTGGCCATAAATACCCACGATCTCTGCTAAGCCACCCGTTCTGCTCTAGAGAAGTTATGAACATGTCACTGCTCTAACATAGCGTACATTCACAAGAGCTGCAACATCTCCCTCATCTTCTCGAGCTACTTGAAAACCTTGAGAAACTTTTGATTTAAGTTTCAGCACAAACACACAAGAACTGTTTCTCTAGCTTTTGTGTGATGCATCATTGACTCAGTGTGTATACTGTGTCTATAACTGTATATTTGCTTCCAGTGTTTAAGGACTTGTAATTTTACTTAAGTATTTTTTTTTTTTGCTACACTCTCCGTCTACTCCACCACATTTCAGAGGCAAATACTGTTCTTTTAACTCAATTTACTACATTTATCTGACAACTACTGCGTAGGTACTATTGATAGATTTTACATAAGATAACACACAGTAGCCTTATTTTGTAAATTTTTGGCTTGTGACCCCATCCAAAAACTTGGTGCCCCTTGCTATATGTTCCAGATGTTTATGAGTTGTCACCTCCCTCATTTCCTTTCTAAATTTTAAATGAATTTAGATTTGCATAGCAGAATGTATGTGTGTGTGTGTGTGTGTGTGTGTGTGTGTGTGTGTGTGTGTGTGTGTGTGTGTGTGTCTGTTTTTCCTCTTCTCCTCCACATTTATCACCTCAGGAACCATCAGTTTTATCTGGTGACCCACTGGAGGAGACAGCTAGACTAGGAACTACTAAACTAAACTGGCTAACTGTATACAAACTAGTTAAATCTAGCTCCACCTCAAGCAGTTACCACAATGCAGCAACAGTAAAATTCTGCTGATAATAATAATAATAATAACAGTCAGAGGGGACATTGCTCTGCACAGTTTACAGTACAGTTTTACTTTGATGATAGACTAGAAGTCAAGTCTGCAGCTGTGGTACTATCATCTGACTACATTCACTGTGCGGCCACAGCCTCAGAAGGCTGGACTGAAGCTGAACTGTTTCTTTAAAAAGCTAAAAATGAATAAACACAACACACATCTTAAGTAAAATAAGGCAGTCTTCACTGGCAGTTATCAGAGCTATTTCCAAAGTCAGGGAATTACAAGTGAAGAGAATTATTCCACGTCCTTTTTAAAATCTGACAATGGTTTAGATATTTATGATAATTGTCACATTGTCACATCAGTGCGATTACAGCCACAGTCTACTTTGGAGTCTCAGTCTTTACCTTGTCTTAATTTTGACAGGCTTCAACAACAGACTCCGAATTTCCCTGCAATCCTTCACTATTCACACCTCGATTTCAGCTTGACTAGTTTGGGTTGACAAAATTAACTTGACAAGTGGTGCAAACAGCACATGACCACAAACCTTGTATGATTGATGAGACAAATCCAAGACAAATTCAACCCATGACCCAGAGGTTGCTTCATTTCAGGGGTCAAAAGCAAAAAAGGTTTAGAATCACTAACCTTCATTGTTTTATTTACCTATTACCTGCAGCTTTCAGGAGTATTCCTGGAAAGAAGTGTTCTCACTTCAACATGCTATCCCTTACATTCCTATGTGCCTCATCAAACCATAAATAAAATCAGTGAATCAATCAAAGTAGATATCACACCGTTTGCTGAAGCTGGCGGATTCGTCTCAGGGCTGCCCGATGCTGCTGCGAGTTGGTAATACGACGGTGACGCCGGTGACGCCTCAGCTGGTTGCTGAGATGCTCAACACAGTCAGTCTCTGCCTGAGGACGAACTTTTCCCTGAGGGAGGAAAGGAGAGGAGAGGAGAGGAGAGGAGAGGAGAGGAGAGGAGAGGAGAGGAGAGGAGAGGAGAGGAGAGGAGAGAGGGTTCATGGCTGTGACAACAGAGCAGAGGGAGACCTGCTGTGCTGAAACTGCTGGAGTGTGACGGAGAAACAACAACTGAGAGTGTGTTTTTCTGTGTGTGTGTGTGTGTGTGTGTGTGTGTGAGATGTGTACATGTCAGTGTGCGGTGTGTGCCATGCAGCAGTAATTAGTTGTGACAGGTTGGTATCTGTGCTTCTATCTGGTGTTTTTCTGGGTCACTTTAGCTGCAGAGTTTGAATTCACACAAGCCTATTTCACCCCCTGAAGACACCGGCCTCGGACGCCAAAGACACATCTCCTCATATTTAGTGTCTCGCACTAAACATTCTCTTAACATTCTGAAGTCAATACTTGTTTTTTTGTCCACATTCCTGTAGCAGTGATGTTGTAAGTGTGGACTGTCTGAGCTTGCCTGGAGGGCTGAACGGAGAAGAGGAGGGGGCAGGGGGCCGGAGGACGGAGGCGGGTGGAGGGTAGTGAAAAAGACTGACAGAAAGAGGAAAGAATGTGAGAAAGAGGGAACACAGAGATGGCAGAGGACTGACAAAGGGGTGCAGGATAGAGGGGAGAGTGATAGGCAGGTGAGATTAGTCTGAGACAGCAGGAACAGGCCTTGTCACAGTGTCTGTCTCCTTGTTAGAACAGCTTGGATCAGGGGGAAGAGGAAGCTTAAAGGTGATATATGTTTGAAGTAAATGTCCCTTTACTGGTTTAAGAGGATCATAATTATGATTATTGTCCAAAGCTGTACGATGATGATTCACAGTAAGTGTGTCCCCTCACAAACACAACCTTGGTGGAGACAGAACAATATGAAAGCTCCTTCTTTAATAGTCATCACATAACATTATCCAACATTAGCTGATGTTTGATCTGAAACGGCACAGTCTGTGTGAGACACAGGGGACAGAGAGAAGATCACTTCTCCAGTAAATGGTGTTGAGACATGTCTTCTATATGCAGTTTTATGGTCTGTTATTGATTACTTCCTGAGGAAAAAGGCTTGATCATACAAATACTCTGTGTAGGAGACAAAATAAGACTTGTAGCAGCAAACACACCACCTAAACAGCTCTTTACCCTTCTTTTTCTGGGTGTCTGTTACAGTGGCCTGAAATGTGAATTGTACTGATCTACACTGAATCGTAGCACTGTGCTCACCGGCAGTGCAGGGTCACTGGGCGAGTGTCCAGTGGCATCTTCAGCCTCGTATTTGTAGTAGTCCAGCGGAGCACAGAAATACCCAGGCTGCACTTCTGAACACTGTCGACCAATCAGATGTCTCCTACAGTCACACTGGCCACTTTCCATCATGCACCTTGAGTAACAGAAAACAGCGAATGAAAACTATAAATTCCTGTTATCATAGAGCTTGACCTTTTCTTCTTTTTCTTTTTTGTGGGAGTCAGGAACAGACTGAATGATTTATAGCAAAGTTCATAAAAAAAACTCGGCTTTTTGTTCTTACAGCATATTACAAGACTTCTCTTTCTGAAAGGCATATGATTATGGTTACATAAATCTGTACCTGTTGTTGAAGGCTCCTCCAAAGTCACAGTCACAAGGTCTGCAGCCAGCCAGGTCATTACTGAGCCCCCAGTATTCAGGCTACAGGGATGGAAATAAAACTCAAAACCAGGAAGCACAGGACATGAATAATGTGTAGCTTTTTGACTCTGCATTGTGTTATTAGGCTTTGTTGACCTTGTGTTGCATTGGTTTTCTTCTTCAAGCATGCTATACAACTACACATGCTAACCAACAGCCTTGTGCTGGATCTTTTCATATAAAATCCACAATTAGCTACGGATTGTGAAAGAGGAGCAGCTGTTACTAACCAGACACTGGTTGCAGTAGCGACCAGTCACATATCTTTTGCAGGAGCAGTCTCCACTGATCTGATCACAAGGAGCTCCCATCATAATGATACCACGAGGGTCACAGTTGCAAGCTGATGGAGAAACACAGAGCGAGAGAGAGATTTATATTCTGCTTCATTTTATATTCCAAAACATGAAGCGTTTTCAATGGCAGACAAACACGTGGGTTTACATACGCTGGCAGCCCAGCGGGTCGTTCTGGCTGAGGCCGTAGTAACCCTCCTTGCAGTCGTCACAGCGTGTGCCTTTCACATTGGTTTTGCAGCGACACTGCCCCGCGATCATCCCCATGTCTGGGTCGGTGTGACTGTCACACACTCCCCCCTCCAATGAGCCCACAGGGTCACAGTCACAGGCTGGAGAGGCAGGTGGAGAGTGCAAGTAAACACAGTCACACAGTGATGTTTGGATTAATATTAGTATTTATGTTATTATTTTGGATTTAGAACAAATACACAGGTTAATACAATGAAAAGAGGTCACTGTGTGTTACTGGTTGAGGTGTTAATTTACTCTTAAACTCTTGTAATCTTTAAACTAAATGAAACATGAAAAGTCTTCATTTCTTTTGAGAGCAGTCTCAAGAATTCCTAGCATTTTCCTAATTCAAACAAGCTTATAGGAGGAGTGTCCAAATGATAATGTCCTTTAGACACGTGCATTTGCACAGGAAACAAGTGAATTTTTCTCCACCCTTTTAAAATCCATTTATTGCAGTTCTAAAGTGGACAATACCACAGCATTTTATCATAAAGAACAAACAACTCACCAACACAAACCCGTGGGTCCCTTATATCCTTGATGGGGTCTTGGTAGTAGAAGGGTTTGCACATCTCACAGTTGCGCCCCATGGTGTTGTGCAGGCAGTCATCGCACACTCCTCCGCTGACGTTACCCGTGGCCAAATACACCGCCATGTCAAAGTGACACTGGTTTGAGTGGCCGTTACAGTTACACTCTGGAGAAACAAAAAGCAAAGAAGCAAAAAAGAAGATGAACATTACCTTGACTATAATAGACATCCAGTAATAGCCTAATCACATCATATCAGCTCATGCTCATGCTCTTTAACACTTGAAAACTCCTGGCTCTCTGTATGTGCACGTATGTATGCGTGTGTGTCTAAATGTGGTCTCATCTATAAGTTTAATCAGAAAAAACTGGAAGCTGGTCTACTGCAGGAACGTGGAGGTGCAGCATGTTGGGCTCTGTGGAAGAGAACCAGCTCCCTGTGTGGATATGAAGGGCTCATTCTAAACTAATGAGAGCACAACGATTCTAAGTTTGAGGTGATTACACACTAATGAAAACACAATTATGAATATTTTATTCCATTTCTGCTAATAGTTCCCCTTAACTCCTACACACTGGTCCTGAAACGATGAATAAAAATAACCCCTCATCTGTGCCTTCATTCATGCTCCCATCAGTATCAGAGTGTGTGTGTGTGTGCTCCACCTCTGCAAGTGTGTGGATTTTCCGCCTCCGCTGGTCTCCATGGCAAGTCATTGTGGAAATCCCGGCATCGCTCACAGTTCAGGCCTTCTGTGTTGTGTTTGCATACGCAGCGCCCGTGGATCTTGCCAATCAGAAAGCAGTAAGTGAAAAGGTTAATATAGGAATTGTCAGTATTAAGAGCAGGATAATGTGCACCGAACAAATATGACAAGCTTAAGTTTCTATTGTTTTCTACTGCAGTTTCTGTCTTTTATGCAACAATGTCAGTTCTGTTCTTGTGGTGATGAGTACAGATTATGGGACTGTTGGAAAAATAATGTTCTGGTGATATTGTCCTCAAACTCACCATGCCGTTCTCCCGGGCATCAACCCCTGGCACTGGAGCACACTCTGAGGCATGGCCATAACAGAAGCAGCTCCCTCTGACCACCAGCTCATAGATGGCATAGTAATATTTCTGCAAGACGTCAAAGCGTCGGTCCAGCAGGTCGTCTCCCAGAGTGTTCAGCTTGGTGAAGTTGATACGCAGGTTGGTGATACGCAAAAGTTCTGTAAAGAAGAAAAAGAGATGAATTAAATCTGATTTTAAAATTTGAAGACTACTGTTTTATTAGTATGCAAATATTAGAAAACTTCAAACACTGTTATGACAGAAAACATTAGAAACGCAAAGGCTGATGAAGAATTGTGAAGGAAAGTAAATAAGAGGAAAGTGTGAACTAGTGGACAGTACTTAAACAGATGAGAGAAAAACCTTATCTGTAGCAGACGTTTGACAGTTAGGGGTCCATACTAAGAGTTAAAAGTCTTCACTGACCTTGAACGTCCAAGCTGTAGGGGTCTTTCACACGAATGGCAGGATCCAAAACTTTATAAATGACCTTAAATACAGAAGAGAATTTCTCAACTAGAGAGAACAGAAAAATCCCACTAGATTCTGAGATGAAAGAAGATTATATCCAGCTAACACAGAGTAGATGTTGAGCAGAAAACAGGCATATTTGTGTGAAATTAGGTCAGACTCATTATATTTCAAACTGCTCTTTGTCTTTATCTAATCAGTGATTCTACATTTATTTGGTATTAATTCTTCTGAGTGCTTCATGGTGAACTCACATATTCTTACCAATAGGTATATTAACACAGATTATCCTTTAAGACTCCTCACCTGCACCTTACTGGAAAGTCTGGTGATGATGAGCCTTATCCTTCAAAGTGACTCTACCATTACTACTATATGTACATTTTCAACTTCTTACCTCTCCGTTTGTGGAGGGTTCAATGTCGGAGTAGCGTTCCTCACAGATGATGTCGCTGATGTGCTGCAGGCCGTTGGCCGGGATGCCAGGGAAAGTTCTGGTACAGTTTGAGGCAAAGTAGCGGTAGGGGCGCCACGTGCGGCCGAAATCAGCCGAACGCTCGATAATCATAGCTGCAGGTCGGAAAGTCTAAGGAGGTAAAGAGAGAAAAAGAAATGACTATGAATATAAATATGTATCTGAAGCAGTGGACTGTATGGGAAAATACAGTCACATGTGTGATAAGACAACAGCCCCTTGTCAGACTGACTTATCGGGACCTTTTGGTTTATCTCTTCTTTACTAACAGTAGGATGATGGATTCGTATGTTTTGGAATGCACCTGGACAGGTATGCAACCTTAACATGCTGAAGCACATACAGTAATTCAAACAAAGGACCACAAACACACACATGCACATGAAAATAAAAAGCAAGCAAAAAAAAAAACCCAAACAGTATGCGCACCTTAAACTTCATGATGAGATGTGTGAAGTGGAATTCGGCCTCCAGGTTCAGTCTGATGCTCACGCTCTCCTGTCCTGTGGAGGAAACAACTGTCAGTGTCGTAACTTCACAATATATGTAAAGGTCTCATCTCCTCAAGTCACTGTCTGCTTGACTGAGTGACTGTAGGAAACCTTTTCCACCTGTCTTTGCATTTATTGTCTCTCCTTAAGAAATATCTTTTTTTTTTTTATATTACTCATATGGAGTCACAGATTTAGCTACAGTATGAAAACACTCCTTGAATATGGTCATGTAAAGCTCTTAACCATCATGGCTTGACTCTTAAGAACACAAGAAGAAGAACAAACACATTCCTCACACACTCATATACTCACATACATGTATGGAGACAATCAGCACAGTTACCAGACTGATCATATTCTCTTGTACAGTTATGGGAAAAGCTAAATGTGTGCACACACACCGTTGACAGACTGCCACCAGGTGTGGTTTCCATTCCTGTCCATGAGGTAGATCACGTTCTCAATGCGATGGCTGTTTCTGTGGCGGTACGGGTTGTAGGGATGCTGGGAGTTACATTCGAAACACTTGTCTGACTCCTGTCCGGACAGAAAACACGTTCATTTTAGATATGATGATAAAGCAATAATTTAAAATGTATTGCTCTGATAAAAGTAAAGTTCAAATATTGAAATAATGAGCAGGCATGCTGTTTATGTTTTTTTCAGTACTTTCATATTTATGCCAAAAAAAGACAAACAAATGAACCAAATAATCTACAATGCTATGGACGTTGAACTGCCTAACAACCTGCTGTAATTCCTGACAAACACCTACAGAACTTGTTGTGAAATGGCTCAATAAATAAGATTCTGCTTGGTTTCATTTTGTCTGCAGGTTGTGTATTGTATGTACTGTGTCAGTTAAACCGCTGGGATAGAGCTCTCTCCTCAGATCAGGGCTTTCATCTGCCAAGCTGAATTAGTATGGGTTATGTGCCCTGTGTGCCAATATCACTGCGACAGGCACTAAAGTCAGACGGGATTGGATTCTGTATCCACCAGATCAAAAGATTAAAAGACGAAGGACAGTCAAAGGGAGAGAAAAGAAAGCAATGGGTAAAAGAGGGGGAGGAAAAGAAGAGAAGCATATGAAAGTAAGAAAGACAGTGGACAGAGACGGAGGCAGGAATGAAGAGAAAGTTAAAGAGCTAAAAACAGAAGTAAGGTCTCTATTCTCCTGAACCCAGTGATACAGCGCAACTCACAGTCAAACCAGGTGCAACCTGCGTACTACAGCAGAGGCATGCCAAGCCTACTGTTGGTGTTTGCATGTCCAAGAAGAGCCTGCAACACATGTGGCTAGTAAGTACTAATCTTCATATTGCTACATAAACATGAGCCTGGTAGTGATCGACAAATTAGGATGTTTAAAATGACACTCTTTGGTTTCTGTGTCGCTGAAATAAGAACAGTGGATATATGGAACAGTGAAATGATGCAAAGCTTAAATTTAAATGGCAGAGGGCAGACAAAGAGGTGGAAGAGTCAAAGAGCATAAAGGCAAAGAGCGTGGGAAAGACGCATAAATGTGCAGACGAAGAAGAACAAGAGCTGGGATGAAGAAGTATATTAGGAAAGTGTATTAGGAAAGTTAGAGAGGGTGGTTAGAGAAAGGAACAGCACAGGTGAGGCAAGTGTGTATGCAGTGGAAAAGGTCTCAAACAGCACAGCAGGGGTGAAGGACAAAGAAGGGGGTCGAGAGAGAGCAAGGGACATGCTGAAAGTGTAAAAAAGGGGGGTGTATTCAAGAGGGGGCCATGAAGAGGGGAGCAGAGAGGGAGAAAGAGGGCTGCACAGGGAGGTGAGGGTAAGTTGGCACAGAAAAACAGTGGATTCCAGGGCAGCAGCTCTTAATGAGGTTGTTGTCAGGGGTGATTAAGCTGCTAACAACAACATGGCTGTTAAAGAGACTCGACGGAGAGCTGAAGAGAAACGACTAAAGCGTGCTGGAAGTGGTGGATGTGGATGTATGTGGATGTGCGTGACCGCATGCACACACACGCCCTCTTTTACATCTATACATGTTAGTGGGTGTGTGGTTTTTACATGCATGTTTGCCTTCTTCACCTACCCTCCCCAATCCCAGCATAAATCTCTCCACCCTCATCCCAGAGCCCAGCTGCACAGTCGCCCATCCATCCTAACGCCCTGTGCCATTGTTAGAGAGCCTCTCTGTAACACAATGTGTATTCACTGGAGCTTTGTTGTGTTTACAGGAATTAAGGTCAGTAAGATTTCAGGTATTCCTAAGAGGAACAGAGGAGGAATGGATAAAAAAAAAAGAAAAGCTAAACTAAAAGCATTTCACTGTTTCATTTGTTCACATTTAAGTTTATGTTTTTTTGGTTTTCATATGAATCAAATAAGACCGATTCCTGTTCATCGTCTCTTTTAAGGACACTGTAAAGATTTAGTTGGTGCTTGGTGTAAACTAGTGTGGCTTTGGGACCGTCCCTCCCTCCTCTGAGCTCTTATTTATCTTCCATTAGTCAAGCCTGGTCAGCTCAACTATAAGGCTCTGTACTCTAACAATACACTGATCTAAGTAAGACTTCTCTGTCACACTACGATGGTGTCTTTAGAAAAAAAAAAAAAAGTACAGCTCACCGTCCTCATTCAGTTTCCTTTGCAACTCGGTTCCAACTCTGAAACTCTCTCATTTCTCTTTTTATGTCATTCTCTTTGCTGTGTTATTACTATTATTACTATTATTTTCTCCATGTATTTGACTTTGTCATTTGTAGTTCCCTGCTTTCACATCTCTGTCTCCTTCTTCACCCTTATTGCCACTTTCTTTTGACATTTAACAATGTCTAGGGTTAAAGTTACGGTTCCACACTACCAGGTGGGTCTAAAGACTAACCCAGGGCCCATTTAAAGGTCCTCTACAAAACTGGTGTGACAGAATTTCCCTAAATGCACCTCTTCTCCTGAGACACAAGGTAAAAACTGGGCATAAAAGCAATGCAATCTGATCTCACAAGAAACAAAAACACAAGCCAGGAGAACCTATGTCTAACACGAATGATTGATGAACTTCTTGACGTTTAAAAGCTGAGAGACAAATCTTTGGTGAGGGCCTATAATGTAGCTTCTGACAGCCCAGCAATGACAAGCACCTGGATTTATGGTACGACAGTTTGTCACCATACCCTGCCCCTCACGGTAGTAGAGGGCCTCTCACCAATCACAGGATGTCAATCATGTTCACCTGAAAGTTGACACTGTTGGATATTCCGGCCCTGAGGCAATGGAAGTGCAGGTACGTACATGTAGATGAGCGGAAATATATGTAGTATACGGATGTGGGGGCGGGTTGAACGTCAACATGTCAGGAGTCGTGTCATGTAGGGGCAGAGTAACAAGAGCTGCAAACTGTAGAGGCGACTGTAACGACATTTGGTCCCACATCATATAACTGTGACGTGACAATGTAAAACAAAGCTGCTGTTTCTACAGCTACTATCTGTATCTGGTCTGTTTACTTCACAAAAAAAAAAAAAAAAAATTGAATTCAGATGAAAGCTGGACGTGGGAGGGGCCTACACTGGAAGCTGTTAGAAATCATGGAGATGAGTTCATTTTCTATGTTTAACTGTGTGACTGTGGCCGAGTGTCAGGTGACAGGAAAAAAATCCTGAGTATTCTTACAAAACTCCAATGCTTTATTATGTGTTCACACACAAATAATGTATTTGTATTTGTTTACATCCTTGGTGTGAACTGGATTTGGGAATAACAAATGTATTAATGAAGCACAGACTGGGATCAAAACCAAACCAAAATCTAAAATCACACTAACCAACTTTTCAAACTTTGAAAACGAGAGCTCATCATGTTGTGTGTGTCGGTACATCCTCACTTGTCGTCAGCTTTCATTGGCTACCACTGGTCTCTACTGAGGTTCACAGTACAGTCAACAACTCCCACTCTCACAAAAACATCTTGAAAAAAACATTGTGACTGCATCTGAAGTCAATAGATTAAAGGTCTGAACATACACACAAAGGCAAGTTTCCATTGCCAAACTAGTTGCTGTGTTGTGTTGTGCTGCGTCACCAGCCTGAGCATGGTGTTTTGAAGGAAGGAAGCCGGCGATCATGGATATGCCAAAAACAAAGACGGAAGGATGTTTGCCACAAAGTGAAGAGTCTGTGAGGGCACTAATAAACACAGCAAGGTCAGGATGGTGAGAGAGAAAGGGAGAGATGGAAGAAATGAGTGTGTGATGAAGGTGTGGTTGACTTGTGTGCCTGGGGCCTGATATCGAAAGGCTGTGTAGTGCTGGAGGGTCTTGCTCATGGAAACCAGGCTACAAACAAACGGACAGATGAACAAATGAAGATGGAAGAGTGGAAATTGAGGGACGAAGATGGATGAGCGCATGAAAGAGAGAACAAACAAACTGTCCCATTTTTCTTTTGCATTGACTGCAGGGTGCCGTGTATGTTGTGGGGAGGGGCGAGGTGCTGAGAGATGGAACAGGCAGGTGTGAGAGTGAAGTCGAACGTATGTGAGAAACATCTAGAAACAGTGAGAACTAGATGTTTTATCATAGCAGCAACTCAAAATCCCAACTGTGGAAACATCAATGAATCACAGCACACTGTGTGACATGAAAAAAAAAAAATGGGTCTATTATTATCAAAAAGGTGTGAAAATGAGTCCTGACCTGCAGATGGCTGACAATGCAGTACTGCTCTGGCCCGTTTAGGCCGCAGGTGGAGGTGGCAGTTAAGTTGACAGCCCGTCCAATCAGAAGGTTTCCTGTCGCAGGGTAACAGCTTCCTTCCGTGCAGCCATGGGGGCCTGATGGGAGCTCTTGTCCAATCACACTGAGAGCTGGAAGAGGAGGGATGAAGGGTAAAAATAGAGAATAATTTAAACCATTATGCTCCAAGAGGTTACATGTGAAGTTCTTAATGGTTGTGGAAGCGCACATTGTGAGAGTTGAAAAGTTGAAATCTCACCCTAACGAGTCGATTCATTTGGAAATTAAAGAAGTCTTTTTTAAACCCTTGCCCACAGATTACAACTCACACATGGCTCCTTTTTTTTCTCATCAGACTCTGGAGGGAGGGGGGGGGGCTCCTCAGATAACGATTTGTTTCAAACAACAAAAAAAAAAAAAAAAAAATCACTTGATTCAAAGATTTCGGTTTTCATTAGAATCAAAAGTTTTGTTGACATTACAGGAACATAAAAATGGAGCTGGAGTACACAGGTACGTGTCCAACACAGCTGTGAGGGCTCCGAGAGGGACAAAGAAAACCATCAGCATTTCAAAAGCTACAGCAAATGATAAAAGACATTCATAAAGCCTCGTTAAAATCTAATGCCGTATCACCGGTTATTTTAATTACACATCCACAGCTCTGCCATGGTCAGTGCACCCATTGGCTCAGAGATGGATGTATCGCCTCTAAAACAGGACGTCTGGTCTGAACTTGGAATAAGCTGCAGCATAATCATGCTTTCAGCTGTGCGTCCTTGTTTTGTTGATTATCAGCTGACAGATTCAGCATCACGCCTCAGATGTCACCTGCACTCCATTTAAGCATCCTTAGAGAACAGGCTGCAGACCGGCTCAGCCAAATGAAGCAAACACAATGAACAGGCGAGGACCAATAAATCAGCTGGGTCAATATTCCAATATTACCTTCCTGCAGATGTATTGTTGTTGTTGCACAGTGCACTGTTTGTCGGTAGCATAGGTAGTGGTTTATTAGTATTAGTACAGTTTTCTAAAAACATCTATCAGCTGTAGGACATTATCTTATATATTATATATATTATTATATATATTATCTGAAAATATCAATTAGGTAGGACAGTATTAATATATGCAATTTGGGCTGAACCAGTGATTTTACAGAGCATAGGAGATGAAGTTTGGATTAATTTAATAGACTTCAGTGTATACAAAGCACTTTAACCATAACTCTCTAAAAATGTCTGGTCCCGTCCCCTCCAACTCTCTCCCTAACCCATGCAGACACTCTCTCTGCATCACTGAGTCTGAATAACAGGCCTCATAAGGGACAGCAAGCATAAACAGAGGAGAGAAGGACAATGAAATAAATTATGGAAAAGCAACACTGAAAGATGGACAGAAAAAAATCTGTGCAGGGACCAATTTTATACAAACAAGATGAAGAGGGATTCCTAACCGTTTACTGACATGGCTGTCACAAACCGCCAGCAGAGCCTGCGATACACAGCATGTGAATGCACATGCAGTTATACTGACAGAAATGAGACACACAGAATGTGACAGTAAAATGACTTCCAGCCTGAAAAAACCTGAGGCTCCATAATCAGAAGTACACAGGGTGATAGGGGATGAGAGATGTTGGGAGAGATTTATGTGGGCCTTTCATCCTGTGGATCCACACACAACAGAGCAGCAACATGCCGAGGCATGATGGGAAAGAAATGAACGGTCTGAGATGGAATCAAAAACATCCTCTGGAAAAAAAAAAAAAAAGAAAAGGTGCATCTCTGCATTAAAGAGCCGACTCACTAATGCTGGAGGGCTCTTTAACACTCACTTATGTACCACTGTTGTAATTGCTTCTTTATGGAGGAAATGATCCAGAGGTTGATGTGGGAGCTAATTTCAACTTTTGTCTATTAAGTGAAATTCACCTGAGCATGCACGCAACTGGTGCTCAGTCCGACGTCACCAAAATTAAATACTAAAGGATCTCTTCTTCAGATAGCTTCTCCTGGAAGACACTCATTGTGTTACGTTTGGTTGTTCGTGTGAAAAGTGCCAGAGGAAGCTGCAGAATGAATGAAAAAAAAAGACAGAAAGAGAGATTCAAACCCAGCTACTCTGCCTCTGCAGAGCTGACCAATCACAGCATGAAACAGGTGTGAATGTTGGGGTTGGAAAAAATTATGTAAATGGTCAGACACACCCTCTCCTCTGTTTGGTAAATATTACGCCCAGTACCTGCTTATTTAAAGGAATCTGTGATGAGCTGACGTCAGCTCGTCTCACATATGTTTACCTCATTATTTGAAACTTTGGCTATGTTGAATATGGACATCCAACACTGTAACATTATATCAATGACAAAAAGATATAAGGAAAAACATAATGGATCATCCTGATCTAGGTTCAGAAAGAACTAACTGAGGGGGTACGAAGTGAACGCCCCCTGGCTAAAAGATGTTCTTTCATGGTTCTTTCGTGTCAGTGAGAATCTCAGTGTAGTCGATGGAACCAGCACTCAGTCAAACCATGTTTAAGAGGAGAAGAAATGCTTTATGCTCAGTTTTGATGAGTCTACCATTGCACAGTGCTGTCCGTATACACAAGAATGACACCTTTTTAAAAATCATATTAAACAGTAAAATGTTGATCAGGTTGGGTAAAGCAGCACAGTGATGAATTAATTAATTACTCATTTACTCCCCTGAAACAGACAAGATCATCCCACTGTCTGTCCTGTTCCCTGATTTTGGAATGAAACAGATGTTTTATATGATTATATACTAAATCACATTCAAAAACTAAACAGAAAACTTGTATATTTACTTACTATTAGACTACTACTGTACTAATGTACTGCACACTATACTTAGTGAGCAATGTGCAGCCGTGTTTGAAAATTCTGTTTTATTCACACACACACACACACACACACACACACACACACACACACACACACACACACACACACACACACACACACACACACACACACACACACACACACACACACACACACATCAGCGTGTGTGTATAAATGTCTTGGCTCCAGTTCAAGTAAAAGATTTAACAGAGGCGGATTTTCTAAATTCCTTCGAAGCATTAACAATGCCTGTCTGACACTGTTGAGCAATGCCACTGATAAACCCGCCAGCAAATATCTGTGTCTATATATACAACACCACCTCTAATGTTATTGTACTGCATGAATATACTGTACAGCAAATGTAAAAAAGGATAATAAAATGTACAAGTACTGTACAGGCTGTGTACATGTATAGTGTGCATGTGCAGAACGGCACATAAATGGATTAGAAGGCAAACCTATGGACTGTAGATAAAGATCAAACACACCCTGACCAAACATAAAACACAAGGCAGTGCTGCAACACTCAAACTCAAGAATGTGATTCAGATACAAGACTGTGCATGAAAGAGAGCAGCGTGAAAGAATAAGGTGAATCTTGATACGGTAAATTAAAGAATGCATTTTCTGAAAAAAAGAAATTTTAGAATAAGCAGAAAAAGTATAAACCTGCCATCATTTGTCTGTATCACAGCTGAAAGTAACACCAGCCCCTTTAAAAAAAAGACAGAAACTGACAGAGAGCTGTAAATGGGTTTCACATGAACGCATTTCACAATGGGTTCACTCACTGGTCAAATAACCTGCCCAAATAAAGGGCCGTTTAAATACATACATGGAAATCTTACTGCCATGAACAAAACGCAACACTGTTTGTTCTTTGTTCGTCTCTAGACTGTAACACACAATGAGAAACTCAATCAGGACCCAATCTAATCCCTCCTGGAGGGAGAAACACATGTAGCTGATTTGTAATCCACTGTAACATCCCTGGTTTCACAGGTTTAAAAGGGTCTCATTTTCACTTCTTCACATTTACATGATGCTGTCCGATTAGCTCAGTTGGTAGAGCACGAGACTCAATCTGGTCGTGGCTTTGAGCTCAAAAATTATGATTTCTTTTCTCAAAATCAAATTTTGTTCCTGCTACTCCACCAAAGTTTATTTATTATGCTGCGTCTTTTGTTTTTGCCGTACACAAGGAAAATAAACAATAAATAGCAGGTAGAATAATATATATCCTGATAATGAACAGAACCAACAGACGTTTATGATTTCATAGTCTTTTCTTCCAAACAAAGAAACTGCCGGGGTGAATATTATTTTAAGAGAAAAATTTAGCACAATACCAAATATGTTTTAATGAAAAAGCCCCAGAGCTTGAAATCAATTCACTCAGGTTGTCATGAGAATGAAAAAAACCAGCACACAGCAGGTTACCACCTTCATCATGTCATTTTAATTTCATTTGTGACTCCAAAATGAGTTTTTGTTCTTAAGCAGAAATTCATTTCTGCCTTGTTTCCTCACACTGGTACGCACTGGAGTTCACACAGCGTGATAGAAGTAACATCCAGATGTGTTATGACATCCTCTCCCGACACGCTGTCTAGACACGTACCTCTCCGCAGTCAGAATTTACCCACAGTTTTAATTAATAACTGAGGCTGTGTTTTGAAATAGGCCATGCATGGAATGCCTCATATAGATAACGGGTGCCATTCGCCAAAGCTCTCAGTGTAATGGCTTTCTCCAATCTGTCAAACCGTGTTGAAACAGAAAAGTGTGGTGTTTGTGTTAGTAATTACAAGGCAAAGCTCTCATTTAGGCTCACGCTCACACGTAAAACAGCCTTATTTTTCAAAAGGCGCTCCTGACATCTGAGACGTGACAGTACTGTTCATCTCCCTCTCTGTGTGGGCTGCAGGAGACGTATCCTCTGCTTGGTTTTCACTTGCCCTGACAAGTAAGAAGAGCATCAGAATGTGCACTGATGTCATCTTTTTCAGGATTTTCTTACTTAGAAAGAAGCGTATGTTCCTGGGATATTTGGCATTTTATTGCAGAAATGACAACACAGCAATAATGTGCATGTAGCACCAGAGGGGAGGGGACTCTTCTGTGACCAGTTCCAGACTGGGATTACGTTCGTTGTACTCTTATTAGACAATTTAAACAATAACAAGAGCAAGCAAGAGACAACACTACATTTCACAGAAAGCTCGAACGTTTGAAATAATGTGTTTCTTGCAGTCAAATGCAGACAGAGACACTTTGGAGACAAACAATGAGGGACTAGGGCAAAGCCAGAGAGTGAACATATTGTAACAGCAGCAGCCTGATAAGACGAGGGGTGATTGATGAGTTTGTGGTCTAAAGTAGAAGGAGTCAGTTTTAGAAAACCCAGCACATTTATTTTTCATCTCAGTCCCCTCCTACATTTACACACTTAGTCCAGCAGTCATGGGGCATACAGGTCTCTGCTTTGTAGAAGTCGTCGTCTTGAACCTCCAGGAAATTATCCACAACAGAGATGACGTCATATTTATTGTCAAAATGGTGAGCACTGAGCTACTTCTTCATCTTGGGGGAGAGGCAGTAGACTGAGGGCCCAAATCAGATCAAATTAGGCCCAGGACTGTCACATCCAGAAAACTCTGTTAAGTTATGTTCTTGTTTTCTGTCTGTTGTCTCGTGATTTCCGCTTTTATTTTGTAATCTGTTCTCCCTTTGTGTTTCAGGTAGCTTGCCCTTCCTCTTGTGTTCCGGCTCGTCTGATTGTTTTCCCCGCCCTGATTGTTTCCACCTGTTCCCCATTACCTAGTGTGTATATATTGTCTGCGTCTCCCTTTGTCCTGTGCCAGTTCGTCTTGTCGTTTTGAAAGAGAACCAGCGCCCATTCCATGTTATGCCAAGTCAGGTTTTGTATTGCCTTGATTTCTTTAGTAGGATCTTTTGTTCTTGTTTTCCCTTGGATTGAGTTGTTACTTTTCTTTGTCTGTTACCCAGTTGCTTAGCCTTTTCCTTGCAAGAGTGATTTTTTGTTTCTTAAAGATTGTAGACTGTTTTTGCCTCGTGAGAGTGAATTTTTTGTTTCTTAAAGATTGAAGATTGTTTTTGCCTCGTGAGAGTGAATTTTTGTTTCTTAAGGATTGAAGACTGTTTTTGCCTCGTGTGAGTGATTTTCTGTTGGTACTTTTGACAAAATAAATATACTCTTTATTTTGTACTTTGCCTGTTGAGTCGTGCATTTGGGTTCAGGTCCTTGTTCGGCCGTGACAAGGACCTCCATGAGTGATAAGCTCTTAAGACTGAAGTAGCAGATGACTGCATGAAAGCTGATGTGTCAATTACCCAAAACAAAAAAACCCCACAAAAGTCATTAACTGCAAACTTACTGTCTTAATCAAAGAGTTGAAGTGCATGTTCATGTAATGAGAGCTGTATTCAAGATTCAAGATTCAAAGATTCAAAGGGTTTATTGTCATTTGCACAGTAAGGAAACAGGTTTCCCTGTATAATGAAATTCTTACTTTGCTCTTCACCCAGAATGCCATACAAAACGTTGTAAGTAAAATAAAATAGATAAATAATAGTATTTACAAAATATTAACAAGAGCATAAGTGAAAAAAGTTACATAAAATATAAACTGTACTGATATATACAAATCAGCTGTTGTGCAAATTCAGCTGAGAGTGAAGTGAAGACTGTGCAAAGGAGCTGTTATGTGAACAGTGCGGTATAACTCATCTCCTTCTACCATGAACTTACCAATCACCACTGATATGTAATAAGCCTATATAAAATATAACCATACACAAAAAATAATAATTCTTGCTGAGGAAACGATTCAAACTTATGACAGATCACTAATGTTCAGAAGGAGAAATCACAAGAGATGCAAAAAAAAACCCCTGCTCTCACATCCCCTCACTGTGCTACACTGCTTATAATATTTCTGGACAAGAGTTTGTTCGCTCGCTGTACGTTAGGAAGAGGTGTAAGATTCCTGAGTGTGCCTTGGACTAAAGCCGCTTGTACAGATGTTGTTTGACACCAGCTGGTTTACCAGTGTGTGATTAGAGTGCAGCATGTGGCAATGAAGCATGCACACAAAGGAAGAGTCCCGGGTAAAAACATCCCACGGCGTCTCCCTCCATACACAGCGCTATGGCAGGAATGCAGGGACAAAAAGCTAAACTATTATTTATTAGAGAAAACATTCCAGGTGTCAGTGGAAGGAGTTCTTCCCTTTGCTCTCAAAACAGCCTCAGTTCTTCATGTCATTGATTCCACAAGGTGTTTGAAGCTTTCCTGTGAGACTCTGCGCCATGTTGACATGACGGCATCACATCACATCACATCACATCACATCACATCACATCACATCACATTCTGCAGAGCTGTCAGCTGCACATTCAAGATGCCAATCTCCTGTTCTACCACATCCCAAAGGTTCTACTAGATTCAGGTCTAGAGACTGAGGAGGTCACTGAAGTTCAATGAACTCACTGTCATGTTGATGAAACCAGTCTGAGACGACTTCAGCTTTGTGACATGGAGCATTATCCTGCTGGAAGCAGCCATTAGAAGATGGTGAACTGTGGCCATGAAGGGATGAACATGGTCAGTAACAATACTCAGACTGTGACATTCAGACCATGACTGATTGGCCCAAACTGATTGAACCAAGACAACATTCCCCACACCATCACACCACCACCACCAGCCTGGACTGCTGACATAAGGCACGTTGGCTCCATGGATTCATGCTGTTTTCATTCATTCTGACCCTACCATCTGCAGCCTCAGCAGAAATCCAGATCCATCAGACCAGGCTACGGTTTTCCAGTCTTCCACTGTCCAGTTTTGATGACCCTATGTCCATTGCAGCCTCACATTTCTGCTCTTGGCTGACAGGACTGGACGCTGACGTGGTCTTTCTGCTGCTGTGGCACATCAACCTCAAGGTTCGATGTATTGTGAATTCTGAGATGAATTCTGAGAGACCACCTTAGGGGGTTAAAGAATTTGAAGCAAATCCTGACCACACCTTTGCAACCTAGATATTCATTCTTTCATTGATCCATTCATGTATTGCAGGACAAAAGCTAACCCAAACTCACTGAAGTTGGCAGTTTCCACACTCACACACATGAACACAGTCTTCTTCCAGTTAATAATTAATATGGAGACTGACCCAGATACCTGTGCGTAGGCGAGATGGGAAAGGAAAGAATAATCCACTTAATCAGTCTCCATTTCCAGGTTGCAAATCCAACCAACGAAATAAATAAATACATTCAACAGTGACTGTGCTTTCTGCGTGTGTGTGGCCCTTTTCAAAAATGCCCCTCAGTCACCAGTTAACCCTGCGAAGGCCCAGTCTACCTCAGATCAGCTCTGCTGTCAGTAGCCTGTCATTTACTGCACATTCCACTAATACCCCAGATTCTCACAGAGTTTCTAGATCCTACAAGCTGACCTAACAGCTTAAAATGATCAAGGGAGATTTAACATCATGAGGTGGATGGAGCTGTTCTTCATCTTCTTATTAGACTGAATTAAAGTTGTTTTGTATGGTGGAAAAATAAATATTTAAATACGTTTTCAAAGTACCTGAGCTCAGGTCCATGTACAAGTTAGAAGTTTGGTCTCTGTATCATGAGGGGAGAAGCAGCATGAGCATAAATTGACAATCGTTTTTGTTTTGTTTTTTTATTGGTGGAGTGGCAGAGCTCATACTCTCACACGGGCCTCGTGCACACAGCAGGTCATCTGTTTTCTCACGCTGAGCATCCTGCTCTTGATTTGGCTCGTGACATGCAAGTCTGAAGTAGGTGACATGTTTTCTGTGACTGATTGTTTATAAGGCTGTACTGATATAGTCATATTGCTTCTCACTGTGACACAGCACACACATTTTTAGCAAAGTTTGATAACAAACAGGGGCAGCAGAAAAATCCTACATTACACCTCCTAAGGAATTAGTAAGAAATTGAGTTTGTCTGAGTATGAAAAAACGAATCATCTTGTTTTATAAGCAGATTTTTAACCACATGAAAATAAGTAGAATTTAAATATGTACAGAAGAGGAGAAGTAGAAGAGAATGTCTGAGTACTATAATATCAGAACTTATATCAAATCCTGCCATAAGAAATAGTCCTCAACAAATGTGATATTTCCTCCTGTTTCAGTAATTTTTGTTAAAATCTACAGTGGCCAGCTGTTCTTAGGAAATTATTTAGGCCTTTATCAAAAAAAAAAAAAAAAGTAGTTTTAGTCTTTTCATGGGAGTTGATGGCAAGAATCAAAATGTGGCTTATCTGGGCCCAGGCCCAGGTCAAGGGAGCGACTGCCGCCCAGTCCACAATGCACCGAAGTCCTACAGCACCTCCCACAGGTGGTGGGCCCATGGGAGGTGGTGCCATCCGTAGTGGGGCTCAAACCCATGACCCCGAGAGATTGAGTCTCGTGCTCTACCAACTGAGCTAACCCGGCAGCCATAATCAGAATAAACACCTAAAATGTCTGAATTTGTTTGGCCCAACAGATCAGTTGGCCACAAAGACCAGTTTCCAAATGTCACTGTCAATGTTATATCATGTAACATGAAGCATTATATGTGCAGTTTTCTCAAACTGTATGAACTATACAGAGAGGCAGGAGCAGGTCTGCAGTAAGATATGATATGTGCTCCTCCGTTCTCAAATGAACCCGTCTGAGCTCGTCAGACAGAAGGCGACTGATGCTGTCGATTAGAGACTCATCCATTGGCTGTTTGTGGCCTAAAGATAAACACTACAAAGCTACAGCAGTACAGTACAGTACAAACATCTGCGGTTACAGCTCTATCCTGTGATTAGCGTGCATGAAATAATGATGGATTACACCTAATGACAATGTACAGGGAGAGTATGAGTTTCCTTTAGATGTGAGTCCACAAAAGCGAAAACAACAACAACAACACCTACGACAGGGCTGAAGGCTCAGAAGGAGAAGACACACTGTATGATCAGAAAACCTCCTCACATCAGTGGCAATTACCACAGTTTACATGCTGCCCTGCTGCTGCTGCTGCTGCTGCTGCACCACTGAGGAGGAATTGGCCAGACACAGGACATGAAATTTGGTCTGAATAAAAAGAACATATCCTGCTGCTATTAATCTTTTCACACTGGCCTTCCAGCTGTTCTGTAGCTTTTCTATAAAAATGTCACATGGGGAAGAAAGAGATACTGCTCTCTATCTAATGTTTGGATTCTGAGTATGTGACCGAGACATAAGACAGGTTTTCGACAGCCAGCGAGCTTACAGTCAGCTCTTGTCTTATTTAAGGCAGACAGCATGACAGCATGAGACCACAAAACAGTTATCAAGTCTGATAACCTTCGGCTCAGTTTAGCTTGTTCTATGGTAAACTGCAGCTTCCTCTGTGGTTTTACTACAGGTCACAGTCACACCTGCAGTTCAGTTCATTTAGTCCAGACCAAGAAAAAAAAAAAAAAATCTTTCTGCCCTTTAGTTCTTGTCCAGTTCCTGTTCAGGAAGGCTCGACAAGTCACTCATCGACTGGATAGTTTTGCAAATTATCATCCTGCATCATTGGCGAATCATCTGGGCCCTTGTGGGAAAATCTAATTCTGGAAACGGACAGTAGGTCATGATGCACGTACAGTAACTGATTACGTGTTCATTTATGTTCTCTGGTGTAACAAAGAGCTCAGGGCATTAATTATAAGCATCATTGATGAAGACTGCGGTAAAGTAGTAAATAATGAGGAAATAGAGTTTCTTATATTGTATAATATAATTACTGTGAAACTGCTATGTTTCACTCAGTTTTTATTAAGGAACCATCACATACTGTAACATGCAGTAGAACACAGGAGCAATAAACTGTTTTTCATTTTGTGATTGAGAAAAGTCCTCACACTCGCATCATGGTGCCCATCTGTGTTACCAGAGTTAACAATAATCTTGCTTCATTATATAGATCCATTAAATGATGGCCTTGTCGACAGCTCACAATTAGCAGATGGTTTTAATATCAGCTTAGCTTTAGAAATTCAGGCTAAATCTATGAAAAATAAATGAATTCCATATTTACTATCACAAAACCCTGAGGTTGGTCCACTTTGCTGTCACACTACAAATCAAACCCTGTTAGAGTCCAACTGGCCAAAGCCTCTTTTTCAAGTGATCTTAGCTTAAAAGGGATGAAACAGCTTCCTCTAAAAAAGACAAAGCTTAAGTATGACTTCAACTCACCCATCACGAGGAGGCCCAGATGCGCAGTCATGATGGACATCAGGATGTCTGAATGAATGGACACCAAGCTGTCTCTGGCTGTAACACAGAGACACAAATAATATGAGAGTGTGACAAAGAAATCAATAAAATATCTAAAGAGGTCATCACGGGCTGCATTTCAGATCAGAGCTATTGTTTGTGCAATCGTTTCTCAAAGCTGACAGCAATTTCCCCAGAAACTGGAGTCTTTCCATTAACCTTGACTAGTTTGCCATATCCGCCCTCACATAGTAAAAACAGGTTAAAGGTAAAAGCCTTTAAAGGCCTTAACAATGATCTTGTTTGTTTGCAGCAAATCTTGTCATTTTATTGTCTTCAAATTGCCAAGGCAATTACTGCTGTTCAAATGCTAAACAAAACACTTTCATACGATAAATGCTAAAGCGGCTGCTGTTGTGTAGTTTGTGTAGTAGCACAGGGGCTTTCTCTGAGGTAGAAAGGTCCTGACTGTGTTGTTACACGCAACAAAACCCTGAGATAAATTAGAGTGGATTCAGGAAGGCAAGAGGGCAGAGTAAATGAAAAGACTGACTCACTATACCAAGCATGTCGTAGCCAGGACTGCCTCTGCAGCCTGAATAAGCCACCGAGGTCAGATGGAGAGATCTGCTTTGTTGTCTGACAAATGACGAATCAAATGTCTTCACCTTCAAACAATTCCTCAAACAGCTTAACCTCATTAACTAATCCTGGTTTGTGATCTCTGTCTATGCTGGAAAGTATTTTTCACACCCAGCCTGGCAGTCAGAGGTCCACGTGGCCCCATAGTCCCACTGTCAAAGGCAGAGGCACTGAGGAGGGAGCCCACAACCCCTCCACAATGCTTGTATCACCTCCAACCTTGAGGGGTGACAAATACTTTTTGCTTCGTCACTATTCACATTAAATTTGTTTTACTAGTGGTTTTATTAGGATTACAGCAGTGATGCATGCTCACCCTGGACATCTGGACAAGGATCATTTTCAGATAATGGTACAGACTCATCTCAGTGGAATCAACATGTATTTTTGAATCTCACTGAAAATCAGACAGTGTAAGGTAGAGTGGATCAGAAATCCTTCTGCTGTGACAAAACTGACAGGAGTGGAAAGAGAATTGGAGGAGACACTGATTGTTGTTGTAACTGATGGCTCTGAAGCAGAGGTTCACAGAGAGTCCACCAGCTAAATTTTGGATATCAACATAGGGTGACTCCTGGAGTGAAAGTGAGTTGGCCCTTCTTTGTGAGGCTGGCTTTTCAGCTCTAGTCTGACTGAAAGAAAAAAAAAACCCAGAACAGAGACGCCACAAGTGAAACACCTCACCGCCTCCTTGTAAGCTCAACCATCCCACTGTGGGAGCTAAACATTATACATTTTACAGTTACGAGGCGATGGCACATTTAAGCTCTAACTCATTTTTGCGGAATATTCTTATCCCAAATTCAAGACACAAGATTGGGACCTGCTATGAAATGATGAGGGACAGACGCTACCCAACAACTGCAGTTTATATGGTTAAGCTTATGTTTGTAATTTAAACACGACAGTGGAAATAGTGGACAGTTTCCAGTATGATCAGCAGAGAAACACAAAATGCAGATTTTTCATCTGTAAGACAACTTTTGTTAGTGTGCACAAAAATTTAAAATATAGCTTATGTTTGAATCAAGACTGTTTCTTCAGGTAGAGGGTATAGGTCCATCTTCACATCTGTCACGGTGCTCATGGGCTCACGATAGGACAGTTGAGATAAGATAGGACACTAAACACATTCTTCTTCTTTTTTTCTTTTTACCACTACAGCACTGGTACAGAGGGGCCCCTCACTACACAGTCTCCAATCTGAATCTGGAGTGGAGAGATCTGCAAAGAATTGTGAAGCCTCTTTGTCACTGAAGAGCTCTAAAGATGAAGCGACTGACACACGATTTAAAGCAAGAATGTTAGAATATAACCACCTGCCTACATTACACTGAATGAAAATCATTTGCCAAGGATTTTTAAAAACCACTTGCTGCATTGTTAAACTGCCGCACTACTGTTACATTTTAACAGCTGCATAGTTAAAAGTTTACAGTTTAGCCACAGCCGACCTACAGCGGTGGTGACGGCACAAGGTCGAGTTTAATCTAAAATCCTCAACAGAAAATGGAATCCACAAAAAAACACAAGAATGTAGAAAGAGTTTCAGGAAACCTGTGTCACAGTCTAATATTCACTGTGAATCCAGTCTAAGCAATAAGTGATTACAGCTTCATACTCACACAGCCACGGGTCACCTCACTCTCCTCTCCACTGCGTGGTCAGAATTTCTTACTCTGTGTCTCTGCAGGCCAATTTTGCTTGACAGTGTGTGTGTGTATATGTGTGTGTGTCGATTCCCGTATTGCAGCGTGCACGTGTGCAATCCCTGGACCCCAATGTGTATATTTACGCATGCATGCACATGTGTGGTGTGTATGTGCGCCAGAATGTGTAAAACAAACTTGAAAGCACAACTGATGGCAGCGATGTAAAAACAGAGGGAACGCCGCCGGCCAATGGGAACACAGAATTCAGGGGACCCCCTTTCATTCCTCTCCTCCCTCTGGCTCCCTCTGTTTCGCCCTCCCTCGTTCCCCCCAGCTCGTCACTGGGGCACTGGGGTGAATGGGCAGCTATTCTTATTCTAATTCCTCTGTCACTCCGCGGGCCACTGGCTGAAAGAGGGGAATGGTCTCCAGGCTTTTGGAATGCACCACCGCTTTCTTCTGGACACGGAGCGAGAGTGAAGGGCAAGAGAGGCAGAGGAAGTCAGAGAAACAGAGATAGTTAAAATAGGAAGAGACAGAAGGAGAGGAGGATGGGAAAAGGAGAAAAGCTAATGGAAAAGAGGGATGAGGGAAGAAAGAGAGAGAATTGACACTGACAGAGACAGAGACACATTCTGGGATAAACTAGGCCACAGAGCTTTAATGCAGCACCACAACTGCATAAGACCACTTTCATGGCACTTAGCAAGAAGAGCTGACCAACAGAAACCTTCACCTCTACTCTGACCAAACCCAATTTGTTCCCTGCACTAAATAGAAAACACTACACTCTCCCCAAAACTGTTCAAGGGCTAGAAGTAGAACAACTTTTGTAATACAGCTGCAGATTTATAAAGATATTCAGGATGAGTGCTTTACAAACTATTTTCACTGCTATTAAAAAAAAAAAAAAAAAGATTTCAACAAAATGTCTGATACTTTGAGATTCTGAGTGAGTCATTTTTATAACAAAGGCACCACCCTTGAGTTTTAAAAGGAATATGTCTCCATTCTGGTGGAGAGTTTGATGAGAAGATTGTAAAATGTAAAAAAGTTAAAACACTTCACTTTTTGTATGAATAAAATATAATGTATTAAATCCTGAGCTGAAATGCTGAGTAGTGCTGATATGCTAATTTTGTTACTGTTATGGAGAACAGCTTCCAGTAACTGTGCTGAGCTAAGCTAAGCTAACTAGCTGCTGGTGGCAGCTTTCTGTTTAGCGTACAGATAAGAGAACTGTATCAATCAAAGTGTATATCCAGAACTGTGGAGCTATTTCTTCAAATTCTGAGTTTCCCACTGTTGTAATGGAAGAACAAAGAAGACAAATGATAAAACACAGCGCACTCTGCTGCAGAGTCATATGTGCTGTAATATACTGGAGTTTAACGGTGGGGTTCAAGTTAAACGTGGGTTTGGTGTTGATTCATCCCTGTCACCTCCAGTTATGTGATAAATGAGCTCGGGTGAGGCATCAGCGCGGGGCCATGGAGGTCAGCTCCATTCAGAAGGCATAGTTATAGGGGGTGGGGGCTAGGTTTCTGTACAGCCAATCAAAGACCTTGAACAAAGACTCTCACACACACACACACTACCACAAGATAAGCAAAACCCGCAGAGAGTATAGTTCCACCTCTATAACTCAGATAAAGCCAAGAAATCTCAAGACACTAGTCCAAACAATCACTGGCTCTCACGTTCCAGAATACCATAAGACGATAAGCCAGACTCTGTGTGTGTGCGTCTGTGTACACATCCAGTGAAGGGCTTCAGAATGAACACACTGCCAATGTGCTGGAGCTTGAGAGACTGTTGTTAAGGCATTGTAAAACAAGGCTGGGCTGGAAAATGGGATCAGATCATTCAGATGAGATCATGGAGGAAGTCTGCGGCCCTTGCACAAGCAGGTGACTCAATATTTGATGCAGCTGCTACCTGCACCATTAGGTTACCAGCCTTATTTGTGTGATGTATTCCCACAGCCCTGCCCCATGAATTCAAGTACCCCCCACACTTACATGTTCATTTGAACTGATTTTAAACTGGATGCTTTTAATCACCATTAATCATATAAAAAATGCATCTACTCATAATGTTTTCTTCATACGATTCCACAATGTTTAGGTCGGTTTAGTTTAGATTCATAAAACTGCTCCGAAGTATCAGAAGCTGAATGTTTCAAACATTTGTCCATGACTTTTAGCTTTTTCATTTACCCAGAACTTTTGGGTAACTACTCAACAGCTGTTTAATCAAAATCGTTTAACTCTATTTTTTAAATTTTAATTGATTACTTTTAACTATTTTGACCATTTATCCATTACCTTCAGATTTTTCATTCAGCCTTTACTTTTATCTAACTGTTTAGATTTCTCTGCTGGCTTGATAACCAGCTTTTACCTACGCTCAGTCACAACATGTGTTCAACTGTCACAGGTGACTCAAAATTAGTATTTATTTTCCAATCAAATTAAAGGTACTATATATATTAAATGCACAGGTCTCACTTGTTAAGAGCCATTAGAGGACATATGTACTCAGGCTATTATTATATAGCAGCTGCCACAAATATACTTGTGCAGTGTGCATCAAACAGCATGTGAAGTACTCAAGTATCAAAGACTTAAAAACTAACCTTTAATCTCACAATGCAAAAATAGAACACTTTATTTTCACGTTGTTTGATAGAGATGACATGAATCAGTGCTGCTTCCTGAGTTTCACATTCATTCCTTCATTTCATTCATTTCTGTTTTTATTGCTTCCACACCTGCACCTTGGGGTGAATATTTTGCTTTACTATATAATCAAAAACAGCTTTCAGCAACCCCGGGGGGACTGGATTAGAACTTGTTGCATTCAGCTGTTATCACTGTATGTGTCGGTGGAGAGCGCAAGTACGGCAAAAGGTTGGAACAGGCACCACATGTTTTTCTCCAGCAAGGTCAAAGATAGTGTTGCTCGCATTACTCACAAAGCAAAAAGCTTTGAAGGTGGTCTGTTTAAACTGCTGCGTGTACAGTATATATTTCTGTATGCTCTCCCATTTCTCTGTGTGCTTTAAAAATCTCTACAGTCTACAGAATTTTAATACACACATTTACAAAAATGCAACTGTAACAGACTTTGCAAATACTTGGTACGGTTTTGGATTAAGTTTCTGTCCAGTGCCTGCAAGGTCACTCTCCAGGTTGTGCAGATCTTCAACAAATAACATCTCTCTGTGGTCGAGCTATTACAGTGAATTTTAGGAGCTTTGACCCAATCTTCAGAGGAACTGTGATAAACTATTGAAGCAAAGTGGAACCTTGTTGCAAAGGTGTTACCTTTAAAAACTGCCAATATTTTATATCTCATATTTTATTTGTACTATTTCATACCTGGGGGCGGCAACTTCCTATAGTCTTGTTGTCATCGTGGGGTTGCCAGGCAACCAGGAACACACCAGGAACAGAAAATGTATTTAGAAGCTGAAAATGTTGAAAGAGCCAAACATCAATGCCACATTATCTGTATACTCAATGCAGAGAATGGGAACATCACAAGAAATCATTCCGCAGAATGACTCAGTTCTTCTGAATCAAGCTAAAATGCACGATTGCACTTTTGTGCCCTGTTGTAAAAACAATGAGTCAAAGCAGTCTTTAATTACTATAAGAAACCTTTAAACCACAATGAGCGCTTCTCCCCAGAGTGAAAACGGCACAGTCCTTATCAGGTGTTTATGAAATTATATCAAGCAAAACACAGTCGAGGCAAACTGTGCTTGGCTTTTCAACATTAATATGCAGTATGCTTGAAATTTATTGCACAATTTTCCATGCAATTATATAGAAAGAGATATGAGAACAACACTTACAACTTGTACCAAAATGGGTTAGGGGGCAGCCTACGCCTCCCCCTTTAGATTTAAGCAACCCTAAAGAAATATCCATAAAATGACAGTAAATGACATACAGTAAAAGAATTCAAAGAGCTCAAAGAACTCTCGAGCATCTCCTTTTTTTGATTGAAAGAGACCACCCAAACACAATATCTTAACCACAGAGTCAAACAAGGAAATGTCTTCCCTTGAAAAAACTTCCTAATCCCTTACGTATATTGTCAGATCATCACTTGAGGAGCCATAGGAAATCTCCTAATACTGTCTAGATATTTGCCTAATATCTGCTGGCAACTTACATTAAAAGAAAGATTAACATCAAAGGTAATAATGCATTTCAGGATTGTAGAGAGAGTTAAATCCTCCAGTGTGAGAAGCCTTGTGCAGATTTTCACTGCTACTGACCCAGACCTCAAGTAAAGCACACCTAATACCTACTACTGCTGTGATTACTTGGCTTTTGTTCCAGCCACCTATGTACACACAGACACACAGACACATGGAAAGTGTGTATTCGCATTCCTGTTCATATACAACCAGTACAGTCTGTTTTGTTTGTTTTTCAATGTAACAACAACACTCAGATCTACTGTGGAATCAGCTGCGACGTTTAAGGTCTCATTTATCAGAAAAATTCATCTTTAACTATAAACTCAGAGAGACACAGCTGTGAGGCCGACAAAAGCTCATGCAAGGGCATGACCAGACAGTAGCCAGCGAGGAGGCTTAAAGGTGATAAAAAGCACACACACCAACCAACACAATCACCACATTCATGTTTGGACTAGAAATAATCAGTAGCTAAGGGTGGGAGGTGAACATGACAGATCTGAGTTTCAGCACTAAGTCCTGTGAAGAAGGTCAGTAACATGGAGATAAGCCAGGCAGAGCGTCAGCCGAGGCCACAGTCCAGGGAAATCAGTGCAGTGCAGTGTACTGCTTAATGACATCGTAGCTCATATACGGGATTTTTCAGTATTTAAAAAGGAAGGAACTTGATGGAAAGCATGAAAATCTCTGTTTATTTTCAAAACTTTGACTTTCTGCACATCACCTGCTGATAGGCATCTGTCAGTAAAGATAACGCCCGGACTTCCAGTGAGAAATGGCAGCTAGATGCCAGATCAGGAGATTTTAATATCTAATTCTGCACTCTGAGCTAACAAGGAGATTTTCTTGAACATTTTCAACCCATTACTTCTGTGATTTCCTCCACTTTAAGGCACAATCCTGCAGTTTAACGCACAAAAACAACTTATCATGTTGATCTCCCGTCTATAACTTACATCACCTGGCTAATTCTTACTATTCTGCACCGATGAATTCACCTCAAGACGTGTGAGTAAACTGACTTTTCTAAAGAAGAAGAAGCCTTGGTAACGTATAAGGAAACTGCATTTCCTGTTATTGATGAGACAATCTGTGATATTATTGACATGCCACCAGTCATTTCCAGTCTAAATTTCTCCTGTGTGTGTGTGTGTGTGTGTGTGTGTGTGTGTGTGTGTGTGTGTGCGGGAGAGGGAAAAAAAACACTATTATAAAGGTAGAGATCTGTGTTACACCCTAAGAGGTAATTGGCAGTACTCATCAGACTGGCTGACAGCCACGGAAAAGAGATTAATCACATTGTGTGGAGAAGCACATCATTCAGTGTAATTTTCTGGAAAGCAGAGTTCTGTCACATGGGCTCTTACCCTGAAGCGTTTGTGTTTGTGTTTAGATGTTGTGAAATGAGAGTCAAGGTCTATAGTCAGTTACTATACATACAGCTATTGAATGTCAGGGTCACTGAGGAAGAGCCACAGAGAGAAAAAGAGGCTGGCAGCAGCTCACACAGAGAGGTCAGATGATGACGCATCATCATCAACAACATTCACATGGTGTTTTTTTGCTTTGCTTTTACTTCATCAACACTCTTCTTCTCAGAGTTGACATATGAAGATAAGTTTATGATTTATGGGTCTTGCTGACAATCATCTGGTACAGTTTCATAATGACTGGCTGATGATATGTTATATATTGCTCCAAGCACGTTGCTGATGTAAGATGAAATATGGCCAGCATTAGCTGCTCCAAACAATAACAACAATCAAAAAAGAAAAAAATGTCTTATAATGATGATAACTGACCACAGTTGATAATTAAGAGAAAGATATTAAATATCTGAAGGTTATAGTTTCTTGTAAAAGCTCAAACACAGTAAAACTGATGTTTCTTTATCTGGTGAGTAGTTTAAATTTAGAGCCATTCATTTAGGCATTTGATTATTTTCTGCATTTAATTAATAAATAAAAGAAAAAACAAGTCTCCTGACTATGAAAGTGATCATTAGTTGTAGACAAAATAGTCCATCATTACTTTCAGACAGGAAGAAAAGAGCAAAAGAGACAGAGATGAAAAAGAGGAGATGAGGCGTCGTGGTAATCAGTGCCTCTTGTCAGTGTGCTGTTTAGGAGGGATTGATTTGTATCAGGTTCATGAGCGTCTCAGCCCACAGAGGCCTTGACAGAGGCTCAGATATCAAAGACTCAGTGAAAGGTAGCCTATGGCAGTAAGACGTTACCTGATCTATAGATTATCCAAGCACAGAGGCAGTGCTGGACGAGTCAATTTTTTTTTTTTACATAAACTTGAGACAAAACATGATTCAAATTTTTGTTTTTTTTTACTTTTTTGTCCTTTATCCTACACTGTAAACAGAGTAAAGAAAAACACAAGGAGCTGCTCTGCAGCATTAACAGCAGCACTTGCCAAGGTATCACTGTGCATTATTTGTTAGCAATTCCGGAGAAAAATATTCTTAGTGATAACATTACAACAAACAAAAAAGTAGTGTTCTGCTGTCACGTTGAGTAAGAAGAGTCTCCAGTATGTAATCTCACACAACAATATTAAACTAGCTTAAGATAATTTCAGCTGTTTTTCAGCTGTGGATTTGAGAGATAGCATCTGAATCACAGGGTGACACATTCCACTGCAGGCTGTGGTCTGCACTGCAGATGCTGCTTCCGGTGGTTTGTGCCATGTCAAACTTGCCTGCAAAATAATACCATTTCTATTTCACTGTTATTCAAGACTGTTTGATGGGCAAAGATCACGAGCGCAGGTGTCTCAGAGGAGATGGCGTGTGCTTATGTTACTGCTGAAGCTCCAGAAAACTACTCCTCATTGTTAAGTTTTTTTTTTAATCAAGTTAATTTGAGAAATCACCCAGCCCTACACAAAGACACACTGACCATACTTACACTAAAGCACATCCTCTTGCACACATACACACATTCTGACATGATCTTTGCCTTTGCCCACCTACTAAGTCCTAAAGTCCTCTAAAACAACACTGAAGCATCTGAGAGCTGCATCACATCCAAACACATCAGTACCTCTACCATCTACTACCTGATATTTAAGAAAACTTATATACAATAAAGCACATGGCATGGTCCACTGATAATCAGTTAATTAAGAGGCAATGCAGCCCCCAACTAGTGTTCCTCTCTCCCACAAGTTCTACCATTCGGGGTCTGAGCGACTCGTGGATCCTCTTAACCCTTCGGGTTAGAGTTGATCTCAGCAGTAGGGCGAGAGGCCAGGTCCTTGAGCTGATTAAAGCTAGACTAAGCCTACAAGGTCCATGGGAACATGTACTTCCAAACACACACGTCTAAATAACCTGACAAGCTGGTGAAAAGGAATAAATCTCAATATGGACTTCTTGAATTCCAAGAAGGACAGCAAAGTTTTTCTCATTGAATAGCGTTGTAAAAAAAAAAAACCAAAACAAAACTGTTCAGCTTCTCTAACCCCCTTCACTTAACAACCTAACAGGCACTAATTAGGAGAACATGCTTTTAAAGGCTAAACTGAGGTATTAACTTTGACCTATAAAAGCTCAGAGGACCAACTGTTTCAGAAACAACACAACACTGTGTCAATGAAGCTGTTTGTTCTTCACCTGCAGCAAAAATCTGATTAATATTCATACCACTGTAGGTGGAGAATCTGAGATCTGCTCTCTATTAATCTGCACTTAACCAACCCAGTCTCACAAAATGTACACACCACATGTTTATTTAAATTTAACCAAAGTCACCATCTTTCACTGACCTTAACCAAAGTGCATTTGTTACCTAAACCAAACCACACCCACTCTGGATGCAAACCCTGGTCTCTGGTGTGACAGTCGTGCACTTTGTCTGCCATCCATCCACCTGAGCCACCTCCCTGCGACTCCACTGCGGTTAATGAACGTAGCGCTTCGTTCATTAGTTTGAAAGTCATGTAGTGTCACAAAAAAATGCAAAAATTCCTGTTCCCTACGCAAATCAATAGATTAAATATTGTGACAATATTTCTGTCTGACAAAGCTCCCTTTCCAAAATTGCTTACAATTACTCCCCCTTCCTCACTGAAAACTCCAGTACACATTAACATTTAAATTTTTCCCATCTCATATGTAACATAACAACCGGGCCATGAGGCCTCCTGCTTCACTGAGGAGTCTCAGCGTCTGTGCATCACACATTGTAAGATATATACTGGATACTGGATCACGGCCAGCAGCCAACCTAACCCTGCCCTTCTGCACACACCTCACACTGTGATCACATTTAACATGAGAAACGTGCAGCAGCCTTCTGGTGACTACACCTCATCACTCTGCACAGACAAAGTCAAACATCACAGCAACCATGAACTAAAAACAAGATAAACACATTTATGCATAGAAAACACAAACAATCCCGGTGGCTAATCCAGCTGTATCTGAAAAGCCAAACCTGCAGAACACTTAAACACCAGTTTTATGTTTGTTTGTTTTTTCTATGAAATAACGATCCCACCGTTTGTGCCTATTTATTTGAGTCTTGCAAAGGAGCAAAACTGTGGTGTTTACTCACCAACACATAAACATAAAGACACATAAACATAGATGAACATGACAGCAAGCTCAAAGCCCCAAAGATAATGTAGTCAAGCCTAAAAAAAAAACACACAAACACAACAAAGTGCGCGCACTTAAAATCCTCATTCTTAGTCACAGCAGGAGTCTGAGTGCAGCACTGTGGGCAAACTGTGGGCAGGCTACAGTAAGAACGCAAGGTTCATATAAACCTGCACTGAGCACAGACAGCAGCAGCAGACATTCACGGCCCCTGTAGTTTTATATTTACTATGTTGTACATAGGTGATTTTGCGTTTCACTGAGGTGTAGACTGGAGAGAAATGTTTGCAACGACGGAAGATAAGATGGAGCGCTCACCTGCTCGGTAGTTTTCTGCGACTCCGTCTCTCTCTCTCTCTCACACACACACACACACTCTCAAACTTTCTGTGTTTCGCTTTCCTTCTCTCCCTCACACACACGCTCCCTCATACACACACACGCCGTTCGGCTGCACCGCCCGTATGAGTTCGGTCTCCGGTCTGCGGCGGTAGTCTACAGTTAGAAGGCTCTGCCGCCCGGGAGGAGGTGGAGCCCCGAGTGTCAAGGTCCTCTTACAGCTCTGCCCCGGGAAAGCAGGAACAGGTAAGGCCCCATCCACAGCGCCGGACCCCACCCAGTCCTGTCAGGCCAAGCACACTGTTGTAGTTAAAGATTACTCACAAAGCACTGAATTTTCCGTGACCTGCTTTCTTTGAAAATGCTTGGCAACACTTTAACTGCTAACACTTAACTGTTCTTTTTTTTTTTTTTTTTTTTTTTTACCAGACTGAAATACATTTCAGTTTGATACAAAGACTTACAAAAGAAAACCCAGTGTCACATGCATGAACATGGACATACTATAGACTATTCAATCACTCTCCACAAAAGCGGAAAGATTAAAGGTAAAAGATGCCTGTACAGATCTGTAGCATTGAACTGTTCTGTTGACTGGTCTCAGTAAGTGGTAACACTGGACTGAAACATCAACAAAGCTCATTTACATACCTTTGAACAGCTGGAACCTACTGGTACTTCTAAATATTTTATATCATCTGTCACAGGTCCTTGTAGGAAATTGGCCCTGCTGAGGAAAACATCAGCTGATGGCTGAGCTCAGTTCAGAGGTTATACAGTTTACTGCTGTAGCCTTAACTCATATTTCTAGAGGAAGTGTCTTGGGTCTTGTATGTTCCTTCTCAGTGCGGTCCCTGTTTGTTTTAAGGCCTGAGGCCTCACCGCAGTTTTTGACTTCACCTGTTCATAGGCATGTACAGTATTTAATTGCAAATGGAAAGTGGTACATTTATCTTTATGTGGATTAGTGGATTTTTATTTTTCCTGTCACTATTGTGATGTGAGTGTTTGTGGTTTTTGGTGCACAAATATGACCTTTTTTAAGTGTTCCCATGTGACAGTGGCAGTACAGAAATTATTTCCTGCTCACAGTGTAGCGTGCAGCCCTGTCTTGCTTCGGGGGTGGGGGGATAGTGGCATAGCTCATCACTGACAGGATTTGAACCAAGGGAATTATCAAGAGATGACAGTCTCCATCGCCAAGCTCATTATGTGGTGCCAGCCAAGTCAACTGATACACATCACAGATCCCCAAGCAGCAGCCGTCTAATACAAGGACAGCCTCCTTTGCATGAGGTCAGTGTGTTCTCATATGTGTGTTAAGGTCTGATGTGATCTTTGATCAGTGTAATAAGCTACTAATGAAATGAATTTTTCACAGAGTACATGTTGTCCTGAGATGGAAATGGATTTGGAAAAAGGGGACACCGGTGATAGTGATGTGTTTACTCGGTTGAACTAAATTGAGACAGTGAGAGGAAGAAAAAGAGAGACAGGAAGACAGAGGACACGCTGTAAAATCCACTGTCAGGAGTCAGCAACAGTTGTACAAGGCGAAGGCCAAGGACAGGCTGGAATCCATAGTTATCAGCAGTTAAGTGCAGCAGTAATACCTCTCCTGTAATACCAACATGGTAGGAAACAGTAGAAGAGGTACAGAAACAACAAATGCATTATACTGTAGGTGGTAATCAAAAGCAGGCCAGTTATACAGAACTGTAAACACAATCGCTGAGGACAGTGATCGGCAAAAACCCAGAGATAAGCTGGCTTTCAGCGTAAGGAAGAATCAGATTGAGATAGATGAACTGAAAAACTGATGGGGATATCAACGTGAAGATATTAAGAAACTTTGACAGAAAAAAAAACCTGAGAAACAGAAACAAAATGATGAAGATATGAGAGAAGTGAGAAGTCCGATCAGAGGGGAAGGCTGTAATTTGTCCAGAGCTATGCTCTTTGCATGGAGGAACATCTGGAGGAGGTGTTTTACCTGATTGCTACACACACACTCAGAAAGCGAAAATGAACAGTTGAAAACCAGGGTTACCCTCTTCTTTTCATTCTGCACATGCTTTTGTGTAATTTGCAGTGTGAGCATGTGTGTGTGTGTGTCTGCATGGATATTTTGTGATGTAAAGATCAGTCAGTTTTAGTGGCTCTATGTAAACATTACCCAACATCAAAGAAACAGAGAATAAAGTATCAGGAATACATCAATGTTTTAACATGCTATGGAAAACTAAAGCTTTTTTGGGGGCAATATTCTGGTTTAAAATGTTTTTGTTAACTGGTTTCATTTCTTTCAGTGGGTTTCTGTTTGACAAGCTGCCAGCTGGCTGACATCTGTTGTCTGAGCAAATGTTTATGCATCAGTATCACCGGCAGTGAGCAGCTCGTACCATCCTTTAAATCTGCCTACTGTAAACAGTGAGAAGAACAACACTGAGTCAAGCAGCATGTAATTAAGATGAGAGGTTATTAAAATTGACCTTTCATGGGTTTCTCTGTTAATCCAGTTGGACAGCAAATAATGCAAATGTGCACATGGTAAAACAGACTAAAACAGTAGAAAAACACAAACTCTCCCTGCAGTGTTTATAGGCAGCAGCATTTACTTTTGATTCCTGATGTAAAGGCTGTGCTGCAGAGTAGTGAATAGAGTCTTACTGTCTTATATGACATGAAATATTACCGCCTTTCTAACCATTTTCTTCTCTCACCTCAAATATCCTGTTTACACATAATGATCAAGGTCTGCCCTCTAGTGAGGGTACAGATCTACCCCCAGATGCCTCCGTGTGGAGGCCTCAGCTAAAACCTCAAAACCAAGTCATTTTGCTCAAGTGTAAAAAGGTTGCCTGAGATTTTGTGAAATAAACTCATGAAGCAATGTTTAAAAAATAAAGAAATGATAATATATACATGGTGCAAAAAAAAGGGAGGGGATGCAGTTTATCAGCACCAGAGGGTTACATGAAGACATTAGATGAACTGCTGCAATTTCAAAGTTGTACGATGAGGCTGTAGTTGTGGATGGATCGTAAACATTTAGTGTAGATTTATCTCCATCGGACAGGGTTTAACCTGCAGCTCAGGTCAAAGAGGATCCAGCGTGAGAAAAGCATGTTCAAAGCATGTTTATCTGAGACTTCAACCTGCTTTTACTGATAAATCCTGAACTGAACTTGCCAATTTGGGAATGTAAGTCCAATATTAATCTCATTTTAGCTCTGTTCCTGGCTGTAGCAGTGACCTTATATAAAGATGGACGACGCACAGGGTCTGCACGGCAACTGCTGAGACATCAATACGCAACTTCTGAGAGACTCATCTGGCTTGTAAGCAGCTCCACTGTGTTCACTTACTATTGGCTTTAACTTTGTCTCTTTGTCGTTTGGTTGAGTGCACAGCTTTTTCAGAGAAATCAGCCTCCTCCTGCATCATGAACAAAAACATGAAAAAAACAGAAAGATGCTAAATCCGTCCTTAGAGCTGAGAGGATTACTGAGCTGATGACTATTACCTGTTTGTTCATCACTGTAACTGACCCCTTTCACATTGTACATTTAATCTATTTTTAATATAAAAATATTGATAGAACAGCTGTGAAACTGGAACCACTGAATATGAGGGTGTTTGAAAAGCTGGGTGTTTCATTTATGAAACGATGATTTGGTCAGTGGACATAAAAATACGCTAAATGCACGCGCAATCAAAGATACATCATTAAACAATATTATATTTACTTCTAAAATCTGAGGTTATACAGCCTAATTTAATCATCTGTCACTCAACCCGTATGCCCTGTACTCTAACTCTAACAGGTGGAACAAGGGAGAGAACTGTCTATTGCAGATTAATCAGCTGGTAGAAACAAGGGCTGCCAGAGCAGAACCAGGTGAAAGATCATTAATTCAAAGCTGTTACAGAACAAAGATCTCACAAGCTGTGTGTGTGGCTAAAAAATTTTACATTTTATAATTTGCTTCTCATTCACCCATCCACATACACACTCTCACAATGGTGGAGGAGGAGCTGCCATGCAAGGTGCTGGACTCACCATCAGAAGCAACCTGACTCTGACGATCAGCCCAAGACATGGAAGCCCTTCGGCCTGCTTTGCCTCCTGAACCACAGCCTCAACCACATATATAACCAAAAATAGTTTAATATCTTCCCTGGATTTGTGGTTGGTAGGTGTAACAGAAATATACCTTTAATTTCATGTAATTAGGAGTCATCAGTTAGTAAAAAATAATATCAAAGCAAGACTATAAAGTACTAAAATAAAATAAAAAAAAACTTGGGTTCTCTCAAACTGAGGATTGTTTGCTCTTGAGATTAAAAAGCCTGACAAGTGATGTGTAGGAAAAAGAAAAATGCAGGCACATGAAGTCAAAGCAGAATAAGACTGTAAAAAACAAAAAACCTTTCTACTCGAGCAAAGAGGAAGAGCCTTTCATGCGGAATTGCACTTTCCTTTGTTTCAAGGACTGAGGATGGGAGGAGGAATGAAAAGGAGCTGGAGACAAGAGCACACAAGGGTCAGAGGTGGACCATGGAGCAATGGAAGGATGACAAAGAATCCAATCAAGCATCTGTCCGCTTTACAACAAGTCTAATCCACGGCAGCTCCTCCTCACAGCTGACAAAGCTTAAAAGAGCTGCTGATGAACAGTGTATGTTTTGTGATTACAGCCAACTTTTACAAGGATACAGAGCGTTTCTTCTAATTGCTTTGAAAATAGAACAGTGGTTCACATCATTTCCAACTAACACGAATAAATGGGATATTCTGAGAAGCACTCATCTGTGAAGCACTGGCTACATTGGACAAAAACTAGCAGCGAGGGTTTTAAGTTCAAGGCTGATATTGTACAAAGATGAAAATTTGGAAAATATTGAGTTAATTAAACAGAAAATTAAAAATACCAAAGTGCATGGTGTAAAGGAACTGGGACGTTTAGGTTTAAAATCTGAGCACAGCTTGGTTAACAGTATATTATCACTTTCAAAAGAACAGGATAGTGTTATATTGACTGTAATATAGATGCTTATAAGAACCCCTAACACACAGAAGCCCACGCTATACCTCAGATAAACAAATTCATCTGAACTCGTACATACAGTGAACATACAGTGAACATACAGGAAGCTAAAGTAATTAATCTTTTGCCAGAAAAAAGTCCAGTCCAGTCTTCTTACCAAGCCCTACCTGTGCTGCTAACCTCATATGAAGAAAGGTGTTCACATTTCTCTTCATATTTCCTATTGGTGATTAGACCCATTGTGACATCATCATATTTACTGGGGTAGTCATGCCTCACAGGAATATCCCCCGATGGGGCAGCTGGTCCTCATGAAACTAGAAGTGTATGTGCCATAGTTGCTCATGTTCTAGTTTATTTCACCCATCCCCTCATTATTACCTCTCCACTTAACACTGACCCACTTGCATTCATTCCCTGTCTAACCTGCTGTAGCTTCCCAGCCTTTTCCTGCCTGATTTTCTTCCTGTTTAGATTTCCTGCTTGGTTTTGGACCTAGCCTTTACCTTGCTCATTTGATCTGGTCCTGTTTATCTCTTGCAGATTTCAGCCTATCCACAGATTTTGACATTTTCCCATTTTGCTTTTTCTTCTGGCTAAAGCTTCAAGTAAAAGTGAACCACTGCAAACTGTTTCCTGTGTTTTAGTTTAACCTATTTTATTGAGCTGTGACAGAATTGGGAGGGGGTCACATCAACCTGACGATAAGCTCTTTTGACATAATGTGATGCTGTGCAGCGCTGACTTGACAATGCATGCTGGACTTAAAACAATGCATGTGGATTAGAAATTAAACATTTTGTCAGATTTTCTCTGGCACTGCAGAACTTCACCATGTCACATGACATTAAAACCTCGCAGAAATCAGTTGCTCTCTTCCGGCTGCATCAACTGAAAATTACCTAAGTGAAGCCAGAACTAACTGATTAAGGCGTCATGGACTTGCAGCATTTTAAAAATGGATTTTCCTGGGGGCAAGCTTATTAGCTGATGCACCAATCACCGCTAAATGAGAAATCATAAGTGTCCACAATCTCAAATTACTGCCCATCATGGAGTGGACTCTTTAGCATCTATTAAAGAGCAATTAGACCTCTTATATGGACAATGTGGGCAAGTACTAACTACACTTGACACTTGACATTTCTATTATTCTCATTTGAAATGAGGCCAAATGATAATTTTAAAACCACATTTCCTTTTGACTTTATGACTCACAGCAGCTGATGGTTACTTGAAAGCAAAGAGAATTATCTCTGGTGGTCAGGGAGTGTAGCTGAAAACCCCCTCCAGCACAACTGATTTTGATTGGTGCTAGAAAAGCCCAATCCACTCTGAACACCAAAGGAAATCAGTGACACTGTGAGGGACCAATGTTCGCGGAAGGCCAGGAGCATGAAAGTGCTTCAGTATAAAACTGCTCACCTGGTGGGGTCCATAGGTAGGTGGGGGACAGGTTGGAGGCCACAGTAGTGATGGTGTGCAGAACTGGTCGGATACAGTTTTTGCCTTGGTGATAGTGATGTCTAGGCCATGGATCATGTAACTTGAAAAAGACATCAGTATTATATAACATGTATATGTACATGATCCTTTCCAACACCTGGACACATGCACCACCTGCTGAGCTGTCATTGGCCCTTGCTTCCAGGATTCAAGCTGGATAAAACCAGCAGTGGGTGTGGAAAGACAAGTTCCTGTTTATCCACAAAAAATAGTTACTTAACACAACATGCAGCTGTTTCTTTGAAAGGGAAAGTCTGTATTTGTTGTTCTTGTATTGTCGTCCATAATCTGGACATGATAAAATATAGCAGTTGCTGAGCAGTCTTTATTAAATAGAAGTAAATGAAAACAGCCTGCATGGTGTGTAGGTGTGTATCTCACCATTTTTTTTTTTTTTGAAATTCAGAAAAATACAAACACTTTTTTGCATTTGCAAATATTTGGGATGCTTTCTTTCATTATTACTATTTTGGGGGTCTGTGCCTTTAGTTGATAGGTAACACCGAAGAGGTAGACAAGAAACATGGTGAGGGAGAAGGACCTCTCTCATCTCATGGCCCTCCTCTGGAGTTCATTTGTTGGGGGATTGCAATAAGGTCATGTGAGCACAGAGTGAGGACACTGTCATCTGGGATGTTTGCAAATAAGCACTAAATACATATAAAGACATAAAACAAGATTCATCAACAGTTCATCACCTGCTAGGCTGTACTGACGCACCACTAAATGCTAAATGCTAACCTCAACAAACACACAATAACAATATTAACATGCTGATATTTAGCAGGTCTGTCAAAATATAAATCTCATTAGTTTTTCAGGTGTGTCATAAACCAAAGTACTGGACAAATTACCCGTACCTTTACTGTTTTGGTTCATTCTCCCCAACATCATCACCCTCAGCAGGCAGCTGTTTTCAGTGAGGAGTCTCTGATAAACCCACAGTACGCCACCTGTCCAATGCCAAACCAAAGAAGGACAATGTTAGCAGCCTGTTGGAGAACATGTTGGAGCATTAAGCAGCACCATGTGGTTCTGCGTGAAGAAACAGTGAGTGCTCTTCACTTGGAAACATGATTCCAAATAAATGCTTTCCCCATATCTGCACATGTGTAAATGCCAATTATTTGCTAATGTATTTGCAGTATCAGCTTTAAGTGATAATGCTAAATGTTATTGTTGTGTTGTTGTGTTTACAGCTGGGTGCACTGCCTCCAGCAGCATTTACATCTAGGAGACAATTCAACTGTGAGATGGAATATAGCAGGCTGATGCACCATTTTTTTTTTTTAATCTGAAAATCCATTAAAGAAATCCTGATGAGCTGCCAGAGTAAGCATAGCAATCAACCTGGTACATATTCACTCTTCCTTGTTATGCATTAGGTCTTGTTCAGGCAGATGACAGAAACCATATGTAAAACCGCATTGTCACACAGGTTGTAGCCCAGCTGGGGTGGACAGAATAAGAAAAAAATGCTAGTATCTGTGGTTCAAAAGTAGTTTTCAGTGCAAAAGTCTGAAATGTGAAAACAAAACTTTCCAGCTCCTGTGAATTTGATTAGTTAGTTTGTTTGAAGAAAGAGTGACATGCTGTCTTCTTATAAACGGCTGCTGCCAGATGCAAAATGTTCAGAGTTGATGCAACATGCAACCAAAAAGTCATGTTCTTAACTTCCTTTCAGTTCTAAACCTGTCTGTCCTTGTAACATCATTTCAAAGTGATGGTCCTTATTTTCAATTTGTAACCAAGCAACATGGGACTAATGGGATTGCTCATGGTTTTTCTGGCCTTAGCAACAAGCTCTTGTTTTCAGAGAGGAGAATGATGAACACACTCAAAATGCACAAATAGATCTGAAAATTATTTTTAGAGACAGAGACAGGATGGACTTACCATGTCCAGGAAGTTGAACCAATGAGCTTTCATGTCCAGGTTGGTTCCTGTGAGTAATGCCATGTCTTTGGATCTTTAGACCAGCTACACAAAATGCTAACCTGAGACAAGGTAAAGGGCACAGGCAAAAAGAGGGTGAAACAAAAGGAAAGAGTTGTTAAGAGGGAAACAAAGACCATGAGAGCAAATAGGCAATGAAAGACAGAACAAGGTTACAGGTAGAAGAAAAACTGGGAGACAGAATAAGGTTACAGGTAGAAGAAAAACTGGGAGACAGAATACGTGGGTGAAAATGATTAAACAAAGCAGTCCATGTGGTCCTGGACCATGTGGTGATAAAGCTGTCTGTCTGGCAGTCTCAGATACAGTGTAGGGCGCTGTCTCCTGTACCCCCTTCCTGTGCTCTGAAGCCCATCCCAACCCCTCCCTGATGCACCCCCCACACTCACCCTAAAACCCCTGCCCTCCTCCCTACATTTCTCCCCCTACACTGTCCCCTTTCTGCTCTAATACTGTGCATGCATAGATGTGTAGTATGTGTGTTTGACCCCCCCCCCCCCCCCCCCCCCCCCCCACACACACACACACACTCCTCCCCTCCCTGTGGCCTTAATTGCATCACAATGAGAGTTGTTCTGTGACCATGAGGTCTCTAGTTGCAGAATAAGAAAAGACATATAGGTTTTTATTCAATGGAAAAAACAGGACACCTTTTGAGGATATGAACAGTAATGAAGTCCAGCTGCAGTGATTTAGTACTGTGCTGCCATAGTTGAGATATCAGTGATGAGACAGAATTTAAAAAAGGAATGGTTAAAGTCATATCCTGACTTTTAGACCCTGGTATGGGACAAGCTCTAAAAACTTGAACCCACATTCCCCACAAAACTGCTCTATGTTTTCATTAGGCACTCTTTGCATTGTAAATGCCTGCATCTTTCCATCTTTCCAGTTTTTAACACTCCATAATCTCCAAGGCCAGACAACCCTGAAAACACCACTATGAAATCATAAGGGATAATTTCTCAGACTTGGAAAAAGCTCATCAAGCCCACAAGACACAAGGCACCACAATTGTGTTCACGAGCTAAGCAGCTATGTAGTTTTAATGACAAGTAAAATGACTTGACATGTAAAATTGGTAGACTGCCGCTTTAAACTTGAAAACCACCTCATAGAGAACAAATTTTGGGTGAAAAATTATTAATATTATTTTTCTTTATTTATTTATTTTTTTGAGTTATACGTCAAAAAATTGCTTCCTGCCGCTCAAGTCATTCGGCAAAGTGGTTTCAAGCTGTGTGACAACTGCCATGACAACCACTGCAGTTCAATCTGAGCTACTTATTACTGGCAATTTTATACAACATATAGATGTGCAAGATGGTCTCCTTGTCACATTTAGGACGTCTTAGCTACATCTGCTACAAAATGTGCGTAGCAGATGAGCTGCACGTGAAATGACGAGGAGCACACATTACATCAAGTCTTCTGTTGGCTTCAGAATTGATTTCAGCATTCTTTTATTGGTTTATAAAGCTCTTAATGGTCTTGGTCCTGCCTATTTATCAGATTTTCTTTAACCCTATGTACCCCTTAGAACCCTCAGGTCTGCTGGTAGTGGCCTTTTAATTAAACCAGTCAGAACACAAACCCACGACGAGGCCTCCTATTTATATCTATGGTCTGGAGCAGCGTCCTTGAAGACCTGAGGGCAGCAGAGAACTGTGATCATTTTAAAAGCAAACTCAAGACCTACCTCTTTAGTCTGGCTTTTAACTAAAGTTTATTTGTCTTTTCTGGATTTCTGGTTTTACTCACTTCAGCAGTTCAACAGTTCCTTTATTTATCTTTTAGCATTTTTCTTACCTTTTTTCACACTTCACTTTGATCTCGTTTATATTATTTGCTTTATTCTGTTATGAATTTTTAATGTTATTTATGTGTTTATTTATTTTATTTTATTTTGCTATTCTGAATTTTGAATTTTTATCCTACCTCTGGTGGTCTGATTTTTCTTTTACACTGTGATTATTGATGGATTGTGTGGGTGTGTGTTTGTGTGTGTTTGTACATGAGTGGGGTGGGGCGGGGGGGGGCTACTGGGGGGGGGGGGGGGGGGGGGGGATGCAAAGCACTTTGCGCTATCATCTATTTGTATGAAAAATGCTATACAAATAAAGTCTGATTGACTGACTGATTTCACATAAAACCTACTAAGTGGATGTGGAAGAGAAGAACTGTTTGATTCTAAATGTCATCATTTGTGTTGAGTGTCCATGTGCGACAGAGCCCATGTGACTCTCTATCACTGATAAGTCTTGACATATTTTTACAATGGAACCTCAGAGTCTGAACACTAAAAATTAATTAAACTCCCATTTTTATTCTAGATTGTGCACAGGGACAAGGGCTTAATAAATATACAAGTTGCACTGCGTGTGTCAGCCTGCCTGCACTGTCTTTTTACAGGTACCTTCATACAGTATATACAGCACTATGCAAATGTTTTAGACACTAAAAGCAAGATGAAGATGCTTTTAAAAAGAATGCCATGAAAAGCTTTTATGTATCAAAGTAAATTTAAAAAAAAATTAACATTTTTTTTTTTTTTCCTATGCATGTTTGTGCAAACATTTTTTTCAAGGTACATTTCATGTATGCTGTTCCAGGTATCTTGGAGATATTGCCACAGTTCTTCTGTGGATTTTCATATCCTGTTTCATTTATTGTAGTTACTTCAACAGTCTTGACCCTGCAGCTATAATCATGGAAGTACAGCAGTTTCACTGGCCAACTTTCTGACCTGAGAAGTGAAAAGATTTAGTGAAAGCACTCTCCTGGAAAACATAACATTCAGCCACCATGTGCATGGCTAGTGAAAAGAAAAGAGGTGCCATGACTTCAAAAAGCTAAGACACATGCATGTTGCTATGACAACAAGGAAGTGACTATGGTTAGTGACTACTGTGTCAACTGATCTGGGTTTGGTATGTGTCAATCTGAGAAGCTAAAGCTGGCTGTGTGTAAGATATGTAAGATAAAATATAACAGGCTATACTGAAAAATAGTGAACTTTGAAAAAAAACAAACACATTTTTGGAGAAATATAAAGGATTATAAAAATCTAATACATGACAAAAATGTATATATTTGTGTTTGTTATTGCTAATATAAGAATAGAGGGCTTTTTCAAGATGAGCCAGGCCAATTTGGATTTTATTTGTTTGATTTTGGACCATCAGAGATTTATTGTGTTATTGAACAAAGAAGTAATTAATTACTAATATTTAATTAGTGAAGCTTTTTAGCAGGGAGCAGTGACTCTTAAAATAACACATACTAACTAATGTTAAAACCTAAATGGATGCTGATTAACTTACTTTTCTTCTCCCCTGTGCAGGTACTGTGAGGATATTTGACTGCTGCTTCTATTTCACGGTATGAATATTTCAGGGATAAAATAAGCTGCGCGTTACATCTATTTACAGCATATATATGACAAATCTTAAATGTTATTTTTTTACCATGACACTATTTTCCATCCCCCTCCAGGTCACAGTTCATTTATTTGAACATGCCTGTTCTCTCACCTGCTGGAAAATGCAGACCTCCATTGCTGTCAGATGCCTATAAACATAATCCACGCTCACTGGTGAGGAGAGGGACGCCATACGATACAGGAATATAGCAATAATACATGAAAATAAACAATGAATAAAAGAAAGTCACTGTCCACATTTAGACATTTGGACAGCCACCATTTCACCTCCTCCAGAGCTGAAGCACAAGTAGTGCAAAACACTCTACTTGATGCCTGCCACCATGTGGATCCACCAGTTGGCCTGCACGGTCCAGCCCAGCTGCTCACACTCAGAGATTTGCTGGAGGAAATGCTCCTTGGCCTCTGCCTCACCCTGTTCTTCCTGGAGAGCCTCCCGCAGGTAACGCATGTCCTCTGCAGCGCTCAGCTCTGGGATGCCAGTGAGCAGCATGAGGGAGAAAAGAGTGATGAGCAGACGAGAGTGGGAGCGCAGGGAGAGGTACGCCTGGGTGCAAGTGTCCTGATAGGGGTAGGTGAGGCAGGCAAGAGAGAGCAGGGAGAGCAAGGATGAAACACAAGGAAATAAAGACAAAACTCCTGTTGCCTGTCAGATTGTGTCAGAATGTGCACACCTGTTAAGCATAATGAACATTTCTACAGCTTTGATTTAATAAAGTCAACAGTATAATCAGGCTATTTTCAACACTTTGTTGGTCTGGATTACACATCTGAAGTGTTATTGTCCTGTTTCGGTCACTGTGGTTGTACTGTATGTGTGTCTCAGCCATCTGTGGTTTGCAGTAACGTACAAGTGCCAACAGGTGCCAGCAGCTACATTTCTGTGCTGTATGAGAACCTTGCAAGTGAATGAGTTCTCCACAGCATGCTTCTGTAGATGTTTCACAATAAAAGCCTTGTTAAGAAATGAAAGGTTTCTGTCCATGGAAATGCTAGAGGGATTTTACTTTGAAATGCTTACTGGAATTGTTGTGTTTGTATTAAAAGCATAATGCAGTAACATTAACAAGGCAAACTGGAGCTGAACAAGCCTATGTACTAAAATATGACCAGTAATACTTATCAGACAGAGGGAAGTAGAGACAAAGGCCTGCCACTAATACAACACTGCTTCCAATAAAGTTCTGGTAACCTCTACAGAGGTAAATAAAGGACCTGGTCACTATTTGAGATACAGCTAGAAACACCAAATGTGTACTAATCCACCACTGAAAATAGTCCCCAACAACTGCACTATTTCCTCCTGTTTGAGTTAAGTTTGCTAAAAACTGCAGTGTCACGCTGTTTTAGGAAATTACCCTAATTACTCTAATTAGCTATTTCTAAAAAATGAAACAACCCATTTATTGTTGTTGTAATGCAGTCAGTTTGGGGCAGACACGACTGGCTATGGTTACCAGTCACAGAAAACCAAACACAAACACAATCACACCTGCGCACACATGATCAGGCCCTCTTACCCTGAAACGCTGAAAATAGAGGCTGTTGCGACCTTTGACCCTGCCCATGACAAACAGGAAGTCAGGTGTGAGGACGAATGGCACACGCTCCCTTTTGACACCGAGAAAGTGCTTCCTGTTACCCAGGATGTGACCGAAGTCGATGTGAAACAAGTTCCCTAAGAGACCCAGGAAATACGACAGCATTAAAGTTTATACTCCCTCATCAAACCATCTGTTTTCAGAATTCAGTAATTTGCAAATTCCATCATCTTTTCCGTCATTCAGTCAAACTCCGGGAAACGTAACATTATCTGTCATATTACTCAGTGAATGACTGAAAAATGGAACGTTTACAGTTGCACAAATCTACATTTGCAGATACTTTTACTCAGCTAATAAGCTAAAAAAAAAAAAAAGCCAGTGTGATGTGAACATGGATTTGTGATTCATACCTTGGTCTGTGATCATGATGTTGTCATTGTGTCGATCTCCTATACCCAGTACATAAGTGGCCACACAGTAACCAGCACAGGACTTCACAAACCTCTCCACAGTCTTGTAGTGCTGTGTTCAAATGAGATCACAGCAGCCTAATCACATGTTGGTCGCCATGGCAGACACCAACTGCTCTAGTGCAGCTGCTCTAATGGTGCCTACACTACAATGTACATATATAACATTTTATATAAGGAGTACATTTTCATGAAAGGAATACATATCAGCTGGTCTGTTTTTCAGACAAAATGTCAAAGATTTATCATGGGAAGGTAAAAGCGAAAGTGTGTGAAAAACAGGATATCTATTCACAAAATGTATCCACTGGAAAAAGCAATGTTTGTGTGTCACCACCTCTGCTGACCTGAGTGCAGCTGAACAGTCTGCACACTTTCATTTACTGTCTGATATTTTACCAGTTAATGTGGCTCAAAATCTTGTATAAAAAGTGGTTTTGAAGCTTTGTTTTCCACGTTACTTACAATTTCCTGCAGTGGACACTTAGACTTGAGCCACTCAAACAGAGCATCGTTTCTGAAGGCTCCAGCTGTTCCTCTGTGGTTCCTCTGGACTGCAGCGATGGTCGCTGCATTCCTCACAATCTCAATCATACCTGTTGAAGAGAAACCTAATTAAATTCACTGTGATTTTATTATTTTCATGCCACTTTACACAAAGCATCATGGTTATATCCCGGGTGCTAAAAATGATCCAGGTCAAAGGAGCTCATCATTTGTGAAGCACCAAAACATTTTGAAGCTTGGACATGAAGCATCCTTGCCCACTTAGGTCCTCTTTAATTTCTCAGTTATATTCAAGCATACTTTGCCATCCTTTAATGTGACTTACAAAAGAAACATATTCCACCAATTTTACTCTTGAAATTCTGTTTACTCATCACAAGCAGCATTTTTCAGCCTGTGAATAGGGTTGTATCATATCTTCTGTGGCTCTGGTTTGAATCACACTGATGTTGGTACCTATGTTGTGTCCTGTGGAGATGCAGCCATATGGAACAAGGTTAAGGTCCAGAGATTTCTCCTGCCAGATGGAGTCCATCACCACCAATGTCTAAACAGGAAGATACACATGATCAGGTGTCACTTTACCCAAAAGTAAAATCCATTCACCAACACAAAACACCAATAATTAAGATTACTCAGGAGAAAGTTGAATTATTCAGGCCAAAAAAGAAAAAAAGAAAAAAAATAAACCTCCCTGACCTGAATGACCAGCATGTCCTGTCTGAGGTCGTCCCCTTCTTTGAAAATGATACCAACAGGTGTAGCAGAGGTAGGTGACGGCATGGGAGAGAACTCCAGCCATAGAGGTTTCTTCTTAGAGGCCATCACCTTGCATTTGTCCAGCTGGAAAAGAAGGACACAAAAAGAACTGATTTGTTTGTGTAATTTATTTAAAAAGCCTTGAAATCAACTTCTTACCACTGGTGATGATTTTTCTGCCAACGTTAGAACAGTTTCAGCTATTTCACAGCCTGATGAAGCAGAGTAGCTGAGTTTTTTGTTTGGGGCATTTGACAGTGCTGTGAATGTTTTTAAATTTCAACTTATTTAGACTGGCTACAGTCAGTCGGAACTTCAGCTAAATGTCTTATAAGCTTTTACTGCTTTAAACAGCTTCTTTGTTATATTCCAGCTATAGATATATTTTACCCTGCTGAGTTTTGTCGCAGTGATTTCATTTCAGGCCATCATTTTCTACCAATTAATTCTCACTTAAAAACCGCTTTTATCATTATTTTTATATGAAGGACGTAGCTCACAGTGTCAAGAGTTTTCACTCAGCTCTCCATCTCTGCTCAGCTCTGTTCAGTGTTTAAGCACCTTTCAACTCATTGTTTTAATGGCCCATAATTTTACAGTTTTGTTTCAGTCTAACAGCTCTCACCAACCTCACTTCCAGACTCAATAGGCAGCTGTAAACAGCCTGTGTGCACTGCAGGAGGGAGGGGCTGAAAGCTGCTGCTGCTTCATCTGCAGTCAGATCGTCCCTGTGCAACGTTCTTTTTTTGTTTTGTTTTGTTACAACAGAGTTGGTGGTTTTGTACTTAAACTCTTTTCAAGTTCAATCAGACGTGATATGCAGCACCTGTGTAGTTTACTGAGTCATCTCAATCTGAATCAACATCAATGATCTGTAGGTGCTGAAATGGAAGTATTAAAGGTGTACATTCAAAATTTCCACTGTAACAGGCCCAGAAAAGTTAGATTAAGCGACTCCAGCACTACAGTGTGTTAGATTAATTGTGTGAACAAGCCTTTAAATGTGGACAGAGAAGGCCAAACAGAGACACTGGTCTAACTGTTCATTAATGGGTTTGCTGGTTTTACATTTATTCTGCTGGTAAGTCAGATGACATTTAGCAGATGGTAAAATGAGCATGCTGTTCTTCCTCTCTGCAGCCCGTTTATATTCTAACACAGTTTTCTCGTGCCTGTTCAATTTTCTTTTTATTTGAGCTTCTAATGCTAATGATGTTCTCACTAACTCCAGCTTCAAGCAGCTGTTGTATTTAAGCTTAGCTTCAGGTCCTCCATCAGAACCTCCAACTCAATCTTAATGCACTGTTACTTTTTATTTTTATCATTTTGCATCCAGAATTTGTTGATATTTAGTGGAACCCATTATTTTCTCTATCAGTACACTGTCTCCTGTGCCACTGGCTGCCACACAACCCCAAAGCAGAATATTTCCACCCCCATGTTTAACAGCTGCCAGTGGTGATTTATTTTTTCATTTAATGCCACAGTCACCAAAGGTGAGCTCAGTTTTAACTTCATCTGTCAGCAGCACAACTCTACCTTATTCAGATGTTTGTTTTTATCCATACCTCAGACACTGACATTTGTGATGACATGCAGTTTTATTTGAACATTTCCTTGGTCTTCCAGATCTTGTCTTGACTTTTTTTTTTTGGTTCGTGAAATAAAAAGGAACAACACATTTGAAGATTATTCAAATGTTTGTTTCCTGTGGGGACAGTATTCACTTCGTTTCACTTCAACAATCATGTTTAAAAGTGTGATTTTATAACATCCACAGGCTGCATCCCCAGGCCAAAGGCTGACTTGTAATATATTTGTCATCAACAGACAGAAGGCAGAGCTTACCAGGATCCTTCCAACTTTGATGCGGGGATCAAAGGGCAGCAGGAATTCATTTGGTAGATTACAGTGTCTAAGAAGCTCTTGAAGCCTGAGGTGAGCTGAAACACCAGAAAAACCACAAGAAAAAAAAAAACACAATTAAGTCAGTCTAATGATGCAACACACAGCTTCTTCTGGGACAGGGGTACCAAGCACAGAAGCTAATTTTTATGACAGACTGTTCATTATTGATATGGATATAATTACCAGGACTTGTGTTTGAATTGCTATTAAGCTGTGTACTGTGACTACTGGTGTTGAAACACTAGCTGAAAAATAGGTGGTGAAGCTCACTCCTACAGCGCTTGCTGGTAAATTGCACAGATTACAAACTCGTAGAAAAGCTAAACAAGGCAAACAATATAAGAAAGTCAGAAAGGTGAAAAAACAGTGGCACAGAATGCTCTTGAAGAACTGATAGACGTGTGTGATGCACAATATATGCATGAATCTCTGTTGGGTTTACTGCCATGTGATGGGAGGGAAAAACTTTTATCAAATATGGTTTAAAGCAAAATCTATGTTGAAAAGTCCTTCTCAAGGATCCCAAACTGGCATGAACTCTATTTTGCAAAGAGAGAAATATGGAGTCTGTTCTAGACCCCATGGAAAAAAACAAAAAAAAATAAATAAAAAGCTGGATGATGGGAATCCACACAACAAAATGACTTGTCATTACCACCAAATGAATCAAAATCTTCTTCAGTGGTAAACCGTAAAATCAGCATTCATTCCCAGCTCAAATGACTCTGCAGTAGTCATGGGTATTTATCAGTATTTATCAGCTCCAGATTCAATCAGCAGTAGTGGGAGGACATGCCTATGTTTGCCCCTTTTCTGGTGCAGTGCTATCAACATTGGCATGTAAATAGTAAAGAACAGTTATTGTTTTTTACAGTCTGTGGGAGCAATTTAGTTCTTTGTCTGCAACACTGCAAGACGCAACAAGACAGTGAGGTGAGAATACTGAAGTAACTGCTGTAACATGTTCACTATGGCCTCCATGCTGCTTTGTACAGTTTACCAACCTTGTTGTCCGGTGTGTTCATGACATTGATTGTAACACACTAGAAAAAAAAAACAAAAAAAAAAAACAAACAGAAAGGCAAACTTGTCTTCTGGAGATGGGAAAGAAATCAGTCACCTTTTTTAGTGGATTTATCCGTGTTTAAAAAAAATACTTTTTTTTCAAAAAATATTGAAAAGACTCAAACTCAAACTCAAAAAATATTGCTCCTGAGCGTGGCTGCACTTATTAACCAGAAGGTTAATTGTCATTCACTGTGCATACACTGGGTGTCACTGTACCTGTGGCCATGACTCAGGTAAACAGGTAGCAACTTTACTGTTGTCAGGTATTTAATTTTTTTTACCACCTTGGTGCAAACTTTGATAGTTGTGCCACAAGTTTACTTTGAAATGAACTCACCTTGATGCACTGTAGAAACAATAAACGGACTATTATTGTGCAACTGAAGAGCTGCCTTTATGGAATGAACAGCAAAGTAGGCGAGCGCTGAAGTGATTTTTAAATTGTGGCATCACTTAATTATTTTAAAATGTAACCTGACAAGTCCTGCTGAGGATCTTCTTTCACAAGCGAGACCTTCCCAAGATGGCACCGAAAAATTGCACACAATACAAAACCAAACAGATGAAAAAAGTACTTTAAAAATATCTAACACAACTAATTTCTACGTTATTTCATCATTTTGTAAAAATATGGTTTAAAGTATAGAAGTATGGTAATGGTAAGTATGGTAATCCAAAAGAGTGTCTTTCTTAGTTATGTCCCACCTGTAGGATGGAGGTCAGTCTTGTCTGGGAAGAGTTTCTTAATCATTATAGCGGCCTCCTGTAGTGCCTCTACAGCGTGGACCTGCCGGGTGAAGCTGTCGAGCATGGCCTGGCCGCAGCCCAGCAGGTACGCCTCCAGAATCACAGCCATGCGTTGGCGGAAGTACGGACACCCTGCCACCTCACTGCGGACGTACCAGAAGAAGAAGTGGCCGATTCTCTTGCTCTGCAGTTAAAGGTGTGAGTGAGTCAACATTTTAATGTTTGTTATTAATGTTGGTCTGCTGTAAACTGATGCAAATATAATTAAACATTTTTCTTGGAAGAAAAATAATCGTACTTATAGAGTATATTAAATCCCGGTTTGACACAACAACAACACTTGCAAAGAGCTTTTGAAGTTCCAAACATTCTTTACACACTATTTGAATATTTGAAATAGTTGCAGAGCAGTGTCCATCCATTACTGGATTTACCTGTTGTTGTTTTTTTTTTCTTTGTAGTTACTGCACACTGAAACTGTACATTTTACATGAACTATTATGAAGAAACTACTGAAACATGTAAATCACCAGTCAGTCATTACAGTAAGTGATTTATTTATGCATTAATGCACGTTAAATTTAATCTGACAGCAAACATGAAATGTATTCAGATTAGCAGCTTTTCAGAGACACAGTGCCTTAAATTATTATTGCCAAAGCTAATTAAGCCCTCCACCAAGAAACTGCTAAATGCTGTGTGACTCACCCGCAGAGCTCTTTGGATGAGGTACCGAGCAAGGAAGCTGTCATGGTAAGGTTCCACTTTAAGGGTCTGTATGAATAAACAGGACAGACATAAACTGTAAGTAATGACACCAGTCTACAGTCTCAGCCTCCCAGTATATCCCAACAGACACCAACAGAGTCCTTCACTAAACACACACACACACGCGCGCACACACACACACACACACCAAAAGCAGACAGTAGTCCTGTCCTGAAATATTACCAGGCACTAAGTTTTCCATGGATGAATTATTTTGCAGAAATCAGTTTAATTCAGATCTATTTAGGAAAATACACTCTGATATAAAGGTCTTAAAACTATACTTTTACATATATAGGCCTAATTTTACTTCCAGCTGATACTTTCACTGTTGTCACTGAAAACTGCCTGTGTCCTTTGACCTATGGACCAAGTGTTTTTGAGCTAATTTAATTATGTTACGAATTACTGATTTAGATTATTATTTGTTCATTTAAATCAGGTATTATAGGTGTGGATATACATCAGATCTATACAAATCTTTGATGTAGTAGGTGTATTTTTTCTGCACTGGACTGCATAGAAAACAGAAAAGTACATTCACATATTTTCACAATTCCTAAACTCATACCCTACACGACTTTTTTTTACACATACACATACCTGCACCAGTTGCAGCAAATACAGCAAGACATCATCATTCGACAGGCTTTCCAGTCTCTGAACTGCAAGCCTCCTGACCACCTCATCAGCAAAGTCCATGCTCAACAGCTCCAGGGCTACAGTTACATCCAGATCCCCAGGATCCCAGTTTCCCAGTAGCCAGTGGACATCTTCAACCACCCTGCGGTTCATCCAATCAACTTTGCGCAGGTAGTGGGGTAGGTTGGAGGCATAGCGGACACTCTCCTCCCGAAACCTTCTTAGGCAAGACTTGTCAGTGTTGATGACCGGGGATGGGGATCTGAGAGTGACAGTGTCAGCTGATGGGCCTTGAAAAGGTTTCACATGCAGAGAGGAAGAATCTGTGCTGGATAAGGAGGAAGAGGGTGAGGTGGCTGGGGAGGAAGGTGCAGGAGAGGAGACAATACATTTGGTTGGGGAGAGGCTGGAGGTGGAGGTGGGACTGCTGGAACATTCAGAGGAACTAAAGCGGTTTGGGAGAACCACAGGGAAGCTGTAGCGATCAAGAAGGAAGCTGATAGCCATGGAATCAGCTATGTTTGGGTTAGTAGCAGAGGACAGCTTGTCTGCCTGGTAGCTGATGACCTCTTCCTCCAGGTCAGGGTAGGACCACATGTGCAGCGTGTAGGGGCCCTGGCTAAGGACGGACCTGCAGGGATAAATAAGTGCTGAGTGTTTCGTAACAACAAAAATGCAAAATATGACGTAATTTCTGTGATTAGTTATTATAACACTAACTGACCACAACTTAGTTGCATTTGAGAAATTTACTTTAAGAGTAACTCTTATGTTGTTCTCTTACATGAATTAATGTGGGAAAATCATGCAGAAACTAGATGTATACACTTTTTTTTCTGAATTTCTGCCCTTGTGTCCAATGTCTAGTTTTCAACATTTAACACTGAACTGACAATCCTGAATACAACACAAAGCCATATTTGATGCTAAAAAAAACTGACCTGTGATCTATGAGGAGAAGATTAACAAAGTAGAGGACCTTCCCCTCCCCTGAGTCTTTGGTAGTTTGGGAAATGTCACCACCAGTCGCATTGATAGTGAGACCCAGTTTGGCTCCACGTGGTAGATCCCTAAGGAGAACATCAAAATCCAGCCATTCATTCCACAGTACCTCATCTGTGAAGGCTTTTGGAGTGGAGGAGACTGAAGAGAGAACCTTGTTACCATAAAGTATGGAGGCTTCCACATAAACAGACTGAGGGCATTTGCTTGGAAGATCTGGGATGTCAAAGCCTAACAGTTTGACTCTGAGTTTTCTATTGCAGTCCCATAAGGATATCATGAATATGTCATCCAAATCCTTCCCTTCAAGGCGGAGATCATCATGGGAGCTGAACTGGCCGCTGAAACCGTCAACGAGTGGCCAGTCCACGAATTTGACAGACTCGTCAGGGAGCTGCGACACAGGTACCACAGAGAGGTGGAAGGCCTGATTGGTTTTCAAGCACTGTCGAACGCAGAGGAAGTCACTGAGAGGGTGGTCTCCGGATAAAAACTCTTCCCTCCCTGACACTTTAAACACCAGACTGTCAGAGGTGTCATAATCAAGCCCTCGGTCTGCCATCACCCTTCCAAAAACTTTAAGAAGAACATTTAGCCTTGCACTTAAATCCACCTGTATGCTGAAGCTGATCTTGTTCATGTAATGGAGGGTGACGGGAAGCTTTCTGTTTAGCCAGTCCTGCAGGTCAGTTGGAATGGGGGCACATGTAATCCAAGGCTCTGTGGCATACAACTTGTCATCCCGATTTTTTAGCTCTAGTCTTCTGGGAGATGCCAGTTTCCGGCGGGTAAATGTGAGCTCACCAAGTCTGTCGGATGCTTCTTTCTCCAGGTTGTGTCCTATCAGGTAAGCCAGACACTGCTGCTGCTTCTTCTTCTCTTCTGAATCAACTGCCACCAGGGGCTTTACCACGATGTGTGCTGACAGGCGTCCGCTGTCGTCACATGACCATGGAATGTCTAACGTCCTGATAACCTGACAGTCATCGTAGGCCTCGTACCAGTCATCCCCCCTGGCATACAACAGAGTGTATTTCTCTGGGTCAAGTATTGCAAGTGGATCTGGGTGGCAGTTTTTTTCCTGGGCCTGAAGGCATAGAGAGCGACAAGACCAAATGTTTACCGACCCATCAGCAGCTCTGCGAGGTTGCAACATGAACTGTAAATAGCATACAGATGGTGTAGCATAGCATAGCAGTGCTTTAAGCTAAAGTCTGATGGGAATGGCTTCAGTTTTGCAAGTATTGGGTGAGAAACCAAAATATGGGACACAATAACATTTTGACCTGATGACAATAAGAACTCATTACAACAACAATTACAATTCACCCTGAAGGGGACATGCACCAAATCTGTGCCAAATTTCATAAAAATACATTCAATACTTGTCACGATATTTCCCTAAAAACACAAATGTGAACTTCAGGGTAGTGTTATATGAAAAGTAAAGGGATCAACAAAGTCACTGGGATTCACACTCTTGGCTCCATGATATCTGTACCAAGATGATTCATCTAATTTTTGCTGAGACATTTAAGGCGTGGACCAACCTACATTTTCATCCCTCCACTAGCTTTACTGGGACTTTTCCTGACCCTGTTTATTCTCCATTCCTAACTAACCTTAACCACCACTACTACCACCTGAACAAAATGACAATATAGGTGCCTTAGTAAATATTGAGGGAGCCAAGTGTTTATCTGTATGGTGCTCTAGAGTGTACTCAGTAGGAATGATCTGCTATGAATGAGTTGAAAGAAGGTACAAAAAGTTCACAAAAGAAAAAAAAAATTAAATACACTTTTGAACAACACACCGACCAATATGAGTTTGCCTACCTGTATACAGATGCGTAGCCGCAGCTGGTAGATGCTACACTGCGCAGGGAGGATGACTGACACTGACTCACTATCTATATCGGCATTGCAATCCTCAGCACTACCTGGTGATGGACCAGGCCAGGGCCTAAGCTCACAGATAAACCTCAGGTTGTTCTCAGAGCAGCTTTGAGTTGACATCCCTGGAGAGTCCACAGCACGTGGACTGTCAGGCTGGTTCAGGAACAGTCCAGGATCCGTTGATATCGGAAGAAAGCAAAACCTGAACATAAATAACTATTATTAAAAACTCAGTGCACATGTAGCCAACTGGTTATTATAGCTATCATTCAGAAAACTCTAAACAAACCTTATGGCAGGTGCTGCTTTCCTGAGATCCTAAGGTGGAGTCCGCACCTGTTTGACAGTGTGAGACTCTGAGTTCTCTTTTTGTGATTACTTGGGACTTCCTCATTCTTTTATACCTGTTCTCAAATACCAACAACAAAGCATTTACTGACACTGTAAAGTTGTTGACTTCCTTGTTCCCTTTTTGTCATTAGAAGTTACAAATTGCAGGCCTTAACCTTTTCAGACATTTTCACACAGTTTCACAACAGGCCTGGGTAAATAGGTACTTTGATACTGTTCTACTTTAAAACAAATACAATACATAACAAAGTGGGTTTCCCTTGGTTTACCAGTCAACGCTTGTTCCATACTCAAAACTGTGGTGATATAACAGAGGAAAATGAGAACGTCTGTATATTTAAGTTCATACAGTACTCTGTGTTTTACAGGAATACACTAAACCCGCTTGGCTTGTTAGGCTTGGTACCCTCTGAAGGTACTGTAGAATATGGATTCACCTTAAATGCACCTCTCTGATACAAAGGTGCAGCTCATTAGGTGCCATAATATATTGTGACTGCCAATTCTGTAATTTTGTTGGACATTGTTCGATAACAATAAAGGCTATTCTATTCAATCGCTTTGCTGCCTCTGTAATTCTAATTCTGAGCTAACCACCCTGCTCTTTGCACTTCTTAACAATATTCAGTAGTTATGCAGCACTTTCCAGTGAAAAGTGCTTTGCGGATTTAAATTACATGTTAAGGAATAACAGAATTCAAAAACAATAGATTAAAAATAAGATGACCCATTACTCACTACCAGCCACTGTAGTTAGCATTAGCAGAGTCCAGCATATGGGTTCAGTACAAAATGAACTTAAGTACAAAATGAACAGACTTGAGTCCAGTTTATGCTAGAGGTGCTATATTTTAGAAATGCTGCCAAAATTGCAAAAAGTAAGAAGAAGGATGTATGCACTTTAAATTAAGAAGAGCATTGTTATCAGCATAAATCGGAGATGAGCGATCCTCAGTCTCTGTGATTTTACAGACCTGATGGTGGACACTAACACCCACTGGTACTACAGAGAGAGTGAAATCTAGTGGAGACAGGACATCCTCGTCTTATATCTCAGAGTAGTTATATTTGTAGTTATAGTAGAGCACCTATTTTTCTGATGTTGGTCCATTTTCCAGCATGAATTACTCACCCTCATTACGTGCATTAGATGCTTTTATTGCAGCAGGCCACCCTGTCTCCTAGAAAATACTATTATATAGTATTAAATCATTTTGCCAGTTAATTGCTGCAGAATTATTTTTGGTGGGATTGTTTTTCCAGTAAACAAAGTACTACATTCTTGTACTTCGTTACATTAAAAAATAAAGCCATCCTACCCCGTGCTTCAAACCACTGTTCACTTTTTTGATTTCAAACCAATACCAAAATCTCTAATCCTAACCATGGCAAGTGCAAACAAGAGAGATGTGTTGTGAATGAACATTTAGGAGAAGCATTAAATATGAATATTATGTGACTTGGCAGATCAGTATGTTCTTAAAAAAATGTAATCTGGCTGTGCATGACACTATGAATGAACTCTCAGGAGGCATGAAGGCAGAGGGGACAATAAAAACAAAAGATAGAATCAACTGCACACCAAAACCTGACATAAAACCTGCTGCACAAAGGTGAGCAATATTCTCATATCCACTGAAAATAAATAAATCTGAAGCCAAAATCGTTCTGAATGAAGTGTTACACAAGGCGGTCCAGGTGCCACTTGACAGTTTCGATTTCAGTCAAAGAAAACAAGACACTTCAATTCTCTGTAAGCAACCTCACCACTCCATCATGTCTGAAAGTAGAGAGATGAAAGAGGCCATTCTCCACTCACAGGCACACAGGATGAAGCACAGTCTCGTCTTCTCTGGCCTCCTACAACAAAAACTGAGAAAATCAGTAAAATGATTAATATTTGCACAACTCAAAATATTTTTGAATGTCCAATCATGGAGAGACACTGATGCACTGATGAGCAACTGTATGGAAATAAAGATGTGACCCCAGGCTCGGCTAGATTTCTTGCAAGACGTAACACCCCCATCTCTCTCTCTCTCTCACACACACACACACACACACACTACTCCTCTCTCTCAGCACACACACCATAAACATGCGCCAAGCAACACATTTGCCCCAAAGATACTTTTACTATCCACTTTAGCTGTACATGCACACACGTTATCCCCAAAGTATTTAAGTCTGTCTCTATTAGCTCTGCTTGTCTGTGCTTGCTCAATTTGTTCCACTTTGTTTTGTTTTGTCACCTTCTACTAATAAAGGTATTTAAAACAATGTAATCTGGGTGTTATTGCAAAGCTCCAGCAGGAGACCTGCATCGATCCCACAGTGACATTTCAAATTTGCCCACTCTCAGTCAGCGGGTTTTATTATTGGTTGATAGAACATTCAGAATGATCTTTTCCTTTTTTGTGTAAGTGGAATCAAAAGGAGGTACCTTGTTATTAGATAGATAGAGATACTTTATTAATCCCCGTGGGGAAATACGTTAATTGATGGCTCTATACTGTATAGTATCTCAGAAGTGTCACCTAGAAGAGGAAGTCCTGCAGCTCTCTTTTGAATTCTCTATAGAAATACCTTGTAAATTCATCAGAGGACAGGTGCAGGGCTGTATATGTTCTTTCCCTTTAATAAGTTAATCCCAGTGTGAAAGTTTAAGAATGGTCTGTCCCTGTGTTTCAATGCTCCTGAAGTTTGCTTGTGGTATGAATTAAGGGAGCTGAGCATGAACTAGTTGTCCTTGATTCACTGAGGTGTTCTATTACAATCCTTCATAAAATGTCTTCAGAAATGGTAACGACGCCAGCTCAAATCACTCACAGTAGTTATTGGTGAAATTAATGCCGGATGAGCTGGATCTGGCACCTTGGAACAAACTGGTTGGCTGACGAACATTCTGAGAAAATAATTTTTGCTCAACAATGGAAAAACAGGGGCATGATTATGTCACTCTGTTCGACACAGTGCAACTGCCACACACAGTAGCTATCTGCAAATGTGCTGCACACACAACAGGGACAGATCCAGTCTCAGTAGGGAACCGCAAAGCAGACACAGAAGCAAAACGAGCAGCGCATAAACAATTGATTGGTCAGTTCACTTATGAGACACAACACTTAGACACTGACATCCTGAGGGATGTACAACACAACTCTCCACAGAACGAGAAAGACATTTGGATCAAACATGGTGCAAAACTAAACACAAATGACATAAAAACATGACCAGGAAACAAACCCATTTTACCACGTGCCAAGTTTACATAGATACGCTATTTTGAGCCTTGGTATTTGTTTAGAATGTGCTTTTGTCACTAAATAATATTTTTTTCCTTCACATTTATTTAATTCAATGAAATCCACATAAATAAATTGGAAAGGATATTGTGGTGTAGGTAATCTGCCTCTTGTAGGTCTCTCATTACTTTGTGGGTTGTGTTTAGCGCAAATAACAATGTATAAAGAAGGCAGCAAATCATGTGGTTTAAAAAGGGAAGTGTACACCAACACGAAAACATCATCCCAAATGTGAAGTACAGTGGAGGGAACATCATGATTTGTAGCAGCTTTGTTGCCTCTGCACCTTGACAGCTCGCCATCATCAAAGGGAAAATGAATTCCCAAGTTTATCAGGGTATCTTTCAGGATAATGTCAGTGTGGCTGTCCACCAGCTCAAGCTGAGACATCAGAGTAAATCTACAACAAAATGAGACAAAGAAAATCCATCTGTTGAGATGCTGTGGAATGACCTTAGAGAGTCGCTCACACCAGGAAGCATGACTTCCTGCTGTGAACGTGGCAGAACTGAAGCAGTTCTGTAAGAAACTTTTCCACCAGTACCATGAATGTTCAATGGGTGTGTTCAGTAAAGACAAAAATGACTGTAAGTTTTTGTGTATTAGACTCTTCCGTTAATACAGAAAACCTTTTTTTACACCATATGTTAGTCTGGCTGTTGCTTAAAAGCAGACATTGACCTTAAAGACAAATACTTAAGAAAATAAACACTTACTCCACGAGGTATGAGATGAAGAGGCTCTCATGTGACAAATTAAAAGAGGAGCATGGTGACTGAAAGCCAAGGCCAAACAATCCTGCACGTCTCTCTGGCTTTTATAATAGAAAAATAAAAGGAAAAAGGAAGTAGTCTGATAACACAAATTGTTTATTTGTCGTACGATGTAGTAAGCACAACTCTGAGTGAAATGTGGATTCAGCATTAACTTCCACCAGATCTGAATTATTATCAGGATCTACAAAAAAAACCGTACAAACATTTATCATAGAGCTCAACACCATAAATATCTCTTATTTTTTAATCATCAAGATATGTACATTATTTCCTGAGGAACTGACAACAATGTTGAAAAATGCTCCATCTCACAATATTAAATGAAAATGATGAAAAAAGTTCCTGAACCTGCCCTTAGATCAGGTCCACATCAAAATGTAATGGGTTCTTCGCTGGCTTTTGGTCCACCAAGTTTGGTGCAAATAGTACTTTTTGCATAACAGGCACAGGTGAAAACCTAAGCTCCTTGGCAAAGGTAACAATAAGCAGCGATGAGTGATACATGTTGAATAAGCAGTGACTTATGAATGGCTGCCCAGATACCAAGAAGACTGGTTTCCTATACAACTGCCAAAAGCAGAGGTTTAAAATGTGATGGATTCGTGTGAAATGAAGATTACATTTACTCAGGGCTGTCAGCACAAGTGACTCTGAATTGACACCCATCATACCACCATCTTATCATGAGATCAAAGGCAACAAAACAACATTCATTTTATATATACATAACTAAAGCAGCTGCCCGGTTAGCTCAGTTGGTAGAGCATGAGACTCAATCTCTCGGGGTCGTGGGTTTGAGCCCCACTGTGGACGGCACCACCTCCCATGGGCTCACCACCTGTGGGAGGTGCTGTAGGACTTCGGTGCATTGTGGACTGGGTAGGAGTTGCGCCCGTGACCTGGGCCTGGACCCAGATAAGCGGCAGAAGATGACATGACATAATTAAAGCATCTGTGGGAAATCAAGAACTGACCTGACCTACATTCATCAAGTGGACAGAGACAGGACTCCTAAAGAATGCTAATGTTGCTTTATGTCAGCTGGCTGTGTAAATAGACAACAGTTTACTAACACAATCACCACATCAGTTTTATGAAGTAATAGTATGTCAGTGTCATGTTTAGAGCTTGTCGTGCTGCCGCCAAGTGGCCACAAAATCAATTCATGCTGCATTAACAGTTGAAGAGATGTTCACTGTTTGTTTCATCTGGAACTGGAGCTAGTGGGAGGCCACTAGTTTAGCATAGAGACAGGAAGCAGAAAGAAACAGCCAGCCCAGGAGACTAAAGTACAAAAACAGAAATCTAAAAATATCACTTTGCTGTTTTACAATTACATGCTGGAGATTTTTCTTGATGAACACTGACTTGTTGGCATGAGGCACGAATGGACACAGAAATGGTGGTGGGACAGAAAAACTGTAGCCGTCATGAAATTGTTGCAGCAAGTAGAGTGACTTTTTACATTTTTCTGTGTACATACTAAACAAGATATGATAAGTTGATGAACATGCTTTAGCAGTGCTAGTCAACAGATTTTTCACCTTAGAATACTGCCAGGCTAGCTGTTTCCCCCAGTTTGCAGTCTTTATGCAAAGGAAAGCTAATCACTTCCTGACTCTAGTTCTGTATGTAAGACATTGAACACGTGATTAATGACATTTTTTTCATGTAACTCTCTCCAAAAAGAAAAAAAGTATATATCCCAAAATATCGAACTATTCATCTAGATGCATCTTTAATTTTCACTGAAGATTTTCAGGTGTCAGGCTTCAATACATCTGTCCCACTCTTTGTTGCTACGTAGACTAAAACATGTGTCCCAAAGCACCACAGAGGTTAAAGGGCTGGCTTATTGGGGAAAAAAATAGGTAAAAGAGAAATGACAATAAGATTAATTCATTATGGGTTTCACTGCTTACAATCTATACTTGATGATAATTGCTTATTTTAAACCCTTAAACCCTCACATTCGTAGTCTACAGCTTAAAATAACCCCAATACCCAAACTTAACGCAACAAGAAGTTTTTTTTGATAAAATTTTTAAAATGTTCAAGGTGTCATCGTCCTGTGCTTTAAGAACATAACCTTTTTGGAGTCCAGCCAATGCTTTTGAAAACAGAACAGAAAAGTACAGTGATTGAAATGACAGTTTAGAGACCTATAAATAAGCCCTTGACAATAGAGTAGTGCAGCATTAGAGCCCCACAAAAGGATGCACAGTGTCTACAACAAAGGGTGCCACCTATAGTCTTAGTACAGGTTTCCCACAAAGGTCAGAAAAATTCACCAGTCTTACCAGCAGAACTGAGGTAAGGATGAATGCAGCCAAATACAGAGAGGTCCACGAGGTTCTTGAGTGGCCCAGCCAAAGAAAAGACTTAAACCCCACAGAACGCCTAAAGAGACGCCTAAAGATTCATAGCACTTCACAGGTGCTTCCCATGTAATCTGACAGAGCTTGAGAGGATCTGCCAGAAAAAATTGGATAAACTGCCCAAATCCAGGTGTGCAGAGCTTGTTGGGACTTACCCAAAAAGGCTCAAAGCTCTAATTGCTGCTAATTGAGCTTCTACAAAGCACTGAAGGGTCTAAATACTTATATAAATGAGATTTCAGTTTATGATTTTTAATACATTTCAAAATTTTCTAAAAAAGAAAAAAAAAAAAAACCCCAAAACATGTCACATACTGTCATTAAGGCTTATTGAGTGTAAACGGATGGGCAGCAATGGCAGTTTTATCAATTTAATGTTCAATTTAACTATTATTTATATGCTGGTTAGTCATGTGTATATAGAGCTCAGAAAATGCAGGCTCTGCACATAATATGTAGATAATGTAGTCATGTAGACATAGATTCAGAAAATAAATGATTTTAAAAATGTGTCACAGAGTCTGAGTCATTAAAGGACTTTGTTCCAGCTTACTTGCACCATTGTAAAACAACACAGTGACAATTAAATTCAGGCTACCCTGCCTGAGCTCGGTTTTGATGCACAATGTCTCTGACTCTTATCATCTCGACTCCGCGCGCACCCGTGCCCCTCTTCTCGAGCCACCACCTGAACAGGCTTATCAGCGCCTGCCTCACCTCCGCGTTCCTCAGCCCGTACACCAGCGGGTTAATGCACGGTGGCACTACAAGCATTATCAGCAGGGACATGTGGAGCACAACCGCTGTGGCCGAGGGAGTCGTCTTAGTCATGCTGACGTCCTGAGACGGAGTGGACAGTGCCATCATGGCCACGGTCCCCTCAAACTCCCACAGCGCGTCCGAGGTGACTTTAAGCAGCAGCGGCAGCAGCTGCAGGAACAGCATGCCGCAGTAAAACAGCACAGTCTTGCGCGCTGTGGTGTTGACCGCGTTGAACGGTATCACTGCGTTGCGCGCATCCTGGTACATCCTCACGTAGGAGAACGCGTAGACCAGCAGGCACAGCAACAGAGTAAACGAGCCCACGAGTTTGCGAAAAACGGCTGCGGCACGGGGGAACCCCATGTGCTGCTCCACGATGTCCGGCTCGCACAGAAGCCCCTTGGTGACTTGTTCATTCTTTTCCCCCGTGCCCATGTGCAGCAACACCATGTTGATGGTGCCGATGGAGATGGAGTAGACCCAAATAAGGCCCAGGGTTATCCGCAGACGCACCTGAGTGAGGATGACCAAATAGTGGATGGCGTGGCACACGTACAGGTAGCGCTCCAGCGCCATGCAGGTGATGGTGACAAGGCTGGCAAAAATGCTGGCGCTCCCCGCAAAGTACTGGAGGTGACACCAGGTGTTGAACTCCATCGTCCGACGTTGGACTAATGAGTGGATGACCGCCGGGCTGAAGGTGACAGTCTGCACGAGGTCGCTCAAAATCAGATTTTTAAGGAAAGCAAATCGCGGCTCCCAGGAGAGGTCCTCGGACCGTCCGAGCCCGAACAGAGTGAGCCCGTTAATCAGAAATGAGACGAGAGTCAGCAACACAAAAATGCATATGAGCGCTGGAACTGCCTGTCCATTGGGCATGATGTAGAGAAAGAAGCAGCCGGCAGCGTCCAGCCTCCCGGTTACGCGCGGCTCAGTTCGGTTCTCCTCGCGGAGCCAGTCGCACTGCTGGGTGAGGTTGTGCGCCTCCGTGGCCGTCATCACAGGCACTGATGGCATTTCTGATGGGAACAGCCTGTGTTCTTCTATTCATCCTCCTCCTGGGGAGAGGTGGTCCTCATCTTCCAGCATCTCCATCCACGGATGACCTGACCTGTCAGTCCCCGCCAACACACACAATGTGCACACACACTGCCACTCTACTCTTTCACAACCTCTGCTGTGCTCTTAATCTAAGCTGTGATCGAGGTGTTTAACTGAGTGTAGATGTGGTACAATGCTAACACATCTGGAGCGCTCCAGAATGCGCTTTTACGCGCCTGTGCTTTATTGGATTAATGTTGAATATCGTTCTGCTGTGGAGGATTACATCACTACATATAAAGAGGAGGAAACATCTCTGGGTGTATGAGAGATAATTTCAAGTCTCTTGTAGACATTTGTCGTGGTGGACATCCGGTGTAAATAGTAATGTTGCAATAATGTTGCAGTTCTAGGCTTCTGCTGTGTGCATTGTGTATGCCGGCTCTCTTGCCCACCTACTGATTCACCTAAATGGAATGGAGCCATCATTGCTGTTACACCTGCACATTTTAGATCTCCCAAAGATGTTCTATGTCTACTCCACACACTGACTCTAAGCGGTTTTTGAAAGTGGCTAAATAAAGCACAGTCAAAACAAAGTAGCGTGCCTGTGTTTGATGGACACTGTTGTCCCACAATCCACAAAAAAAAATGGGCGGGGCAGGAGCTGCAGGAAAAATGATGGCGATAAACAGTTCCGAGAGAATACCTTAGAAAAATACGATGAAATCTTTTCAAAAACATTTAATGTGCGTTTGTGGAGTTGAATGAGCAGTCATATCCAAAGCTACAGTTTGATTCACATGCATCAGGACATCTATTGTGTCTAACCCAGACAGGTCTCGCTGACAGGCTTTATCATCTCAGTCATTTCTTTCTTCCCATGATCCCCAGTGACTGACTGTCACTTTTGAAGAAGAGGAGCACAAGTTCATCTTGATTCTGTTTAAGTGAAGTTGCGAGGTATGGAGCTGGTGAAACGTTCTCACAAATGTTGCCCGCCCTATGTGACCGTAACTTTTATCTTTCAGGCACTGTAGTATGAAACTGTTGTAGAGCTGCCACTTGACATTTTCAATTCTGTGACTGAAACCATAATCCCAAACACGGATTCAACTGTGAGGAAGATTTCCTCTCTCTAAATTATTATTATTATTATTATTATTTTTTTTTTTTTTTTTCCAAACAGCTTGTGACTCATGAAAGCAAATCATCTTTTGACTGCCTAAAAGGGGCAGACTGACCCCTGGTGTTCCAGGCTGGTAACTGCAGTACAGAGGTCAGCACTTTACACCTGAGGCATGATTTATGCTACATGGTGCAATTCTATATTTTAACTAGGAGACATTATGGCATAGTTATGTTACTTAATTTATAGTATTTATTGATCTTTAGGCCAAAGATCCATGCAGTGCACTGGTGCAGGTAGTGAATACATGAGTCAGCTATACCCAGGCTCCATGAGCTCACAGGGGACCACTGACTCATACATGTATTTATTTTCAAACAAAGGAGTCCAAAAGGAAAACTAATTAAAACTATTTTCAAAATCAAATCAAACTGTTCACAAAGCATGTGACAAAGCACGTGCTGTATGGAGAAACCAGAAGAAATACCTGTTAAATAATCAAGTTTACCCCCCCCCCCCCCCCCCCCGCCAAGTCTTTGAAACTTAAACATGTCAACATGAACAACCATCTCAACAACTGTTGATCATTTCTAAACAAGAATATTTCAGGCTATTTCATGGAAAAGTTACATTCTACAATAATCATAAAAGTACAATACAAGAGAACATTTTGTTCCACTTGCCCAAAACCACAGTCTGCTTCCATACACAATGTTTTTTTAATCTGCCAGCCTCAGTAGTGTCTATCTTGATGTGAGCAGCACAGGCAGACTGGACCCAATCACAGACTCACAGGACAGCATAACACAGTGAAGGAGACTTAATTAAAGAGGAATGACTTACAGGCAGAGGGGTGGATGAATGGACAGATGAGCTGCTGAGTGGGCAGGAAAACAAGCGGGAACAGGTAGCAAGACTCTAGTAACTGATATGAAGGGGGAAAAACATTAGGAAACAAAAGTAGGGAGCAGATGTACAGGGAATCTGTGTACATCAGACTGATTAGTGAAGGTGGTACAGGTGTGGAGAGCTTAAAGGACTGCAGAGCTGACGATCAGTGGAAACAGGTGTGAGGACAAGCAGGGCAGACAGGTGAAGGGGATATGGGAGGAGACAAGGAGCTGGAGACAGAGGCTGAGGCAGCGGATAGTGATGAATATCCAGAGTTCTGCTAAACAAACAACCTTTAGTGGAGAACTTTGTGATTTACTCCATGTATCTTCATATTCATTCTGTCCTCTGCCATTTTAACCAGTCAAAGCATTTCACTTATTGTAATGATTTTAATTCTTTATTGTTCAAGATGTTAACAGTGTATATAAATGACAAAACAGAAACAGGGTCTGTGGCAGCTGTCAGCAATCATGAGAAAAAACAAATAACAGCAGAAGAACAGGCGGTAACAAGTTAATGCAGTAATTTAAAGATAAGAAATTAAAGCAGAAAAAAATAAATAATCATTGTAAGTGCACACACATACATATACACGAATACCCATGAAAACATATTTGTATGCACATGAAACAAAACAAAAGCCTCCCAGGTTAAACGGCTCTCCTGATCTGGGTGGAGACAGTGGGTGGTCCAGTGTAAATTAAAAAGCATCTCAAAGCTGAAAATAAACTTTTTTTTTTTAATGTGATGTCAGGAGGTCAGGAGACATATTCACATATAGCTTTTTGCACATATAACTGCTTCGGTCCAGAGGTTATGAGTCTCTATTTTACACCTAAGACATGAAGAACCTGCCTTGAGCTCACTGACTCTGTGAGATATGAATATCTTGAGTTGCATGGCCCTGGTCTTATTTAGACACTCACAGATCTCTGTTACAGTGGTCAGTGTTGGCACTCAGGCTGTCCCTAAGGAAGTTAATTAAAGAGAGAAGCAGAAAGAATTGTTTTTCTGTATCTGAAGAGGTCCTGTTTAGTTTACAGTTCCTATGTGAATAACTACAGTAATAATGTACATTCAGGCCTTGAATGAGTCTCCACTTTTAAAAAATGACACGTTAATAAAGGCTGTTTGAGGACATAAACAGGTATACAAAAGAAATATGAAGTGTTTGTGCCAGCACTGAGAAATCAATCATGTTAAAGTGTTCGATAAACTGTCCTTGCTTTAATCCAAGTTTTACTGAATGTGGTTTAAAGGCTTATTTAGGATATTTTCATCCAATGCCTTATTTTTACACCTTTTGCCATCATAATAATTTAAATGTCACTGCTGACTTCACTGTGGAGATTTGCGTCGTAACAAGTGTCTGGGGGCAAATCCCTCTGACTGCAAGGAAGAGAACCAGGAACTTGTTAATGATTAAATGCTGTATAATAAATGTTAATTTGCTTAATGCTTGGACCATAAAGATGCTGACCCTTACTAAGGCCCCAAATTATCCTGTAATTTCTTATTTTACATTTCAACATTCCCAATAAAAAACAGAGCTAAAGCCAAGCCATGCATGTACTGATGTGATTTTGTAAGAAGTCATAATGGGATGTAAGGATCAATATTCAAGGGCACATTTTGAAAAAAACGGAAAAAGTAATTGACCTGCTGATCCGCTGTGGTGTTCCCAATTTGCTCCTTTTTGTCTTTGACAAATTGCTTATTGTTGTCTCTTTGTTTCCAGTTGGACAGTTTTAATAAGGTTTTCATTGTCCCCATCTTTTCTGTTGTGTCTTCCTTTTGTAGCATTGAGGCTTTTTGATTGTGGCTTCAGTCTCAGACTGTTGTGCTTATTTATTCCAAATGAAAAGAGCTGCACTCATGAACAAATATGTCCAAAAACAAATGCATTCTTATATTATTAAAATGTTTTTGTGGTGGTATTATAATCGCTGGCTGAATAATGTTTAGAGCGGTTTTATTTTGAGTGAATACACGGGTATAATAGTTGGGGTGGATGGTGGTCAGAAATTTGCTTAAATGTTAAAAAAAAAATATGTATATATATGTATGTATATATATATATATATATATATATATATATATATATATATATATATATATATATATATATATATATATATATATATATATATATATATACACACACACACACACACACACACAGTTGTGTGTCAAGGTATTTTTCTTTAGACCAGGATCTTTCCCTGATCTCGAGTGCTGTGAGTGACTAAACATGACCATGAAACAATTTAACATATCTGTTCAACTGTAGGGAAGAAAAACATTTTACTTCATGGTCAAAAACAAACTCTGGGCCAAATACAGTACGTACATTAGAGCTGGAACATTAAAATGAGTTTGCTGATTTTCTTTCAGCTGAAAAACATTTTGAGTCATGCTGATATATTTAATGATAAACAAGACTAGGGTTGAATCTACAGTCATGTTAGTGGCTCTGTGAGGATATATAGGCAGAACAATGCTTGAGATAAATGCTGTATACACCATGTTTACCATATTCCCTGTCTAAGTTTGCATGCTAACATTAATTAGTAAAAGAACCGCTGAGGTTTATGGGAATGTGATTAGTTTACTGGCTTTGGGTCATAAACGAAACATTAAGGAGAGAAATGAGTGCTGGAGAGGAGTGGAGGAGAGGGGACAACTAGAAGGGACAGTGAGGAAAGGAACAGAAGAAGGCTAGAAAAGGTATAAGATGAGCGAAGGAGGGATCAGGATAGAGGGATAGAGGGCCAGTAGGGGAGGAGTGATGGCATACCTCCAGCCTTATATAGGGTGTGTTTGTCTAGAGGCCTCAGCTGCTTCCCTGGGGAATGTCCAGGAATAGAAGGAGATAGAAGAGAAGGAGGTGGAAAGAAAAAGATAAGAAGAAAGAGAGAAAAAAATGAAAACAAGAACATGAAGACAAATAATTTCCTCTGGGTCTTTAGTTCTTCCTCTTTCTGTCTCACCCCTCCACAACTTTCTGTCTTACCCAACAAGAGGAGAAGCCCTTCTGGAAAATGTTGAGCTGGGCAGAGCATCAGCTGGTGCTGTCAGTCAGGCAGCAGACAGGCACTGCATGAAGGAGGTGACATAAGTCGGACGGCATGGAAGCTGGGCTCGCTCTGCGGCCCTCAGGGGAAGGCAGGGGTGATGACGGAGAGGGGTGAGAGGAGGTTAGGAGGGTAAGAGGAGATGGTGAGGATCACAACATGGAGAACAGTAGGAGGGTGATAAAAAGAGGAGTGTTGTCCAGAGGGGCAGGGATAAAAGAGTGGAGAAAAGGTGCAGAGAGTAAATGGACAATGGAGGAAAGGGGAGTGGGGGTGAGGGAGCGAAGGGAAATGAAGTGGATATGATTAGGAATGGATCAAATCTGGAAAAAAAAAAAACTAAACTATATCTGTGTGTGTTTGTCTAGAGACCTCAGCTATTCTATATGTAAAATAAGATTTATAATGTATATAAATAAAAAGATTTAATAAACATTATATGAGATACAGCATAAACAGCAAATGGAAACCATATTGATTAGTGATGAGGTTTGCAGTGGTGCACACACAGCGGTGCTTTGAGCTAATTGCTAAAGTCATTATGCTAACATACTCAGACTGGCAATGCTAGCATGCTGATATTTAGCAGGTATGATAGTCTAGCCTGTTAGCATGCTAACATTTGTGAATTAGCAATAAATGCAAAGTACAGTCATTCACGTTGCAGGTGTTTGGTCATAAAGCAAAGCATTGGACACAAAGAGCCTTTGACCTGATGAAAGTTCAGGGAATCACCAAGGTTATTACCATTCAAATGTTTATGTGTGTAGAAGGAAATACAATATAAAAGAGTGGCTAATTGAGCAGACAGTAACACCCACAATACACAGATTTACTTATGCCATATTTATGCCTTCTAGTTCACTGTGTCTAAAATAAAGACAGGTACATAAATGGGTCTACACTGCTGAAAATTTTCTCCAAGCAGACGTGTTTGTCCAACTCTGAAGCAGCTCATTTCAGGTACGCTGGAGTAGAAAAGAAACATGCCTGTTTCTGATGCACAGTGATGGAAGGTTTTTCTTGTGATCCAAGGAGGAAACACTGTAACATAATACAGTAATGTAGTACTCATAGATCTACAGTAATGTAGCACTACAGATGTAAGTGGTTGGAACATGGCAAATAAGAAATATAATTGGTTTGGCATCTGTAACATAATGTGTGGCTGTTCTACCCTTTTCATGCTTTAATTATAGTCCAGAACAAAGTTGTTAAAGCCATTATTTTCCTGTCTACAGCTTTGTTACCCAGCACTGTACCCTGTAGGTACTCAGTATCCAAAAACTCATTTCTCCTTTCCTCTAAAATGTATTTCTCCTGTCCTCTAAAAGGTCTAAATGGTACTCAGTATTTTATTGCTCCTGATTCACACAACACAATTACCCTGTAAATTGCAGGCTGTATTATCTAAAGCGTTACCCAAAATTTTATAGCTATCCACTCAGGAGTGGTTGAGATATTTCAGTCTGTGTCGGACAGACCAACCAACCGACATTTCCATCACTGTGGAGCCACATCACCCAAAAATACAGTATACAAATGCACAACACAATCTATCTGTGCATAAACACAGACTTCTTCTTTTCCATCCCTGGCTTTACTCCACCACCATCAACGAGACCCCGAGGGGATTCTTCCAATCTCCTATCTAAATTGCGCACATCAACGGCAAAATCCCCCTTGTGCGCTTTTCTGCTGTCCACCTCAATAAACATTCTCATGCCCTCTCTATGAATCTCTCCTTTTTGAAATCACATATCACACCTTCATTCCAGCTCTCCAAATCACTCCATTCGCTTGTGGATTCCACTGCATTATATCATAGGTGAGATCCCGTTCATCATTACTTGTAAACAGCAGGTTGTGTTACGTACGTATAGATGATTTACTCTGGAAGGAAGAAATTCTTTGGGTGAGCAATAACTAGATATACAGTATGTGTGGCAGCTTCCAACGGGCAAGCAATCATCCAAAAGTAACATCATTATCTGAACAAACTGCTGTGCAGGCAAATGTTTGCCCTATGCAAGCACCATCCTGACAGGAGAGGAGGAAAATTGGTGTGGCTCGAGCAGGAAGAGTGAGTGATATGCAACTGTTTAACACTAAGCTGGTTAATGTTTTTGCCTCTGATTTCAGCCCTGAGCTTGATGCAGCCACACTGTGTGTGTTTGGAAAAGTTACACCAAAAGCTTGGAAAAGATTTGTCTAAGTCACAGTAAGTGATATCGCTCAGATCTAAGATCCAGCACTTTGACCTGAAAAACATCAACACCTTGTGCGTGATTCATACAACATTTATGAAATAGAAAAGAGGTTTAAAATTTATGGACGAACAGCTCGCTAAAATTGAAAAGGGTTATGAATCACTTGGAATTAATGCTTCAGTATGCCTGAACTGAACTAGTTTGCATGACGGGTCTTAGGAGAAAATCTAAGAGCAAAAGTGTTTTGGATGTATAACAAGTCCTCCATCCTAAACAACCTGGGGGAACTGTCTTATCTTGACATGTATCTCTGTAATATACAAAACTTCCTACAACACAATTTTTTAATGCATCCAGCATATCTACTACTTCACCAGGATCTGTTCACTACTCCTGAAGCAAAATTAATTGGTTAATGGTTAATTTTCCAACAGCAAATGTTCTACTGTTGGACTCAGTCTCAGCATTCTCATTACAATAGCTGTATTAAAAATTTGTGTTAGCCATCATGTCTCCTTTAAGATATCCAGAGACCACGATTCAGACTGACTCCTTCTGAGAATTAATTTTAGTAATAGACTGTAGACTGACAGCGAGAGCCTTTCTCACTTAGATTAGTAGTGTAGTGTGAGATACTTTGGTGGTAAGTGCTGTATGAGTTGGTTCAAAGGTCAGATCCCTTTTCTACACATTTGACTAATTCAAAGATTATTATGTTAACATTTCACCTTCAGTGGACTCAGTGGAGAGACAGGAAACTTGAGGAGAGAGAGACAGAGCGAGGGAGAAAGGGCATGGAGAGCAACAAAGGTCCCCAGCTGGACTCAAACCAGGGACATTGCTGTGATGTAGTGGGTGTGTGTCTTCGAGCACAGGGCTGCCAAGACATCTCAAGTTTAACAAATCTGTTACAGTGGCGTCAAACATCCAAAGGAGACTTTGATCAGCCAGCCTGATGACTGGGTTTAGACACAAGGCCAGAGGTCATGTGTCGATCAGCAGACATGTGCCAAGACTGCACGACCTTCAGCACACTGCTTTAATGATGAAGTAGAAATTTAAATTGTTCTGAATTATTTCAAATTCAGTCAAACACAGCCAGTTAGGTAAACACAGTATCGCTCTATTATGGACATTACTGAGCCAGTTTTTCTTTTTTTATTACTTTTCTTTTCTATCTACACACAATACTGTTACACTGTGTTTTAGCATTTACCATTAAGGTGTAGCTGTCACTTGTGGCCACAGAAGCTTCTTAAAAATCAGTGTTCTCACCCTAAACACTAAAGCTCAATATGTTTAACACTGAATCAATGAGCCACAGGTGATGTGGAGGGTCATATGGAATTTTTTAGCTGATTATTTAAGTTTTGCAGGAGCTGGTGGAGAGTGACAGTGAAAACTGGAATTCTTAAATTTATACGGTGGCCAGAAACACAACAACATTTAAGTCATGATCATGAAAATCTCTGATATGCTCTGAAAGGCCTAATCTGTCCACAGTAGACAGCAGCGTTACAAGAAATGAAACACCCAGACTCAGGTTTTCATCCTGGTCTTCCGACTGTCCAAAGGCTTATTTTATACTCTGGTGAAGCTTTCTTTCATTTTTACGCCCCTGGTTACTGGGAAAGCCTCTCTGGCATTTGTTCAAGCTCTCGTGTCTTTCGAAAGTGGCTTCATTGTTTGTTTATTTGTCACCTTTCAATTATGAGAGTCACCTCTTATTGAATTGAACACATTGTGTGCATGTTTTTTGATCTCAAGAGGCCTGATAAGACATTAGCAACCGCAGCTGCTCCTGTTTCCATGCCAATGAGACAGTACTGTGGGCATAAATAGATTTCCAGAGAGAGAATTGACAGGCTGCGAAGCCGCACTGCTTAAAATTCCAGAGTGTACACCAAGATCAGCAGAGACGCCTAGATTAACTCATGTTTCCATCAGCTGACTTGGTGGTCTGAAGTGGAAAGGAAAGCTTGGGGTTGTGTATTTGATACGAGATTGCATTGATTAGACAAATAAAATCCTCATCCTTTGTTCGTATTGATAGTGTTTTTGTTTTTTAGCAGTGTGGCTCCAGGGATGGCAACGTCACTCAGTTCACCGCTGTGGTTCAAACTGAGGTATTTCAACAACTGCATGATGGATTGTCATGAACTTTGGGACAGGCGTCCCTCTTCTCCTTAGGGTGATACTTTTCATCCAGCATCATCGTCAGATCAAAACTGTAATGTGGTGAAGCTATACTTTGTGTTTAGCATGCTAACACAGTAAACTAAGATGGTTAGAATGGTAGACAATGCCTGCTAAATATCAGCCAAAGTGAAAGTTTGCTGTGGTAAAGTAAGAGTGTTTAAACTGCCACATGAAACCTGCACCATGAGCAGCAGGCTAGACATGAGAGCTGAACTCATGACGTCACATCCAGGCTTGTTCTTGGGGGTTATTTCATATATACTAAGACAAACTGCCATCTGCTTCTGCAGTTGCTGTCATGATTTTATCAAAGTGATTTATTTAAGAGCACAAAAAACTACAACTGTCACGTAAATTTGCAGCGCAGCATGAATACTTGTCATCATAACCTGGTGTCATCCATGTCAATAAAACTCACAAACATGCTCTAAATGTGTCCATGGTTTCTTTTCCAGCTGTAGTCTCTGCCTGGGTTGCCTGTTTGTGGCCATACCAGACAGCTATTGTTTGTTTGCTTGTTGATGGAGTGAGAAACCAATAGCTAAAATGGTTAAAGATGGTGTACAGCTGTGTGAGATCACAAGTTCATTTACGCGCCTCTTAAGTTACAGATGTCACAAGTGCAAGGGCAAGTCAGCAGCAGTGAGGACAGGGAGACAGGCAGATAGATGGGTTAACAGACTCTGCAAAAGGGGCAGAGAATCTGTGCATGCAGCGAGGTGTTAATCTGTGTGTGTGTGTGTGTGTGTGTGTGTGTGTGTGTGTGTGTGTGTGTGTGTGTGTGATGTGCGTAAGCGTGCATGCACTTTGGTTCTCCCACAGTATGTGAAATCAAGTGTCCATCTGCACTGAGATGCCCAGTTGATCCTCTGCCAAAATAACCTCCAGCTGCCAGATGCCTGCAGTGTGTTTTCCTTTTTTCAGTAAATGTCACTGAGCTTGTCTGTTATCTAAATATGGGGGATTGAAGCATGTGCAGCACAAGGGGGATGTCCATCAGCAGATTGTAAGAGGGTACAAATTAAAGTTGGATTTGATTGGCTGGTTCCTGCCTGAGGAGGGAGGCTCTTGCCCAATCCTGATCATTTTCAGTAAAAGTGTAGTGGGACAAGAGGGTACTTAGGGAGGGTTTGGGTTAGTACAGCCACAGTGCTAACCGAACTGTGTAGAACGGAAACTTCATTGCCCGGACGTTTGTTGTTTTTACTGGTGTCTGTTGTTCAGCACAGCCGGCCACCATGGTAAGAAACCAGCAACTGAGAGGGAGGTAAAAGGGAAACCACACAGCGAAGGAGATTTAGTTTCGATAATTCTTTGAGGATTTTTTATTTCGTTTTCCCCTGATGAGGATTAAAAACCAGGTGGCAGAAGATGGAGACGGTCATATGAAGCAAAAACAAACTGTCTTCTGCTCACCCACACAGTCATCCAGCAAGTCTTCATCTGCAGCACAGCTGGATTTCAGTTCAAGTGATGCTTTATCTCTTGGAATTCCTGGAAATTTAATTTGGGGCAACACTTTGGCAGATTATGTTTTTATGAGGCTTTCTACAGACAGAAAAATGAATTTTCCTGATTGAAAACCTGCTGTGGGAAACTTCTGTTTATATGTTCAACTTCTGTAACCCCCACAGTGCAGCTTATTTACTTGTATTTATTTACATGTATTTATTTAATGGTGTGATTTTTCCTTGCTTTTGTGATGCATCATTTTGTGTCTAAACTCAATATGATTGATATTTAGATTGGAGGGGGCGATACTAAAGATAGAAAGCTCACAGCTGAGTAAAGTGAGAAGACATGCTGCCTTTTCTGAGTGTCCTAACTTAGGACGTTCACCTTGAGAAAATCCCTCTGAAATCCTCTCCCACGTCTCACCTTAAAATTAGCTTTAAAGGGAACTAATGAGTGGGTTTGTGTGACCTTCCATATGTTACAGTACAGATGAGGTTCTGTCAAACAAACAGTGCAGGAGGAAAAATAATTTACTGTCCTCATTGACCTCTGAGAAACAGGAGTTTATTTAAGTATCGAAGGGGAATGGCTTTGAATTATAGGGTTATTTTGTTATTTTTGTTCTGAATTACTCCAGTTAATATTTCTCCCAGAAAACTGAAGCAGGACTTGGAACAAGACCTGATGGTGTTTTTCACTGTGTGGAGATGAAAACTGACACCGTCAAGAAAGATTACTATGAGATGTATGATCTACAGTACAATTTAAAGTTGCAGTGTCATTTGGCTTAAATTCTGTCTGTATGAAAGAACTGGGAAGCCAGCAGCTTTAAGGGTCAATCAAAACCAGTTTCAGGATCAGACCTAAACATTAAACCTCATCTATTCTCCTCCTGTTCAGAAATATTGACTAGACAGTCTTAAATTTGTGAATACTAAGTTTTATATTGAGTGGCGTTCCCCTTTAAGAAGCATCATTAACAGGTGGAGACAGCTGGCCGGGGATTAAACATGACTTCTTACCTGACCTAACACTATTTCCAGTCCTTGGCAGTCACTTCATCCGTAACAGTTCTGTCCCTGGCTTTAGGTTTCTCTTTTGGTTTTCTCTGGCTGGATGGAAAAACGTGGCTTAGCTATCAGAAGAAGGGATCCTACCAGGGTTTTTGCACAGTTTAGCTCACTGCATGTTTTATCATGTATTTACCACAACTCAGGCACACTTTATATTACCACTGACCACTAATCAATGTATGCTGAAGCATTTTAGATTTTTGAAAAGTTTTTTTTACTTTCTCGTCAAGTGTTGATTTCCATTCATTTCAATCAGTATGGAAATCACTTTGTAAAAACTGGGAACTTTGTGGAAATAGATGGAACTTCAATCACAACATTTAAAGCAAAACCTATTCTCTGAAACACCTTGGTACAGCTTGACAGTGCATGAATTGTAAAAAATGGACGAGAACCTGCAGAAAAGTTGTAGTTTTGCTGGAAACCGGCAGCTTGCTGAGGCGCTCTTATTAAACGAGTTACTGAGCAAACTGATGAGTTGCCTCACCACAGGGGGCTAATAGACATGGAAATGACAAATCAATTACTATCATTGCTCATGTGGTGCTAGTGTACCAATGCAGCTTCAGGTTCACAATATGAGTTTGAGCGAGTGATTTTGTAGAGATTTGATAACTCTTCTCTCTTTCTGTCCACCTCCTCTTTCATTCTTCCACCTCTGCCCTTCCCATGTTTTTCATTTCCCTTTCTTAAGCCCACTGACGCCCAAAGTGATGCTCGCTCCTTCCTGACGGAGGAGATGATTTCAGGTCAGTCCCTCTCCATCTCCTCCACTGCATGAAACCATTTGTAGATTACATTTGAGGGTCTGCCATTGTTTGTCACCTAAACTTCCTGTTGTTTCTAAGTACTCAGATTGAACCATGAATGGCAGCTCTTGAGTTTTGTTCCCTTTGAACTTTCCTGTCATGTAATACATGAATTGCATTGTGCTGCTTTTGCAAACTGTATTAAACAGCTTCTGAACTGTTGAAACATTTGAGCACCAGATGCAGAAATTATTTTTATTTCTTTGATTTTATTCTGACGGTCAAAACTGAAACTTTCTGAATTCTAACTATTTCCTTGTCTCATCCAGAGTTCAAAGCCGCTTTCGACATGTTCGACACAGACGGTGGTGGTGACATCAGCACCAAGGAGTTGGGTACCGTGATGAGGATGCTGGGTCAGAACCCATCAAGGGAGGAGTTGGATGCCATCATTGAGGAGGTTGATGAGGACGGTGAGATCATGATGCAATCAGACAAATCTACAAGGCTACGTTCATTATATAGACTTTAAGGATGATTGATGGGATAAAAATGCCCACTTTTTTATTTATTTTTTGTTCCCATGTTTTGTTTTGTTTTTTACACAGAAGAGGTCATGGTCTCCTCTGACTGTTGCCTTAATTCGGTACAACAGAGAGGCTGTGCATTTTTGAGTTTCCTTACCACTAGTTTATAACAGATTTTCTGTCAAAAATTTAATGTAAGCCTAATACAGGAGAACCATCAGCAGGGTCATCTTTAGACTTCAGAAAGCTCTGTCCAGAGCTGCAGATGAACAGGATTCCTCATGATGAATAAACTGAGTAACTGTAAACTATGTAAAATCAGTAGAGGTAGACAAGAAATAAAGAAATAAATCATCTGACTCCAGAATTCAATAAACATCATGAACATCATACATCAGTTGTTTGGACAGGCTTTGGAAGATTGAAGATTTTATTTCTGAAGTGAAAAGAAGTTACTACAACCTTTGCAGCAAACAGACATTAAAAAATGAGTTCTTCAAAAATTACTTTATGTTTTATGAACAAAAAATATGGGGGAAAAAATTGAACAGTAATTGTGGCAGGTGCAAAAGTTTAAGCTGAAGTACTCACAAAGTCTCAAAACGTTCATTAACTCATCAGGCCTGTGTCAGGACGTGAGAGGCAGGATGAGAAGGAAACCAGCACAGTAAACACAGCACAGAGAGAGGGTATGTCTGCAAATTCTGGATGCAAATGTTCTGCAGCCAGTCACGAAACTGAAAAGAGTCTGGCTTCTACAGCAGGTCAGTGATCCAAAGCAGACCTCAAAATCCACTTCAAGAAACACAAGCTGAAGCTTATGGGACGGCCCTCACAGTCCTCTGACCTCTGAACTGAACATCACTGAAACTCTGTGAGCAGATGTAAAATATCTCTGAACTTGAGGTGATCTGCAGGAAGAGCGGATGAAGAATCCTAAATCAAGAATAGAAAAACTCTTAGCTGCTACAAAAAGCATACGCAAGCTGTGTTATCTGCAGGGCGTCACTATGTGCTGACTCCGGACATACAAACTTCTATAAATGCCTTTCAATATTTTAAGTTCTTGAAATAAAATCATAGTAGTACTCTGACATTTGAAGAAAGGCTGATTATAATGTCTGATTGCTGCAGAAGGAGTATTAATAAATGTTCACTTCAAAAATCAGCAAAATATAGAATTTGCAGAGCGGTGATCAAACTCAGGTTGCACTGCATGGGTAGGTTCCTCCTTCCCTCCTGATTTATTCACCTCCCCTCTCCTCAGGCAGCGGTACCATTGACTTCGAGGAGTTCTTGGTTATGATGGTGCAGCAGTTGAAGGAGGACCAGGCTGGAAAGAGTGAAGAGGAACTTTCAGAATGCTTCCGTATTTTTGACAAGTATGACACTCACCAACTAACAGAGCGTCAAGTACAAACACCACAGATTATGTTACTGCATTTAAGATTCATATACAGCATGTGCTGTGGCTAAATTGAAAAGCTCTTTGCAGGACATTAATTATAAATGGACACAATAACATAAGTGCACGAACATGTCCAATTTATCTATAAAGGTTATTTGATTCTTCTCCCACAGGAAAAATGGACAGTGCACTGGATAGCTACAGTGGGTAAGGAAAGTATTCAGACCCCTTAAATTTTTCACTCTGTTATATTGCAGCCATTTGCTAAAATCATCAAGTTCATTTTTTTCCCTCAATGTACACACAGCACCCCATATTGACAAAGAAACACGGAATTGTTGAAATTTTTGCAGATTTATTAAAAAAAGAAAAACTGAAATATCACACGGCCATAAGTATTCAGACCCTTTGCTCAGTATTTATTAGAAGCACCCTTTTGAGCTAATACAGCCATGAGTCTTTTTGGGAATGATGCAACAAGTTTTTCACACCTGGATTTGGGGATCCTCTGCCATTCCTTCTTGCAGATCCTCTCCAGTTCTGTCAGGTTGGATAGTGAACATTGGTGGACAGCCATTTTCAGGTCTCTCCAGAGATGCTCAATTGGGTTTAAGTCAGGGCTCTGGCTGGGCCATTCAAGAACAGTCACAGAGTTGTCCTGAAGCCACTCCTTTGTTATTTTAGCTGTGTGCTTAGGGTCATTGTCTTGTTGGAAGGTGAACCTTCGGCCCAGTCTGAGGTCCTGAGCACTCTGGAGAAGGTTTTTGTCCAGGATATCCCTGTACTTGGCCGCATTCATCTTTCCTTCGATTGCAACCAGTCATCCTGTCCCTGCAGCTGAAAAACACCCCCACAGCATGATGCTGCCACCACCATGCTTCACTGTTGGGACTGTATTGGACAGGTGATGAGCAGTGCCTGGTTTTCTCCACACATACCGCTTAGAATTAAGGCCAAAAAGTTCTATCTTGGTCTCATCAGACCAGAGAATCTTATTTCTCAACATCTTGGAGTCCTTCCGGTGTTTTTTAGCTCCATGCAGGCTTTCATGTGTCTTCCACTGAGGAGAGGCCTCCGTCGGGCCACTCTGCCATAAAGCCCCGACTGGTGGAGGGCTGCAGCGATGGTTGACTTTCTAGAACTTTCTCCCATCTCCCGACTGCATCTCTGGAGCTCAGCCACAGTGATCTTTGGGTTCTTCTTTACCTCTCTCACCAAGGCTCTTCTCCCCCGATTGTTCAGTTTGGCTGGATGGCCAGCTCTAGGAAGGGTTCTGGTCGTCCCAAATGTCTTCCATTTAAGGATTATGGAATCCACTGTGCTCTTAGGAAACTTAAGTGCAGCTGAAATGTTTTTGTAACCTTGGCCAGATCTGTGCCTTGCCACAATTCTGTCTCTCAGCTCTTCAGGCAGTTCCTTTGACCTCATGATTCTCATTTGCTCTGACATGCACTGTGAGCTGTGAGGTCTTATATAGACAGGTGTGTGGCCTTCCTAATCAAGTCCAATCAGTATAATCAAACAGCTGGACTCCAATGAAGGTGTAGAACCATCTCAAGGATGATCAGAAGAAATGGACAGCACCCGAGTTAAATATATGAGGGTCGCAGCAAAGGGTCTGAATACTTATGGCTGTGTGATATTTCAGTTTTTCTTTTATAATAAATCTGCAAAAATTTCAACAATTTTGTGTTTCTCTGTCAATATGGGGTGCTGTGTGTACATTAATGAGGAAAAAAATGAACTTAAATGAAAATTGAAATGAAAAATTTAAGGGGGTCTGAATACTTTCAGATTCAGATACAGAGAATTTTATTGTCATTCCTTCTACGTTCAGGTACGTATTAGGAACGAGATTACTTTGCACCAGCTCTGAAAATCACAGTAGAAAGGTACAGAAAATAAATTACCATAAAAATAAGGATAAAAATAACATAAAAAAAACCCCCACAACAGTTACAGTACCCACTGTAACTGTTTAACTTATTGCTGTTATTGACAAGCAAATATTATGGGCACTGTATACATTACTTTCTTTGTCCTGATAATTCTCACCATTGCTGGATATTTGTTACAATTTAAAATTTAAAGCAAGGACAAACCAGCCTCTCTTCATTTGATATGATATGTTGCCTGTAGAAAGTGTGGTAAACAAAAGGAATACTGCTGCTTAAAGCTGCACCAATGAATATTTTACATTAACAACGGATCTGGACCATCTGGTGGCTTAAGGGTTAAGGCACATGACACATAAATTCAACATCCAGGGTTTGACACCTGGTCCTTGAGACCACTGTTGCATGTGCCCTTGTTTCCCATCTTTCTCTGGACTGTCAGCTGTCAAATAAAGGCAAAATGCTGAATGCTGTAAATTATTCTTAACAAAAAAAAAAATAGAAAGCCAGGAAACCAAAGACAATTATCACCAAGGTAATTCACTGCACACTGCAGATAGACAATGTTAGTGACAAGCTGGTGGACATAGTGGAACATTTAACTGCTAAAGAGCAGGACAGTTTATTCAAAAGCTGGTTGAAACCAAAACAGAGCTAAAAGGTGAGTGAACATTGGACTTAACGTTTGCCAGGTGGCCAGAAATGAGAGTTCAGAATGAGTCCTAATGTTGCTCTGGATCCACTGTATGTGTGAATAAGCTTTTCTCGTTGGTGAGCCGGAACTGATTTTGTCACTGACATGCTTATTTTCATTTGTAAAACATAAAAAAAGTTTATGCTATGCATTTATGTAAAATGAAATCTACATGTGGATCCATTGTTGTCTGACTTTTGAACCCTGAAATATCATATCAGAGTATCAGCCTCAAAAGTCCAGTATTGTTTGACTCTGTATAGAACACATTAGTATTAATGAAAGCTGCCCTGAACTTTGAAGGCACAGCAGACTTTGTAATGAATCTCCACAGTGCATTTATGTGGCAATGTAACAGAGCAGGCAGGTGAGAGATTAGTTTTCACACAGTGAAATTAATATTACTTTTTTTTCCCCACAGGAACGGAGATGGTTTCATCGACCGGGAGGAGTTTGGAGAAATCCTCCACCTCACCGGAGAATCAGTTACAGAGGAAGATATTGATGAGATGTTCGGGGAATCGGACTCAAACAAAGATGGAAAGATTGATTTTGATGGTAAGATTAAGCTCCTTATAGAGTGAGAAGACTTTTTGTGTAACATACTCAGGATCATAACAGCTTTCAAATTTGTCATTCAGCATGAAGCTGGTAACAGCAGCTCTTTAGCTTGGCACAAAGACAAAATAAAGAAAAACAGCTAACCTGGCTTTTTCTGTACAAAAACCAAAGAGGAAAAATGACTTATCAGCCTGACTTCCTGGGATATCTGCTGACAACCTCACTGTGTCTCCTGTGTCTCTGCTTGGCCAAGAAACAGAATATAACAAGGAGTAAAACAGCCTATTTTTATACTTTTGGCTTTTGTTTAGATTAAACAAACTCAATATAAGGTGTTAATTTGTGATCTTTAGAGGTGTTGGTAGGCAGATTTTGTGAACTTTGAACAGAGCCAGGCTACCTGTTTCTCCCTATCTCTAGTCTTTATGCTAAGTTCACCAGCTTTTTGCTTTTCATTTTGTAATTAACGCTCAGATGTTGTGAATTTCTATGGAATCAGTTTCTCTCATTTTTAAGAAAATAACTTCAGTTGAATTCAGAAAGTTGAACAAAAAAATAAATAAATAACTTACACAGATACAGTGCAGCAACACCAAAACATGGACATACTACTGCAGGCATGTTCTCATCTGACTCTTGTAAAGCAAATCAACACATTTCCCCAAATGGTGAACTATTCCTTTACAAATGTCCTTGTAAATGAAATATTTTTTTTGTTTGACTTAGATTACTTAAAGTAAATATAACATGTCTCTTAAGGTAATCAGGGTTGGAGTGGAGGGTAAACCCATCAAATCCAAACCATATCGTGACCTGAATCTTTATATAGTTTCACCACTTGCTGTGTTGTTAAAAGGTAGAATGATTATTTTTACCTTCCCTTTTATCAAACTCAATACTAACACCAGTTTCTTCATAAGATATGGACTTTAGGAGGACTATAGCTTATACTCTCATACAAGGATAGTGTCCTAATGCACAGTGAATACACAAGTCTTTTTGATGAAGATAAAATGTGTCAGCATGAATGGAGGAGACAAAGAAATAGTAGTCCTTATTTTAAAATGATTACAGTTAAAACAAGCTGCCACAGACTGACAGGCATGAAGAATGTATCAGTCACATGTTCACCACGATTTGACTTAGACCCAGTAAACTCATGTAAAGACTGTGTCTGCCCACTGTGGGCTGAGATTTGAGCTGACTAATTCGTTCATCCATCCAGTCATTCATTGATCAGTCTTATGGATCAGTGGTGGGTTGGTTAATTAACCTTTGCCCCCTCTTTCTCTCTTCAGAGTTTCTGAAAATGATGGAGAACGTCCAGTAATGAGACCAGCTCTACATTCCTTGGTGACCCTTCCTCGGAGAGAACATGAAGCACGCTGTCTGATGGAAATCTGTTCAGAACAAACTCAAGATGCTATAAAACCCTGTGCCATAATGAAAATGATGTAGTTTCTGAGATATCAAACTGGATACAAGTGAAACGCCTTTATCCCCACCCCCCTTCCCCTTCTCACATGAAACCCTGGGGCTTGGTGAGGATATCTATAAATACCCATTCAGACCTTTTAAGACGAAGGCACTTTCTCCCTGCCACCTCCTTGCGAGGGCCACCCAGCTGTCTATTTGGCAGCTGCCGTCCCTTCAGAAATGCTACACCACCTAACTTTAACACCCACCCTCCTCCCCATCATGGTACTCCACCCTCTCCTGTGCTTTCTAAATAAATCAGCTCTCTCCTTCCCCTCACTGTTGATCTTTGCAAATTATTCTACCATGCACGCCTGACACGCCTAATCTCATCTGATTCCTCTGTTCCACTCTTTTGTTCAATTTTCAGTGATTACTGCTATCTGTCTGACCTTGTGATTTTTAGAAACACATACACATACACACAACTTAATGTGATCATACACGCTGACACACAAGCACATGCATTTCCTACACCACCAGCAACATCGTCCCTTTAAACACACACCTTTGTTCAACCGCAACCGGTCTTATCTCACTATTCCAGTCCCAACTTCAAACTAGCCTCCGTGCTGGACTTTGAAATACCTCTGTTTGAACAGGTAGTGCCTAACCCCAAAGGCCCTGTCATTCAACACTGGAAAACTGTCATATCTGCAGACATTTTCAGTGATCTAATTTAAATTGATCCCTTGCAATTTGTTCTCCGCCTGTGTCTATCATAACTCTCTGTTATTGATCTTCACGCAGCGGTCTCCCAGCACAGAAATCAGTGCCCCCGTGGCTAAGACCCAGTGTGAGAGATGAAGCCGTGCAGCCAGCCAGCCAGCATTAGAGGCTCGAGACAGGCAGTCACAGAGCAGATGAGTTAATTCTCCCTTTGGAAAATGCAGGTCTCCCTCTGAGTATATAGCCTGCAAACCCCCCCACCACCTCTCAAATGCAACATCCCTCCCCTTTCTTCTCAACTGCTCCTCTCCTCGTGTCCTCCTAACCTGTCTCTCACCTTGGGCCCTCCCTTCAGGAACTGCCCACCATATAAGGAGCATCAGGTTGAGTTTTTCAGGCAGAGTGGCACCGAGGTGTATGGACACTCGGCTCACATCTCTGTTTCCTCTCAGCCTAAAATCTGCCTGCTATTCAGGGCACGGCTGAAGGGGTGGAGGTGGGGTGGAGGTTGGAAGGTTGGATGAGATGCAAGGTCCAGCCCCCAACATTTTTCTCTTGGTTTTGAGTTGCACGCCCAGATTGAAATGCCATCATCACAAAACCCATAACCTACTTTAAAATCTTTGGCTCCCCCTCCTCGTCCACTGTCTTATATTTACAAGGCCTAAATGGAAAACAACTGTGTGCACTGATGACCTGCAAGATCTGTGGTTTTACTGCTATTTCTGTGTAAATTTTAGTTACATTTCAGTTTAGTTATTTTAGGAGATCACCACTGAAAGCTGAATGCTATGGGACTGTTTCAAGGGAGTAACCTAAAGCAATAATTTGCTTTAGGGTTTTTTGTGCTGTTTTGTTTTTTAGGAGTACTCTGCTTTCAGTATGAATTTATTTACAGTATGTCACTCTTCTTTCCCACGTCCTGCCTCTGGTGACCTCAGTTTTAACAGACCAGGTGACAAAGAGAATTAAGTATCCTGTGCATATTTACATTCTCCCCAAAACTGTGCATTGTGTATTTTGCATCTCCATTCTTTTTTTTTCCTGCCTTGACCTAGAGCCCAACAGTGCTAAAAACTCCTGCTTTACTTGTTTAGCATTCTTAACCTTGCAACTTCAAGAAACAAGAGCTTTCCTCTCCAAAGTGTGATTGGCTTGCCCTGGCCCCAGAACCCTAAAAGTTCAGGATACTAAATCTGGAGGCCTGTGAGAGGCAGGGGGCGGGACCTGGCTGTCCCGTTTAAAGTGTGTCTGAACCTTCACTTGACGTCTAGTCTCTCTGTCGGGGTGCACACGGATTGACCACTCCTTTGGGCTTTTCTTTTATCCTTGGATATTTGGGGGGGAAAAGCTAATCCACAAACATGGTAAGACCAGTCAGCTGTGCAAATGAGCTGTTGAACTATTCCAAGTTGAGGCCAAGCAGCCATTGCTTATTAACTCATAATAATGAGAGTTAATTGGAGGTTTAATGACTGACTAATAAGTGCATTTGAATGTGTAATAATCAGTCCACTAAGTTGTTGAGACGCATGTTTCCTTTTGTTGGTGAGGTTAAAATCCTCATCTGTCGTCTTCCCTTAAAATAGCTGCATTTTTACTATTTCTAAATATCTATTTATATATATTTGTTGTGTTTTAATTGAATTCTAATGAAATGGGTTTTAATGAAACATTTTAGCCAGTTATCTTTTGCAAAGACTCTTAATCCATGTAGAAAGTTATGACTGGGTACTGAGAGCAGTGTGGGTGTCAGGATTCTGCTTGGGGCGACAAATTCCCAGGGATTGGATGTCTGCAGGCCATATACAGCCAGCCTAATGTGTTGAGCCTGAAATAGCTGCACTAATTTTCACCAGGCTCAAGAAACCTGTTGAGGCGCAGCCAATAGAATCTTACAGAACTTATGAATTATTATTACCACAAACACTAATCATGCAGTAACCAAAAACAACATAACAATATCTCAACGTTTTTCTTTTCTGTCATTTTGTACTGTGCGTAATGGTAGTTTTACTCTCCGGTTTAATCACTATAGTTTGCGCTTTGAAATTTTTACAGTGATTTTGTCACATTCTTTTTAAAATGAACCTACATGTCGTGGAGATTCCAGCTGCCGTTAACGTGTGTCAGATGGGCCTAAACGCGAGGCTCAGCGTGCAGAGGTTTAACTAGAATAATATAATCAGTGAAGCCTGTATTGACAGAGTGACACCTGTTTTCTTTCAGACTGACGCGCAACAAGAGGCCCGCTCCTACCTGAGCGAGGAAATGTTGGCTGGTGAGTAAAGGCTACGGTAACGCGTTACTTTACCCAGGAACCAGTACTGAAACAGATTACTGCAGATAAGCGGCCTAGTTGTTTTAAATTATCGCACATCTAAATGTCAAGATGACAGTAGTAGCGAGCCACATTCTTTCAACTCTGATTTTTCGACTGAAACCTTCTGGATCTCAACTATTTCCTTGTTTCATCCAGAGTTCAAAGCCGCCTTCGACATGTTCGACACCGACGGTGGCGGTGATATCAGCACCAAGGAGTTGGGTACCGTGATGAGGATGCTGGGTCAGAACCCCACAAGAGAGGAGTTGGATGAGATCATCGAGGAGGTCGATGAGGACGGTGAGCAACGGTTAAATTACACAAATCAGTAAACTATGGAGGCCGTGGACAAACTGGTCTCACTGAACTCCGGTGTTTGCTTTTACTGTGGTTCATGCGTAAAATTGCGCGCAAAGAAGATGGCGCTGTCTTGTCCCTCAAGGGCCGCAGGGCTTTGGGCTGATCACTCTTAATCAATTATGTGACCCTCTTGTTCACCCATCAGGTAGCGGTACCATCGACTTCGAGGAGTTCTTGGTCATGATGGTGAGGCTGCTAAAGGAGGACCAGGCCGGCAAGAGCGAGGAAGAGTTGGCGGAGTGCTTCCGTGTGTTCGACAAGTACGTTCACGCTGTTCCCGCACACAGCGTGGTTCACTTAATATTACATGCTGATTCACTTTTGCAGGCGACGTTTTTTTCTTGCGTTATTGTTTGTTTGTGTTCACACCCCAGCACATTTATCTGTTTTGTCCAGGAACGCCGACGGCTACATCGACAGAGAAGAGTTCGCCCTCATCATCCGCAGCACCGGCGAGTCCATCACAGAGGACGAGATCGATGAGCTGTTGAAGGATGGAGACAAGAACTCTGACGGCATGCTGGACTTTGACGGTACGTGCACGATGAGGATGATGATGAGGATGAACGTGTTAGTTCAGTGTAGCGACGTTAATTTTCCATCCTCTAAAAAAGGACTTAACAAATAAATATATTTTATCATAGCCTTGGAGCATTCCTATATTTTTGTTGTCAATGGCACTTGGATACTAGTATAGTATGGTTTTAATAACCTTAATATTGTTTGCTTATATTTTTTGCCTCTTACAACCAGATAATACAAACTGAAACTTGAAAGACAAGCTTTAGTTGACTACACAGTGCTAAGTTGAAAAGCACTGCTTCGAGGTGCAGGTCTTGTTAGCTGGGGCAATAATGACATGTCCCATGTCTCTTTTCTTTTCCAGAATTCCTCAAGATGATGGAGAATGTGCAGTAAAACCAGAAAGACTCATGGACATTCCTCCTCCCCCCTCCCTGCGAAAACCGTCACTCTGAACACATCTGACCCCCCCTCTGACCCACTCCAACTACCCTCCCCTACACACACCACTTCCTCCTCCCTCCTGTCCAAATGGTTCACTGCCTCTCTTCTCCATCCTTATAGACATCCTCAACAGACAGCTAGGACACCCGGCGGGGGTCGCTGGCTGGGCTACACTCTTCCCCAACTAGTTTGTGAATGCGTTTGACGGCCTATGGATGCTGCGCTGACACTGTACACGGTGACAGGAGCGCAAGGCTACAACGGGGAAATTCACTGCACACACCTTTTGCAGTATGCATGGCATAACATGTTATCGGCGACCCCCCCGTCCCCCCACCCCTCTGGTAAAGCTCTGATCTAGATGTAGTCTAGGTGGATCGGCGGCCTGTTACCTGCTGCTTAGACCAATTCATTCAACCACTTCACTGTACAAAGAAATAATTTGCTTGAACAGAATAAATGAACTAACACATGCTCACTTGTAGTTGGTCTGTCATATTTATGGTCTGTGTAAAAATTTTGTTTTGAGGAGTATAAATAAAAATCTGTTTGTTTCTTCTTTTTGTCCACTGTGTTTGAACCACAGCTCGTTTTGTCTTTATCACCTGATTCTGTGCTGAACACTCAGACTCTTGAAGCGGGGGAAAATCATGATTCAGATCAGTGCTGTTCACAAATGCTGGGGGGGACCCACAAAAATCCCAGGATTACTTCTAACATGTGGGAAAGACGGTGCCCAGCTGATGGCCCTGAGAATGTTCAGAGGGGTTCACAGCACAAAGCTGTAAAGAAGTGGACTTGTGAAGGGGACGCTGCTTGCTGTACATGTCATGTAAGAGGGAAGGAACTTCCCTGCTATAGATCTGATACTTTATTTAATGTGGGGGCAAACATTACAATTCCTGCCTTGGCACCGGACTCTAGTAATGTCATCATAGGGTTTAATTAATGGTTCAAGCCTGTGAAATTCTCGGCACAACTTGCTTTCACAAATAATAATTTGTCATTGATGCTGCACCTAACATTTTATTTTTGATGACTTAATTTATAGTTTTCTTTTTGAAACGACAGGAAATCCAGCCAATCCTCCAAAATCCCCAAATATTCAGCTTACAGCCACTGAGGACTAAGAAAACCTGCAAATATTTACAATGCAGAAGCTGGAACCAGAAAATTTTGCTATGGTTTCTTAAAATGACTTAACAAAATAGTTGGTAATTAAACTTCTGATAAGTGACAAGGACCAAGCTGAGGTAGATGCTGTGGCTGCACACTGATGTTAAATTTAAAGAGCTATGGCTTGATAATTTAGATGTATGTGTGTTAGCTGAGGTAAATGCATGTACAGTGAGTACAGCAAGCGCGTTACCATACTGTCATTTTGATGCTTCAGTTGATTTGAGTGTGTGACGCTGAGCCATAAATGTCACTGTCCAGATCTAAAGCACAGTGTCTTCAAGGTAATTAATATGAATGAACCGAGCTTCTGACAATAATATGTTACTTTATTTAATCAGTCCCAGACAGCATGACAACACTCATTGTCATACTCTCCGTGAAATAATGCAAATCACCTAGCAAAAAAAATACAGAGTTTAGACAGGCCCTGAAGTCTGAACAGGCTCCTAAAGGACACAGGTGAACAAAGAGAAATTAAAAAGAAATAAATGCTAAATTAGACGTATGTAAAGAAGCTTCTCAGGATGAGTTTATGAGCCGTAATTTGCTTCGTCGAAAGCTTTCCGTGCTCTCTTCAGCTCTTCGTTCATGGTCAGTAGGTCTTTGACTCGGGCGAACTTCCTGGGGTCCTTGCGAATTAGAAAAACGATGTCCTCCACCTGGACGCGGCCCTGGCGTCCGATGGACATAGCCTTGTGGGTCATTTCCGTGATAAACTCGATCACCAAGTCCTCCAGAATATCCACGGACTCCGTGTACGGGTTCTGGTCGTCTCCAAAACCGTACATCATACAACGGAGCTCCTTGGAGAACAGCCTCTTTCTCTTCCCGTGGCCGACATCGACGCCGCCGGAGCCGTCATCCAGCTCCTCATCGAAGCCAGTCTCCTCGTCCTCATCCGCCATTCTGCTGAAAAACAGACGGATAAATGTGGTTAAAGTACAACAGCATTATACGCACCTGGTCGCTGGGCTGTAACGTTAATATATATATTAACAAAACACCAACGCTGTTATCATATGAACATAACACAGAGACATAATTTAAAGCAACCTTTACCTTTTAGTTCAGGCGGGATAACAACAAACCAGTCGGTGGTTTTTTGACTTCCGGTCCTACATAGTCTACGCTTCCGCCTCTGCTTCCTCGAGGCGGAGAAAAAAGTTATCTATCCCATATACTGCCCCTGGCGGTCATTTTCTTTAAACTCCGTTGTTTCCCGAGCAGTGATCCGCGTAATGTAAGACCACAAAGTTTGCTCATGTTAATCAGCCATACAGTCAACATGACGGACGGTAGGTCATTTTAATAACAGATTTTGGTTTTCCCGACACGTGCTTTAATGTTTCGAGACAAACAAGGCCAGACTTCATTAAAAAAGATGGAAATTTAAAATGACCGCGTTTCTGTGGATTAACACCTTGCTACATTGTAATTTAGCTACATATATTAAGATATTTTTTCGCGACGTGTGTGTGTTTTGTGTGTGGCAGTAGCGAACAGTGTGGGGAACTGAAGCCGGAAAGTTAAATATTTATTAAATCATATTGATTCCTGGTGAGTTACGCGGATGCCGAATTGAGGAGTGGTTCATAACAATCCGCTGAAGGCCTTGAATCTCAGTGCACGTTTCTTGTAAGCGACAAATGAACACTGCAGCGATTAATGGAGAGGTTGATCAACGGAGTTCAATATGCGGGTGTCGTCATACGAAAATGACACGTACCACGGGAGCTCACTGTGCACTCTCTCACCAGTTGCAGAAAGGAAGTGATGATCATGAAAGCTCAAGCTAGTTAACGGTGTACACCAAGCAAATAACTGTATTTTTGTATAGAGATAGCTAATTAACCAATACTAGGAACACGATACCGGTTTAGCCGGCAGGCTAATGTCAACTAATGAGGAATAACGATAGTTCGCACAGAAAACAATCGGTCTTGACAAACTTTGCTAAACAACGGTCAGGTGAGTGCCATTATTACGTTAGCTACCGGTGAATTCATTAGATAATATTAGCCGAAGCTGTCTAATTGACAATAGTAAACTAACCCAGCTCCTGGTGAATAATTTCAGTAGAAATTTGTAGACATTGTGGTTAACATTAGGTGAATAGTGCCTTAACCGCCAGCAGACTTGGTTCAGCAGCTGGCTCATTGTGGTCAAACCTTAGCTAAAACTAATGTTGCCACTAAGCTAACACTGCATCAGGCTCATTTACAACTCAAAAAACTATGTTCTTGCTCATTGTACACAAATGCGACCTCTAATCTTGCTAATCTCTCCTCTGTCTTCTTCCACACGGGGGCTCTGCCTCGCCTAAAGCAGTCAGCTATGGGTAAGAAGCAGGGGTGCAGAGGCAGTTTGGAGATGACCTCCCTACAGTAGCTCTCTGGGCTGTACAGCTGATCCCGGCGACCCTGTATGGCGTGTCCGGTCCAGTTCTTTTTCCGGGTGCTTCGCACTGTTGGATTAGTTCTCCTCTACTATATCTTCTCCATAGGCATCACCTTCTACAACAAATGGCTGATGAAGGTAAGTGGAGGAGTTCATTAAGTACTACTGGCTTCCTGTTAATAACACTATTGCTCTATACAGGGCATGCTGTTTTTGACGAACTTATTTTTATAAGATGATAAATGAAAATAATCAAAACTGAATTTGATTGGGGGGGGGGGGGGGGGGGTGTCTTCTTCCATCCCTGTCTGAGATGACACTTTTTGTTTGTTTCTCTCTCTCTCTCAGGGATTTCACTATCCCCTCTTCATGACGTTAGTTCACCTCGCCATCAACTTCAGCCTGTCGGCTCTGACGCGACGGGTCATGCAGTCCCGGACAGGGAAGCCCCGCATCATTCTGAGCTGGACAGAGTACCTCCTTAAAGTAGCTCCTACTGGTGAGATTTTGGTGAAACCTTGAGGGTTTTACCTAAATGTTCAGAAAGCAGCACAAAGTATTCAGAGTCAGAGAATTAGAAGAGGGACTGACAGTCAGCTCTTATCATGTTCACTGACTGACCAAGCTGTCAGTGAAGAATACTTTGACTAAAGTCCATATTGATAGAACCATTACATAAGACTTTAGGGAGTCGAACATTTAAATAAACCAATACAGCATAAACAAGCAAACTATCTTACATACATACATTAAAGTTAATGTTTGGATTGTATTATGTTTAATTGTATTCTGTTTTGTCTTAAATCAGAAACCAGTATACGATTTATGCATCAAAATATCCAGATCGAGGCTCAATTTTCATTGTTATTCAGTTTATTATGAAAGCTTACAAAGCATCTTTTTTCACTTTTGATATCCTACCTTATTATTCATAATTGATAGTTACAAAATAGTATAACAAAAATATATTTTTGCAGGGTATTTGTCCTCTGAAAGTCCTAATTTCTGTCTCTTACCCAGCCGTGGCCACTGCACTGGATATTGGACTTTCCAACTGGAGCTTCCTCTTCATCACCATTAGCTTGTACGTTTGCGGCTTAGCCTTTTCAAATAGAAGATAGGACTTCAATATGATGTGACAAACTTCAGCTTACGAGTGCTTTTATTTTGTATCATTACAGGTACACCATGACCAAGTCCTCAGCAGTGCTCTTTATCCTCTTTTTCTCCCTGGTGTGTAAACTTGAGGAACCGGTGAGTGACAGGTTGTTGTTTTTTTTGTCTTTTTTTCAGTCTAAAACATTTGTGGAAATTATGTGTTGCCTGCACAGTGTCAAAACTAAACCAGTTTTTACAGTAGCATAAAATAATCAGCTGGATCAGTGCTGAATTATGTGACTGTCTCTATGTTTTTCATTTTTCATTCTGACAGAATTATAGATTTAAGTGCAGTTAGCATACAGACTCCATATGCAAGCACGAGAAAGAGCTCTCTGAAAATCAGAAAATTCAGCAACTTTGAGGAAAAGCACAATGGCTGTAATGGAGGCAGAGAAATGTACATTTTAATTAGGTAAATCAGCTGCATAAGCAGCAGGGGAAGGCAGCGGTCATACAGCCTGCTAATACCCAGCCCAGAACCTCGCTGTGTTCTCACTGAGTACAATGAGAACCTTGCTGTGTTCTCATTGTACTCAGTAAAATTAAGTTTACCTTTACTCCACTTACTCTTCGTTCAAACTGAGCACAGACAGGAAGTGTACTCCGATATACATAATATTATAAAAGCTTATTCTTGATACCATTTCATGTTGTGTGGACTCAATAATGGTTCTAAATGACAGGGTTCTGTGTGTTTTAATCACCCAGTATTTAACATGACTTCCACCTTTCAGTGGAAGTCAGTGTAAGACATAATGTGGAGCTTTTGTCACACATCCCTTAGAAACCACAGTGACTATCAGCATGTTTCTTCAGTGAGGAGCAGCTATTCTTAATGACTAAACAACAAAAGAAGGATGCTTGAAACAGATTCTTATGTTGGGTGAATAAATGAATAAACTAAACTAAACTTCAGCATACAGCTGAAATAATGCTGTGTGCATTGCTTCTGCAGTTCCACACAGATTAAACATAATATATTAGTACTCTTGTGTGCAGATGGTGTACATCTTATACAGTGAAATTATTATCACTATAGTTTCGTGTAGTGCTACCAGTGTGGCTCTAGGAATAAGACTGACATCATGTCATGTTAACCTCAGGGTGAATTGTAATCACTTTGGTTAGACTGGTAAACTTGTACATTTTAGAATAGTAACATACCGAACTATTTTTATTTAATGGTTATAACTGCTTATTAGCATTGTCATTGTAAGCATGCCGTCATTAGCATTTAGCTGAAAGCACCGCTCTGCCTAAGTGCAGCCTTACAATGCTGCTAGCGTGAGCAATGTTAGATTACAATAGCAGACAGTGAGACGATGGACAGCTAGCTATTAAAAACCAGCAGAGAGTTAAGGAAGTCCAACATGGCTGCCAGACTCTTTGACAAGCTCCAAATTATTGCCATGGTGAACATAGATCAGAAACTGGGGGGGGGGGGGGGGGGGGCTAATGATGCATTTTGACATATCATCAGCATTTTCCACTTTGTGGTCCGTCTTTCTGTCAATCAGCATCGTCCCTTTTCTATTTATTTCCATTTTCTTCTTTTATTTTCCAATGTGTCTTCTCCAGCTGTGTTTGACACATTTCTTACCTTCCGTCTCTCTCTTCTCTTCTGTCCCTTTTTGACCAGAACCCATTCCTGATCCTGGTGGTCCTGCTGATCTCCAGTGGCCTGTTTATGTTTACATTCCAGTCGACCCAGTTCAACCTGGAGGGATTCATCATGGTGCTGCTGGCGTCGTTTATAGGGGGGATCCGTTGGACCCTCACTCAGCTCCTGATGCAGAAAGCAGAGCTGGGTCAGTGTTGAGTCACTGTGAGATTGAAAATGATGAATTAAAGTCAAAGAGTCCTGTTATAGTTGCTTTTCTCTATTAAATCTACCTCAGTTTAACTGAGACAGGTGAATAGATGAACAAACTCGGCTCGTTGATTTTTACAAGCTGAAATTCATACAAGCTTATGATCCTGTTTTCACGTTGTATCTTTCTCCAGGCCTTCAGAACCCAATAGACGCCATGTACCACCTACAGCCTCTCATGTTCCTTAGCCTCTTCCCCCTCTTCCTGTACAATGAAGGTGAGATATAGTCTGGAGCTGCAGTTTGTCAGAGTGAGGAAGCAGTAAACTCAGCTCTGTAGCCCTAATTATAGTATTTCATTCGTTTTCAAAGATGTTATATAGTCCTGTCCATTTCACTGGGACACACCTGGTGAATGAGGCCATCCTTTGGCTCCTGTATATGCATGTATGCTATTTTCAATGGTCCTAAATTTTCATTAGGAAACAAATTTCTCAAATCAGTTAAAAAAGAAGATATGTAATACTTTAATGCTTCTGCTCAGTGACAGATACAGCATCAGACTCGTCAGTAAGGAGGGATTTTTGATAAAAAGTGATGTTGTACCTCAGTAATCCAGTCGTAACGCTCTTCATGTGATCTTACTTCATCTTAAATGCTTTACCTTAAGGGCCTAGTTGCCTTCCTCAGATTTGATCAGTGTCTTGTAAACGATGCCTTTGTTACACACCTCTGTCTTGATCTTGTCCTCTTTGTCTCTGTCCAGGGCTGAGCCTCAGTACCTCAGAGAAACTGTTCCGGGTGACGGAGCTCTCCCCTCTCCTTTATTCACTCCTCACGCTCAGTATTGGCGGCTCACTGGCCTTTGGTTTAGGCTTCTCAGAGTTCCTTCTAGTCTCCCGAACCTCCAGCCTCACTCTTTCCATAGCAGGGATCTTTAAGGTACTTTCTGAGTTTAATATGTGAACTTACTGGAGCTTACTGATCTACTGAGACAATACACCACCACCCATTTTTACAACTATACTAGCATTTTATCTCTGAAGGTTTCTGTGTCTGCTTTAATCTAATTGGACGAGCTTTTGAAATGTCAGAAGCTCTGCTGTTGCTAAGGATCCGAACACATCAGGGTGGTCTCCACTTTTCACTGATGCAACAACTTTTGTTTCCTGCTGTGTAATGAGCATTACAGCTTTGTCAAACCTCATGAGACCCCAGAGTTCTGGTGTTGCTCAGACCCATCTAACACATCCTTTCTTTTCTTCCTTGTTATTGTCGTGTTTTCCTGTAGGAGGTGTGCACTCTGGTTTTGGCAGCAGCTTTGGGAGACAGAATGAGTGCAATTAATTGGCTGGGATTTGCTGTGTGTCTGTGTGGCATTTCGTTGCATGTGGGACTCAAGACATATTATTCAAAAAGTAAGTATTACATTTGTTGTTACTGGTCATTGGTAGTGGTATGTAAAGCGTCAGTCAGATATTTACAAATATCCTTCAGATATGTTTAATGATGTGTGAAATATATAGGATAGGTCAAACAAGTCAAGTAGCAATAACCACGCACATTGTTGAGTGGAGGTGGACGTTAAAAAGCCACGATAAAGATGAGAATGTCAATTTTGTGATGCTTTCCATCAGATAAGGTCCCGTCTTTAAGGCAGCTGAGCAGTAAGAGCCCAGAGCTCGAGCTGCCATTACTGCAGCAGAGCAGAGACGAAGCCGAGGACTCAGCCGCTGATTACAATGACGAAGACGAGGAGCAAGAAATCACTCTGCACTGAAGTACTGACTGTCGTCATGCTGCTCATTCTCTTCCATCTCTTCCATCAGACGGTTTGAACAGTGAGGCCAAAAACTGTCTGGGACACACTGCCACAGAAAGAGGGAACAGCCTCTTCCGCTCTTTACTTCCACTCATCAGGACTTCAGGCGAGGCCAGGGCCTCATTATTAGCTCTACATTCACTGTGGACTTTGAACGTGACGCAAGTTATGATATTTTGCCTTAAGGGTGCCTCAGAAATGTAGCTAATACATGAAAGTGTCAACAAAGTATGATGTATGGAGGAAGAGAACTGATTCTTTGACACCTTGAATTGCAGTGGGACATTTTTCTTTGCTTAGATACTTGTCACACTGTGGGAAGATATTCTTATTTAATTATATATACCTCTATGCATATGTGTATAAAGGTATATATTAATAGCGTTCTGCAAAGTGCACATGTCCCTGCAGAGTTGAGAAACTGCAGAGCACTGTGGAAACTTCCTCATGCAGTTACAAGTGCTTGATTGAAGTGTTCTGGTATCTCGGTAATGAAGAGTGGGAGCAGTGCTAACCTAAGTGCAGATTACATTTTTTTTTCCTTCCCCTTAAGTATGTAGCCTGATTACCAAGAAAGGGCCATCTGTAAGTTATTTTGTGTAAAAGAAAGATTAACAGTACATGTATTATATAGTTCCTCAGATTCCTATTTTAGCAGATGGATATGCTGTTCTTCTTTGTGGGCTGATTTATCAAAGCTAACATACAATTTAATACAACTACATCAACGAGAACTGTAGGGCTGCAACAATTATAATCACCATAGACAAAATCTGCAGGTTGTTTTCTTGACCAATCAAATAATTGTGTGGTCAAACATTAATCGAAATGTAACGGATGCCAAGCCATGACTCAGATGGCTGAAAAGATATGAAGTCCTAAGAGTAAAGTAGACACGTAATGCACCGTTACAGTGATCAGTCACGTCAGGCTTGGTGGAATAAAGGCCCTCTGATTTTTAAACATTTTAAAAATAAAATAACTTCAAAGTCGTGCTCTAACTGAACATAAAGGATTAACTGAATTCAAGACATGAGCTGCAGGGTTGGAGACGAGCGGGGCTAAAAGGAATGGTTTCCAGCCGTTTGAGTCATTATTTGAAGAGATGCGAAATTACAGCACCTTAATGTGCCTTGTTAATACCACAGAATTCCAAAAGACTACTTTAAAGAGCTATTTTCAAAATCCATTATGATTAAAACTTTGTGTAGCTGAAGTACTTCAGTTTTAAGCCATTTAAGAAAGTCTGTGAATTTTTTTTTTTTTTTTTGGTCATGATTTTCTGTAAAAATGCTGCATTGCTGCAAAAGAAAAAGAGGTTAAAAAACAACATCTTTGTGAATGCAGAATAAACCTGTGTGATAACTAACAGTATACGTGCAGCACACTTCAAAATGTCATATTCTCCTGCCTCCTTATGAACTTAGGTTTTATTGCATTCCTATCCATCCATTTGATTACATTTACTCATGAGTCAGGCTGCCATGCTAACTTGTGCTATCACTGAGGTAATTGATTTTATTTACACTTAACTTGGTTAACTAGACTCCTGCAGGGAGCACGGGTCCAGAAGTCTGGGTCTAATCTAATGTACTAACCATGGACTCAAACCTGTGTATCCTTACTTCCCCTGTAAAATCCCCACATTAGAGATATCACAGTGATTGTACAGTGTACTTTTGTAAACTGAAGGTGTGTGTGTGACTTACAGCTGATATATCTCTGCTGTAGTGGGACAGTCGTGGTTCTGCTCACTGCAGTGAAGTTACACACATACCTGTCCTGCACCTGGCTGACCCGCCGGCCTACACTACCCTGGTCAGGATGCGGCACAGCTGTTTGGAAATGATTTCATCTCACATTTAATCCTAGTCTTCATAGAAAATAAGCTCCTGAGATAAACTCTCTGTTCTCTGTAAGCCCTTGTTTTTCATTTCACTGACAGAGCACAATGTGGTCACTAAATGTCATGCCTACAGAAATATGTAAACTGGGCTTGTTTGCTCTGGAGAGCATTTTTATAGCCTTCTCCCGAGCACCACACCCATGCTGGAGCAGCAGGAGGGCCTTGCTTCTCGGATTTCACCCCGAGGAGCTCAGATAGGACCTGGCGCAGGGAGCTGGCTGCACAGTTTTGGCGGAACTGGCGCGCGCTGACATCCCACCTCTGGTATGCTGTGTGGAGTCCGTCTGAAGGAATAACCCGGACTCACCGAACAGCCAGGTAAGACCTCACCTGGCTGCTCTGAGATGGCCAAAACATTTGTTGTGACATTGTCACTACGCACACTTTGGTTCAGGCCAAGTCCCGAGGTCTCGAGTAAAAGACTGACATGGGCTGTATCCTGGAGGTTTAGTTGTCGTCTATTGTTCGAAAGTGCTGTTTAAAAAAAAAAAAAAATCAGGTGTGAATGTTGCGAACTTTAATCCTTATGAAATATACATGCATTAAAAACAGCGGTCAGCATATTATTACTGATTAAAATCAGTGGAATGAAATGTTCTTGTATTGTGCGCAGTGCAGTTAGTGTAAGAAACAAACTCGTGTCCGCAGTTACCAAAACAGCCTGGCGCTGTTGGATGCTTCAGTAAACACTGCCTCCATCAACTACTCGTTCGTCCTTATATTTACCGTTTATATGCTGTAGGAAAAACTAAACATCACATGAAATTCATGGTTTATAACACACTCTGATGTAGTTGTATGCAGTTGTAAGAACATTTGTTAGTGTTTATTAATGTACGGTATTTTTCATCAATTACAGCTTTTCCTGTGAAGACAATTTGATGTCATTACATCTGTGGGTTTTTATTGTGATTCATTTATCTGTTTATACACCAGCACTCACTTATGGGTTCCCACGGGAGGGCATATAACTTTAAAATAGATTAATAAATACTTATATATTTTATAATACTTATATACTTACAACTTCATTGTAGTGTGTTATAACTATTTAGTAAATATTTATGCCTACAACTGCTAAATATGGGGCTTAAAGTGATGTTACTTAATCAGTTAATAGTGAGTGTCTACAAAATATAACTTTCATATTACTAGATTAGTGTGTACAGTATGTGGTAATCTGCTAAAGCCTATTTATGACATTACTGAGCTCAAAATCAAGTCAGATCACTGAATGATCACTGATGTCCAATGTTGGACATTTTCATCAATAGGCCACCTGGATACTTACTGGGTTAACTGGAGTTCAGGCTATTCTGAGGCAGTCATTTTTTCCTGGTGAGATCACTTCGAGGGCAATAAAGGCATCAATGAATGAATGATTATATTGACTTGCGACCACTTCAGGTTCACTGTAGTGTAGTTATCTACAGATGATCAGTAAAGGAAACCAAATCAATATCAGCATTAAGTAATTAATAGAATATCTCTCACATTGAATATTGTAACTCCATAGACAGATCCACAAATGTTAGAAGTAAAACTGCAGTGTGATATTTTTTTCCTATGCAAAGGAAAAAAACTGACTCTTTACAAATGGACTCTCATTTGGCACAGTAACACCAGCATAATGACCCATGACTGTACTGTTTGGTCAAAGTGGACTGAATGTCTCCTGCGTATACTTCAGGGTTCCTTTAACAAAGTCAGATTAGAACCAGACTTCAAGAGGTCAGTTACGGTAAAACTGTCAGTTATGTCTAAAGTTAAATGCAGTTGTCTTGATTGTTATTGCTTAGATAATTTAACTACATGCACCCAGAAACTGAAAAGGGTGTCAGAGAAACAGGAAGCTCAACAGTTCTCTCGGCAAGTATGTCCACCGGCATTGCATAACATTACCCATCTTTTCCTCTGTGTCTGACAGGCAGGCAGACAGGTATGCATGACATATGACTCAAGTATAAACTCAGACATGGCAACATTTAAGCATGCAGGCACATGGGAAACATGAGAAAACATGCAAAAAGAGCAATATAGTCACGTCACATACTGCACATGATGGCTGTATATCAAGTGGTCTGGAAAGCCCTTAGGCAGACTGGAGGTGTTTCTCGTGAGCTGTCTTCAGTGGTGGCCTGTCTAATCATGATGTATATCTAAAATACAAGCTGAAAGCTCTGACAGGAACTCCTGAAAATGTGAATGAAAGGAATAAATAAAGCCTCAGTAGGATACTGTTGTCTTTCTTGACCACCATTATAGATACAAATGAATCTATAATGAGATAAATGTGATATGAAATAGACCTGAGCTTCTTCCGGTCTGCTCATTATGTTGTCAGTGTTTGCATGCTTGTATTCCTACTCACCTTAATTTAATTGAACTTCTCTCACTGGTCTGTGACTGCCGACATAATAACTGAGCTACCAGTCAGTTAATAGGATCTTTGTTCAGCGTGCATTCTGCTGAACAGTGTTCTTGTTCACAAAGAACAATGTCAGACCTTTTGCCGTTGCTCTCCAAAGAGCACCTGCCTACACAACTTATATTCATTTTCCTACAGTTTCCCAGTGCATTTCAAAATTATAGAGTCCCTGAATACAAATGATGTGTAGTTGTGATGTTCGTACGCAGATGCATGAAGGCAGAGTGAAAACAATGGATATCAAGGCTTATAGAAAAAATATCACGGCTGCAAATAATCGTTCTTCATGAGAGAATAAGCATCAAAACATTCTAATAATGTAATGTGTGCCATCATATGTGAAGGCATTTCGTCAATTTTGACCGTCTGAGACAGAAGCGTGTTTTTTTTTATGACCTCCTGAAGTGCTGCATGTTTGTTCATATTACAGCCCTGTGCATGTCATTAGCTGTGTGAAGTCTGAGGGCCTGTAATGGGGACGAGCACTGAAGCACCTGTAGTCTGAGTCAGCTGTAAAAGAGTTCCCGTGGGAAAAGGTGACAGGATTTGTTGGGTTAAGAAGCAAAAATTGTGCTTTTTCTTCTGAAATCTTAGAAAAGGATTTTATCTGCCACCTGTTATGTTGCTATGAAAGCTGTTCAGAGGCCAGTGAATCTTTCCATAAAAGTATCACTCAGTGTTTTATTATTTTCATGACTGATTCATTTTCAAATTATTTTCATGATTGTTTGGTCTATAAAGCATCAGAAGATGGAGAGTAAAGCTGGAAGTTGACATATTGGTGTGACCAGCTGTCCAGTACCCAAATAAATAAATGGTGCTATGCTAAATACTACATTCATGGCAGAAAAAAGAAAGAACTTTTTTTATTTCAGTTTTCAGTAATCAGTTTTCAGTCAATCAGTTGCTTCTGATTAATAGGACATACTAGGCTTACACACATCAGTCAAGTCATTTTATATATGATAAATAAAATATGTTGTAAATATGAATAAAAACAAACCACAGTGACAATACTTTATGATATAATATAAATACTTTGTTTTTCATGTTTCCAGGCTCCATCTGTCTCATGTCTCCTCACCTTTTCTCTTCATCATCATCATCATCCTTGCGGCTGATGCTGTGTTTCCTTCTCAGTGTCCTCCTGCTGCTGTCCCCAGGGGTCCGGGGCCAAGGTAGAGAGCCTTTCCTAACCAATATGTCCCTTTGAGTTCTACTGAAAGGACACTGCATACACAGCCGGAGATGATGGGGCTGAAGGAGTGCAGCATGTCAGCAGGGTCTGAATAACAGTGTCACGTTCAAAGCCACATGCTAACACTTGGCCTGTGTACACAGGTGCACTGATGAAGTTAGAAGTTGAGCATAGGGTCCATCAGACACATGTGGCTGAAATGCTCTGTGTGTGGATACACCATTACTGTGGCACATCTCAAGTGAGGAAAATACAATTTGCAAAGCCTTTTACTGTGCACTCAGTGAGCACTTTATTAGGAACACCACAGACATTCTGAGTAGTTCCTCCCTTTGCTCTCAAAACAGCCCCAGTTCTTTGTTGGCATTGATTTCACCAGATGTTGGAAACTTTCCTGTGAGACTCTGCTTCATGTTGACATGATTTATCACATCATTTCTGCTGATCTGTCAGCTGCACATTCAAGCTGCCAGTCTCCTGAAACCCATCACGACCTGATCACTACTGATACAGAGGCTGTGCTACTTAGCAACTGAAAAACATTTCATCATCATAAACATGTGATTTTAACTAATATGATAATAAATATTTAATTAATATGCTCAGCATATTGATTCATTTTTTAAATATATTTATTTTCTTCTATTTTAGAAGAACAATACATTACAATACAATTTCTGTTTCATCATTTTGACCTGCTTTTGAGAATATTTTAATTTCTGTATTTATTTATTTTTGGTTGCTTTATTCTACATTTCATTAAAAAATAACATTAAAAAACAATCAGCAAAGGGCTTACTACTTTAACGCTCAACTAAAAAGAATATCAACCGCAGCCACACAAATCTCATACCCCACAAATCAGGAAGTACAACACAGCTACTGTGGTTGTCTGCATATGTGTCCGTCTGCCTGGAAAAGTTGTTTTTGTTAGTGGGTCTGTTAGACCTTGACCCCGGTCTCTCTAAATCCCCATCAGACCCTATCTGATCCTCTGCCAGGCACCCATGAAAATGAGGACCCTCTAGAGGCCCCTGGCCCTAGTTTACAGTCACACACACACACACACACACACACACACATACACACAGGCATATATGCATGCCCGTCAGAAAAAGATCTGTTGAGTGCTTAGGGTCATACATCCACAGAGGCGATGAAGACAAAGTTCTGTGATTCATGTTCATGTCTACACTCCTTTGTCTTCTTTGCTTCCGTTTTCCCCTGCCCCCCCCCAACTTCTTCTGCATCTATTGCCCCCCCCCCCCCCCCCCCCCCCACATTACATACAAAACCCTGACACAGTGTAAGTCTGTGACGTTCCTCTGACATGACCTATGACCTTCCAGTCCCCAACCAGCGTCCTGTTCCTGTTTCTATACCAGACGAGAGGACAGGGCATGCTTTGATGGATGAACGGGCAGCTGGAAAGAGGGATGGATGGAGGGTGAGAGGATAGAAACATGAAAGACGCTGCTTGTTAGAAAACCCCTGCTGGAAATTATGTAGATGAAGTGGAAACAAGAGATGGATTTGATTTAAGGAGAAGGAAGTACGAGGGCTTTTTTCTTTGATCTCTGAAAAGCCTGCAACTGTCATGCTCTACCCGTTCTCTTGACCCAAATCCTGGACTTGGCAACATTCAGACACTCATGTGTTTTAAAACCTGATTTTTTTTTGTTTTCTCCCCTTTGTCTCTGTGAACGTCAAGGTCGTCTGAAGTTGACCGTCCTGTCTGAGGACAGACTGCAGATGAAATGGAAGGAGGCTGATGGACCCGTTCAGGGCTACAAGGTCCGAGTGAAACCCATTTCAGGTGAGACGTTCTTGGCTGTATTGAAGTGCTGAAAACAATCGTGTGAAACTTTCACGTAAAGGAATTTACTTGATAAACAATCTTAACAACACAGTCGTGATATAACCTGCAGTATATTGAGTTAATCAACACTCAAACATGCATTTGCAATAAAGACAACCAACTTAAGACAACAGCATTTCAATGCTGACATATTTCAATGCTGTTGTCTTAAGTGGTAATGCATTTTAATTGTGAACATTTATGTATGATACAGCATATGGCCAAAGGCATAGTTCACCCTTGTCTGCATACTTTTGTGTACTTTCATTTATAGGCTGGTTTACATTATTTGGCCCATGCCCCTTTGTAATCATACTGCCACAGCAACTTCAAGTTCACTTCAGTTTCTTTCATCCAAAGACTCTCAGCACATTTTTTTACGAGTTAATAATGTTAATATAACAACAGGACTGAGGTTAGGGATTTAAAAAATTTGTATACCAAACCCAACAATGATGTTTTAGATAGCAATGTGCTTCCATCTTTATTGCAACAATTCCCTGTTTCAACATGGCAGTGACGCTGTGTGAAAAGCAAGAGAATAAAAAAATGATTTTCTGAGTTTTGTGTGGAGGACCTTGACTGGTTCTCTCAGAGCCTCTTAGCTTCCTTTTAAACAGTGCAGGTAGTGACTGACTCATCGATGTTTTCGTTCCAGCGTTTACTGGAACTGCTTGCACTCGCTGCTAAGATTGTTCAGTTCTGCAAACCCATACCCCAATCAGTTCATCGGTTGGTGGGCTAGAATTCATTATTTCAAACACTGAGTAGACCCACAGGCCTGTACAAACCTGTTTTAACGATGCACTGCTAAAAACATCAACAAGCTAAATTAGCCTAAAACAGCTCCTTCTTCCCACGGCCACCTCATTAGCCACCTTATTAGGCTCTATCATAATTTGTTTCACAGAGAAAATTTGTAGCAATTTCTGTCCATTCACAGTTACGGATCGCAATTGGACAAAGCAGCTGTGCATGAGAAGAATTTTTAAGTGCTTTTATTATATTTTAGTGCCCCATGCCTCCATTCTCCTATTCCATGATTACTTACTGTATGGTATAATGGTTCTGAGTAATCAAAAGTGTATAATTATAGACCTATGTCAAAGTCCTTCAGTTCAGTCCTCGAGTGACCTGCGCAGAAGGAAAGGTAGAATTACAGCATAATAACAGAGCCTCAGCCAGAACAGTTGAAATGTCCTCCTTTCTGGTCAGAAGTGAACAAATGCACAGTGACTATCGTCATGAACGTTTTCTCCCATGATCCGATCTGATGATGATCTGAAAGTCAAAGGTGGATTTTTTTTTTCTTGCAGTAGAGGAATCATTCCTCAGATGCACGCTGACAAATAAAATCATACTTTATGAAGTTTCTCACACACACTCACAGAGGAGAGACAATATTCTCCTTTTACGTCGCCCTCCACACTCAGATGAAATGAATGATCGCTGTCTGTATTATATTTGATTCTATTGTTGGCTCTGCCTTTGGTAGTAAGGTTGGTGGTAAGTTAAGACTTTTGTTGTTATTTTTATGCAGGAAATTATTTCAGCAGACAGCAACAAAAAAAAATATAAGGCCGGAAAAAAAGGGCTGCATTGCAACATTAAAATGTGACTCATTTCCCTTCAAAAGGCATGTTAACCTTTCATGTGCTGAAGAAACCTGAGCTGAAACATGAGAAATCTGCATGCTGAAGAAGAATAACACTGCATGTTTGCGTGTGCTTTACAACAGAGATAAGTTGCGTAAGTCATTCGTAATTAAATGCCGTATTTTTCTTCCATTTATCGAGGCATATCATAAATTTGATCGGCCAAAATCTAATCATAACACTTTAATCCAGACTGCCATGAATGTGCCAGCTCTCTTGCTTCACAGGTGATGGTTTGGATAAGAATGCAGCTGCCTCCCCTCCTCCCCCTCCTCCTCCTCCTCCTCCTCCTCCTCCTCCTCCTCCTCCTCCTCCTCCATATCTGTGATTTTTTCCTACCCTCTTAACTTCTCCCTTAACATTGTTTTCTCTGTGTCACCCTCTTATCTCCCATTCCACACTGTGCAGCTAAGCCCAGGCAGGTCTGAGAGAGAGGCAGAGGGGGGCTTAGACCAAGATTTCAGTCCAACAAAAGACCTGCCCACAGGTCAAGGGACTGGGAGGGGGTAAGAGGATAAAAAGGTGATGTTGATGAGATTAAGGGGGGAAATCAGTGCTGTTCTGTAGTTTTGCTCAGTAGTCTGATTAATGCTGAAACAAATGCATTCAAGAAAGTAGTCAAGATGGATCTGAAGCTACTCTCCACTCCCTCCCATCTCCCTCTGCAGTTTCACTCAGAACATCATTAAAGATGATGGAAAACAAGAACAGTCCCTGAGGCTATTGCACTTTAATCTACACTTCATGGTGCTCTGTGTATATTATTATGTTTCATGTATGTGATGATTTGATTAGGAAGCTGTGTTGATTGTTGTCTTCTCTTTCCTGCATTATGAGCTCATCAAGGCCAGTTCCTACCAGTGTTTGTTGCAGTAAACCTCAGCTCAGCTCCAAACTAAAATACAGGCTCTCTCCTGGTTATTGTTAATACTTATCCAGCAAAAAAAGATCTTAGGTGATATCAGGAACTGCGACTTTCCCTTTAGACCTAATCTCACATCTCATACCACAGCCGTCAATAATCGACCAAAATGCTCGTCTTCTTTTCCAGAGGTTCCACAACCAGAGCTGATGCTGACCACCACACGGGGCCGGGCAACCGTGGCAGGACTAGACTCCAGTCAGGAATACGCCCTCCAAGTCCTTGTGCTCAATGGGACGACAGAGAAACTTCTCGCCAAGAGACGATTCACTAGTAAGAAACACAGCGAGGTGGATGGGAGAAATTAGAAAGGGTGGCTGAGAAGAGACGGAGAGAGGCAAATGAGCACATCAGCAACAAATGGCTTGCAAAGAGGTTATTGAAAGTGAAGGCCACTGAGATGAAGTGTGCTAAAAGAAAATGCATCATTAAGGTTTATCGTCACAGGTGAGCAGGAACAGACATACATTCTTGCTGTTTGTATGATGACAGTTTTATAGCAGACTGAGCTATGTCAGACAATGATGGTAAAACTTAGGTTATGGTGTCAGTACTTAACTTTGAGGTTGAACAATCCATTGTGGATTTAAAGGGAGGGACATAAAGTCCACAGAGAGAGGGAGAGCGATAGAAAGAAATACCATCAGCCCTGCTGTTGACTCAGTTGGTACTTTGACATTGGCAAGACAGCAAGTGGTGCATTTCTGACGTTCTTACACACACAGCACTTCTCTAGCTGGACTACTGGCTGATAAAGGGTTGAGTTTGAGCATACTGTGTGTACCTACATTAGTAGAGTTAAGTGTGTTCCCTTGGTTGTAAATCTGTCCACCTACATTTGTTCCCCTGTGGCTCACAAAGGCAGCCTGACCAATTAAATTACACAGTCAGTAATGACTTCTACCCACACTGTGCCTGTCCTGAAGGGATGAGCATCTTGCAGAGAGGAGACCAGTTTGTCTTAAGTTCACAAGTAATGTCTGAGAAAAAAAAGGAGGGATGAGGAGTTGGACCTGTGTTTGGAGGATTAGGCTCTGCGTGGGAATTGGCATCAGATTTTGCACACTTGTTGTCCCTCAGGTTATTTCAGGCATCTCTGTCTCTGAATCCATCACTGTTCTTTCCTCCAGCAGTGACAGTGAATCCCATCAGAGCTCTCTGTCTGTCTATTGATTCCCCTTGATTTGTGACCCTCTTTTACTTTTGACATTTTATTGTTTGACTGTGATTAATACCCTCCTGAGGCTCATGCTAGATTGTATAATATGTGGATGTGGCCTGTCGTTGCTTGCGAACCGTGCGAGCGATAGTAGGTTACTGTGTCGAGTGGAGCGTGTCCGGGCAGGCCACAAAAACATCTCCACTTGGGAATTCGTAACACCGGCTGTCTTGCTGGAATGATGGCAGTCTGGGAATTCCTTCCTGATGTGTCTTCACCTTTCCCATTTGCTTTAAGCCCCCTGGGCCCTGGGCCCAGTACTTATTTTGAGCCGTGCGAGTGATAGTAGGTTACTGTGTTAAGGCAGTTCTTTCTTCCTTGGAAATTTCACCCTCAATTTGCTGTTGTTGACCTTGTCTCTTCACTCCAGGCCAGGATTTACCAGCAGGAAAGGGTGAAGCAGTTAAGCCAACAAAGTAATATCACATACCACACAGCTCTTTACCTGGAGCATATTCAGTTTTATCTCTCTGATCTCAAACATAGTGTTGGAATCCAGTTTGAAAATAGACATGTTCATGGTGTTGCATCGTCAGTGTACAGACAGCCCTGCAGTAAGTTTACTCAGAAAGCAGGGGGATGTCAAAAACAAACATGACCAGTCATTTTATTGTACACCTACAATTAATTAATGAAACTGTGTAAAATGATTTGTTATAGGGTTTTTTGACACAAATTTGGATTCTCTAGAAGGGAATCCTGCAGTCCTGCACCACTGACAGTATTATATATTATTGACATGAATATGAATTTATATATATTATGCATATGTGATTCCGTTCCAGTGGAGGGCCTACGGGAGGAAGAAATGATCCGCAGTGGCAGCCGAGAGCAGAAGAAGAAGATGTTACCAGGTGGGTCAGGGTCAGGAGACCTGGACGATGCAACAGAAGCTCTGCTGGGCCTGCCCACAGTTCTTTATCCGGACCCCACCACCACCACCACTCCTGCTGCTACTACAGGTAGTACATGCTAGCGGATAACAACACTACATCCACACACACACTCACACACACGCACACAACAGATCTAAGTAAATAAAAATGCATTTTAAGTTACAGTTTTAAAGCTGAGACAATACTGGCTTGATCATCCTTTGACTTTAATCTGGACTCTGGAAGAACTAACAGGTCCCATCAGATCTAAGAGGCCTTTTGGGACAGTAAGGAGCTCAAAGTTCGCTGATCCACTCAGATGCCTGGCTATGTAAAATGTGTTAGAGTTAGATTTAGATAGACAGATGAAATGTTAGATTTCAAAGTGATTTTTAAAAGAAGGCAGTGATCAGTGCAACGAACCAAAAAACCCTGGGTGATGTGAGAAGATTATTTTTGTTTTAGTCAGAAGCCTGACTGCTCTGTCTGCTCTGATCTTCCATGGTCTCTGTCATTATAAGGCTGGCAGAGAGGAGGGACACAACGGGAATGTTGCCAACACACACCTACAACCAAGCAAGCACACACGTGTGCTGTTCGTACAGTATACTGTATTTATGCAGGGCTCCACCTAACACCTCTGGCACAAATACACACTCACAATAATGGCAGGTGGAGGGACCATCTTTAGAGAACAAGAAAATAAAAGCAGGGACAAGAATGATAGAGGAAAAGGAAGGTGAGAGTTTGTTAGACTGGTGCTGTATCTGTCAGGCAAAGGCAAAAAAAGTCAACCATTAATCATTAAAACACAATGTTTATGTGTTAAAGAAATAATGTTTTCTCTGACTGTTCCCTTTGATACTGAGGAGGTCAGATTGATCTAATGTCAGCAGTAGATTTCCTGTCACATACAGCCTCAGCTGCTCCCCTGAAGAATCTTTGCTTATCTTACTGTAACTCCACCCATGTGCTCGACATTACCTCTCTCCTCCAGAGCCCCCAGCTACAGAGCCCCCCTCTCAGCTCCCTGATGAGGCCCCAGAGAAAAGTGCCAAAGAGAAGAGGAAGAAGAAGAAAGAAAAAGAGCGGGATCGGTCTAAAGTGGAGAACAAGGAGGAGCAGGGGACAACACAGGGTAAACAGGCTGAGGAGAAATCCCGGAAGACACCCTTCCCCACACAGCCGGTCACAGGTAACCTCTCCTCCCCAGTGTTACAAAAACACGACATGCCAAACTCAGACCTAAACTACAGCTTTTGATGACATTTGTTATTTTAATGAGCCAAAACATGATGGTAATGATTAGGACAGCTCCCTCTGAGCAGGAAGTTAAGCAGGGTGTCTTAAGGAACGTCTGGCCACCATCAACTTTGGCTCTTTTTATGAGTTAAGGAACAAACGGTAAGAGAGCGGTAAGTGTTAGTTTGAAATGTGATGACAGTGTTTACACAAGGGAGGGACAGGTAAAGGAAAGGATAATGACAGGCCGTCCTGTTCGGCTGCAGGGCACATGTGTCCTCTCCCTCACAATCCAAGGGAACACACATTCACATGCAAGGAAACTCACCCATGTTCATGTATGCACTGTGTCGACACATGTGCACACACACACACACACACACACATTTTGCCTGTCTAAATGAAACCGAAACATCTGTTTCCTGGTTTTAAACCATTAATTTAGACATGTACACACAATATACAGAGAGGAGACAAATGAAAGGAAAAACCAATATAAAGTGTCTTAGTAAGGTGATGTCCCTCCACCACAGCTTCAGTTCTGTTTGGTATAAACTTTCTGGGACTCTGATCAGATTTTATTTGCTTCATGCTTCCTTTTATAAAGGAATGTCTCCAAGGAAACCATTTGAGTGCGACAGCAATGCAGCGGCGGACATCATGCTGTTGGTGGATGGCTCCTGGAGCATCGGACGCACCAACTTCAGACGTGTCAGAGACTTCTTGGAGGGTCTGGTGACGCCCTTCCACATCGGGCCGGACCACATTCAGATCGGTGAGGGTCAGAGCGTGGGAGGAGTGTGGTGGTGAAGCTGTCTCTGTTCCCTTCTTCGTTTCCTGTGTCTTATGTTCCATTCATCCATTCATCATTCATACTGTATGTTACCAAGGTGCAAACTGTTTTTTTCAAATTGCAACATCAGTCACTATAGCAGTTCAATGTGCTGACAAATTTCACACATGCACTGCAGCCCTGAACTTTTCTAAACATCACCATGTGAGAACACAAATGTCCAAATCAGTTGAACTGGACATTAAAGGACTTTATGCTGCCAGCCTCCAGTACAAAGTCTGTGTAGTGTCCAGTTGAGTCACACAGAATTCAAAGCAAGCAAGCAGGCGTGTCGATGATGTTTCTGTCCTGCCTCCTGCACCAGGCCCCACCCCTCCCCTAAACCAAACACAGTATTTCCAGCAGGTGAGAATGTATCTCACACGGACATTCTCAGGGTGTGTGTGAAAGAGAAAATGTCCAGAAAGTCCAGTCCGGACATTGTCTGGAGTTCTTATGTGAAAACCCCTTAGTAACCTTAGTTACCTATTGTAACCTATCAGCACCACAGCAGCTACCAAGCAGCCTCTTCCCAGGGGCATAGTAAAGTACTGCACGGGGGAATGCACTAGCAACCACCTTTTACTGATCTAGCTCCTGGCAGGAATTCCACAGTGGCCACCTAACAACTAAACAGAAAGCCTTTTCCATAGCTTTACAACAATATATTTCATCAACCTCCAAATGTCACTATCAAAAAAAGTCACTTGTTAAATATATCTGTGAAAATTAAAATGAAACACTTAAATGATAATGGATGTGCCTTTCCTTATGGCCTGTCCCACAGAAAACATAGTAATGATGTAATGTTTTGTCTCAGGTCTGACTCAGTACAGTGGAGACCCTCGCACAGAGTGGCATCTTAACAACTTCACGACTAAAGACCAGCTGCTGGAGGCAGTAAGAAATTTTAGATATAAGGGAGGAAACACATTTACAGGTAAACGCACATCACACATTGCTCCTTCGGTATTGTTTGACGCTGTTTTGTAGGTCCGTCAGTGTGTTACCATGCATCCGTTCCTCAGGCCAGGCGCTGATCCACGTCATGGAGGAGAACATGAGGGCCGAGGCAGGAGCGAGGTCGGACACACCACTTTTTGTGGTCTTGTTGACCGATGGGAAATCTCAGGATGACGCCATTGCCGCGGCCAACCGGCTAAAGAATGCCGGCGTGGAGATCATCGCTGTAGGTGAGACTGAAAAGAAGAGAGGGCGATGTGGTGTAGAGGCTAAATACCTTTACCTTTTAGCAGCTTCTCAGGCTTCATGTTTTCTTTCATCCAGTCACATTCGTTCCCTGCATTTCTGTGCCCCGTGGGACTGTAAGCAGTCTGTTTACTCAGCCTCTGGGACTTGAAATGGGTGTAACAAATGATGACCTAATTTGGTTTTATCTTTGTTATGTAATACAGTTCCTGTATTGTCCTCAGAGCTGGCTGTTTGGAGGTGTTTAGTTCTAAATGCTTTTATAACTTTGTGTTGTTCAGGTGTGAAAAACGCTGATGAAGCCGAGTTGAGACAAGTGGCATCGGAGCCTGTGGATCTGAACGTCTACAATGTCAATGACTTCCCTCTGCTCAGTAAACTGGTGGCACGACTGGTCCACATCCTGTGTGGGAGGATAGAGGACCGTGGCATTGCAAAACGTAACCTGTCTGTCTACTGTCGCATCTGTCTGTCTTCCTATCAGCCTACCTTAGACCTTATTTTTTCACGTCATGCGTTTGGTTTTTCAGATGATAAGTCACTGAGGCCTAAACTGTGAATCCTTTGTTGCTGTGTCTCCAGGAATGGAGCCTGCACCCACAGCAGACCCAGCCCTGTCCTACCCCAGTCCTACTGATCTGCGCTTCTCTGACCTGGGTCCCAGAGAAGTGAAGCTCCACTGGACCAACCCTGCTCAGCCAGTCCAACAGTACAGAGTGGTTTACCACAGTGCAGAGGGTCAGAGGCCACAGGAGGTCAGAAACACTACAACACATATATTATTACCTCATAAGCAGAGTTACATAAATAACTTTCATCCTGAAGACTTCCAAGAAGCCTCCACATTGTGTTGTATATCGTACTGCAATTTCTGGAGAAATGTTCTTCACTGGTACCAGAGAAACACGGGTCTTTGAGCTAAGACAATGCTAAAGCAAAACATATAGCCTCTTCAGTAAAGCACCCCATTGTCTCAACAAGCAGTAATAAAATTAATTTAGTTTTAATGCATTTCTCTGTCTGACTGTAAGTGATGCTTTGTGTCCAGGTCGTGTTGACTGGCTCAGAGTCCACTGTGCTGCTGGAAGGCCTCTCCTCTCAGACGCTATACCATGTGTCCATCTTCCCTGTGTATGAAGACAATGTTGGCCTGGCACTCAGAGGAACTGTCACGACATGTAAGACTGACATCAGTGGTTTGTTTTAAAGGATTTGTTTGTTTTTGTTTGTTCATCAATCACACGTGTCAGATGTTCGTGTGTGTTAGTGTATCACTTTCAGTTTGTCAGTCAATACTGAAATTAAACTTGAAATGATGCTACTTTTAAGGGATAACCCTGAAGCTTTTCTACGTTATTCTCAACAAATGCTGTGAAAACCAACAATGAGTTCATCCTACCAACAAGTATTTTGTATATAGAGCCAAAGACCCATATATAGTATCTTATTCCTCACTTATCCCAAAAACTGTTAAAAATATATCAGTTTCATTGCCATGAACACACACAGTCTTGATTTTGACTTCCTGCTGCCACAAATACTCACTATCGCATCAAAATCTGTGGCTGAAAATAGTTCCAGACAAATTCACCATTTCCTCCTGTGTGAGTAACCAACAATCTTTTGTCAAAAACTATAGTGCCCGACTGTTTAAGGACATTATTTACCCTCTTTTTTAAAAACTTCAGCAGAGGCAAAGGGGGCTTCTGATTAGAAACGGTCTGTATTGTGTCTGTTAATAGCCTTGTATGTTATATATGGTTTATCACAACACTGACACTGTAACAGGTATAGAGTGAACCCAATTGCAGCACAAATCAGCATAAACAGTCTTTATTCAGCAAGCACACTATAAACCAGAGGATGCAGTGCAGGTGAGTACAACAGGATTTGAACTCGGGTCTCCCGTGTGCTAGGCAAGCACTTAACCACAGGACCAACAGGGCAGACAGGGAGTATGGGAGGATCGTGAGCAGGTAATCAGTCCAACAGTTCTTAACTGGCTCCATGAGTTCAGGGAAGAGAAATGTCTCTAACTCACTGCTGGTGAAGTCTTGCTGGAAGGTGGTTGAGAATAAGGGCTTGGCGTGGATCCGGAGGAGCTGAGGACAGAGGGGATGAGCCGGGGAGGTGAAGCTGGGAGCCGAGCAGCCACAGACAGGCGAAGAATGGAGAACAGGCAGGCAGTACTCGTAGTCAAAGACAGAAGGCTGGTGGGTTACCGGGGCAGAGACGTGAAGCGAGGTCAGGAGCAAAACAGGTCGATAACAGGTAAACAGTCCGGAAACAAGTGCTGGAGAGTCAGGCATGTGAGCGAAGACAATCTGGGAAAGAGTGAGGGGATAAGGCTGCATATATACTGGGTTGATTGGTGGGCAGGTGGAAGTAGTTGGGCTGATGAGGGGGTGTGGCTGAGCAATGTGACAGTGATAGCAGCAGGTGGAGGTAGTTGCGCTGATGAGGGGGTGTGACTGAGCAGCAGGGCAGGAGAGGGCAGAGCAGAATGTGACAGACGCCCTGCTCACTCACTGTGACTATGTTTTACTATATAAATCAAACACCAGATGACCTTTACCAGTGCATATGTTGAACAGAGTGTAACTGTAAAACATTTCCAATCACCACTAAATCATAGAATTAGCCCCACATGCCCATCTGCTGGTTACACACTCATCTGTAAAAGCGTTTGTATACTACAAACCTCTTCTGATGTTTCTCCTCTCTCCTCTTGGTTTATTTCTTACCCTTTCCGCTGTCTCTCCCTGTCTCCCTCACTCAGTGCCCCTCGCCATGCCTGCCAACCTGGAAGTGGCTCCTTCCTCTTTCAGCGCGCTGCGAGTGAGCTGGGACGCGGCGCCCGGTGCGACGCAGTACATGATCCTGTACTCAGCCCTCAACCATGGAGAGCCTGACGATGCCAAGGAGGTGGGAACTGGATTTCTCTCAGGCTAATTATCACATGATTACTGTACTAAACAGTGTTATCTGAGGACAAAGTGTTGTTCTACCTCTTGAGATACATTAACAAGCCTCTCACTCTGCGTTTGTATTTTTAACTGTATGACTGCAGGAGAAATTCAGTGCAGACCAGACAGTGGTGGAGCTGGCCGGTTTACTGCCAGCAACAGACTACTCTGTCACCATGTATGCTCTCTATGATGAGGATCCCAGCGACCCTGTCACTGCTGTCGCCACCACATGTAAGACACTCATAAGATGACACTGATAAAATGAGTCGCTTCAGTGCACCAACTGATCATTTGTCTGCCATCTTCTTCTTGCCTCACTTTTTGCCTCCCCTCAGTCCCTGTCCCATCACCTGTGAGCGTTCAGTTCCCGATGGTCACCCATAGTATGCTGAGGGTGAGCTGGGTGCCCGGAGCCGTGGACGTCCCCGGCCACAGAATCACCTACAGCACCAACCACGGCAGTGACGTCAAGCAGGTAACTCGGCACTATACACTGATGTCAAATCACCAAACCACCTGTCTCTAAAAGCATCCGCTGAACTGAGACTGCATCTTTATTTTCAAACAGAGACACTGTCTGCCTTTTTCACAGCAGATGTTTTGACCTGTTGTAGCAGGAAAAGCACAGGTGTTGCAAACAACATTAATGATCTCTGTTCTGTTCATGTGTCCCGTGAAGCCATTGCAGGGTGACAGTGAGTGAGCATGTGCAGTACAGCAGCACAGTGAAACCGAGGAAACTAAATTTAAATTTAGACATCATTCATTTTGGTATTTACACCTGTGCTCTTCCTACTGTAACAAGGCCCGTAAAGGAGGAAACCAGTGTTTGTGTCAGTGTCTTTTCCAGAAGTGTAGTTTGTGCTGTTAGAATACCCTCTTTTTATTTTGACTTCTTCAATAAGACAGTCTGTGTCTGGCATTCATAGTAAATATCTTTCCAGGTGGAGGTAAGAGGGCAAAACTCTGTGCTGGTGCAGAACCTGTCCTCTTTGTCCAGATACCTGGTGTCAGTCCGGTCCTACTACCCACAAGGCCTTTCTGCAGCACTCACCAGTAACGTCACCACACGTAAGACAAGCTTACAATTACAAGCCATGTTTAGCCATTGTTAGCAACATTAAATTAACTGTGGATAAAAAAAAAAACAATTCTTTTTATCCTCCCTTACATACTTTCCTTCTCTCCTAGTGAAGGTGCCTTCCCCATCAGACCTCAGGGTGACTAATTTCTCAGGCAGTGAAATCACTGTGCGCTGGGAGGCAGCTGCTGACGATGTTGTGTCCTACCTCATCAAGTGGATCTCCCTCAGTGGAGGGGACCTGAGACAGGTGAGGACGGATTAATGGTTGGTTGCAGTGTATTATGCTGTTGTTTAAAATGTGATTGAAATGTCGCCCTTTTTCTCCCTGTTGTACATTTCAGTTGAGAGTAAGTGGTGAGAGTGAAGGGGCGATCCTGGAGGGAGTGGAGGACGATAAGGAATACCAGATCTCTCTGTCTGCGCTTTATGGAGACGGAGCTCAGAGTGAAGCTGTGGCCATACGCTACAGCACCTGTGAGTGTTAATGAATAAATTACTTTCAGCTGCACTGCAGAGTAATTTCACTCACTTAATAAGATGGTGCAATGTTTGGTCTTTTTCGTGGAAAGAAAATCCCCCAGCAAACAGGGTGAAAATTACACGTCTGTTTGTTGTTTGGGATTCATAGAAAGAGAGATGAGTAGCATGTACTGTGCACTCACTGAGCAGTTTATTAGGAACACCTGTCCATCTGCTTACTCATCCAATTATCCAATCAGCCGGTCGTGTTGCAGCAGTGCAGTGCATTAAATCCTGCAGATACAATTCAGGAGCTTCAGTTAATGTTCACATCAAACATCAGGATGGAGGAAAAATACTTACGTTATCTTTTGTATCCCTGCAGTGTCTGGTGGAGGCCCGTCCAGCGTATCGGTCTCTGAGGAGACTGCAGTCAGCTTGGTGGTCAGCTGGATACCTCCCAACGCTCATGTCCTCCATTATCGTGTGTCTTACACTGCACTGACTGGAGCTGAAACCCAGGACAACACTGTAAGTGAGCTGTAATCATCATGTCTTTATCTGCTTTGTCCTTCTTCCTGCTGTACAGTAAATCATATTGCTACTCTAAACTCCCAACTTAGCTCTGTCACTATCTGCAGATGTATGTTTGACTGGAAAGCTTGGCTTTGAAAGGTGAGCTTGTTGTCAACAGGTGTTGGTATCAGGTGGTGAAAAGCGGGTGCTGCTGGAGTCGTTACAGCCAGACACACGGTACAGCATCCTGGTCACCGCAGAGTACCGCAACAGAGAAGGAGGCAGCGGTTCAGCCCAGGGCAAAACCAGTGAGTCCAACACCCTGAGAGGATAGACACAGCTTTTGGCTAAATTTGAATTTGAATTTTTGAATCTTATGCTAAATGCTAACACACTGACTGGTTTATGCAGAAGGAAGGTCAAAGTTAAATATAAAAATAACACAGGAATGGCACAAGAAGACAAAGGAAGGATGTTTATATTTATTTCCTCATCAGTTATTAGTAAAGCTGGTAAACAGGCAAATATCTCAAAAACCAAGGCTGTTATGTATAGACTCAACGTTTTGATCTTAAGCACATCATTATTCTAACACCATAACATCCAGAAAACATTCCTGCATGTAAAGAATCGGTCTCAGCTCCCACATCATTTCACAGGGTCACCTGAGTCAGTCAGGAGTCGCCAGCAGATCACATGCATCAAAAGAAATATATGTCAGCTTTCCTCTTGTATGTTTCAGTATATTTAGGCACATGCCTATATAATACATATATGATGCAGTCACAACATATCAGCTCTGGAGGCCTGCCATTGGCTGATTCAGTGTTTGACGGAGGGTATTGTGGGTAGGCATAATGTTAGCACCATGGAGTCACTGTAGGCACTGAGGACTCACACTTAAACTTTGCTAAAACTTACTTTTATAACCTTTAAACAAATCACCTCTGTACTGTACTGCTTTGTACTCATTTTTTAAAGAGTTTAAAGTCAAAGCTTAGGACCATTTCTTAGAGGTTTCATGCACAGCGGCCATGCTGAATATCTTAACCTCAAACGTCCAGTCCTCTGTGTCATTACTTATTGTTTGCCTGTTCATGTGCTTGCTTGGCTTTTCAGTTCACCACTGTCTATTCTGAATGTAAATCTTATTTCCACAGCTTTCCATTTGACCTGTTTGTCTGTGTGCATCCCTCCCTCTCTCCAGCCAGTTTGCGGGTGAGCAGTGTGAGTGTGGTCAGGTCAGACCACTCCAGCATCTGTGTCTCTTGGAGACCCGTGTCTGCAGTCGATGGATATCGGATTGTCATACAGTCTGTCAAAGGTAATCTATAGTAAAATCAGTATTACCTGACAGCTCTGTGTGCTTGAAGCTGAATTTGCCTATCGGTGTGTGTGTGTGTATAGATAAGGACACAAAGGAAGAAACTGTGGATGAGTCCAGCAGCAGCCACTGTTTCACTGATCTGGAACCAGAGACTCTGTATCGCATCAGCGTGCACTCACTCCTGGGCTCAGCAGAGGGCGCTGCTGTCTCCATTCTCCATCCAACAGGTCTGATTGGTAGCGACCGTGTTAGATGCTGAAGTCAGTTGTCTGGCCATGAAGGCTGGCATCAGCTTTTTATGAATTTCTTAGTAAATAAATAATTCACGCTTTCCTCCACATAAAGTACCAAATCTCTCATTAGTTGTGTCAGTAGTTGTTTCTACAAACAGAAATACATGGTGCATGATCCTTGAATAGAAATCAATATAAGTCTTGACATGTTTGTTGGTTAAATGTGTCACGATTGTTTGTTTGTTTTGTTTTTTTTTTTTGTTTTTTTTTCTTGTGTGTTTCTTTTACAGCTCCAGCTCCAGCCAGAATTCCCATCCACCCTCGGATGCATCCTATCCACAACGAAGGTGACTCATCAGCAGATCTCTCTTATCTTCTTATGTAGTAATAAGTCTGATTAGAGCATGAATTATTTTTGTCAGCTTTTTGGGGACATAATTGCTGTCCAAACTGAGCAGACATGTTATTTTTTTCCTTAGATGACTCCCTAACAAAACAAGGAATTCATCAGCTTTGTTATTTCTTCTGTCTTCTGGACATTAATGAGAAAATGTGTGAAAATTGCTTTTGATGATGTGGTTGAATTCCACTTCATAGTAATCATGAGGACTGGAGTCATTCTTGATGCTTAATTTGTCAGTTGGAATGAAACTTGCCTGTAACCACACGTGAATGAGACCATCAAAATACACTTTCTCCCCAGCTACATGTTGTGAAACGTACATATTGTTCTTTCATGTGTCTTATCTGATAAACAGTTCCAGGAGAAGTCGTCTTATCAAATGGTCTGTGGTGAAATATCAAATTTATTGTGACGTACTATTGTCAGACTTCAAAAATCTCAACTTGCTTTTAATGAGTCAACACTGCCCTCTTGTGTTGCAGTGTGCCCTGAAGTCACCATCAGAAACAGCATTGTTAAAGGTGAGACAAGCCTCATGTCCTGTCCCGGTGTCCTCACACATGACTGCAAACATCAGAGTTTAGACAAACATGATACAGCCACTGTGTTGTCTTTAAAGAGACGCCTCATTTAATTTATTGTGTGTTTGTTGTCTCAGGGTTTGACATGATGGAAGCATTTGGTCTGACTCAGAGAGCTCACTCGTCCGTGGAAGGCGTGGCAGCCGAGCCTTTTGTCTTCAACACCCTCCCCACCTACACCCTGTACAGAGACGTCCAGCTGACGCAGAGCACCAAGTCAGACATTCTCTTTTACTCATTTTAATTCACCCTCTACTATTTTTCTTTGACCTATACAATGATTTCCATTAATGCAGCCCCACATTTTCTAATCTCAGCAACCTTCACAACAAACTTTGCTCAGGAGACACACCTGACACACATCTCTCTCTGTGCAGCAGCTGCAAACATGCTTACTGTATCTCTATTACCTTAATGTAAGCTGATCGGTCTTTCCTACTCTCCCTCTAGGTTTATCCACCCTGCAGGTTTCTCTCCAGAGCACACCATTAGCATCGCCTTCCGCATGTTGCAGGATACACCCAGGGAGCCCTTCGCCCTCTGGCAGCTCACTGACAATGACTTCCAGCCCAAGATGGGAGTGGTGCTCGACCGTGAGTAACGTTACTGCACCTGTCTGTCTCCCACACTGCAAGGAGCTTCATACATTCATTCATTAGTGTCATATTCTGTCATATGATCTTGTCATCGGGATCGCATTTTAACATGCTCTTCAGTGTGTCTCATGGTTTTATTTAGAGCTGACATGATTAGAAGGTCAGCTGATAAGTAGATCAACAGAGAAAGAATCATCAACTATTTGATATCAATCATCAAAGTTTTTTTTTTTTTTTAAGCAACTGTACAGAGCGTTGACTAATCTCAGCTTCTTAATTTTGAGAATTTGCTCTGATCTCTTCTTATTTTCAGACCTACTTCCCTTCCCTTTGCCTTTAGCTGAATTTATTTGGAATTACCTCCCTTCAGCGGAGCCAGTAGCGTGAAAACCTCATGCAACCAGATCAAACTGGCATAGAGCAACCAGCTGACCCTGCAGCAGGGCTTTGCCATCTTCAGAGCCCCAGAGTGAAAATGAAAAGTTATTACTGAATCACTTCCACTCTGTTTGTGCTTTACATAGCTACCACAAAGCATCTGGTGTACTTCAGTCTGGACTACAGGGGAGAGGTGCAGGAGCTGACCTTTGACCAGCCGCAGGTCCACAGACTGTTTTATGGCAGCTTTCACAAGGTGAGATCATTTACACAGAGCAAGTCTAAGATGAATTTACTAATTAATAAAACTAATAAAAGCTTCACTGTAATTTTGCAGATAATAAAACATTGATGTTATGTTTTCATCTGTCTTGACCGTTTCTCATTTTACATACACCTTTGTGTTTGTAAAATAATGTACTCTAATTAAACAGAAACACCAAAACATGCTGTAACAGGAAAGAGCATGATGGAAAGGTGAAAGAGGAAGTTAGAAATAAACACACAGTACAGCTGCAGATGTCAGATTGTTTTTCTTTGGGGGACTGGGAGGTTGGGGGTGCATCATTGTCTTAATTTTAAAAAATCCCTGCCTTGTAAATCTGACACTTTGGCCTAATATGGCAAAATAATCTGAGCTTTCATTTCTTTTTTTTTTTTTTTTTAATCACTTGTGGCAGGTTCACTTGTGTGTCAGCCAGGTGAGTGTGTCCCTGTCTGTGGACTGCCAGCGTGTAGGTGAGAGACCAGCCCGTCCTCTAGGAAACCTACCGACCGATGGTTTTGAGATGCTGGGAAAACTGGTGAAAACCCGAGGACCCAATAGTGGATCTGCCCCGGTACTTTAATTCTATTCAATTCTATTTCTCTGATCTTAATCCAGGCCCAGTCTGTCAATAATATTAGACACACTGAACTTAAACCTGAAAAAACCCTGATGGTCTCTTCCTCTGTCCTGTGCTCGGCGTACATCCTGTGTTCTTCATCGTCTCCAGTTCCAGCTGCAGTCCTTTGAGATTGTCTGTAACACCACATGGGCTTCAGAGGACACCTGCTGTGACCTGCCTGGAGTGGTCAGTCTGCTGCTATTTACACTGACCATTATTCAGCTCTCTTCAGTGCAGGCTCAGTTGATACATGACATACAACGAGCTGAGTGCTTACTTTGAAGATCTCCTTTTCTTTTAAATCTTGACTGTCTATTGAACAATGAAAAGACTGTGTGAAATTCTGCGGTTGATCTTTTAAACTGATTATATCTTCATAAGCTGCTGGTCGAACAGTAAGAGGTGTGATAATGACTCAGACCTCAAATATCAGCCTCTACACTTTTTCCCTTTCACACAGTTGTTGCTGTCACCACTTTTTCCTGATGGTAATGCAAGATCGTTTAAGAGAGCACTCTAAATATACTACAGACTCAATGTCTTTTTTGTTAATGTGTGTTGCGTCTGTTGTGGACATCAGAGAGACGAGGAGAGCTGTCCTGCCCCGGCGTACACTTGTACCTGTTCCTCTGACATCCCTGGAGCTCCTGGTTCCCCCGGACCATCTGTACGTCCCCATGAGACCCAGAGTTCTCTTTGAATGACTTTTTGTGGGATCCAGCTGTTTAATAACGTGCTGACATTATTATTTTTTCCTTTTTATCAGGGAAAACCAGGTCCCCGTGGTGAGAAAGGCGAGAAGGGAGAGCAGGGCCAAAAGGTGATATGAGAATATTTATATACATATACAGTATATTCAGCTCAGACTGTGAGTATTTGTATGGTTACACATCTTTTGTGCTTCAGCACATTTAATTTGAAAAAAGAAAAAAGAGATACTGCCTGAACATACCAAATCCCAGCTTTAATTTGAATAACTTTACATCAGTGTATGAAGAACTGTGTGGGAGGTCCAGCCATTTTAACAGAGTGCCTAAATAACAAGGGTTCCGTCATGATATTGATTATTGAGGTTGAATATTGATTCTGTTCAAACATGACAGGACTGTTACAGAGAGAACCACAGTGCTTGCATGATATTTGGTGTCGAGCACAAAGAATTTGTCTCAAACATCTTCCTTAAGCTCCTTTTCAAACATGGCGGCAACATGTAGCTTAGCATTTGCACATTACAGTGCATGTTGGATTTTGAAGTATGCACTTGAGCCCCAAATTGATGTCTTCATGTTAGTCTCCTCTGTGTTTCAGGGGGAGGTGGGTCCTCCAGGAAAGCCTGGATTGGAGGGAGGCCTTGGACTCCTTGGCAGCTCTGGACCTCGAGGCATGACTGTCCAGGGCAAAGTGGTGGGGAAACTTCTTATCCTTAAATACATACCTCTGTACAGTGGTTGTAACCATGATACATATTGTGAATGTAGCAGGTTGTGTACAAAATGTGCCTGTTTTCTGTTTTCATATTTTTCCTGTTAGGGTCCACCAGGCGCAAGGGGGGAGAAGGGGGATCCTGGGCGTCCAGGCGTCCAGGTGAGTTTAAACTGAAGTAGCGGAGTAAGCAAAGAAAACAATGTTGTATATAAATCCATCCATCTTTCTGTCATTGCTCTCTCTCCAACTTCCCTGTTGTCTTTCCCTGCAGGGTTTACCAGGACCTCCAGGTGCAAAAGGGGAAGAGGGGATCCCAGGCCCCCAGGTGAGCTGTTTGATCCCAGCCAATACAGAACAGTAAATGTTAACAGGTCTTCATCTAGATGAGTTGAAGCAATAATGTTCTCTCCATCTGTATCTGTTCACATCAGGGCATTAGGGGGGTCGAAGGTAACATCGGTGCACCCGGCATCACTGGACCCAGGGTAAGACTGAATTTTATTTTCATTCATGTGTGTTGGTGCTACCATCAGGTCACAATTTCACCTTTTCTAACATTTTAGAGCCAGGATTAAAAAACAAAACAAAAAAACCCACAAAAACTAGAATCTACTAGAAAACTAGAAGAGGAGTGAACAGTTTTCATTTGGGGTATAATGAGCTTTTCTCTCGCAACACCTTCAGGCTAAAAACGTTTTAACTATGTTCACAGTTTTTTTACTAGTCATAAAATTTCACATCACAGCCTTTATGTGAAGTCTGTATTATATACATTATATAATATAATTATATATTATAGCACCCTATTATAGGCTCCACATGACGTCATAAATAAGGAGAGGGTACAAGAGGTTTAGGCAGAGCCACACTACCAGTAACAGAAGGCTCAGGTGGCATTTATAAATGGCACTATAAATACAAGTTCATATGCAATTACTGACTGAAAAGATGATTCGCAGTCTCAAGAAGCCATGATGATCATGACAATGATTCAAAACACACACTGCAAAAATCACACAAGAGTTTGTCAAGAAGAAAAAAGTGAAAACTGTGACCTGGCCAAGTATGTCCCCTGACTTCAATCCAGTAGAACATATTTGAAGTATTTTAAAGTGAAAGGTAGAGCAACAAAACCCCTCCAGCTAAGAGCAGCTGAAGAAGAATCGTCTGTGAAGAACAGCAGAGCATCTCTCCACAGGTTCGTGTTAGCAAAGGTCAAGCTGTACTCACAAAATCTTAAAAAAAGAAAATAAAAGAATGGAATCTGACTAATGAAGGGTGCACTGACTGTTGTTGCAGTTGGTTATTTAATTATAGTTTAATTAGTCAAACATTTCTGAGTTTCAGATTAATGGGCTTCATTCTTCTTGGGCTTTGGCTAAAAACAAATAAAACTGTATTAAACCGACTGTATTAATGACTAAGCATTTCAATAATATTGACCAGGGGTGGATTCAGTTTTATTGTAAACTCTATTTTGTGCACTTGTTAGAGCAAGTTAGGTCAAATGGCTGCAGTTCACAACTGATGCGCGTGATGATGTCTGTGAGTGTCACAGGTTGAGCTCACAGTGTAAAACATGTTGCTCACAGTTGCCTCAGGATCTGACATCTGACTGTGAGTCTGTCTCTGTTCTGTCATTTATCTGCTGTTCCACTCATCCATCTATGTGTATTGTACAGGGTTTCCAAGGAATGCCAGGATACCCGGGGCCAACAGGGGAAAGAGGCCCCTCAGGACCTGTGGGACCTACGGTACGACCCGAGGGACAAATGACAACATTAGTCATATTTGTTTTCACACTGGGTTTATTTGTATCTATGCTTATGTATCTTTCACTTTTACAGGGTCTGCCAGGGAGTAAAGGGGAACGAGGAGAGAAGGTGGGTTATATTGTTACAAACCTTTTCTTATTTCAGCGCTTAAATGCACAGATTTTAAAATAACTTCTCATCACACTGGGCCACATTTATTTATTGTTTTTTTTTGTGTTAAAGTCTAATTTCAAAATGATGTGTTGGCTTTTATTGGAGCCACAGTTGGTGAATCTGCTGATGTTTACAGGGTGAACCTCAGTCCATGGCCATGATCTACCAGCTGGTCACACAGGCCTGTGAGCAGCTAGTGCACAGTAAGTACTCTGTTAGCAATCATGTAAAAACACTAGGACTCCTGCAATGAATTTATCTTTGTATATGGCTCAGTGGCTATGAATGAAACAAAGACAATTCAAAGACATTCTCTTGCTTTTTAGAGGAGGTGTTGAAGCTCGACATGTTCATTAACGAGATAAGTCGTAAGCCAGCTCCTATTGAGGAGCCAGTTGGGCCCCCAGGGGAACCTGGTATACCAGGGCCCAAGGGCCCACCAGGTGCCAGGGGTGCCTTGGGGCATGTTGGCCCAAGGGGGAGACCTGGCAGGGGTGGATATCCAGGAGAACAGGGTAAGACTGTTGTTGAAATGAAAACAAACCAACCAAATTCTCATGTGTGTTAAGCAAGTGTTGCACACAGATCTGAAAATTCTCTTTTTAGGGTCTCTCATGAAAAAATTATGAATTCTTCATTTTGCTGGTTTGTATCTTCCATTTCTCCAGGGCGGAGAGGTATGCCAGGGGAGAGAGGTGATCCAGGGACCAATGTCCAGGGGCCCACAGGGGTCAAAGGATTTGCAGGTACTATGTTTAAGCTCTCAAATACATGCCAAGCATTTTTACTACTGTTCTTTTTAACAGTGTAATACTGTAGAATGCATCAGTTGCTATAAATAGTGTCTGATAATATAATACATAAACTGTCCAACAAATCATCAGTAAACAACTCTGTACTGATTCTTCTGTTTGTGTTGCATGTGTGTTGTGTGTTACATGTACCTGCAGGTCCACCAGGTGAGTCAAAGCTGGGAGCCCCAGGTTCCAAAGGAGATGATGGAAAGACAGGACCCCCAGGGATCCCTGGACCTCCTGGACAGGCAGGCGAGATTGGACCACCGGGTGTGTGTGACAGCAGTGGAGGCTGCCACAGAGTTCCCCAGCAAACAGGTTAGCTACAGAGAAAGGTTCACAGACTCAAATAACACACAGCCTGGGAATATAAAGATGTATGTGAAACTATTATAGCTCTGCATTCTTTTTCATTATTTAAATAAACCCACAGTTGGCTTCATTGCCACTTGTGGATATTTTTTATTTCATTCATTTATTGCTGCAACAATTTTCCAACACTGCCAGATACAGTGTGGGAGTGCTCTTGTATGTTGACTCTTTTTTTGTGTGTGTGCTCTCTTCACTTAGAAGACCCTTATTATGGCTACGAGCCTTGAGAGGACATGAAGAAGCACGCAGCACATGGTAAAGTGACTGAGTGACTGACATCTGTTTGAAATGACTGTGGTTCCTCTGGAGTTGAGTGACAGACTGGGAACGGAGCTGAAAGAAGCAGCACTGAGGTGATTTGGTGAGCTGAACTTGCCACTGTACTGATGCAGAAGCTTCATCAAACATGAGAAAAGGAAATAATAGAGGAAGGCTCTTTCTGTCTCTCTCTCTCTATCTGTCCTTTTGTTATTGCATTCTTTGACATAAAACAGCTGAGAAGAAACTAAGAATAAGTAGGAAGCTTTTTAATATAGAATAATGTTTTGATGAACAGAGAGCATCATAACGGAAAATATTTTCCCACTGGGATCAGTAAAGTGCTGTGTTATACACCATTATTCGCACTGAAACCTTTTGTTACTATTTTATATGTATTCATGCACTGTATCAATGCCAAGTAGTTTAGTTATCTGTGTTACATTTCTACCTATTTCATCTGCCATTCTAACCTTAACTGCCTCAAGCATAATGAAAATGCTTAATCCATGGCGTAAAAGCTTCTTTTTGTTCCATGGTAGAAATGATACTGTGAGAATGTCTGTTGTCGAGTGTTTATGATCATTTGTATATTGTTTATTATATTTACTGTATACAGTTATTCATGTTATGATATTTTACACTGTATGTATTTGTATTGAAAATTTGTGTTTACATTTTATGATTTCCTGGGATTTGGGCTAATAAGCATTACATGATGTGTGCGTATGTGTGTTAGAGAGAGAGTGAAACAGTGTCATAGAGATGTTTGTTTGTGTGGGTTTTTTATATGTATGTGTTTGAATTTGTTAATAAAACTGCATTAACGTGTCTAATGAGGTCTGGTTTTTTGTTTTGTTTTTTTCTTTTCAAATTAACTGGACTGTCCTGACTGACAGGATGCTGTAATGCTGTGAAACTCTTTTCCTGTTCAAGCTGTATGACAGCAAGCTTGTCTTCTGCTGAAGTGCTCTTGAGCAAAACAATGAATTTATCAAATCTGGCTGAACTTGCCCTCCACCATCCCTGTGGAGGGCGAGAGAAGATAAACTGAAGAATAAACAATGACGATAATGTCTTAGTCCCTGTCGGAACCATGTTGAAAAGAGAGTTTCCAGTGGTGTCTATTTTGAAGAGCACCGCGGAACTTCCAACCTGTAAACCACAACCAAGTGGCTTTGTCAAGGTAGTTTTAATAGGACGCTCGTTTTCCGGTTTTGTCAGAAATGTTAGTCTATTTTTCAAAATAAAGGCGAACGATGCCTCTAAAACCAGTGGAGCATAGTTACTTCATCTAATAGCCTTGTTGTAATGAGATCGTGAGGACATTACTGAGCAGTATTGTCTACTGTATTTTCTGTTGTCATGGCTGTGAGGTATTACAATATTAATGTGTTAACTTCCTTACACATCAGGTATTAGAATGACAAATAATGGATAAACTGGTGCTAACTACAAGAACAGTTGCATGTTTTAATGCTTCCATGATTTTTCCGTGATTTATCAGTATAGCTGATGTAAACAGGCTGAAAATTGCTATTTTAAAATGAAGTAGTGGAATGTAACAAAGTTCCGTTGTTCTACCTTTTTAATCAACAATTTTGAGCTACTTTTGTGGTAATTTCATTTACTGGTTACTTTGCAGATTCAGAGTCTTAATTAAAAATAATAATAATCAACAAGTTATTGTATATCAGTATATGTTAAGTTATCCAGCAGAATATAAGGCAGTTAAACTGAGGACCTACTTCAGCAGCTTCTTCAGTTGCAAGATTAGTGATGCTCTCACGTGAATCAGTAATTATAATACAGTAAAATGTTCTGAAATGGGTCATTCTGCATATTGAGAGCTTTTACTTTTGGTACTTCATGCTGTGTACTAATTTTGAATTAGGACTGTGCAGAGTACAGTCACGCCAATACTCACTTTATTTTGAAAATAATAAACCGGATGTTGTGTGGCTTTTTCTTTTACTGTACAAGTCAGGTTAAAGTAGATTCACGTCGCCATGGCAAGCCGAAAAACTTCTCATCCAAGCCGAGACAGTGGAGACAAATATTCAGTCTTATTACCTACCTACAACGAAAGGGAAAACCTGCCTCTGATAGTGTGGCTTTTGGTGAAATACTTCGGTGAAAGGTGAGTTTCCCTGAGTCAGTAAATCTGGTCGGCTAGTGCTAATGTTAGCTAACATCACTGCTGTGGTAAAGTCAGTGATGAGCTGTCACTAAACCAGAATGAAGAGTAACTGGTCCTCACACCTTCAGAGGGCTGTTTGTGGGTTCAGGTTAGAACCAGGTTTAGGTTAGTATAAGGGTTTGGGTTAGGTATTTGGTTGTGATGGCTAAGTTTAGTCTTAGGCTTAGGGTAAGGGGCTGGGCAATGCATTATGTCAATTTGTGTCCTCACAACAATAGTTGGACCAATGTGTGTGTGTGTGTGTGTGTTAATTAGAGACAGGCAACCGACCTAACCAAATTACATTCTGAAGTTTAGTTTGTTTGTATTTACAGTGGATATAATTACGAGATAATCGTCATTGACGACGGAAGCCCAGATGGCACACTGGAGGTGGCAGAGCAGTTGCAGAAAATCTATGGAGAGGACAAGATAGTAAGTGAAGAGTCGGTGCTAATCGCTGTCTTTTATTGAGAAGAACCAAATAATGCGTTTCTTAAATCCGCGTAAAGTCTGTATTAGACTGATTAGACTAAAATACTGTAGCAGCAACAGCTGCTTGTTTGGGTTAGATTTTCTTAGCAATCTACCAAGTCTGTGTAACAGTTCTCTGGTAAATGAATGGTGTATGGGATCTTTATGCACACACACTCTTACTCTCGCTGTTCTGTGTTTCAGCTTCTACGACCTAGAGCAAAAAAATTAGGCCTAGGTGAGTTTGAAACTGTGGTAGAGTTGGTGTATTTGTTCTGGTGACCTTTGCCGGCTGCTGTTGAACTCCCATTTCCTTTCAAAGGCACTGCCTACATCCACGGCATGAAGCACGCAACTGGGAACTTCATCATCATCATGGATGCAGATCTTTCCCACCATGTGAGTGGTGCTTGTTTGATTGTGTGTATGCAGTATGTTGACTCCCACTGGGTGTGTTTGCCTTCTCCTGGCATGATCACAGTAGATGGCCACACAACACATGAAGTTGAAACTAAAGCTGTAACAGTTATTTTTATTAGTCTGTCGTATTTGATTGATCGATGACTCACTTGGTCTATAAAATGTCAGGAAATGGTGAGATGACGTCTTAAATTGCTTGTTTTGTCTGAACAGCAGTCTAAAAGATCTAAAAAGCGATTCATGAGACAAAGAAACAAATTTTCACGTTCCAGAAGCTGAAACCAGTGATTAAAATAATTATTATCTAAATAGTTGTTGATTCATTTTCTTTTGAATGGCTTATCAATTCATCAACTATTGATTTCAGCTCTAACTGGTTCCTGAATTGCAGTAGAAGTATTATTTGGCCCTGAGATGTGAGTTTACCTGATCTGGGGGTTTTTTTCAGTGTTCAGTTAGTGATATTTTATTCTTCTGTTTTTTTTCCAGCCCAAATTTATCCCAGAATTTATCGAGTAAGTGTTTCTGAATTTCCATTTATCTTTTGATTTTATACTTTGAATTGTTTTTCAGTTCACATACACAGTGAAAAATCTATCTGTTAATATATTTATTAATATAAATATAATAATCTTTAGTCACTCTGCCACAAATGACAGCTGGAAGCGAAACAGTGCTCACATCCTTCAGTTAAAAGACTGTTTTGTCTTGTTTTCCAGAAAGCAGAAGGAGGGTGATTATGACCTGGTGTCTGGTACTCGATACCGCGGCAACGGAGGCGTGTATGGCTGGGACTTGCGCAGGAAACTCATCAGGTATGTGCAAGTCAACAACAGTACGTCGTCTTCAATTTCCACTCATTCGTCTTGCACTGACCCTGACTACAATAGGCAAGAATTTTCCTTTCTTCCCTCTGACTCCCTCTCTCATTCACAGCCGGGGAGCCAACTTTTTGACTCAAGTGTTGTTGAGACCCGGTGCTTCAGACCTCACAGGCAGCTTCAGGTAAGTGGTGCAAGTGCTGTGAAATAAGTGCCACTGACTGTTGAATTGTGCATGCATGGAGCTGTGTTTTCTCACACTCCTGCTGTGTTTTATTTTTTTTTTCTTTTTTTAAACTTGTCTCAGGCTGTACAAGAAGAAGGTGTTGGAGAATCTAGTTGAGCGGTGTGTGTCCAAAGGGTACGTCTTTCAGATGGAGATGATCGTCCGCGCCAGACAGCTCAACTACACAGTCGGAGAGGTGAGGCCCTGATTCAGTTGTTCACTCGTTCACTGTTTAAAGGCCAGGTTCAGATTTTTGAAAACTATTCATAAAAAAACAAAAAGGGTAATTTCACAGATTAGACCAGGTCTAGCTCAAAAACCACAATAGGCAGAGATATCAAACCTAGACTAGATAAACAAGTAGGCTGCCAGTGTCAGATCTGTGAAGCTCAGAAAGACATGGTCTAATGTGAATGAAACTGCCTTTTGTTTTGTTTTCTGAACGTAAGTTTTAAACACTGTTTAGGCTGAAACATCAATGAGAATCTGTCAAGATATATCATCATTCTCTTCTTCTTCTTCTTCTTCTTCCTCTCCCAAACAACAGGTCCCCATTTCCTTTGTGGATCGAGTTTATGGAGAGTCCAAACTGGGAGGGAATGAGATTGTGTCATTCGTGAAAGGACTGCTCACACTCTTTGCCACCACATGATCAGTCACGTGCTCAGTATGGACATCCAAAAATCATATATTGTTCCTCTAAAGTCACTGTCTCACATACTGTACTGTAGTTATATCAGGATTGTAATGCGAGGGGGGGCGCTCCACTTGCCTACAGTTAGACAGTAACATGACAGCCTATGACAAGGGAGACATCCCCTGTTGGCAATAAATATAAAATCCCTGTCTTTAGCTGTCCAGAATACTCAAGGAACCTAGTGCTTTACATTCCCATCATCCTCTTTAATGAATTGTGAGCAAAGCACATGGTGTCTCATCATTCCCAATCCAGACAGCTGACTGAACTCTGCATTAACACAGTGATGAGAAGGGTTTACAGTGATCTGCTACACCTGTGATTGTTTGTATAAAATTAAACAGTTTGTATTGTTGGCTCTGTTTTTCTCTGGTTGTGCTCTTGTTGTGCAGTGAGTCAAAACCTAAAATGGGAAACGGAGAGTGACCCGCTTCTCTCATTGATATTCAGTGATCAAGGTCAAAGCTGAAACAAGTGTGAGGGGCTGCTGATTTTCTAAGCACGGACAGGTCAGGCAACACAGTCCTAAGAAAATCTGAAGTTTTTAACATGGTGAGAGCTTTCAGTCAAAACAGGGCAAACATGATGTCAGGCCCACCCTGGATGATTAAGATGAAAATGTGTTTAAATGAAAGAAAAAAGACCTGGCTCATCAGAGGCTTACCCAACACAAAAGATACGTAGATATGCTGAGTGTGAAAGATAATTCCTGAAACGAGAAGTTTGACAGAGTCCACTTACTAACTTCTTCTGGGACTTTGAACCACATCTCTTCCCTCTTACACAGTGTTGTATACTTTGTGCTGAGGCAGTAGCAGTGGCAGGTCCCAGTTTGTACACCTCTGACACATACACTCCAGAGGTCGCACGAGGATGAATATACATGACTGATTTTTTAAAGGTCAGAGGGTAAAGACAGTTAACATCCCACTGTTCTCCTTACAGCAACAGAAGTGTCCTGTGCAAGGCTGGAGTAGCAAGTGGGCAGGTGACTGCTCCCAAGACCCTGAAAGTCCAGAGGCCCTGACAGTGTGTTTTGTTTTGGTGTGAGTCTGTTTATGTGGAAGTTTGTTAGGAACTATGCACCTTCACAGCATCAACTGACACCTTAAGGTGTGCCCTGTCTATGAGGCCATGTCTTGAAGAGGGGTTTGTGTCAAATGGATTTATATATTGAATATTACTGAATTAAAACAGCAAACCTAGAATCAGGCAGGTACCATGCAAGCATTAAAAAACTGTCAAGGAATGAGGGTTGGGGGTTTGTTCACTTTGATAATGATGATGGGAGATGGGGGTGGGAGGGGCAGAATTAACCCCTGCTGATGGGCAACTTTGACCATCCCTTTAACCATGTAAACGCAGAGTCACTTGTGGGTGAAGAGCTGACACAAGAGCTGTCTTTGGGGCTGCTCTTCATAGGGCACCTTACAGGAAAGTAGTTCCGGTCGGTTTTGGTGGAACTGGGCAGTTAGTAACACAGCACGCTACCGCGCCACCTACCGTTGGCTCAAACCCTGATAGCACTCCACCACTCCTGCACTGAGCTGAGTGCTGAGGCACCGAGTACACCCGACCCACTGCAGGGGGGGGGGGGGCAGATGTAGCCAGACCACGCATGCGCCCAGACCGGAGAGCCCCAATCCAGAAGGACGCCCGCTGTCGGCCAGATTCTGCAACTACTACACCGGGTTGTTTACCCCACAGCCTCGGACACAGAAACCAAAGGCTGGCTGCAGGCTTTGAGGGACGAGATAGGTATTTTCATGAACAGATATTTTCTTAATTGGCCAAATTGATTGACGAACCAATCAAGAGTTTTAATGAGCCGGGGGTCGCGAGGTTCTCACAATGAGATTATTTATGCTAATCAAGTAGATGTCACTTCCGCCCCTTTTATTTGCGCCATTTTGGATAGGGCAGTTTCTAGGCTGGATGTGTATTGTCTGTCAGAGAGGAGAATGGTCAAAACGTTATCGGCTGCCAGGCAATCACAGGCAGACTTTGGGCAATTTATTTGAAAGAGTGTGTACGCCGGTTTGTTGCTCCTAACAACAGGACATGTGTCCGCCCTCACCACTCCAGGGAATGGAGGTTTTAATTGTCTAATGAGGCTCGGAGGCTTTCTGTTCCCGTTTGCCGACCAGAGGGAAGAGGATATAGCCCTTGTCGGCGAGGGACAGTCGGGTTTGGAGGGTGCACCGACGGCCGGGCTCCCCCCGCGAAGCTAGTTGTCACCTGAAAGGATATTACTGAGATAGCTGGCAAAAAGTGAAAGTGTCTGTACATCGTCTCAGTCATCCTGAGGTGACACATTTCACTCGGACGGGAGCACTGGATGTGAAAGCAGGTAAACTTGTCTGTCATAATGTAGGACATATCCCTCAAAGTGATATAGTTTGCTGTTAGCTGTGGCTACCTGCGGTGATGCGAGGGGTGGCGGTGAACTACAGCTAAGGTAACTTGCCTGTAGATATTGCTAACGTTGTGTTTGTATAAGTGAGGGGTGGGGGGGGGGGCTCAGCGTTACCTCAAGTTGAATGACTTCTCCCCTATGTGTGCTCATAACAGCCCCGGTAAAATGCAGGCGAATGTGCTTTGTGAAATTTTCAGGAAAAAATGGCAGCACTAGTTTTTGAACATTACATGTTGTTGGTGCGAGTTGCTAGCTTAGCATGCTAACTTAGCGCGGTGTGTCCCCATTCTTTGTCAGTGGCAGCAGCTCCCTGCCAAAGCCATCGATCTGGATACTGCCAGATGTTGATCAGACACACGACTGACTCACTGACACTAACGTTACAACAACGCACCACGACAGATCCTGCGAGTTAACGTTTGCAACGTGAGATATGTTGTGACTATTGAGAGTGTAGCTACATTAATATACAGAGAGAGTTTTGTTTGGGGGGACACCCGATACATATTCACAGCCACAGACAGAGGGTGGCAGGGAATTCATGTTACTGTTTGTTTCATTATATAAGTTTTCCTTTGACTAATCAAACCCTCAGAGGTGATCAGAATATGACCAGGGTCCAACCAGGTGACACGAGGGTTTGTGATGCACTCATACCCAGTGTTTGGGGTGGTGCTGTCACTTGGTCAGGACAAGTGTCAGATGATGAACATTCACTACCATCAATCTCTCTCTCTCTCTCTCTCTCTCTCTCTCTCTCTCTCTCTCTCTCTCTCACACACACACACACACACACACACACACACACACACACAGTCTCACTTACAGTCAGCCCTCCACCTTTATACTAAGTGCAGCAGACAGATGTTGAGCGTATTGACACAACTAACCCCAGCGTCTTTTAAGCATCCCAAACTTTTCTGGGATCTTTGTGAATATGGACGTCAGCATTAGCTTTTCCCCTTGGTAAACATGTACACATTGAAGGTGTGTTGAAGTGTAAACAGCAGTAGTCAGCCTGAGCATAGGTTGTTACCATGTCCCGGTGGAGGACTGAGTGAGTGTTAGGAAATCTGTGGTTGAAGGTTTGTAGGCCTCTTGTTTTTTCTTTTCAGCACAGTAGAAGGGGGAAACCTGTTTTCTGCCAGCAGCCCTCAGCAGAGCAGAGCAGCCTCCTATCGCCTTTCCTCACTCTCCTCTTCCTTCTCTCCCTCCCTTCCCTCCTGCTCAGCCTCTCCTTGGCTTTTTTCTCTCTCCTTTTCTTCCTCCCACCCCCTCCCCTGCGTGCATATCCATCGCCCCCTCTTTCTCTCACCCTCTCCCATTTTCTCTCTCCCCCCTCAACCCCTTCCCCTCCTTTCCTCACCCTCCCTCCCTTCCCTCTCCTCTGAGCCTGTCTGTCCGACCTCCCTGCCTCCCCATCCTCTCCCCTCCCCCCTCCACTTCCGTCGCTCACTCTCTGTCCTCTCTCCTTTCCTCTCATCTCTCCCCTCGCACTCCTTCTACCCTCCCTTGCTCACTCACTCCCCCTCCCCTGTCTCTCCCTTCTTTTCCTCCCAGCTCCCTCACCCCCCAACCTCATCCTCTCTCACACTCACCCTCCCCCTTCCCTGATCTCTCTCACTCCTTCTGTCCCTCCCCTTCCTCCCTCCCAACATCCCTCCCTCTTCTCCTCCCTCCCCTCCCCTCCCCTCCCCCTCCACTGCAGACATATTGTAGAGGCTGCTGCTGACTCAATAGGAGGCGCCATTCTGTGATGGTATTGCGAAGCAGGGAGAAAAAGGGGGCAGGCAGAGTATAGGGAAGCTTACATAATGGAGCTCCTCTCTAGCGCCATCTACAAGTAATGGGGGGAAGCAGGAGAGAGAGAGACTGAGAGGGGAAGTGGGTAGGGGGGTGTGTTTCTTTCACTCACACCACATTTCTGGATGTAAGACAGACAGACAGCAGGCAGGCAAGTCAAGACAGTGAGACAGACAGGAGGATTGACTTTGGTTCTCTGGACTCTTCACTAGGTCAACAGTTGGTGCAACCAGACACACACACAGTTCCCCCTCTCTGTTTTGTGTTTTCTAGAAGGGAAATAAGCTGAGGTGTTCACAGGAATTGTTTGGGACAGTGGTGTTTGTTGTCACTGAGCTGCCTTTATGTCATCATGCATCAGTGACCTTTGACCCCACTATATCTAGGACTGATTTGAATACAGATATTTGACCAGCCACTTTGGACAGTAATTTAAACAACCCTTACTTCTTCTGGCAAAGGTGACTTCACTAATGACAATTTAATTGTTAGTGATAATAACACCTAATTAATGGGTGGATGGCGGTTTAGCTGTATTTTGTATGGAACCAGTGGGTCTGTCTTTGTACTAGCAACATTTCTTTCTACGCCAGGGAGCCAAGTCAGGTTTTGCAAGGTCAAATCAAATCTTCATCATTATTGTTATTACCAGTTTGTTAATAGCTTTTTTAGTATGCAATGGACGCACAATGCAAAAACTGATCAGTGAGCACGGGCTTGTGACTTTGTAGCTAAGGGTGCCCTGGAGTTGTCACCAGAAAAGTTGACATTGTGTTTCTCACTAAGATGCGCTGTGTGTCCTTAAGGTCCAACAAGCGCATCGAGTGCAATTCTGATCGTAAAACAAGTTTTTATTTTTAAATTATTTTAAACATGAATTGTTTATTCACATGTTTACAAGCTAGTAGTCATCTTAAACCCTGCCATTGCCGGTGCATTGCTGTATATCTTGGTTGATGTCAGTCAGTGGAATAGTGTGGAACAAATGACAGGAACGTGTATCACATCTGCTAGAGTCTTAAAGGTTTGCTAAGGCCTCATCAGCCTGAAACTCCCTGAACTGAAGCTTTGCTTAACGTTCTCACAGAGGACTTTTGACATGTCACAGAATGAGAAGCACAGGTGTAAATAATATGTAATTCTGGCTGACTGTCGCACTGCCATGGTCTGCTGGGACATTTGAATTGAACAGAGCCATCATAAATGTAATTAGCAACACTTGTGCTTTGCCTACAATGACAAGCAGAATGTCTGCTGTGAAAAAGACTATTTATGTGACAGTAAATCTCTGTAAATGTGCCTTTCAAAATAAGGCTGCATTCAGACCATTTTGAGCTTTGCGTGGAAAAACACAGTCCTCTTATTTATTTGAATGGAGCCAATCTGTCAGCACAGCGGGGGTGCCAGTGCAAAGGGCTCCGGCAAAACAATGCAGGGTCATCCGGCAAAAAAGTTGCACCAGGCACAGTTTTTGCCACAATTCAACGTCATCCAACAACACTGTGTTGGCCAGTCACCTACATGAAAGCACACGTTTCTGATAGATTAATTAACATGAAATAAATGTAGTAATACTGGACATCCTGCGTTGTTTTTCATTGTCTCAGCAGTACCTTAAACATCATGCTCCCACCACCACAGCCGCTTGCACTATTATAACGCAGTGCTGTTTTCAGTCTGAATCCTTGCAGTCCCCATGCTTTGGCTTGATAATCTATTGGAGTAAAAACTTAGTCACTTTTAGTTAAATGACTCCTGCTGCAGATGCTCGACAAGTTGTCACATCTTTATTCATGTCTGTGTAAAGCCATAACGAACCTTTATATAACAGACAAATATGTCTAAATGCCAAAAAGCCATTGCAGAAAGCTGAAGCCATCAGTGTTGTGTATTTCATGTCTGAAAGGGGTTTTGATCAGGACCTCCCCCTTTTAGGTGTTATACCAGGCAAGATTAGTCATTTAAAAGGTCTTTTTCAAAGAACTGTTCATTTCATGACTCATAGTTCAGTTTACAGTCACCTATCCATATTCTGCCCTACACCTGTTGATCACAGGCTGTATGTGTCTCTTCTGTTCAGGTGGGCAGCATGTTCCAGCTCCCCGTCAATAATCTGGGCAGTCTGCGGAAAGCGAGGAAAAATGTCAAGAAGGTTCTGGGAGACATCGGCTTGGAGTTCTGTAGAGATCACCTAGAGGTATTTTTATGATCACAGCATATAGAGCTGTACATTTGTGTTGATATCTGTGTCTTAAGAAGTGTACAGTGTATGCACACTCCAGAGTTTCCCCAAGATCACCAAATATGATTATCTTCAAATTCTTGTTTCAAGCATTATCTTCATCTCTTGTTGAGCATTGGTTTACATACTTGAAATTATATTTTAATAATGTGGTCACTTTAGAGACAGTTTGGCTCACTACAGGAAATGAGGGTTAAGCAGTAGGAAGCTTTGCTCTGCTTCATACATATAGATATTGTAAGATGATAGTTATCTATGCACTCGACTTACAAGCATACAGTGTGGCATACAGTGTTATGTTATTGTCCTGATTGACACCATGTCCTCATTCTATTTTGTCTCTTAATGTACAAGAAAGATGCTCCTCAGACTTCAAAGCAGAAACCAAAAACTTTACATAATTCAGCATCCAGTTCCCCGGATTTCATAGAGGCCTGGACACAAACATGTAGAATTATTGGTGGGGTTAGATGGGATTAGATGGAGCTTTAGACTGTCTTGGAGGGAGCTGTTTGAGTTATGTCACTTTTTGACCGATTTCAGTGAAAAATGTGTGGTAGTATGAAGTACGAACCCCTATTGATTAGATTTTTCCACAGTAAGATTGTTTAGAGACCAGAGATGTAACATAAAGTAAACATGTGTCCCAGAGGACAGTAGAAAGCTGAGAACAGAGGTGTGATTCCAACCCAAGGAACTATTTTTAAATAATAGAAAATAAATAATACGTCTCTGCATTTTAGTTTTGTGCTTATCCAATCAGCTTTTGTTTAATGCACAGGACAGCAGAGGGAGATTTTGAATTCATGAATGTCAACAAATGTGTTGCCTACAGTTACTCAGAAACCCTGTCCATGTGTCCTTGCAGAAACACGTATCATTACTGAAGCATCAAAAGCAAGAAAACATATAATTCCACCATTTATACGTGTATTTCATGTATCCATCAGGGCCATCTTTGCTTGGTCAATGTTTCAGATTCTTACTGACTGTGCATCTGTTTCAACATCAAGTATTAATCTATACTTCCTTGTTTAGGACTATAAAGACTTTACCCCTCCAGAGGTGTATATAAAGCACACTACCTGGGAAGATGTGTGCATGTGGGAGCCTTCACATACCAAAGTCCAGGTGTGTGACACGCACAGATACACTCTTACATAAATACTCAGTTTTACTGCAGCACTGATATTTGAATCTGTTGTTTAGAATAGTTTTTTTGTTTACCACAGTAACAGATAATATGCATAACAGTACAATAAATACATTTTAATTCTCCCAGACAAAGAACTTCTGAAGTCTAAGCTTTTTTTCCCACCTCTGTGTCTCCAGGACTACAGATCAAAGCCTTTCTGCTGCTCTGGCTGCCTCTTTTCATCCAAGTACTTCTCTGCATACAAGAGCCACTTCCGAAATGTCCACAGCGAGGACTTTGAGAACAACATTCTGCTCAACTGCCCCTACTGCACTTACAATGGCAACAAAAAGACTCTGGAAACGCACATCAAACTTTTCCACATGCCTAACAACACTGTGCGACAGGGCCCCGGTGGAATGGTGGCAGGGGCCGGTGGGATCATGATGAAGGACGGGATGCTGAAGAGGACCGGGGACAGTGTGGAGCAGGCGGTGTACTACTGCAAGAAGTGCACCTATAGGGACCCTTTGTACAATGTAGTGCGAAAGCACATCTACCGGGAACACTTCCAGCAAGTTGCCCAGCCCTACATTGTGAAACCGGGGGAGAAGACAAACGCTCAGAATGGTGGCACAGCAGGAGCCACAGGAAATACAGAGAGCAATAGCACAAACACTGTTAACAGTAACCAGATCCACTGCAAGAAGTGTCTGTTTGTTCCAAGGACCTACGAGGCTCTGGTTCAGCACGTCATTGAGGACCACGAGAGGATTGGCTACCAGGTGACTGCTATGATTGGACACACCAGTGTGATAGTCCCCCGCCCCAAACCCATCATCATGATCCCCTCCAAAACCCAAGGAGACAAGACCATCATTGGGATGGGCCCTAAAGGTGCAGTAATGGCCACTACCAGGTCTCCTGGCTCACAGCAGCTGGGTCGGGTTGTTATCGCATCAAAGGCGGGCTTCACCTCTCAGAGTCTTCTATCAGGGATGAAACATGATGCAATAGGATTAAAGGCGGGGACCACCCAGCCGTTCTCTGTCGGCGGCCAGCAGGTGAGGGTTACTTTGCCAGGGAATGCCCAGGTTTCTGTGCCCCAGCAGTCACATGCAGCAAAGCAGCTTATTTCTGGTGGCAGCCTGCGGAGTCCAGTTTTGGTCGGTGCCTCTTCCTCACTCAAATCCAACCCTCTGGGTTCACGTGTCCAGGCAGCAGCTACTACTGTAGCATCTGTCACGGCCAAGAAAAGCGGCTCCTCTGTCCTCGGCACGTCCTACACCCAGAAGTGGAAAATCTGCACTATCTGCAATGAGCTCTTCCCGGAGAACGTGTACAGTTCTCATTTTGAAAAAGAACACAAAGCAGAGAAGGTGCCTGCTGTTGCCAACTACATCATGAAGATCCACAACTTCACCAGCAAGTGTCTCTACTGCAACCGCTATCTCCCCAGCGACACGCTCTTAAACCACATGTTGATCCACGGCCTGTCTTGCCCACACTGCCGTGCGACCTTTAATGACGTGGAGAAGATGGTGGCCCACATGCGGCTGTCGCACCCAGATGAGAGCGTAGGCCCACGCACAGACTCACCCTTGACCTTTGACCTCACCCTGCAACAGGGCAATCCCAAGAATGTTCAGCTGATTGTCACTACCTACAACATGAGAGATGCTCCAGAGGAGTCGGTGGCATTTCACGCTCAAAACAACAACTCCTCTGTGTCATCAGCCTTGTCTGCCTCCCTAATATCAGGCAAGAGGTTAATGCCTCAGCACCCGCCTAAAACACCGTCAGTGGCTGCTGACAGTGCACTAACCAAGAGTGCCCCACAGGCATCTGTGCCCTACAAAAGGGATGTGGGCAAGACGCTATGTCCTCTTTGCTTCTCTATCCTTAAGGGCCCAATCTCAGACTCACTGGCTCACCACCTGAGAGAGCGGCACCAGGTGATTCAGACAGTCCATCCCGTAGAAAAGAAACTGACCTACAAATGTATTCACTGCTTGGGGGTTTACACCAGTAACATGACTGCCTCCACCATCACTCTGCACTTGGTGCACTGTCGAGGTGTAGGGAAATCCCAGAATGGGCAGGACAGCCGGGTTGCTCATTCTTCTCGGGTGAACCAGACCCAGAGCAGTGCTCTCAAACGGGCCAACTTTGACAGCTCAGACACTAGTGCACCAAAACGAAGGAGGCCCGGACCCCCTGGGGAAAGGGCCCACCCACGGGATAGCAACGGTCCATCTACTTTTGTAGAAAATCCGGATAAACCTGTAATTCTGGCTCTTGACCCCAAAGGACACGAAAATGAGTCGTACGAGTCCAGGAAGGCATTTCTAACACAGTATTTCAACCGAGCGCCATATCCCACACAACGGGAGGTGGAGAAGCTGGCAGCTAGTCTGTGGCTGTGGAAGTCGGACATCTCCAGCCACTTTGTCAATAGAAGGAGAAAATGCGTACAGGAATGCGAAACCCAAAATGCCCGCGTGTTGCTCGGGTTCAGTATGCACAAGCTCAGCAAAGTGAGCCACGAGCTGGCGTTCAGCCAGGATGGCGTGTACGAGGGCCGACATAGCAAGAGGCGGACATCTAGGACACGTATGGGGGTGTCAGAGCAGGCTCTCCGGAGACACAGGGAGCTTGTAGCTGCTAATGGCGGTGTGGCCCCACCACCAAAGGGAAAGCCAACTGGAACTGTGGAAGGTTCTAAAGGAACGCCATCTGCCCCCAAACCCAACAGTGCCAGCAGAGACCAAACCAAGACAATCAACAGCACCTTACCACAAAAAATGCCTCTAGACCTTTCTGAGCCCATTGCCATTGACTCCGACAGTGATGAGGACGAGCAGCAGAAAGATAACAAGGAACGAGAGGGAGAGGTACATCGCCATGGTAACGAACAGCATACTGGAGCTAAGGAGAAAATGGAGCAGAGGACAGGGGCCAAGATTGTTTCAGATCTAGATGATATGTCAGATGATGATGATGATGATGACGACGACGACGACGAGGAGGAGGACGACGACGATGAGGACGACGACGAGTTCGAAGGGGCACATGTAGAGAACGGCTTCAGGCCCACAGAGGGCTCAGGAAGACAGGCTGCTAAAGGAAGAGACACGCTACCCATCATTATTCCCAAGTTCGTACCATCATCTGCAAGAAGCAGGAGAGACGGGGCCCAGCTGGGCAAACAGCAGGTCTGACTGCAAAAATCAGAAAGACTCGCACAGTCAGAGAGACACTTTAGATTTGATCCACGCCAACAAATCTGCCTCGCCTAAACTGAAGGACACTGCCTTGTTACATTGGGCATCTGTGAAGGAGGGAGTGATAAGGAGAGATCTCTGCTTGAGTGAAAACTCAAAACAAGCCATTCAGTGATATTTAAAGGCAGGACTCGACGAGCAGCTAGGAATGATGTAAAGATTTGTGAAGTTTTAATGTTTCTCCCGTGAGTGGGAGGGGAGGTGCAAAGACAACAGTGAAATTACACCAAACAAATAGAAAACGTTTTTTGCCTTCTGTATACTTTATTACATTGAGATAAGGAGTTATTAACATTGATTTAGCCACTCAACTTGGAAGTATGGCTTAAAATATTGAGTTGTTGTGAGGTAAAGCTTTCAGGCTGACCAGATAATCCATCATTTTTCATGTAGTTATACCGAGATAGGTAGTGTAAATTTGTACAGTCTTTTAGACATATTTGGACAGATGTTGCCGTACATGTACCCTTAAATATTTGCTATTACCTGTGTGTAAGGTAGCCTCATATGTTCTATATTGATATGCTTAACGATAGGTGTTGCTTTGGTGGCTGGTATTTTCTTGTATGTTTAAGTTTATTTTTTAACAAAAACCTAGTTTTTTTGCAAAATAATATATCTATATATAAATGAAAAAACACAATTGATTTGGGTTTTTTTTTGGCTTTTTAATTTGATTATAATTTTATTTTTTTTATTTGATCTTTCTGATGAAAGGAGCATTTCATCAACTTTTTGCAGCCTTGTGCTCATTAGCCTTGACTGTATGTGTTTGCTTTCTGTTGTCACAATTTTAACTTTATTTTTCTTTGCCCCATAAGACTGGACAGTAACCACCATACTGACATCCACAGAAGTGGAAGCAATTTTTTTTTTTCCCAAAAAAGAGAGTTGTGTTCAGAATGTGTTCTTTGAATTGTGTGTATTTGTTTTATGTTTTCGTTTTTCACTTAAGCATTTATGAACAATAAAGTGCTGTAATTGTGCTTCTCACACAACTCATGGCAATGAGTGCTGTTTAATTTTTTTTTTGTTCAGTGAAGCTTTGAATGTGTCTTTCTTTTAGATTATGAGTATTGTAAATCTGCAGTTGTCTAAACTTCTCCTTAGACTTGCTTCTTAAAACTGCGATATGTACTTATTCTAAAACTGTGTCACATTCAAAACTCCTGGGACCACAGCAAAACCTTCTACAAGTGGTTAAACATCCTGTTACAGAGTGTTCGTACTTGTTAACTAGAACAGCAGTGAATGAAGTGCCCCTCTTTTTGGTTGAGAAGGGGCTATGAAGCACTTCTCAGTGGAGGCTGAAGGTTAATGCACTTCATGGTGCATTGATAGCTATTTGAAGTAGTGTAGTTTAGTGGTTTTCAACCCCCCCAAAGTAGTCCTAAGACAAATCTGAAAGGTCACAGATCAGTCTCAATCAAACCTCCAACCAAATGTTAACAAATATCTCTATTGCAAAACATTCCTCACTGTTGTGACATGTTGCTCAACTAAAAGAACACAGCAAACAAGTCAGAAACTTTTTACACTGAGTTAGCAGCATGTAGGAAGGGAGGGCTCATTAAAACAACAGGCCATCAGGGATGCACCGACTGTTGGCTAGATCAAAAGTTCCTGGTCACCAGCTCATTTCCAGCCTCTTTGTGAAGTAAAGCAAATATTTTGGATCAAAAACACAAGAAAAGTTGATCGTACACCATTTTGCACCGGTCAGCCACAACATTAAAACCACTAACCAGAACAGCACACCATTAAAAACATACAACGTGCAGAGGAGCAGGTAGCAGCAGATAGGTTGTTTAAATACCAGGGATAACTCTTCTAAAATAACACGTTCCCTGATGCAGTCATTCTGTGTTCAGTGCCTGTATGGCAGAGGGAATAAAAGATTTCTTGTATGAGTTCTGCTTGGCCCCTGGGGCCCCTGAATCGAGTGTAGTGGGTGTGAGGTCTCTGCAATTATGTGTTTAGCCATCCTGTGTACAGCACTGTCAAATACATCACAGGGGTGTTTTTGTGACTTGCCAATCACTCTCCCTGCAGTGTTCACAGTTTTGGAGAGCTTGTTCAGGATGCCAAGCTGTTCAACCAGGTTCCTGTAAGCCTTTTCAAGTAATCTCTGGTTAGCTTTATTAAAAATGCTCTCTGAGTTCTCATTAAATGCAAGGCTGTGATCAGTGAGTGTGACAGGAAGGTTGTTGCTGGTTCCTCTTTGTCTGGTCATTTCCATTTCACCTGCCTGACACCGGCCCTGCAGTACAGTGACCTGGCGCAAGTCGGCCTCCTCACGTCTGGCATTAACTTTCAGGAGAAAACCGAAATGCGCCATATCGTCAGCATATCTGAACAGCTTGACGTTACTGCTGTGAACATTAAAACCTGTAAATGGTTTTAATGTTGTGGCTGTTTGGAGCATTTGGATACACTGAGGTTACCAGTGTGAGTAAACCAGCTGCAGTATCAGTTGAAGAGCTATATTATCACTGGTTTTCTACAGAAATCATTCTTGTTGTTTACAATTAGCTTAACCACGCAGACACCAAATCCAGGCCAGCAGCCAGGAATAAAGGGATCTAACATGGTTTAATCCAGCGCCTAAAAGATCCCTGTCATTTGATTTTCTGCTTTTCAGCATTTTTTGAATTGAATGTCTTTGCAGGTTAGAATCATTTTTAAGCGATATCAAAGTGTGATGATGTTCTCCTTTGTTGTGCAAAAAAATGTAAAGCAACTGACTAGATGACCTGGAATGAAAACAATCCTGTCCCTGTCCTTATCCTTATCTATAAAGGATGTACACCTTCGTTCATCACTTATGAAGTTTGTCATGCAGGAGTTGTGTCTGTAAGAAGCCAAAAATAGTTCCAGGAATATCCAGCATTGCTTGGTAACCAAAATTAAGATACCCACCAATTTAGCCTCACAAGATCAGAGTGCTATTGAATCTGTGCTGTGATGAAGCTGGATAAATATCATCGGTATGTTTCTGACCATAGAAATTACAGCTGAGGGAGTCAGTTGTCATCACGATAACTTTGATCGTTTGTGAAATCACTGAGAAAGGTTCTTCTTCAGATGGCGGAGCTCTGAATGATCAAAATGCAGTACCTGTGTAAAACCTCACCCGCAGTAAATCCAAGCCTGTTTGAATGTCCTCCTTTCCAGGTGAGGTGTTTTAAGAAAACATCAAACAGAATATATGATGTGTGTGTCAGGGAGCTACAATATGTCCCTTTGTGTTTTTGTTTTACAGATACACCAAATGGACCCTGGCTACATGTTAGCAATGATTAGATGTGGAAAAGCCTTGGTTAGAAATTGAACACAACATTATTAACCCTTTGCTGAGGTGGACCACTGGATGAAAGGTACTCTCCCAGAGTAAGGATCAATCAGATCTGACTGAGTTACATCTACCAGCCCAGGTAAATGGAGAGAGGTTCTCTATGTATATTTTTATCTCCACGTCTTTCATTAAAATCCCATCCTTTGCTGCCTGGGGATGAGGAATCTAAAATGGAGGGAAATTACCCCAGTGCAATATGGAGAGAGAGGGAGCGAGAGGCAAGATTCTCCTTGGCTGGCTAGTCAGTGTTGCTATGCTGTTGTAAGGAGCGAGGGAGAGGGAGGAAGGGAAGGATGGAGGGAGGGAGGGAAGGAGTGGTGGGGGAGGCTGAAGAAGAGTGAGAGAGAGCGAGAGAGGCCTGGCAGACTGTGGGGGAGGCGGAGGCCTCATCTGCAGTGCTGTGTGCAGAAGGAGCGCTTAACAGCCTTTCAAAGGGGGAAGGGGAGGAGAAGGGAGGGGAGAGAGAGAGAGAGAGAGAGAGAGAGAGAGAGAGAGACGAAGGGGAGGGGTGGGGAGAGGCGCTGGGGGGAGGGGAGGAGGGGGGAAAGGGAGTCAGAGAGGGACAGAAGCATGAAGGAGGAGAAGCAAAGAGGAGGGAGAGGAGAGGAGGCGAGGGGGAGAAGGAGAGAGAATGGCAAGGTAGAAAGAGGGGAGGAAGTGGTAGGGGCAGATGGAGGAGGGGTGTAGGGGAAGGGAAAAGCAGGAGGAGGAGGAGGGGAGTCAAAAGGAGGGGAGAGGAAGAGGTAGGGAGAGGAGGATTGGGGGGAGGGGAGGTGACGGCAGTGGTGGTGGTGGTGGTGGTGTAGAGACTGGCGCCCCCTGCAGCTGGAGGAGAGGGACGGAGAGGCCCTGGTGTGTGTGTGTGTGTGTGTGTGTGTGTGTGTGTGTGTGTGTGTGTGTGTGTGTGTGTGTGTGTGTGTGCTGTCAGACACAAAGAGGTTCAGGCTGCCCAGACAAAACAGCCCTTGTACTTAACAGGAGGGAGGCTAATTGGTTGAACTGGACTCAGGTCAGTTCAGCATTTGCCCCCATCTGACCTGCAGCCTGCATCCACCTGAGCTGTGATGATCAGGGTGAGAGAGGGGAGAGAGGAGGAGAGGGGAGGAAGGACAGAGGCAGTGAAAGGGAGACAGACTGGAGGCGGTGAGGTGAGGAAGAGAGAAGAAGGGACATAGAGGGGGTGGTGAGCAGGTTGTAATGTAATAACGCTGTGGTGGAGTCACTGATGGCGCCCCCTGTAGGAAACTGACAGGAGCCAGTGTGAGATTCCTTTTGGCAAGAGGGGTAAAAGATAAATAACAAATTTGTGTGTGTGTGTGTGTGTGCCAATAACAGGACACTTGTGATGTGGTGGGTACAACATTTCATCTTGTGCTTCACATCCTCTGAAAATTGCGTGTTGCTAGAGGTCATCTAGATCAGGGTGCCACACAAACTGGGACAATAACGCCAGCACAGGGACAGAGAGAGAGAGAAAGAGGAGGAGGAGGAGGAGAGAAGGGGGGTGGGGTAAAGAAAGGCCTTGCAGACTGCGGGGGAGACAAGAGGCCTCTTCTGCAGTGCTGGGTGATGGGGAGTGGGGGGGGGCAGGGCCTATGACTGGGTGGCTGAGGGGGGACACATAGACACAGCAGAGGGAGAGGACTGAGAGAGGGAGACAGAGAGAGATGGTTACAGACCTATACCACAACTAGCGCCTCCTGCAGTAAGAGTGGCCTTGTTGCACACACACACACACACACACACACACACACACACACACACACACACACACACACACACACACACACAAAGTGCGAATGATTCATGGAAAGAATATGGTGGAATTGAATCATTCAGCAGGCAGAGAAAAATGTGATGCAGCCAGTGAGAGAGGAAAAAGAGAAAGAGTGAGACCTGTGGTGAATTGTAAGTGAAGAAGAGGGAAACAGAGAGAAGTCCGTTGACATGGAAGTGAGACAGGGAGGACAGGGAGTCCATGGGAGAGTAAATGGGACATGGTAAAAGAATAAGAATGAGATGTAAAGCAAGAGAGGAAGCCACCAGTTATGAAAGAGGTGACAAGAAACCAGGTTCCTGCCATTTTGGAGGACACTTACGCCCTGAGTGCACAGTGGCAACATCCACTTGTGACGGACCTGGACAGAGTCGGCACAGCGAGGAACTGTCAGCCTCCACTGATTACTCTCACCCTCTTAAGTTGCAGAGAGAGGAACTTTGATCAAAGTCACAGAAAATCAAGATATTTAAACAAGTTCTGTATTCAGGAAATCCAAAAGAAGCAGAGCGCAGAGTGGTTCCCAAACCTTTGGACCCGTGACTCGTGAGACAATGGCTACTTGTGACACCTCACTGCAGGTTATGGGCTGAATGTGGTCAAGGACATTAAGAAGCTCAAAGAGGTGAAAGTATCCAGTATTTCATGATCAAAAAAAGCAAAATGATAGCAAAACAAGAAAACATAAACATGGCACTAGGATGGGAACTACTGATCGGCACCATTTTACAAATATGAAGCCAGTGCACAGTGGTATATGTCCCAAAAGTTTACCCTTCACTGCCCATAATAGAAAACCCCAGAGACTAACCATCTATTTTTTTGTTGGATCCAGTTAGATCCTCCAACTCCAGTAAAAAACAAAACAAAAAACAAACACGGGGGTAAGTTACAGTCACACACATGTCCTGTGTCAGAACTGCACACAGCTCTGCAGATCACCCAGCTAGCACACAGTTCATTGTAACCTTGCCTTTTTTCCTTATTGGGGATGGAGTGGGTGTTCTGCAGTGGGCAGCTGGGCCTGTTTGGGTGACTTTTTTTTTTTTTTTCTTCACCTTGACAAAATGACAGCCAACACATGTTGCAAATAGATTCCAATTTGCCAGTCAAAATGTGAATCAAACTTTCCAGGATGTTGCATGAATAGGTTCACAGAGACTCAGCTGCTGACATCACCATGATCATCATCACCATCACCATCATCATCATCATCTCACAGGAGAGAGAGAGAGACCCAGCAGACTGAGCAGGCCTCCTCTGCAGCAGTGCTGGTGGAAGGTGGAAGGATGAAAGGGAGTGTGTGTGTGCGTGCGTGCGTGTGCGTGTGTGTGTGTGTGTGTGTGTGTGTGTGTGTGTGGCAGTGAGGGCCCTACAGTAGGATGAAGAGCAGAGAGAAGCTTTGCATGGTGACAATGAGGCAGCTGCTGGCGCCCCTCGTAGGTGGAAAGAGGATGTCTGCTGCATCACCGTGCACATGTCTGGGAGGGGAGCAGGGGAGGGAGGAAGTCTGCTGGGAGGTCAGACACTTTATCTTCAGAGCTGTGCACACAGCAGGCGGGGGAGAGATATGTCTAAAAGGAGGGGAGTAAGGAAACAAGCTACTCGTGAGTGTCTGTGGACTGAAGTGTGTTTGCGCATAAAGATATTTAAACTTATCAAGTACAGTGTTTGAGAAATGATATGATTCTTGAAGGAAAATTCTCATTTCTCGTGCCTCACAGGAGGTGAGAGGTCGTGTTTTGATAGAAAACAGCAGCTGCAGGTGGTGTCATGTTCAAGAACATTTCAGGTGGACATTTGTTTGCATAGCACCTGAACTTGTTCTGTTCAACAGATGGACTGTCTCCTGAGTCACCACATGACCCTGGCGCTGTAAAGAAAGCTATTTAGGTGCAAAAGGAAATAAATGTGTTCTTTATCCTTGGAGTTATTTTCTGTGCTCTTTCACTAAGACTTACTGTGAGTTCTGCATCACGGCCTCAGACTTGGAAACAGCATATACTTAGTTTGTATGCAGACTCAGGGCAGGCAAGCAGACATGATGGTGCTTTACACAGTTTGTTGGCAGTGATCAAATGCAGTGAAATTTAGCACATGGTGGTGACGGACTTGATGTTGGAAGAACAAAAGAATTTTAATTTACTCTTGAAATGATTTGTGATCTAAAACCAGACAGTGTAAAATTTGAATTCAGAATAAATAAAACACCCAACCCTTGCTCCTTGCATCACACTTAGGGTTAAGGATGACAAATATACTGTGCAATATCAATATCTGAGACCGCTGAGTCTGTTTACTCCTCTATTAATCCCAAAGTTTGCAGTGGCAGCAGAAGGGATTTTATACTGTATTTACTTTTACTACTTTACTTATGACTTATTTTTGCATTTGTTTTACTTATTTTGTTAGTTACCTGTGTTTGTCATGTTATCATCTGCCGCTTGTCTGGGTCCAGGCCCAGGTCGTGGGGGCAGCCCACCCAATTCACAATGCACCGGAGGCCTATGGTGGTGAACCCATGGGAGGTGGTGCCACCCGGAGTGGGATTCAAACCCACGACCCTGAGAGGTTGAGTCTCATGCTCTACCAACTGAGCTAACCAGGCGGCTACCTGTGTTTGCTTATTTTTTATTTTACTGATGCTATCCCTTCTGCTGCTGGAACACTGCAAATTGTGAGATTAATAAAGGATTATCCTATCTTTTGTTGCTTCAGAGTTACTTGGTCTGGTATGACCATTTAGCTTATGGTGGCTAATGTTAACAAACTTTAGAGACATGCTGTGTAACTGATATTACAGCAGCTATGAATGGATTACGTGACTATTTGTTTGCAAAAGGAGTCCCCGGTAGTGATGAGCCCACAAAGGATTATCACCAACTCTGTCACCAACTCTCCTCAGCTCCTCAGAATTTCGGTGCAACCTTCAGCTCATTGTTTTGGTTTTACTTCTTTTGGTTCACTCCCATATCATCTCTGCAGCATGCGGCTCCCTGCTCAGCGCCACACAGCACAGAGGAAAGGTCGGCAACCAGCTAGGAACACAGTGGAGCATTCAGCAGCTAAAGAGCCAGATATTTTTCTCAGGAGTTGCTGGAAACCAAAACACAGCTCAAAAGACAGCGAGGGCCAGAATAAAAGAAAATGCTAATGCTGCTACATGTCTGCCAGATGTGTAAAAGAGAACCTGTTTCCTAGTTTTCTAATTCATTGGAGGTTGAATGTTGAATGTAGACTACCTCATGAAACTGATTGAGAGAGTGCCAAGAGTGTGCAAAGCTGTCATCAAAGCAAAAGGTGGCTGCTACAAAGAATCTAAAATATAAAACATATTGTGGTTGGTTTAACACTTTTTTGTTAACTACATATTTCCATATGTGTTCCTTCATAGTTATGATGTTTTCAGTATGAATCTACAATGTAGAAAGTAATAAAAAGAAAGAAAAACCACTGAATGAGAAGGTGTGTCCAAACTTTTGACTGGTACTGTATGTGAACTTCAGTTTTTGCCTGAGGACCTCCTATCCTCTGTTTAAACTCTGGAAAAAAAAATCTGTGATTCCTGACCATTCGCTTGGAGCAGAAAACACTAGTTTTAATCAAATTGTTAAAACTGGGAAGAGCCATGCTGGGGAGATGTTGCCAAACTCCATGTGATACTAATAGCACTAATACACTAAATATACTAATACTAACAGTTATAAAGGTATAAGTAACTACATGTTTGAGGTAATCTGACACAGGCCAATCCTGATTCTACTTCTATGGAACTTCATACTGTCACATTTTTTCAATAAAACTGATGATTTTAGCTTTGTGCCAAGTAAATGACAAGTTATTAAGCTGTCACTGTTAAATGAAAAAGCTCAGTGAGCTCTGAGGATATGCCATGTTCCCATTTTTCCCCACTCTGGAACAATGCTACTATCTTATAGTTTATAAGAAGTAAGAAGTATAAGAAGAAAGTGTTTTTACCTTATGACCATTTTAATCCTTTATTTCTGACGATCTTTCAGCGCTCCATCTCTCTGTGAATCACTTTGTAAATATTGTTTTGAAAAGTGCTACACAAATTAAGTCATATTGTTATTGTCCAATACCATCTTTGTAGTTTCATTCGACTTTGCTCTTTAATGAAAAATAAATAAATAAATAAATTTTAAAAATGCGTCACAGCAGGAAAATCACAGGTGTAAATAATAAGATGAATGACCGCTGAATTAAATTGAACTGTTCGAGTTTCATGGTCCTGGCACTGTTGATGCTGACTCACTGTCACACTGTCATGACTAACCGGGACATTTGAATACAACAGAGCCATTGTTTAAGTTATTAGTAACACCTGCACTTTTCCTGCTATGGCAAATCAGAATGTGTACTATTAAAAAGGTCTACTGCCATATAATTACCCTGTATCTAACAAAGCACAGTACGTTTTAAAATATCGTGTTGGATTAACTCTGTAAATTGTTTTCTTGTAAAAAAAAAATGTGGAGATTGCTAGACAATGATTTGGACCACAAGAAACAGTTTCTCATCTTTTTTCTTAACTGTTGCAAGAGCATTTTACAAAAATGTATTTTCATTAATGATTTTTTTATGGGTTTAATTATTATAACTGTATTGTTATTTCATGTGATTTATATTTACAAAAAAAACTAATTCTTTGAATAAAATGTTTGTATTGAGTCTTTTAAACATTATTTTTCTCTTACGTTGTTTGTTTGACATATTTTCTGTACCTAATTATGCCTCACAACAAAATGTACACTGTTGCCCATAAAGTTGGACTAAAATATGCTTTACCTCTTCTCATGAAATGATTGTGACAATGTGATTTATTCTCGATAAAGTGTACTGTATATCTTCTCAAAACTTTACAGATCAGTCTCTTCCAATGTGATTACTGACACGTATAAATAGGAATAAAAAGAGAAATGTGTCTGAAAACAAAATAATTCCAACTTTATGGGCAACAGTATATTAGTCATATTTTATCATCTATTCATTCACCTACTTTCGACTGACTGGCATAAAACTAATTTATAGAATGAGATAAAAAATAAACTGATCTGACTTAAAATTCTTCAAGGAGAAATTAATACGAATCCACTGAACTATTTTTTCAATAATATTTTTGATGACCACTGACTGTGGACAATAGCTCAAAAAGCTTTTCATGTTCCCTTTTTTTTAAATCAATATATAAAAAAGGCTGCAGCAGTGGGCCTTTATGGCTTTTGGCCAGAAGATGTCACTATACAATAAGAAACAAGATGCAGCCATTTATAAAATGTTACATTTATTACCCTCATAAATTTTGTATGTAGAGCTATATCTGTCATTGTAATGATTCCTTCAAAATACGTGGTATATACTACACACACTAACCCTACTAAAAATCCAAATAATACCATACATTGTATAAGATAATAACAAATGTATTTCCTGTTATGGTTTGACTCATTATTCAGATGCTTTGCCTTGATTAAAAAAAGACTTAAGCTCTCTGAATAAGACTGCTGTGATTGTTAATACCCTCATTATAAAAGTGATAATGTTTAATGTAAAGTTTACTTGATTTTGGAAGGAGGATCTGTGAAGCCCAGACCACTTTCTGAGTGAGATCATAGAGGTGGATATGGCACATAATTCATGTAAACGTATTCTTCCTGATAATTGTTATTTACAGGCTAGAAGGTAATAATGTCAGTTGTTCAGGGAATAGTTTATTGATTAATGTTTTGTGTAACTAAAACTGACATATTGTTCATCATTCATCACCCATGTTTACTTTCAAGAATCATCTTAAACAAAACTTCCCAGTTACAATCTTGGATGTAGGACATTTGAGAATGAGAATGAATTGTGATACATGTGTATGTTTTGTTCTTTGTATTTTTTTTTTTTCAGAAATCTTTCTGTCCCTTATTGTCTTAGTAAAACAAACAAACAAAAACACACACATTGTTTACTGTGTGAACAAACAAACAAATAAAATAATGATTTGACCAGCGAGGTGTGCTGGATAAATTAAGTCCAAACATAGTAAATTAAATGAGGGTTTCCAGGTATAGTGTTGATCTGTCTCTCTGATGGGGCTGGAAGCTACAGTGCTCTTATTTTGAAGCCAAGGTTGAGGGAAAGACAGAGAGGCTGCGTCTTTTACTTTGAAGGCTGGTGTCGCCAGCTCTCCAGGCACAGGCAGAGAGGTAGAGTCAGAGGCAGAGGTAAACCACACACGCATTACATAGTAGTTGTGTTGTAGCTGCGCTGGCATCGACAAGTATGAGAGGAGAGAAGTTCACGGGCTGAGCTGGGCTGGTTGGCAGCCGTTGGCGCATTCCTGGAGAGACGAGGCGACCCGCTGGTATAATAATAACAACGATAAGTCGTGGGACAGCCTGCGTTACTGAAGAAATCACTGGTTTACACATACCGTGTTTGGATACACAGCGGCGGCGGGGGAAGCAGCAGGAACAGGGCGAGTGTGTGAGTGCTTTGGCGGCGGTCCCGCTGCTAGCGAAACATGAACAAAAACCACCGAGTGCCGAGCAACCGTTCTCTGAGTGCCGTGGAGGTGAAGAGCAAGGTGCATACGGAGGCTTCTTTCTCATTTTACTTGCTGTATTTGTTGTCCTAACTCTCCCCGTGATGACCACTCTGGCTAAATTAGCCTGCTAAGTGGCTTGATAGCAAGTTATGATGTCGCACAAATTACATAGATACGAGCGAGAGCTTAACTAGCCCACACAGGTTGTGGTTACTCTGAGCAGCTCGCTGGTAAATCGCCATATTTAAAACTTTGATGTAGACGGTGGCGTAGTTTGACTCTGAGCTGGGCTGATAAGTTTGATAGCTAGCTAGTAAGTTTGAAGGTGGAGGTTATCGTCAGCTGACGCCGCTGTGAGCCAGTGTCACCTGTCACAGCGTCCTCCGCCGCTCCCCCTGCTCTTTGACCAAATACTGACTCAAAGTTTGAATGAAGTTTTCGCTTCAGCGTAAAGCAGTGGGAGGTATACATAGCTTCGGTTATGTCTAATTAGCCTGGTGTGGTGGTGTCGTTAAGAGCCGCCTGTCATGTCACACTCCTGTGTGTGTGTGTGTGCAGGTGTCGTAAGGCCTGCGACAGACTCACGTCTCCATCCACCACAGGCTGCCTGCCTCCTGCCTGTGGCACGGTTTACACGCACATGCAGAGGAATGGGCCCTCAGGGCGCTGCTTGCTGCTCAAAACTAGTTTTTAGGACTAGTTCTATATGTTGACACACACTGTGGCCAGTTTGTTTGTGGCGCTTCCTCTTAAGTTTACTGTTAGAGTTTAGGTTTTTTTCCAACCACTTCTCACAGAGTTACCACATACTTGGTAAATGTTTTAAACATTTAAAATGTTTTGTCCTGTCATGCTTTAACTTGGGTTCTCACCAGAAACAGGCCTGGGACCTGCTCTGTTCCCTAACCGATACTTAATATGAGTCTGCTTTCTACTGATGCTAAAGATGACCAGGGTCCAGGTTGGCAATGAATTGTAGATCATCTTTTGTCAGTGCTATGCAACAGTAACCACAACAATCGCCACTTGTCATCAACACCACTGATGGAGCGTTGTGCCAGAGATCAGGCATGTGCAGCCATTGATCCAGTCAAACCACACTGATTACGATGTTACAGAAACCAGCGACGTGTTGTGTGGTAATGCATGTATGCTGAAAACACATTGTCTTTCTTACCGCAGTGTTCCGTCAACATGCTGCATCCACAGACACAGAAAGATATGAGACACACACCTCACAGAGTCTACATTAATAATTCATCACATGTGGTGTGTTAGAGCTCGTCCACATGGATGACAGACTCTTACATTCAGCCTACAGTGGTTCTGAAATTATGTAGGCTACTAGTGCAGTTTAGGTGATGCTTATCAGTCACAGCCTCAAACCTCAGAGTCTTTGAAGAGATGTTCCTTAGTATTGTGTGCATGCATTCTATGTGTATGCTTTTTACCACATCTCACACTATTTCACACTATTTAAATTAGACTCTTCTCAGTGTCCTACATATCCACCCATCTGTTTGTTTGTACCATCGTGCTCACATGTATACACGTGTCTGTCCCATCCCAGTTTGGTGCAGAGTTTCGTCGGTTCTCTCTGGATCGGTCAAAGCCGGGCCGATTTGATGAGTTCTACGGCCTCCTGCAGCACGTGCATCGCATCCCCAACGTGGAGTTGTTGGTGGGCTATGCTGACGTGCACGGCGACCTGCTGCCCATCAACAACGATGACAACTACCACAAGGCCATCTCCACTGCCAGCCCTCTACTCAGGCTGTTCCTGCAGAGGAAAGGTAAGCACAGAGGAAGTGTTTGAACAAAGAGTCCCAGTTTTACACTTGTTTGTTAGGTCAGATCTGTTTTCCTCTGAAAATTCAAATTGTGGTCTTGTGTTAGCTTTGAACGGTACACTTTAGAAAGCTGGGGCAGGCTCTTGAACAGGAAAATATGTAATTAAGCTTTATTCATTTTGTCCAGGTAATTAAAAAAGATAAAATTATAATGTACCACTGTATCAAGGTACATTTTTAATTTGTAGGCATCGTGTTTCCTGTGTATTTTGTCCACATTGAGTTGTCATTGCAAACAAACTACAAAATCCCTTTGGTGTCCTTTGTCCTTCTGACCCATATAGCTAAAGGTCAGCGACCTTGCTGAGAAGCAGTGTTTACTTACAAAGAAAATTTCACTGCAAGGGCTGAACAAAATGAAACAAAGTTAACATAAAAAGCAAAAAAAGAGTGAACGAGTACTTGCTTTTGTAAAATTCAGTCTTTTCGCCATTTATTAAAATGCCCTGTATTTTATTTTAGCACAGCTGTCACATGGGAGGTGTGTTTTTACTGTGACTACTGGCAGTTTTAGGAAATGAGTGAAGTTCAACACATACGCTCTCTGTAAACAATACCCCTGTTATTTCTTACTTCCTCACTGACTTATTACCAATCATTACTATGCTGTTGTTCTTGCTGGGAGAAGTATTTTTGGTTACTGATGCTTTTAACTTGTTGTTTGTACATTCTCAGGGATTGCATAAACATGTTTTTGTCAGGCTACAGATATAAAATTTTAACTTCCTAAAGTGCACCATAACTAATGAGTTGCAGAGTGTGACCTGTTGAATGCAGGGAGGACCCCGGGGTCTGCTGGCCGTTGTAGGTCGGACCACGCGCTCTGTTGTGTTTAAGCTGTCTCGCTGTGCCATATGACCCTATAGAAGCTAAGCCACTTTGTCAGGAGGAGATTAGTGGGGTCACTGTGGAGCGCTGCATGGGACCATGTTTCAATTACATGCTCCAGACACTAGCCCCACGCTGGGCTCATTGCTGCTCACACACACACACACACACACACACACACACACACACACACACACACACACAAAACAAAAACACAGTCATGCAGGCAAGCAGGCATCACACATCAGTCATGCACTTACACATGCTCTGCCTTGTAGAAAATATAGAACAAAGCCAGGAAACACACTAACAATAAAGCAGCCATAACCCCCTACAGAGCCCATTGCCCTCAGACCCTGGTTTCTCTCCTGATTTATCTGCCCCTCCTTCACCTTACTGCTAAGCACCAGTTGGTCCCAGCTTAAAAGGCTCTCCCGTGTGCAGATGCAGCAGATTGGCAGCTTATAGATCATTTATTATATATCTGCAGACACCAGTTGTTATCTCTAATGATACTCTATTGTGAGTTAATGGGCTCTCTATGTTGGGCCCAGGTGAAGTATGTCAGGCCAACAGTTTTAACACTGAACACTAAACTGCTTGTTTATCTGGAGCGTATTTCATACATTTGAATTCTGCTCTCTTGTGAACACGATGTCAGATTGACAGAATAACAAATGATTTTGTTCTGGAGAAATTGTTTTTGTGATAATCAGCTCTTCGTGAGCATGTTTGTTGTTATGGTGGTATCTGTACGAATGGCCCCACACCAAAAAGAGATGGTGTTTAATCAGGCAAGACACCTCCAAACTTGTTCATGTTATCAGCAGCATAGGAGGAAGGTCATAGTGGAGGGACATGGGGTCATCATGGGAGGGCCACTCTTAGTCACTCCTGTGTAACCCAGGCTCTTGACTGCTGAGTAATTCCACTAAACCAGTTTGTGTTTAGTCCACCACAGAGTATCAGTCCAGAGTTTCAGTCTTACAATCACAAGCTGGGTTACAGTGACATTAGACCACTGTTATGTCCTTTGAAACAGTCAGTGATTGATTATGTAAATGTCTTAGATGGTCATTAGTCAGATGTGATGAGACTTGTCATTGTTGCATAAGAGCAGGATGCAGGGCAGCAGTGTGGTCCAAAGTTTGTTCCAGCTTGGCCTACATGGAATAGTGCAGTGAAGTTACTGCACGAATATCTGGGAAATGTGTTTGGGCCTAATGAAAACAAGGCTCAGTCTGCGGTCTCCATGATTATAAACAAGTTTCTTGACAGACAGTTTCAGTTGACATGACAGTTTAGGCCGTGTGTGTCATGGGAGGTTATTTGTCTGGAGGATAAATCCGGGCCATGTTTATCCCAGGATAGGTGCTCTGTGGGCTTTGTTCCTTCACTGTTGTGCAGCTGGTTTGATGGATGGATAGAGGGATGGATGTGGGGCTGTGAGTGTCTGTTGTTGTATTGTCGTGGTCTGGTTCTTGAATAATGCCCACATTGTTGTTGTTGCTGCATCAACGCTACATCACTGACCAGCCATTAATGTCGTATTGTTCACTGCTGAAAAATGGGCTAAGTGTTTGTGCCTGTGTGGACTACCGGACTCTTGTCTTTGCCAGTCATTTTTAAAATTGCTTCAACACACACCAATACAACCCAGCAGCACCGGGTATCCCCTACGCCCCGCCTTCCGCCCGTGAACAATGTGTTGATGACTATTGAGCTGGCAGTGAGGTGTCCACTGTTTACCGGTTGTCATGGCAGCACTGAAGAGGCCCGTTCATAGGTGGATTAACAGCGCTGGAGTCTCTTTAAGGCTGATGAGAGCTGCAAAGCATGCTGGGAGCAGTACCACTAGTATTCAGACTTGAAAACACAGATTGTCTGCGGTCTGTTTACAGCTTCATTTGTCAGTTCAGTGTGTTTGATATTCTCATGCAGCTGCGGCCGTGGTGAGCAGTGCATGTGCCAGACACACTACACAAACTATTTTGTCCATAAACAGAGTGAGACTCAGTCAAATCCAAATCATACCCAGTCCAAGCAGCACTCTATGATTCATTGATACAGCTGTTTAGAGCCATTTTCTGGTTAACGCTGTTTCTGCTAAGCTCTGTGTAAATGGAGAACATGGTGGTCGTTAGTCAGCTGTCGAGCAGTGTTGATGTTAGTTTCTTTTTAAAATAATATTTTTTTTGTCATTGTTGTGATGTCAGTGGCCGTTGTTTTTAAAAGCTGACAAAGAGCAGTTTTTGTGGTTGGAGACATGGCTGCTTCACATATGGCCTTTTGCTAGTCCACCCCCCCCAACCCCCCCCCCCCCCCCCCCCCCCCCCCAAGTCTGTCAATTGTTGTCTGTCCTAACTCCTTCTCCTCCGTGAAACTTTGGGTCACAGTATTATAATAAAATGTGAAACTGTATTCTAAATGATAAGTGAAAACCAAACACAAGCTCTGCAGAGAGCAGTATCTTTCAAATAGTTTCGTAGTTTTAGGTCTGGGAAGACATAATTGACCATTCTCAACATTCCTAGTGTAATGTTCGTGTTTTTGGTCAGTAAATTTAAGCTGAACCCAAAAGAATTCAGGTTTACCAGAGAAAATGTCTTTCTTGGATGCTTGGACACTTGGACGCAGTCTGGTTTGGACAGGCAGCCAAAGATAATGTAGACTGCATTTCGTCAATACTGGTGTTATATGTGCAGTGCAGAGCCAGTGTAGCACTTCTGTTTTGGACTAACTGCGGCTGCGTTTATCTGATATTGTTGGATATAGTGACCTGGCCGATTTCCTGTTGTAGCTTTAGCTGACATGTTGTAACTGCCCCAAATATTTGACATTGTCGTGATTATCACTGCAGTGTATGATCCATGTGCGTCACATACCTTTGTATACTTGATGTTTTATCTGGTCACGCAGGCTTGAATGTTTCGTTTCAGGTGAAGTTTCTGATACAAGCAAGGCTGGCATCAGAGAAACTGTGAGACACGCCCAAGTTTCTGTTTGATTGGCTGTACACGTAGTTGTCAGAGGAGATTTTCCAGGGTTCATGTAACACCATGTTTGCCTGTTTCAGTCATCCAGAGCATTCTTTGCATTTCCGCACGCACAACATACAGAGTTTCCAGGTTGTCATCCATGTGTGGGGAGCAGCTTTTCAAGCAGTCTCTCTCAGGGCGTGGGTTTGTTTGGTGACTTTGCTCGTTGCTCACACAGTTTCACTCCTGAATGGCTCGTAACTCTAAACCATTACGGAAGAGGGAAAAGGTATGGAGAAGGACAGGAGTGCTTGTATTTGCATATCCCAGCAGGGACTGCCTTAATAATTAGTCACAAGCACATGAGTCATTCTGCCATAGAAAAGGAAATGTACAGTGTGAAAGTACAACACAAAGTCTACCCAGTGTGATAAGCTATGCACTGAGTTTCTTTAATAGTGAAAGAGTGAGATGCTGTAGGTGCACGGTGACAGAGACGGGGGGAGAATGTGACCGTCGCAGAGAGCCAGCCAGGTGGAGAAAAAGAGTCTGATGAAAGAGATAAAGCATAAAAAGTCAGAATGAGCATGGACGCCACAACATGGAAGGAAGGAGAAGATTTATACAGCGGGCTTGAGATGAAAGGATTAAAGTGAGAGAGACAAAGTGGTGGCAGGTGTAATGAATGTCATTTTCCCCAAGGAGTGCAGGAGAGAAGTTTAGGAGCACGATCAGTAAAAATAATAAAAATCAGCCAGCCCCGCTTCACATCTCAAGTTTTCCACAGAGCACGAATTATTCCCCAGGATGCTGTGTGTAATGAGGGAGAGAGCGATGGATTCATAGCACTGGAGGAGGAATGTGTGGAGGAGGAACACATCTTAGGCCTAATAAGAGAGATGGAAGGATGAAAGGGAGAGAGCATAAACAGTATTAGAGAGGGAGTAATGTATAAGGCATTGTTTAGGCAAGGCATGTAATTAGAGATGTGGGGAAAGGAGAGGGAGTAGAGAGAGAGAGGGAGTAGAGAGAGAGAGAGAGAGAGAGAGAGAGAGAGAGAGAGACAGAGAGAGAGAGAGAGAGAGAGAGAGAGAGAGAGAGAGAGAGAGAGAGAGAGAGGAGGATAGTGGGAATAGTATTAGTGAGGGAGGAATGCAGAGTGAGGCCCAAGCTGGGGAGGGTGGGAGAGAGAGAGAGGGAGAAAGAAAGAAATAAAGAGAGGGAGAGAGATGAAGGAAGAAGAGAGGAAGGAGAGGAGGGAGGGGGCATTTTGGGTGGAATGTGGCCAGCCTCTGATCACATCTGCTGGCTAGATTAGACAGGACAGCAGGCCAGACTGGACCCTCAACTACAGAGCTGGGCTCAATCAACGAGGGGTATAGATGGACAGAGAAAGAGAGAGTGAGCAGTCGAGAAAGTGAAGGAGAAAGGGTGAAAGAAAGCGGAGAGCCAGAGAACATTTAAGACGAGGGAGCGTACTGCCTGGCAAACTAAAACCTTACTCTCTACCCTTTAGAAACCTGGCTGGATAAGACTTTATGCAGGGTGCAACAAGATGGACGGAGGGTGGCTTAGATGGAGGAAGTACAAGAGGGAGACAGTGGCAGTCCAGGCTCTCTGTTATAGAGTCTGTCCGAATTTCTCAGCTCAGAGTTGGTTAGAGAAGATGAATGGGCAGAGGGAGGGAAGGAAATGGACTTTGCCAGCTCAGGGCTCAAATACCTGTCATAAACACGAGCTGATATATTGCTGTTGTTGGAGGAAACCTCAGACTGTCTCAAGAGTTGAAACAAAGACCCTTGTTTTTGGCCACTTTATTTTGTGTCACTGGTTTTGAGCGCTATACAGGACAACGGATGGTAGGTTTCTGTGAACACACAGATGGGTGTGTAGTCGCTTGTTTTTATTTAAAAATGTAAATCATGGCTGTAAACTGAAAGGTATTCAAACAAATGAAAATCACCAATGACTGGAGGTGGTTTCCAGTCAAAACATATCAAAGGAGGATATCAGTGTTGGCAGTTATAGACAAAAAACACTTTCCTTCCCTAATGATGCACTGGAATACATAAATAATGTGTGGTATCTTTTTATTTTGGAGGGCAAACAGTATTTCTTTCTGATTTTTTAATTAAAAAACATTCTTTCTCTCCCTTGGGCTTTGTGCTCCAGTGATATTGATATGAAGCATGATAACTGATATGCTTATCTGTGAATTTCTTTCAGCACACCATTCCAGCATATTTACCCTGGCTAGCCACACACCAGTGTGCAGGCTCTGACATGCTGCTCCCAAACACTGTTGCTTAACTACTGCGACTGTCTTTACGTGATTTGCTCCTTATCTACATTCAGAGTGAAAACAACACTCACAGGCCCATATGTACATTGAAAGGCTTAGTGGTCGCTGTAACTGTTCATGCTGACTGTAATGTGATCCCCTACTAATAATTCCTGTGGAAGTGTTTAGCTAGTAAATAAATACCAAGGTAAATACAGTGAGTTTCTGAGTCTTTACACGACTCAGCAACACAACATTTATCAGGTACATTTAAGATAAGATCAGGATAAGTTTACAGTCAGACTTAACCTTGTGAAACTGCACTGGCCTTTGAAATATGCACTGATAGGGCTTTTTCTCACAGGAGACATTTGGACTTGTGACAGTAGGAAAAACACAGGTGTTGCTAATAACACTGTGTATAACTATGGCTCCCTTGTTTTCAAGTGTCCCTATAAACCATGACAGTGTGACACTGAACCACCACTCTGAAACTGAACCAGTTAAGTGGAGCTCAGTCATCATCTTTTACACTTGTGATTCTCTACTGAGACATGTTTGAATGTCTTGTGTGAAAAGGTCTATTCAGGACCCAGATCTGATGGAAAAATCAGTCCTATATATCAGTCTTGAAAGCAGTGGTGTATTTTCTCAAATATGTACCTGTAGTGCCATTAAGTCCTTCATCACTTCAGCTAATGTGCAGTCGGTTGCCTCATTGGTCAGATCTAACGACAGGTGGCTGTGTTGTCTTCCAGAGCCAGAAGCTGAAGGCAGGGCAGAGCCAGAGCTACAGAGTCCCCCTTCTCGTCCCCTCCATGTAAAGTCCCTCTTCAGGCGCATGAGTGACAGACTTGTGAGGCTAGACTTCCGTTCCCCCAGCCCACCTGACTTCTTCTCCCTCCCTTCCTCCCCTCCATCTTCCCCAACGTCTAGTCCTTCCTCTCCTTTGTCCTCCTGGAGGCTACGTATAACAGGGCTGCGTAGACGGCTCGGTTTATCAGATCCAGATCTAGCCACCGCCCTCCAGGCTCAGCCTCCTTCATGTAACCCCATACAGTCTACATCCCCAGATGGCTTGCACCTCTCCCCTACCTTGCCCTGTCCCAAGCTCAAATCCAGCCTCAGTCCCAGGGACATCCCTGCTCCTACATCTACCCTGAGTCCAAGCATGATCTGTAGTCCCTCCTATACCAGTCCAGTCTACATGCCCCATGCTGACTAATAGCAACATGTTTCATACTTGTCTTACCTGTCCCAGTCCTGATCATTGAGTTACTGTCCTAGACAAACCCTTGTTTCCATACAAAATGCTACATCTGGCCCAGCACTGGCCTCAAAGGACCATCGAGTCCTGTGCTGGATTTATGTCTGGTAGCGGCTTTGAAAACCAGAGCATTGAGAGGACAGACAGAGAGAACAGGTCAAGGAAAGAGAAGGATAATGGAGGCAGTGAGAGAGGGGAATCTGCAGGGCCAAGAGGGACAGGCAGAGGTGGAGATGCAGAAAAAGCTCCAACTGAGAGATGGACCAGAGTGACTGAAGGACAGACTGAGTGAAAGGTGCAGGGGAGAAAAATCTGAGGGTGAGGAGGAGAGGAGGGTTAGCAGGAGGGAGAGAGGAGTCTGTGTCAGCACAAAAGAAATTGATGGAATTGCTTCATACCGCAGTGACGAGATGCACACACACACACACACACAGAAAAGTGCTGTATACCAGTGTAGACTGGCAAATAAAATGTGTTAATTCTGCCTGAAGCCCTGTAGTAAGCTGTGTTAATTGTACATTACATAGTGTTGCATTAAATCTGGGTTCCCCTGCAGTATGGATTTTAGTTTCTGTAGTTTTTGATTAATGACTCATGTCAGGGCAGAGTAATAAAGCAGTACTGATGAGTGTAATAGAGAATTCATGGGTGAGATTATATGAGGAGGCCTAGAAGCAGGCTAATGTTCCTGACTGGAGTCTTCTTAATTATGGATTTAATAAGTAATTCCTCATTGTCAGCTCAGTTACATATCTAGGCTTTGTCTTTGCTCCAGCTTGCCTCTGCAGGTCTCTACAGCATCCCCCTTTCCCAGCCACCTCTCTCAGATTGGCACACTGTACAGACCGTGTCTGTTTTCTTGCTGTTTCTAATCTGTCCTTTCCTCTCAGCACTCCCTCTTTGACCTCCCTCCTTCCATTTCTTTCTCCCTCTCTTATCAGCAGCATTAAGGCACTTTTATCTGGGCTGTGCCAGGGAGGTATGTTCACCGCACCAGGAATAGTAACCCTCTGGGAATTTACTCCTTTGAAAGTTTTTTTTATCACCTCCTCCTCCTCCTCCTCTCTTTTTCTTTCTTCTGTCTCTCTCTCCCTCTCCTCTGTGTGTGTTTGCTGTATCTGTGTCTTTCCTGTCTGTTTCACAGCTTTTGTTTTACTCCACTCATGGTTTCTCTCATGCACACACACACTCCCCCTCCTCCCCCCGTTGTATCGTTCTGTGTCAGGAACACCGTGGCACTGGCTGTGTGGTGAACATCCAGGCTTGTCATCAACAAACCTGACTGTTTCCAGAACACCACAACCTTCAACTGCCTGTCTCTGTCTTCGTGTTTTTCTTTCTCTGATTCTTGAGACGTGTTTTATGTTACTGTAGATACTTTAGACTGGTTTCATCGACAGAAATTCTTATTCATTATGAACAAATGTTTAGCTTTTAGCTGGGGCACCACTTATCCATCTGTACAGTACTGGATCTTATATTTTTATTAGACTTTCTCCAAAGATGATTACATCTGTGTTCTGTGACCTTGTTGGTCCTGTGTAATTATACAGGGATAGTAGCAGCTACAGCAGGGACAAACTGTTGTATCATACAATGAAGAGATTCTACTTTTACATTTGTCCTATCACTATTAGAGCAGCTGTAGTAGTAATAGTATTAGCAGTAGTGACAGTAGTCGTACTATAAGTGTCACACAGCTCCTTCCTGATCGTGTTGTGTCACCTGGACACAGTGTCAGGTTCCCGTCACGCATAAATAACAGGAAGTAATGGATTGTTGGTGTCACCGTTGTCGTCAGGTGTCATTACATTACAGGGAAAACCAGAGCCGTCATCCTGTATCATCATAATTGTGATAGTGTGTAACCAGAAGTGTAGTGGTAGCCGAACAAGTGGGTGTAATGAGAGTGTTGGAGCAGGTGCAAGCATGAATGGCACTAGACAAGTAAGTATATTGCTGTCAACTGACAAAGGTGCGGCTCAACAGAAGTACACTCATGTAATACTTTTTTTTAGAGCATACAAAAAATCATTTTCTGAGCAAAAAAAGACATCTTTTGTGTATTTTTTTTTCTTTTGGGCCAAGATAAGTAGTTGGTGTCCTGGACAGAGATAGTCGTATCAGTAGCTGTGGCGTGTTGTGCTTATTCTGAGCCATTAACATTGGCTCTTTTAAAGCCAAAGTCCAGAGTTTGAGCGTGATGCATCCAGAGTGTGTAAGGAACAGAGCACTGAGGGAGATGATGTGTTCAACCAACCCATTGCCAGCTCACACAAGTAGTTTCCTCTCCTTAGGCAGAGATGTCTTAGTCTCTTCACTGTCAGGATGGAGATGCATTAGTTGTTCAGCCTGTGAGTGTGTGTGTGTGTGTGTGTGTGTGCGTGCTAGTTACACACAGCACAGAGAAGAATGACTAAGCAACGCTTTGTGTGTCCTCACTTGTGACGCTGTGTTGCTGGGTTGTCATTTTCTCCTCCGTTGCCTCGCTTCCTTTGCTCCTCACTGACTCCATTCAGAGTGTGGGAAATCAAAGCAGCCCCTGCATAGCTGGAATACCTAACCTGCGCAGAGCCATGGCAAGTGTAGGGTTGAAGATTATGTTTTCTATTCATGGTCTGTGAATAACGCCTGAAGTATGAACACTGGTTCTGATACACTGCAGGTGTATCTTCTGTCATGGTTATTGTCTGAGGAGAAGAGCAGCTTTAGCAAAGGTAACTAAGATAGCTGGTTTCACATGTGCTGAACATGGGGTGGTGATATAGAGTTAGCAGAAGCATTTGTTAGTCTGTATAGAAACATGAGGGGTGTTATTTTTCCTTTTTTTTCCCCTCTCCAAACCCAGAAATAGAAGAGCAGAAGTGTAAGGGATGGATTAAATGAAGCTGTCCTCATAAAATATAACTCGACTGTTGTCATTTCAGCCAGGAAATGAACGTTTGTCTGCTAGAAATGAAGCACCTTTTTCTACCTCTGTCTAAAATGAGGAAATGAGGAACCCATTGTTTTAACCCATTACATATGTGGTGTCCCAGGACACAAAGCTGGACAGGTGTTAGCAAGGGAAACTGATGGGGGTGGGGATTTAATGGACAGGTGAGTGATGAGCTCATTTAGTGGGAGCTTTTGGAGCTGTGCAGAATTGCACTCGTTTACCTCGAAGAAGGGGAACTTTGGAGAAGACTGACACAAGCTCTTCATTCATGTCTGTACTGATCTGTCGCAAACTGGTCCATAAATGTTAAAAGAGTTTAAGCAACAGCCTTGTATCTGGGCATTTTACAACTTTTCTGTCTTCCTCACTCGCAGCTGACCTCTGATTGTTTTAACTAATCATTAGCCAAACCGGCCGCATACCTGTACACTGGCCGCAGCATACCTCAGTTATGCTTCATGTGTTTACTGAACACTGAGGGGATAAAGTGCTGTTGTATATGTGCTACAATCAAATTCACACAACAGCAAAAACTCTGAATAACCTATATAAATGGCTGGACATACTTGACCACAGCCTTAACAGGATGAAGTGGTTAAGAGGATGGATGAATACGTGTATCATACACATACTGATGGTGATTTGAAAGCTTCATATGAAATGTGCCAATTTACCTTTGATACCATAAATGTGGAACTCCACACTTACTAGCCAAGCAGGTTAATTTTCTATTTTGCGTGTGTCCGACTCCTCGTTTTACTAAATTACCTCTGTTTGTTTCCTGTGTAACAGGCCTCCACATTAACTTCTGTGCGATCAGTCTGGACCACCTTAAAACATTTTGTTCCAACATTTTGAAAATATGAAATGACCTTTTTATGTCAGCATCAGTGGGACAGTGGGGTAATATTATTCTCTTCTGTTTAGATAAAAAAGAAACTGAAACAAAAGACGGTAATTTCTACTTTAAGAAAGAGGCACTGTGTGTGTCTGTGTTTATGTTGTAATCTGCCTATAGGCCTTTGTAGCTAATTAGACTGAGAACTTCGCTTGTGTACTCTAATGAGCTATAATGTAGCTATGGTTTTTGAGGGTATTGGGCTTCTCTCATCATCATTAACCACAGATATACCTTATAGATACCCGTGTGTGTGTGTGTGTGTGTGTGTGTGTGTGTGTGTGTGTGTGTGTGTGTGTTGAAGTGAACGCCTGCTTGTGTGGGCTTGCAGATGCTTGCATATGTTGTTTCCAAGTGTGTGTGGAGCTACACACGCTGTAGCCAAGGAGCTACATGCTTATACCAATTGACACCAGAACAGCATCTCTTTGCTGTGTGTGTGTGTGTGTGTGTGTGTGTGTGTGTGTGTGTGTGTGTGTGTGTGTGTGTGTGTGTGTGTGTCTGCGAGTGGCCCTGAGGGACCATCACATTCTTCTTCCTCAACTATAACTCCATTGTCAGATCTGGCCTTTCATATGCTGGAGATGGAGGGATGGTTTAGCTGAAAAGAAGTCTAGAAAGAGTGAAACGAGATGTGGAAGGTTGTCTCCGCCTATGCATGATTGCACTGCAAGAGCAACCCTTGTGTCAGTGATGGAGAGAGATGTGTGGGGGTGTGTGTGTGTGTAAGTGCTTTGAAACGTCCACCTGTACACCCTCTCTGCTTCTTTTTATGGCCGTGTTTATATGCATGGGAAGGCATGAGAAAGAACAGTTTGAACAGGAACAGAGTTCAGATGATCAAACTTGTGTTTTAGCATTTTGATCTCATGGACTCTTCTGAGGCTGTTGTCAATGTATTTGTCTCATCTGGAGTTGGACCATAAGGTCAGGGCAGGCAGAGAGATAGTAAATGTGTATACACTAGACCCGTGCCTCATGGGAACTGAAATGGGAGACTGCTGCTCTTTCTCGGGACAATTGATCCTTTGTTTTGGTCTCAGGGATGGAGAGGGGAGTGGTGGGGTGCGTACCTGTCAGAACCTGAGAGCTGGAATCTTTATCAGCCACCTGAGTGGATATTTTCCCAGATTACACACACACACACACACTCACACACACTCAGAGGGAGAGACAAATAGGAAGGGGAGAAGTATTCAGTGTAAGACTGGCAGAGCTTTATTTATAGAGCCCTTTAATCTAAAAACAGAGATTACAGTGTTGTAAAAACAGCAAGAAGTGAGGGTTGTGGAAAGGAAAGATATTAAAAATAACACCAGGAAAAACTTTATCAGGCTGGGAACAGCAAAAAAGAAATTGAAAGTCAAGTTAATGTTTAGCTGCTTGTATTATGCTGGTTAACTATTAGAGAGCCAAGGTCCAGTTTTCCCTCCCTTACCCCGCACGCCTTTGGTCTCGTGTTAATGTGAGCCACACTGGGTTGAAGTCCATAGTACCCTGACAAAATGTACATAACACCGGGCAGAGTTTCATGGCGTCCCATTGATTCGTGCAGTTAAAATGTGGCCATAATATTCTGTGTCTCTGTCTCTCATCTGAAATGGAGACTCTGCTTTATTGCTGAGAGTCAGGTGAGAAGATTGACACCACCCTCACATTTGTGTTAAATATAAAGCTACAGCCAGGAGACAGATAGGATGGCTTAAAGACCAGAAACCTGCTTCTTTCTAAAGGTAACAAAATCTGTCTCACAGCTCACTGATTTATGTCTTATATCTCATCTGTTTAATAGGTACCAAAGTGTAAGACGACAAAATGAGATATAATGTGTTAATTAGTGAGCTTTGGAGGTTCTGCTATGCAGATTTATTTACTGTTGGTCAGAGCCAGGCAAGCTGTTTCCCTCTGCTTCTAGTCTTTATGCTATGTATAGCTAACTAGCTCCTGATTGTAAGGAGATATTTAGTAGATAGATATGATCATCTAACTCATCATCTAACCCAAGAGATAAACAAGCATATTTCCCCAAACGTGAAACTAATCCTTTAAAAGGATTCACATGGACAATCTATGACACCAGCCATATGCTCATTAAATCTCTAATACAGCATCCCCACTCACCATATGCACCTGCGAGGCTGTACGCTGTATATGTAGGCTAATTTGTGGGTGACCGCATGTTAAAGAGTGCTGATGACTGAGCGCCCGTTTGGCTCGTGTGCCATTTTGCGTGGTACGACCTGAGGGGAGATCTGGGGATCAGCTTCATGTGTGTGTTCAGCACAGACACCCTGCAGGGATACCTCAGGCTGAGACCTGCTCTGCTGCAGAGCATTATTCATTCTCCTGCAACTACATGATGCAACAGAATGTCAGCCTGAATAACGACTTCATGGGTAAATGAGCCCAGCATGTTGTTAATGGAAAATTAACCAGCTTTTGTTAATGTCCTCTTTGTTTCTCTCTTCTTCTTCTTCTCCTTTTATGCCATCCTTTCCTCTTTTCATCTTCCTGTTCTCTTTCTCTACTTCCTCTCACTTTTTATTTTGCAGAGGAAGCCGATTACACAACTTTTTGTACCGACTCTCTGACCAGGAAGAAAAACACGGTGCTTTCTGCGGTTCTTCTGCGGCCTGACACCAACAGGAAAAAACCACCGGTCATCATCAGCCTCCCTAAGGACTTTCGCCCTGTGTCCTCCATCATCGATGTGGACATCCTCCCTGAGACGCACCGGCGTGTTCGCCTGTACAAACACGGCCAGGAAAAACCACTGGGCTTCTACATCCGTGATGGTTCCAGCGTACGGGTCACTCCACAGGGCCTGGAGAAGGTCCCAGGGATATTCATCTCTCGCATGGTGCCCGGCGGGCTGGCGGAGAGCACCGGCCTGCTGGCAGTCAATGACGAGGTGCTGGAAGTGAACGGTATCGAGGTGGCTGGGAAGTCTCTGGACCAGGTGACGGACATGATGATTGCCAACAGCCACAACCTCATCATCACCGTCAAGCCTGCCAACCAGCGGAACAATGTTGTTCGCAGCGGAGGAGGAGGTGCGGCGTCTGGTAGCTCAGGACGCTCGTCGGACAGCGGTGCCAGTTACTATGGTGGGCTCGGTGCTGCAGCCTCCATGCCATCGCACATCATTCAGAACTTCCCCGTTGGGGAGCTGGAGAGCGACGAGGACGACGAGGACCTGGTGATCGAGCCAGGAGGCGAAGCCGAGCCAATCAGACGCGCCCCTTCCAACTACAGCATGCCCTCGCTGCTTCGGTATGAGCCTCACCTCAACCTCCGCACTGCCACCAACTCTGCCTCCGCCCATTCCATCAACGCCAATGGGACCCTACCAGCCAGCGGCAGCAGTGGATCACTAAGCTACGCCAATGCCGCTTCGACCACGCCTTCGCCAGAGAGAGCAATGGAGAGGCGGAGTCTGGAGGAAGATGGCACTGTTATAACTCTGTAGGCTGGGCTTTCACACGCTAAACACTGGAAACCAGAGAGAAACAAACACTCAGATACTTCCACACACACTTGGAGTCATGGACTGGCAAATCAAATACAGGAACATCCTGTTCCACCATACAGTGACTGTACCTGAGAAGCACAATGATGTGTGTACATATTAAATCTTAACGACACTGATACCTAAATGTTTGTACATCCTAACATTTACACGTCAAACACTGCACTCCATACCTTGCTCTCTCTACATGCCAATGTCCATGCATGTGTGCCATAGTGGTGACCTCCCTCCTGAGCTCTGCAGGCACAACATTTTCAGAGAAAGAAGTGAAGACAAAGTGTAGTTTGGTGCTCCCCTACCCTCCACTTTTATTTTTAAACCACTAGAAGCACTTGTTTTTAACCCCCAAAAAACTGTTGTTACAGAGTTTCCACTAGAGGGCAGAGATGAGACACCACATCCTCCCCCATTTCCTCTCATCAGTCCCATAAATAGGTGAAGGTAAAAGTCCTGTGAACAAGGCAGTCCCATAAAAAACACACACACATTTTATCTCAAGCTTTCGTTGACAATCTGTGCCTGTTTTTTTTTTTTTTGCCTCGTCACCCTGCCCCCATCCCTGCATCACACTACAGCCACCTGCCTTCCATGCTCCCTTTCCCCAGGTGACCACAGCATGCGATTGGTAAACAGTTGCGGTACTTTCCACAGAGTTCAGTACCACAACAATCAACCAAATGCTGAGATCTGCAATAAAACTGTAGTTTTTATTCGAGGAAAAACCACCTTTAAAAAAAACCCCAAAAAAACAAAAACAAGTCTGGGCTCTTTGTGTTGGCTCGGGTGCTTTTAACCACTGTTTTTAGCTGTTTTCCTTTACCTGCTGTGTTAATGACTGACTGAAAGGTGGATGATTTTAATGATTCTTGGGAGAAACTTGTATTTTGAAAGTCCCTTTAACATAAGGCCTGTGTTTTATATTATTTTCTTTTTTTTGTTTCTTTTCTTTTATATACAATGCTTCTATCTCACAGGTGACTGCATGACCATATTCCACCTGACCAACTGGAAGTTGCAAGTCTTTCCATAAAATTGCTCCTACCTGGGAATGGGACATCTTAGAATGAATTTCCTTCATATTGCACTCCCTCTCCTTTCCATGACAAGGGCTATTTCCCCTGCTGCATGTGTTCAAATGAGAAAATGTCAATGTGATTTCATTTTTTTTGTTTGTTTGTTGTCTCTCTCTCTCTCTCTCTCTCTCTCTCTCTCTCTCTCTCTCTCTCCATTCTTTCTGGACCACGACTCAGTATATCTAATCTCAGTGCTGTACAGTAGATTCATCTCTGTTGTTTTCTGGCCAGGCCCGGAGTTCACTTGGATGTGTCCTGAGACATTCACATATGAAGAGTTTTCTCTCCAGTGCACCATTTCACAGAGCACCATTCATCTTTGTATCTTCAGTTTCATTGAACGCAATGAATGACACACCATGGGAAAATGTAACACAGCAGCTGTATTCAGAATACATCCTTAACATTGACTTGGGCCACATCAATTAGAAAGTAAAACCACAGAAAAGAAGAAATGAGACTCTGCCAGTATCTCAAAATAAACCCTGGTCAGACTGAGTCATATTGAAACAAACACACATGCAGGCACACCGGGCACAACCTGTCTCACTTTCTGTATTTGTTAAAGGTGAGGTAGGTCTCCCTTATGTACAGCATGGCTTAGCCCTGATCTGCATTTCAACCAGAGCTGTTTCTTTCATAAAAAGTTCCTAACAAGGCTGTAATGAACTTCTTCTCAGCACAAACTTGACTGACAGATTAGGCCTAAGGTTAAAAATTCTTCAACTTTTATTGTTGTTTTTAAAACATTTTAAAACACTGTGTTTTAGAAATTCCTTCACCCTACAAGTCAAATTTGTGCGTTTGTGCTGTATAAATTCAATTGACTTGACCCACAACATAGAATTTATAGTGCAGCTTTTGATTTTTTTGGCAACTTCACTCAGAAATCTGTGTTTCTGATCACATTCCATGAAACGTTCTCCACAGAAATAAGTAATCCTGGTTCTGTTTTAGTTCCTGTTTGTGAAGCAGATCCATAGCACTTATTGGAACTAAATATCCATTACCATTACATTCTGCTGTTAACAGCCTCCCTGAAGTGAGAGCAGATGGTCTGTGATTTCTCTTATTGATTTTTACCATTTCCTTTCCTGTCGAAAGTGATAACATTAAGTTAAGCTTGGATTTTTTTTTTCTCACTCACTAAAACATCTTTGTCTCACACACTCACACACACAGTCACTTTCAGTAATGTTTATTGGTTTCATCTGAGCCAATGTGCACTTGTAACAGAACACAGTACATTCATACAGATCACCGTCACACTAATATTTATCGTTTTTAGTTCTGTTTATTGTTTGAATATGTGATGAGCCCATCAGACAGTGTATATCTATGACTGGAAACCAACACACACTTTACGTATGTGTGTCCAATATTGTATCTCAAGCTCTGTGTACAAGGTACTGTCCTTTTGGTCTTCTGTGGTACAGCGGGTGATGGTGGAATTCTGTCTTCTTTCTTGTCTAACATTAAACACAGTGATGAATGGTACTCTGAATGGGATATTTTTAGAAATCAATGTTAATTTATTTTCTTTATCTCTAACTTTACCGCAGGACACTGGGATTGTAACCACAGCTACATTTTTATTTATTCTCTAATCATGTCTGCATATTGTCTTTCTTTGTACACATTTTATGACTTTATTTTTATAACTGAGATGTTTTTGTTTATTCATAATTGTTTTGGTTATAAATCTCATGGTACAGTAGCTGTTATTGCCCATTAGGAGATGATTTCAGTAGATGATTTCACTGTTCTGGAGAATCTGTGCAAGACATGACACTATTATTATTTTTCCCATACTGTGAATTATTCATTATTATTTTGCGGAAGAAAAACACTTGTATTAGCACGACCTCAAAACAGGCTACATGTTTTGCTTTGAGTCTGACTTTTTTTTTTTTTAAGTGATTGAGCAATGATTTTTGCTTGCCAGATAAATCCTATGGTATAGATTTGTAAAGAAGATTGTCAGTATTTTCATATTGATACGATGTACATTTTTATCACATTTAATGAAAATGTTTAAAGATTCAACTGGAGATGTATGAATAAATAGACGTACACCTGTAATTTCTGATTGAATGAGCTGGATAAAATAAACTAATATGTAGCAGCCTTCTCTGTTTGGTGTCTGACAGTGTGTGGAGACAGCTGACTGTACCTGTCCATAGGTAGCACAATAAGTAAAGTGCACAGTAGTGAAACTGACCACTAACTGACTGAACTTCATTGTGGTGTTTTAGTGCCTCCTCCAGGACACTTCAGATACAGCGTTTCTGCTCCTTGATTTGCATCAGCGGTAAAAACAGGGAACTGTTGCTCAACCGCTGTAACGCTGGCAGGAGTGAAACTTTCAAAGCTGCTGTGTGCTACATTTAACCGGGCAAGGTTCACAACTTCGGCTTCAGACGACGTACGGCTCTCTGTAAATTAACTATGTGTGTATTTGACCCCATTTCGGAGGTTACGTGCTGCTCTATGCTGTAGTGAAAACCCAGACAGCTGAGAGTCACGTGACCTGACGTGTAACCAGCATGGCGGCGCTGAGCTGAGATAGCAACTGTACCAGACTGACTCCGATAGCCTGGCTTTCGTTAGCTTTCCTTGTCACCTGCTTATTCGCGGGGCCAGGCCGAAGATGACGGCCTGAGAGCGGAGCGGTAACAAGACCGAGAGATGCAGCGACAACAACAGCAGCCACCGCAGCAGCAGCAGTACTCGCAGTCGAAGGCAGAAAACAGTAAAACCAAGAGCATGTTTCTGTCCAGGGCGCTGGAGAAAATCCTTTCGGATAAGGAGGTGAAGAGGAGCCAGCACAGCCAGCTGCGCAAAGCCTGCCAAGTGGCGCTCGGTAAGGGGGTTTGTTTTGTTTGCTGGTTTGCCCCGTGTTTTTTTTTTATGTAGCGTTTCACTGGAACATTTCGGTCGTGTCTGTCTTGTTAAGAGAGACGGCGGACAGCTACCCATTAAGCTAGCGTTAGCGTTAGCATCTGAATGGCCTCCATCGTCTGTTCAGCTGTCCGTTGACGTTTACAGGTAGCGTTAGCTATAATGTGTTGGCATCACTCTCACATCTTGGTGTTAATTCTGAAATACTAACATCCTGCCTCCACACCACCATTATCACTGTCAACGTCGGCAGGTAAACAAGCTAATTGGTAGCTGTCGCTAGCTTGTTAGTTGTAGCTAGGTTAGCTAGCTAAACAGACCAATCCCAGCGCTGTACGTAGCACTGTCACCCGGCCAGACAGCCCGGTCCTGCTCTGCACCCAGACACACAGGATATCTAACTCCAGGATACTCTGACGTCCTCGCTTTTCCATTCAACACAGTCACCGATTGTGTTACACACACACACCAGGCTCTCCATTTTATTGTGGTATTGCTGTTTATATTTCAGCTGAACCTGCCCTGCCCATTTGTGTGCAGCCACCTCCTTGTCAAATTGCTCTTGCGCATCTGTCAGACTTTAGGGGTGTCACTTCTGTGACAGCTGCAAATTGGGTGCTCAGTAGTCTGTATTGTTGAGAGGCTTTAAACACTTCTGACATCTGATTGTGGTCTGATACCTGTTCAGGTACAATCAGTAGTTTGAAGGTGTTCTTTTCGCATAGTGCCTCTCTCTGTCTTAATGCAGGTGGTTGGGAAATTGGCAAACAAGATGTTGTTCTTTGTTATTAGTACAGTTGGGCTGTTGAGCCACAGGACTGACTACAAAGCAATAACTGTCACTGAGAGGTAGGCAAACAGGTTGCTGTGTTTGAGCTGCATTGTCTGCTCTCAGTCTGCCAGTGACACTCTCTCATTATTCATGATGCCAGAGGAACACAACACTCTTTTTGGACTCCTCACACTAACAGTGGAGGCTACGTTGTGCTTATTCTGTTGTCATGCTGACTGTCTGTGTGGTATTTTGGTAAACTCTATGCGAGCTTCACAGATATCTAATTTTCCCCTCTGCCACTGTTATGCTGTGGACTACAGACCTTTTCCTCTGTTGCCTCCATGATTCATTAGGTATGCAGGGGACAGATAAATTAGTTGTTAATGGCTGTTTTTCAGTGAAACACCAGAGCTTAGCCAGGTGACTAAATAAAAAGAGAACAAGTACTATTAGAGGATTTCTGTATTTAGGTCCAGTGCTAATTTACACATCATAGAGGAAAAAATGGGTTCTTTGTTTTTTTTTACATTAAATATCAGGTCATACGTTTCTGATGTTACTTAAAATATATCAGCACTGTTGTTATTGTTCTGTAGAATCTGTGACAGTTCTGTGAATACTGCACACACTCATTTCCTCTGTGCAGCCCTGTGATATGTGGAGTTTATGAAAGTTGAGTTTAGTAGCATTTACTACCGCATTGTTTGTGAATCTAATCGGTTTGGTCGGCTGAATGCTCACTATTACTCACTGTGTAGCCAAGGTTGCTGCACCAATTAGCTAAGAAGTGTGTGTACAGCTTTCGACAGATCAATGTGGGATAAAAATTAATAAGAAAATGAAACTGATTTAGGAGAAGACTTTAGATAGCATAACAGAAGGGAAGGGTAATGCAGGGAATAAGAGAAAGACTAAAGATCTGAAGGAGGTTGTTCAGTCGAATTAAATGTGATTAGAAATAATCAAATAACCTGAGGGGTAGTCTCAGGTTAAATCCTGCACAGTATACAGTAGGATAGTTTAACCGGAATAAACGCTTGTCTAACAACTAAAATGCAGGGAAACAAACAACTTTTCTTACTATAGCCATATTTTATATTTGGCCCAGTAACCTTCTCATTTAGACTCAAATCATGTCACACTGCTGTGAGCTGCAAGGGTCAAAGTTTAAACCTCAGTAACATTTAATCTCTCCTGTGTCTCCCTTTCTAGATGAAATCAAGGCAGAGCTTGAAAAACAAAAGTAAGTATTCTTAAGTGCACACCTTTTTGCCCTGAACAGTGGATTCAGGCTTTCCTTCTTTTTCTTGTGATGTGCGACAAGAAACCGATGTAAGGTTTGCCCCGAAGCAGTCTTCTCACTGTGATTTGTGACTTTTATAACTGCTGCTTTGGAGTAAATAAGCAGCACTTCAAACAGCCTTCAGGTAATATGTCTGCTGCTATAGGCAAACTGTTATCTTAACAATTTGCCGCTGTGCTTTTCTGAGGTTAAGAAATAAAACTTCAGCGCTCTGTAAAATTCTGCACTGTGAAAATAAAAATGATTAGTAAAGTGTTTTACACAGCACCTGATTTATTGACATCTTCCATTAGTGTTACATTTCAATGGAAAGTGTTTATATATATATATATATGTGAATGTTGGACAGTGTTTACAGAAAGCTGCTCTCATTGTAGCTTTTCCAGTTCACTCAGCTGTTTGTCCTCCTCTTGTTCCTGCAGGGATGGCACAGTGGTCCCACCCAGAGCCAACTACATTGAGGCTGACAAATATGTGCTGCCCTTTGAATTGGCCTGTCAGTCAAAGTCCCCCCGGATAGTTAGCACCTCTTTGGACTGTCTGCAGGTTAATATTCACAGCTACACACTCACAATCTTGCTACGCCTGCTATACACATCAGACAATGCCTCTGCATTCCACATGTGCACACACACACACACACTCCATGCATTAATCTCGTAGTACCTTTTTGTAGCAACTACACTTGTATGGTCACATTGGTAATAAGTACACTCTGCACGCAGTCACACACACAAACACAGTTTTTTCACCTTATTTATGTTATGTGTGTTATCTCATTTTTGTACCCTAACCCTAATTGCATCATTTAACTTGTCTCATTGTTAATAATTTGTAGTGCTGTGATGATTTAATAATGATTTACCCAAGTAAAGTTCACTCATCATAGAGGATTGAAGCTTATTTAATGTGGGCTTGAAGATTATTTCATGTTCCAAACTGGAGTTTGAAAGAAATGGACATTTATGCTACAGGGCAAGCAGGGTCAAATGAACAACGCTTTGAATTGCATTATGGGAAATGTAGGATCCAGTGTTTTAGGGCTTGATCTATGCTTGAGACTGAAAGTGAGGACATCTCAGGTTCTCTGTCTTTTGACTGCTTCACTATTGTTTTTTTTTTTATATCTCCATCTCAGCGCCTTTTTAAACACATGCTCAGTTTTGATCTAAATAACACCTATAGATACAGCTAAACAAACCATCAATTTCTCTTTTTCTCACATTCTCACACAAGAGTGTCCGGACTGAACAAACCCAAAACTCCCACACATACACCTCAGAACAAACACAGGATCAGACATGTACAGTGAAGTCTGCTTCTGCTGCTCTAACCTGTGTCTCTCTGTGGTAGAAACTGATTGCGTACGGCCACATCACAGGCAATGCCCCGGACAGCAGAACCCCAGGCAAAAGGCTGATAGACCGGCTGGTGGAAACCATCTGCAACTGCTTCCAGGGCCCACAGACCGATGAGGGAGTCCAGCTACAGATCATCAAGGTACACCCAGCACCTCTCCACACATCTGGCAGCCTTCAGATCCTCCAGCTGTCAGTGTTGTTGTTTATTTAAGACTCAGTTAGGTCAAAGAGGCAGGACTGAGATACTTCAGTCTTCCATACTTGAGGCTGTAGAGAAAATTTGTTTCTTAATGTTATATCTGTTCTTAAGTTAGGAGTTTATAAAAGTATATAATGTTAAATATTTAAATTAAACTATTAACTTTTATGCCTCATCAGCCACTTCAACCCAATGTTTAATATCGGATTCCCACAGTCGCACAAGATCTTCTGGCTTTAAATAGAAGTATGTTCTGTTACAAAGCTACCTTTGCTTCCTAACCACCACTTCTGTGATTGTGGCCACTTGACTGACAACCTTCACTTATTACATCTTTATGAAACTAGAAAAGCTCCATAGATTCATTTCATACCTCCTTTTGTGTATGTAGTGAGTATGATTCACAACTGCTGCTTACTGAAGTTTCCCCATAGTTAATTAAATACACATCCTGGTTGGTTGGAAAGGGCAAAGTCTGGCCTGTAAGAATCACACAGTATTATCACTGTTGACAAAAGATTTATAGGACAGATTATCAACATCAGTTTGGCTCACATTCACCACTGAAGGACACGAATGTCAGTGGAGTCTGTTTATACTGACCAGCACAAATTGGTTTGAACACAAAATAATATTTCAATGAGTCTGCCTTGCAGGTGTTGTTGTAATAATTTAAATAATTTAAATAGTTTAGTTTCATTTAGCTTAGTTTGAACCTGTTAATCATCTTCTTTACTAACAACAAAAGGGAAACAGACTAAACAGTAGCAGAGTGTGAGAACTATGTATCTGCGGCTTGAACGTTCCCCAGAAGTAGGGAAGTGGAGGGGTGATTCAGCAGGTGCGGCAGCTGCATCTTCTTTACAATACATCCTGTGCGATAACTCTTGACTTCCTTTTTTTTTTCCCTCTGTCCAGGCCCTGCTGACTGCAGTGACCTCCCCACACATAGAGATTCACGAGGGCACGGTGCTCCTCACTGTCAGGACCTGTTACAACATATACTTGGCCAGCCGCAACCTCATCAACCAGACCACCGCCAAGGCCACGCTCACACAGATGCTCAACGTTATCTTCACACGCATGGAAAACCAGGCTGTTAGTTTAGCTTATTTTTTATTGTTGCATTACACCTATCCATTCAATTGATGTCACAAAAGCAACAACACATGGAAGAAGGCCAAGCTCTGAATATGACTTTATGCTTTATGTTGTGGATATGAATGTGACAGGGTGGCTACTCCTAATAGCACCTACAATAGTAACATCTGCCAGGAAAACGTCATAAAGCCTCACACATCCCGGTGCTTCTGTCCGATACGACAGAATCAGCTTCTCCACAATGCTCGGCCAACTCAGCCATTTCAGTTTATTACTCCTGCACAACCTCTGCATGTAGTTGGTGACACACATTAAAACCGTAGCCTTCCTCATCATAATAGCCATGTTACAGTGCCCATAAAGACATGCCATGTCCACCTGATCACAACTACAGCCAGAGCCATGGCAGTAGCCAGTCACAGTAATTAGCCTATGTTAATTATTCAGCGGCAAAGATACAGATCTGTGGTCTAGAGCCTTCTGTGACCGTGATATATTTTCAGCCACCACCTCAGCACATTATTTCTAACACTACTATGATATATGAGCATCATTTTCAGCGTACAGTAGCAAACCGACTAACTTAGCTAACTTTAACTAATAAATAAAACTAGTACTAACACATTGCTCTCTAGTTAGCTCACTATAAACATTTAGTACATTAACCGTTAGGTTGATATATCTGCTAAAGTGTTGCAAATCTCTTACCTGACATTATGTTTCAGTGTCCTCATAACCACATCCACAGCAATGCCCACTTTGCTGTGGTCACAGTCATGTGAAAAGTCTTATTTATTTCCCCTCAGTTTTTAATGAAGTTCTGCCTGATTTGTGTGAGGCAGACCCAAACATTCATTTACACAAAACAGTCCCTCTAAATGGCTCCTTTCCTCCTCCTCCTCCTCCTCCTGCCTCCTCAGGCTCTGGAAGCTCAGGAGCTGGAGAAGGATCGGCTGCGACCGCCCCAGCAGAACCCGTCTCCGGTCCCAGGTAATCGGAGGTCTGGCTCCCCCTGGTCTGACCGTACTCCCACCCCGGAGCCTCAGAGCTCCCCATCCCCGGCAGCCAGTACTCCAGACCTCACTACCACTAATACCGCCAGCTCCACACCCCCACCGCCAGCCCCTGACCTGGACCAGGACCAACCGCCAGACACACCATCAATCAATGGAGACACCGAGGGCGGCAACGCTCCAGTGAATGAAGGAGCAGAGCAGGTCACACCATCAAGAGGTATCTGCCAACCTGACTTTCCACCATTCAGTTTAAATTTTAGGTTCCAATCTAATTGAAGCTTGAAAGTCTTTCAGTTTGTTTTCCTCTGTGTTTAAAAAAGTCTGAAGGTGTAGCGGTGGATTGCATAGCTTTTAGCTTTAATCTTTGTCACTCTTCATACTCAGTATTTGAAGATGAAGGTTCAGAGGTGCCTCCAGCAGCAACACAACCAGCTGAGGAGGGAGACAAACCAGAGGGCAATACAAATCCAGCAGAGTCAGCGACGACTGAAGGAGAAGAGGCAGAGCAACAGCCGACACAGACGCACGGTGGAACTGGTCAGAACTGACATCCATCCATACATTTTCAGTTATCTTCACTTGTTCTGCTAAATGTCCATACGCTTGTCAACAACAGTGTTTTTCTTTAATGGCTGTGACCTGAAAATGTCCATTCTGGCCTCTCCTCCAGGAGACGAGCACCCAGCCCACTCCGTCACTGAGCTGACAGAGGGGCCCCCCCCAAGAGTCAGAGCCGAGGGTCAGCAGATGAACGGCATCATTGAGGACCGCTCCTCTGTTTCCTCTACCGATATGCTGGTGAGCAGTGTCAGTGGCATTAGCTTTTAATCAGTAGCATGCTGGGGGAAAAAAAGTATTTTACAGTTTATCTTAAATCTGTTGTTGGTTTGAGTTTGAACTAAATAACCTTAGTTCCATCTTAGTGTCCTGATGTGACTGACATTCCTTCACCTCAGCCAAATATTTCACCACAATAATTGGCAAAGTAATGATGGAAAGAAGAGTAAATGCTCCTGGAGCAACCAAAATCTCCACTGTTAAAAGGAGTTCCTGTCCCTCCACAGAAGAATTTATGCAGTGTTCTCTCAGCTGTGTGCCCCCTACTCCACCTGTAAATCCTGGGTTTACTTAGTGTGTTGAAAATAAATCTCTGTGTTCTTGTGACCACAGAGCAGAAACTAACTCACTGTCTACACATGCAGACATAGGAAGAGGTAAAAACAAATGCTTTGCTAAGAGAAAGCACAGTGGGGCAGTCAGAGTGAACAGGATGGGCATCTGACATTATTTGAAACAAAACACAACAGTCATGACATGTTTTCTGTCATCAGCTGAGACTGTTGCAGGTTTACCACTCACCAAACTGCTCAGCTCAACTACTGTAATGATCTCCAGAGCGTCAGATTAAAGTTTAGGGAGTTCCATTCAAGATTTTGGAGTGTTTTACTCTTTGCATGTTGTGTGTACGTATGCTGTCAAGCACGTGTTAGTATTCAGGCAGCGTCTCTGAAAATATGTTCTGCACGTGTCAGACCAGAATCTTACTTCCCTGTGTAAAAATATTGTACTTCTTGAATTTTGAATTTTCTTCTTGAAAAACTGAGCATCCGCACTGTTTAGTTCCTGTCATCAGCCACACTGAGCTGAAGAGTTAGAACGAATGCCAACTCCACATGTGAATACGATGGAAAAATAGTAAGTAGTGAAATGCGTGGCTGCTATCACGATGTGATGAGTGAAATAAAGAAAGAGATGAGAAATGTTTATAGGGAGCATGTTAACCCTGTTGACTGTTCAGCTGACTCCAACCTCAGGCCCTACGAACACGTCTGGATCTCTGCCTCAAACTTCCATCAAAATGGAAGTGTCCTGACAAAGAAACAGATTTTGGGCTTTGAAAGTTCAGAGGTCTTGCTCTCTCTCTTTCTCTTTTTTTTTTTACACTGATGAGTTAAATAAGTTGGGATTGTCTTTCTTCATCTGTCTCAGGATGCTGAGGCCCTGCAGGGACCGCACAACGCTGCTCGATTCTCCCACATCCTGCAGAAAGACGCCTTTCTGGTGTTCCGCTCGCTGTGCAAGCTCTCCATGAAGCCCCTCGCTGATGGACCTCCAGACCCAAAGTGAGTGATCTTCATATGAAGATCCCTACCTCTAACTGCACAGTAACTTGCACACTTCCTGTTACATCATACTAGCATCCTAATGTAGATTAATTTCATTGGTTGATTACCTTTGTGGTAACACAGGACACACACATGAATCCTAAATCATCAACACTCCTGCTTTGAAAACCTGCCTTGACACACCTTTGGTCCATTACATGGTAACCTCTTTTTGTCATTCTAAAGTTTGCCAAAATAAATATAGCTGCCTTCAGCTCACACTCGGTGCTTCACCTCAGTCTCCACAGGTTAACTTGGCCTTTTCCATCCTGGTGTGGCCCTGTCATCTCTAGTTACTGTAACATTAGACCCTGGGCCAGACAGTGTTAATGGGCCAAGGTAAACTGAGCCAAGGAAGAAGCTCAGTCTGGCCTACTTTAGATACCAGGCTGAAACACCATTATACCCAACACCCAAGTATTGTTTCTTCTCTTCAACTCTATCAAAGTTGAACACTATTTATTAATAGGACATTAAGGCACATGCATTTCCACTGAGCATGCGGCTTTACATAGCTCTTGAATGTCTTGGTGGATCGCTTTATATTTAGACTTGAGGCAGTATAATTGATGCCCATACAATTTCTCTCCTCTGCAGGTCCCATGAGTTGCGGTCCAAGATTGTCTCCCTGCAGCTGCTGCTCTCTGTGCTGCAGGGCGCCGGGCCAGTGTTTCGCACTCACGAGATGTTTGTCAACGCAATCAAACAGTATTTGTGCGTGGCGCTTTCCAAAAACGGTGTCTCCTCTGTGCCGGAGGTCTTTGAGCTCTCCCTGGCCATCTTCCTCACCCTGCTCTCACACTTCAAGGTCCACCTGAAGATGCAGATTGAGGTACAGAATGAGGCCGGTGTCTTCTGTGTTGAGTCTTATTCTGAATATGGAAATGTGTAGCCTTAGTTTTGAGATTTTAAAATCGTACATAATGAGCATGTAGGCTGGTACAGCAGGGTTAGTGCCACACTCATCTCCTGACATTTATCTCCTTTTGTCCGCCGTGCCTCAGGTGTTTTTTCGGGAGATATTTCTGACCATTCTGGAGACGTCGACCAGCTCCTTTGAGCACAAGTGGATGGTTATCCAGACACTAACTCGCATCTGTGCAGGTACAAATCCACTGATGGAAGTTTTCCTCAAGTACTAAGACTGAAAAAAGAATTGCACTACTAAAAAATGAAACATACACACAGTAAACATCTGTTTATTATAGTGATGACTTTTTTCAGACATCAGTGACTTTAACTGACTAACTTTATCCACAGTAATTCATTCTTTATTAAGCTAATTTATTTCTTTGAGCCAAGGAGATGATACTTACATGCGCATTTTATTCAGGTGGTCTTACGACGGCAGAGCGACATGAGTTTGAGTCTCTTTGTATGAACTTGTGCTTCTGCAGCCTTTACATTAATCTGACTGCAGATCAGAGAGAAATGTTTCTATGTCCGTCCTAGTAAGATTGCTGTTGGAGCTGTTACGTAAGAGTGACTCAGGCGCTTATTCAGTCATGAGACTGACATGTAAAATTGCCATCACATTTACATAACAAAGTACTTGTCTGAAAGAGGCTTAATTCATCCAGTTGTGGCTGGAAGAATTAAGCCTCACTGTGAGACCTCATTACAGTGATGCATTTAGCCCAAACATCAGGTTTTGGTAAACGAGACACAGGATTCAAGTAGTTGCCTTTAAATTCTTATCTAGGAAAACCCTGAACATGGATTTGGAAAGTGCTGCAAGTCAAGTCATTCATTTTAAATACTGTTCAGTACAGCCAACAGTTGTCTAATCACCCAGCTGTATCTAAAGAAATGTATTTATTTAGAAATGTCCAGCTTTTGTAACACATTCCTTTCCTCCAGATGCCCAGTGCGTGGTTGACATTTATGTGAACTATGACTGTGACTTGAATGCTGCAAACATCTTTGAGCGTCTTGTCAACGACCTGTCCAAGATTGCTCAGGGCAGGAGTGGTCAGGAGCTCGGGATGACTCCTCTGCAGGTACACACTCATAGATTCAGTCTCACGCATGCATGGTGCATATTGAAAGGATAGCACCACTGACTTTTGTGTGTGTGTCTGTGACCGTAAATGAACTTGGGTGGATCTGTAACATCCACAGGAGCTGAGTCTACGTAAAAAGGGTTTGGAGTGTCTGGTGTCCATCCTTAAATGTATGGTGGAGTGGAGCAAAGACATGTACGTCAATCCAAACCTTCAGGCTAACCTGGGTGAGTGTGTATTGGACAGTAAATATGTGAACAGTGTACAGGAGATGTGAAGGTCTGAACGTATAATCATTGTGTGTGATGTGTTTACAGGCCAGGAGCATCCGTCTGACAGTGAGGGAGGAGAGCTGAAGCTCCCAGAGCAGCTGGTTGGACGTCGGGATAGCATCAGCTCGCTGGACTCCACCGTCTCCTCCAGCATCCCGGTTTCCCAGGCGGACCATCCTGAGCAGTATGAAGTTATCAAACAGCAGAAAGACATCATCGAGCACGGCATCGAACTGTGAGCCCTTTTTTTTCTCAGCCTGGTTAGGATTTCCATCAGGATTATTTAGGATAAGACTTTATCGATGGAAGATTTGCACTTTAGAGAAGATGATTTGTTTCTCCGTTCTTTCCCTAGCTTCAACAAGAAGCCGAAGCGAGGAATCCAGTACCTGCAGGACCAGGGCATGCTGGGTTCCACAGCTGAGGACATCGCCCAGTTCCTACACCAAGAGGACAGACTGGACACGGTGATTACAGAGGGTTAAATTACACAACGCTGTATTCTCAAGCAACAGACAAGTTCATTCAGGTTAGTAATCCCCCAACCGCCTCTTCTCTGCATCCACAGACCCAGGTGGGAGAGTTCCTGGGCGAGAACATCAAGTTCAACAAAGAAGTGATGTACTCCTACGTGGACCAGCTGGACTTTTGCGGGCGGGACTTTGTCTCGGCACTCAGAGCGTTCCTGGAAGGTTTCAGGCTGCCTGGTGAGGCCCAGAAGATTGACAGGCTGATGGAGAAGTTTGCTGCTCGATACCTGGAGTGTAACCAGGGGTAAGGCTTGACCTTTACTGCTAAAAGATAATTCCTATTAAAAGAAATGGGCTTGCGGAGATTTATTAATGCTTCTCAAACTGCACCAGAGTTGGGTCTTATATTCTTTAGTCACAAGATTTTAGGTTTGATTAAAAACAAAACAGTCCAGTGCAGCTGCTAACTGTTGCCCTGATGTGTGTCTTGTTTTGCAGACAGACTCTGTTTGCCAGTGCAGACACTGCCTACGTGCTGGCGTACTCCATCATCATGCTCACCACAGACCTGCACAGTCCTCAGGTGAGACCTGTGATGGATTTATGTCCTGTCACTACCATCATCATGTCGTCGTATGTTGGCCATGGTATCATCGAGGATGCAACTGTGTCTTGTCTGTCTCTCTCAGACAAAAAACAAGCCTGCATTTAAAAAAAAGAAAAGATGTTGGAGATCCAGTCTGAGTAACAAATCCATGAGTTTGACCTGTCAGATGCCAAAACACTGCACAGCAGTTTCTAACACTCTAATACTCACATTACTAAATAATCTACTGGGAAATTGTGTGAATTTCGGTCAGAGTTGAGCCTCTTTCATCTTTTTTTTGCTGGACAGCCTTATGTTTCTGTGTCGGCAGCCTGACTGCGACGGTGCAGTGGCTTCACTCAAACAGCTGAGGGGGCTGCGTGAGCCTGTATCTGTCTCTACACAGCCCTGTACAAACAGCTGCTGTGCCTGATTTATCACTGCTGACAGACGGCTGTGACAGAGGAAATTGCTTTTGAAATTTAAAGTCTGGGAAAAGCAGGTGTGAACTATTTCACACTGTGCCACACGCAGGCTGTAGCCAGGGAGGAACGGTGAGAGATGGTAATACAGCATCAGACAATGAAACACGTCAGTGACAGAAGTCAAGAAGTGGGATAAATGGCAGTAAATCCTCCCCCTGTTCTCTTTTCATTTTTTAAGCTTATTTTGTGACTTTTATTGGCCCAACATGTCCGCCCCAGGACAATATGATATCCAGTAATGTCAGGCAGTGTTAGTCAACTTATGTGTGCTTGTTAATTCACACATATTAAATGCTTGACTTGCTTGACAGGAAGCGTATTCCATTGTGTCCCGTTCCCAAACTCCCAGTGCCCTCGATTTTTATGGGTCACTCCAACTGTCTTACTCAATGTTGTTCATGTATGTAGGTGAAGAACAAGATGACAAAGGAGCAGTACATCAAGATGAACCGTGGTATTAACGACAGTAAGGATCTGCCTGAGGAGTATCTATCTTCCATATACGATGAGATCGCAGGCAAGAAGATCGCCATGAAGGAGAGCAAAGAGTTTTCAATCACCCCGAAGTCCACCAAGCAGAGTGAGTGCTTGTGAAACCTTTTTCTGTTTGAACAGGATGTCACACATCTGCTGGTAAAAAAAAAAAAAAAGAAAGCAACAGACAGCATACTACTGATATATGCCTGTGATGAACTCTAGGTTCAGTGTCGCCCTGACATTATTCACCGTTTTCTAAAAAAACACAATAACGTCCTCCCTCCAGGTGTGGCCAGTGAGAAGCAGCGTCGTCTGCTGTACAACATGGAGATGGAGCAGATGGCGAAGACTGCTAAAGCTCTAATGGAGGCCGTCAGCCACGCTCAGGCCCCCTTCTTCAGCGCTACACACCTGGAGCACGTCAGGCCCATGTTCAAGGTATGAAACTTTAAGTCTTTGTTTTCTAAGTTAAGAGCTGGAGTTCAGAAGACCTGAGGCAGGACTGAGGACGGTGGTTCCAATTTCTGTGTTCTAGTTGGCGTGGACCCCCTTGCTGGCAGCGTTCAGCGTGGGACTGCAGGACTGTGACGACCCGGAGGTGGCCTCGCTGTGCCTGGAGGGCATTCGATGTGCCATCAGGATCGCCTGCATCTTCAGCATGCAGGTGTGGTGATGTTTCACACACAGAATGAGCCTGATATTTGAACTCTAACCCGCTGCTGCTGCACTTGCTACTCTGTGTTTCTCAACTATTTCCATCATACATCAGCTATGTTTCATTTTTAAATGAACTCTGGGCTCTTAGTGATTACAACAGATTATGTAGTAACTGGCCTGTCTGTCTGTAGTTGGAGCGAGACGCGTATGTTCAGGCCTTGGCCAGATTCACTCTACTGACGGCCAGTTCCAGCATCACAGAGATGAAGCAGAAGAACATTGACACCATCAAGACCCTGATCACTGTGGCCCACACAGACGGAAACTACCTGGGCAACTCCTGGCATGAGGTGAAAATAAAGTTTTATTCAATCACAACGAAAACTTTCTTTGTAAATGATAGAGAACAGATGATTTGCAACATACGATCTCTGGCAGTAATTTCGGCTTTGTGTCTGTGTGTTGCAGATCCTGAGGTGTATCAGTCAGCTGGAGCTTGCCCAGTTGATCGGCACAGGGGTAAAGACACGCTACATCTCAGGGGTGGTCCGGGACAAGGAAGCCGGCATCAGGGGTTTACCTGCGGGCACAGAGGAGTTCATGCCCCTGGGGCTGGGTAGGACACATAATAACACAAGATGTCCAATATTAACTTTAAAAAAGGAAGCCACTGTGTTATGCAGACACAATGGCTTGAATGTCTTTCTGAAAATAAGAGACTACAGCAAAAAGACTCATTGTGTATTAAAGCCGTGTTTCATGTCAGATGAGTTTGTTGCAGACGCCTGACTGTAAATGTGTTTGGTGTTGCAGGAAACCTGGTGGGGAGTCAGGACAAGAGACAGATGGCTCATATCCAGGAGTCAGTAGGAGAGACCAGCTCTCAGAGTGTGGTGGTAGCTGTGGACAGGTGAGACAACGTACTCATGAGGGTGCCCAGACCATTTATATGTATGTCCTTTGTGATGATTATGAAGATTTCTGCTCCTTACAAATACTAAAGCTGCTTTGTGTATCTGCAGGATCTTCACTGGTTCCACCAGACTAGATGGAAATGCGATTGGTGAGTGTGTCATTCTTCGCTCTTACATAAAGTTTCTCTGTGCATCTTAAAAGGTAAAGGAAGTCCTTCACAGTGTGGCTGTTTCATTGTTTCCAGTGGACTTTGTGCGGTGGTTGTGCGCGGTGTCCATGGACGAGCTGGCCTCAGCCCACCAGCCCAGGATGTTCAGCTTGCAAAAGATTGTGGAAATTTCCTACTACAACATGAACCGCATCAGGCTGCAGTGGTCTCGGATTTGGCAGGTCATAGGAGACCACTTCAACAAGGTCAGTGGGACAGACTTTGTAAACAGATCACCTGAAAAGTCTTTATCAGGCAGAAGTATGATCTGTAGCCTCCTGTGATTTAGGGAGGTGTGGTGTGGCAGACAGTGCTGCTCCCTGCTCCTCTGTGCACTCAGTGTTGTTCTGTAGTGCCCCCTTGAGGACTCAGATGTTTGTAGTATCTGTGTGGGACACTTGTTTATTTGAATGTATTTAAGTAGGGCAGTAGTTTTAGGCCTGAAGTTGTATGTTTATGTTTTAGTCTGCACAGCAGCTCTTTGCATCGGTTTTACCTCCTGCAGCTTTGCTGTATTGGTTCACTCTCACCACTTTCATCCGTGTTGTTTTCAGTAGCAGCAGGCAGCTGTTTTCATGGACAGAGCTGTGATAAACCCACAGTACACTACCTGTCCAGCACCGAACAGCAGACAGACAAAGTTGTAAACATTTAGTGGCTGAAGAATCAGATATTACCTCAGGGGAAACACAGAGGAGAGTGAATATTTGCCAGAAACACAACTCCAGACGAATGCTAATGTTGCTCTGTAACTGCGGGGTGTTTAAACGAGTAAACTGTTACCTAAAACATTAGCCATATGAGTGCTATGCTTACAGCTTGTTATGGTGTCCCTACACGGCCATGTTTAAACATGAGTGTACAGCACACAAACCGACCAAATAAACAATATCATCATGATTATTTTAATGTGTAGCTGAGCTCCATTGATGACTTATGTGTCTCTAACAGGTGGGCTGTAACCCCAATGAGGATGTAGCCATTTTTGCTGTGGACTCACTGAGACAGCTGTCCATGAAATTCTTGGAGAAAGGAGAGCTGGCCAATTTCCGCTTCCAGAAGGACTTCCTCAGGCCATTTGAGCACATCATGAAGAAGAACAGGTAGATAATGTTTTATTTTATATCGCTGGGTAAGATGAGAGATTGTTCCCTCTCAGTACATAAGAAACACAGTTACAGGGTCATAGGAGAATAAATGGTGAAGAATAGTGTGGAACAAACAGTTTATATAGAACAGAGCTTTTTTTTTAGTGAAATATTAAATGCTGTGAACGTTGAAGTGGAAGGTTTATTTGACGTTAAACACCATGTGGACAGGTCCCCCACTATCAGAGACATGGTGATCAGGTGTGTGGCTCAGATGGTGAACTCCCAAGCAGCCAACATCCGTTCAGGCTGGAAGAACATCTTCTCAGTGTTTCACCAGGCAGCCTCCGACCATGATGAGACCATAGTGGAGCTGGCCTTCCAGACCACTGGGCACATTGTCTGTGAGTATGATTGGAGCTGTTTCCTTTGCAGCAGCCATTTTGGCTCAGATAACAAAGACCAAGTAACAGAGTTTGTGTTGTGACAAACCGCTCAGCTGACAGTGAGATGGATCCTCAGTCCTGCTTTAGAATTAAAGACAGAGATTCACGAACTCCTGAACCAACCCAACAAGAAGTCAAACCAGCAGCTGGTTTATTCTTGGTGTCTTACTTGGTTTTCTCCTCTTCATCACTCTTCCCTCAGCGAACACCTTCCAGCGGCACTTTGCAGCTGCTATAGACTCGTTCCAAGATGCAGTGAAGTGCTTGTCAGAGTTTGTGTGCAATGCAGCTTTTCCTGACACCAGCATGGAGGCTATCAGACTCATACGGCACTGTGCTAAATACGTTTCTGAAAGGCCACAGGTAGGAACAGCTGATCTGTGACAGTACACATTTCAAAAAATGGCAATGGTATTTATTGATTGTTTCTTCAGAAATAATGATGTAACATCACACTTTGTCCCTGTCCAGGCTCTGAGGGAATACACCAGCGATGATATGAATGTGGCCCCAGGTGATCGGGTGTGGGTCCGTGGCTGGTTTCCCATTCTGTTTGAGCTTTCTTGCATCATCAACCGCTGCAAGCTGGATGTCCGGACCAGGTAGAAAAACAGCTCAGTGTGGAGTGTCTCGAACTGTCGTTTCAATTTTAATCAAACTGTTAGAGCTGCTACACCTCTGACCTGCGGTGATGTGTCCTCCAAATGTCCTGTGTCCTGTGGTGCTGTACCTGCCCCTGTTTATGCAAAGACAAAAAATAAAAATAAAACCAACTAAATGGGATGTGACACAAATAAGATATTGGAGCACATTGGATTGAGACGGTCACGCCTCTGCTACGCTACAGACTTAGACCATGTCTGCACAGATGGTGTAGCAGCAGCAGCATTCAGGCACCGTATACATCACCTGCATTTAGGAAGCTCTTCATGTCCAATAATGACCCTAAGCCTTATGTGGCCTGTCTGGATTGATTAAAATAGAAGTTTTCTGCGTTTCTGCATTTTATATCATTTTGAATGGAGGATCTTGGGTTTTGGACATTTGGACATTTTTCACTTCTGGTTTTAAAATTGTACTAGATTTTGAATATGACACATCTGATTAGCTAACTAAGTTTGTATGAATTTTAACTTTAGGATTATATCTATGCAACTGATGTCTGAACTGTTTGTCTTTGCTTCTGACAGAGGTCTCACGGTGATGTTTGAGATCATGAAGAGTTACGGCCACACCTTCGAAAAGCACTGGTGGCACGACCTCTTCAGAATCGTCTTCCGCATCTTTGACAACATGAAGCTCCCTGAGCAGCAGACAGAGGTCAGAGGTCACTGGTTGTTTGTGTTTTGACAAGTCACTTAAGTATTTGAAGGAAATCCTCCTCTGTGATTTGAAGAGGCAGGAAATCTTACTCACTCCTGTACACAGGCTGAATGGAAAAGGGGAGGTTTTTTACAAACCTTGGTTTTAACGTTGTGACTGATCAGTGAACATCTGCTCGTTATTGTTTCTGGTTTACTTCCAGAAAACGGAGTGGATGACGACAACATGTAACCACGCGCTGTACGCCATCTGTGACGTGTTCACTCAGTTTTATGAGCCCCTCAGTGAAATCCTTCTGGTTGACATTTTCACACAGCTACAGTGGTGTGTCAGGCAAGGTGGGTGTTCAGATTCATGTGGATGGGTAAAGCACAGCACTCACAATACTCACCTGTCAAGTCAAGTCAGTTTTATTTTTATAGTGTCAGATCATAACAGAGGTTATCTCAGGGCACTTTTCACATAGAGCAGTGTAGACTGTACTTATGATGATGATATTTACAGAGACCCAACCTTCCCCCATGAGCAAACGCTTGGCAACAGTTTGCAGTAGGTTTGCAATCACAGATCCAGACTCTGCAGCTCCACAGGCAGAAACACCTGCAGAAAGGGACAGGAGGAGAGGAGAGGGACGGGAAAGCACACAACTACAAGAGAGAATGGGATATGAATGAGTACAGAGGGAGGAGGAGAGAGGAGCTCGGTGCATCATGGGAAGTCCCCAGCAGTCTAGGTCTAAAGCAGCATAATGAGAGGATGGTTCAAGGAAAGCATGAGCCAGCCCTCACTGTAAGCTTTATAGCCTGCTCTTAAACCTGCACAGGGGGTCTGCCTCCCAGTGCTCACGCTGCAGCATTTTTGGATCAGCTGGAAAGTCTTTAGAAACTCGTTGGGGCAGCCTGAGAATAAGGAGCTGCAATAATCTAACCTAGAAGTAACAAAAGCATGGACAGGTTTTTCTGCATCTCTTTTAGACAGGATGTGGTTGATTTTTTGCAGTGTTACGTAGGTGAGAAAAGGCAGTCAATGAATTCTGTTTTATATGGGTGTTACAGTTCTCCTGATAAGAGATAACTCTGAGATTCTGACTTACGGTGGTACTGGAGGCCAAGGCGTTGCCACACAAAGCAAATAATGCTCAGTAGATAAATAAATGCATGTCACAGAGAGCCTAACCTCTTACTACTTAGAAAATCCTAAACAACAATTTTGATTTTACATTATTTAAACATTATTTTCCTTTTGAACTGTGAAATGTGAATGGTGAAAATTATGAAGTATCTCACAGTACTTCAGTCCAAACATTCAGCAGCTGTGACAGAAATCTTTTGTCAGTGGATTTCAGTCCTTGACGAGCACCTCGTGAACCGAAGTTCAGTGTTTGTACGTAGCAGCTGTGAAGTCATCGCCTTTTTTTCCACAGATAACGAGCAGCTGGCTCGGTCGGGAACTAACTGTCTGGAAAACCTGGTGATTCTGAACGGGGAGAAGTTCAGCCCCCAGGTCTGGAACATCACCTGCTCCTGTATGCTGGAGATCTTCCAAAACACCAGCCCTCACGTGTAAGTCCTCAACCAGAGACCAGGTCGATTCACTTTCAATTAAAGCTGCAATAAAATGTCCATGATCGCATGAAATTCAGTCAGTTGAGCCATCGTAGGAACTTTTATCTGTTTTACGACAAAATGTAAGTTACTGTGCTTTAACGCTGTGACAGGATGTAAGCTACAGCACCTGATTCCCAATCTGCCATTCTGTTTGCTTTTCACATCAGTCTGTTGACTTGGCGACCGGCTGGACAGGATGAGGAAACTGCTGATGGAAAGCATTTTGTAAGAAAACAAACACATTCACTCATAGACTAAACAACATTTATGTAAAGCAGCAGCTCTGCAGATGTTTCAGATGGCGCTTGAATGCTATATTTCCTATCAGTCTCTCCACCTTATCAGCCATACAACGCTGTGAATGCTGATGAAGTTATTGTTACTGTATGTCTTCAGGACGCTGATTTTGACAGTCAGTCCCAGAGTAGCTACGACAGAGCTCTTTCTGAGAGAGGACACAGCCAGATGTCCAGCGACGACACCTGGAAGGGCAAGTCCAATGCCAGTGAGTACGCAGCATGCACAGGCATACGCACATTCAAATGTGTCTCCACTGTAAATTCAGAGTCCAGGATTAAACTCTGTTGTATAACATTTACCGACGTCACTGTAAAATTGGACAAGTGCTCACGTCTCCACACCTCGTGTGAATTTTTCTGTGCTAACAGGAGTTTCAGACCAGAAGCTGTTTGCTGGGCTGCTGATTAAATGTGTGGTACAGCTTGAACTAATCCAGACCATAGACAACATTGTCTTCTTCCCAGCCACTAGCAAGAAGGAGGATGCTGACAACATGGCCGCTGCACAGGTAGATCACAGCAGCTTAATCGTCCTTGATTTATTTGTGATCATCTTTTCTTCTGTGTATACTTGAGGCAAATGTGTTGCTGTTGAGGTGGTGGAAAAAAGAAAGGGGCTTTGAAAACTACCAAATTGCTCTTTGCCCCATAATCTGGATTGTATGTGGAGGCAGTCGTGCTGTGATGAAATGTCAGATCGGGTTGAGGGACACTGAAATAATCCTGAAAGAACACCCCTGTTAATGTGACATGGTCAGTTATACCCAGCTAAAGTTGTCTTAAACTTTCCTCCCTTCAGCGAGATGCTCTGGAAGAGTCGGAGGCTGAGGGAGGCGAGGCGGGTTCAGATCAGGGTATGTACAGACACATGACCTCTGCACACCTCTTCAAGCTGCTGGACTGTCTGCTGGAGTCACACACCTTCGCCAAGGACTTCAACTCCAACAACGAACAAAGGACGGCACTCTGGAGGGCAGGTAAATAGAGAGGTTAAAAACAAGTCTTCAAATATCTTATAACACATTGTCTGTCCTCAAAGGCTTCAGTGGTCTTTAATAAGACATGTGCTCCTTGGTCTAAAATTGCAACTGTTTACAAGGTCATTTAAAATCTGTTTTCAGTGTAACTGTATCCAGTCGAACAACTGGAAACCATATTGTTGAAGACAGTATGTGGCTCAACCATCAGGCCATGCACAACCCAGTTTTGTTGTTTTGTTTAACAGTTGTCTCTCTCTTTACCATCAGGGTTTAAAGGGAAATCCAAGCCCAACTTGTTGAAGCAGGAAACCAGCAGTCTTGCCTGCAGCCTGCGGATCTTGTTCAGGATGTACTCTGACCCGAAGCTGCAGGACTCGTGGCCTGACATCCAGACTCGCCTGCTGCTGTGAGTACAGCAGTTTTTTATCAATCATCACTCAAACAGGAGGAGATGGTGCATTGAGTGGAGATGCAGTCACAGATTCATACACATTTGTGTGTCGTAATAAAGGATCACTGATGTGTCTCCAGTAGTTTTTGGAAAACAAAGGAATAAGATATATGAGGCTTTGGCTACACAACACTTAGTATATATCATATTTATTATGATTACTATTACTATTCATTGTTGGTTTTGGAGTTTTTATGGCATTTGTTGATGGTAAGAAAAATATAGACTTAAACAGGCTTATCCTGTACAAATGTAAATGTTTGCAAATGTTTACAAATGTAACAAACAGGAAATGCAGTGTTAAAGACGTGGCTGATGGTGATGTTATCACAGTGGCTTCTCTCCTCTACCTCAGAATATTGCCAGCATGTTATTGCTTGGTTAAAAATTAAACCTTAGATAAATAAGCACCGACTGTGTCATTTGCAGAAAGTTCAGTGCTGCTGTTTGTTCCGTGTTGAGTGAGCCGTGTTTTGACACATGGCTCATACCTCATTATATATTTATGAGCTGTGCACTGTATGTGTGTGTGTGTATTTTGTGGAATATACTGGCATGCTCGAGCTTGGTACAAATCACCTTGTTGTGTTTGTGGCTGAGCAGCTGCACTGGAGCCACTGACTCATGTATTACATCAAGAATACGCATGTGTGGGGTTAATCATTAAGGTGTTGGTGCCTTAGTTCACAATGTGTAGCCTTGGCCCGCTCATCTGTAACAATAATAATACTAATAATAGTAATGAAGCAGCATCTCCTGCCTATTCATCCTGCATGTGTTGGAGATGTGTCAGTATTGTGTTGGTTGTAATGCTCTATTTGTGCGTTGTCATCTGTCTCAGGGTGTGCAGTGAAGCTCTGGCCTACTTCATCAGTCTGACCTCAGAAAGCCACAGAGAGGCTTGGAACAGCCTGCTCATGCTGCTGCTTACCAGGACGCTACGGCTGCCCGATGACAAGGCAGGAACACACACACACACAGTAAATTTCCAGCTACACATTAGTCAGAAGTGAAAGACAAGAGTTTAATCAAAGCAGGACACACGGGATTCAAACATTTTCAAACATTATGGAGCTCTGGATCATAACTGTGTCCATGGTGATTAAAGCTGAACCAGGATCAGAAATAAAAGATACCATGGACAGGTGATAAAAATGAGATGGGATTGTATGTGATAATCAGGTCGACCCTTTATATTTCCTGTTTTTATTTTGTATTTTTGTGATTATGTGAGCTGTCACCGATGAATCATGCACTCACACAGAGAGTGCGTGATTCATGAATGATTCATGGCAGCCCATGACTCTGGGTTTCTTTCCAGGGTATTTTAGGCCAAAGCTCTAGCAGTTTTCAGCTAGAAAACAAGCCAGCACGCAGCCTCGAAGCAGTGGGAAATGTTGGCGCTGTGCGGGCAGCTTTGGAATAAAATGCCATCGCCACACAAACCACTGCATCAACAAAAATTATGAGGACATTGTTAAAGTGGACTGGCCAGCAGCATTCTGTTGTGCAAGGCCTGCTGTGAATTTTGGGAAAGTTGTTAAAACAAATCTTAGTGCTACAAATTGTGTTTATTTTGAATGTAATTTCGTAATTCGGTGAAATTGCCCTTAAAAGCAGCAAAATACAGCAAAACCATACGTCGGTGAAGACAAAAATGGCCTGTGGACACATTAATTTAACTCCCCTCTGTGAACTCTGTGTCCTCTCAGCAGCGCCCACACATCCCAGAGCAGCCGCCCTTCCTTTTTTCCGTTGTGTACAGATTTACTGGTTACATCTTTTGGCAAATAGTTGGCAGAGGTTAAAGCACATACACACGTCACTTTGCTGCTGATTTACACTTTCTCACTCTCTCCTTCTTGTACAGTTCAAGCCTCATGCTTCCTGCTATTACCCCCATCTGTGTGAAATGATGCAGTTTGACCTGATCCCCGAACTGCGGGCCGTCCTCAGGCGTTTCTTCCTGCGCATTGGTTCCGTCTTCCACATCGCTGCTCCCGAGGGTGCGCCGGCGCGGACTCCCGCATCCTAGATTGGGCGGGTGCAGGAATGGGTGGAGAAATGGAGATGATGGCGGACGAGCAGATCATAGGTGGATGTAACACATAAGAGACCCCCCCCCCCCTCTCTCTTGGACTGGAACAGATTACAGAGGGGCTACGTTGTTAGGGGGAAGCTGACGAAAACTGTAGCTATTCTGTCTCAGTTCAGGACTCTGCATTAAAGTGTTCAGCTTTTCTACTGCGCTCAGCTTGTAGAAAGGTCTTTACCCTGTCCTTCCTTTCTCCTTTCTCTCGGGGATGAACAGCACTGTGACCAGCACCCTTCTGCTGACTGTTGTCATTCATCATCCCCCTGACTCATCTCAAACTTTAATGACTACAAAAGAACTGTAAACAGATAATTTATTGATATTGTTGCAGATCCTGTACCTGATTTTTTTTTTAAATACTTAACAAAAAAGTATATCTAGCTGCTGAAAGCAAATGAACTACCCCATTGAATTCGATGAACCTTACATTTGCCCTTTGCGAAAATCTCTTTTGGCCACCTGTGCCTGTCAGAAAATGATGACACCATCAGTGTTGCCCTTATTGTGACTTTGGTGATCTAATCAAAATAAGTTCTGATATCTGAACCCTCATATATCAATACCCATCCCAAAGCATTGTTTGTCACTTTAATGTTTATGTTCTCTCTCAGTTGTGTGTGTTATTCGGTAGCAGGCTATTGCCGTTGTTAGAGACTGAAACTCTCAGCTGCATTTGACAACAATCTGCATCTCTTACAACACTATCAACACTATCAGCTCTGCGTGGCTCTCTGTGACACAACCGTCCTGTCGTCTTTATCGTTCTTGCCTGTCAGTGAGATTTTACTTATTTATTTTGTGCATTTTCTTTCATTTGTTTTATGATTAGTTTTTCAGGATACTTGCTGGTTTACAATGAAAGGTTGGTTGAAAGACTGGCTACTTCCTTCTGCCATGCATTCCTCCTTGTGTTGACCCACTAAGCCTTACACTAAAGGACTTAACATGGAGTCAACTCCTCCTGGCTTTAGAATTACAGCTGGCTCATAAAGCCTTCCACTAATCCATCACTTTGGCCCTATAAGGTGACACAGTGGTTGTCTGTTTCCCACACGCTCTTGCACATCTGTTGCAGACAGTTTGCTCATGTATTAACACCATCCAGTGGACCTGCTTGCTCTGGATGGTTGGAATGCCCATCAGTGTTGTGTCAGATTCAACAGTTCAGCCACAGAGGGATTTAGGAACGGAGCAAAACCAAAACTCACATCTTCAGAGATACTGGAATCTCTGCGTCCTGGATCCTTTGTAGTTTATTCCATGCCTTTTTTTAAAGAAGGATGTATGTAATTATTTAAAGTGCATTTAAATATTTTTTGAGAAGCATTCCTTCCCTCGCAACTATGGATGTCTACTTTTCTTCCCTAAAGCTAGGGAACATATAAATATATATATATACAGTAAATGAAAAAATGCAGACTGTAAAGTTTTCAATGTAAGATACATAGAAATGAAAGTGCTATACGGTTCTATACATAATATTGTGATGTAATCTTCCAAGCATTTGGTGAAGTAATCAATAAACCTGAATTCTGATCCACTGCAGTGACTTGATTCACTTTTAAAACAGTTGAACATTTTGACACGTCAAACACAGGAGACACAAATAACATTAACCGTTGCTGCAATCAAGGTTTCCCACGTTCCAGGGCTGTGGTGATGTGCATGCTGCCTGGCATAGCTTTCCGAGGGCAACTCAGCAAAATGGGGCAGTCCTTAATGGAAACACCTGAACTTTTTCCTGAAGTCAAAATGGGAGTTGCTCAAGGGCACTGAAGCCAGTTTTAGTCCTGCCGATGCGTGATGCTGTGGTCTCTCTAACCTCACGGACTCGTATTTGTGTTTCAAATATGTTTCAAAGTCATTTAGTTGTGAGAGTTGGACGTCTGGATGGACTGACTCATGGGTTTCCAGTGTTTCTATATAAAACTGTCCAGAGGGAGGCACTGTGCTCAAACTGGTAGTCGGCGTGAAGCGCGCTAGATTTGGGGGTAACAAAGGTTACCATGGAGACCTCTCACATCCTTTGTTTGGGTAAGTAAAGTGGAATGATGCCTGACAGCTGCTACATGTACCCCTGTTAAGGAAATGCCATGTGGTTAATCCATAAACCAGTGAGTATGTACACAAACAATGAGGAATGTGCTGCACTCAACTACCAACTTTAATAATTAATGCAGGGTCAGACGCGAGGCTCCAGCAACATTAACTAGCTCACTTTTAGCCAGTTAGCGCTAACGATAACTCCTTCTTGCTAGCCGACTAGTTCTCGGGTCAAGTCAGGGAGTGACTCGCAAACACCATTCTCCGGTTAGAGGGTTTTTTTTTCTTCCGTAACGCATTTGTTGTAGTTTTCATCCTGCATGAAGCTGCCATCTCTGGCTGGACTGAACAGCACACTGCAATTGCCATTAGGGGGCGGTACTGTGCGCAGATCTGTCGTAGCCAGTAGCTAACCAGGCAGGCTAGCAATGACGGGTAGGGTTATTCCTGCCGGGCTCTGGATTCTGAGTCACCAGACATGATTTTATGGAGACCACCATACAAGTAAGAGCTTCTGGTCAGTCTGCGAACGTATTTGAGATGTTTGTGTTCATATCATTGGTGAAACTGTGCGAGAAGTAATGGTACAGATGGTGGATTTTCCTCTCAGAATTCAGCTAGAGGAAGGAGGTCGACAGATTTGGAAGAATGCGTAGATTTGTTTCGTTTGCTCGCTATTTCCCGTTCAATGTCATTCTGCTTGATGCAAAGTGTACTCGTACACTGCACCAAATGGTTTTCGCCACAGTAAATACACCTTTCCGGGTTTGCAGCCTACGAATGTACGACCGAGCCAAGACTCTGTAGGTTATGTGAGTGACAGCCATCTTCAGCAGACACCTACAGTAATGTTAATATAGACGGAGCTGTGTGTGTCTGTAATGCGTGCTTATAAATGAGTTTTGTGATTCTGATTCCTAATGTGGTGGAGTCTGTTTAAAGCTGGAACCGAGGGTGGTGTCGCAAAGTGGAATTTTTATGCGGTATGATTAAAGGTCTTTGCCCAGTGTTTATGACAGGAGAATGGGAAGGCTTGTGCTGCCTTCAGGGGCTCCTACTAAACCCGTTCATCCGCATGTAAATTCCATTTGAGAAAGGTGCTTTAGATTGGAAATATCAAAAGTGTTTGTTGAATAAAACGGCAAGACACCCAGAGTTCACAGCTTGTCCGCAGAGACAGACTGGAAACGAGAAGTACCCGAAGTGTCAGACGTGTCGTTTAGATTTTTATGCACTAATCCGAATAATCTCGGTGGCAGATTAAATGTGAACAAAAGAGTGACAGTACAGACGGACGTCCCGCACCAGTTACATGCACGTGAATCTAAAAATTAGATGGCATCATTTACATCGGTTTCTATAACTGTTCTTATCACCGTTTGCCTCCAGGTTATAGAAACAGAAAACGCCATAATTCTGTCTCGGCCCTATATTACCAGATGTTTTGATGATGTGAGTTTTCTCATGTACATATATAGTCCTGGATTTTTAAAACCATGTGCAGACGAATATTCTCGACATGATCGTGAACCAGATATTCCAGTATCACTGAAGGCACCCTGTTACGTAATAGAGGAGGGCGTGCTGAGAGATAGAGGGGGCGGGGCCGTGGTGGTGGGGTACATCGGAGGGTATGAGCAAAAAATACACAATCCTCCACACAAAGTGGATATCTTACATTCTTGGGTTGTGACAGCGTTTGTACAGACAGAGCGACAGACTGACTGACTGACGGACTGGGAACGTCTTGACAGAGGGTGAACGGTGAACGGACCGGGGTGTACTCCATGTGATTTTATTCACTGCAGCTGGTAAGACGCACATGTCTTAAATAGTATTCTAAAAACGATTGAAGTGGAAATGTGAGGTGATGCTTTAATGCGGAGATTTACATCGACACGCACACGATGCTGACACAGCCAGCACACAGAGGCAGTACAGTCAGAGATGGTACAGTATCGCTGTAACCTTGGCTGGTTTATCTGTGAGTTTACAGTCCAGATTGCAGCATAATAAACATGAACTCAGCCTCCAGTTTGTTCTGTTTGAGTTCATTTTTCAGCGATTGTCACCACCAACGTTGCGTTCAGGTGCTACGCTTCGTTGCGACTCGCTGGCATCGCTGTAGGAGCTGTATGTGGTGTTTACATCCGTGCTGGGCTATTAAAGCCCGAGCCACGTGTTGGGGGCTTGGGACCATGTTTTGAACACTGCTGCTGCCATGTGGGTCTTTATGTGCTCTGAGAGGCCGTCTCTGTTTCTTTTACTTGAGATTATAGCTAAAATAATCTACTGAACGTAGGTTTGTAAGACGTTGGAAGTTTTTTTGGGGGGGTTAATAAAAACTAAAGCAGTTTGCTTGTTTGGCCAGGAGCCAGCAGGGACCGAATCACGCTTCCATTGTGCTGTTACGGAGAGCAGCTATGTATTATGTAATGTCACCAGAGCTATTTGCATGGAGCTTCTTTCAATCTGCCTCACACACTAATTATTAGCTCCAAGCACTTATCAGCTTAAATGTCAATATTGTTATAGGAAAGGTCAGGTTTCCACACGATAACCAGCAGGCGGTGTGGGATCATCAGCAGGTCGTGTTCCTCCTACATCTTTCTGTGTATCTGCATACAGCAGTAAGGGACAGAGACAGGCAGCAGAGGACCAGGCTTTGTCAGACAGATGCCCTTTCATATCGTTTTTGTTTCAGGGATGTGGGCCCACTTAAACTCAATTTACTGGCGGCAGGATTCATAAATCTTTGATGAAGTAAAGTTTGACTATACATCTTAATAATGATGTCAAGCTGGTGCCAGAGTTGTGAAAACGTGTTTTCATTAGATAAAAATGGTTGTTTCTAGGGCGGCAACTTATGATAATTGGAATTTTTGGATAATTGGAATTATTTTCTGACCAGTAGATTAATCACTTGGTCTGTAATTGGTCAGAAGACAGTGAAAAAATCCTATAATAGTTTCCTAATGCCCACAATGATGTCATCATATGTCCTGTTTAGCCTAACCAACAATTCAAACATATTACATGTTCAGTTTATTATCTCATCAGACAAAGGTGGGCAGCAAATGTTTACAAAGGATGAGTAATGCTTGGGATTTTTTTCTCAGAAGTGACTTAAACCATTAATTATCAGAATCACTGATTTATTTTTAATTGATTAATCATTTCTGCTGTTTCCCTTATAGTGATTCTTAATCAAAGGTAACATGAGCGCACTATTTATTAATCGCCGTATCATTGGGTTCAACACTAACAATATTTTAGACGGTGTCAGCAGGTGCTGATGGACACAAATTTCATATAACTACTAATTAACCAATTAATATCTCTTTCCTTGAACAATGGTCATTTTACAGTTATTATGTGTACATTATTAATGATATAATCTAGGTATTAAACCCTGAATGGAAGCAGTGATGTGAGGCCATAAGATTCATGTGAATGAATGCATTCAGACCAACCTCCAACACAAAACGAGAACAACTTGTTGGATGCTGCAAGTGTCAGAGAAAAGTCAGTTTTATATGTAGTCTCAAGGGCATGTCAAAGTGTGACAGTATGCAGGTCTGTGTGTGTGTGTGTGTGACAGTAACACAGACGGCCTGGAGCTGAGATAAACAAACTCAAACTGGAGGTCAGAGGTCACTGATTAGGAGCTGGTGACTGTCTGCGTGGACCCTCAAGCCAGACTGTCCCTCTGATCTCTCCTCACCTAAACCTCACCTTCCTCACACCACCCCTCCCTTTGTCTCTCTGATTGTTTCTCCTCCTCTCTCCCTATCACACACCCACACACCCACACACCCACACACACACACACACACACACACACACACACACACACACACCCACAGACATATTCGCTTTACTATTGCCTCATTAATATCATTGCCATCTGCTCCATATGTAGCAGCCCAATTAGAGAGATACACTTTGACCCTACCTGTCCAAATTTAATTTGAAAGTCTACGGCCATCCCTGCACACTCCCCCTTCCTCACACACACATAGAATCACAGCATGCTCATAGGCTATCTAGACTTTGACCTTTTATTGTTGTCTCTCTACAGGGCCTGAGCTGATTTGTCAGCCTTGTGTAGGTTTGGTTTTCAACCCCCAAGTGTCCTCTGGATATCAGCTGACCATGGTGGTCTGAACAGAAGAAACACAGGGAGACATCGTGGCACAGTGTGTGTTCACTCTAACGCAGCAAGGCTCAACCAAGAGAGGAGCAGAGACGGACCGGAGCAAAGAGAAGAAGCTAATTTAAACACAAAATGTCTGAAAACAGAGAACTGGTGGTTTTCTACATAACGTATAAACTCACCCAGAAAAACTATCCTCTCAACTACATGAGTCTCAATGAGACTCCAAACAGGACTGATGGGGGGGAGGCAGGGTTGGGTGAGGAACAGCGGATAGCGACACACGCCAACGGAACATTTAACGGCACGAGTCCTGGGACCCCCCCAGCCTCTCCAGTCCGACAGCAACAGTTGCCGTCAACGACGAGCCTGGACGCGGTGAAAGAGGCCCTCCGGGACTCGGCCAACGAGTTTGAACTGCGATACGCCCGCGCCTTCAGCGATCTGCACAACCAGCTTCATATCACACCGGCCACGGCTTACCAAAGCTTTGAGAACGTGATGGATGAAGTGTTCCGGGACGGCGTCAACTGGGGTCGCATCATAGGGCTTTTCGCGTTCGGCGGGGCGCTGTGTGTCGAGTGTGTGGAGAAGGAGATGAGTCCACTGGTGGGCAGAATCGTAGAGTGGATGACAGTCTACCTGGACAACCACATTCAGCCCTGGATCCAGAGTCAAGGAGGATGGGTGAGTCTCAGCCACCTACACACACACACACATACACACACAGATAGCCCCTTTCACAGCAGGACCCTTCAATGTTACATGGTTCAGTTATGTAGGTAAAGTAAGGTAAACTGAGGTCACCTGCATGGAAACAGCAGTCAGGTGGGAAATAAGGATAAATCCTGTCCTCATTTTTTTTAAATAGTTCCTGAAATGTGTATGGATGCTAATGACTTTTGTCAATATGATAGAGTTTTTGTTTGTATGAGCCATTTTAGATTATCACTGTTACTTTGAAGGCCAGATTTGCTCACGTTTGTTGATGTCTTGTATGCATCATGTGCCTCTTGGTCAGCCATGTGCCATGTGTCAAGCAGAGAGGCTTGATTATCTGCATGGCCTGACCTCCAGTGACACTCTCACTATCACTGTGTGGGAGTTATATTTCACAAGGGAAAGAAAGTCCAGAGCATAGTTTTTATTTCATCATACATGTTGTGACTTAGCCTATGCAGATGGGTGCAGATAAGCCCATTAGTCCTACGTGTAAACTGTATCAGCCTCCACGAGGTTGTGACAAAGCACAGGGTGGGGTTGGCTCTGCAACTAGCAAGGGAAAAGAAACTTAAGATTAGATATAATAGAGCAGAAAAAGGGCCATCTGTGCTTAAAAACAGTGAAAACATAATGTTTGTTTGTGTGGTCAGCAGCTGGTTCAGCTGTTCTCTAATTGATCAGCAGCATGGAACTCAATGAGCTGAATCGAAGTGGGAGCTTAACAGGCTACATCAGGGCTTTGTAGCTCTCTGCAGCCTGCCTTGGGATCGAAGTCCTCTCATCACAGGGTGGGATGAAGTCCAGGGCTTTTACAGATAGCCCTTTGTTTTACTCCGGTCAGTTGATTGGCTCCGTGCTTTGCTGTTTTTTCACTCCACTATCTGTCCATTTTTTCCTCCTCTGCTCTGTCTGCACTTCTGTTATGTTCTTCACCAAGACAGCTGCACGCAGATGAAAGCTCTGTTTCTTTTCCTTTTTTTTTTTTTTTTTTTTTCTGGGGTCAGCTCGAATGTGGGCCGTCCTCGTACTGACAATGCGTGTGTGTGCGCTTGTATGTGCGCTCAAGAACTCATCCAGGACAGATAAGGTCAGCTCTTTTCCTTTGTGCCGACCATTTGATGGTATGAAGGGGAGCGAGAGCGAGGGGAGGGGCTGTTTATATGCGCTCCAGCGCTGTATAACGCCAGGTCGAAGGTTGATCCTATGAAAGCTGACATACCATTGGCTGAGTTGGGCAGACCGTGGCTTTGCTGTTGTTTGTACTGCAGACTTCAAATATATTTATTTATTTCAGTGTTGGACTGAAACCTGGAGATAACACAGAGCGGAGCGGCCTAGGGAGGATAACATTATGGAAGAAGGTGACAGGATAACATACTGATGTTAGTTGTTCCTTTGTAGAAAGGGATGTTGTGGCATCCTTCTTACCAGCTCCCGGAGGTCTGGTCTCATAAATACACTCATAAATACATTCTCCCATTCCTGGTGCCGATGTTTTTATCCATGCTAGCAGCGTGACTCTGAGGATAGGCATGTTGTGCTGTCAGTCTGTCGGTCCAGACTGAAATATCTCAACAACTACTGGATGGAGTGTCATGAAATTTGGTCCCCTGGGGGTTGAATCTTACTGGCTTTGGTAGTCACCTGAATTTTACTCTAGTGCCACCATAAGGTCAAAAAAATAAATTTATCCAATACTTTGGTTTTTGACCAAACAACCTGCAGAACTACTGAGATTCCAGACCGGCTGTGAGTTGGGTTTTGTGCTAATTATCAAGTGTTGCGAACAGGTTCAAACAAACAACACATGCAGAGGTTCCCAGGAGATCCTCTGGATGGCTAAAAATACAGAGTTAATTGATAATAATAGTAATTATTTAATTTGATTATTATTACTTTATTGTTTTGTCCTGATACCATAACAGCTGCTGGTATAGAAACAGTAAATACAATTTTAAAAACTGTTCAGGGTGAAACTAGATCCACGATGAGGCTTATCTAAAAGGTTAATCTAATTTCTCATCCTGACTACTAATAAATATTTTTATCGTCACTTTGATCACCACGGCGTAAGCAACACATCTGTCATGCGGCTGATCTCATATAGTTAAAATAATCGAGGCAACCACACACACTCCCCCACAAACACACAAACACATTTACACACTCACATAAGTGCGTTTGCTTGGCAACGAGTTGGGCTGAAAACACGAGTCGATGCTGCCGATGATGTAGCGGCTTATGGTTTGTGGCTTGCACGCCAGTGAGACTTAGACTCAGAGGAGTGAATGACTTCATCAGAAATATTGAATGGATCGGTGTGGACCAGTATTCTTTGGTGTGGTTTCACTTCTCCTTCCAATGATCAGCATGTTCTTGAGCACATGATGTAACTTCCTTAACCACCGAGCTTGGTATAACTAAGTTTTATTCTATTGTTGGTTCAGTCACCTGGTGCTGGGGGGAGAACTGGCTTGTTATGTATCCTGTGTTGGTTATTCATAAGCTGCCACACAGGGGTAGTTCCAGCAAGCTTCAGAGTTGACTGTACAATATGCATTTCATCTGGTGATTTACCAAGAGCCATATCATTTCTCTCAGTTGCATTCCCCTTTTTGTCACAGTATCTTTAGCTTCTCTTTTTTGTGGTTTGCCTTTTCAAAGCCAACCTAGACTTTCTCTGAAACTTACCATAGTCTCTCAGTAAACCCACAAGAGACTTTGTTGTTTTTCTTTCTTTCTGTCTTTTATTTCCCTCTTTCTTTCTTCCTTCCCTCCCTCTCCTGACGCCTCCTCGCAGGGATGAAGCACAGAGCCGTTGGCAGATGTTGGAACCTGGGTATAGCTGTGAGGCAGGTGTGCCCTTAGTGTTAGCTGATGAAATACTACTCTGCTCATAGCAGCAGCAAGGTCACTTTCCCCCTGTATCTCTCAGCGAGAAAGACATTCTGAGACAGAATCTCATTATGTCTTTACTTTTTTTAAAATATATACTGTTTGGAAAGGTTGTGACGGAGAAAGTAGAGAGGGCAGGACAGTTTGTTTGTGATTCAATTTGAAGCTAATGTTGACGTAAATTGATCAGTGTTCGTGTAATTAAGGGCAACATAAGGGTGTTTCCAAGAAGTTGGGAATTTACGGTAGTCGTCAAAGGTCTGCAATCTGACAAAACAGCATTACTTTCACAACCTAAGATCCTATTATTAGGGAATCAGAAAATTTTCTAATATTCCTGCAGATGAAAGCACCGTTCTGTATAAAGCTGAGGCATTTAGTGGACTGATAAAACATTACGTGGCAACCTTTTTGGCAATCAAATTAAGTGTTTCAGTTATTATTCAACCAAAAATGCAAACACTCTGCATGTTTTTCTTTAGCACGTATGATTTAATATGTCACATTTAGCTCTGTGATATTTTAATGGATATTTTCACTGTTTTCTGACTTCACCCAACTTCTGACAAAATGATTGATCCATTCATCTGCTCACCATCACCTTGAGTGGTCAATACTCAAAATAGTAGTTAATTGTAAGCCTCATTATTTCAGACTTTCAGCTGCATCTTCATTTTGGTTTTCAATACATTACCAAGAAAACAAGAAACAGAAACATAGAAACATTTACCACACACCTTCACACCTTTTCACAGTCCACATATGAGGTTGAATCTCATATGTCAGAATATTCCTTACAAAATGCCAATTAAGAAAACATGGCCATTAAATAAGTCTATGTAAACACCAGTAAGAGAAGGTCATGCTAGTGAAAAGCTGTTGTTGTCTTTAAACACTCACAGAGTGCTGTGTCCATGTAAGTACTCGTACACATAAACACACTCAGAGAGACAGCCTTTTGAGCTGGTGAAATAGTTGAGGTGACAGTTGAATATTGAAAAGTGAAAGGTGTTTTGCGCAGCAGAACAAATCTTGCTGTCATAAAAACTGATAAAGCCTCAGCCTAAATGATCCCGCTGGAGCTTATTTTGGAGCCTCCAAAGTCTAGGATGCTGAGATATTTGATAGTAGCTTGGGATGTGAGATAAATATGCTCGGCTAGATTCTCCTTCCACAGCCTGTGGTTTTTAAAAGAAATGCCGGCGTAAAGCCATATATTGTCAGATAATAAAGCTCCTTGGCAGACAGCAGAGGTAGAGACAGTGCCATCGACCTAATAATGCTGTTTCCAGCAGAGCAGGCGATGGCAGTGATTACTCAGTGGAGATTGAGCCGCCTCAGGGTGGGGGTACGGGGTTATTACCAATTATAGATGAATAATATGTCGACCTGCTACTGGGGGAAACAATGTTTTTTTCCCTCTGACAGACTAATAAAGGCTAAACTCATTTAGAAGAACCACACTGCCACGGTCTGGGGAAGCTTGGCTGGAGCTGGATGCGGGGCGGGGGGTGGGGTGGTGGGTGGGGGGCGCTCCAGTGCAGAAACGAGGGAAAAAAGAGACCATTAGTCCAGTGGTTCTGCTTTGTGGTGTCGATGGTCTCTGTAAGGTCAAGCAAAAGTTAACTACAAGGAAAATGTCTGTGAGCAGTGAAAGTCTGTCTATATTGCCTGGTTTCCTTGGCTTATTTTTTTATCACCTCTGGCTGTGTGCATTGCAGGTTGTTATGCCACGTTCAGCACTAAATGATTACTTAAATGATATATCTGGTGATATTCTATATTTTTTTTTTATTGTCAGGAAATCCTACGTAGAGACCAACACTAATGAACCGATCCTACTAACAGTATATATATCTTATATATCTTATCTGTCTGTGAGCTCCATTGTTGCCCAACGATTGTGAAAACACTGTCTCACTGTTGCACTGGCTGGCATGTTTCTTCTTTACCATGAACACACACACACAATAGTTTTTATTCATTCAGTGCTGCACACACCGTCCTGCTGCTGGATCAAAGTGCAAAGTCCCTCTTTTTCTCAGAATAAGTGGTGTTTACTAGTAACTACAGTGTCCAGCTGTTTCTGGAAATTACAAACAAACAAACAAACAAATAAAACTATAGGCTCATGACCAAAAGATTAACAGCTTCCATAGGAACCAAAGGGCTTTGGGCTGAGAGCCACAGACAGTGTGGGAAAGTCAGAGAAATTGACCCAACATATTGTTTGTTTTGACCTTTTCCATGCGAGTAGTTAAGACTAACAAAAGAAAATATAGACCATTGTAACATTAGCAGTGTTTTTATGTATATGTGTGACTGTGAACACATGCAGGCTGGCTGCATTGTAAAGTGGGTTAGACACTGAGGCTGTAATTAAAGGCCTGTGGAGGGTAAGTCCATTGACTTGTTTTGACAAGGGAAACACCTGAGCTTCCTTTGTGCCGTTCTCCTTGGCAGACTTATTTACTCTTTCACTCTCTCACCGTCTCTATCTCTCCCTCTCTCTCTCTCTCTCTCTCTCTCTCTGTAATTAACATGCACATAGGATAGGCAGTTAGATCCACAGAGTCGTCTGTCAGACTGCCCTATCGAAGAAGAGCAGGAAATCTCACCCTTGGGACCTATCCAGCCCGCCTCCATCTCTTTTGCTCACACACACACACACACACACACACACACACACACACACACACACACACACACACACACACCCTTCATCTTCTATACGTCTCTCCCTCTGTTTCTCTCCCTTGTCCTTCTGTCTCCTCTACGTTCATGCCTCCCCCTGCCGCCAATCGATTTTTTTGTCCCGTATTTTTCTATCTGTGCCTCCCCTCCTCCTCCTCCTCCTCCTCCTCCTGCTCCTCCTCCATTTATCATTTTTGAGCTCCTTTATTTCTCACCTTGCCTTCCCTCCTTCTGCTTTCCCTCCATCTCTCAGTCCTTCTATCTCTATTCTACACTACTCTTCAGATTATATTAGATAAACATATTACTGGTCAGACATGCTACATGCCTCATCAATCTCACCATTAACCCCGTGTACCCATGTTCCAGTGGATTTTCCCATGTTTGTCAGTTTGTTTATCAGAAACACACACACTCTCACATTTTGGCTGTAACACAGTCGTCAGGGGCTATCGATTCCCTCCGACTTGATCCCTGCTCGCTGCGCCCCCACCGCCCCCAACACCCCGCACACCCACCCGTGCAGCTGCCGCCATCCCTTCATCTTTGCCTTCATCTCTCTTTTCCTCCCTTCTCATCTCTCACCATCCCATCCTCCTCCTCTCCGCTTTATCGCTGATGGCTCACGTGTGGCTAATTAGGGAAGAGATGTGTTTTTTTCGCAGCCTTCTGGGTTTTGTTTTAAGGACAGTGTTTTTGCTCATCAAGCAAAGTTTCCTTAAACTGATTGTGTGTTTGTGTTTGTAATGGCACAAATGGCGCAGGGTGTTGTTGTCTACATACATTTGAGCGTTTTATTGTATGGTGTCGCGCTGCAGAGGGGACGGCGGCAAGTCAGACTGGTCATGTGACTACCTCAAACAAAGGACCTGTGGCCACATAGACACACAAAGGAATTTGCTTCACTGGCGTTTTAGTTGTGCCTACAGGTGTGTCGTCGCTTTGCAGGTAAAACCGTCGCTGAAAAGGACGCTCTGATCTAAAAGCAACTTTGTCTTTGTCTCATTCTTTAACTTGTGACGCACATAAAATCCCCCGCACACAGACAATGCTCCCACAGACCCTTTTTGCATTGGATCAATGGCGGGCACTTTTGTTCGAGCACTGTCAATAAACGCCTCTGTGTGGTGGGCGGCTCTATGCAGATTGATCTCTGCGTGTTTTCACATGAATGTAGCTGCTCAACCATGGATGCGTCTCTGTTGTTTTCGTATGCATGTTTAAGCTCACGCATTACTTTTTCAAGATCTGTGACATCAGACATATGCATATGTATGTGTGTCTGTGTGTGTGTGTGTTTGTATTCAATGGTGTATGTCAGAGTCACAGCTTGAAAATGGCAGCAAGCAGATTGTATGATTCAGTTGCCTCCAACTCTGTGACAAAAACATCAGGGATGTGTGTGTGTGTTTTTAGGTGTGTACTGATGGTGTTTACGTGAGTGTGAGCGCACGTGTCCTACTCTGTTTGTACAGAGGCTCTTGTTTGCCTTTAAGAAGGACTCGGTCAAACCCTTCTGGTGTGGTGTCAGGCGGCGGCTACATGCCTGGTTCAAAGGGCATGACAACACCAACAAATTGCTTACGTGGAGAGGTTTGAGTGAGTTATGTGACAGAGCGCTGGAAATTTGCAGGCAATTTATTATTGTAGTTCTTGTGCGTATACATGTGGATGCATATTTATTTTAGCTCATGAAGCAGGCAGAAGTAATTAGGGAAAGAGAAAGTGCCTGAGACCAGTCTGAGACTGTAAATTGATCACTACTCCCCTAATCAGTTCAGTATAAATAATAACTGGACGAGCAGCCCTGTAGACAACAACTCCCCTCTGTGTTTGTTTGTGTGTGTGTGTGTGTATGTGTGTGTTTACAGGCTCTGTCAGTACATCAGTTGGTCATGTGAAAGATGAGACCTGTAGCCCTGGAGCTTTACACACAGCAGTGAGACATGGGTACAGGACTGCATCTGAATGTCTTTATTTGTGTCTTCTCACATCCGTAGGTTCCACATCCAGATGCTATTTATGCATACGGCACAGATATCCAGCTGTGTAGTAGATAAGTGTGTGTGTCTATACTGCCGGCAGACTACAGAGTGTGGAGCTATTAGAGCGGCTTTGACAGACTGGTACGCATCAGACTTTCAGTGTAGTGCACCATTATGTGCCCCCCCACAAACAAGAAGTGTCTGGCAATACGTGGAAGCCGAGAATGAAGAAGACAGGGGTGGAGAGGCAGATGCAGCTGGAGGGAAGGCAGGCAGAGAGGAGGAAGAGGTTGGTGACTCAGCTCGTTGAGGATGCAGTATGCGGGCCAGTAGGTTACACTGCATGTATGGTGTGGTATACATTTCTATATGTGCAGCTCACATGTTGCATGAACAGCACAGCTGTATGTTTGAAGAGCAGAGTGAAGACGCTACGTTTGGATGCCTACGTGCTGCTCCACTTCTCCGAGGCTTAGCGGTGAAATCAGGTCACGAGCAAGTCTACCCCCCCCCCCCCCCCTCCTTCCAACTCCCTCTCCGTTCTCCCCTCTCCTTCTGTCTGCTTGTCCCCTCATTTTTTTTACCTCTCTACTCCAGCCCACATCCCCATGCTTCCTCCTGTGACAGATTCTTTTTTTTTATTTCTTCCGCCTTCTGTCTTCATGCAGCCGAGTGCAGAGCCTAAGCATCTGTCTGCATTCCTCTCCTCTCTGATTATGTTGCGTTCCTCTCCATCCTTCTTTCTATATCTGTCTCTTCCCTGCTCTCTGCTTTCTGTTTCTCTCTCTATGCTCATATCTGTGATCAGATTATGAGGCATATCATGGGATTAGTGGGTCTCATGGCATGTATTAGAGTGGGAGAGCTGAGGGATGGATAGAGAGGCTTGATGAGTATTTCATGGTAATGCAGCACCCAATCTCATATAGCACAAGGACTAAATGATGATAAAGAGCATCAAGGCCATCATCGTAATATTCATCATGGGCGTGTTTGAATGGCCAAGGGGGTAAAGCAATAAAGACGAAAGATACCTTCAGAGGCTCTGCAGTAAGAGAGAGCGGATAATAGAAAGAGGGAACAAAAAGCGACTGGTGCACGGCCTTTAGATATGCATCTGCTGCAGAAGTGATTCTGGGGAATTAGTTTCTTTCATGCCATTAAACTTTGTGGGAATGTAAAGTAAGCAATGGGAAGTGTAGTTTCAAGGAAATTCTTCTGAGAGCCTCTCCACTGCCACTTGCTCCTCTTTCTGTATGCTGTTCTCCTCATGGGTTTCCCCCTTTTCAGTTTCCAGTCATTTTCGTCAGCTTTTTTTTTTTTTATTTTCCCTCTGCAGCCTGTTTTGCTCTTGTTCTTTTGTTCTAGTTTCGTCTCATATTTCTTTCTTATTCTGTCCTACTCCCTGCCTGTCTTTGTGTCTTTCGTTCTGTCCCAGTCTGTCTGTTTCTGTCTCTTTCGGACAGATGGCAGGTTCTCAGGGTCGTGGTGAGGTGTCTGGGCGGGGTGATGGCCTACAGGGTGGAGGGTTGTACTGCTGAAGACCTCCAGTCTGAGAGAATCCCAGTCTTCTTCGCCTCAGCTACCTTGCTCTGCTCTCCTTCTCTGTCTTCACACTTTCCTAAGCATGTGCTCCCTCTGTCAGACGTACACACACAGTCCTGAGTCCTTGGCCTTCCTGCTGTGTCTCAGCGGTGTATACATATGTGTGTACGCGTGTGCGTTTGCTGACAGAATGGGGTTTTGTGGAGAGAAACACCCCCCAGAGTGGGGCAGAGAACAGATTGGAGTCTGAGCCTCCATGTCCTGACTCATTAATCTCCTCTTTAATTCATGGCCTCACCGCCGGCTCAGCACGTACATACACACACACACACACACACACACACACACACACACACACACACACACACACACACACACACACACATAGATACACACTCACATAGAGCCTGCTCCAAGGTCCAAAAAGAGAAGAAAGAGTACTTTACAGACACAGTGATGCTGGCACAAACACCATCAAGTGTCACCACTGAGGGGAGGTTTAATCATTTATTTTCCTCATTTTTCTAGTTTCCTTTCTACTTTTGGAAATGATCCATCATACTTCAAACTAATTCTGTCATCCTCCTGCACCCTCCCCTCAGCGCCTTCATTCATCTCATGCTTTGGATGGCTCTGATCAAGCCAAGAATGTAACAAGAGTGTGAAACAGCTTAATGGCTGATGGATGACAGCCTACCATGCAGGTTACTGCTTCCTGTGAAGCTGCTCGTCCTGGTTCCTGGAACTAATTGGAGCATTTATTTGAAAGTTCTGCTTTCTGGCAGAGGTCCAGTTTCCCATGAGGGTCATAAAGAAGAAGAATTTAGAAAGTTAACAAGTGTTAGTACACACCACTTTCTTTCAAGAACCGTTTTCGCAAATGAACTCTGGACGATATCTGGAGAAACAGGTCCAGGCGTCGTCTGTAGTTCCCCTTTCACAAATGTAGCACACAGCCAGAGAATTTCTGTGTGAGAGGTGAGGTGAGGGGTGCCACCTGGTTAGAGCGAGCCTGGTTAAACGTCATCCGCTCGCCCACTCGCTTGCTGTGAATTTTACTGGCAAGTGACCTTCATTACACATCACATATTCACTCACTAACTCCGTTGGACATTATCAGACTTTGTATTAGGGAACTGGCAGGGTGTCCAGGATGTCCAGTTCAGCTGAGTTGGACATTTGTGTGCTCACAAACAGGTCCTCCAGGTAATGTTTAGAAAAGTGTGTGTGTGTGTGTGTGTGTGTGTGTGTGTGTGTGTGTGTGTGTGTGTGTGTGTGTGTGTGTGTGTGTGTGTGTGTGTGTGTGTGTGTGTGATTCTGATGTACGTAGAGCTGCTACCTGTCAACTTGTCATTTAAAATGCCACGTTTTCTCACTCCTAGCAGCGCATCAGAAAAACAACTGGAGAGGAACCGCATCCAGTTCAAGAAAAAAAAAAAGAAACTCATTTATTCAGACTTAAATGTAAAACAGCTACATGAGCAATGGAAGAATTACTCCAGCTATATGAAACATGCACATTTTAAGCATCACGATTCAAAAGGATGCTCTCTTATTCAGGGATCAGCAAGTGTGATATGTATTTTTCATATTTTCCTCTCACACTGTGTGCATTTCCACTGTTTGACTCTTAGCTTGAGCAGTCTGTCTTTTTGGATTGGACCTGATCCCCCATTTTCCTTGGATTTTGCCGGGATCCTGCCCCTCTCACTATTATCCAGCATCTGCTCTTGTCACTTTCTCAAGCAGAATATGTGAACTGTGAGTTTTCCTGCATGCTGCTGCTAAAAGGGCATCAGCTAAAACCCTGAGCTGTAAGATCAGACTGTGCTACAGCAATGTCCTTCCCATCCTGGTCATACAGGCTCTTTGGCAGTCGGCCTGACTTCCTTGCCCCTGAACATGCCTTGGCAATTTTGATAAGCATGAAAAAGCAGCGGAAGGCCTTGAGGAGGAGCAGGAAGAGATGGAATTTGTGGAGATGACGAGGACACTGATACAGTAAGGAAGGAGGAACAGGCACTCGCATTGTTGTTGGTTTTTTTCTGACTGGACACAGATTTGATGCTGTAAAGATCGAAACTGACATGCAGACACTGAGCCACTAGAATAATAAAACTGCCGGTGGTAATAATGAATACAGGAATTATAATCACATGATGGTGATGGCAGTGTTGATAAGGATGAAGATTGTGAGGTTATTTTACATTTTAACTGAGATCAGTACTTTTTTGTTGTGATACTGAACCAAATTTAGCACTGTGTCGTTTCACAGAGACCACTGTGTCGAGCCAGTGTCTATTCTGTTTTTGGTCTGAATACCCAGAGATTTTAGAGTTTTAAAGTTTATCAAAAGTCAAGAACTGAAGTCTCTCAGAGATATGTGAGTATAAGTATTCAGAGCTTTTATTCATTACCTTGTAGAAGCACTTGTGGAAGCAGCTCTAAAGGCTTGATGGCCTTCTTGATCAAGTCTCTCCAGTCTTTTTGTGTCAGTGGGCTTGATCTGGATAGTTTCTCCTTTCAGGCTCAGTCAGTCCGTCTGTGAATTGCCATCCTCACGTCTCTGCACAGAGGACGTTCTAGTCCAAGGGTTCACGTCGGGGCTTTGCCCGGGCCATTCGAGGACATTCAGAGACTTATCCTGAAGTCACTCCAGCATTATCATGGCTGTGTGCTTTATGTTATTACTATGCTCAAAGGTGAACTTTTTTTCCTTTTGTAAACCCAAGTGCACCGTCATACACCTTTTACTGATGAGTGTCCTCCGTCACCTCTCCACCATAAAGACCTGACTGACCTGGATGTTTCCTTCCAGCAGGTTCTCTGCTCCTGCAAACGATCAGATCAGATGACCGGATATAAACTGTACCATTACACAATTTTCGATTGTAGAAATTTTGCTTATGGTTTTTATTTTGACAAGCACTAGCACAAGCACAACTGTGGGAACTTGTACACACCGGTGTGTGTGTGTGTTTTTCAACAGGCTTGTGCCACAGATGGTCTCACATCAAGATCTAAAAATATCTTATGAATAATCAAAGCAAATAGGATCCAACTGAGCTCAATTTGAACTGCCAGGGCAAGGAGTCTGAACACTTATGTAAATAGATAGATGTTATAACAATATTTATCATCCGCAAAGGTCGTTAATGTGATTGTTAGGGCGTGTGTTTGATTGGATTTATCCTCTCAAACTCAGGATGTCATTCAGCATGTGATTTATGTTGTGACGGTCTGTATTTCCTCAGGTGGTTTATCTCAGGCTTTAAGTTAATTTGCTTGTTTCTTCTCCTGCTGAGTCACTGCCTGCAATCCAGTGATCTGCTCAGGGACTGTTTGTTACAGTGTAAGGCAGAGGTCAGAGATAGTCACGCACGTCACATTCACTCGCTGTTCAGTGGACCTTTAAACGCACTCTGCTGTTGTGACATCATCATGTTTCATCAGCCAGAACATGGTGTCACCTCCGCATGTTGTTCTGTAAACAGTGTTTCATCAGTCACATGGATTCAACAGTGAGTTTACTCAATTAACGAAAATACACCAAGTGTTGTGTTCCACGCTGTTCTCCTGGCTCAGGGACACCGCAGTGCGTTTGTGTGTGTGTGTGCGTGTGCACAAGGCCGTGCCATGTTGGCCTGTACACATCCCAAGTGTTGCAACTTACAGGAAGTGTTGCTCAGCTACAGGCAGGACAGATGACATGTTTAAATGAGCCAGCTCCTTCTCCTTGTGACTCTCTGGGACCGTCAGGGTTTGGGTCACTGGCTTCCTGCCTCACCCCGTGTGTTTACATCCTTTGCCCGTCTCACTTTTGGGTTTCTGGTCCATTTCATTTATGGTTTCCCTTCTTGAATTTTTGTGAGTCAGTGTAACCACCACTCACAGGCGGTTGAACAAAGATGAAGGATTATTTAGAACCAATGTCCTTTAATACTGTCTTCAGTTCTAGGCAGCTCTCTTGTGGAAATAGATGTATTGTCTACAAAACAGTGAAGTAGTTTCTGGTTGGATTGTTTGCTGTAGAGTCATTCTAAAAGTGAAACAGATGATAAAACCTCTCCCTGTGCTTACATTCTTTCCTCTGTTCATTGACATACTGTTCAGATGTGTCCTTCACTGTGACTGAACAATCTGCCCACTCATTCACTCTCTCTCTCTCTCTCTCACACACACACACACACACACAGATACTTAGATATATCCTTCATAACACATGCATAGGGAATTCAAAACATTCTCATGGTAGTTTGGAGTTGCGTCAGCGGTTTAGGTTTGGCATTGAGAACATGTTCTGAATTGAAACCCACATATACCAGAGATGGGGGTTCTTTAAAAAAACCTGACAGTACAAGTTTAACAGCCAGGTTCAAAAAAAAAAAAAAAAGAATCAGATGTCTTTAAAAAGCTCAAAACACCAAACCCTACCTACATCTCAGTGTCTCATCATTAATCAAATACAGCCAATATTGATGAATTTATTCCCATGATGCCCAGCTCTACACAAAACATGACCTCCTACAAACATGACCTCCTCCTGACTGAAGGGACTGGTTCAAAGCTGGTTGATCTAGATTTAGATCCAGTTTCTGTCAAGTCATTGGTATTGAGAGGGAGCGTTGCACACATACGCACACAATCAGAGCGGCCCTTACGTGTGGAAGTGCATGTGTGTCCAGGGGGTAAGAGTCTTCCTCTCAGATTAGACACTTTGTGAGTTAGTCATACTGAATTTTCTGGAATCTGACTGCATGTGAAAGGCACCATCAGTCAGCAGTGTGTCGTCACAGTCACCATCGCTTCATCTTTCTGCCCGTTTTCCGGCCACCATTTGTGGCCTGAAAGTCACATGCTCTGCAGATTTCTAGAAAGAGCTATCTGTGTAGATCAGATGTCACAGACTCTCATCTTTTAAAAGAAACCTGTTCATGTGCTGTATAGTGTTGCACTCGCATATGCAGCTGAGCTTCAAAATTCACAACAGACTTAATCACATTAAAGAATCACATAAATGAAAGAATGAATAATTTGCGCTGGCTGATTGTTTTTTGATTAAACAGTTCATCTTGCGGTGCATATAATGCCACAGAGGCATCTTCACTCAAGCCCCCAGGACCGGATTTCTGTTTTTATAATTATATTTTTATTGCATCATAACAACACACAACACAGCTATCACAATAAAATGAACAATACGCTTGAGGTATAAGAAAGAGGGGGAAAGAAGAAAACAAAGTTGTGGAGGGTTTAATGCTCGTTTACACTGTGAAGATCTTAGAAAGCACATATTTCAAACCCATGTTTAATATGTATTACACAGAAACAGCAGGAACCCTCATCCAATGTGCTCCTGCCCTTTTAATTAGAGGCCTCCGTTGCTCAGCTATCAGTGTTTAGGAGGGTTCCCATTCATTCAGTTTAGTAGTGAGCTCACATCTATGTCAGTCCAAGGTTCCTTGTTTAGGGAGCAGCCTGCAAAACCTGGCCTGGATCTTTACAAATATTGTGCTTCAAAATGTAATTATCCCTGTGACTGCTCATGGGCCAGGACATCTCTGAGTCTGAACACAGGCTGTAGCCTGAGAGCTAGCTGTAGCAACAGTCTGTCAACTGTCTGTCATCATCTAAAATGCATGAAATGAGAGAGAGAGTGAGAATTGTACAGCATTTGTTTTCATTTAGGTTTTCTTAGTCAAAGAAAAAAATCTGCTAAGCCCGCCTGTATTGCACTAATGGTATAATAACAGATGGTGGGATGTTTCTCCTGTGTAACGGACGTGCTGATTAGTTGGGAACCCGTGGCACCTGTGAGTAAAGTGTCAAGTGCAATGTCATGTCTGCAGTTTAAGACCATGCTGCGGTGAAAGATATTGCAGTGTATTGCTGGTGTTTCCACCTTTACTTGAAATTTTACAGACATTATAGTGTTTCCCACAAGCTGAGAATTTACATGTGGTGGTGGGTTAGTGTGGCATATGACCGATGTGAATGCAGAGACTCGTGCTATTTAGAGAGAGAGAGTAACCAGGGTTATTTTCTGTGGCTACAATTTACAGATGTCCCCTAAATGCATTGCAGATTATTGCTAGATGCTCCAATTTTCCAATGATCCACAAACAGCTCACGCCTCACCTGCAGGCTATTGGCAGAAGGCAGAGAAACCTCTAGTCCCTCACCTGAGCTGAAACACCTTTTATCCACCTGGATGGGTCTTAACCTACCTGAGCAGGCTGGTCAGGTAGAGTCTCGATATGGGAAACACTGCATTACAACGAGAGCTGTAGTTATCTTCGCCACACTTTGGACCATTTCTTCTTCTCCACCATGACTCCTCCTCCTTGTTGCAAGTTTCCAGCAGCGTAGATGCACGAGTTTGACATTATTGTGTTGCAGTGCACAAATGTCAGAAAAACACTCAGGCACTGATAACATTTCGATAGAATTGGTACATGCTTAAAATAATTTGGAACTAGTTCTCAGTAGACCTCAAATGTTTGACATATCTGTTGTGCAGTTTCCTGTTTTCTATCTGCTGACATATATGCTGATACGTTACACTGTGATAAGATGATACCGGCCTGTACATCTGCTTGGCCAATTTATGGCTCTGGCTCTAGTTTTACAATTGTTTCTGACGTCCAGATAGCAATCCAAAATCCCAAAGTATGTACAATGACATAAAAATCAGCAAGACATAAGAATAGTGGTCATCAATTATCAAAATTGTTGTTTAATAAGGTCAGTTTATTCATTTATTTTTATTTTATTTTATTATTTTCTGAAACAGTTAAGGAGATAAACGAACTTTTCTGTGTCCTCTCACGCTCGGCCTGACATAATGATGGCACGTATTATTGCTAATATTAACACAATGCACTTTTTCAAAGTGTCCCCAAGTTATTGAATTTCAATCTGTCTCCAGCCCCTTTTTGCCTAAAAGGAAGGAAGAGGATGTTGGGTGATAATCGATGTCTGGTGTGTGTCGTGTGTGTGTGTGTGCGTGTCGTGTTCAGGGGGTTTCAACATCAGGGGATTTGAGTGTTGCAGCTTGTTATGGTGTAACACTGGAGCAACCGCCAAGTCAGAGCTGATGAATGGGAAGCTACTGCTAATGATCCTTAAAACGCTCCTTTCTCCACATGTAGTATTGGGCCATTTATCAGCCACAGAGATGGACCTACAGGCCCAAACACACTCACACACATCACACACGCTAATCAGCTGCTCTCTGGTAGCCGTGGCAACCAACTGCAGAATCTCCTTCCCTGTGCCCCTTTACTATTTCTCTCCCTCTCTCCCTCTTATATCCAACCTTTTGCTTTCATGAGCTAATCCCTCTCTCATCCTTTTTTTTTCCCCTGGCTAACAAAGAAAGAGAAAGTTAGAGATGTGGAAAAGCAGAAAAGAAACAGAGACGAGGCCTGAAAGCACTCTGCAGGCCGCTGCCTAGCACCTGATTTCCTCTGGGAACGGAGCAGAGATAAAGAAATAAAGGCGTGACCGTGTGAAAGGGAAAGGGAGAGCAGATAAAGACAGGGTTTACCTGCCAGGTGGGACTAGGGGAGATTGAGCGTATCAAACCAACAATGCTGCCTTGACATGTGCATAGTGAGCTGACTGGTAATGCTGGTGAAGAAATAAAGCAGGGGCCCCTCAAGCATTCAGTTGATGGTACATTATGTACAACATAATATAACATAAGTTCATAGGCAGAAAGGTAATGAAATAACGGACAGGAAAGTGGTTCTTTTCTATCATGTTGAATGATCAAATGCAAAGGTGTAGAGCAGGAACAGCAGTATATAGCTGCAGGCGCTAAAGTGACAGATGATTGATATTTAAATTTAAATTTAAATAATGGCTAGACATGAGACCACTGCATCCTGGTACCACTGATGATACCTGTACCCCCGAGGAACGGCTGGACTGCAGTGTCCAATCTTTGGTTCATTGTGTTACTGTGTGATCGTGTGATAGAGGCAGGTTTGGGCAAGTTTCTGGGAGTTTTTACAGGTGCTACAGAAATGTCACACAGAGACAGTAAAGGCACCTTACTGCAGGTTTAACTTCCATTTACCGAGCTGCAAAGAGATGAGAGAGTTCAGCCTGAAGAGCGAGCGGAGCAGAATTGGAGAGACGTGGTGTGTGTCTTTTTGTGCAAGCTTGCCTGTGTCCCTGCTTGCGCACGACATCTCATTTGAATCACTTGACGACCACACCTGCCACCAACACTTGAAGAGTAACAGCCTGGCTCAGGAAACACAGATGGAAGCTGAAGATCATCTATACCGTGTGACTTTGCATGTTTTCCATGGCTGTAAGCCCACGGAGCTCACCTCTGTGATGAACAAGGCAGACACAGGTAACTCATGTGTGCCGCCCAAAGCCAGATATAACCAGAAAATAAACAAGGAGTTTCTCATGCTGCTCGTTAAATGTCATTTTGACATTGTACAAACATGCAAGGTACAAAGTGGTATTTTATTTTGAGGAAAATAAAATTGAGGAAAGCTAACAGAAAAAGACTAAAGACATTTGAAAAGAACTATGTTCATACACGACAGGTCAATTAGAATATGTAACTAACTAATATCCTAAGCCATTGTGAAGGTTTTGCATTGTGTAAGATCATTTTTAAGTTTTCCAGTTTGCTTGGAACATAATGGATCTGGAACAGTCTCAGTTAGAAGTTAAATGGATTAGTCTGGTGATAAAAATACAACCAACAATGCATGTGTCCTAAAAATAAGTAGAATATTAACTGTAACTAAAAGAGAGCCAAGAGCACTGGAAAATCTCTGGCAGTCTGCTGTACCCACTGTGTCCCACTGTGTGAGAATATGAATATACATGAATATACACAGAAACCTCAACAGGTACTGCTGAGGTTTCGACCACATTTGTCGCAGCATTCCGTTACATCGTTCCACACTACCACATAATCAATACACGCCATGCACTGATTCATTTCCTGCCTATTGACTGCGTCTGTGTCTCGACATGTCAGTTTTCCAGGCGTCTGTCATCATCACAATGTGTTGCACTTTTGTCCTGTGTGCACACATTGTTGAATATTTCACAGGAAGGGATAGGCCTGCAGTCAAACACTGACTCATACTACATGGTGTCCACTACGGTGTAATTACACTACGTCATTATTTACTTGAGTACCATTTCTCAATCTCTTGGGGGTAATTTACTTCATTGCAGCTAAGTGATCGTCAGGCTTAAAAGCAACTTTCCTCCAGTACAGTTTTCAACTCAGACACACACACACACACACACACACACACACACACACACACACACACACACACACACACACACACACACACACACACACAGTGTCTTTGATTCCTCACAATGACAAGACCTTGACCTAGACCTTGAATGAGAGGCAGCCAGAGCCGCTTCCTGGCAAGCTTCCTGCTTGTGTTACAGATTTATAAATTCCTTAGATGCTACTCATTGACCACTGACTCTACACACATTTGCGAAAGCTTAGTAGTACAGTAGAAGTGTACATGTTTACTTAGTATGAAACCATGAATGAAAGGTGCTACTGTGTGACCAGCTCGGCTCTCAGAGCACACAGAAAACTGCCCTTCAGATCCAAATAGCAGTGACTTCCTTCTCTCTCTGCAGTGGTCTCAACAAAAGTTTTGCAGTAAGCGAATATTGTCTCTTTTAATTGATGTTGCTGTCAAATGAAAACCTATTTATCACCTTTTGGATATTGACACAAACCAAGGCAGTAAACAGACGGTTCATCATAACAGAGGAACATGTCAGCAGATGCAACACCGTGGCTCACTGATGTGTTTTTAGTGGGCTTTTACAGCGATAAATAAGATATATCAGGCTTTGACATACAATCAATACTTGGTTCAATGTGTTGTTGGTTTTGGTCTCTACGTGGAATTTGTTTACAGTAAGAAAAGCGTGAATATCACCAGATAATCTCTGTAAGCCACGGTTGTGATGAAGGGCTCGGGAAATCAAAGCAGCAGCTGTTACTGTTAAACCTAAGTTTGGGTGTTAAAGTTCAAACTTAGCGTTTAACACTGCTATCGCATGTCATTCTTGTGATGACACAAGCTTTGAGTCACCTTTTCTGGTGAATCGTGGCACGCCCTTCTTAGGAGAGGTCATCACCACACCATCTCCTCCCCTGTTTTCACCACATTATTCACACCTTGCATATTGTTTGAAATATTAGCTTCAAAGTCAGGGTTTGTTTCTTCAGAAGCCCTACTCAGCATTATATGGATACAGACATGACAAAGTGTAAAACGAATGCACAGACACCCTTCTCATACATATACTATTAACAGTGCATTACTCAGACCCCTTAGCTCAGTTCACAGTGTGTTATGTTGCAGCCTTGTGCTAAAATTCGTTTTTTCCCCTCATCAGTCTAACACTGAGCACCCCATAATGGCAAAGCAAGTATTAAGTATTTTAAACATGTTTGCATATTTATTAAAAAGGAAAAACTGAATTGTCCCATAAGTGACATAAGTATTCATGGACTCTTTGCTCTGCCAACTGAAATGTAGCTCGGGCACCTCCCATTTCTCTAGACCCTCTTTGAGATGTTTCTACACTTTGATTGGAGTCCACCTGCGGTAAATTCAATTGATTGGACGAAGATTTGGAAAGATACACACTTGTCTACAGTAGGTGTCACAGCAGGACCAAGCCAGAGCTCTGAGACTGGATTGTGTTGAGGCACAGATCTGGGGAAGGTTTCAAAACACTTTCTGCTGCACTGAAGATTCCTAAGAGCACAGTGGCCTCCACAGTTTTTAAGTGGAAGAAGTTTGAAACAACCAGGACTCTTCCTCGAGGTGGCGACCCAGCCAAACCAAGCAATCTCGCTAGAAGGGCCATCGTAAGAGCGGTGACCAAAACCTGATGGTCACTCTGCCTGAGCTCCAGACATCCGGTGTAGAGATGAGAGAAACTTGCAGAAGGACAACCGTCAATGCAGCTGTCCACTGATCTGGGCTTTTTGAGAGTCAGAGTGGCCGGACAGAAGCCTCTCCTCAGTGAAAGACGCATGAAAGCCTGTTTGGACTTTGCAAAACAAAGCACCTAAAGGACTCCCAGACCATGAGAAACAAGATTCTCTGCTCTCATTAAACCAAGACTGAACCGTTTACCCAAGAAGACTCGAAGCTGATCAGAGGTGCTTCAACTGAGTACTGAGTAAAAGGTCTGAATACTCACAGCATGTCAGTGTAATATTTAAGTTTTTCCTTTTTAATAAATTTGCCAACATTTCTAAAATTCTGAAGAAACAAAGCTTGACTTTATTGTGGAGTATTGAGTAGATCAATGAGGGAAAATGAACTGAAACCATTTTAGCATTAGGCTTCAACCCTTTTCACAAAATGTGAACAGGGGTCAGTACTTTACTTATTTTCTGACCACGGTGCAAGTCATCCTGTAACTATGTAGAGTCATTATTAGCATGTTTCCTGTCAAACAATAATCAGAATGACGTAAAGCAGGAATTGTGCCCCTGTGCCTTCTCGCTCCTCTACTTCCCCTCAAGCCCGTGTCTCTCTGGAAACCACCTCTGATTTGGGACTGTCACTCATGCTTTCTTTCTTCATATTGTTTCACTCATGCGTCCATGTGGTCCCAAACTCCCTGAGTCTCTGAGTGTCCCAAACATTTATTGTACACTACTGTAGAAATCTTTCAGTATGAGTAAGAGGCTTTTCAAACTCTCAAAAGTGAGAGTGATATGAATGTATAGTGTGCAGCACAGCCCGATGGAGAATGGAGTGTTGAACAGTTGGCTTTTTTTAACATAAACACACTTGATGCAGATCCCTTTGATTTATTTTTACTTATTTTAATTAAGATACACGTTTTTATTGTAGAAAAATAATTTATTTGTTATTCATCGGCCGACATTTACACCTATACAGTTACATCTGTACAAACTATACAGCTATACGAGAAGCTAATATCAGCCCAGCTCATTTATCAGTCTAAGTGTAGCGTGTATAGTTTTTACCAGCATTTCAGTGACTGTTTTTTGCTTTGGAGCTACAAAAAATGATCTTAACACTTAATCAATTGGTCTCACTGTTAGTATTGTGACGGAAGGTGTTGTTACCAGATGAATACCTATTACAGTTTCCCACAGCCCAGGGTTGGCATTCACTTTCTTTGTTCACATTCAGTTTCTGTCATAAATGATTGAAATGATTACTTATCAAAATAGTGATTCATTTTTCTGGTCAATCGATTAATCAACAAATCATGTGGCAGTAATGTGGTTAACTCAGGGTAAAAGAGTCTCAGGTCTAGTTATTCAGAGTTCATGGTCCAGTCCCTGCCCACTCCACCAGTTTCACTGATTCCTTCATCATTCTTTCACTTTCCTGTTCCTGTAGCTTTGGTCAGAAGAGTTTCCAGTAACAGCCCCCCCCCACCCCCCACCCCCCCATCCTCTCAAGACCTTTTTGTCCCACCTATTGAACCCCCCTCTGACTCAGAGGAGGACTAACTGAGACTAAGAATCTCACCCTTGATTCAGTCATGTATTAGTGATTTGCCTTTTTATTCAGATTAAATTCTCATGATTTGCTCTAAAGAAGAAGCATCAGCCTCACAATTTCTTTTTACTGAGGTGAAGCACTGACACTTTTAAAGTATGGTCTGCATGAACGTCAGTGACTCAGCGGGTCATGCACCTCAGCTGATCTGCTGTTGTGTTTGTGTTTGAGATTTGAGCCTGTATGGCGCCACCCCGTGGCCTGAAACTGCTCTGCCGCTCATTTCCGGGAAATGATTTCAGTGGGCGGCAATGTAGGCTTGGCAATGTGAGGACAACGGTGGAAAAGAATGTCAGCAACAACAACGGTTCAGCAGGGATCTGCTGCAGAACGGATGGGATGCCTGGAGAGGGAGGGGAGGTTTGGCGGAAAATTTTTTAAAGCGAGAGCTGCCGTGACCACGTCCTAACTCTGGGTTTAATGATGTGGATTTTTCCTTTTAATCGATGAGATCTTGTTGTTAGTGTGCACAGCATGGATGCAGGTGACTTTTGGGGTTTTTTGCTGGCTGTGATGGCTTTACCTGTGTGATTGCTGTGGTAGATGGAAATTTCCACACATGAATATGTGGGCTTTGACGGTCATACAGATACCCAGCTGTGGGTGTCTCAGCAGCCATGTTCTTGTTTGAGGCCTAGAGACCTTTACAGAAGGGAATGTACCTGACTCTCTAAACCTACCTGTGGCTTTTTCTGTTGTTGTTGTGCTTCTCATTTTGCAGTGGGGATTTCTGGGAAGTGTTCGTGTGTGGGTTTTTTTCATATTTGAATACATCTCACATAGTCAGCAGCAAATACCCTGGTGTTAACTCTTTTCTTACTCTCATCCTCTCTTTGTTTCGTCTTGTCTTTCAGGAGCGCTTTGCTGAAATCTTCGGGCAGGACGCAGCGGCAGAGAGCAGGCGGTCTCAGGAGAGTTTCAAAAAGTGGCTGCTGGCGGGGATGACCCTGGTGACCGGGGTGGTGGTGGGCTCGCTGATTGCCCAAAAGCGCCTGTGAGAGGAGACAGACGACAAAGCTCCAAGCGCTCTTCTCCCGTGACCCTCTCCACCTGCCTCCTTCACTACCCTCAGCGTACTCACCACAGAAGTTAAAACGAAGGTCCTGTTTTGTCCCGTCAGAACTGCTGGTGATGTTTACCTTTTTTTTTTTTTTTTTTTCTCCGTCCCACATCCCACAGTGGACTGAAAACCCTCACATGTTGTTGGACTTGAGGAAAAAGACCAAGAAGAAGAGTTACTAGTATTCATGTTTTCACCTTATTCCACCCTGATGAGAAAAGCGTGGTTAAACAGAGACAGGCATATTATCATTTCATTCACTCAGCCACGTGTTCTTTCTGTTCCTTTTTCTCCACTTGTTCCTGTATCGTTTTTCTTTTTGTATGTATGTACGTGTTAGTTTTAACAAATTTTTTTTTTTTTTTTTTTTCATTTTTCATCCTTGAAATAGGCTAAAACTGCTTGACAGTTGACCCAAACCTGTCTGATATAAAGAGTTGGTGTGTTGCGCGGCCTGGGCTGCTCTACCTGTCGTGTCCTGAAGCTCGTTTTGTTGCCCTTCTCCACACACAGCTCGTCAGTAGCTTTGTATGTGCCATATGGAGAGTGAAAGCAGGGGTGGATGGAGCACCTGCCCCTGAACAGCTTCTGTAGTTTCTCATTTCCTGCCTGCCATCCTGATCACCGACACATACAGTGTAACATCACGATCCATGACTCCACACACTGATTGTTTTGTCCTGCTCCGTCCTCAGTGCTTACAGGTTTCGTATGAAAGGTAAATGAACAGGAGTCGAACAGATTTTAGTTAACAGAACATGGGAGTCTTAAACTAAAAACCTAACAGGAAACTAAATCCTCTGCTTGTTTGTGTTTGTTGGTGCGTTTTCTTTTGGACTTCTCAACCATTAAAACCCCCACTGCTCCCGCTGCTCTGTGCTTCATGGTCATACTTGGCCTTGATTTGATCCTGTTTGTGTTTAGTCAGCCCTCTGACTGCCAGACCTCTGTGTGTGTGTGCGTGTGGCAAGTTCTCACAGTCAGTGTAACTGCAGCTCGTACAAGCAGCGCGTCGTGGCTCTGACCCTCCATGTTCACCACACAGTAGCTAGCGGATGCAGCAAATACTGTAGCAACACGCACAATAGATAGAGCGGCACCGGTCACGGCCACACTCAGACCACTCTGAAAGATCTGTCAGCAGCATGAGAGACTTGGTTGGACATGTGGATGTAAAGCTGTCATGGTTTGGTTACAACTTTACTTTAACCCCCACTCCTCCACTTAGCTTGTACAGACAATATGAAAACAATTCATAAATGGTTCACACACTATAATGTAATTGTAAGCTGATATAAGGACATTTTAAAAGTGTTTATTAATGTGTTTGTTGGAAATTCTGGTTCCTGTGAAGCCTCCATAACTGGTGCATAAACATTTAACGAATGACTGAGTGTGTAGCACAGCTTCAGTAACACAGGAGCAAATTCTGACTGTGTTCTTAGTGGACCTCAGAAAGTAAATTCTTTACTCAAGGTCCACGTACTAGCTTTCAGCTGCAGCTCATGGCCTTCAGCAGCAGGCCAGATGTGCTCAGTTGTCATAGGCGAGAAGAAGTATTTATAAAGAAATACAAACTTCAATAATTAGTATAATAAATAATAAATTCTCCATGTTTATTTAAAATATAACTCTAATCCAACCATTTCAGGGTTTTTTTTAGGATGATACTGAGTCAATGTTTTGGACTTTTTTGGATAATAAATTGTTGATTATAATCTAGATTGTGTTAGGTTTTTGGTCATTTTGATGTAGGTATACATAGAGTGGGGAATTTCCAAGGGTATAAACTGACAACACTATCTCTACATTAGCTCAAACCTTTCTTTCTGTCAGTATCTATATTTAAATCTCCTGTATGACACATCTGCTGTAAGCAGCCACTACTCTGGGCTGGCCATGTTATGAGTCAGCAACTGTGATATTGTGCATTGCAATGTTAGTCATTCATTATCTATTCATGCTCCAGTTATAGAAGCTTCACAGTTCTAATTTCTAATCGTTGGAAAATGTGTAAATAAACTCTTAAAGTATCCTGTTTGATTACAGCTACATTATAGAGGAGAATAACTTAATTATCAAGCATAAATGGGAATAAATCCACTGGTCAAAGCTTCTCAGATGTGAAGATTCACAGCTGCTCTTTTAGTTTCTTTCTCTATGTAATAATAAACTGAATATCTCTGGGTTTTGACACGTTTTTCAGACTAAATGATTAATTGATTGATCACACAAATAACCATTAGCTGCAGCCACAGTTGTTTACATGCACTGCTCCACAGGGTGGGGGGGTTAAAATAAAGCATCAGAGTCATTTTCACTGATAATTTTGCAATAAAATCCTAATCATGTGCTGCGACGTTCAAACAAGACTATCTTTGCTTGGGTTTTTTTTTTCCCCCCACCGTTTTCTGATCCGGTAATCAGTCCGTATCTTTTAACCATCAGTCAGATCACACCATCACACTTCTGTTTCTTCTCAGCACCAGAGGTAAACTTCACAGTGATTTGAAGATTTATGTAGCAACCAGCAGCAGCCGCTGCCTTTGAGGAGACAATACAGTTCTGCATCAGAAGTCATTCGAGTTAAATTTGATAAGAAGTGTGTCGTAACGTGTCTGTTTACCACCTTAAGCAAATCAGTAACAACTGTCAGTGGCTGTACGAGCGTAAAACCAGATACCCAAACCTTCACGTCTCATCTCACACACGCTCACTCCAACTTATCCACGCACTGCTTTCACAGTCCAACCCCTCCGCTTCTCCGCCTCGTCCTCCCCAGACACCTCAAGTCTGTCAAATCTCCATCCTTCTCTCCTCCTCTTTCCCTCTCCATCCATCTCCACCTCCTTCCTCTGCGGTCCCCCAGCTGTCACTGCGCCTAGTCACGTGTGTCAGTCACAGCTGGCCCACCTGCTGCTTCACACAAACACACCTCGGCACACACACACACACACACCTGCCAGTCAGACGTAGTCCACAAGAGACTGGGACAAGGAGACCTCGTCTTTGTTTCTAAACATCATTCCATCTTTAATTTAAAGCTGGAGTTGGAGGAGTGTTTGTCGCCTGGTGTTTCACGCACCGGCAACTGGCAGCTCTCATACATTCCAGTACAGTATATATATATATATATATTTTTCTAGTGTGTGCCCCACCAAGAAGCTGCTCATAGGCTTTTCTCTGCTGTCCAGGCCCTCACTCACACACATTCCCTTCCTCCACATCATGTGAGTGTGAGTGTGTGTTTGTGTGTGTGTGTGAATGCATGCGTGTGAAGTTATGTCTGACAAAATGTTGCTGAAGGAGGCACAAATGAAGGAAGTGTGACAGCATTGGCACGACTCTATATATATATATGTATGTATATATATGTATACACATATATATATATGCTAGTTATTATAACTTATTAGAATAGTCTGTTAGCTTAGTAACATATTTAAGAAAAACAGAACTGATGGCTTTTAAACATTATTTATATTTGGTGTAAAAAGCATAACCGTGCCCCTTCAAATGGCCTTAAACTCCATCTTTGCATTGATGTGCGTTGTCATTTGTTGTGTTTTTAGTTTTTGGGATTATTGGACTGCTACTAGACAGGAACATGCAAACAAAGCAAGAGGATATTTTCAAAAAGTTTGGTCTATGGTGCATTTTTGTTGGTCATAAGAGTTATAGATTCGAAGATCGCAACCAATAGTCTGTTTGTATGTCTTAGAATGGCATTGTAAAACTTTAAATGACATTGAACCTAATAAAGCCCATGTTGGAAGATGTACTGAGTCTGTCCTGTCTTTTCCCAAGTCTTGAACAGGATCAGAGGATCAGCAAGACTATTACAATTCATCCTGAGGAGAAACAGAAACAATAGTTGGTTAAGACATTTAACTCAAAACCACAAATGTGAACCTCATGGTGGCTTTGGACTAAAAGTCAGAGTCATTAGGATTCAGACCACCAGTGTCTGTACAAAGTTCATGGGAATCCATCAAAGAGGCTGTGAGAGCTGTGAGAGTTCGCTCATGGAGCCTGGCATCATTTAAAAAGCAGGACATTAAGACAAACAAACAGAATGTGAGGAGGAAACACGTTCTGTGTTACCCTGATATTACACATCACTTCATGTTGCTACATCACATCTTTTACCTTGAAATGTTATTTACAATAATTTAACCATTTTTATTTCCATACCCATCATTGTGATATGTATCAGGCTTTAAGCTGACTGTCTTTCACTGCTTCATATACATTTTTTAAGTTTATCTGAAACAGTTTAGTCACACATGGATGTTTTTTGCTTACATTTGACACTGATCAGCTCTGCCTCTGCTCACGCTACAGAAACAGGTAGATCATTCATTGTGATTGGATCAATGTTCTGTCACACACCTGATCTATGACCACCTTTTTACTCTTACTTTAAAACTGATGAATGATGTAACAGCAATGTTAGTAATAGTATAAGTAATATAACAACATGACCTAATGTCATGATTTTGTTGTTTTGTGTGTTTGTTTCTGTGGATGTTTTTTGTTGTTGTTGTTGTTTTTTGATGCCTCTCCAAACAGCAGGTAAAATACAGTGATGGAGATAGAGATGTATGGAAAATGACCCACTCCGGCTCAGGTCCAGTACTTGAGTAAATGTACTTAGTTACATTCTGCCTCCGGTGAAATGTGATGATTTGTCAGGACCCTGTTGTGTGGTCAGATTTCTGTGCCTTAATGACTTTTTGTGCAATCCTTGGCGAAGACGCTTCTGCCACACAAGAAGGAAGCAGCTGAGCAGCTGAGCGGAGCCTTCACCGCGTAATAAAAGACTGGGACGGAGACACAAGCAAAACTTTATTATTATATGTTTACACCTGGACGGACACAGTCACCACCATAACAGGAGGCTGCAGTGGTTGTAGACGAGGTAACTGACTGAGAGCAAAGGAGTCACAGAGTAAAATTACCCCAGAGATGCTAACAGTGGATTAGCTTCATCTTTCTAGTGGTTTTTAACATTCATAACACAACATTCAAAGTCAGCTTGACTTCAACAGCAGCTTCACAGAGTGGAACAAAGCCGTGCTCTGGAGTGACAGGTCCAAACTCGGTGCCACCTCAGCCACAGTCCAGCCGCCTCTTTACTTCCACTGGCCCTTCTCATAGTCCCACTTGGAGGAGAAGCCCTGGACGGGATTGATCCTCATGTCCAACATCCTCTTCACCTGTTTGGCCTGCCAATCGTCATCGAAGGTCCTGGGGCGCGGAGGGTAGACTGGAGAGAACGAATGTATAGAGAGGTACACAGCACATCAGTGAACTCTGTCGTGCATTTAATATGAAGATATAAAGATGTCTGGACATGGACATGATGCTCCTCTTAAGAGCTGCGACTCATAACACTAATAAAGCCTGCAGTCCCTTCAGATGAGTCAGTTCCAGGGCTCTGGTACTGTGAATGCTAGCTGGTATTGTCATGGCTTACTGGGATACTTAAAAGGAGCAGAGCCCTGATTGATGTTATTAGTCCCAGCTGTGCTTTTTCTGCGATGACAAGTGAAAATGTTAAACCCAGCAGCACCGAGCGCGTGAAGCAGAGGCAAAAAAAAAAGAAAAAAGATTTCCTGTTATAGTCACAGAATTAAGAAGAGTCACTGTTTGTCCAGTCAGAGTGGAAAAGCACAGATTTACCATAGACTTTCTGCCACCACACCACCAGGCCAGTGAAGCCCAGAAAGATGAAGACGCCTCCCAGGACAGTCTTCCACTCGTCTGACGGCTGCGTCATCTCAGGGAAGGTCTGGCAGAACGTCAGCCGATACACTGCAGGGGGGTGTGAGAGAGGAAGTCAAGCTGAGACAGAGGTCAGGAGGAGACATCAGGTAAGTGCACAGGATCAGAAAGACAATATGCAAATATAAAGCAGTTGCAAAATTCAAATACCCAAGTACAGAACATGGACCTCAGAACTGTACTTAAGAGCAGAATTTGAATAAATGTGATTTCCCTGTGCTGTTATAGTAACTGTGCTGCTGTGTGGATGTTTATTGTACTGTAATAATTTCAGATGAGTATTTAAACTTATATTAAGCCTCTGTGTAAAGGACCTACGGGCAATCTTCTCCTCTTTGGACAGCTGATTCCAGGGTCCTTTCTCCTTCTGTTTCAGGCTCTTGTCAGTAGCGGTGAGTGCAGTTTTGTAGGGTTTGTCGGGCAGAGGGATGTCCACACGGTCCCAGTACAGAGGCTGAGACATGTCCACAGTCTCTGCCACATCTGGAGAGACAGGGGTAAGAAGAGTCACTTATTTCAAATGCTGCAATAATGTACAGTCAAGAGAGGGAGAGGTTTTTAAAGCCCAGGTGTAGAAAACTGTACTGTACTGTAACACAAAAGCCACAAAGATCATCAGTAAATGTGGATGTCAAGTCATGATGGTGCGACAGCGCCCTCTGCTGGTGGGACAGACAGAGGCCTCTTGCTCTGATAGCAGCCATTACCAGCAGTGGTACTTCCATAGTCTTTGGGTAGGGTCACTTATTTTGACAGCTGTCATTTCAGAGTACAATGAGAGTACCTCTGAGCAATGTTCATTTTTTACTAAATTTACTTTAGTGAGTGACTATTTACTTGTTACTTTGCAGATTCATAGTATTACTGCAAAAATGATCAGCAAATAAATGATGATGCATTGTTATAGGCTGAATAAGATGCAGCTTTATTATAAGTCTATTTAGTGTAAAGTATCCAGATTAGCTTCAGCTTTACTATGTGCAACATTCAAGTGATGTGTAAGTTAATGCATCAAGTGCTGTTGCCCAATAATCAATAATAATAACACATAATAATTATATCCAATTATATAATTATTCTGAAATTATTTTTTTAATATCTGTAATGAAAAACTCTTAATTCCACACAGTAGTAGTGCTGTTGCGACTGGATAAAAAAAAAAGAAAATCAGAGTACCCCTTCCGCCTCTGCCGGTGTTACACCAGCTTGTGACCGGACAGAACTTGACTTTAGAGTTCCTACTATCTATGATCTATTTTTATATCTAAAAACTATGGAGGGACCAGTTTGGGCAGCTGTAACTATCAAAGATTGTATAAATGTGATAATAATAATAATAGCGGAAGTTCCTAACTGCCCCTCAGAAACACCTGTAGACCTGCACCTGGACATCAGACAGGTAACAAGGAAACATCCTGACCCTCCTTCTGCCACAGTTCATCCACAAAACTATGACTGCTCTTCATGAGGAGCTCAGACTGTTCTACTCGCAGGTCAGAAAGTTAAATGGCGGACACAAATCAGACCCTGACCGTGGCTCGCCATCCTCGCGCTGCTGGTGGTGAAGGTGGCTGTCGCGCGCCTACCAAGGAGGCTTCCCACGCGCCCTGCGGTCAGGTGGAGCATCTGAAAACAGGTAAACAATCACACAGATATACACGTTTATTTCTGATTTAATCAACAGGCTCTCCTTCATTTATCATGCTGCATGTACCCGCGTATCCTTCCTCACAGCTGCTGTGACTAATGGTCAGTCATCATGTTAGTTTACTGTTACAGGTACAGGTACAGCAAATTTACGTCTTTAGATTATGTGAGACAGAGAGGAGGAAGTAAACTGTTCTGCATAGAGTCAGCTGCTTGAAGAGCCTATTTAGGAGCGATACAAAGAGGTGACCTACTTCTGTATGTGGGTGGCTGAATTAGGTTTGGAAGTCTTCAGTAAGCTCAGAAACAAAAATCTGGAGACAAGTAAAACTTCTGGTGAAATCATATTGATATGAGTTAAGCTACAAATTTTTTAATTCATTATTATTGTTATTATTATTATTATTATTAGACTTAGCTATCTAATTCATCAGCTGCAGTTAGTGCAGTGTGGGTGTTACTGGTGTTGCCTTCACATGCTGTCAGAAATAAGAAGTAAAAAGTAATATCGTGAGGTGAAACTAAAATAAAGTTCAACAGCAGGTCCTGAAAGCCTGCTTTAGACATTGTTTAGTAATATGTACAACTTCTCTGTTTTAAAGAAGAATGACTGAATAGTGCAAATGACGGTGGAAGTACTGACTTTTATAGTACTGTCATTTTTTTCAATATGTCTTTGACGTATCATTTTTTATATAATAGTTTTGTTTACATGTAGAGCAACTATAACTTTAAATAACTGTAAATTGTATTGTTAAGCAGGACAGAAACAGCTCAGTGTATAAGAAGTTATATTTATGACACATACGAGCATTTAAAAGCAGTCCTAACTACAACCAACCAAAGAAAAATGATTCTTACACTATTTCTGTATTATTGTACACACACAAACATGCACACTTACACGTAACAGTTGTAAATATCCAGGACCCATTATGTCTGTGCTTTATAAAGGTGGCCTGAATCAAAGCCAAATCCCTACTTTGCCAGTCTGGCCACCTCATGATCCTGTACTGTTAAACACAGTGTAACATAAACAGGAAAGGGCAGCCACTGAAAGAGAATTTAATTTAATGACCTTTGATAGTTGAGATTTGATCTGAGAAAATAAACCAAAATAAAAGTTCTTCCAAAAAAATGTAAGAGGAAAGAATGTAAAAGAATAACAAGATGCTCTGAATCACAGTGTTATTGATCAGGTGATGTTTGCAGGGATGCAGACAGATTCTCTCTGCTGACGCTAACGTTACGTTCAAATTAAAAACAAACTGCAGAACTGCGTCCTTGGCGTCAGCACCAGACGAATTTGACACACAACAGATCAGATCATGGTGTACAACGGTGTGTTGACCTTGCTGTGAATTTGGAGAATTGTTCAGGTTCACAGTCTGTGATTTAAGCTCCTCAGTAACGAGGAATAATGTTTAAATTAAGTTTAAAGATTTAGTTCCTCTCACATTGCTTTTGTCCTTTCACCTGTCTTTCTGTGGCTTGTTACGCACACACACACACACTCCCCATAGACACACACAGGCACACAGCGAATGAAAATGGCGGAAATTGGCATTTAGTCAATTTAAGAGTCCAAGCTGACCTTCGCAGAGGGGACAGAGGGAGAACGATTTGACCTGTTCACTAACACATATTTGAAGGAAATCGAGTATCTTCCTTTGTTCCATACAGTCTTTGGTCCTTATTCTTAAATAAGCAAATGTAGTGAGGGGAGAAATGTCTGCCTGTAATAACAAATATGGTTCAGCCTTCATGTTTACTTTTTAGACAAGTGTTTTAATTCTGCAGAGACAAGAAGTCCATGGAATTATATAGAGAAATCTTTTTAATCTTTTATTCTAGAATAAATACAGCACCATGAAGTCTGACATACTTCACTCTGTCTGCAGAGCATTTTTTAGCTTCTCACACCAACACAACTGCTGCACATTTATACACTTTTAGAAACGTCTCAGCTCGATCGGAGTCATGGTTTACTATCTTCTCTGCACGTCCGCCACTCTCCTCAGCTGTGTGAGGGGTCGGGGGGGGAGGTCTCTCCCCCTTTCATCCCCTCATGCACTGCTTGCCAAACCCTATTATAGTCTGTTTATTTGATTCGGCAAAGACTGATACTCACCGTAGTTGTTACGGAGTGAAACTGCAGAATCAGAAGATGAAACAACAAAAGACCAAATCTTGAGAGGAAAGGGCTGTTTAGGCCTTCTGTCCCGTTTCGTCTCTGCTCTTATCGCCACATAGCACTAAGCAGGAATCAACTGGTGGGCGGGTGAGGAAGGCTGGATGGGAGGAAGAGAGAGAGAGGGAGAGAGAGGGAAAAGGGAGGGAGCTTAGAAAGGAAAGAGACCAAACCAGTGTAAGTAAACAATCTAGCAAAGCATGTGATAGGACTGGCCGAGGCAGAAGGAGAGAGAGTGGGGTGAGATTAGCTTGCAGATCACAAAAGACAACACAAAGATACTTTCTCTTTTATTTCCTTCTCAAAAGTCCGTCTCACTCTCCTCACAGCTCTCATCCAGCCAGGACGATGGGGTCGCTTTAAGTGAGGTTACATTAGGACACAGATGGGACTATATTTTACAGTAGGCAGGAAGTGGGGACAGTGTGCACATGTGTATGAGAAAGTGAAAGAGTGGTTTGTGGATTGAAAAGAGTAAAGAGAGACAGTCACAACAAGAGATAAGTTGCCACATTTTAGCCTAACTAACACCTCCACCGGTGCAGGTTGGCAACAGGCCACTATTATCCCATAGCTGTCTGGCAGCAAGCCCAGCGGCTGGCCGACTGTGGGCGGGTATGTGGCACATAAGGCAGCCAACGGTCACCAGCAGCGCAGCGGAGACGGGAGGAGAAGGGGAGGAGAGTCCCAGGGGTCAGATAAGGACAGACGTGTTCATAGTAACCCCACACTGCCCGACTGTTTGAGCCGTCCAAAGCAACCCTAACTCAAAATACCATTTAGGCTGTAAATTCATTATATAGTGAGGAAAAAACACCTGTTAATAAAACTATTTTAGCTTGAAATTTTTTAGGACGTTTAAACGTAATTTGGTAACTGTAGTACAACTCAAACAAACCTCAACAAATGTCATCTGATGCTTTTAATATATTGTTTTTGTGAGTTTAATAGTTATTAATAGGCCTTTCCTGTGTCAAACAGTTGCAGTTAGGGAGAGGAGAATGGAGCAGACCACAGCTGTGGTGTGGTGTGAGGCAGTCAGTCAGGTGCTTTGCCACACTTTGTATCATTGTTCAACACTAACGCTGTGTTATATAACACTAAGAATACGTGCTATAGTTCCCTAACCCTACCTGGGCTCACAGTCTGCATATTCACCTGCTTCCCCTCCACAAACACAGGCCAAAGTACATTTAGAATGGCAATGTGATTTGGCAGGAAGAAGAGAGTGCTCATAAATTATTATCCCGTCTGTAAGTCTTTATGCTTCATCTAAGCACATAGAGCTTCTATCACAGTTGTACTGCAGCGTTTCTTATACTACAGTGGGGTAAAACAACTGAGTTCACCTCTGTTTGATGCTACTTTACATTTCAGCTTCTCTACATTTCAGAGGCAGGTACAGGTACACCTGACTAAAACACATACAGCAGTCCTGCAGTACATCCTGCATGAATGAAGGTTATGTTCAGGTTGTGCTAGTGGTGAACATAACTCACTGGCTTAATAAATAATATACACTGGATGATAGAGACATAGAAGATATAGACATATTAGAAACGCCTATCAGTGCAATGCTATACAGTTAAAAAGCACGACAAACTACGTCGTCCAAGATGACAATGAAATGAAATCAATGCCTCTGAGTCTCAGAGAGAAAAAAAGAATGAATGATTCTAAAACACTGTATAGAGCTGAGGGGAACTGCAGAATCAGGCGATAATTCTCCTTTATATCACACGGTCATCTGATATGTTGGGAATGTAAACATATTACTTAAAGGTTCTTTAAGAAAAACTCTCAGTGCAGGACTTTTAATTTAAAAGACTATTTTTAAAGTGTGGTTTTGCGACTTAAAGTTACAGTGACATTGTGTCTGCAGAGAAATTGTTAATTTTTTTTAAATGTACAGTTTTAGTGACACTGTTTCTATTCACTTCTGTTGTTTGGGCTGGGGTCAGATGTTTCAGAGACAGAAATCTCAAAACTTTTGTTAGTACCACACATGCCCACAAGATGGCAGCAAAGTTTTGAGCAGCAGCAGCAGACTGGATGCAGTTTCCTTGGATGCAACACGTTTGAAAGTGAAAGCTTTTCAAAAACAAGACCGTAAAATGTTTGTCAGTTAAAACTGATGAAGGCCAAATGTTTATTTTGCTGGAACTGGTCCAGATCATATTTCATGTCTGTTTGTTTTTTTTTTTTTAGGCTCTAACACTGGCCCCAGGCACGCAGAGTCATTACCAGCAGTTAGGGGTATTTAGTGTAAACAGTGCTTAACTACAGTCAAATCAGAAACAGAACAGTAACTTCATTTTGAATAATAGTTACTGACCGAAACACAATCTGGGTCTTTTAGTCTTACAGTATATCTGGTATGAATAACCGTTTGCACGATGATTAAGAGCTAAATTGATTCACTTAACATTAAAGTAAATCTGTTTTTATTGGACAGTTGACTCGTCACCTGTTTCTGCAGATTCCTGAACTTTGCTGAGACTCAGAAATGCTGTGCACTCAGAGCAGATTGCATGTCCTGTTTTTCTACATAGATTTTAGTGGTTAACTCAGATGCGTCGGTGAGCTCTCCAACTTCTTGTGAGAGCTGTTGTCTTTCAGTATCATCAACCCACATGCAGCCCCAACCAGCTGGGTTTCAGTTTTCATTTCTGGAAAAGCATCTGAAGCAAAGAAACGCAAACATGATTATCATGCAGCAGGTTTTTCCAAAAATATCATCCACAGCAACCTCACAGATGATTAAATAATTGACAGGCTAGATGAAGAGCGTTTATCACTCCAGACAGAAATAAATTTGATGAAGCTACTCCCTCGCCGACATGTAGCGAAGACATTGCATCTGTCAAGACAAGACAGCAGCTGCCAGTACAACACAAACACAGTAGGACACGCGTCCTTGATTCATTTATGGAAATTAGGTGAGAACCGTGACGGTGCAAATAACCCCAAATCAACCCCCTCTCCCCCCTCTCTCCCTCTGCCCCCTTCCCCCTTCCACACACAGACTTTGTGCTTTATCCCCCGTAGGGTTTCACCCCACTTTGACCTCCTGCCCACCGTCTCCTGTCCCATTAGAATTGGAGATGTTTCTCCATCTCTCTTGAGGAAACACTTGCCATCCGTCATCTCTCCTCTCCCCCTTTGTTTAGTGCAGAAATGGGGATTGAAGGGGGGTGTAATCAGCTTGGACCGTCAGTTTAGAGTCAATCTGGCACGTTAACCAAACGAAACACACACACGCACACACACCCTCCTTTTAAAATGGTCCTAACAGCAGATCTCTCAGTACCCTGCTTGAACATGTTTCCTGTCTGACATCCTGACAAAAGTCAGATTCAGCCCCACCGCTCACTGACAGTGACACTGATGGTTCCTGGTATTGATGGCAGCTGAGAGAGGGGTGTCACCCAGAGTGCTCTGTCATCCTGTATCATCTCCGTTTGTGGCTTCGTCACATCGTTTAATGAATTCAATTCAGTTTTACCCTGCAGGAAAGTGATTCTGAGGTTGACTTCCTTCTTGTGATTCCACTGTGCCTTGCGTTTTTTTTTTCTCTCTCAGGTTTTTTTGTCATCTCTTCATACACAGCACATTTAACAGTGTTACAGCTTATTCGGCTGAGGGGAACCGCAGAGCAGAGGGAGACAGAAGGACCGAGGACTGGGTGACTGCTCGTCAGTCACGAGAACACGTCTGCAAGAAACCCTTAATTCCTCTAACATGGTGAATGTAGGTCACACAAAAACCCAGTGTGATGGTGTGTGGCCTCACATCTTTCTGTTGCTGCTCGGCCTCGTGCTCTGTGTGTGTGCGTGTGTGTGTGTGTGTGTGTGTGTGTGTGTGTGTGTGTGTGTGTGAAAGCCTCAGACTCGTGCCTGGCTCTATCTGTCACTGCTTAACCTCAGCATGTCCAGGCTTGTTGTATTTGGCCTTGTCCTTCCTGTAGAACTTGTTTTGACCTTGGCAGAATATGATTTTTATGTGTGTGTGTGTGTGTGTGTGTGTGTGTGTGTGTGTGTGTGTGTGTGTGTGTGTGTTTGTGTGTGTGTGTGTGTGTGTGTGTGTGTGTGTGTGTGGGCACGTGAGTTTGCACGATTGTCTGTCCCCTCCACTTCCACCCTTGAGGCATTGTGCGTAACTGGGTCATACTGCCATCACTCCCATGCTAATGATGTTGCTCCTCCTCCTCTTCTTCTTCTCTCTTCCTCATTATTCCTCTTCCCAATCACTTCTGCCATATTCTGCTCTGCTGCTTTGTGTTGTATTGGTGGGCCCTCTGCCCTCGCCCCCTTATTGGCATCCCCTCAAAGAGAACACCGAAGCATGACTAAGGATGAAAGGGACAGGGAAGTGGCCGTGATCGAGTGTTCGCTCTGCATGCATAATCCCCGACAGCAGCCAAACATACAGCCTACATTACATTATTTGATCATTTACTGCAGTGCGTACTCAACACGTCAGCATGCATAATTCCATAAATCTCACATCCATCCGTTTTCTGCTGGTTGGGGTTGCAGTGGTAGTAGGCTAAGCAAAGTAGCCCATGCACACCTCTCCCTAGCCACGTCCTCCCATGCTAGATAGGATAATGTAATCCATCCAGCGTGTTGGACATGCCCAGAATACCTCCACACGAAGGCATCCAGGAGGCATCCAAATGAGACGTCCACATCACCTTATCTGACCCCCTTATTCACAAAGGAGCCGCAGTTCTCTGTGCTTCCTTCAGATATCTCTATCTTTGTGTTTTCAGACAGAAAGCGAAGCAAAGGTTTGCCTTTTGTCATTCAGTCGTCCACAGTGGACCATTTGTGCTTAATCACCCCAGACACCCACTGTACCAACTGTACAGTGATCTAGCATTACCACTGTATGGACACACTTTCCCTTCACTCTCTCTCCTTTTTCCTCTCATCTCTCTACATTTATAAAGTAGATTCATAAAACTCTGTCTTTGCATCAATGTGCGATGCCCCAGGGAGAGTTTGAGCCTAATCGTGTCTTTCTATTAACTTTGAAAATATTCTTTTGTTCTGTCTGAACACACAGTAAGAGTGAGCCCAGCCATCCTGCAAGGAGATTCGCTTTGGCTGCTTGTATTTCTGATCTCACTCTTGTCCATAGGTGAGGGTTTGAACATTTGAACATACATTGCCTGGTGAGTTTTGCTTTCAGCCTCAGCCCCCTCTTCAGCCCTGACAGTCCGGTACAGTATCCACATTACTGCTAACACTCTCACGCTTCATTTCACCCTGCCTCGTGAACAAGACCCCAAGATGCATGAGGTGTTTCACGTGGGGGCAGAGACTCATTCCCAGCCCATTTCCCACCAGCCCTCAGAGTACCTGGAGGTATTGTTCATCCATGCCACTTCACAGTCAGCTGCACAGCTTCTCAGTGCTCACTGCACTGAGATTACGCTTTGATGAAACCAGCAGAACCGTCCACAAAAAGCAGAGATGCAATCCTTTATTTTGGAAAAACATTTGCATCCTGTGCAACTTTCCAGATTTGAACTGCAGATTAGAAATCAAGTTAATCAGCAGTTTGATCAGTGACATGCTGTGACACACATTATGATCAGGTCATCTTCCATTACATCCATTCACACGCTGACAGACTTCCACTGTTTGTTTTTCCAGTGCATCCACCTGGAAAAAGGCCTGATCAGGGCTGAGGCTTCTCCTCCTTGTTTTCTCCTTCACACTTTCTCTCTCCCTGTCACTCCTCCTCTCAGTTCCTCTTCTGATAGTGAGTTTTTAAAGCAGAAGTCTGTTTAGGTGTGATAACATTGTCTGTTTTTGTAGGCTTGGCACTGTCGTGTTTCCACCCAGTGAGATGTCTCACCCTTGCAGTTTTAGAGTTTCCTCTCATTCAGGAAAGAAGGGTTAAATGTTATGTCCTTGGGATGAAGAGGGACAACGGCAGGGTTGATCATTTCTGCGTTTATATGCACACAAGACAATCAGATTATTGGGAGACATCAGGTTAAGGGAGGACATTTGAGACTGCAGTGAATAACCAGGTTACTGTAAAATGTTTTTAAATGGCTCTGTTCAGTAATCAGATTTCTCCTCTTCCGTCTGCTGTGTTCTTTCACCGTAAGTGCATTAGTGATAAATGATGTTGTAAAGTGAAGAGCTTTAAAATAAGGGCAATAAGAAGACCATGAGAAAGCACATACGTTTTCATAACTGTGTGAATGTGTCGGGAGTGTGTTTTGTTTTGTTTTGCCCCAGAGCCTTAGAGTTTAAGAGTCGACGTCATCCGCTCATGTTGGGATTTTTGTGGCCATCTCTCCTCTGTTTTACACGGATGTAGCTGGGCAGCCTGCTAGCTGTGCAGACAGATGATGTCGGCAGTCTTAACCCTAACTACAAATCTCTGATTGTTTCTTCTAACGCCAGTGAACACGACCAAAACCAAACATATTTAAAGTAAAAGTCATGGAGTAAACTTTGATGTTCAACATATAAAGTTTCTTAGTTGCAGAAAAGCTCTAATGCTCCTTGGCACTGATTCTACAAGCCACTGAGCTTCTGCAGGGATGAACGCCATTCTTCTAAACATAGTCCCTCATTTGATGTTTTGATGATGGTGGTGTGCATCACACCAGTACGTTCAGACTCATTGAACCATTCGGTAAACCCTTCACGTGCTGCATTGCCTGTATTCATTTATTTCTCCACTCATTTATTATAGTTTTACTTTTGATTCATCCCGTGTCTGTCGGGTTTTTAACTTCTATCAAATTTTCTGGCTTGATTTTTAAAACTCACATTAAAGGGAAGCAGTTTATTAAAGAACTTGAACATTGGTGAAAAAGGTAATAACTATGAAACTGTCACATTCAAACTAGTAGTTTTCCCGGCTTGTCTTTGCTCTGTTAGAATTCTTGCGGTGTTGTTTTTAGCTTCTTGTGTTGGTTTGTTACCGTGGCAGCGAAGGGTCGGTCCTGTCTATGTCCTTAAAGCTGTGAGCCTTCCTCTGTGTGTCAGCAAGGGTTTAGTTCTCATGATGGATCGCCTGTGGACACAATACAGGGGTCCCAACCCAATGGGGTTCCCAGCTATGTCCCTAATTAACTTAATATCAATTAATCTACAAAACTGCTTTGCTCTGCCATTGGTCTCTTTTGTGGTGGGGCCTAAATCGCCCAGGGCCTCAGACAAACGTGACAGGAATGAATCAGCTCCTGGTCTATATAATTGGTGCTAATGATTTTTCTTTTAGAGACAACAGACAAACAGAGGAATGTTGGTTTGTCATTAGCTGTTTCACAGCAGCTCATGACTGGACCCAGGCTACAGATGTTTCTTTGAACAGTCCAGGCTGAAGAGGTAGAGGAGGAGCGTCATGGCAACACAATGTGATCAGCCAAAGACTGAACTGATTAAAGTTACATGGTAGAGGTGTCTCAGAAGGAACCAACACAACAATCTGTGTGAACAGTAACACTTTATAGTTTGGTATTAATGACACATTTTTGTGTTCCAACCCTGTGTCCCGCAGTTAACTGTTCATTTTTATGGATTTATATAGCCAAAAGGTTAGGGTCCTGTTTTTTCTCTGTGTACCTAATAAGCAAACAAGGTGTAGTTAGCGTTAGCTCACAATTAATGGCAACAACTTAGATCACCAACAACGTTTTAACATCATTTGCTTGAAGGTTATCTGTTGTCAAAAGTCTGGTTTCATAAATAAGTGATGAATACTGCTAGTGGAAATTACGTTCAAGTTTTGGGGCTTATTGTGTGGTCACTTCCCAGCGATCCTTGCAGGATATGATTGACAGCTTATTGACCCAATGGAATCAGGCACTTGAACTTTTCCCATAAGAGCGAAGAAAAACTTAAGAGCACCAAGAAAAATTGAGACGACTGCAAAAAACAAACAAACAAACAAACAAACAAAAACAGACTATAAATTGCAAACCAAAAGACAGCCAATACAAAACTCATGCTTCTTTACATTTACCATTGCAGCTTTTTGTCATTTCATGGAATTATAGTAATGTTGGTTTGCAGTTTTTGTCGAATGCCTGGCAATCCCAAATTTCTTTGCATTTTTATTAATGGACAAAATGAACACCATAGACTGCTCATTTAACTGATAACCAGCTTTTTGATACTGGTTATCCAGGTTAACTTCTCTTGGTCTTAGTGAATTCATGAAATCCAAAGAGAACCAGACTAAGCTGACCTTGCTTTGTGATACAGGCCTCTGTTATCTTCAAACTCAGATATCAAGTTGCATTTTCATCAGTTAGATTAACAATAGTTTTTGAGGTTGTACCCGTCATCTGTTCTGTCAGTGATGAAGACATTTTAAATACTTAAGACCCATAGTTCATAGTATTTTTCTTTTAAGAGTTTGAATAAATATAGACAAAATATTTTGTCTGAAGTGTTACAGCAAGGAAACATGTTTACCAGAACTTTGAGCTACTTCAGGTGAAAGTTAGAGTAAAGCACGGGTGTGTGATGGTATGTATCAGGCACCACGTTACAGCAGGAACAATAAGGCTGATCGATTCACTATCACAGCCCAGAGCAGAGAGAGAGGACATGTACCGTTACTGTACAGCCGTGTCAGCTGAGAGTAAACTCTGCTGCAGGGCAGGACCTCAGGGCATGTGTCACTGTGTGTCCCTGGATCAAATCCTACTTAACTGGATTTTTGTTGACATAGTTTAAAATATTATATAAACACATTTACACGGTACAACAACTCTATATGCAAAGACTTCACATTTGATGTTTTGCATGTTTACACTGCAGTGTCAAATCACATTAAGATGGCAGCACATGCAGCAACACTGAGTTAAATAAAACTCCTAATCTGCAGTTGTCAACACGGCCAGACACGTGTTGGCATTCAGCATGTACACACACACACACACACACACACACACACACACACACACACACACACACACACACACACACACACACACACACAAATACACACAGACTCTCTCAAAACCCGCTCTGGGAAAAGAACCAGGAATTCTCTAAAGGAATGCCTTCATATCCTGGTTTCCAAACAGGTGACCTGGAGACAGCCGAAGGGCTGAGGGGTGGAGCTGCCTGAGGGTGTGTGAGCTCTGTGAGAACAGTTCGCCTCCTCCAACATGTTGGTGTTCTTCACATCAAACCTCCCATGATGAGACACTTAATACTAAAATACTACTGGATGATGTGGACATGAAATTACTAATCTATTATTTGGTGCAGCCGGCACTGATCTGTGTGTATTACTGGTGACTGGAGGCAATATCACGGTGATGAAAAGTGACCTTATGACAACATGAAATAGTTGCATCACTGGTGAAAATTCCATATATATATACACATTTATTATTGAACATTTTGGAATTCCTTATTATGGAAATGATTCTGTCCTGTTGTCTCACTGTTAACAGGTTAACTGTCCCTGTGTGTCTCTTTACATTTTTGACCTCTGATAATTGGCCTCTCATGATGTGAAGCTTTGACTGTTTTGCTAGTATTTTGTTCACTTTGCATCCGTAGCACTTTCTCGTGTTTCTTGCAGTGTTTTGGTGGCCTGTTTGCTCTGTTTACATTGTGTTCATAATGACAAGGCAAGAGATCAGACTATAGACTGCTCTTCCTTCCTCTGTGCAAAGCATCAGCTCGGGCGACTTTTTAAACTGATGCTGAGGATTAAATGGATCAGTTTGATTAGAGAATGATAGCATAGTCACCACAACAGCTCTTGATTCATGATCACTCTTTGACTCAGGGCCTCAAGCATGTGAGACATAGTAAAAATAATCTTATTGAAACTCAAATTCTTATCATTTTTTCTTTTTTTCTGCGTGTGGTAAATACATTTGTTGGCAAACACACTGACATCAAGGACACTGTGTCAAATCTAACGACCACCTCTCTGGGATGATTCAACTCTTGCCTCTTATTCATAGTTGTGCAGCTTCCAGTGCCAGATATGTATATCATCTCCCTTTCATTATTCATTATCACTGCATCCATAATTCATGTTTTGTTGAAGTGCCTCTGTGTGCGTACAGCTATGAGTCTGTGGGGGTTCCAGGCTGCTGCAAGTCTGGCTGGTGCCACACACTCTGCATCATGTGTCCCAGATTATCAAGGGTGAGGATCTTTGGGGGTGGGGGCTGGAGGGGGGTAATATGGAGGAAACAGGAAAGTGATGGGGTGGGGGGTGAGTAGTGGGTGATGAGTGTGCTGATGTAGGGATGAGAGGGGGTCAGCTGTGATACATAAGGAGACAGGATATCCTAGAAAAAACTGAAAAAACAAAAGATTAAAGCAATAGTTCAACAATTTTGGAGAATATGCTTAATCACTTCCCTGCAAGAGACAAGATCAATATCACCCTCAAGCCTGTCTGTTGTATTTTGCGGTTGGTAACATTGACCTCTGGAGTCATTTTGTCACTTTGACACTGCGAGTTAACCAAAGAGTCCAGGAAGTGACTGCGTCCGGCCAAGAAATAGTCCAACACACAATGTTTGAGTTGACACCATATTGGCAGAATAGGAAGAGCTGGAGAATCTTTTGTTATCCTGTCTTGTTCTTGTATTATCCTAAGATGGTGACTCCACTTAAAGCCTTGTAGGTTAAGTTTCTGAGGCCTAATAAATGTGGTTTGTTCTCAAGTTAAACTAAGTACCAAAACAGTGTGCAGCTCCTTTTAGTTTCACCAAAGTGATTAGTGTTATTGTTGGATTTTATTGAAATGCACTTGCCAGCGATTGAGACTTTGCAGCCATGGTGTCACTGCTTTGTTGACATGTCTGTAGTTCTTTTTGCCAAGTGGCCGATGTCAGCTGTCCGAAATTCCTGAATCTCCCACGTGACCTGCTCATAGTTACAGTTTGAACACTGCGGGACGTGAATGTGGCCCATCAGAATCTCAAGTTGTTTTTGTTCAGATTAAACAAACAAAACACAACATGTTAATGAGCTTTAGAGGTCCTGGTATGCACATTTGGACAGAGCCAAGCTGGCTGTTTCCCCTGTATCCAGTCCACAATATATGCTAAGCTAAGCTAATTGGTTTCTGGCCTTAGCTTCATGTCTAGCATGCAGACATGAGTAGTGCCATTCATCTCATTTAGTGCCCCACAAGAAAGCCAGTGAACTTATTTCCCAAACTGTTGGATACAGTTGGACTGGTTGAGTGAAGCATGAATGGTGTGAAGTGGGTGGAACAGCTGTCCTTTACTGTCCCAAATCATCCTTGCAATGTGTCCATCAACAGCTTTTTGTCCTACTGTCAATGCTCCTCTGTGTATGACACTGAACGCCTGCCCTGCCCTCTTCTCAGTGTTATCATAAACTTCATAAAGGGTGCGCTCACACTACTACTCTTTTATCAAACTACTAAATCCTGTTTCACTTGTAACAAACAGCTGTTTTGTTCTGTTCCACCAAAAGGACACGTTTTTGAGGCCATTTCTTCACATAATCCAAGAGCAGTATTGTGTTTTTATTTTTCTGTTAAGTGTTTAAACCGTTTTACATTATTGCTTTTTGCTAATATCAGCTGCCTGCGTGGCAACTTCATAGAAACAAAGAGGAGCTGTGTATGTGCTTAAAATGTGTTGGAGGCAGAACTTTTCTAAAATTTAAACAAAAGCTTTTAAAAGGATAAAGGAGAGTGGAGAGATGGGGGAATATTTCAGGTGGATGGCAGTTGGAGGGGGAGAAGATGACAGAATGAAGTAATTATGACTTATATCATCCCATGGGCCGATGTGTATATGTGTGTGTGTGTTGAGGGTGGAGGTTGGGGTCGGGGAGGTTTTCTTTCCCCTGGGCTCTGACCCTGACTCTGCCGTTAAACCCAAACCCTATATCACACGTCCGTGGTTAAAGCCCATAATGAGTGTGTGGGTGGGGGTCTGTTGGACTGGGACCCCCAAAGGCAGTTAGAGGAGTGTGTATGTGTGACAGAGACCTCCAGAGACCACTAGACGTGCATGTGTGTGTGTGTGTGTGTGAGAGACCCCAGAGTTCACCCCTGGCGATGAGCGTGTGTTATAACAACAGTGGTAGTGGTGACGGAGGGGGATTCAACACAAAGGATCCCAGCACATGCAGCCCTGACCTGTGACCCGGAGCGTCTAGTCGCACCCATCCGCTCCCTCCCTCCATCCTGCCGGCTCTTCTTCCTTCTCCTCTCGTCTACCTCCATCCCCTCTTTTCCTCTCTGGGGATCATCCCTCGCTCAGATGGAGGTGTGGAGCAGCAGCTGGTTGTCTGCAAAGGAGGGAAGTGGAGGTGGCAGAGGGAGGGAAGCACGGAAAAGAAAGAAAGAAAATTGATCTTATTTATGAGTTTTCTACGACCTTTGCCACAGATTAGTATTGTTGTCATCATTTCTTCTTTGACTTAAGCTTTCAGTTTGGCAAATTAGTTACAGATTAATTAGTCACTTCACACCTGAAGTTATAGTGTGTGTTTTGATATCGGAGTGAAAAATTGAAATTAGTGGAAAGAAAAACATTTGTCTTTACTGTTATTTTACAAAAAGGAATTGATTTTGGGAAATATGCTTTTTCACTTTCTTGCTGAGAATTTGATGAGATGATTGACACCACTCTCATATCAGCCTGTTAAATATGAAATAACAGCCAATGACTAATTAGCGTGGTGTAAAGACTGGACGCGAGGGCAAACAGCAAGTCTGCCTCTGTCCAAAGGTACAAAAACAAAAAAAGACACAGACTTGCACCAATTTGGATCAGCACTTTGTGTTGTTTAATTTGTTTAATTCTTCTACAAAAACCAAAGTATAAAAAGACTAAGATGTGGTTCTATGGGGGTTATGTGCCAAACTGTTTATTAACTCCAAGGGGAAAATGTGACAACTTTACAAACTCATCCATCCATTTGGCCGACAGCAAATCAACTTTGTGTCTGAAAATGTTGCTAAAAGGTGCATCTTTGAATTGAGCCAAGCTGTTTTCCCCCTGCTTCCAGTGTGTATGCTAAGCTAAGCTAATGATCTCTGGGCTGTAGTTTCATACTTACAACCACTGATATGAGAGTGGTACCAGTCTTCTCATCAACTCTCAACAGGAAAGCAAATAAATTTACTTCCCAAAATGTCAAATTACTTCCCTCCTAAATGTGACAAAATAAAATGCTGTTACTACTACTGATATACAGGGTCATTACAGGTGTCCAGTACTGGGATACTGGTAGGTTTCTGGACCTACCAGTATCCCTGTCCACTCAAATCAATCATTTAACGAAGAGGAAAAGAAAAAAAACGAAAACCTCCCTATTTCTCTTATCTGCTACTAAGTGTCTCTGCTCCCATCGCTTCCTCATCTTCACCATTTTGCTCTTTTTCTCTTGTCTTCTTGCCCATTGACTTGTGACTGGCAGCCCAAGGGTGTCTGTGATGTCCCCAAGGGAAGCTGCTGCCAAACAGTGGTAAATGACCATCTGTCTCAACTCTGTGATCACCTGACCTGAAATTGTCTACCTTGACCTTTACCCCCCACCCCCACCCCCACACGTGCCTGTTACCCTGCGAACACACACACCCACAGGCACACAAACACACCATATTGAACATATAGGTCCATACATGAAAACTAATTGACTAATCTGCATAGTCAGTTGAACTTCTCTCTTTGGGCCATATGGTTTGGTCTGTTTTTGCCTGTTTGGTTTCTGGAACAAAAACTTTAACCCTTTCTTAGTAAGTTTAAATGTTTGGTTCACCCAAATTAGAAAATAATATGTCTTTCTTACAGTTAGCCTGCATTGCAAAGGTTTTAAAATATCCTTCACTTCTTCCACAATCCTGATGCAAAGGAGGTGAATGGAATAGAAAAATCTGCTGCATGTATATCAATGTAGCAAATAACAAATACCCATATTGGTTAATGTGCTTTGTTATTGTGGCATAACAACAGAATTCACAATGCTGTATAAATTGATGCATTATTAATACACTAATGCTATAATCATGTTTAGTTTCCTGGATTGAGACCTAACACTTAATAATAAATAATTTAAATAATAATTTAGAAGTAGGGTGGCTCAGTGGTGGAGTGGTGGGTTTTTTTCTTTCATCTAGAATTTGGCACCTGGACAGTCAGTGTCCTCTGACTGTCCAGCTGAAATGACACCCTTCAGAAGCACATTTTTATTTTTCAAATGTGATTTTCTTTGCAGTGTTTGGAGCAGCACAAACAATATTGCCTTCGTCGCCATGGTGCTGGGATGGAGGCTAATGAAACCAGAACTAGAGACCATCGTGTGATGGGATCACACCAACTGCAGCTCCCATCAACACACTGATGTTCTGACCCATGAGTACCTGGTAGTCGTTACTTCATTATTACATGAGTCCTCAGTACTCATGGGTCAGACCACACCCATGTTCATACTCGTCCTTCATTTTCACCTCAGCTGCACACCTGGACAGTTTCGTGACTGCATCTTGCACAGCTGTGTCGTGACAAAAGCCACAGACACAAACACCTGCCAAAGGACTCTAAGCCGCTCTGTGGTAGTTCCTGTTACAGTGGGTGTCTCCAAGACCCCATTTTGCCATGATGACACACACACAAACACACACACAGCTTAGAAAGAGAGAATCTGTTTTTTGGTGATTTGGGTGAATTGACCCTAATAAGAGCTTGTCTGCAAAACAAAGGTTGAAGGAAAGGGACAGACATGTGTTCGGTTTGTGTCCATAATTTGCCTTTAACAAACAGAATATTGAGTTGTAATGATCTGAGCTTCAAATAAAATGTTTTATACCCAGTAAACAACAGGAACCACGTGAGCGTGTCCAAGTTTTAGTGGATGTTGCCACATGTGAGTAGAAATTTGTTGACTTTATTATGAGCTCATGGAGGAGCTGAATGCCGTTATTTAGCAACTGCCTTTTTATATGCATGTGTCAGTTTTTCCGTTTTTCTCACATTCCAGTGAGTGGAGGTAACACAGCTGTACACTACCATTATAAAACCAAGAAGAACGCTGTGGTTGGTTCCGCTGGAAGTCTCGTCTGCTGCCTGGGCAATTGCTCTGTCCGCAACTCACGTTTCAAGCAGGGTGCCAAGGCAAACCAGACTCAGCCTGCTGCTCTAGACCTCACTCAGTCATGTTTCTCTCACTGTCTGTCCCCCCTTTTTCTGTCAGTTGTGCAACATGGTATCGTCATTTATTCCACTAGTTAGGTTCACTGGTTTGGTTTGTTTTTTACCCGACCGTGTTTGCATGTCGGTTGTTTTGAGTCGATCAGTCAATCAATCAATCAATTTGTGTAGCACTTTTCATGCAAATACATCGTAGCACAAACCCCCTCCCGATAGTCCCCACACCCCCACCCACGTGCACACACACACACACACACTCCATCCATCCACACTAAATCCATCAATAATCACAGTGTAAAAGAAAAACAAGGGGCTCAGTAAAAACAGGAACTGAGAATCTGTTTGAGTGTAAATATTTATTTCATATTAATGCCTCCCTATTATATCAAGTGTTATATCAATATTTAGCTCAAAGTTAAGTAACATTCCCAAAACAATAGAAATAAATCTTGACGATCGCTCTCGTCTGTGTTTGATTTATCATGTGTCAGACGAACAACAACAACAGAACAGTATCCAGGAAAAAATCCTTCACAGAAAAGTTGAGAGAGCGATTACATGAATTCCAATAAGGAGTCAACAAACTGAATGCTGTGTTATTTTTGAACTCCTGCTTCCTAAGAAGTTCCATAAATAGTTTTGTGAAGGAAAGTGCGAAGTGTTGATGAGGAGTGAGACAACTGGTTGGATGAATGAAACGGAAGACTTGAGAGAGTGGAGCTGTCAGCAGTGATGGACTACCTGTATCCAGGCCAGGCCTTATTTCAACAGAAGCCCCACAGCCTCTGAATAGCAGGAAACCAGCTGTATAAATAGCTCTATGGTCTTATGCCTGATGGAGAGAGCTGATAAAAACAACACAAATCAACATATATGGTCAAGGTGAGGAGGAAATGATATTTAGCCAGGAAAGAAACTAACTGGACATTGAACTCTGTGCTTGTTTTAATTCACCAGTCTCCCTATGTAGAAATCCAAACATTCCAAACATTATTCTCTACAAACGTTTTTATGATAAGTGGAATAAAGACCTCAATTTTAAAGAAAGCAGCTCAAATTGGAAAAAATACTTGATCTTAATCGGTGTGTGAGTGGTGGCTCTTTATGCATTTCTTTATACAAAAGAATTCACGATATCCAAGAATGGATATTAGGGACTTGCAAAACAAAAACTGACTTCTCACCTGAACTGTGTATCGTTCAGAGTGCTGAAAAAATAAGGTATCCTACAGTATAGTAGATTATTTTTTTCCAGTCCTTTCATCCACCCTGTGAGGGTGGTGTTGGGGCTGAGGCCAATCCCAGCTGACACTGAGCGAGAGGCAGAGTACACCCTGGACAGGCCGGGCAGCATAGAGCAATTACACTCACATTTATCCCTATGGGCAATTTAGAGTCAGCAGTTAACCTACATGTCTTTGGACTGTGGGAGGAAGCTAGAGTACCCAGAGGTCACCCATGCAGACACAGGAGGAACATGCAAACTCCACGGAGAAAGGCCCCAACCAGCAGGTTTTGAACCCAGCACCTTCTTTGCTGTGAGGCAACAGTGCAAACCACCACACCTCTTGTTTATAAGAAGCTCATTCCAAAAAACACGGGGGGCGGGTGGAAGCTCCTGGTTTACAGATATGGAAAGAATTGACAAAATATTATTTTACCACAGAAAAGACAATGTCTGACGATACTAAAACAAAGAGGTAAGGAAGTACATTTACGATGCACTATAAAAACTTATGGCAGAGCTGAGAGTGGGGATTCCTATGGGCAACACAGGGTAGAGAACAAACGTGGGTGAGGGTGTGTGTGATTGAGGATGTGTACATGTGTGTACACGTATGAGTGTGTGAGGATAGTGTGGAGGATAGGGAAATCCCATGGTGGAAGGCATGAAATTACATTATACAAAAAAAGAACTTGAGGGCAAAGAAAAGGTGACAAGAAGAAGTGGGAATTATTTGCTTTTTCACAGAAATTCTGTCTTACTTATAAGATCTGATTTTAACTCCACAGGAAGTACCTGTCTGTAGATGACGTTTATGATTACATGATTACAAGGAACAAACATTTGCCCACACAGTTGGGGGGGGGGGGGGGGGGGGGGGGGGGGGGTCATCAGTCATATGAAACAACTTGTTGTTGACTCATATGACTGATAACACAGCAGTGCTGCCGCTGCTTGTTGCATGTGTTGATTGGCTGTAAGGAATTTCAGGTGGACTATTCAAATGAATTTCCAGGGAACCTTGTATGTTGTAAAGAAGAACTCTCAGAGTGAAAGGCATCTTTACTTGACTGGCTTCTCTTTTTTTTGCACTCAAGTTTGCATTCAGCTTAAATCAGTGCCTCAGTACAGCACAGTTGCTCTTGGATCTAGGTTCATTAGAAAAAAAACCCAACCCTAAACTAAAGCTGATGATGGATAGATGTTATTTGAGTTAATATGATCATCAGTAAGTTGGCTACATTTTAAAGCAATCATGTTTTCTACTAAAATTGTGCTACATGGTGTTTTTCTCCCTTCCTCTCCTCAGTGCTGTATCTGTGTTTTATCCAAGAAGCCACAAAAATGTGTGTCCTCTGTGCTAAAAGCAAGGAGACCACTACATCCTGGTTCTTCATTTACAGGGCCACAAAAACAGCGTAGTTAAAGGACCAGTGTGTAGAATTTAGGGGGATTTTAGCAGAATGGAATATAATATTCATGATTATGTTTCCATTATGTTGTCTTGTGTCCAATCACCTGAAACCAAGAATTTTTGTGTTTGTCGTCAGTTTAGAATGAGCCCTTCATACATAAGGAGCAGGTCCTCTTCTACAGAGCCCATGTTGCACCATTATGTTCCTACAATAGCCCAGAGTGGACAAACCAAACACTGTCTGTAGAGAAGGCCTTTCACATTTTTACATTACCTGAAGGCCACTGTACGTTCTCCTACATGCTTGGAAAGTGAAGGGTGAGGGTAGGGGTGTTCATTTGGTTGCGATCTGCTACCTCCTCATTAGATACCACTAAATTATACACAGTGTTGAATGCATACAATGTAATCTAAAGCATCTGAACAATATATTTGGTATGGCCTCACGACTCTGGTCTATTGTATCATGATGCAGAAGATTTCCCCAGACTTCATAAAGAGACTCTAACTCATTATTGCCCCTGCCCCGGGGTAGGGACAATAAAACTCCAAATGTCTTGTGTTTCTGAATGTGGGAATAGGCAATTGTTAGCTGAGAGATTCACTGTAACAGCTTCATAAAGTGACGATATGTCAGTATTGTACTCGCAGTTTGTTTCCACTGCCCTCAGGTTTCCAAGAACTCAGGTAATGCAGAATCCCACTGGAAGAAAAACATCATTGCTGAGGAAGTAGAGTCGGCTTCGGAGGAAACAGGAAGACCAGTCTAAAAAGTATAACTCACCACCTCTCCTGCATGAATGATGTATCATATACCGTAAGGAATTTCTCATATGCTCTACCACCAGTTTTACTGTATGTCATGCCCTGTGTGACCAAAAACAGCCACAGCAACTGATGACGTTGTGTCTTCCAGGGCCCCCTGAATGATTTCCTCCTCTCTGAAGTCCAGTGGTTCAACCAAGGTTCAGCGTCTGAGCCCCTCTGATCCTTCTTCTCCTTAACTGGAAGTCATTGAAAGGACAATCATCTCGCAGTGGTGGAGCTATGAGTCAGCCTGCTTTTTTAGTGAAGAATGGAAGAGGGGAAGGGAAATAGCTCTGTTTATGACTGTAACTACGAGCTTTATGGCAACGAAGCTGAACATTAATTGATAAGCAAATAAACAAAATGCTCGGAGCAGGTTTGGTTTATGAATACTTCATAAAGGTGTGTGTTTTGATGCCCGGGGTTCAGGTAGCAGATAAAAGAGATGCGACAGTTATGTAACCGGAAAAATGAGGACCTGCCAACCCTGCCCAAGTTAGAAGGAAGTGCACATCCCTGCTCCAGACTTGCTAAATAAAGGCACAATCACACAGCCAGACACTGCAGCTTTTGTTTTGTGACAAGTACAGAGTCAAAAAAAAAGCCTTTGCCATGTCTGATTTCAAACTTTCTCTCAACGCTCCTTGTTCTGTTGCCGCTTCAGAAAGTTGATGATTTTTATTTTAGTTTTTTTTTCACCACAGACAATATTCATTCATATTAAACACAAGTCTGCTTTGCCAGCTTTCCTAGTTTTTTCATTCTTTCACTCTTTATGGCTGATTTGGATTAAATACAGGTTTTGTGTTTCCAGACCTCTGACAATAACTCAAGATCTCAGTGTTGAGAGTACAAAATATGTAATAATAACATAGCCAACTCAATACAGAAAAGAGACAGCAGTAATGTTTTTATGTCATTAGAGCTTATAGAAGTAATTTGTGAGTAATTTACGTGGGTGTTGTCTATATGTGTGCAGGGTAACAGCAGGGAACAGGTCAACCACCTCAGGCCCTGATCACAGGGCTGGGAGGTGAAGGTTGGAGGGCTGGGAGGTGAAGGTTGGAGGGCTGGGAGGTGAAGGTTGGAGGGCTGGGTGGGGAGCTGACACCTGGATTAAAGGTAGCGTCACATTAGACTTTCAAACAGCCCTACATCCCAGCCTTAAAAAAAGATGTGAAATCACTGTTTCAGTGTGGGTCACAAATGGTTATTGAACACAGTGCTGTGTTCAATAACTGTGTGGAACACTAATATTGTACTAAAAAAGGTGATCACACACACTAAAATGATAACTACTACATTTTCAAACATAGAACATCTGTGTTTCTATTGGTCAACTGTGCACATTCATCAAAGTCAAAGCTGAATGAAAGTAAACTTAGAAGGCTGGTTTCAGTTACAGACCCATGAGTCTGAAGGCCTTTCAGACATCAAACCACCGCACAGTGGTTTTCAGTGACCCTGCTTTGCACTGACCCAGGTTCAAACCAGGTTTCTTTGGCAGAGAATGTTGTGTAGAGCCTGCTGCATTGGCACCCCCACTGTGCCTGTGCAGTGGTCTCATTGAGATGAATGAGGGGGCAGAGTTTATTTCACACATCTCTGTTGTCTGTCTGAGCACAGCCTGACACTGAAGGACTGGAGGGGAACAAGCAGTTTGGGAAGTGGGCTGTGTGTTTGTGCATTCAGGAAAGTGAAGGTGGTGAGAGGGCATGTGCTTTGAACATTAAACTGTGTCTTTTTTTTTTTTTTTTTACCAACCTCCTGACCCCTGACTCTTTACCAAACACAGAGTGGTGGGCTGCAGCAAGCAATGTAAACCAACTCTAAAACTTGCAGTTTGATCGTAATAAGTGATGTTTGGTGGCTGGATTTGCTGACAGGCCAGAGCACACTTTGATTGCCACATTTTTTTTTTTTACCAGAGCTTGGTGTAATGTTCTTTCCATTCTAACAAGTACACTGGGCTCCAGGAAAGGAAAGGTGATACTGTACCTCTGATACTGCCTATCAAGTGTGATAGTCTTTCTTTTTATCCTCCCACATTGTTTTTCCTGCCCTATATGTTCTTGTTTTCTGAAGATAAATGCTTAGATGTGGACAGGGTTATAGGCCACAGGTTGCAAGTTTTCTTTCACTTCACATAAACTGAACAAAATCCTATTTTTTACATGATCACATTTCTGTTAAATCCATAAAAACCATAGAAACATTCACCGCCAAACGCTCACAGTTCTAAAATGATTGTGCTAGGATCGCCTCACGTACAGCTCTTAGCAGCTCTTTGATGTGTGGTAAGTATGCTCATTAAATCAATCTCACTCTTATCGACACTTATCCAGACATTTAGCCTCTCCTCTTTAACTCAGAGCTGAACGTGTAGAAAAATAACACTTGGGTTTCTGAGGAACAGAGGACAATGATGATCCTCGTGGGAACAGTAAGTGCGTTAAGTGTTGCATCCTCCTCTGCATGCACGTGGAGAAAGAGGGGGGAAGAACACGCTGCTCTCCTTAGAGCTGAGGTCATCCTGAATTAGTTAATTAAAGCAGGTTGTTGCCAAAACATTAGATCATCCCCCAACTTGTTTTGTCATTAGCTGAGCCCAAGCCCCTCCACTGGCCCCTTCTCTTAGAGAGGGAGAACATGAAGGAGGCGGATGCAGGGCAGCTATTACCTTACCAACTTTTCCTGCTCACCATTCAGCTCTGGTTTATTGGTTTTGGTTTGTTTTATTGTGGGCTGCATATCCTAATCTGTTTCTCCTCATTAGAAGGCCTACAGTAATCCTGTGATAAGTCAGTTTGATCCCTTATTGGTTTATTAAGTTAAGCATATTATCCCTTCACGTATAAGAATATTATGGCACAAATTGTGTAAGATTGTAGGAGTAACATAGAAGATTGGATGGGTCTGATAGGATTAACAGACCTAACAGACTTTACACACAGTTCACTTCATTCAGAATGTCTGTAAATACACACACGTATAGTGTCATTCCCCATAATACTCAGCTCCAACTTTTTTTAAAATTAGATCTTTATTTTCATGTTCAGCACACAAAAGCAGTTTTGTAGTTGTACTGAGCATTTCATAATAAAGTGATTCAAACAATCCCATCTTAACAAGAAATATACATACAGCAGAATAAAATTATAACGATAAATAAAAACATTTCCTTCACCACAGTGCCTTAGTCATTTAGCAATATATAACATAGAAGTAAATTAAACAAATATAAATAAAAAAAAAAAAAAGAAATAATTAAAAAAAAAGCAGTGATTTTTTTATTGTGTCCATTAAATAAAGTTTATCTTCCTTGTGGGACTCGGATACAACATTTTTTTGAAACTTTTTTTTTTCTCCAGAAATTGTGTTGGTCCAGCTCCACACAGCCTATCACAGTAAGCAGTTATAATCCTGAGGGATCGTCTCACTAAACAAAAGTCTGTTCAACGTCCGCTGTTAGGTATTGTCAGTTTGTATCACGTTTCCATTCTTTTATTCTCGCGAGAACTGGTTGCCAAGGTACCGGGCACGCAGCGTCCTCCAAAACTGTAAATGGCCCAGGCTGACCAATGAGGGGAACCCTGGCCGTACCAAAATGGGGGATCATTTTAGGGGTGCCCGGAATGTCTCTCAAACATAAACTATAACGGAAAAGGAATTCAGCATTTTCAAAATCATTGAATCGACGGTTACGGAAACACATTCATCTAGTCACTTTATAAAGGCTGTAGTATGTTTCAAATGTGCACATTACACTGACCTATTTGTAACACTGTTGTTGGGGTTGGCGTATGGTATCATCCGCGCCAACATTGAAAGTTTCTGTGAAAGTAGAGACATCTGCGTGTTGTTAGCGTGAGTTAGCCAAACTCTAACGTCTGCTGGAGATACCTACTTCCACACACCTTATACTAAACCTGAATACACCGTCTTCGCTGGACTGTAGGAAAGAGCCGTGGACACGGGTGAGAAGGTCTTGTGTCTTTTTCCTTTCTTTTTTTTTTTTAATGAAAATAATCATGTGGAATCGTAAATGTGGCGTACCTGTGTGTGAAGAACCTGTTTGCACAGCGGCCGTTACTTTAACTGAATGAACTTTACTTCACGGTCCATTGCAACTGGTTATAACGAATCCATAAATATTTCTTATAAAATGTATTCACGTTTCCTTTGACACTGTGTTAACTTGGCTTTTAAAGGTAGTATTCTTTCCATTCAGCAGCTGAGGACATCATCTGTGTTATCGTTGTTCATGTCCCTTTTAGCCCGTATTGGGTCTGTAATCTGCCTGAGACCACCTCAGTTCATTTGTTATCTGCAGAGATGATCTTACTGTGAAGGAGATGTTGGGAAATCAGGCCTGTTTTAGCTGGAGTCTCTTGATTCCCAGAACAGTGTAGAAAATTGTGAGGTAAGATGATGCCTGTTGCATAAAAAGAGGAAGTCCACTTGAGTACTAGAGGATATGAGTCTAGTCTTGTTTAATTTTCACGCAAGGTTTCCGACTGCTTGGCTGTTGATGTATTTACATCCAGGATTTCGCTGGTGGGAGGAGAGCAGTTCCTTTTTCTCCATCAGAGCAGGAAGTTAAGGCCTTAAACGTGCTGCTGTTGAGTCAGATGTCCTTTCCTGTATTGGCGTGGTTGCCTTCTCTTTGAATCAGCAGGTTTAGTCTGGAGTCAGCTTAAAAATCGTGATTTTTGAGCAGATGGCTACACAGGGTGATATTTCTGGTGTGCAAAATTACTGGATGCTGTAGGAAATTGTTTATGTCCTCTTCTCCTTTTTGCTGGGAGGTCAAAGGTCAGCCTCCCAACTGAATTTCCGTCTTTGTTTTGTTTCACCATGCCTACTTGGTTCAAAGACATTCTGTTCAACCACTAGCCCCTTAAAATTAGAGATTAATTGATACTGTTATTGTTTTTGTATTTTTAACTTAACTTTTTAGACTGTAAATACTCATTTTTTGTACTTGAATTGTAAAATGTAAAATTTACAGGTCTATGACACGTAGATAAAGTGTGTCATTATCGGATCAATATCTGATATCAGAATTGTATTGGTACATACCTACTTTATAATAAACTGTGGCACGTGGGAAAAGCAGACTAGCCAAAGTATGGTGGTTTAATAACTGGCTCGTATTCACCAAAGAGTGTAACTGACTTGCAAAAACTGTTCACCTTGGGCAACAGCAACGAACACACCAGCTTGTAATTTCCATTCTTAATCATTTGCAGGCCAGGAATGTGCATCCTGCAGTCTAGAAAAGTCAGTTCACACAGCGTGGAGTCCTCTTTTATGGGCCCCTCTGCGAGTGAGTATTCAATCTCTGGAAAAACAAGAACAACAGTCGGCTGATGGTGGCTGGTACTCTGACTCTGTTTCTAATGTTTAAATGGAAAAAACATACAATTCTTTAGATGTTAATAACAGTTCATGATGGGGTGCGTTTAGCAGTGGTGCAGAACTGCCTACTGCTATTCACATCTGTCTTTTCAAGAATCTGCAGTGACTTTGTTTCCATCATTTAGACAAGGGGAAACATCAAATGGGAGGAAATGTATAGGGTTGTGGTGTCTGGAAAGAAGCTTATTGGGGTTTTAAGTTCGTACCCATCACAGGACAGAGGCTTACCACAACCGTGTCCTGTCCAGGGGGCGTACTTTTACATCAGTGCTATCAAAGCAGGAGATGAACTCTAGCTTATGTAATGCACTTGGAAGATGTTGGCTGATTATATTCCACTTGCAAGAGAGCCTTTTGTTCAGGCGCTCAAATTGGCTTGATCAGCAGGTTTGTAGAGCTGGTGGGCAAAATAATTTTAAAGTCATGCTGAAATACTGCCGATAAATCATAAAGTGAAAGAAGAATTTTAATGAAATGGAAACTTATAAAGTGTAATCTCTTCATTTTGAATTTATTAAAATTTCTTTTTGATTGAGTAAAACCACCAGTTATGGAAACCGTGCATGTCAGAAAGGATGCTTTCTCAGAATCAGCACTCAATATCCTTTCCTTTTTCCTGACAGTTTTTTTTCAAGTTGCCTCCACCTCTTGAGATGTGTTCACCCTGTTTTCAGTTCATTCAGAGCACACAGAGCTAAAGCTGAAAAAAAAAAAAATCCATTATCATCAATCATTTGAATCATTTTTCAATCAAAAATGCCAAAGTTATGATTGTTCCAGCTTTTCCAGTGTGAGCATTCCATAGATGAAAAGTCCTAATTGATTAATTAAGAAAATGGACAGTTCAATCAAAAATGAAAACAACTGTTTGCTGCAACCCTACACCGAGCGCGTGCTGTGGACTTTATCTTGTGCAGTATATGTAACAGTTCACTTCTTAGCAACTACCAAAGACTCTAATGAGGTAATATTTTTACATGTCTATGTTCAGAAAGGAGAAAGTCAGATTTAAATAATTTTGTGGCAAACACAAACACATAGTTAGAATAATGAGATGTGTGCTTGCACTGTTGTGTATGCAGTGTACTGTAGGTTGTGAAACTATTCTCCAGAAAGTCACCATGTCTGAGGTTTGGTTCATGAGGTTTGCTCTCTCAGAGTGACTTTTTTTTTTTCTTCCTCTGTCCATCCTGTTGTTTACTTTTCAGTATTTTGGTCTTAGTGGTGGTGATGCATTGTGAATTTAGCTGGCCTGGGGAAAAAAATGAGGGAATCCTCTCTAATTGAGGCCTATGGTAGATGGTAGACGTCCATGGTGGTAATATTACAGTTTGAGCTCAACATAGCTGCCACACAGACAGACAGACAGACAGACAGACAGACAGACAGACAGACAGACAGACAGACAGACAGACAGACAGACAGACAGGCAGACAGACAGACTGGAACATTTAATGTCGACTTTACTGTTACATCAGCCTGCTGTGATGGCATGTATAATAGACTAACTAACCACTGTAGCTAATGCTGGTGATGTTCTCTGTTTTCTCTCTGCTCATCCAGAATGTCTATACGACAGCAAGCCTGTGATTAGCAGGAAAATATATTTTTCCTACCAAACCTACATACCATCCATCACAATGAATAGTCAGCAAATAATAGTGTGGCCTGGGGTAGATTATGCTCCACTGGCTGTGGCCTATAATATTCTAGCCAGCATCATTGTTGCAGAACAGGACGGGGTTTTGTTCTGACTGTTGTTCTTCTATGCAGAGTGCAGACTTAGCACTTTTAGGTTTTACACATCTAAATGCATGTTTTTCTGAAGAGAAGAGAAGCGAGGTAGGTCTGTTCCACTTCAGTTTTACCAGGTTCAGCGTGGGGAGAGTTTGTCTGAAGTGTTGCGACAGGAAAAACACTCTTCCCTTGTTGCACAAATAAGTGTTAGTCACCTTGTTACAGGGACTGACTCAGACGCTGCGTGACTTAAATGCTTGTCTGCCTCTGTGTCTCTCCCTGTCTCCCTCTGTCTCTGTTTGGCTATCACCATTTCTGTGGTGCTACCTGTGTTTGGTCCTTATCTTGATGCTGATGCAACTTTGTGTGCAATTTATCTGCACTGCCATGTGATGATGAGGTCATAGTATGCTGCCATCCTTTTTCAGACCAGGCAAAGTAATCTGCTCCACTTGGCCTGAGTATACAACACACACACACACACACACACACACACACTGGGCCACAGATACAGTCTGGCATTATACAACATGGTTCCAAGCAGTCAGTCATTTTGCATGAGTGAAGCTGATTGTGAAGATACCTGAGCGTCTTGTCTTCTCCCGCTGTGTTTCTGACAGAGCAGCTGAGTAAAGCACATTTCTTGCCCATAGTGACTGAGTGAAACTCTGGGACTTGTATTAAAGCATAGGAATGGATCACCAACATAGTCTAAACTATAGTAGCATGATTAAATACCAGCTTTCATTGATAGTTTCAGTGTGGTCAGCATTGCAAACTTGTAGAGCGATGCCTCACTTGAGAGGCCTTTGCCTTCTTGCTAGTTTCACAGTCCTGTTAAGCCCTCTCTGGCCCCAATATCCTAGTCAGTAGTAATCATGTGGCTGGAGTTCCCCTCAGTCATTGGCCCTTGGGTGCTCCCAGTTTGGACGAATCTCCCCCTGAGGAATGAGGTCAGTGTGACTCCTTGTCCTGGGAGTCTGTGTCTCTGTTTCTGCTGCTGGACTCCGGGGGTCAGCAGCTGAAGACTCACATGCAGATTCCTCACATGCAAATGGTTCATCTTGTGCGAACGAGTGAAGCCATGAGCCAGAGGCGAACTGGCAGCCGTGCTCTCAGTGAGAGGTAACATAGATGCATCAGTGTCCTGCAAAACACCCCTTCTCATTTTGTTTTTGATGCAGCTGACAGCCGACCTGACCCCCCACGCGAAGAGAACATGTCTGTAAATGCATCATGTGATTTTGAAATGCTGACTGTAGACTGTTTTGTTGTCTATGTCTGCCTGTCTGCTATTTATATGACAACAGCCCACACACAGATTGAGTCATTGATCATAACTGGATCGGAGGCTGGGAACCAGACAGTTAAAGCTCAATCAACGGTGACCAAGCAAATACAGTATCTGGTCTGATGAGTTTGTGTGTGTGTGTGTGTGTGTGTGTCTTTGATACGTCACAAAGTGTGTGCTCATCAGTTTGTCTTCATGAATCCCTACACACCCACACTGTGTGAGCTGGGAAGAGCATTTGCAAGTGGGTGTGTTTACTCATGTATTTTTGGAGGATCTCCTTTGTCAACCATCTGCCCCATCCCTCCAAGACAAATGACAGCAGCCTGGATGCCAACCGTTGTTTCATCGTTCCTTCCCTTTTTTTTTTTAATTCCCAGAAGGCCATGCTGCCTCACTACACGTGAGTGAGACTCTGCCCTTTGCCTGTTGTTAGTCGCCTCCGGCTGTTTAGAGGTTGCTATTTAGCAGGTATGGATCATGATTTTGGAATAGTCATTAAATGATAAAAAATTGAATAGTTTATGTGACTAATTCTTGCCTTAAAAAATAAGACATTACAGCAGTGTGGAGGGGGATCTTTTTTAAGAATGGTCAAATAGTTCCCAGGAAATATCGAATAATAGTTCTGCTTGAAGTACCCGTCCCTGCTGTTTAGTAGCATGCTTCATGTTAACCATTATTCACCCTGCCCCCTCCACAGTAGACCCACTGACCTATTAACCAGAGGGCTCAAACAAACAGTTTTTAACATGTCTGTGTGTTATAGATCCCTGTTGTTGGGATCACTGTTACAATACTATCTTTATGTAGCTGCAGACTGTCTGCAGAGTTACACGTGAGGGTATCATAGTCCCCTCTGGGGAAAAGGTCAAAGCATGTTATCTGTAGATTCAACTGATTCGTTCTTAATATAAATAAATAACAAACAGAATGATTAAGTTGTTACACATTGCTGTTGAATGTTTGAAAGAAAGACATTTTTAGAGAAAGATTTTTAATGATATATACACATGAAGTTCAGTTTACCCTTCACAAGCAGTAGTACTTATCTGGTAAAAACAGTGTTAATTGTAGTTGTCTTCTGTGGCTTTGGAGGCGGCTTTCTGAAGTTTGAAAAAAATGACCTTGAGGTTGTCTTCAGTGTTATGGCCCATATCCTCTCATTCCAGGTTGTCAAATATGAATATTAGCTGCTTTTCTTTCTTATATGACACTGAATCCAATATCTTTGGGTTTTAGACTTGTTGGTCAGACAAAATGAGCAATTTGAATTTTTTTTCCTTGGGCTCTGGGAAATGGTGGAAGATGCTCCACATCACATAAACTAAAGTGATTAATTGGGAATATAGCTGATTAATTGATAATGAAAATAACTGCAGCCCTGATTATGGGAATTGCCGAATGTTTTTTGGGGGTGCGGTTGAAATCTCTACCTGCTGTTCAAGTGCTGTTGTTTCATTGTTTGTATCATCATATTATCTAACCCTAATACAAGATCCATGATCCTGTTGCTTTGTGTTTGTGAAGACATAAATGTAGAGTACCTCACTGTGCCAAGAGCCTCTGCTGAGGTAGTTCAAGATAAGATGTCCCTGAATGGTTTGAAGAGGGTATCGAGTTCATTCAGAGGGCCAGCTGGGAAACAAATGTCACTGCTCTCTTTAAAATATTAACACACCTTATTTGCAATGAACACAGAGATTTCTGTGCTGTGGGGCCATTTGGTTTGATTGTTTCTTATATTTACCGGTATTTCTTTTTAAAGTGGGACAGGGGCTTTGAAACACGTCACGTGTTGCCCTGAAGAACTCTTAATGTTTAAACAAGGCCAAAATATTTGCTCTGGTTGTTTGCAGCACGACTCAGTACCTGAAAGTCAACACACAGTCAGTGTGAGAGCAGCCCGGCCCGATAACAAGTCCCTCTAGAAATTTGAATTTCAACTGCCGCGTCTTATCATTCATGAAATAATGCCATTCACACGGCCAAATTCAAACCATGAATTGCAAATTTGAGCAGGTAGGTTTTTAGACCACAGGCACGCAACTGCTGCCTGTCACCTGTGTCATCACAAAGGTACTTTCTGAGGTGTTTTGTTCATTTTATATGCCAGTCTCAAGACTGTTCCCACTCCTCTCACTCAGATTTTCTCAGCCGATTGATTCCAGTTTGGTTCAGTTTGATATCTGCTCCACCGCAGGATGCAGGGTGACGGGGACGGGGCCTGCTTGGGCATGCCGGTGTGTAATGTGAGCAGTAATGTGAGATGTTAGCTTGGTGTGTGCGTGTGTTTGTGGAATGTGTGTGTGTGGGTGTGACAGAGCTTATGATTTTGGTGTGAGAGCTGCAGTAACTTTACACGCCTCACCTTCTGTCTGAGGCCACTATAAAAAGACATCTCCAGCTGATGGTTTAAAAATGAGAATTGTGAATAGAGCTAATGGTGTGTGTTTAGTAAACATCCGGCAGAGCGTCAATATAGAGTCATCATTGTGTGGCTGAATGAGCATGTGAGTGTGCATCATGGATCACAGAGTATTTGGCCAAATGAGAAGGCAGCACTCACTCACACTAATACTCTTAATCCACCTGTCTCCTCTGTGTCTCCCAGCGAAGGGGTGTGTTCTCATGGAGGTGCGTTACCACTGCCGGAGGGGTGGCAGGGATGCTCACAGGGTATTATGTTGAAAATACTTCCCCCTGGCACAGAGACCGTGTCACTGTGACAAGATGTGAGAAGGAGGAAGAGAGGTGAAGAGAGGAATGGCTCAAAAGGTGAAGAAGAGATATTAGAGGAGGAACAAAAAGCAGAGGTGATAAATATGTTTATGAGGGGGGAGGTTGATGATATTAATGGAGGTAGAGAAGGTGTTGGAGTTTGTTGACCCAGCTGAAATATTTATTGTCCTAACCCATTAGCTCCCGCTGTGTGTTTTGGACACAGAGCAGCCACTTGCATTTCCTCTACAGTGAGGAGCCTGAGTGGACGCCCGCTCCCTGCTGCTGTCTCAGGAGAGCGGCTGACCACTTCATGTGTGTGTGTTTGTCTTCAGACTGTGGGTGTGGGTGCTTGATTCTGTGTGTGTCGGTTTGTATACATGTGTTTTATTGTGTGTGTGTGTGTGTGTGTGTGTGTGTGTCCCACAAGCTGGTGTGGTGCACTCCACCCTGCTGACTCCTTTAAATAAGCACCACTGTGTATGTTTGGACTGTAAGGAGGAAGGACGGCTCTGCCATGGTGTGCAGGAAGAGAAATGAACTTGTAGTAGAAGGTAAACCCACCTAAACTCAGTCAGTTATCAGCATTTATCAGCATTTATCAGCATTTATCCACTTTAGGAATTAGTGTTAAACTACTCAGTCTTTCCCAGGAAAAGTCCTCATGTGACAGAAAGCGTGCATAAGGAGTATAAAGAGAAAAACACACTGCAGTTGCCATGCAAAGCAAAATCTGTCCTGGCTGTAAAATCATGGAGAAGAATGAATTTCAAACACTGATCGAATCAACAGGAAAAAAAAATCTTCACAGTACTGTTCACACAGTTTAACTGATAGTTAAACTCTGATATGTGTCTACATCGATAGTTTTCGTCATGATGATCACTGGTGATGCTTTACCCACTTTTCATGTTCCACTACATCAGCAGGTTTGAAAAATTAGAAATTAAAAAAAATAAATAAATCATAGTTTCCATTTTCCATTTCCTGCATTACTGGTACCACTGCTATAGGTAGTGGAAATAGCACTTCAAAAGAAAGACAGGCTAATGAGAGAGTCCAGGAAGATCATGTGATTAAAAGAAAAAGCTCTTGCTTCCTGCTCTCCCAACTCTCTTCCTGCTTGTAGACAGAGGGGGTGGAGTCCTGCTCAGCAGTGGGAGGAGAAGGAGGAGAGCGTATTAGCCTAAGCAGCAGAGAGACGCTCAGGTTAGTGTTTACTTGGCTCGCTCACACACAGGAACACACCACGCACATACCGGCACTCTGGTGCTTGTGCCAGCTGAAAGCAGCCGTACACACTCAGAGCTCCTACCTGCTTCTTTCAGTGCAGCTCCTGTATTCCAGAGATCCAGTTACGGGATCTGACTCCGTGTAAACATCATGTAAGTAAACTTTACCGTCTGTCCTGTGTGAACAGATCAGTGTGTCTGCTGTGTGTAGACATGAGGTTGTGTCTGCGTATTTAAAAGGCGGGAAGATGTTTGAGAGTATCGACAGCAAACTTTTGAGAGTGATGTTTTGACTTCATTATTTTCTCCGTATGTCTTTAATGATGACTTTATGACATTTATTGACATGTTAAGACTTCCAGTCCTTTGTTGCATCTAATATCTGACACATAGGATGACAGCAAGACCACAAGCATTGAGTGTTTGCTGTGACATTTGTGGACACCAATGCAGAGCAACTGAAAACCTCCATTATAATAGAGGAAGCTATTGTCTCTTTCTGTGTCCCTGCCTGTGCTTCCTTGTCCTTGAGATGGCATGCCAAATCTAAAAATACTGGTCTTGATTATAACATTTGGCAGCTCTGCTCCAGGACTATTTTCATTCTCTCAGCCCTCTGAGCTGTAACAGGGTGAGAGGCTGTGTGGCAGGCTGGCAGGGCGCATGTACTGTACCTCTGACAAGTTTGATGCTGATGTTTTATTTCCAGCGTTTCAGAGCGTTATCGTGTCTTTGGATTATCTCACCGACTGCGTTTGATAAGGGTCAAAGAGCTAACACAGTTTGATGAACCTTGCATGGTTTTACTTGCATTTTAAAGGCGGTGTTGTGTTTGGGAGAGAAAGACATGCTGAGGGATTATCACATCAGTCAGTTGGCTAAAACAAACAGAAAGTCACCTTTTCATGGCCACTTTAACAGACTCAGCACCTCCGTCAGTGGAGAGGTAATCAGGGACTATAAAGGGTTAACATTTGAAGAATGAGTCCTGTGTATGACTGTGTTTGTACTTGTGAGTGCAACCAACAGTGTGTGTCAGTGTGTGTGTGTCAGTGTGTCAGTAAAACAGTCCCTGAATCCAAGCCAACACTGAGGCCTAGCCATTGAGGCGACTCCACAGTGACCACTCTCCCTCCCAGCTCTCTCTCTCTCTCTCTCTCTCTCTCTCTCTCTCTCTCTCTCTCTCTCTCTCTCTCTCTCTCTCTCTCTCTCTCTCTCTCTCTCTCTCTCTCTCTCTCTCTCTCTCTGTGTGTGTGTGTGTGTGTGTGTGCGTGCGTGCGTGCGTGCGTGTGTGGACAGCAGTATGTGATTGCGTCCATGCCTGCGTGTCTCTGGAATGTGTTCATCACCACGTTGAAGGTGGGGGTATCTTCTGTCGCCGCACATTATTGTTTGCCTTCAGGCTCCACTCTCGCAGCACAGAGCTGTGCGTACGTGTGCATGTGACTGTTAACTTGTGTGCTTCATGCAGTTGTGTTTCTTTTAGTGTGCTGTTGGCATGTAACTGTATTAGTGTTCATAAGCGCGCTTGTGTCTGCATGAGCTCATATGTCCCCAGGTGTGTGTGTGTGCGTGTGTGTGTTACCTAACAGATTAGCTCCAGCTGAGCGAGAGTTGCCTCCAACCATTGATCCAAACACATTTAAACATACTGATTTTCCAAAATCCAGATCTGCAGATCAGTTTGGGGAGTATCATAACAGTTTCTATAATCAGCAGAAGTTATTTGCTGGATCAGTTATTTCACTCTCTGGAGGCTCAGCAGTGCCAGAATCTCTACGGGCATTGTAAATCTGAGTGGTTGTAATCCTGCATGCTAATTATCCAGTGGAGAAAAAATAGTCACCCAACATCTCATAAATATTATAGCTGAATTAAAACAGGCTTAGCAGAATCTTACTCCTCTCCTGAAACCTAAAGCTGGCCTGCTGTCCTTCAGGATATAAAGCAAAAGGTTGAATTTTGTAAAAGTTAGGGCTGACCCAAATGCCTGGGCTTGTACCGTTGCTATGGTAATCAACATCGAAATCAATATGCGAAGGCTGCTTTTTAAAATGTATTTTTTTTTTTTTTTTATATACATTACCACAAAAATCCCAAATAGCCTATGAAACAAGAAATACTAACCCAGCATTATTCATTATGCATCAACATTAATTATTAGTCAATCTCAGACAAGGACATTTAATCTTAGTGATAGTTTGGTGTGTCACAGTTCTCATCTCACGTTACGAGTACTGACACGGGTAACACATGACCACGTGACCGGCTTACAAGTTATAACTACGCTTGAAAGATCGAGAAACAAAGGTCGAGAAACAAATTTGCGTGGATGATCTCTGACGACAGTGAAACAAGCAAGGCAACAAATATACAACACGTTTAGCAAATCACCTGAAGACTGTAGGTATCAGCTCATCCATCCTGCAACTTCTAAAATGTTCTTTTTTCTATTATGGCTGATGTAAGTGCGAACTGAAGGCCGACAAAGAGTAACCTTGAAGTCTGATTTTTAACATGAGTGGAGATTCATTTAGTTTGGGTGAGAAACCTTCCAAAAAACTTAAAAACGTAATTGTTTTCTGCTTGTTTTTTGCAAAAAGAACACAGTAAAGGATGAACATATCACTAGAGTGAGTGGGAACGTCTCTGACTGTCTGTCGCTGACTTGTTTTTGAATGGTTGCTGTCTCCCTTACAACCTTTCAAACTGTAGATAGAGATGAATCGATGACACTTTTTTTATTTTGTTGTTCTTGCTTGTGTTGCATATGCATACAATCCTATTTTATTATTATTATTTTTTTTATTATTTGGCTGACATAGGCACATGGCAGATGTTCCAATATGTTTGCCTTCACAGCTGGGCTTAGTTTTCCTGAGGGAGGACTGGGCCACCTGCTCTCCACTGATTACCTCCTCAGTCAAAACTCTCCTCATGACACAAACACACACAGAGAAAATGAGGATGCCGACATTCACGGATGCACAGCTACACATATGCACGAGACAGGATTGCACTGGACCCCTCCCCGTCCCACCCTCGGGTGTAATTGTGCATGGATGTGTGTGTTTCCTGGGGCCACAGACACAGACAGTGATGGGCTGAGATGGAGGAGGGGGTTTAAGAGAAGAAGCAATGGATGGAGAGAGCGGGTGGGGGGTGGAATACAGAGATGGAGCTGGATGCTGTAATAACTGTCTGATTACGGCTCAATGGTTGTTTTTGCAGTGGACTAGACTCCAGTGCATATAATGGTTGCATAACCCTCTCGTCCAGACACTTCAGTCATGCATGTCAGTGGAGTTCTCCAGCCGGCCAAGAGCTGTTTTCTGTAGGAAATGAGCAGCGTGGCCAGGGCTGATAGCTGCACAGCACTGTGTGGTGAAGCCAAAGCATTAAGGGTTGAATCCTGCGAAGGTTGGTGCCCTGGTGCTCGTCTCTCTGTCTTCATTAGCTGTCCCTAAATCAGCCCTGAGGGGGAGTGGCTGATAACCTTTTGAACCCTTCTTTTAAGCTTTTTTATTGACTTAAAAATTGAAGCCAGCGTGTCCCAGTGGGGTGATGGGCTTGGGTTTGTGTTGCATGCACATAACCTGATAGGCCAAAACCTGGGTATAAGCCTTTTTGCCATGAGGTTAGACTATTATTCGGCCAGAAGACAATAGGAAGATGCTTAGCTGAGTCAATTCAGCATAAAGTATTCAAGCAGCAGCCACCAGAGTTGGTCAAACAATGGAAATGTTAGGGAGAGCACCTTCAGTGCTTGTCTCTTTAATATCCACTGTCCCACTGGTCCTCACTCCAGCAATAGTGCCATGACGACATGACTACATTGCCGCATCTGGGCACTTAACATCTCATGACTTAAAGATGATTAACTTGAGTGACCCCCACATCAGCCAAACAGTCCAAGGCACTGAATCCCTGCCATGGTTATGTCTGTTCTGTATTTCACCCTGACCTCTGACCTCTGTAGAAAGAAGTGGTGCATCTTTTCTGTTGTTTCTTGTTATTTTTGTGTATTAAAGGTAGAGCAGATAAAAATATAAACTCTTAACATAAAAGAACATTTACTGTGACTGTCCTTCACAAAAGACTGTTGTGTTCTTATTGTGTTTCTTTGTCCGGCGTTGCATCTTTGTTAAGCAGTGGTTAGACTGCACAGTCAGTGCTACAGCTTACCTCACTCTGTGATTCCTCTACAGTGGCTGTCAGGGCATTGTGTACCGATTTCAGGTCTGAGTGCCCAGAAATAGATGCCTAGGGTCACCGTAAAACAGGGTCAACCTGCTGGTCACACACACACACACACACACACACACACACACACACACACACACACACACACACACACACACACACACACGCGCGGTCGGGAGCAAACATTCCAGCGAAGCATGTTTGTTTGTTTTTGTGTCTTTCTCACACATTTCCTGTTGTGAGATGCGTCATCGCTTCCTGCTCGTCCCTACACTGGGTGATAAACCTGAGAAATCACGACTGACTCACTCCCACTCTCTTTTCTCTCCCTGCTTGGGGTGAAGGTGACTCTTCCAATGAGTTTTTATGACACAGAAATTCTCCTCAAAGATTTAAGGAAGTGAATATTATTTTCTGACATCTAGCTGCACATTGCTCAGAGCAGGATGCCGAGTCCCCTCCAGCATTAGGAAAATTGTTGTTAAGCACATTCTGACTTCTGAGACGATAGAGTTCAGTGAAACCATCTTATCTATGTGTCTTTCACTTATTTGGTTCAAATGTTTTTTTAATCCTGAGTTTCGTATTGAACAGGAGGGGATTTCTGGTGACCTCCATTTAGGTGGAGGTTTCTCTTGTTTTCTAGACAGTCTGGGGTCAATGTCCGCTGAGACCAAGGCCACTGAGATATGACAAGCCAGCTGGCGTCACACAACTCGCACACATAGACGCACCTTGTTCCTGTCGCACAGTGTTTGGACCCTCAGAGTGCTGCATCTTCCTGTTTCTTGTCCAGTCTCAGGACATTTTCTAGGAAGAAAAGTATGAAAACGATCAGATGCAGCCTGTGTTTCTCCTTCCTCTTTCCTCTCCTCCTGAAATCCACTTCCTCACGTGCTGATGTTTGCTATTTATTCAGTCACTCAGTTACTAAGTGCTAGAAAATATTGGCAAGTCAAATTGCTCCCAGTCATGGGCTCTCCCTATAATTAGTGTTATGCAGGCTGGCTGGTAGATGACCATAGTCAGTCAGTTGTGGTAAAGTGCTAGTCATCTCCTCCTTTCAGCTGGAGTGTTCCCTGCCACCCAGCCCAACATTTCCGGTCATAGAAATCTGGTTAAAAACATTCACACTTTAGTTTTTCCCTCTGTTCTTTCTGTCTCTTGCTCATATACTCGCCCGCTCCGTCACTATGAAACACAACCATACACATACACACACACACACACACACACACACACACAGCAGACATCATAAGCCATATCGTTACCCACTAATATGGTGGTTGGAAAGCCGAATGTAAAAGCACTTAGATTCATAAAGACACCGCGGTTAGCATAGTTTTGTGATAATTGAACCGAGCGAGTTTCCATCATGGAATAGAAATATCATTCCTCGGTCTGTTGCTGTGGTCGGTGCCTGTGGTGCACTCGTCGTCGCTTTTGGAGACATCAGCTGTTTGTGTAACTGCAGAACAGAACATGAATGGAAAGTAAAAGATGGAAAGTTGGAAAAACGAGACAAACGGGCTGAGGGAGGTTTTTGTTTCCTTGGGAAGTTATTGTTAACTCACTCACACACACACACACACACACACAGGCTCGTGGACCCATGCTTGATCACTTTTCACTTTGTTCTGTAGCAGCTTGAGGTATAACAGCACTGTTCACACACACACACTTTAGTTCACAGCAGACGTTTTTTAGCTGTCTGAGCCTGTACAGTGAGGAAATAAATGACAATAGCAGCTGTGTTTAGGACTGGGGTCTATCCAGGCCGTCAGTATTTTCATGTAGATGGATCTTCTCAGTGCGCAGCTTTAAAGAAGAACAGTAAGTGGGTTTTCATTTACATACTTCCAAACCTGATCTCTATGCGGTGTGAATTCATTCAGCAGCTTTCATTTGATCTTTTTAAGGCTTTAGTGCATCGACAGTAGTAACTGTTAGTAGTTCAAACTCTCTCCAGTCCTCCATCCATCACACTGTTGGGACCAATATGGTAACAAAGACACTGAATGAGAGGATCATGGGATTGCATGGGTGTGACAGGGATCAATGTGTGTGTGTCTGCATGTACGCAGCTTTTGTGTGGTTGTTGACACCATGTGTTTTATAATGTTAAACTCATGAGATAACCCATGATCCCCCCCTTTGTGTTTATGTGATTGGTCCAGCTGTAGTAAAGTGTGTGTGGCAGACCTGTTGTGCACCAGCAGGGATGGAGCTTTTAAGTTACATCATGATATGTTGCTGAAAAGGCAGAAAGGGTTAGGGTTAGTATGTGTACGCTCTTTAGGCCATTACACATTGAACTGGGACCTCTGTCAAAAGTATTTGTGTCCAGCCACAGGCCCGTTCAAGACGTTGGTCTTTTTGTGGACATGAAAAGGGTCTAAATGTGGACTAAAAGGATGTTTTTTCAGGAGAGGCCTGTGCGAGGGTAATGACAAGGCCACAGCATACTAAACCTGAGGCAGCTGAGGTTTCTGTGACCAGACGTTTTTCTTTGCCATTTCTGGTAAAGTCTTTCTTTTAGGATGAGTTTTTATGAATGGATTCATATACAACCATTTCTATATTTACATGTAGGTATTGCACTGAAGCTGGTGTTGTCCGTGTGTGTGTTGTTAGAAGACTGCTTTCAAAGCTGGAGGAGATTTTCAAGAAAAGAAATTGAATATTTTGGATGGAGAACGATGATGTGAATGTACTTCATCATAAAAAATTGTAAACAAAAATTGATGTATATTGTTTAAGAAGTAAAACAATGTAATTAAATAGTAGTGGCTTATTTTCATGCATATGTTTTGCCTGTATTCATATTCTCTGGGCTGGCCTGTTTTAAGTGTCACTGTTTGTCTCCAGTTTTTACTGTGGTCTTTTCTGTGTTTACTGCACTGTGGTTCAAACGTGTTTTTTTTTAAGCAGCCAGTGTTGTGTTGTGTCATGTGCTGGGCTTGTTGATACACCGCACACATTCATTTTGTGTGTTAAAGAGGAACTCCACCAGTTCTGTTCAGACTGCAGACCTCTGTAGACTGCTCCTCGTGAGACAAGTGGCATAACACCCCCTGAATCTCTGACCAAGCTGTCAGCAGTCAAGTTGCATTGTGGGTAATTTAGGTGCCGGCTTGTGACAAGAATCCATGAAATAAAAAGAGACGTTATCTCTGGTTCTGTGCAGTGATTTTGATCTTTTTTCTGTCCATCATGAGTCCGACAGTGTTATAGAAGTGCAGTGGTAAATCAGCGGAGTACTCGTTTAACTAATTAAAGCTTAAGGGTTTTGAAGACAGGCGTGTGTGTGTGTCTCCTAATCATCATCACATCATTAAGCCCTTTTGAATAGCTCAAGCTGCAACTGTGATAATGTCATCATCATCATCATCATCATCTCCTGTGAGTTTCTGTCTTCCTCTAACTTGACCTAACCAAACAATCCCTCCTTTCTTTGTCTATAAGATGTGAAAGTTTCTTCTCACTCAGAGCATCCTCTTTTTTGTGCATTTACTGTTTCCATAATAGAAATTTTTTTTTTGCTTTATCGCCTAAATGTATTCTCTTGGGATTTGCCTGAAGGCTTCTGGTTGCACGAGGTTTGTGAATCATTATTTTCTGTGATGCAAATGTGTTTTAATTTAAGCTGCACTATTTTAAACTCTGGGCTGTCACATGGTTAAGATGAAAGTAAAGTGTGTGACTACTGTGTGTGCTCACTCTGAGTTTCCAAGCTCTTGAAGTACCTGAAAGCGTGTGTGTGTGTGTGTGTGTGTGTCCAAGTGTAAGATGTCATGGTTGCTTTTCCTCTCAGCCTGCTGCTGGTCTTCTGTTCAGGGATGAGAGTGAGAGGAAGACGAGGAGATGTGGGGAAAACAGGGTCACATGTTGAGGGAGACAGGACGGGAAGACTGCTATAAAAAGACTAATTAAAAATGTGTGGATAGATATGTTGGAGGTGGAGGAGGGAGAGAAACGGGCCCACAGACTGGGTGTGATGTAACCCTGGAGTGTAATGTTGTAAACGATAAGGAGGGGAAGGGATGAGCAGTGGTGAAGAGCGTAGGGAGGGTGGTGATGGTGGCGGTGGGGGGATGGAGAGAATTGTTTTTCTGGGAAATCAGAGCTTGGAGACAGAGGGAAAGCAGATGAACATTGTGTGCGTCAGCAGAGCTTTGAGCTCCTTACACTGAGAGTAATTGGCTAAGTTGTAGAAATGGGATAAAACTTTCTCTGTCTTTGTTCACGTTTCTTTGTCTCTTCAGTAGTGTTGCATTTATTCAGCCAGTTTTAAACAGTGCAGTCACTGCGCGAGTCCATTAGACTACAAACACCAGTTAGAGGCATTAGAGCAGCATTAGACTGGGAATGAGATGATGCTCTATTGTCCACACTTTGTCTCCACTGTGATGGACACAAAGAGGAACAGTTGTGCCGGCTTTCAGTGTTTTTCACTGTGTTTTCATAGCACCCCACCGAGCTTGATGCAAGTCAATGTAAAAAATTGCAGCTGTTTTGCCCGTTGTCCTCCTCTCCCTTTCTCCCCCCCCCTTTCTGCCTTTCAAAGAATTTTCATTTGAATGAAAATCCTGCCTCGGTGTTTTGTTGTGCTCGGAGGGGGGAGGGGTCCAATTGGTCAGAATCCCGTTCGAGGTGGACCAATGCGAGCAAGCCTACCGCCCACCACCCCGCCCCCTGTGCCCCACTGAGGCTCCTGGCCTGACGTGTGATTGGCCGGCTGGGAGGAGCCAGACGTGGTATTAAAGCCTGTCCCGTCTGCTCCACTTCAGTGTTGAAGAGATTCCCTGTCTGTCAGCCGGAGAAGTGTGTGTGTGTGTGAGTGTGTGTGTGTATGTATCAGTGTGTGTGGATGTTTTTGTTAATGAGACACGGACAGAAAACACCGAGTTGTACCTTTATTTGACTTGGACTTCCAACTGTTTTTAACCCCCTCCAGGACTGTGGGGCTCTCCAGCTGAATTACCGGCCGGCTTTTTGTGTATGATCACAGCTGGACGGGCGGACGGGGGCCGAACAGACGAGTTGGACGGAGATCGTTAAGGGGATCATAAAGGCTGTCGTGTTGCCGGTATCTTTGCTGGCTGATCCACCAGACCTGCTTTTTGGATACAGCTGCACTGTGGCTGACTGGTGACCCCGATCCGCAGCCTAACCCCCTTCTGGGCCACTGCTGCGCTGATAGAGGTGGTCCGTCCGGGCCTGATGTGGAATTTGACCCCGACTGACCCTGTCCCACAAGTAGCCTTTCACTGAGCCCGGACTGGGAAAAAGGAAGGATAAAAGAGCAAGAGGGGCGACGGAGAAGAAAGGAGGAAGAAAGAGAGAGAAGTGAGAGCAGCAGCGCAGCGACCGGTAAGGAAGTTAAAGGGGGCTCTGGGAGCCAGGGTGCAAGGCTGGGAGGAGGGGGAGGAGAGTGGGAAGAAAAGAGAGAGTACAAAAGAGCTATTTTCTTAAGCTTAGAGAGGACATGTGGGAGCCCTAAAAGGATGTTGGTTGACCATTAAAGCCCCACTCTCACCCACCTCTCCCTCTGTCAGTTCAGTTTATCCTGCGCCTCATGTTCACAACATTGTTGTTGTTAAATTAGAGCTATAAAACATTGTTCTTTATATTTAACTCAGTAAATACAGAGAGGTAAATTGTTTTCTTATTCTTTCTCAGCTCTTGATCATTCACTCTTTGTCCTTTCTTCTTTGATAATTCTGTTTCAAAAACTGTTCTAAAATCCTTCTTTGTCTCCGTCAGCTCCTCCAGAATGCCGGTGGAGACCCTGCGGCCGTCAGACGGCCGTCTGGCCGGAGTTCCCTTCACCTCTGCCATGCCCTTCAGGATACTTAACAAGGGTCCAGACTACTTCCGTCGTCAGGCGGAGCCCGGGGCCCGTAAACTGAGCGCCGTCGAGCGCCTGGAGGCTGACAAGGCCAAGTATGTTAAGAGCCAGCAGGTGGCCCTCACCCGCCAGGCCCCCATCAAGCCACCAATCATCCGCAAGCCCCTCGTTCCTCCAGGGATGATGCTGCAGTGCCAGATCAGCAATCCCCCGGCCCGCAAAGTTCCCCGCTGCCCAGCTGAAGTGGAGAATGGAGGAGGGAGAGAGGGACCAGGAGGGAGAAGAGGGCCTGCTCTCAACTTGGATATTCTGAATAATCTGATCAATGATGTATGTGATGGACCATTGCCCTGTTCCCAGTCGTCTTCCTCCACCTCCCCCTCCTCATCGTCTCCTTCATCAGGAGCTAAGAGCATCAGCAGTAGCCTGTCAGCAGAACAGGAGAGGAGCAACCGAGTTCTCAACAACCTCAAACCTTTGACACCTTTGACTCATGGCACGACCAATTCTTCATCCACCTCTTCCTGCACTTCCTCTCCACTCAACAACAACCTCCGGACCCCTGCAGCAGAACTCACCCGACGTCCGCCCCCTATCCCAGCACGAGCTCCGCGCATTGGGGTTCCAGCGCCCTACAGCTCCCCAAACTCAGTGACAGTGCGTAGGGTGGATGTTCGGCCTCAGGCTGAGATAAGGAAGCCCCAGAGGGCCCAGCTGCAGCCCCAGCTCAGGCCCAGACAGACTCCCCAGGGCCAAGTTGCACACCCCCAGGTTCCACCACCACCTCCACCTACTCACAGCCAACCCCAAGCCCATTCTCAGCTCAGCACTCCCTCACAAACCCTGCCCTCCCCTCCAGCCTACCTACCACCCAGTCCCATGCTGGTTCGAGCGGGCATGATCCCACCAGCCTCCCCTGCTTTCACCCGGATATCAAACGCCAGCTCCAAGGGGTCTTCCCGTAAGCACCCATCCTTGCACCGCTCCAAATCAGACCTGAGCGACCGCTACTCCCGCGCAACTGCCGACCTGGAGCGATTCTTCAACTACTGCGGGCTGGACCCGGAGGAGGTGGAGGGGATGGGCGGAGTGGAGCGCTTCACGAGGGCCAACTCGGACATTGTGTCCATCTCCAAGCTCCGCAGCGTGAGCACGCCTAGCTCGGAGTGCGGAGACGAGGCTGAGAGGGCGAGGGAGGATGAGGACGACGAGGACGGGCCATCTAGAGCCAACGAACGGGTCCCGTACGGCATCTCCGTCATCGAGAGGAACGCTCGAGTCATCAAGTGGCTGTACGGAATCCGGCAGGCGCGAGATGCTAACAGCGCTGTCTCTAACGTATAGACTAATGGGAACTTGAAAGGACTTGAGAGAAAAAAAAAACAGGAAAGCAGTACTTTTTGTATGTATACACTCGTCTGAAGAAGGGAAGCCCATCTGTTCATCTTCTGCTGCCTTACATCACATTTATGGATAATCCAGTAGTTGTTTTTTCTGTTTCCTGTGAAGAGGAAAATTTTTTTATCTGGGCTCCAAGTCGGGGCTGACTCCCTGCAAGACGATGGACGATGGACGACACGTTTCCTCTTTCCCTTCACTTGATCTTATAACAATATTGGTATATGAAAGCAATAACAGACTACAAATGATGATGGTGAGGATGAAGCCAGCTGATGTTTGCTATTGTGGTTCCTCATGTAAAGGTACTTAAAGTGAGTGTGTGTGTGTGTGTGTGTGTGTGTGTGTGTGTACGTGTGTACGTGTGTACGTGTGTACCAGAGAGCTTGGCAGCACAAAGCCAAATTGGCTACACACTGCTAGAGAGCTACAGTGTGGTGACTGCTGAGCAAGCCAGCAGGAAGAGAATCACGTTGATACTGTGAAACACACAAAAAAAAGCTTCCATAAACACATTTGTATTTTCAAAAAAAACAAAAAAACAACAACAAAAAAAACCTTTGGGCTGTTTGACTGTTATTACACAAATTATTTTGTCAGCATGTGAGTGGAGCGTTTGTATGCATTTACTTTAGAGTATGTCATCTCAACGAAGCACACGTATTACTCTCACACAGGTAAATCACTTCACGGCACAGATGGACCTTCAGGTCAGTTACAGTAAAATACGGCGGAAACTGCAGTTGTCTGGTGGTGTCTGTATATCTGACTGTAACGTTGTCAAGGTGTGCGTCTGCAACAGAAACACGATTTCACGTCTTAGATTACGCTGCACTGGTGCAGCGGGAGAAATCTGTTTACTATGTATGTCTTGGCACGGATGAGAGAGCAAGTCATATGATAAGAGATGATCTCATAAGTGGATGGTTGAAGTAAGTGTAGCATGAACAGTTATTTTGCCTCCAGAGAGATGGAGAGAAAATCAAAGGAAGACTGGAGAGAGTATACTCATGGATCAAAAAAAAAAAAAGAATCTATGGTGTCTGGTTTTCTGAAAGTGTCTCAGGAAGATGTACTTGGCATACTAATGAAAATGGACCAATATTTATTTGGAAAATGTAATTTAATGTATTTTTAATATTGGATGACCGTGTACAGAATTCAGTCTTTTTTTTTTTTTTTTGCTCATGAGTGCAATCTGATCGCATCTACTACACCTACAGTACATGTAGGATCACATTTAAACACATGCAGATACAGGCACCAGTCACAAGAGTGAATGTTGTAAACAGGGCAACGCTACGTGTAACATGTGCCCCGCTGCTCTGTGGTGGTGTGGGGGGGGGGGCACTACAGAAAGTGAGACTGTTGTGTATTTATTTGACTTCCTGTTTGCCGCAGTGGGAAGCAAGAGACGAGGTGTGTCTGTGCCCTGTGCGAGCTCTCCACCCTCTGCATCAAGCTCCTTTAACCTTTCAGGATGTTCAGTGTGAGCAGCAGCTCGGCCTATCACAGGTGGATGAAGAGCGATCAGAGGGCTGGAGAACACGACAGCGAAAACAAAGCGTGCTGTTGAATCTGGCACTGGATGCCCAAAGAGTCTACAAGAGAAGATCCAAAATGCTTTACTATGGTGTATTCTAAACAGTTAATAAAAAAAATGTTCCAGTATGTTCCTGTCCGCTGTTTTTCTTATGTTTCTGGTCTTTGAAGGTGACTGTAAATACCACGATGGATCCTGCTGGTTCAGACATATGGCTGCCAACAGCCACTCCTCCTCAGCTTTCTTCAGTGTTCTGGGAGTGCGCTGGGTGCTGCTGCCAAGTCCTCGCCTGATAATCTGAAATCTCGTGCGGGTCCAGTTCAGCACAGGCAGGTGTTTTAGGCCCGTCAAATCTCATTTCGGCATCAATAATTGACGCACGGCACTTTCACTGAGCTCCCCCGGATGGTTTTTGTTTACTTTGATCGTGTTCGACTGCTGCATTATTCAGACGGCAAAACGTGGGCACGCACGCAATCTCTCACTCTGGTTATTGGACTCGTAGTCTTTCATTAAGCCTCTCCCATGAAATTGCACAAGTTGTATTATTGTGTGCCACAGTGATGTGTGATGACCCCACCCTCCACCTTCTCCTCCACACCACACCCTGTTTCAGAGCTCTGGACCCTCTTTAAGAGAGCAACTGCTCCGCTCACTAAAACACTGTTGGAGGGCACGGAGTGTAAAATGAATGGGTGTGAAACGGGTACTTTGGCCAGCAAAGCTGTTCACACTAATGTGTCCATTCATAGCACTGTAAGTATAGGCAAAGTAGGACAGCAGAGAAGAGAGGACATCTGTGCTCATCGTTGTGGAACTCTTTGTGAATCTTAACTTTTCAAAGCCGCTATTTCCCGAACATACAGGCTGTTTCTTCGAAGAGATGCTCCAGCTGTTTAGTTGATTAAAAAAAATGATGTAGATCAAAGCAGCACAGGCGGAGACATCCAAAAATACTGGATCCTACATTTCGCAACTTCTTTTATGTGTCTAATCATATGAAATTAAGGGTACTAAGCCACCTGAGGTGTCTGAACGGTCTTGGATCAGATTCATTTCCCTCCTGTGCTCGTTTTCCCTGCTCAGACTGGCTCCCTTCTGATCTGGCGGTTTCCCTCCGAGTCATCCAGTCACCACTTGTCAGAAATCACAATCCCTTTACATCATGACATGATCTCCTCCAGAATGTGGCCTTGATTTACTGCCCTCACAATTTACTGGTTTTGAGGATGTGGGTGGCCGGAGGATTGGAGAAGTGTGGTGGAGCGGAGCACGCTGTTGAAAATGATAAATATTGCTGCCTGGAGCCTGAGGCTGGGCATCATGACAGCAGCCGCCTGATGTCCCGGGCAGCTCTGATTAACAGCCAGCAGCACCGAGGGGAGAGGGAGACTCAGAGATCTGAGAGACTGACAGAAGTTTAAAGGCTCCGAAATGGAAGAGGACGAGAGAGGAAGTTGGAGGTGGAGGGAGGCAGAAATATGGATATAGAAACACAGAAAGAGATACTGGGGGAAATGAGATAGATGCTGCAAGAGTGGCAGTGATTTTATGCACATGGATGGGTAAATGTGCCGGCTTTTATTACACGAGCAAATATAACCTGGCTGCTGGACACCACATGAAAATGTTAAGGCTGGATTCTCTACAGTGCTGAGACACTGAAAAATAAACCTCAGTGAGTAAAAGGACAGTGGAGCAAACATCATGGGCTTTTGACGCAGATATAAAAAGAAAGACAGAGATCACAGACTGACTGTAGCTGACAGGTTTTGTTCCAAGCTGCTGCCGTTTTTGTTTTGACCAACTCATCACATGCACGCATATCGCATCCGATCCTCAAACCTGCTCTGTCAAACTTACATAACTAACTAGTCGGTCTGGCACAACAGTTCGCTTGTTTTCATCCTGTAATAGTCTCATGGTTACATAACTAAGAGTGGACACCTCTGACCCGCTCCCTGGGGTGATGAGAGGAGTCAAAAAGGCTAAACGCTTCAGCTTTGGGAGAGGAACACATGTCCTGAGAGGATAAGATGTCTCTGCCTGCTGCGGTCTCCCTGTGGACAGATGAGGAAAACACGCCAAGAACCATCCTGACACACTCTGTCTCTCTCTCTGTCTCTCCCTGCAGAGGCTGACCATATGTCCATATTTACTGAGAGATCAGCTGGGCCTTGGCATCCTGTCAGAATACAAACACGCACACACATACTGACACGCACAGTTTGCCTGTGCAGGCTCTGTTGCGTGTCTTGCTCATGTTGTTTTTCCAGTGTGTGTGCGCATGTTTAATGATTTTTATGGTGCTTACGTGCAGAGGATGTTTCCAATCTTTTTGGGATTTGAAAACGTGTGTGTCAGTGTGATTTCTTTGCATGAGGCTTAAGTCTGAATTTGTGTGTGTGTGTGTGTGTGTGTGTGACGGGGATGCTGGGTTAGAATCTGTATATTGCTTGATCCCAGTTGTACTACTAATGTATGTCAGAGCTTGATATGGTCGTTCTGAATGGCCTCAGTGCAGCGAGTGATAAGCTGATTAAGGCGCCGAGGCAGATGGGATCTCTGTGTTTTTGACTGAATTTGTGAGTGTGTGTGTGTGTGTGTGTGTGTGTGTGTGTGTGTGTGTGTGTGTGTGTGTGTGTGTGTGTTTGTGTGTGTGTGTCTTTCACTGGGACCTACTGTAGATCCCGTGGGAAAACAAAACTGGGGCCGTCTGTGTTAGCTTAACATGTTGTTGCAGAGCGATGAGTTGCTCGCCTTATCTCTACACATCCATCTTTCTATCTTCCTCTCTTTGTCTCTATCTGTTCATCTAAATCATTTCAGCTCTGGTCACTGCATGCTGCCTAAACACACAGCAAACTCTGTTTTGTTTACTCTCATCTATACATTTGGACCTGGCGCAGCTTTCGTCTTCCGTCCAGTTGCCCTCAGACAGCAAACAGCCTCAGTCTTGTTCTAGGCGTTTAAATTTAGCTGGTGACAGTGAACGTAGTTACATAGTGTGAAAAATGCAAAGAATGTCAACACTCATCTACAGCAATCAAAACTAACTTAATGACAGGTTGGATTTCCTGTAAAGACGACGCTTTGGTGTTTTGAGATTTCTGGGCTGTGTTGGTGACGTGTTGATCCAAGTGTGTGGACTTTATCAACTTGCCTGCAGGGAAACAGTATTTTGTCTTTTTCAGGACCAGAGCATATGAATCTCAGTAAAAATGACACTGAAATGATTTTTTCCATTCCTCCTAAACCAAGCTTTCGCTGACGCTTACGTTTCTGCTGTGGTTCAGACCATCCAGCACAAAAAAAGAGACAATATGTTGGAGAAGTGCCATGAAGTCAAAAAACTGTTGAAGATCCAGTGGAACCAGTTCAGTTTCATTTAGACCAACTTGCTGCTCCTCATTACTCTGAATAAATAATTTACTGTGTGTTTTTTTGCACTGAAGCCAGTCACAGCAGAAACGTGTGAATCCAGGCTGAGGAAAACTGGGTAGCAAACATTGTGTAAGATGCGATTCCTCATGTTTGGTGCATGGACAGTCCATCAGCAGACAGATGATCAGTCCTGTGTTTCCCCACAAGACAGGAAGATGTGGAGTGATAAGCAGGAAAGGATGAGAGGGCACCGTGATTAAGAGTGTTGCGTTAAGATGAGTGTACGCTTGAGTTTTTAATGACTGTGGATGTTCTGCAACACTGACGTGCTCACAAACCACAGCAAAGAGGAACATTTCTTAACACGCACACATTAAAACAAACACAGGACAGCACAGAGCTGCTGAGGTGCAGAGCTGCATTTGAACTTGAACACACACACACACACACACAAACACACACATCCTCACAAGCACCACATTATAACTCTTTAAGGAGGATAAGTGCAAAGAGACATTGTCAATAATTTATCTTGCTTATAAAGTGGTGCGTTAAAGCCTAAGAGACACGCAGCACCACAAACGGACGAGTGGAACTTTACCAAAGAAAATGAATTCTTCGGATGTTTTCTGTTTCATGGTCTCGCTCACTGGATTAGGAGGAGTGGCAGTAAGATATAAGTAACAAAGCTAGTGCTAAAGGAAAATACCAGTATTTTTCAACCTGTGTTTTATTCTCATAACTGTGGCCAGTTGTACTGTGTCATGCTAACCCTGCACTCATGACCTCTGTTGTAGAGTTTCAGGAAAAGCTGAATCCAGTAAAAAAAAAAAAAAAAGTCTTCCTAAGTTTCGTCCCTCTGTGTGAAGCTTATGTAGGTAAATTCTTCTGTATATGTGGAAACAGCTCCATGTTTTTTGGCTGCGTTGCTCTGAATCCTTCATCTTTCCTTTTCCATTTGACTCAGCTCTTCATCTTTTGTCTTTGTATTAGTGGATGGGGATTGCGCTCTGTGTTTACTTGGACAAGTGTTTGAAATGGATTATGTGAAATCAAAGTTTATATGGGACGTGTTAGGAGGCTCGTGCTGCTCGCCCTGATATGCACACTTTTGATAGAGTTTATCTACAACAGCCTGAAACTGCAGTTAGAACGACACATAGTGAGAATGACTGTAATCATGGAACTAAGACTGAGGCTGAAAAATACCATTATTTTACTATAAGTCTCCAAATTCATCAACAGTTGGAACAGGGACAGTGGCACTTAGCATGAGCACTATGAGCAAATGACTATTATTTTCATTCATTCAGTCATAGTGTTGCCTCTCAGTCTAAAAGCTATATATTACATGCAGTATATATATATTTTTTTAATTTTCCTTTCCTTTTTGTTTTACAGTAATCCTTCTGAAAGACTCATTCATTTGTCCTGGCTTTTTTATGACTCAGTCATTCTTCTTGGACTTGGTGCATGTGTGGAGTTTCCGAGCGGAGGTGGACTGACCTGTGAGTTAAAGGCCTCAGCCTTAGCCAAGCAATCTGGGAAGAGATTTGCTGGACTTTGACACGACAACCCTCCCACGTGTAAACACCAGGCAGACATGCCCCGCAGGCTGTGTTTGGATCCTCCACAGTCCTTTGCTCCGTGTAAAGTCCCTTTCATTCGGTAGCCAGTGCCTGAGAGGAAGGTCAGGAGGTGGAAAAGGGAGTAAAAATACCGGTAACTTAGCTCTCTCGACAAGGCACGGCATTCAACAAGGAAAGAAGTTAAGTAGTTTGAAAGAAACTGTGTGTTTGTTTTTTATTTTTTTAATATTTGGAAGGGAATTCACACTATCCCTCACAGCCAAAACAAAATCTCTGGCCAGCAGCTCCACAGCAATCAGCGGAAACATGGAGTTTACCCGCCTATGATGGCTGCCAGAAAATGTGACCGGTGTGTGTGAGAGAGAGAGAGAGTTCTGGACAAGTGGAAGTCTCTGTGGAACTTTCTCTGATAAAGCGAAGGGGGTTCCTGAGGTTTAATGTTTACTTTAATGAAAAAAATCCCAGTCTATAACTGACCAACATCATAACTACAACTTAGGAAGTTTCCCACCCTGCAGTTATTTCTAACTTTCAGGTCATATGTCACGTCTTAACGGACACAGAGCACAACAGAACCATTGGTACTGAACATATAATATAGATACTGATTATTATAAGGTTTTATGACAGACTGATAGAAGGATAATAAACTGTAATGCATGAATCCAATTTATAACCTCTGATTTGACTGGAAACATGAAAAGAAGAGATATATTTTACGGGATAGGTGGAAATGTGTCCTACTGGTGGTGCTGGATGAAAAATCAAGGGACCCTCAAAGTCATTAGCCTTCAGCCTCAGGGGACCCTGTTGGCTACTGATCTCTGGGCTGGTTGTTTAATCCCCAGTTACCCTGACCCTAGCTTGTGTCAGGAAGGGCGTTTGGTGTAAAAGATTATACCAAATGCCGAAAGACGACAACATTTTCTACTTAGAAATTTTTAAAACTCTCCAGTACAGTTTGGATCCAGGCAGACAATTTCCATTCAGCTTTTGTCTTATGAAAGTCAGCAAATCAAACTTTACTTAGTTTTACCTCATCACAGTGAACAACACACTCACACTCGCATAAGGTTCAAGACCAATAGGTTTTTATATTTTATAGAGCTGAATGGAAACCGATAGATGGCTGGAAAGATGATGTATAGCAGCAAAACTGTTAGTTGTGATGTAAATTTTAAGTAATTTGTAGTAAAATGGGAAAAACAAAACTCCTGTGTGAGCTGGCACGTTTCCATCATGTGGCCTTTGGCAGAGTTACCAAGGCACAGGCTGCAGGGCAGACCTGACATGTCAATGGAGCTGATGCGTGGAGCTGATGGGACTGACAGTGGTGTGTGTGTGTGTGGGGGGGGGGGTTATCCCAGCTGAACATATGACCTGAAAACCGATGACCTGTTAACCAGCTCACTAACTCTCCTCCAGTAAGGCTCCACAACGCCGGCTCAGTGCTGACTGAACCGATCCGTCCTCTCTCTGCACAAAACTTGTTCTCTGTTCATTTGGCAAGTTTCTGCAGGCAGCCTTTTGGTTTTGGACGAGGCTTAATCAGAACTAAAATACCATGAAATGACGATTCCTCCCCCTTTTGTTTGTGCCAGGCACAAACACTTAGTCACGATACCCTAAACACACACACAGGCCCAATCAAAGCACACAAACTGAATGTATTGTTGAGTCAGACAATGAACCAGCACATTCCTCTCTCTTACCTATCCTCTCCTGCCATAACATCGGCCACATTTCATTCCTAACCCTCTTCTCACTCTGTCTCATGTATTTGCTTCCAGTTGATGCAGTTTGTCTCAAATGTTCCTCCCTGTGAGCATCTGATCACCTGTGACCTGCTTTTGCATGTGCGAGGCTGACAAACATACGTTTCTGTTTGATAAGATAGCAGAAGTTTTTACCCTTGGTTAAATATTTGTAGCCCCGAAATATACACGTGCCTGTGCTGTGTGAGTTATTTCTGAGTGCAGGGGGAGTTCAAAGAGTAAAAAAACAAAAACAAAAGGTGGATTGTGGTGGATGTTTTCTTCAGTTAGAGTATGTGGGTATAGTTTCGACTTTTCCTTCCCCAATGCTGAATGTTGTGAAGAGACAGATGTTAAATCACTGATGATACATGATGAAAAAAGGTGAAAACACATCCTGTTTGTTGGCTGTTGACCTGAAGCATTTGAGCGAGTGATTGTTTGCTTGCTTTGTCTTTTAACTTCCTTGTTGTTGCATCGTGCATACTGACGTAGTTTATATAGTTGGTACTAATTCGATCAGTTCTCCTGCAGAGCACGAGGATCAGCTGCTCATGTTTCTGTTACAGTCGACATGGTGACAGGTCCGACTGTGTTGGTATGTGTGTGCTCCTAAAAATGCACCACTGCAACCAAAATACATCCGTGGCTACAACACACACTAAGTTAGTCAAGCTAGTTATAAGCTAGTTAACAGTTATTGTCTTTATATTTATCCGATATGTGTGTGTGGTTGTTGTCGTGTTAGGTGACATCACCTCCTAATGTGTTTTCCCAGCTTTGAAAATGTGTAGCAGGCAGTGTGAGCCCACTGGGACAGATCCTTCTGACTTGTGTTTAGTATAGCAGGCAAATAGCAAACCAAAAAATTAGGTGCATATGGTCGCACACTGTAGAGGTATGGCAGCATTTATATTTCTTTATACAAACATCGTGGAGAATTCTGATTTCAGTTTGACCTTAAGGGAAGAGGAGATGACTTCCAGGTTGCATCTATTAAAAACAGTCATACGTGCTGGATCAGTTCTGAACGCTTGTTTAGTTAATTACCGGACACAGGGTATAAGTCCTAGAGGTCCATTTAAAATGTCAGAGCAGGTCAGCTGCTGCCGCCCTGCTCTCAGTGATGTTCAGAAGAGTTGTTTTTGAGAAATCTAATTGACGGTTTTCTCCACATGTGCCTCGATCGCCTCCTCGTGTGCCACAAGAGTCATTATTACGATTGGTCACGGGGACCTCATGTGCATAGAGAATGTGTGTGTGTGTGTGTGTGTGTGTGCCAGTTGCCTCTCAGAGTGAACCGTTGGACCACAGCTGGTGCTCAGTGATACAGTAAAGCTGTCATGAGCAGCTGTCGTTAGGACAGTGGGAAAGTATGAAACACAGACAACGACCAGCCGAGCGGAGTGTGGTTATGCCAGTTATAATGCTGCAGAGTAGAAAACCACACTGTACAAAAAGTACAATCTTTTACAGTGTTTCATCTGTTTTAAAATACTTGTCTATCAGATTTAAACCTCAGGCCTTTTCCTGCATACAGAGCAGCAGTCCTGAGCATGTTGGAAAAAAGTTGCTTGATGGCTTCATCTGCACTTTAAGCATGGCCATCCTAGCAGAGCATTTTTCCCAGAGCAAAAAGACAGGCCTGCTGCTTTTACACTTCAAGTTGAATTCAAGTGGATTCAGGCGCTGACTCCCTGCTGAGACCATAAAGTGACTGAAAACCTCCCAGGGGGAGAAGCACGGTTTCACAAATTGACCAGAATTTGTAATGAATTAAGCCTAAATCTCTTCCTCTGTCTTAGAACAGCCTGGAACGAAGGCAGACAGGAGGAGCCTAAATAGACGCACACCATGTAAATAATACACACAACTGCAACATTCTCACAAACTATGAAGGCGCTTTACTTCTTTCTTTCAGGTCTGCTTTCATCCTCCTCTGTCTTTCCCTCTTTTCACCGAGATGAGGAGATTTACAGAGAGTAAAAGCCCTGCTCTAATTACAAATGCACGATGTAGCCCACTTCTGGCTCCAGCTAATGTCCACAAAACTGCCTCCATTAGGCGACAAAGCTTATTCTCGGCTGCACAATGAGGTTCCTCCGTCTCTTATGTTTCAGTTAAATGTGCAGTATGTCACACACACATACACACACACACACACACACACACACACACACACACACACACACACACACACACACACACACACAAACAAATTGGCCTTTTCTCTTACATGCTTATGTCATACGTCATCTTAAATGCACCTTTACTCTCTTACATCAAACATGTGTGCAACCCATATGTGCCACTGTAACGTAAATGAAACACATGTCTGAGAAACAGTCTCTAATGATGGCAGAGCTTTTGTAGGAGTGACACTGACACCAGATACACAGAGAATGAAAGATGTTCAGGTGAATCAAACAGCGTTTGAGCTGTAGCATGCTATGAAGAGCAGACTGTGCAGATGATGTGTCTCATTGAGTCTGTGAGTGCTTCCTGTTTTCCTCAGGAATCTAGTTTGTCAAATGCTTATTTTTCAGGACCATAAAGTGATTTCGAGGGCTGCTGTGGCAGTTTGTCACTCTGATTTGATTCTATTTTAACACACAGCCCTCTTTTCATCTTCAGAGCCAGGCTGCGCAGCATCACAGAGCTAGAAGACTGTTACTAAATTATAACAATGCAGTGGAAGATGGTGAAATAAGTGGAGCGATTTTAATGCGAAATAACCTGGTGATCCAGTGAAAAGCCTCCTGATATGTAGGTTACTGTCGGGTGATGTTTCTTGTCTCATCGGCCCCTCTCACCACTCATCTGAGGAAGAGCCGTCTGTGAGCCTGGATTAATATTTCACCATTGTTGTACAAGGGATTTATGTGTGTGTGTGTGTGTGTACTTGTGTCCATCGCATATGTGTGTGCATGCGTGCATGTAGGTGTGCGCGTGCAGAGGCTTAACTGTTTCCGTGCATGTATGTTTGTGTGTCTGCAGATTCATCAGTGCAGCATGGTTGCATCTACTGTACTGCATGTCTGCCTGATTGCTTCTGTATATGCCTTCGTGCACTTGTGTGGTTATGTGTGCTCAAGTGTGTTTGCATGTACACTTCTGTTATTTTACCAGGCTAACATTTTACCAAGCTAACAGTGAAGCGTGGTGGCAGCACCACGTCATGGGGGCACTTCCTGCCAGAACTGAGGGAGGGATGAATGCAGTCAAACACAGTTTGACACAGTTTCAGAAAACCTAATCAGTGGTGCACACAATCTCAGGCTGCAGAGAGGGTTCACCTCATTGCAGTTCACGACCACAACCGGAGGCACGCAGCCAAGACAACACTGGGGTGACTTCAGGATAAGTCTCTGAATGTCCTTGAATGGCCCAGCCAAAGCCCAGACGTGAACCCCAGAGAAAATCTGTTCTCATCCTGTCTGAGTGTGATTGGGAATGATCTGCCAGAGAGAATGGGATACAGTTCCCAAATCCAGATGTGCAAAGCTTACAGAGACAAAGACCACTTAAAGCAGCAAAATCTTTCACTGAAATCAATTAATTGCAATAAAGTTGCTGCAATCAGTTCATTTTCAAAGGTGTAATATAAATCTGCACTTTTTGATTCTGAGCTCAGCTTTAGTGAACCTGACATGTAAATCTGCAATGTGTCGACCAATCACAAGCCTCTACTCTTGACAGTGCTGAACCTTGATGCAGAGTCCAAAATAGAGGAGTTATGGCTGTAGCGAGCATGTTAGCAGTTAGCTCTCCAGCTACAGTAGTTTACCAACTAGCCCTGCTAGCAGTGCCAACATCACCAAGCTTCTACAAACATTTATCTGACATCTCAACACATGGATGAATTTCACTGTCATTTTCTGATGTGACCGAGCTTTAATTCAAGAAGCCTTGAACCTGTATTTGCTGCCAAAGCCCTGACTAAAGATCTGAATAATTCTGTAAGGTAGCATGTAAGTGAGAGATTTCAGTTAAATGAAATTAAATGCACATGCGCAGTTTATCACTATGGGACATTGTGTTTAGAATGGAAAACCGAAAGCTGCCAATTTAATCCATTTTCAATTCCATCTATGACAAAATACAGTGTGCAAGAAAGTCAGAATACTTTCTGCTGTGTATGTGTTGGCACTGATGGCATTTGTGGCTTTGCTGTTACTTCCTGCACAATGCATGTGGTGGCTAATCAACACTCTGATTCCAACTCTAATTTCAGCGAGGTATATTTATGAGCACAGCAACATATGATCACTGATACAAACGTGTAAGAAACCTTAATGACTGCGATCATGCTGCCTAGCACTGGTACAAGAATCATGCATCTGATACAGAAGCAGAAATGACAGATCCACTACAGCTCCCACAGGATGTTTGTCACATGGTCAATCATGTCAACAAAACTGGATTTCTGAATTGTTTGAGCAACATGTATAAATATAGCTCTTCCTGTGTGTTCTGTGGGGCTGTGTATTATACTGCGAGAAAGAATAGATCATTATGCGCAACCTAACAATTGAGAATATTTATTATTGAGTCATAAAAACTGATATGGTTAAGTGAATAGTGCGCATTGCTTTTCCCTCAAGACTTGCCAGTTGGTAATTGAGCGATTTCTCCTCCTCCTGCTCTATAATGGGCTTGTCATGCTGCGCTGCTCAATGCATCTTCAAAAGGAACCAACTCTCTGTGGCTCAGAGGCGAGGGCTGTAAACTAGGTCGCCAGAATGAGCCAAGGAATTTTGCAAGACAAGAAAGAAAGTTTGTGTATGAGTGTAGGGAGGCTAAAATAGTACATTATTAAGGTGTATTAGCTCCAGCCTGAGTGAATGCTTCTGGTTTGATTTATTTGGGTCTGGGGAGACATTTCTAAATGTGGCTTGTGTGCTTTAAAAGTGCCATAAATGCATCAGTTTATTCAAAAGGCGCATTTTTATGGCTGGTTGTGAGAGGTATGTAAAACTGAAGCAGAGATGAAGGTGAAGGGTGACGATGAGGATGAAATCATGAGGCGCAGTGCGTGAAAAGAGGACAGGATGTTCCTCTGCCAGCAACACCGACAAATTCAGATAACTCTTACTCTTATCATGGCTGACAGTCAGATGAGGGCATGTTTTAACCTCTGAGGCCTTCAGATGCACCACTGCCTGCTGTGTGTGAGGTGGGAGATAATGATGATGGTATTCCTCACATCTCCATCCGTTTCTCTCTGATTGTCCTGTCCATGAAAGGTGTCACACCATTAAAAGTACCCTCTCCTTCCCTTTCTGCCCTACTGATGGTGCTAAGGAGGGGGTACACGTTTAAGTGTGTGTGCCTAATGGTGTGAGACAGGGAGGTTCTTGTATGTGAGGATAATAGCCTAGTTGAGTGCCAGACCCAGGAAGCTTTTGCATTTGACAAGGTGAGATCCCATGAGCCTTTTCACCATCTTTCTGTCACTCCCTGCACTTCATGTGTGGAAATCCAGGAAGCTGAAATGTTTCTCTTTGCCTTTGTGTGTGTGTGTGTGTGTGTGTGTGTGTGTGTGTGTGTGTGTGTGTGTGTGTGTGTGTTTGTGTGTGTGTGTGTGTAAGAAAGATGGACAAACAGATAAAGACAGAGGGCATAGTGTTTGGTAGTGTGTGTACAGTATGTGACAGTGGTATCCTCCTTAAGCTCTCATATGCACGTGACCAGTAAAACATGGCACCCAGGGGCCCATAATTCAGCTGCATTTCTCCATTAAGGCTCAGACCAGCTTTTCTAACTCATGAAATATGTAAACAGAGGATCTGTAAGCAGTTTTGTTGTAAGCCTGGCTCTATGTGTGTGTGTGTATGTGTGCTGACAGTCGTGGATGTGCGCCTGCAAGCATGCATGGGTGGGCACACGTGTGTGTGCATGCATGTATGTGCAGAAAGGGTGTAGATGAATTATAGAGAGGCACTGGTTTTCTGAGATCGGGCTAACAGAGAGGAGTAGCAGCCGTAGCTACTGCTGATAAACATGATTTAGGTCAGACCTGTGCCTGCAGGCCAGAAACAGCCTTCATGACGGTTCTGCCTGGCCCGGGAGGTGTTAGACAAACCACACTATTTTACTTTTGAAGCTAAAAATGTGTGTGGTGGGTGTGCACACCTTGTTCTTTATGAGAGTGATGTTTGAAAATGATGGGAATCGGGGATGGGATCAAAATCATGGCGGCATTTGCTGAGGCATCTCAGGCTGTGCATGTGTACAGAGATTCTCATTTTGTTTGTGCAATGCAGTTGATGAAGGTAAAATTTGGACTCACCTGCCACACAAAATGAGCACCAAAAAGTGAAAGGTTGATGCTGAAGTGCAGAGTGTTCAATAAGTCATGGACTGCTAAATTTTATTATTTTTTTTTTACTGAGGTTGGCAGTAAAGCTGCTGTGAGCTTCAGGACGCCAACTTGAGTCGTCACTTCAAGACAAAACCCTTGGAAAAAGACAGAAATTTATCGGAAGACAAGAAGGTGAGGACAGCTGAGGGACTGCTAGCTAAGCTACAAAGGAATTTTCACAACAGTGTTAGTTTCAAACAACCAAAGAAGGAAATGTAAAAACCAGCTATGAGTTAGCTCAAAAAATTGCCAAAAGGAGTAGGAAATTTTCTGATGGCGAATTCATCAAAGAGTGCCTGGCAGATTCTGTGGCAATACTCTGTCCGGAGAAGACAGTCTTTTCAACATCTGTCCCTGTTAAGGTGAACCGGTACAAAGTGGGCTGAGGACATTTGGAGCTCCAGCTGAAAAACAACAAACAGCTCAGCTACTGAAGACTTTGAAATTACAGAGGAACTGGCCTCCGTGCAATCAGTGAGAAGGACATTAACATGACAATGATTTATCTACTGAGGTAAATCAGTAAATGCATTCAAAAGTTAGGGCTGAGGGTGAACGCAAATGTGTCCATGACTACATTGAAGGACGTCCTTTGTGTACGCAGATGTACTTCTCATTCATTCCCACTGAATTAGTTGGTAAAACCAACACAGAGATCTTACTGCTGTAGTATTTTCTGTAAATTAATCCAGTAGTAAAATTAGAGTTCATGACATGACGAAATTTGTTTGGCTCCTAGGAACAATCTGGGTTTTTCACGTGGAACCCCAGGAAAAATAACTGCCCATCCCTGGTTTAGGTTGATGGTGCATACAGTCTTTACACTCTTTGACTTGACTGTACACGCAGCCTGACTGACACTGTGACACACTGATATAGTTATTAATACACAGCCCATCCATTTCACAATCTGTAAATTTGCTAGTGTGAGCTCTGACAAGTTAGCAGATTTGTCATTTTAAAATTGCAACCCAGAAAAAACAAACTTCAAATGGTCAAGACATCTCTCATGACAATAAAAACAGAAACTAGTTGTTCAGATTTGGCTCATTAAACATGGAAATGCATGTGGTTTTCATGTGGAATTTACTGGTGGACGGACAAGTATGTACCCCATTAGCATGGTTTCCCTGGGTAGCCCTGCCTGTGGCTGTGGGATCAAAAGGAGCAGAAAAGGGCGAATTCTGGTGGTTGTTCTTTCAAGAATTCTCATGTGAGAAGTAGACGCCTCAAATAGTGCTGGCTAATAAAATGGCCTGGAAGTGAGCATCACTGGAGCTCGTATTTCAGCTGTTTAGCTGATGCATGAAAGTGGTGGAAAATGAAGGACCTGCATCTGGGGGGGGAGGTGGGGTGAGAATGGGCTTCACTGGAAATTGTGGGGATGATGAGAATAAGCTTGTGTACCTCAGTGACATACTTTTATAGCCTGTATCATTTCTGTGTATTATACATTAGGTTGTTGCACTTTTTCTTAAGGCTATAGGGTGATCGTCTCTGAGGCTGCACTTATGCACAGTGTTGTTTTTTTTTTTTTTTTTTGTTGCTAAAATCGCATTCTAATTCTGATATTAACTAATCAGCAGTATGTGCAAAGTACAGCTGGGGTTGATCGGGATGTTAGTTAAAAAATTAAAAATTTTGACCTGATGACGGTGCAACAGGAAAATACGGATTCATCCTCTGGGGACCATAAATGTCATGTTATAAATTTCATGGCAATCCATCCAACAGTGGTTGAGATATTTCAGTCTGAACCTTGACGTACCATCATCAACATTTCCAGGGACCACGCTGTTGGCATGCTCACATAGCTGAAAACCAACTTTCTGCAATGATTATGCACAATACAAAAGAAACTGGTGACAGGAAAAAAAGAATAGAATAGAAATAGAAATAGAAATCTCAGGCTGGAGATCATCAGAGGAGGAACAGGAAAGGAGCTGATGACGGAGAGAGGGGGAAACAAAAGCTGCCATAATGGGAGCACTGCCCAGGAATCGAGCCCAGGTCACAGGTACAGTGATCTTTTATGATATCACCTCACTATCAGTGCTGACAGGAGACAAAGCAATGATGTATATCAGGCTGAGAATGTGAGAAAGTGGAGTTGGAGAGAAAGCTGAGGGTGAAAGGGAAGACATTAACATGGGAAAGGAATGGTGGTGGGGGGAGCAAAGAGGGTCAAACAAAAGAGGATTAGAGAGAGAAAGGAAAGAACAGCGAAAGGATGTGGGTCCCACGAGGAAAGATTTTATAAGAATTTCATTTTCTTTGTGTTACATGAAAATGGAAAGAAGAGCCTTTGGTGAACTGTGGAGTGGTCGTATCACGTATGCATTTAGTCGAACACTTCTTCATAAAGTGTAAAATGAAAAGAGAAGCTTTGACAATGTGAGAAAACACGTGCAAGAAATCTGTCTGCTCATGCATAACGGCAGCGCGAGGGTGTAACGTACTGGATACGTCTGTGTGAGCGTGTGTGCAGCATGTGAGCGGTGAAAGAAAGAGGCCAGGTAAACATGGAGCAGACATTCCGAATGTGAGTCCAGATGCAGTGATTTGCAGATTTTAATGTCAACATACAGCTTCGGTCTGTGGGGAAAGTGGTGGGGCTGTAACTTCACCACAGCTATCTGCATATCTGCTTTGAACTGGAAACATTTCTCTCTGTTTTGCTTTGTGGGCGAGAGGAGACCCAGTTTTATCTACAGGCTGCTATAAATGCTTGTATGCAAATTACAGTATGGTGATTTATAAGGGCTGAACTGAAACAGAAAATTTTAAACATATCTGCTGCTACAAAGAGTAAGAATTTCATGTTAAAGTAATAGAGCGACATGAAAATACACTTTGATTTCTTACTGAGCGTTAGATGAGAAGATCAGTATCACTCTCATGTCTGTATGTTCTTTCTTGGCTGTTAGGAGCAGTGTCTCCACAGCTTATCAACCCCTGGCATTGGCTCTATACCTAGTGCACAGACATGAGACTGATGTCCGTCTAATATAACTCTCCCAAAATGTCAAATGAATTCTTTAAGTGCGCAGTTTGCCTGAAAAATATACATCCAACTCAACCCTTGGATGAGAATAGGGCTAATATGACAAATAACTCAGTTTATCAAGATATCATTACTGTTGCTCTTAAACCAAATTATGTCATGTATCCGTTGTAAAACATTAGCGGTGGTTCTTTCTGCTTGGGATTTAAAAGTGGGGGCTTCTGGGTGTGGACGCCTGTTTCAGCTCACACAGGCTTCTGCCTGATGACCTACAATTTTCCTCATTATACAGAAGAGAAATGGGGGTACTCAGAGGGGAAAGGGTGATTAGAGTAATGATTATAGTAAACCTCTTTCATATTGTCTGCTGAGTACACAAAGAGAAAGGGGTGGGGGTGAGACGATACAGGGGTTAAAAAGAGGATGACAAGAGAGGGCGCAAAGAGAGAGATAGAGGGTGATAATGGAGGCAGGAGACGATCACAGACTGCAGAAGTTGTGGATGGAACACCGGGAATTATTTCTGGGAATTCAGTGATAAGATTCAGTGGAAAAAGCTTTCTGGTGAAATGTAAAGGTAAGGGGGAAAAAAACGAGATGAGCAGAGAGTGCTGGTTGAGGAGGAGGAGGAGGAGGAGGAGGAGAAAGAGATGAAGGCAGATTATGATAAACTGTTGTTGACTCCAGGCTTACAGCCGGTTGATTGTTCATCTGTCTGCTTTCAACACAGACTATTGGACACATGACCAATCCTCTTACATGTACCCCAACCTGCGGCCATTTAATCTGTGGCCTCTTATTCCCAGTCAGCTCCACACAGTCACCCAACCTGTGCTGGTCATTGATTGGAAATACATTCATTGGAACCATTTGCTGCAGTGCGCACAGAAGCCTGGAGAGTAGTAAAAGAGGCATTTGAACTTTTTTAGTGCTTCTGGTTTCATTTTGCTGAAGTACACAGATCAGTGCTAGAGCCAGTCATTTGAAACTGCTACCTGCTATAACCTTACCCATAAGCACAAATCAAGCTTTTAGTGTGCTGAAAGAACCTGGAGGCAACGACTTCAGGTAAAACAGACAGTAATGCGACCCCAAACCACAAAGAGATACAGGAATTAAAGGAATAATTAGACATTTTGGGGGGAAATGTGCTATTTTTTTTTTCTAAGAGTTTAATGAGAAGAATGAAACCACTCTCATGTCTGTCTGTTAAGTATGAAGCTAGAAGCAGGAGCTGATTAGTTAGTTTAGCATAAAAACTGGAAGAAGAGGGGGGAAATTAAAAGCAACTGCCCTTGGCTCAAAATAATTACAGTATGTAACACTCCATAAAACCACAGCTAGTCATTTTTACAGTTCTGTTTGTGTATAGATGAAGCAAATGAGACATTGCGTGATAAGTCTGGAGCTTAGATTTGATCGTAGGTGAAAATCTGATGTTGAAGTTGAAGTTGATGTTAGTGTTTCAGAGGCAGGAGGTTTGCAACGTGTAGACAAAATCTAACTGTACCAGGCAGCAGCAGCCCTCATGGAAGAACTGAGGCTGGGCACACAACATTCATCACATGTCTGTTATTCACACACACGAACTCCTTCAATATACTGTGATCCTAGCTTTATGTAATGCTGCAACACTGTCCAGTGACTCACAGTGGCATTTCCACACAGATGAATTCTGACCCTCTGTGAATCATCAGTGGTACTTTTCCCACATTTTTCTCTGAGTGAGTATTTTCCAGGTTAACAAGGTTACAGAAAGAGCAGGAGAGATCAATAACAAAGGTGTTAGTGGTGTGACGTGTCAGTTTCTGTACAGGTGCTTTAGCGTCAGTGCTTCCAGGAATACTTTGCGTTCATATCAAATTGGCTTCATCCGGCCAAACTCGCCCGAATGTTCAAAACAGATTTAGCAGATAATAGCTTTGGCTCTAATCATGTGTTGGCATACACAGCTGGTGCACTACGTATATAGCAGATCTGATTAATTTTCCAAGACAATACATGGAAAACAATTTAACAGCCCATGGAAAACAATTTAACAGCCCTCGTGAGTGTGTTTCTGTACTACAGACATTTAAATGCAGGTGTTTGGAAGAATTTGGGAGAAGCTGAGTGGAGGGGCGAGGGGTAAAGATGCCAGATACAACTGAGTGAAAAATATGTCTTTCTTGCAAGTCCAAATCTGTATTGTGCCATTATCTTATCATCTGTCTTGCGTTCTTGTCATGAGCTTCAAAGTATTTGTGTGCAAAAACAACAGGAAAAGAAATGCAGGTATGATGCAGTTGTTTTAGCGTATGACAGCACTGTCTCTTTTTTCCTTCATAAACAGGGTCGGATCACATCTGTAGCTGCTCACTGAGAAACAGGAAGAGACTGTAATACGGGCTTGTGTGAGTGTGTTTTACAGTAAGGCTGAGTAAGCAAATACAGTACGTATACTGAAGAAAAGTCATGTGTGCTTGTGGCTGCAAATTCACATTTGAAATTCTGAAAGATGCTGAATCTAAAAATGGATGAGCTGAAAGACAGTTCAGTTAATTTAAAGTGTCAGTCCCAGTGACAAAGTGCTGAAAGGAGTCGAAACAGTGGAAGTGATAAACTGAGCTCGAAGAGTCGGAGTCCTGAAAGAAATTAGTGCCAGTTAAAGTGTATAAACTGAAACAGTTAGAGGGTCAGCTGGAGTGTAAAGGTCGAGATATACAGGAAAAGAAGTGGTTCATACACCACGTTCTCAAACCACGTCAGAAATCAGATGAGTTTGTGGTTTATAATGAGTTTATTGTTCTGAACAGCCACACTGGAAGGCAGAGTGAGTCACAGAGAGGAGAGTGTCATGATAACTGTTTTAAACAGGGGTCATGAGTTTCAGACAGTCCATCCTGGAAGACATTCATAGTATTGCTCTGGGTTGTTTGTATGAAAAGTGCCACAAACTGTTGGAGAGAGAAGTTCATACCCAGTGTGTTTTCTCACATGTGCACCGCAGGCCAGTCACGGCGTGAAGCGGGTGTGAATGTCAGGTTGTCAGTTACAGTGTTACATAGATGTTCGGACACAGCTTCCCCAGTATACTTAAACACTGAAAGTGACTGGAGCAATTTGTGTATAAAGAGTTGAAACCGGTGTATTTTTTTTTTCCAAGTGAAGACTTAATGGTTTGATGTGTCAGTTGTAGTGTAATCACAGAAAGGAAATGAACCCACAGATAAAGAGTAAGAAACAAAAGCAGTGGCACTGTCAGCCGAAGAATAAGATATAAAAGCAGTTGAACTGTCGGTCGACGTGTAAGTGGAAGAGGTAGTTAAAATGTCAGTTAAAGTGGAAGTGCTTTCAAGTGTGTGCGCTGACAGCAGTTAAACTGAGCTGTGGAAGTTGAATTGTCAGGCGAGGTGTCAGTTCAATGCTTCAACAAATTATGTCAAAATCTTTTCGCACCGACACAAGAGGAAAGATGTCACAACTCAGACACACAAACAGAAGCACGTGGCCTGAGCTGAGCATTTTGAAGTTTGAAGTTTCTAGCGAAGTGTGTTTGAAAGTTATGAACGTGCACAGAGTTCTCAGAGGAACATTTCAGCAGGAACGTCATTATTCACTTGTTTGTTGTTGCCTAAGACAGTTAGCTGCTGTTCGTGTACCGCAGTGCAACCTGAGGCAGAACAGAGGGATGGTGTGGAATTTCACTGGAAAGAGTGTGTGTGTGTGTGCGTGTGTGTGTGTGTGTATCTGCAGGTGTGTATGAGTGTGTTAGTGTGCATGTGTGTCTGCCTTGGAGACACAGTTGAACTGCTTTTATGGTCAGCTCCCTGTGAAAGAGAGCTAATATCACAGTGTGTTGGTTTCTGTTCCTGCTCAGGACTGAATACGTCATTACAGCCTGTCATGTTGTCATCTGCTCCACACTGCAGGGCTTTGTCCTCTCGGCTCCCTCTATCGTATTCCCACGTCACTGAAGCCAGGTAAGAGATCTGATCCAGCAGCTAAACATTATCAGTCCAAGACACACACACACACCTAAACAATGGATAGGATGCACTGCTGTGTGACCTCTTTGATCTCACATGGAAGGGTAAAAATTCAGAGCCTGACTTCTGTCTTGATTCCCCAATGATCTTATTTTCCCCAGTGAATTTTTCTTGCTCGGTCTCAGAAATGACTAAACGTCTCTGCAGCTGGCCGACCACTAAGTTTTTTTTCACTGGAAGATTGTTTTATCACTTCCTCCTCCACATTGAAGTCAGAGGTCAGAATCGGTATCAGAGCAGCAGTAGTCCTGGGGCTGGAGGAGACTGTTTCTCAGTGACACATCAGGAGGATGGATACTTGCCAACAGTAGGAGTCAAACCCTGAGCCTGTTGACCCTGAGAAAAAGCTTCCATCAGTCATTCTGTCTGTCCTCGTTTCCATCGTGTGTTCAGACACTTTCTTTCTCAATGCAAATAAATAGTCAAAATTACTCATTTAACTTATCATTAGTTATGAAAATCTCTCTTTTTTGCACAAATACGTGAAAAGGATGAGACATTTTCATCATGTAAGTCTGTTTATTTCAAGAATTCCTTTGAATTTTGTCATTTTCATGACACCAGTAGGATGATATACGTCTTATTTTGTCTATTGTCAAGGTACACGTTACATGTTTGAAGAACAGTCCTGAAACGAGTTAACCTGCAGGAAAAGAAAAACTGCTTCTCTTGAGCTTCACACAGTGAAAATAGGCTTCTTCTGCAGCTCTTACTGTACAGGCCTCCATTGAGGCTAAATGGCTTATTGAGGTGGATGTTTTTGCTGTGGATGTCTTTCCCATCTTTCACTTTTCATCTTTTCATACTAACCATGCTGTCACCTACTTTAAATCTTCTCCACTTCCAGCTCTCTCCCTCTAAAAGGTTCTATCAAAATGTAACACATCACACCCCCACACACACGCACGCACACACACACACACACACACACACACACACACACACACACACACACTCCCAAACATGACTTAGAAACTGATTCACCGGTGGCCGTCACTGTGATGTCAGTTAAGCTAAAGGGAGTTTTCTCTGACCTACACACACTCACGCAAACACACAAACATGTTCTTACATGCACACTGGAGTAAGACAAGTGTGCCAGTGGGTGTGTTCAGCTTACACATCCTCTCATGCACCCGCACAAAAACCGTACCCCCAGGTAACAGGGAGTGTACCTGAGGGTGTCAGCCCTAAATCATTCACCATCTGTACTCCCAGACAGAAAACATACAACAAATGCAACACTTGTGCAACCTCTGAAAACACAATAAACTTCCTTAATGTTTGAGGTTCTTCCCTGTTCTTTTCTCTGTGCTTGCTCTTTTACTTCTCATTTTCAAAAGTCATTCAGTCTGATTAAGCTTCGCAGACGTCAAACTGTCTGGTTGATGGTAGCTCTGTCTTCCCCAAAAGTTCACTTGATAGGTCTGTAAAAGTTTGTGGTGCAGTCAGTGGGCTGCATAGCTGACATAGCTGTGATGTTTCAACATTTGACAGATGACTCCTCAGGAGTACAGCGAGTGGAGAGCAGGTCTAAATATGTTTTTACATGAGCAGAGAGATAGATGTGATCCTAATGAGCAAGTTGTAAGTGTCTTGTTGACTGATCTGGACTGAGGTGTGCCAGCTGTCCATCAACAACTCTGTGTGCCAAGTCCCTCTGAATTCCTTAGAAACTACAAGCAAGTTTCAAGCCAGTGATTTCCTTGGTACTATCACCAAAAATAACCATGTTAAAAAAGCTATTCCTGAATCTATATCTCTGGTTTAATTTTGAAAAGTTTAACTGCTGGACACAAGATGTCTCCTACTTCGCTGTTTTTATATCTCACACAACAATAACACAAACATGCCAGTGTACATGCTCAGCCTACACTCTCTCACATGCACCCACATGTGTGTGTGGGTGCACCGAAGGCTCCTAGTTTCCACATCATAACTATGTGACACTGGACTATGACTGACTCACAAACTGGTTGCGATGTCAAAAAAAAATCCTGCTGGTTCAATGACGTGTTAAACAGAGATTTAAGGTGAGCGCAGAACGTTAAGACACTTTAAGAGACGCCTGAGCTGTGGGAAACCTGTGGGAAACTGTAGCACAGCATCACAATCTGTGACACAATTTCCAAATTAACAACTGAACTAATGTATTTTTGTTTGTTTCTTTGTTTAATGTACTGCATTTGTGCATACATGGAGTTAGTAGTATTCATATAGTTTAGAATGAGTGCAGAACATCTGGAAGGAAGGAGCGGGGCACCATCTTTGAACATGATATCCAGTTCTCTGTAGTACATCCATGATCTGCAGTTATTCCTCACTGTCGTCACAAAGCTACTTCAGGCTGACATGGAGCTAAATGCATTGTGGCAGACATGTTTAATTTTGTATCCCACAAACCAGTTCAATTGCATGATGTAATTTTAAGTGCACACATGAAGCCATACGCACACAAATAAGATACAGGAACAATGATAAAGGACGCCTCTTGAGGCCCTCAATTAAAAATTGATGTTATGTTCTGGTGAGCTCTTGGCTGTATCCGCTGAATATTTAATAAATAGTCTGACTTGCCTTTTTACACTGGCACCATAATGTTGCCCTGGGTACATGGGACTGGAAGCCGCTCTCCACTACTTCCTGTATGATAACACAGACGTCTGGGAGACCGGAGGAAACCGCACCAGGAGAAACAGGGATGAGGAAGAGGGAAGGTGGGGCATCACGTTGACTACTTGGTGAAGAAACAAAAACAGCTGTGTGTTTAAGTAAATTGGAGATTAGGTTGTTATAGGGCTGCATTTAGAAAAGAACATATTTACTCCTATTGCTCCGTTATTCTGGATGACGTGGAAAAAAAATGAGCCGTGTCGAAAAAAGATAAAAGGCTGAGACAGAGCATATGTATGAATGAGGGAGGATGACAGGAGAGAGGGGTAAGAGATGATAGACAGTTTGAGAAAGCGCAGCTAAAAAGATTCAGGCAGCAAGAAAATAAAGATAGCACAGCAACAACAGTGTCTCAACATCCAAGGACTTGTTTTGTCTTTGTGAGAATCAGAGAGGGAGGAGGAGGGAGCCAGGAGCTACATGTGTATGTGTGAAAGAGAGTGAAAGACAAGGATGAAGTGTGTGTGTTTTGGTGTCGGGTGATGCCTGGTGTGTATGTGTGGATGCATGTGACGGAGGGTGGAGGGACTCCAGGGGAAAAGAACCTCGACTCAGCCTCTAAAAATCCCTTTCATGTGTGATTGGGGCTCTGCCTCCGTCTCCTCGTTATCTCCGCGCGCAGGCCGGGTTTCGCTTTCTCTGCACTGGCTGACTCTGTAACCGACACCGGGTGTCTGCAGCACAACTTTGGCCTGCTCTCCTCCGCCTGCTCCTCTCATCTAAGCTGATGCTAATAAGGGTGAAAAGTGAATGGCTGAAATAAGGCTCGGCTTTACTGCTGTTTTTGACCTGACTAACGTGTGAGCATGTGGAGTGGAATATGAAGCCCCAAAATTTTACTGAATTGAGAGGAGATGCTGATGGATCAATGAGGCTTTTTAGAGCAGGAGCAATCACATAACCTGCAGTGACACATTATGTCAGCTAATAAGCTTGATTATTAACTGAAGTGATAATCAAAGGTATCGCATGCTGGGCAGCTGTCAGCCTAAGCCTTCTTAGAAGTAGAAGAGTATATTTTGGGCTTTACTGAGTTTGAGAATATAACTTCTTTTAAGTCAAGTGACCAAACAGGCTCTTTGGAGAGATACATACAAAATGTTGCCACTTAACATGTTTTTCTTTTCATGAATCGGTGAAATTATCTACTGCAAGGGCAGATTTTCTATTTGATTTAAAGGGAACATTTACCCTGAAAGTGAATGTTCATGGTGGTCTTCTAATGACCGAGTACATGAGAGTCAGTGTCTCATAAAAGAAAGATGTGGCTGTGTGAGCGTAAAATCGAAGACCTGAACAGATGATGTCATCAGACCACAGGGGTCAGTCCTCAGACTGAAGTAGTGACGTCTGAGAGATAATACAGTTCTTTTTTATTTTAGATATCCTAAAGTCATCTGATGAAGGCCCATGGCCAAAACATCATGTTGTAATGAATAAAAGGAGCTACTGTGTTCTTTAACAGCGTCTCTTTGTTTTGCTCCTGAGACAGTCCCTCAGATTTACTGTTGTTTTAATGTAAGGCTCACAGCTGTGAATCAAGTAACGTTCACATTTATATCTGTAAAATCAACACTGTTGGTGACTGGCTGACATTTAAAACTTAAACCTGTGTTGTGTACTGTCAGAGAGGGAGCACTGAAATTCTGTTTAAAGAACAGCTGCTGTTGCTGTGGAGAAAAAACTAATTAGAGTAGCAGTAGCAAAGTCATTGAATTTGCTAACAAAATACTGGGCCATAGCTGAATTCATCCAGAATCCGAGAATTCAAAATTGAATTGATTTAAGCTGCAGATTGTGTTGACAGAATTTTAAGCTCTGTGATTTGATGCTTGTCAGAATGCACTTTGAGAGTCACAGTTACCGTCTCCCCTGAGGCTTTTATGTCCACAGTCTTGTACCTTTTCCTTTTGATCAAAAAATCTGCTGCTGATTCCACCGGGAGCGTTTCACGCCCATCCAAGCTGCAGAAAACTGTGAGTTGTGTCTATGGGAGAAATGAATGAGACTTTTACCCCCGGCCTCAGGGGCCTGCAATAACTCCTCCCACTTTGCATCTCTTCCTCCATGTTGGTCTGTCTGGCTCACTGTCCCCTGAAACATCAGCACTGTGAGGACAGTTTGCAACGGTTACAACGATTACGCTGATTTCACTGTTGAAATTTAGCTGTTTTATTATTATTATTATTATTGCTTCACGTATTGAATCTTTACTTTACATCGGATGGTCCAATCATGCACCTGTTCCTACACTACACTTCCCACAATGCAGTGTTTGCAGTGTTCTGCCACCAATATTTACTGGCCCCCATTTTCTTATCTTCTTATCTTATCATCCACAAAGAATTGTTGATAGGTGTTCAAGAGTTTTGTTCATCATCTGTCACAAAAAAATGACAAACGCTCTTAAATGGGAATGAAACTTTATTACTGATGCACTGCAGACGACTGCCCTGCAGCTGCAAAGGTGTTGATTGATTTTGTTGTTTGACTGACTTCATCAGTGAGGACAGAGATTTGTAAGGCTTTAGTGACAGTCATGCATCTGTATAATCCTGTTAATCGCTCTCAGTCTTTCCAAGTCGGTGTTTTGTCTCTCTCTTTCTCTCCTTCTTTCTCCCTCGCTCCCTATCTTTCTTTTCTGCAACTATGAAATGTCAGTGGCTTACATAAGCACATGCATAGAAGGAAGAAAACTAAGCCTTTTTAGAGCGTGATGACTGAACCAGAAATTCAAAGACCCCAAAAAAACTGGGAAGATGGAAGAGAATCTTTAATTCTGATGAAAAGAAGCTGCTTGAGAGCATGTGTGTCGTGTGTTGAACGGCCTAGTTTGGATGAAGCAAATCAATATTTTAACCAAGTCAGCATATACAGCTTTAAATGAAAAAGTAAGTGACACCATTTCAGAACATGAAAGGCATTTCCCAGGAGCCAGTTACACTGCATCCAAATACTGTCGTTGGACTTAAGTCATAAAAAAAGAAAAGGAAATATATTCATTTTCACCACAGAGCAGAGTCAACAGCCCCCCTCCCCCAACACAGACGCATCTACTGTACTGTACACTAACTCAGACACACAGACACTAAAGGCTGCCAAATGTCAACTGAGATCTGGGGCAGTTTCCTCGCAGGCATGGCACAGACGCCCGTACACAGCCAGATGAGGTCCTGTATCTAGCCGAGCATGTGGTTACCACGGTGACCCTGGTCTCTCTCTCCATCACCACCAATAAAAATCCTGGAAAGATGCAGAGGGGGGATTGTCTGGGAGGCATTTAGTGGAATGTCATGTGGTATTACCCCAAACAGAGAGTGCACTGGTGTTTTGTGTGTGCGTGTGCAGTGTCAGTGTCGGACATTTAAAGGGTTTGAAAGGGCTTTGGAGGGTGTCTGGATGCTGTGGCGTGGTAATAAAACACACACAAAGAGATGGGGTTGTTTAATGTCTGTTTATAGGCTGTTTTTATCCGCGTCTCATTTAGGTTTAGTAGCCATTAAGATCAGCACACAGAGCGCCCGGGGCTTTATTGCACTGATGATTACACTGGCTCATTGACGCTCTTTTTATGTTCCAGTGTGGATGCACTGGAGTGTTGTTGGGTGCTATTTAAATGGACACATGTGGCCCTTTCAGAATCATTATGGCTAATTTTGGTGCAATTTGGTCTATGTTTCAGAAATTTATAAATAAAATAGCCATGTAAAATTAAAGGAATAGTTCAACATTTTAGGAACAATGTTTACTTGCTTTCCAGCTGAGAGTTAGACAAGAAGATCAATATGACTCTTGTATCTCTCTGTTAAATATAAAAACACAGCCATAAGACTGTTATCTTAGTTTAGAGATAGAGACTGAAAACAGGGGAAACTGCTGACGCTGACCCTGTCAGCAGTAATAAAATCCACCTAATAACCCCTCTAAAGCTCACAAATGAACAAATTATTCATATAATCATAAAAAACATATATACAGTATTTACTCCAGTAGTTGTCAGGACTTGAAACCAGCAGTGTGACCAATTGCTGTATTTTATTTTCTCTTCCAGAACAAAAGAACAGAAATGACTGCACTGCATCTGGCGCTCTGTTCTCCACCAGATTCATCACCTGCACCTCTCAGCCTTCTCATTCAGGAGGGAATCAAACACCAGGCTGGTCTGACACCATGGAACAGAGGGAGTGCAGCTGTCAGATGCTGGTGTGTGTCCTTTGAGGCAGCAACCTGTCTTGAGGGACAGTCTCGACTCTGGAGAGCTGGTCAGCGGTGCTGGGGCCGGTCTGGTGTCAGTCTTGTGTACTCTGCTCCATTCTGTCGACCTCTTACTGCAGGTGAGGTCCTTCTAGTAATATGATAATACTGATGTTTAGAAGTCACAGAAGAACATCAAGGAAAATCACATTTGTCCTGGTGTCACCTTTTCAGTGACGCATATCCAAAATGCTCTGGTTTGTAAAATACAGCAGAAACACAGAACCTAGAACCAAAATCTTACAAGTTCTTTTAGGTTCAGGTTGTGAGTTATTAAGATCCCATGGTGGAAGGAAGCTAATATTTCTTTAGAAAAAGGGCAGCTGGAAAACATAAGAAAATGCTGAAATGTGGTCTGAAATGAAGCATATGATACATGCACTTTATGAAATGTTACATGTGTAAATATATTTACATACTTGTATGTACTATTCATGGACTGAGCGCACTGTAGTGCAGCTCTTATCTTGTAAGCTAGGGAGGAAATTGGGTGGGATATTTGAAAAAACCTAAAATGAAAAATAACTAATAATCTCAAATGTTGAGTATTGACAATAATATGTTTCACCATAAGATGTTGTTATAAACCTAGTTAAATCCTTTCATGCACATGATCCAATTAGATTGATTTATTCTTCAAAGAGTTAAATGAACCAATTTACACAACTACTCTGTTTTATGTAAATAAACCAATTCACGCACAAATTCCATAGACTGACCCTTTACCCACATTAACCCAAATTAGATTTGAAAGTGCACAAGAGAGCAAATTCAGTGAATTTTCTATTTAATAAACTACATTGATTTTTTTTACTCCACATCATTCATTGCCTTCATTTGCAGCCGCTCAGCTGTAAATCACTGTGGTTTAATTAAAACTTGTTCACTGCTGTGTCAGTGTGTGTCTCTCAGTTACAATGAGGGAGTGGTGGGTGCTTGACCCTCAGTGACACTGGGATGCGGAGGGATAAAATGCACAAAGTAAGAAGAGGAAATGTAGGAAGGAAGAAGGGGCAGGAAAGGAAAGAGGAGAAAGGAAGAGACAAAGGTGTGAAAATAAAGGAAGGGGAGAGACGATGGCGAGGAAGGGGGAGGCAGCATGCTGGCTGTAGTAAATCTCTCTCTCTGGCAGAGGAGAGAGGAGAGGGCTATGTTCAGATTTATGGCTGCCTGCTGGGGTAATAAGAGAATGGATTGGATCCTTCTCAATCGCCCCCTTCTCAGCGTTGTGTTGCCTGCAGCCAATATCAGAGCAACCTCAGTGCTGCTATATGATGATCTATATGCTCTATGATCTGCTACAATATGCAGACTATTTAATCCAATGTGATTTACCATGGATACACTCTTGTCATATGTAGGTCAGTGGCTCCTCTCTGGTCCCTGCAGACCCGGTTATGCCAACTGTATCAAGTGATTGTCTGCTGCCATGGAGATAAAAACTGAGCTGGCTTTGGTGTTGGTTTTTAGAGAGACAGACAGACAGACATTCAGGCAGGCAGACAGTTTTCAAGTATGTGCACGTGCAGAGAAGCACCTATTGAGATACAGGCAAAACTAATGGGCTAGCTTAACAGCATAATAGCCACAGAGATAATAAGCCCCTTCCTCTTTCCTTCTTCCTGTTGATACCAGACCGTTTCTCTTCTTCACACTGTACAGCCTTGTGGACTGAAGCAAAACACAGAGAAAACTAGAGATGATATTGCCTGGATATCCGCCCTGCCCTGCATTACTCAAGGGAAAATGATGTTTGAAAATATAGATATTGTCTGCCTACAGCAGACATTGGTGGAATGTAATTATATTCAAGCACTGTGTTTAAAATCCTTATGTGCTTGTACTTCAGTTCAGTATTAACATTCGATGCTGCTTTGTACTCCTATTCCAGTGTATTTCAGAGGGAAATACTGCACTTTTCACCAGGGTAAACTTATCTGACAGCTATATTTCTTAGTCAGTTCATTTCAGATTAAGAGTTTATAAACAGAACTGTGTGAACAGAAAATATCTAAAATAAATTAAATGATCAAAACTAATAATAAGTAGCTTCTACTTTACCATACAGTACATATAGTACTAGTAGTCTACAACCATGCTGGTTGTTCTGCAAAGCTGTGTAGACACACTAATACTTTTAGCTAAAAGCTAAAGTCAGCATGCAAACATGTTCAAAATGCCAATACTAACATGCTGATGTTTGGCAGGCATAACATTCAGCAGGTTCACCACTAGCACAGTGTGTTATCATGCTAACATTTGTTAATTCACACTAAACAAAAAAATACAGCTGAGGCCGATGGGACTCATTTCTTTTGCAGGTATTTGGTATTTGCAAACTAAAGTACTGTATGGGGCCATTATGTAGAAATTTGAATGTTTGATTGATTGGTAGTTTTACTTTTTCCACAACTATATCTTCTCCTATTCTGAGATCATACAAATAGCTACTGCTTATCTATGTCAATTGTGTGTTTCTGTTCATCAGGAATAAATGTTACTCAACAGTAAATCATTTACCGCAGCAGCTCCTTGGTTCTCCCATCCTGTTTCTAATCTCTTTTCATAACTTCATGTGTTGAACGTATCTTTGTTATTGCAGATGTTATTGGACCATTGCATCTAACGATTGGTGAACCATCACAAATGCTTCATCTGGACCCACTTAGTCAATAATACTCAATTATATTCCACGTTTAACACATTAAAGAATGATGTAAGGACTGTCCCAGTGGTATTACGTCAGCCAGATGCCAAGAAACAGATCTGACAGTTTGTAATTATGGTTAGGCGGTTGATGGGTGGGAACAAAGCCCCATAGTGACAGCGACCCTCGGGGCAGCTATTGTTGTAGCTGACTTCACCTGGACTTCTATGATGCTGTCTGACTGGTGGTCTAAAAAGTTCTCCCGAAGGGAAATACCAGAGTAACACCGTGAATGCACTTGTGGTTTCAACAGACTAAACCACTGCTGGTGGTGACACTGATACAAGCGAAATGAGCATCTATAAATCCTCTGGCTCCTTGTGACAAAACATAACAAAGAGATAATAACAGCCCGTTGGCTACAGATTCTGTCATAAACTGAAAGAATGAGTGCGATGATCCACTTTTAAAGAAAAATGCACAAAGCTGTGTTGCAAGGAAAATCAAATGGAGGCCTACAGGTCATGAAGTTATGAGGCAGCAAAGATAACTGATTGGTTTAGGAGTTACTGCCAAACGTGCCTTTCTATTATACATGTAGCCTGGCATCACCTGTGTCGACTGCTCATACATCATGTGCTGTCTTGTTTTGGGATTCCTCTCTAAAGAACCAGTGGTTTGTGACTGTGTTGACCTTTAGCAGGGCAGTTAACTTAACACAAGGCCTTGACCCCCTCCCACAGCATTGTCGCTATTAGCCACTGCCTGCCCCGAAGTAAGGGAGATATATTGTTCTGCTTGACACTCCAGTAGCAGGAGGAGGATGAACAAGCGATGGAGGGTGACATATTAAAGTAATGTAGTCCAACAGCAAAGGGAATCAGTTTTTGTGTTCTAAGTACAATTTCCCTTGGATTCAATATTAGTCAATACTTGTGGTTTTGTATGCTGCTCAGATCAGAAGAAGAAAAACTCCACACATTTCATTTTACAAGCAAGAGACAAGATGTCTTATTTTAATGAGACTCTTATGTGCCTTCACTTCCGTCTGCTTTCCATGGGGTATTATTCCAAAGTGCCCCTCAGTCAAAAGGTTAGGTGTTTTCCTGAAACTGACAAGCTGTGATGGGGTGGGGTGAGACCCGCCCTTTGCTAACTAACTGTCAGGAGCCATAAACGATGCTGTGGTTCTTTTTACGACACAGCGTCATTGCCTGAGGGAGGAAAGAAGAGTGAGACAATTTCACAACTTGTGTGTATGTGATTTAGAGGGGTGGGGGACACAGAGATGGAGGGATGTTGGGTCTCTGGGTTTATTGATGCTTGTTCTAATCAGCCTCCTCCAATAGCTTCACTTTTACGAGCTGTCATTTCACCTGTCTGTCACAACGCTCTGCTGGTCTTTGACCTGCAGGTAGCTCAAGGTTAAATTACTGTGCTTGGCTGCGTAAGGTATCTGAGAACTGGAGCATGTTTCTTTTCTGATGGCAAAGTGCAAGAGGTCAGATCATTTGAATACTCACTCAAGATGTACTCTCCTTTTCTTACAGTCAAAAACAAGTTGACTTTTCAAATAATCTTGAACCACAATCGTGATATAACTATACTGCAGTGAGGAGCAGCCAGCATGAATGAGCTATAAACATATTATGGAGGACTGGATTCCAAATTCTAAGATGGCACCTCATCATTTCCTGTGGAAGTTGGTCACCGGGCACATACAAGCTCTAAGTTTCATATTTTACACACAGACATGAGAGTGGTATTGATTTTCTCACCTAAAACTCATCAAGTTATAGTGTAGCGTCACCTCGAGAGTGGCAGCTTGTTGCAGCAGCTCTAACAATTTCCCTTAGGGGATCAATAAAGTCTATCTATCTATCTGTCTATCTGTCTATCTATCTATCTATCTATCTATCAAAAAAGTGTATTTCCAAAAAAATGTTTCTGTTCCTTTTAAATTTTAGTGTCTTTATGTCTTTGTAAAAGGTTTGTGCTTATCAGCCTCAGCCAGCTTACTAAACCAGAAAATATCTCATCTGATTGAGTATCTGTCTAACTCTCCCGGTGACTGTAATGAATCACATTCATACACTTTCATTTTCTTTACATCAGGTTCACTAAATCTGCTCCCAGCACTGTCTTTTCTCTCTGGGTAATGCTTTTTTAAGTATCTCAGGGCCTCAGACATTTCTCCCTTGGTACTCGCATTCAAATCGGCATGTCAGTGTCCATTGTCTGCTTCTAACATTTTGTAATTTTACACTGGTGGTAACATTACACTACAGAAACATCAGCTTTAGGTCTCATGGGAAGATGAAGCATGTATGTACACATACATCAACACACGCATGCCTTCGGGGTTTCCTGAGGCAACATTCACTGCTGTCAACCCATCACCTGGGTTACGGCTGACTCTTACTGTGACTGTGACTGTTGTGTTTTGTGTTTTGTTCTTTCTCCTAACTTATAGTTTTGGTGTCTGACAAGCTTCAGACACACACTTTTTCTTGCTTTTAATGCTTCAGTCTGTAGGTTTAAACAGCTTTCTCTTCTTGCCGTTGTCTTCTTTGTCTCTTTCCTTCTCTTGCCCTGTATCTGGGTGCTGTTGCCTCATCACACAGACCCCGGAGCTAAAAACATCCAAAGGGGAAACAATATATAATCACTGCCGCTTAAATCTCCTCAGTGTAATGCACTGTTTTTCTATTTTATCCTGTTCTTTGTGTGCATCTGAGGAGAGATGGGGGTTGCGCTTCACAAGGTGATGTGACAACATGGTTTTCTCACTTTGCTCCAGATTAATTAGCCTCGAAGATCAAACAACAACAGTGAACATGTGAAAACCCCATCAACCCTTTTTCCCCCTAGAAACAATTAAGACGCTCCCAATCTGTCTACTACTTATTGCTCTGTGCCATCTGACCAGCCTGCCATCAGACACCTTATCTGGGGTACAAAGGTATCTCCCATGGGAAAGTTTTCTCCATCTGCTCGTTGTTCTGAAATCAGAGGCACATGTTTGCTGTTTTAGCAGAGGTGAGGCGTCTGACGCTTCAATCAGCACCTGTTTCACGGTGGACTCGCACAAGAAGACAAACTAGAAATACGAAATGAAAAGTGTGATAACATGCAAATTCTGTGGTCTCACGCTGATGTGTCACACCCTGATGAGATAGGGTGGGCCAGATTAATGAGATGAGATGAAAACCTTAATATTGCCTACAAGCAGCATCAGACTCAAAGACAAAACAACCTGGAAAATGAAAATGCATTTGAGAAAGAAGCAGATAGTAAAAGTAGATGATATAACTATAAATAAATATTTTCTTGATCAAGTGGATTAGTGACACCGTTTCTATCTCTTTTGTAAAACACATGCATAGGACATATGGAAAAGTCTTATGCAGTCACATGCACCCAGCACACTGGTACATCTTCCTCTACGATCCCTGGGACCTCTTCTAAACCATAGACTGGTTCTAAACAGACAATGCTCATGAGTTGTTGTGGTTTTGTGTTGTGGATATATTGCCATCTAGTGGTCAAAATGATGTTAGCGCTGTAGAAAAGTATGATAATTAAAAACAAACAAAGGACGATTAAAATGGAAAAAGTCCCGCATATTCTGTAAAAACTATTACAGGTGTATTTTAACCCACACGTTAGCCATCCGATTTAATTTTATATGTTGAACAAAGTCACTGTCGTTATGGTCCCTGGTTTGAGAACACATAGGAACCATCATCTGTTGCTTGTTTCCTCAGGTGGAGGCGGACGAGTCGTTGAAAGAGCAAATCAAAATGGCGAGCCAAGAGGAGTCTGTGAGGGAGTTCGTTGCTGTTACTGATGTGGATGAGGAGAGGGCCCGGTTTTTCCTGGAGTCCGCAGGCTGGAATTTGCAGGTACGCCTTTTCTGTGTTTTTCCACAGCGTTGCGGTGGACTGCACGTTGGGCAGCCCCGAGGAAACAGCGGCAATAATGGTGTGTGTCAGACGAATAGCTTGCCGGCTAACATTAGCCTGTGTTGCCGGTAATTTGTGCAAGTCACCCTTTGACAATGGCCTGACCACTTTCTGTCAACAACAACAAGGCTGTAGTACAGTTAGTTAGCTGAGACGATCACGGCTACAACAGGGTCACCTACTGTTGTCTCTTTATAACGTACGTTGCCGTTAGGTTTTGGCTAACGCCAGTCTGCCGAGGGTCCACTGAGCCGTGCTAGCTAGCGTTAGCCTGTAACGACATAATGCTGGGTCAGTGTTAGTTTAGTTAACCTAGCAAAGGACGCTGGTTAGCATTTAATGCTGCAGTGTCCTTTGTCTCGTTGAGTCATCGTGTGTTTATGTTTAGGAAAATGAAGACGGACCCTTAACCATTCAATTTCCGGAGGCTAACATAAAGAAAATGAAAGCGAAGCGAATGAGTGTTATGGTTGAAGTTTACACAGTCGACCAACCCCTTCACTGTTACCATAGAGAAAGAGAAAATAGATGCATCAACCGGTAAACTGGGGCTGAGTTATGTCGGTCCTCAGGATATGTCAGAGTTAAGGTATTCAGATCTTGCGTGAGATTTTGTCTGAATCTCAGGCAATGGTTGACTCTTGTTAGACAGTGAGTTTCGGTCGGTCGAGTTGCCTATCAAAATGTTGCAGTGACATTGTCATATGTATTATCTTGCCATCTCTCAGCTCGCACTCGCCAGTTTCTTTGAGGATGGAGCTGACGATGACATAGTGACACTTCCTCAGCCTGAGGGGGGCTCCTCAGTGTCCCGGTCTGCAGGGCCGAGGTAAGGTTTGAATTAACACCACAGTTCATTATGACACTGAAGCTGCTTCATATAGTTTACATCAGTAAAACGACTTGGCTCAGTGTTCATCATCAATATGATTTTGTGACATACAGTTCACTGGATCAACCCTGTGTTTTTCTTTAACATCAGCAGTCAGCCCAGAGTGACCTCCTTCAGAGATCTGATGCATGAGGCAGAGGAGGAGAGTGATGAGGAGGAAGGCCAGAGGTAAGTTAAATTCCCAGTTTTATCTGTTGCCGAATGTGTCCTTCCCTATAACCGTGCCAGTACCTGATAAAGAAATAAGCCTACATGCTATTCAGGAACCACCCAGGCTATTTTCTCCCATGATTTAATTGATCACCATACAGGAGATATTAGTCTGTTTTCCCCTCCATCTTGAGAAACTCACAGATCATCAGATTAGCTACAGAAAAGCATTAATTACCCTGGTAGGGATTGAGTGTCATGACCAAGGACACCTCAGAGTGGATCCGGGATTAAAATGGATGCTGAGGCAAGTTAATAAATAAAGTCACTTCCTAGTATGTGTTGTAACAGTGGCCCTTGGATGTCTTTCTGATCCTCCTAAATGGTTGTGACAGTTGTTCAAGGTTGTAAACATGGCTTTCTGTCTGAACTGTACATCCTCAGTGTTTGGATGGTAGAAAATCACATGTAGTGGTTTTGAGTCCAGAATGCACCAAACTAGTTTTGGTCTCACCTCATTCACAGTGGGCTGGTTGTTTGTGTTTTTCTGCAGCATCAGCAGTTTCTGCTGCTGGGGCAGTGCAGTGGACTGGTTGTTAAGGGACTGTGTGGGGTTGCTAATGGCCTTTTAGTCCATTTTCATTCCAGTCAGTAAGTGAGCTGAAATAAAGCACAGTAATTTTGCAGTTGATGATGGTTTCAATATTTACCGGTTTGCCTGAACTGAATTAACTGTAGCTCAGGTAATTTTTGAGTTTGTTTTTCAGTGTGTGTCCCGGTGCCTTTTAAATGTGCTGCTTGTGCACAACCTGAAACAATGTATGTGAGGGGTGGTGTTTTACCTTGTGCCATACGCATATTGTCGCCACAAAGTGGGAGTCTGGGATTTTAGTGTGGGTAGCGTATTGCATTATTTTCTTTGTCTGGTAAGCATCTAAAGGGGTCAGGGTGTTTAAAACAAAGTGCTTGTTGGTCAGTTGAACAGCCTCTCTCTCACCCTTCAGGTGTTGGAGCTGAGCTCAGCCATGTTGTCACTTCCTGGCACTGACAGTCTGATTAGCATGCCTCCTTCCTGCAGTGATTGGACAGTGGTGTGTTTACAGGATTGTTACAGATCCAGCCTAATAAGATCACTATTATGACTTTGATTCAGAAGTAACTCATACAACATGCAGCACAATGAGCTAAACATAGAACTGTGTAATTACACTACTGACTTGACTTAGCTGCTCCACTATGCTGCTTATTTTGTGGAATAATTCCCTGCTGTCCTGAGTCACACCGTCCTATCTGCCCCTCCAGGTTTTTTGCGGGGGGATCAGAGCGTAGTGGGCAGCAGATCGTTGGGCCTCCCAAGAAGAAGAGCTCCAATGAAGTGGTTGAAGATCTCTTTAAGGGAGCCAAAGAACATGGAGCTGTGCCTCTGGACCGGAGCGGAAGAGGGCCAGGAGAGGGTAGTAAAGCCAAGGTAAAGAGGGGAGCTCATGAGAGCAGTGTTGATGTCCTGTGTCCCTCTGCTTTTTATTTCTGTCTCCCTCTGTATTGTGGTGTTTTTGTCCCTTTATAGCAGTGGGGCAATTTTATGACCTGCTTTTGTGTTTGTAAACCCCCCTCTTGGTGATCCCTTTGTCTTATTTTGCTTTTATTATTATCTCTCATCACTTAGGCCTTCGTAGGTGGAGGGTACAGGCTAGGAGCAGCTCCTGAGGAGGAGTCAACCTACGTGGCTGGAGAGAGGCATGCCTCCAACAGCCAGCAGGATGTGAGTACTCTGATGGCTCCTGTTTTTTTTTTTTCTTCTTCTTTGGTACAGTTCTAGTCTTATAAATGGATCTTCAGCCAGTAGAACCCAGTGGCTTCACATTCACACCCACTTCATGCTGTGTGGAGGTGAGAGAGGAGCAAGGCGTTCAACTTCCCTCCTTAAATCGCTTCTTTTACTTGTTACAAAACGGTTTGTGGCACTTTCAATGTGAATAACCAAGTGCAAGACTATGAATGTGTCCCAGGAGAGGCTGTCTGAAAATTTACACCATTAGCTCCGTTTTTATATGATACCATGTCTCTCACCTCTCTATGACGGTTGTCTTCTTACTCCACGTTCCAGTGTGGCCATTCAAAACACGTCTTGCACTAGTTCTGAGAGACGATAAACTGGCCCTAACTCCTGACATCTCCCCAGCCTCCTCCATAATTAGCATTTGGATATGATTTCAAGACAGGACAGGACACTTATGTGTTTATTCAAATGTCATGTGCCTAACGCTCTGCCGGGGCGTTCAAGAGGTCAGGAGCAGTTTGTGGCAAGCTTCACATGAGCAGAGTCACAAACTCAGATAGAGTTCAGACCATAAGTATTCAGACAATTCATCATTTTTTTGTTCTTCAGGCTCTGTACTTCATCACATTCAGTTTGAAATAAAAGGTCTTGCTGGTAGACTGAAGGGTACAAGTCTTGCGGATAAGCAGAAAAGCATTTGCATGGTGAAGACAAACCCCTTTATGATCGCACAGCAAGTCGACAGTGCTCTCCATGATGTGGATGTACATGCTCTCTTGTCAATGATGAAGAGAGGACTTCGTGGACAAGATGCAAACCCCTGCTAAGCTTCAAAAACAAAGGTCTGGTTCCAGTAAAAAAAACAAAACAAACCAATGAAGTTCTGAAACAACATCCTTTGAATTGATGAAACAAAAATCAACTTCTATCATAATGATGGAGATATAAGAAGTGCAGAGATTTACAGGAGCACTGTGTGCTCAGATTCAGCCAAATGCATCAAAACTAATTGGATGACATTTCATCATTCAGCGGGACACTCACAGGACAGTCCTAAACATAGGGCCAAAGCAACCAAAGGGCTTTTCAGGGTGAAGAGGTGGAATGTCCCGAACTGGCCGAGTCAGTCACCTGATCTCAGTCTGACTGAGCTGCATTCCACCTGATGAAGAGCAGAAGGCTGCTGCAGTGGAGACCTGAGAGAGCATCACCAGGGAAGACACAACGAGTCTGCTGATGTCTGTGGGTCAGAGACTGCAGGCAGAAATGGACTTCAAAGGATTTTACACAAAATATTAAATATAGTGATTTTGTTTGACTATAGTGATGTAAACCTACTCAAGTTGAAGCTAAGACGTGCCACTTTAATGTAGTATCCAGTCATTTATTTAAAAAATTTAGAGCCTGAAGAACAAATAATGTATTATTGTCCAAATACTTAGAGCCTGGTGTCTTTGTAATATTGTTGTGTCAGATGGCTGACATGCATGTCCTGAGTGAAATCCCTCTATAGACACATGACTCTTATTCTCATTTGCATTTATTCTAGTTTTTCGTTGGCTCTGTAGATGAAAGTCCTCATGCACTATTAAATCTTCAGTAATAATAGAACACAGAGTAACAGATGGAGTATGATTAATTCATGGGTATTCCAGGAGACCTAATAATCGTTAGTTTAATACTGAGGCATTCCTGCTCTCATGAATGGAATTACATACCATTTTGAAGTTTTTCAGGTTTTTGACATGCCAGCCACATCTACATTCTGCGTCATTATCCTTGCAAAATATTAATTTGTGGGCCACGGAAAGGTGATAACTCCAAAAATCAGGGAGTCTGTTCTGTATTCTTCAGTTTACGGTTTGCAGTTCAGGATGTATGGGATGTGTTGATGGCAGGGAGTATGTACCAGAGCTGGTATCAGCAGCAGCAGAGTGGAGTTGAGAATACGGGTTTTGTAGGACTGTACTAAATCAGTTTCCACCCACACTGCATAAAACAAGTTAATATTTGTCACTGCGGTACTTTCATTGGAGCCTGTAATTCTAGGATTTTTTTTACTGCGGTTAGTTTAGTGATATACTTTATAGAAGCTGAGTGAAAGGCTGTGGCTATTTCCTGGAAGTACAAACCAGTACAGATCCAATGTCTGCCATTGCAAATGTCTCCGAAACGATTCATTTTTTTGTAACATCAGTATTGTAGAATGACTCCAGATAAGTACATAAATAATGCCTGTGTGTGTGTGTGTGTTTGTGTGTGTGTGTTAGGTACACGTGGTGCTTAAACTGTGGAAGACAGGTTTCAGCCTGGATAATGGTGAGCTCAGAAACTACAGCGATCCTGGAAATGCCAACTTCCTGGAGGCAATCAGAAGGGGGTGAGAATAAGCAGCCAACTTAATCCAAATGACACATATGTTCATCGTAGGTCCATGAGGACGCACTGTGTCTTTGATGTTTACATGCAAATATGTGTGTTAGTGTTTCACTGAAATTAGTAGTTCATCTTTTTGACTATGAGACACAGTTGTCTGCTTTAACAGCTCACATTAGCAGCTCTGATAGCGTGTGATCAAGCCCCTGTTCACCTGTTGGTTGTCACCCTGCAGGGAAATCCCCCTGGAGCTGAGGCAGCGGTCTAGAGGGGGCCAGGTCAACCTGGACATGGAGGACCACAGGGACGAGGAGTTCACCAAACCCAAGGTGGCCTTCAAGGCCTTTGAAGGTGAAGGACAGAAGTTGGGAAGGTGAGACAGACGAACAGTCTTGTTGTCGTTTTATTTAACATTTCTGTTTTGTTTCTGTTGGTTTCTGTTTCGTTTCTTCTCAGCAAAAATTCCCAGATGAAAAAGCAGCAGCTGCATTCAATGCAGGGTCTAAATTAAGGTCTAGTAAACCCGTCTTACTTGTTCTACATGGGAATGAATCATCTTTAGTCTGGGTATTGACTCTGTGTGGGATCTCTCCAGGAAACAGCTGGTTGCTAATAACTCATAATAAGTTATTTTTTCCTTTAAATCGTTGGAGCACATTGAAATCTCACCAACAGTTGAGTTGTCTTTACTCTTAATAAAATAAAAGCAATTTAAAATAACCCAAATAAAAAAAGCAATACATTTAAAAGGGAACATGTACTGTAAATTCTACACTATCACCTTTTAGTTGTCAGGGTTTTTTTTTTTTTTGAGTGAAAACAAATTTTGTCTAATTTGTACAACTCTAACTTTAAAGAATTATACTTCTCTAAAAAAAACAGCTTAGGAGTGAAAAAAGTTCTTTGCTAAAAGTGAAGAATTAGACACATTTACTAAGCTCCTTACTTCTGCTTACAGCAGAGTGGAAGGTTAATCTTTAAGAGCAGCTCGTGTTTACTCACACGTGGACTCGGAGCAGAAGCCCAGGGTACCTGCAGTTCTTGAAAACTCTTAAATAAACATTAAATCCACCTTCTACAAACAAAGGACCTTATTGAAAGTCTTACATTTACAGTCTTGAATATTTTCTTTTGCCTTCCGTAGACAGTAATATTAGTTATACATGCAATACTTATATTGGCCACTTAAGTATTGCATGTAAAATGTTATAATAAAACGATTTGTATGTGGTTAGGATGTTTTTTGACAGTAGATTGTGCTGGAGGAGGCTGTTCTGTTTTTTTTCTTGTGGAGTTTCAGTCAGCACCATCAGACCTAATACAAGCACAGTCATTACTGCTGCTACAGTGTCTGGAAAGCACAACACCTCATAATGGGCAAGTGCTGATTTTATCATCAAATGAAATGAACGTGATTGAATCCTTTTTAGTCGAATAGTTCACTCATCCATTTTGTGCTGCTCACTTTGGTCCAGGTTGCGTCAATGTCATGTAACAGTCAGAATTATTAGATTTGTTATATGGTTAAAATTATTGGCACTCCTGAATTACGAATACTTAATTCTGAATATCCTTAGAAATAAATGCAAATCAACCCATTTTGTTTAAGCAGAATATTTTAATAGGTCACTGAACAAAAGAAGAAGAAAACTAACAAAACTCGCATAATAGTGAAATAATACAAACACAAAATCTATGGACACAATTAATGGTGCTTTTTTGATGAATTTAAATTAGTTCACCAAAAAAAAAAAAAACAGATTAGACACACTTGTGCTTAATTTTCATCATTCACATGCCCTGAATTAACCAGAGAATGATTTTTATGGCTTTACTGGATAAAAAGGAGCTGGTTGTTTCCTGCTACACCCCCACACTAAACCAACTAATGCTCCGTGGGTGAAGGCCAAGGAGAACACCACAATCGAAACAAAGGCACAAAAAGGCAAAACTAAAGTTTGCAAAAACTCTCATATATCAGCCACAGTCTTTCTCAGATAACGTTCTATGGACAGATGAAACCACAGTAGAGCTCTTTGGGAATGCAGCGCATCAGTGTGTTTACTGTGCGACAACATGAAGCTTATAAGGAAAAAAAAAAACGCACTACCTACAGTAAAACACGGTGGAGGCTCTGTGAGGGACGCTGCTTTGCTGCCTCTGGTACAGATCGTCAAGGTATTTTAGAGTGACATATGTTACCCAGTGTTAGAAAACCAGGTTTGAGGCAAAGGTCTTGGGTCTTTTAAAGCAAACATCCAGCAGCATAAAAGAATGGCTGAAAAGGAAAAGATGTTTTAAACTGGCCAACAAAGAGTCCTGACCTAAATCCCATTGAAAACCTTTGGAGAGAACTGAAATCTGCCATTGTAAAAAGGGACTTAAAAGTGCCCCAAACAATACCAAATAAAACAACTTAAGTTTTACTCTCATAGTAAATCATAATATTACTATGTAGTAAACTACTGTCTCCAAATTTTTGGAGACAGTTTGAGATATATATACATATATAGATATTTATATACATATATACATATATATATAGATATATAGATATTTAGATATTTATTTATATTATATCACTATATATCACTATAAACACACACACACAAAAGTGTGGAAAATCCTATTGTTTAAATGCAAATAATAAATCAAACTACCCCCTCTGAATTGAAATAGCCTCAGCTGACACATTTTTCATCATGACCACAGATTGGCAAAATATCAAGTCAGAGTGGATTCTGATCTCCCTTCCTCCTCTTCCTCCTCCTCCTCCTCCCCTCTCTAGTGCCACCCCAGAGTTGGTTTCAGCTCCAGCCACCTCCCAGCAGGACCAAGCTGCCAACGAAGCCCAAGCCAGCGCGTCTGTGACCCTTGACCCCTCCCAGCCCGTCACTAACATTCAGATCCGGCTGGCCGACGGTGGCAGGCTGGTCCAAAAGTTCAACCATACCCACAGGTGAGTGGCATGTACACAGAGTTAGAGTGAACAAATACACTTATGCTTCTGCAGTTCTGTGGAAATGCAGATGAGGCTGTTGAGGACAGAAGACCTGCATGGGTTTAGTTTAAAATTACTGCCCTGTGTTTCCCATTCATCAAACCCAAAATGCACCATAGATCTGTGGTAAAAGCCCAAGTGCAGCAACAGATGTATAGTTTGACTGCAAAGGCTGAGAAATGATTCAGTGTTGTGTTGTTTGTAACAGCTGCTCAGGAACGCCGGAGGTCAGTGGAAAGGTGGATGAATTCTTAAATCATTATTCATCACAGTGGACCTCATTCTGTACCTTGTCTAATAGCACATTTCACTGTTGCCAGCAGTGTAAAGCCGTGTCTGGCTCTCTCATTCATTATTTATAAAACATTAATGTGGTCAAGGGTCTCCAACTGTGAGCAGATTGTTACTGGCCAGTTTCTAATTTTGTATTCATTAATGAAATTGATGCTCTTTTCCTGTGCAGTTATCTGACAACAAAAACAAACAGTTATGTCAGTGACAAACCCTGATGAGGCTGTTGCTGCGTCAGTAGCTCAGCTGTGGTTTGAAGTTTGAGGCGGGTTCAGACCCGTGATGTCTAGAGCAACATCACGTGTTCTCTGAAACCTCGCTGCAGAGTCCTGAGCAGCTGTGGTTTAAACTGCACCAGTGGTTTAATCTGTGTCCTGTGGAAATCACCTGAACTCCTGCAGAGGTCACTGCGTCTGAGATTAAAGGTCACAGACTTCAGTTCAGGGGTAGGTTTCTACAGCGTAGATAATTTTATACCAGGTATTTTATTTATAATTTTAATGAAAGCTAATATATTACATTGCTTCATTATTGTAACACTGTAGTAGACTGTAAGGAGACAGAGTTGCTGTTGTAGGGGCAAAATGCTCTGGTAAGATTTATACAGTAGCTATGGAATAATCCATATTTCTCCTCACGATGACTCGGCGTGTCCTGCAGGGTTTCTGACGTGCGCCAGTTTGTGGTGGCGGCTCGACCCGCCATGGCTGCCAGAGAGTTTGTTCTCATGACCACCTTCCCCAACAAGGAGCTGTCGGACGAGAGCCAGACGCTGCAGCAGGCCAACCTCCTCAATGCCGTCATCGTCCAGCGGCTAAAGTGAGGTGGAGACTAAGGTCAACCCCCTGGTGGTGTGGCTGAGTACTGCAGCCACGTGAAACCTGCAGCCCCTTCTGAGGGAGGAGAAAGGATGGACTTATGTATGGACTTCTAATTTCTGATTTTTGTTTTTCTAAAGTGAAATGTAACATTCTGCTCCCCAGACTCCCCACTCTCACCCTGCACCCTTGTGTGGTCTGTGACGGGCAGTAACGAGGGGGGGGACTAAAAACCTTCTGAAATGGAGCAGAGTTCTCTCAGAGTTCTGGAAAGCTGCAGATGGTGTTGGATTGTGGTGGTGATGGGGACGTGTTTACCTGACAGCAATACATGGTTCAACCTAAGAACAAAGCAGCAGTCCAGCTTTCTGAAGAGCAGTTTGGTTTCAGAGATGCTCCCCACTTCTCCTTTTCTATTAACCATAATTTGGCCCTTCAGCTATGTTTACTACCAGATGCTGGAGCCTCACCAGATCAATGGCAGACTCCGAGTTTGTTTCTGCCTCAACAGCACAAACCAGAACCACATTAAGAATACTAGACTTATGAAGTTAAACATACGTGTCAACAGTATGGCTTTGTAAGGGTTTCCTTTTCTCTCCACATATTCTTCTTCTTGGAGAGAGAAGCGTAACAATGTCACAAAACACTGAGGTTTTTTTTTTTTTTTTCTCCAAACCAACCTATACCAGTAGCCTTACTCTCCTTGACTCACCTCCACAAACACACCTGTCCCTTTGCTCAAATCAAGATGGAATTATTTTTTTAAGCTGCCTTTTTTTCTCCTTTCCTTTTTTTTCCTTTACAGATTGTAAGATTGTCCCAGTTACACATTTTGATATTGTGTAACATTACAGCTACACATGGCTTTGTTGTGAAACCAATGGTCAAACAAATGAAGATATAGATTGTAAACTCTGGTTTGTAGTAGTGGAAGTTGAATTCCTATGACACACTGACATCTTCTATGCATCCTGGGGCAACACAGACAAATGTTTGGACCTGGTAAAATAAATCCATTTTATGGTTGATGTATAAAGAACTGAATTGTCTTGTGTTTTTATTATAGTTAGAGCAGGAAAATGTAGCACCGCCGTAAAGTGAGAGACATGGATTCTAGTGATCCTGTCAACTTTTGGGATTGTGTTCTCATTATAATCAGTCAGTAAACTGAGTAAACTTTTACCTTTACACCATTTTAATTATGTGCACAGAGTTAGCTTATGCTCAGGGCTAAGACTGGACAAAACCAAGAGGCTGTTTGCAGCATATAAATAAGGTATATAGATGTGATTAGTGTGAAGATTAAGAAGGTTCACAGTGACCTGAGCATTTTGTTGCATTCATGCTGAGTCCATCATGCTATGATGTACTTTGTCATTTAAATCTTTGAAACGCTGCTTTTGTTGTGTTGGTATTACAAACCTTGTATCCTTACGCCTTTGATGAAGTGTGTGCACCAAAAAAGATATTTAATACGTTAATAAGATCTTATTCAGAGTCCTGAGTCCATGTAGCATGGTAGTTGCAGCACAGGTATTATCTATGTTACGTGAATGTTTCACTACATCTTTGACTGTTGCTCATAAAATGTAGGTGTTGGTCTGACGTGTTGCTGGTGGGTCTCCTTTATGTTCTGGTTCTGCAGAGTTTTATTGACTACATCAAACTAAGAATGACTCACTGTGCTTTGTTTATAAGAAGCCTGAGTTTGCTTCGCAGGACGGTCGGTGTCATTTCGAGTCAACACAAATCATACATTTGAAATATTTTTGTTCCTGTACATCTCATACTCAGATGATATGCTTTCTTCCTTCACCTTGACGTGTTTTGAAGCAAGGTTTATCTCTGTGGTTATGCACACCCACGTGGACACTCCGTGGCGTCGGAGCCAATTAGCTGTTCTTGTACACTGACCTCAGCACAACAACAACTACTGAGCTGCAATTTAATGAGTCATGAAGAAAGTTAGAAAGTCGAAAAGCTAAAAGGTGAATGTGTTTCACTGCTCTTTCAGCTGAGAGTAGAACATGAGTGAGTATTATAAGCGCTTGCTGCTGTTGTTTTCTGCAGGAAGTGAGATGCAGGTGTTGCTATGGCTGCAAATTTGCTGTGGTGATGTGAGCGGAGAGAGCGTCTGAGAGTCTGCTGGGACAGTGGGATGCTTTGATTCGGAGCTGTTCACCTAAATTAGCACCATCTCTCACTGTGACTTTCCTCGCTCGCCCTCTTTTCATTAGTTTTACACTGCAGTGTTCTCTGGTGAACTACAGTCAGTGCACTCTAATCTGTGCCCCTTTCATTTCTGAATATTTTATGAGAATGATTCCGAAGTGTGATGATGAATCAGTGAGGCTACTGTGTTTTATTCGCCAGAACAGACCCTCAATCCTCAAATGTGAAAAAAAAAAAAACCCAACCCACTCATCACTCACACACACTTTGGACAGTGTTAAAATGTACACACTGCCTACCAGATGTCAAGTTAGTCACAGATACAAGAAAAATCACCAGACTTAATGTGCCTTCAAAATAAAAGCATGTTTCTCACCTAATGCTCCTGTCAGTGCCAGAGAAACGGAGGCAAGGCTGAATTATCAACCAGGAAGAAGAGGCTACTGCCCAGGGGTCCTTAAAGCCCCAGGTATCATTTGTGTTCACATCATTTGTTTAATTACAAATTTGTTAGAAATGTGAATCACTGAGGTAGTGATGAAGTTCTAATAGATTTTTGAGAATCTAGTTTTAAGACCTGAACTGTTTTGGTTGAAATTGTGGTGATTTGCTATAAAGTGTTTGATCAAACTGTTTTCATTTTATCTGTTTATCCATCACAGGAAACCTGTAAGTCTGAAACCAGCAATTATTTCATCATCAATTCAATCATCTATTTTTGACAGACTCCTCTCAACTGACCACAGACAAGTGTGTGTACCTCAGTGTACTATGAAGAGTTGTTTTTGTGAGTTCCCTGAACAGTTGTAGGTCTACATTTATTTTTCCTTTTAATTATTGTGTATTTGATGAATATTTTACCATTGTTGTTTAATTAGTCCACATTCAGCTGTTTGTTATTATCACCTATTTATTTACTCAGTGTCCCTGTGATGCTTGTTTGCACAATGGCCTGTGCTGGACCGGATGGACTTGTTTTTGCCATGAGTGATTCATTTATTTTGTTTTATTTTTTAGTCATCATTTTAATGGAAATGACTCATGTTATGTGGACCTCCACTGTGTCCACCAGAGAGGGCGGGGGCGGGGGACGGGGCTGAAATGCCTCTGTGCGGCTTTTACTTTGGAGGTGGTGGGCGGAAGTGTTGTTGTGTAACATGAAGAATTGACGCTGGTCTCCCTGCAGAGAGAGAGAGAGAGAGAGAGAGAGAGAGAGAGAGAGAGAGAGACAGCTGAGAACATCCGCTGGAGGAGCAGACAGACAGACTGCGGGAAGAGTGGTGCCGGGTGCAGGGAGAGAGCTCCAGAACACGCCGCTGAAAATGGGAGTCGAAATCGAGACTATAACTCCGGGCGACGGTAAAAAAAAAAAAAAAAAAAAAAAAAAAGCGACTGCACGGAAGGGAAACTTGTTTGTGTTCATTTCTGGGTGCATGTTTGCACTTCTCTGTTTGCGTGTATCTCACACAGCCGCAGAAAACACCGCCTCAATTGCGTACGGCCGTTGTATTAAGCGACTCTTTGGTTTCTCCACAGGAAGGACTTTCCCCAAAAAAGGACAGACGTGTGTGGTGCATTATGTTGGTGAGTTCTCAATCCGAAACTTGTTCTTGTGCGTTGCATGGACAATTCCTGCACATTTAGCTACTCAGCCTGGGCATTTCTACTAATGAAGGCCGTACAAGTGGAGTGACGGCTGTGGGCAACTGTCCCCCTACACCCGTATGAAAAATACCCAAGCATGGTAATCCTGTCAGTGTCACAGCAAACTGTAAATCCTCTCAGGAACATGCGGTTATGGTGATACTGGACTACAATCCTAAACGCGGTGGAGTGCGTTAAACTATGCCAGCAGACATTTTTTTTTTTTTTTTTTAGCCTCAAACCTTCCAGGCAGTGATTTTTCAGTAGGGCAAAGAGGCATGACTGTCAGTCACCGACTGGGCTGCATGAAAATTTAACCCCTTCGCCGCATTCTCACTCCCTGGAAGCACATTTGCGTTCAGTATATTCGGATAATAGAATAATGTTCTTGCAGCAGCAGCAGCAGTAGCGGTGGTGGTGGTGGTGGTGCTGCTGCTGCTGTGTCCCGGGGACAGCGCTCTGGATTCACCACTGCGTAAAATAATGCGCGCTGCAGTTTGGGCCAGGCGTTCCATTACAGTCTCACCAAGATCAGTGGATAATGTGGTCATTTGTCTTGTCTGGAGAGAATTACGAAAAAAAAAAAAGGGGAAGGGAGACGCAGACGGATTCCGCCGCGGGGTTCACTCAGAGGCCCAGACAGACACAGAGACAGACAGACAGCTCAGACAGACAGTGGGGTTTTAAATCCCGTCTGATTTCCAGCGCTACTCTGTCTTTGTTGGAGTTTCTGGGGGGGGGGTTGGTGGCGTTTAGTTGAGCGGATTATAACCGTCTGGCCTACAGACATAATGGCAGACGCACTGTATTAAACCTGTAATATTTTGTCCACAGACACACAATGTTTAAATGACACTGAATATTTGAAGTAGTCCCACTGTACCTCCTGTATATGAGCTCACTGAATTATTCCTGTAGAGGCTCCGTCACATCAGTTGTAGCTTTAGATTCTTAACATTTACTTTGTGCCATCATGATACAGATACAGGACCAATAAACAGAATAATATCTACACTGGTAGCTAATGATTGCTTTCATTATTGATTAATATTAATGGATTTTCTTCAATTCAGCCAATTCATCATTAAGTCTCTAGACAACAACAAATAAAGACAAAGCCCAGTACAATATTCCAGAGCCCTGGTCCTGTTTTGTCTGAACAGCAGTAAACAATCCTAGAGTTTAAATGAGATCATCAGATTAGTTGCTGATTCATTTTCTACGTGACTTATTGTTGTCACTCTGATTATTTCCTAACAGGACTAAGTGTTCAAAGCTGTGCTAACTTTAAGCTAAACGCTGAGGTCAACATGTTCGTAATGATAACAGGTTTGTGTGCAGGAGGTGTAATATTTAGCATGTTTACCATCATAGTTAACGTGAAAATATGCTAACGTTTGTTAATGATCATTAACACCAACATACAGGTGAGGCTGATGGGAATGCTGTTAGCTTTGCAGGAATTCACTCATAAAGCAAAGTAATGAACAGATCAGACTTTGAACTGATGATGGTGTGGTGAAGTGGAGAAGTCAGAGGATCTCCAGTTATTTCAGTTCACCATGTGGTGGACATGAATATAACATATTTTGTGGCAGTCCACCCAATAGCTGTTGTGGACTTTGACTTAAAACCACAAATGTCAACCTGATGATAGCGCTGATGGAAAACTCAAAGGATAGCTAAAGTTATTAGTATTCATCCTCTGGGCACCATCAACGTCTGTACTAAATTTCATGCCAACCCATCCATTTCCAACCCATTTCTGTCTGGAGCAAAGTGGTGGACTGACTGGCAGACAGACAGACACTGCCATTCACAGAGCCAGGCCTCTAGCATGAACTGTATCAGGATAAGATGAGATGTAACGTTATTGATCCCCATAGAGGAAATTCAATTTGACTCAGCAGCACAAGGGAATGGAGTGAGTTAAAATCAAAGAAAGAGATTTCATATGGATGTATAGATGTACATCAGCAATAAGTGAAAAATAAGATTAAACTAGAGACCATCTTGTGATAGGATCACACCAGCTGCCACAACGTCAACATGTTCACATTTTTACTATACTATTACATGAGTGCTCAGTAGTCATTACTACATCATTGTACTCATGGGTCGGACTACACCCATCTTTGAACTCGGCCTTCGTTTTGATTTCAGCTACACATCTGTAAAGTCTCATGACTGCATCCTGCACAGTTATGTCGCTATCATTGTGTCAAAATCTGTCTATATACAATCAGAGTTCAATCAGAGTCTTCAAAACCACCTCTGTAGTGAAAACAGTTCCAGACATTGCCATATCTGGCAATAATAGATGTATAGATATAGGAAAATAGATCTGTGTGTATCTGTGGTAACCATTTAGCTGTGAGTGGTGTATGGTGGTGGAGTCTCAGTCAGTGGAGGTAGGAGGTGCTGGGTGCCATGATGTTGTGGAGTCTGATGGCTGATGGCATGAAAGAGCCCCCTAAGCGCTTTGAGGCACGTGTCTGGATGAGTCTGTGGCTCTAATGTGGTCCTGAGCCTCCTCAGTGTGGCATAGAGAGGACGGGAGGGGTTGTCCACGATAGCTTTCAGCTTCCCTCTCATCCTCCACTGTCACTGCCGACACATGTTCCCGACTCGAATCAGAAGTGTAGAGGGTGAACAAAAGTGGTGAGAGTACAGGTCCTTGGGGTGCGACAGTGTTGCTCGTCACCACGTCCGACACTCAGCCTTGTGGCCTGACGTACTGCGGCCTGTGGGTGAGGTAGTCAACTGTGGTCTGTCAGTCACTACGAGACACTGCAACCTAAAGACTACTAATAATGAACCATGTAGCAGCAGCAGCAAAATGGGATTTCAGATGGCTTTTCTTTCACAGCAGGCTGGACTGTATACTTGTGTGCACCTGTTCTTGGTTTGGCAAAGCTGGCCTCAGCCTTCTTGCCTGGTGAGACAGACATAACTTTCTCTGTAACACAAGCCTCTTTGCTTCAAAATTAACTTCAATCTGGGCCTTGCACAGTGAAATTTTTTTTTTTAATTTCTTTTTAGGCATAAGCCTGCATGTTTTTTTTTTTATATAACACATACTACAGGATATCCTCTCTGGGCGGGATCCCCTCCTGTCAGTCTACAAAGCAGCCCTTAAATGGTACATGAAACAGGATAGTCTGTTACACAAGCCCTTTTAAATGTAGATGTACAAGTGAAGATCAAAACTTGGGTTTGCTAGATTTTTGGAAAGGCTCTGCCTGCAGGAAATGGTTGATGTGAGAAAATGTCAACACTGTGTTGTCTGGCAGTGAAATGGGAACAGCAGTTTATTGATGCACGTTGCCTTTGATACTCGGATAGGACCTTTCAGCTCTTACAGATAATTCCATTAGGCTGCCGTATGGATGTCCAGAAGACGACAGGACACCCACTCCACTGCCTGGATTAAAGGCTGCATCTTGCCAGCCGCCCCCTGATGTGCCCAACAACATGCGCAATGTTGCACCTTCTCCCACACACGCACACACACACACACACACACTCACATCACACCACACCAAACCAAACCATCTCACACACACACACACACATGCTGCCTTGCTGGTGCTAATAACAGTAATAGCTCTGGCGTAAATAGTCTTGGAGGGGTGCTGTTCTGCAGATTGATGCTTGCGTTTTCCTGACTGTCACACTGAAACCCACCCTGCAGACAGCTGCAGCGGCTATTTCTGAGATCCTTGGAATCCTTTCATTTGCGCGCTCAATATACATACAGCAGGAAAGATAGATGTCAGACAAGCTTGGAAGATGTATTTGTTTCCACTGTCTTTATGAAATGTTATTAATATAGTTTATTTAGGCTGAAATTATCTGCACAGAAAGCTAGTATTTTCCCATATTTTAAACAGTTTCTGCAGCAGGAATCCTCTCAGTGATGAAGACTGTAATGTTGTGCATGTTAAGAGGCCATAGCTGGATGTTTCACCCACAGAAAAAAAGTTGTGCAGCTGTTCCACTTTTTATCCTCAGTCTGAGCTTCTGTCTGTCTCCTTGCTCATAGGCTCCTTGACAGATGGACGTAAGTTTGACTCATCCCGTGATAGGGACAAACCTTTCAGGTTCAAGATCGGCAAGCAGGAAGTTATCCGAGGCTGGGAAGAGGGAGTAGTGCAGGTAGGCTGGAGACCTTGAAACACACTGGGCATATAAAATGCACATGTGTTTTGATCAATCTAATTGTTAACTTTGTGAACTAACACCAATTCTGCAGGTTGCACTCATTCAGCCCCTCAGAGAATATACAGTACTTGACATGCTATAGTGTGCTTATTAATGCTATTGGCATTCATGTTCTCTGTTATTCTGTGTTTGGAGGTTAGAACATTATTTTTTAATATATGAACAAAGCATGCGTTTTAAAAGCAAGATATTTTCACCATTGCTTTCAGAGGCTGTATGATCATCTGACACCTGTTGCCTCCTTCTCTCTCCTCTGTCTGTAACGCAATCTGCCTCCTCACCTCCAGATGAGTGTTGGTCAAAGGGCCAAGCTGACCTGCTCACCTGACTACGCTTATGGAAACAAAGGCCACCCTGGCATCATCCCTCCTAACGCCACCCTCATCTTTGACGTTGAGCTGCTGGGTTTGGAATGAAACAAATCCCAAAGCCTATTTTTTGCGTTGTGTAAGTAAATCTGATGGTTTAGCAAGTTTTAGCTACAATTCAAATTCTTCTTAGGGCCCAGTTATGCCAGAAAGGGGCACAGCAAAAGTCAGCAGTGTGAAATAGGAGGTGACAGAGGCTTGGTGACATGATAGCTACTCACAGGGCTAGCTGGGGAGCTACTGTGTTGTACTGTAGCCCTTTCTGCCGTACTCACAGCTAACACACCAGCAAGCTGGGATCATGCTAGAGCTAGTCAGTCACAGTAGCTGTCTGAGCTTTTTTCTGTTTCCTCTGTACTGTGCCGCTTACTCCTCCCTGGTGTAACTTGATGTAACTGACATGGCTAAAACGGGCTATTAAAGCAACCTCTTAACTGTGTTGTGTTGGGTGGAGGATTGACAGACGGAGGACCTGCTTCTACCTTCTGTTTCTCCTGTGGTGTGGACAAAGCGAATATGATGGTGTGAGTTTAGGTGTTGTAGCTTTAAAAATGATTTTAAATTAAAATTGATTGTTTGGGGGGTGACTTTGAAATCTCAGATGTCAGGGCAGCCTTTTGTTGATTACCTATTTCAAGCAAGTTTCAAGTATCTCCAAGCTAATTTCAAGTGTGTAATGAAATAAATGGAAATCAATAACTGCCTGGGAGGTGCAAAACTAAAGGTCTAAAAAATTATGCTTTGGAAAATGGTCAATAGTAATGTTAGTATAATAGGCTAAAACATGCAAAACCTCATTTGTGGTCCTTGGAAAGTTACACTGCCCCCATGGGAGTTTTTTTGTAGTACAAGGACTGCCTGTACACTGGAATATCTCTCCTTAATTTACTGACAACAATTTTATTGACAACATTTTGACTAACTACAGGTCAATATCTTTTTTTTTCTCCAAATAGTATAGATCCAAAATTCTTTCTAAGCAAAGGACTACTATGGAAAAAAAGAGGTAGTTCACACGCTCAATATTTCAAGTTCCTAAAAACTGAATAATGCAGCACTTTGACCTTCATGGTCAAACATGTTCTTCAGGCCAATATGTTTGCTTAATAACAGCCTTAAAGATTTGAAATTGAATTTTTTGGGAATTTGTAATATTCAGTGTGCAGACAAACTCCTTCACCAAAACCATATTTGTCATATGTCAGCGTGTTGCATATTAAACCACTTTTAGTATGTTAAATGTAGGTTAATGTTAATCAAAGTGTGACAGTAAACTTTTTAGCATTGTAAAGTTAATATGTGAACAAACTGTACCAGATTAAGGTTGTCATTGGCCCCTAAGCTACACATCTTGTGGGGTCCACCACCATCACATATCACCAAAAATGAGGGAACTGGGTTATTTATTGACACATTTGGAGCATTGACCTGGTGGAACACATATGCATGTGTGCAGGAAGTACAAATATAAACACACAGACAACAGACGCACACACACAAAAATAATATAGGCTCAGACTCAGGATTTTATATTGAAACAGGACACATGGAATTTTAAACTTTTTAGGGGCATTTTCCCCCTTGTTATCACAAGACATGCATCAGTGACTCTTAGTCCAGTAGAGATTTTCAGAGATTCAAATCAGCATGGGTTTGCAGCAGTCCTACAGCCTAATATCAGTGCTCAGGGGTGACCATGATAAAATGAAAATGCCAGAGTGGCAGCCAGAAATGGTGCAATACCAGAGGAATTTAGACTGAGGTCTCACAGAATAACAAAGATGTCTGAACCATCGAATCCCATCAGCTGTAGAGATTGCATCCACTCCAGTCAAGGAATCCTGCTGGTCCCTGTGCCATCTTCTGCATATGTGTGTGTCCCATCATCAGCACTTCAGACAGCAGTTGTGACACACTTTGTACATAATGTTACATCTGCCTGAAACTGATCCATTGACAGTCTTCACAGTAAACAAACAGCATTATTTTACATCACTAATGTTTTTTAGTTCACCGTAGCCTTGACATTTAGATGCCTCAAGTGGATAAGCAGAGTCCATGTTGAAAGTAAAAACATAATGGACATGCATGGGCCAATGACAGCTTGAAAAAAGACACAGTTTTTCAACTATTTGAAATCAGCTCTTTTTTGGTTTTCACAATTCAAGAGTTTTATTTCATTATGTGTTAGAAACTGTGAAAATCTTTAGTGAATTAAACCTTACATGAAAAAATTGATTTCTGTTACGTAACTCATTAAGTACAATCCTTCATAGCATCCTTAGATACGGGACACTCCCAATTTTCACAAATCCATACACCAATTTTTTTTTTTAATCTAGCCAGTCTGGGGCCGTGCTGAGATACTAAACTCTCATAAAGTCAGGTTAGTTCATTACCTCAAGATTTTGTAGCTGTGTGATTAAACCTCAGGTACACCTGAGGAATCCTTTTATTCATGCCTAATCCTGAATTTTCCTTCTTGTTGTCTTCACAGGAGACTTCCTACCTGGGTGACCGGAGAGAAGCTAGGACAGTCTGCACTTGATTCTATAAGAGGCTTGAGTCTATAGTTCCATCACTTATTTCATCAAACTGTTACAGTTTGTGTTCTTTTGTCTCTGTGACTGAGTTAATTATATTTTTCATCATATTCTTCCTCGTACAAACTATGGGCCATAACCTTACAAACCTCCATGTTGTTAATCTTGAATTGTTTTGAATTGTGCTTTACTTTTCCTTGTGTTTTTTGAAGTGCTGGTTGTGCACGGTTACGCTGAGAAGTACAAAATACCAATGAACCACTCGCATCGACATTCATCCCTCAACGCGTCCTGGTGCTTGTTATATAACAGAAACAAAAAAAAGTGTACAAAAGAACATGAAAAGCACACATTTGTATCCCTTTCAAGCTTAAAATCAGAACAAATGAAGTGAGTTTCTGTTAGGGAGATAATGCTTAGTGCTGAATTTAGTGGCCACCTGTAGTGAAATGTCAAATAATAGGAGGCCTTAATGATGCAACACAGGAACTGAGTTCGCTATATTAAAAAAGCGCCCATTTCTATATAGTGCCACTGTGTTTTGTTTTGTTTTTTTTTTCATTTAAATTGTTAAACCCAAGTGTGAGCTCCACGGGGTAATTGGCGCAAAGGAGAACCAATCACAGTTGTAGATAGCTCTAACGTGTGCCTAAATATTATCACCAGACACATGGTTACTACCTTGCCCTGTCTGCATGTCCTAGGCCTGATGGAAATCTTAGTATGTAGATGTTGAATGCTTTGCATCCAATTTGCGTTATTATTGCCTTCTCACCTCGCCAAGTCTTTAAACCCCATTTAAAGCCATACACAGGTCAAACAGTGCAAAGATAGGATTTGCACTGATGCGCATCAATTGGAGTTTGTTATTTTTTTGTCTTAGAAAAAAAGGGAAATGCTTGAAATTTACAAAAGGGGGTTGAGGAATCAATCAAATTGTGACCTCCCCCAACCTTATTTTGTGTAACAACTTCAATCTTGTATTTTTCAGATGCCAACTTTCTATCTCTGAGTATCAACAAAGCTAATGTATAACCTGTGATGATAGATAATGTGCTTCTTTTCTTTTTTGTATTTTCTTTTCTTTTTTGTTTTTGCCAGTGTCAGTAAAGTACCACGCTGCCTAACTGAAGTCTGTGTGGTTGTAGAGAAAAATGCTGACACACAGGCATCCAAGTGGTTTTGTATCTCAAATAAATAGTTTTAAATGGAGTTTAAATGAAGGAATACGCTGGCCTGGCTGTCAGATATTGACTGTGGCTGTCGATGTTACATATTGGCCAAGCTGCAACTGGTGTGGCAGCAGTCCACCTCTGTACTGTGTAGTTATATGCTGATATGTTACTGTATGCAGGCTAAACCAATGATGACATTTAAAATAAAAGAAGTGCTCTCCACCTGCAGTTTTTTCTCGTATCTTTTTACACTATACACTCTACACTACATATTTGAGTTCTTAAAGGTGTGTAAATGCTGGTAAACTTTTACATTAATGAAAAGATGGTGGTGTGGTTCTTTGAACCACGCTGACTTTTGAAAGTTGTCCACTTCACCCGGTTGGTAATCCAGGCTTGCTCAGCAGTACATAAAGTCAATTAAGTTAATTTTGTACATCTGTGGGGTCAGAGACCATTCTGCAGTGTCTTCAGGGTTGGTGGTTTGATCCTTGGTTCTTCCTGACCACCAAGGTGCTGTCTTGCATTAGTTAATGAGAAGCTAGCTATAAAGCGCTGTGTCTGTTAAGGTACACTGCCATATAAGCGCAGTTTTCCTTCTAACATAAATTGGATCCCATTGCTTAAAAGTCAAACTTAACAGTTACATGATTTTATTAAGTAATTCTCTGTCCTCAGGTTTCAGTCATCAGTTCAGAGGAATAGTGGGTTTTAAAGGGTAAATTCAAACAGACCACACTAGTATTCCTACTGTGCAGGGCACTGGGCTTGAAATTTGTGTTCTGTACTGCAGAGATCTGGTGTCATCAGTTATTATCATTCTAAGAATCAGGCTCTTTCATGGAGAAAAGGAAACTGTGTCCTGATCTTGTTTTTTCCCCCAATTTTAAAAACTTTATGATTAAGATAAGAAAATAAGAAAATCCTTTGTTAGTCCCTCAGTGGGGAAATTGCATTTAGCAACAGCAGGGGTACAGTACAGTAAGTAGCCTAATAGTAAAATATAAGTAAGAGACCAATCTGGCCAGAACAAGATTAAATAAACACTATTCCAACAGTAGAATAACTAAGAGACTACTGAAGAGATTCAAAGACATCTGGAATAAACTAAAGCTAAGGAAGTACACTCAGACTAAAGATTTCTACCCAGATATTTAATTTACAGAGAAGACAGAGGCTCTCACGAGCTCAGTTAAGAACTGATATCACAGGGAACTGAGGTAGACAAAAATAAAGTCTTTCCAGTAGAGCAGGTTTTGTGTGTTTTATGAGATCTTGGAGGATGAATACAATTTTGTGTTTCATTTCCCTGATTGGTGGAAAAAAATGGTATTGGCTCACAGTCCTTTCTGATATTGCAGAGGCAGAGCAGAGGACAGTCTTGCCTTGCAGATCTGGCCTGGTCCACCCTGACCTAACCCCTGACAGAGTGCAGCAACACAACACGCAGGGAAGCAAAACAAAGCACAAGACAACTAACAGCGTCTTGTTGAGACAAGTGTGTTTTTTTGTTTATGTTTGGGTTATGTAGGTCATGATGGTTATCATAAGCTGTGTCTCATAGCTGCAAAATGGTCCCGGTGAACCAAAACTCATGTGACCGATACGAGGCGTGGCTTATAACGTCAACATTGATTGACGTGTTACCGCGACCAGGAAGCCAGCAGTGACATCACTTTCCAGAATTCCCCTTCAGTACGGTTTGAGCGACGAAGAGAGCAAAACAGAGAGAAACAGGAGTCTGCCGCTGTCTGAGATTCACGAGTGTTTGTGCTGATATACCTACCAAGACATTAAAGGTGAGACTGTCCGTACCAAAGCCTTGTACCATATCTTTCCTAGCGGTAGCTAATTGTGACATCCAGGTTTCTTTTACCTAAGAAGCTAACGTTTCGGCTAAGGTTAGCTCTTTGCTTCCCTGCTGTTTGTGTCGGAACAAAGACGATCGGCTCAGCGACTCAGTTAGTTTGGTCTTTATTCATATACTTTACAGTGTGCTCTGATTTCACCTAACTGTTTGCTAGCTTGTGACTACGATGTTTTTCTGTCTTCTCCATACAGCTAACAGTGTTTGGTTAATTTTTAATGACAGTGAAGTGAGGCGCCGTAACGTTTGCTAACGCTGATCTGCAGCATATAATGTCGTAACTTATCCAGTCATATGACAGAGACACAGCAGTAATACTGCCCGAAAATCATACACACGTTTGTTCCTCAATATTAGAGTGACATGAAAATGCCTCATCTGTTAATTAAGCTACCGTCTGTTAAGCCCTGAGTGTTTTCTCACAGTCAAATACAGCTGCTGTGTTGTCATAGCGTTAATACAACAGCTTATTGTGTCTTTTTATTAAAGATAACGATATGTTATCTGTCTGTAACGTCTGAACCCATACAACACGACGTGGCCCTTTTAATATGTACAGTATGAAGGGAAGGGTGTGGGTCAGTCCTCCTCCTTCCCACTCCCTCTGTCTCTTTCCCAGCCATGTCAATAGACCGGAATAAGCTGCCAAGAAGACCACATTCTTGTATCTAACCAATTCGTTCAGGCTTACTGAAGTTAGCCCTCTCTTTCCTCTCCAGTTTCCTCCAAAGCTTTTGGTTTGCTCAGTGCATACTTTGAAGCCGAGTAGCGATGAGCTCTATAAGAGAATACATTTATGGGCATTTTTATTATCATTTCTGTTACAACTCTAGGAAATGTCCGTTTACATTTCAAACAATTCCACTTGTCCCGTTCATCTGAGCTGCAGTTGCAGAGGTGACTCAAGGATTAGGTTATGTCATTGCAAGAGCTGCCCAAACACTCATTTTTTCCAGGCTTATTCACTTATACCTCCGGCCACGGCCTGTGAGTCTGACTGAGGGGGGAATATAATGGGAGCAAACAAACTGAAAAGTAAACACTAGAAGGTATTAAAATGCCTCTTTGTCTCCTTTAACACAATGATGTACTTGTCTGTGAAGACTGAGAACATCAGAATAGAGTAGTGGTTGAAGTAGCAGGGAGAGTGAGATGTCGCAGCAGTGTGATTGTGGTCGGAAGGATTCAGTTATTTTAGGGGCCCAGTGCTTTTTTCACTTAGTGGTGTCAAATGAATGTTTGACCACACAATCTACCCTTGTGTCTGTGTGACATATCACTGTGGACTCACTTTTGTGATGGTTTATGTGCTTTAAAACATTTGATTTTGTAATGGGTTATTTTGGCTCAGCATGGTGTATTATCTTTTTTTTCCAGGAATGATATGTGGTGGGTTTAAATTAATATGAAAGGGAGTGGATCAGTTCTTTTTTTTTTAACTTAGGTTGAGTATTTTTTTTCATACTGCTGTCTTTGGTATGTGTCAGATCTATCAGTAGGTTTTCTTTGTGTTTGCTTCCTGTTTGAAGGGTCGTCATAATGTCTGCTCTTTTATAATATTACTGTCATCCTCCACTGTTTTTTTTTTTGTGTTCCTTATTGTGTAAGAGATGTCTTGTGATGGTTACACACACAGTTGTCACATTGTGGTGAAGGAAAAGGGTGAGAAATCACTGATGCCTCATATATATTTTTTCATATAAAAGTCAAAGGACCTCAAAGACCAAAGTGCAGTCAGTGCAGTGCAGTTGTTTTTTTTGGTCTTTACTTTAGGGACTCATTGGTCCCACACACTGAACGGTGTATGTGCCAATACTGATCTTCTCAAGAGGATCGTGTTTTGGTCATGACATGACCAGTCCACAATAAATACAGTTTCTTTGATTAAATTCAGTGTTTCCTTTGTTCATTCATTCATTCACTCAGTCATGGTGGGTTGCCAGCTCAGTTTGGCCTCTTGTTTCCTCACATTAAAATAACTTTCGTGCTGTGAGATATACAAATTATAAATTCAAATTCAAGTTCAAGTAACGTAATTTGACATTTGCACAAGTACAGCGAACAAGCAAACTTCTTTCATGGATGTCAGAGTTATAAGCTAAGACCAACAAAGAGAAGGTTTGCTTTAACATGAAAGAGAAACAGGACTATTGTTGTTCAGAAGAGGAAGAAACAGAACATTGAGGTCATACATTGAGTAAACTAAAATTAGTTCAGGTATTGGATTAGTCCTCAGTATTAGAACATGTCCTGAGTAGAGGTATTGGATGTGGTCAGGGGTAGAGCTGCAATGATTAGCCCATAATCACTGAAATTGTTTAAATATTTTTTCAAGCAACAATGACAAAACTTCACAGGTTCCATCTTCTGAAATGTGAATGTTATCTGGTTTTCTGAGTTTCCTATGAGAATAAACGGAATGTGTTAGGGGTCTGGGCTGCTGGTCAGATAAAACAAGGAATCTGAAGGAGAAATGTGAGCATTAGCATTGCCATTATCAAGGCAGATGGGTTTACACATACAGATGTTGGACTCAGGCATACTTGTGTTTAACACCTTTCATAACTTTACTGCATGTCTCAGCTTGTGTTCTTGTCCTGTGGGCACAATGTCAGTCAGCTGACAGACTGTTATCTTTCGTTTCCTCTTCCGTCCTTCAGGCTGCTGTTTTGTTTATGTGCTATGGTAATGAGTTCTTCTCTGTCTAGTTTTGGTTGGAGCTAGACTACATATGTGTGTGTGTATTATGTTTGGCGGCAGCTTCAACTCGACATCAATCACCTGTCGGTACAGGTGCAAGTGTTTTTCGGTGTAAAGTCATTGTCTGAGCTTCAGCAGAAAGCGTTATCAGGAAAACGCTGCTGAAACACAGCAGCACAATGTGGTCGAGCTGCTTCTGCCTGCATGCCCTCTGTCCTCCTTTCATCCAGTCCTTTGGTCCACATGTTCATCATTTACTGTAATGAGTCAAGTTCAAAGTTATCACACACGTATACCTGATGTCCACCCAGCGTGAGAACAAGATTAGATAAGAAGATGTGAGAAGTGGTGCCAGGGTGAAGTGATCCACTGTGAAGTTGCAAAGTCATGACACACATCAGAATAAGTGCCACCATTATTTTCATTGTGCTTTACACATAGTGACAGTGTCTATGCATGCACCCGTCCATTACTTGATGTGTTGTGGCGTTTTGTGCCACTGTTCTATTTCTGGAGCCTTGTTGTCAATGCTACACAATGGTTTTTACAGATAAGTGTGCTGCGTACCTAGATCTGGGCATTGGGCGGCCTTATCTTAAATATTTGTCACTCTACCAAATGCTATTTAGAAATGTGACATTACACATAGGGTGAAATCTGTTAACTATAAAGCAACAATTTCCAGAGGTTTAAGAAAATTAATTCACTCACGATATATGTTGATAGCTGATTTTACCCATGTTGCCCACCCGTAGTTATACTGTAATTATTATCCTCACATCTATTAGTAGATTCAACTGAGGATGCACCTAACAAGTATTTTCATTACTGCGTAATCTGCCAGTTATTTTCTCCATTAATCAATTTGTCTAAAAAATATTTTAAAAAAGAATTTAAAAAATGTACAGTCTACAAAATTAGAACAGCCTGAAACTTAAACATATGTAGTTTAATATCAGATAAGATAGAAAAAAGCAGTAATTCTCACACTGAAGAAGCTGCTAGAAAACACTTAGTGACATTTCAGTCTTTTTATGTGAAACACTGTTTTTGAATATTTATTGACTTGAACCAAATGGCTGTCTCCTTTGTTGTAGCTGTGCTGCCAGCTCCTGAGCACAGTGTCCATCGCTCTCTGGCTCGCTCAGTGTTTGATTTTCTTCATCAGTCACTCATTTATTTGTTTAATCTTCGTACCATTTCATGTTGGCTAGGTGAACAGCACTGCGTTGTTTTTCTCAGTCTAGAAAAGCAAAGCAATGAACTGCGTATGGCTGAAAGCTGCATACAGCTGCACATGTGGTTTTCATTTTTAATGGAATCGTGGGAGCTAGCGTCCCTTTCAAATCACAAAGAGTCATTTGATTCAATGTTAATATACTGTAACGTGTTAATGGAGTTTAAAGGCAATGGATGACATTAAGGTAGCACGAGGATATCCCTGTCAGTCCTCTGGTGGGGCATATCTGGCTGGGTTATTATCTCATACAGCCATGCTGGCCTGTTTCTCTCAGGGTCCTTCACTCATTGCTGTTTGTGTTTTCTCCTTAGGATGTCTCTGTATCCGTCTCTCGAGGACCTAAAGGTCGACAAGGTCATCAAGGTAAGTGTACTGAGGTGAATCAATGTTAGACAGAGCCATCTATCAGATGGTGGATTTACTTCTGTAGTCTGTAGCAGTCTATTCCATTTTTTTTGCCATTGTTCTGACTAATATTAAAAGGGCACACCAGCGATTCTACACATGAAGTTCAGTTTAATCGTCATAAGGGGTACAACACAGACTCTGAAAACAGTTGTATAATATGTTCAGTGACTTTGGAGAAGTTTGAAAAAAACAAACAAAAAAATAATAAAAAATTAGTTTAGTAGCTTCATGGGAACTGTAAAATCCAGGCTTTTAGGAAGATCAGGATATCCTGACCTTGGGCTGCTTTGAATTAGACCATTCTTTGTTTAATCTGTCCCCTGTGAGTCACCCAACTTCATGGAAGTCAACAGAAAGTCACCTAGTGCTATATCACGGAGCATCCTTTTAACTTTGTCACTGTAGCATCACATTTTCATGTCACTGAATTTGTGTGGCTTAGGCCTACAACACACTGTCTCCTTAACAATCCTGCTCTCAAATATTTTATACTGATGGCAATTTCCTGCCTTCCAGTGTTTACCATTTGAAGTCATTTTAAGTGGACTTCCAGTTGACTGTTGTGCGTGTAATTACTTTCTAGGCCCAGGCACAGTTTGCCCAGACCACCACCCCCATGCCTGCCATCACTGAGGGAACCTACCAGCCTCAGCCTGTTACTGCTGGGATGCCAGGATCAAGTGAGTCTCATATAAACCTCTGAAACTTTTTAGAGTTTTGAGAGTTTTATCCCTCTGTTGTGTTATAAACTTGTTCATACTCAGGAAAATTTACAAAAACCCTTTTTACACTAACCTGTTGTTGAAGCACCTTCACCTGCATCCAGTTTCCTTTTTCGTCATCATTTTGTGTCTTTTCCCCTTGTTTCTTTTGTGTGTCACTGTGTGTGGGGGGTCTTTGGTTTTTCTTCTCTGAGGAATCAGTACTGTAGTATATTTGGGACGGATAAAGATGTGTAGAGTGAGAAGACTGGCAGGGGGGGCGGAGGTATGGGGTCTTTGAACAATAATGGGGGTAAATGGACCCCCCACACTGGCTATGATTTCTCTCTCTTTCCCCTCTGTGTTATGTGATTCTCTGTTTCTCTTGTTGTATTTTTGCTAATTTTTGAGTTTTTTGAGTTTGTGTGAACGTGGCCCTGAACTCTGCAGTAAGCTATATTCAGCTGAAACAAAAAAAAGAGAGGAATTAGGCGTCCTCAAAAGATTAAAAGTGGGTAGAAGATGGGCAGGGGGCCTTTTAGCGATTAGAGAACACAACCTTTCTGCCTATTTTCAATCACTTCTCCCCCTTTTCCCATTCTCCCACTTATTCTGCTTCTCTTTTCTCTGTTTGGATGCAGAGTCCTGTGGGCTTTTGGTCTTTTGTTTTTACCTCAGCAGTGCTAGCTATGAGTCACCATGGAGACTGGCTCTGGCAGTTGTGCTGGGACAGGGAATGATGGGAGAAAGAGAGAGGAGGAGGAGCTGATTTGAAAAGGAGGGACAAGTGGGGGTGGGGGGCAGGAGTGAGCTAAAGGAGGAGTTTGTTCTCCTGGTGGTGAGGAGAGAAAGAGAGAGGGAGGTGAAAGGGGATGGCCTGATTGACATCAGTGCTGGACCGCAGCCTGGGCAGATACACTAATGCTGTAAACTGTGGTCACTGCATTTAAACTGCCTCAACAACATGATCTCTCTTCTTCCTCTCTTTTCCTTTTTCTGTCATCATTGTGGGGAAAAACATAATTCATGCATATCCTACATCTGCATTTCCAAAGCTGCAACATCATTTCAGTTGTGATTTGACTTTTCTTTACCTTAAAGCATCAATAAGACACATCTGCCTGCTAAAGCAATATTCATGATTGGCCAGTGGAATTTCTCGGGAGAGATATTAATGCAGCTCCTCATTTGCGGACTAATTTGGGCTGTTTCCCCTGTTATTTATTGGCTGTTTCCCACATACTGTAGCTGAAGATAGACCAGTGAGGAGAAAGCGGTCAGGCAAGAGATAAACTGCAAGAACAGTAAGACTCTCTTGAATTGAATAATATGGCAGAGTTGATTCCCAAGCCAACAAGAATTTGTTTTTTTGATTTGCCTATGTGGATGGATGTGGGTCAGGTGTGTGGGACAGGTGAATGAGAAGAGAAGGTGATAAAGGAGGAAAAACAGTAGGCAGGCCAGCTGATATGACTGGGCTTTCTCACTTTTCTGAAATAATGAAACACATGCAGGGTTTCTTTACAGGGCCTGGTGTAGGAGTAGTACAGGATGAATCGTGATCTGCATTTTTCTATCATTTTTCTCTTTTTGTGTTTGGCCAGCATGTGGGTGTGTTTCTCCCTCTTCCTTTTTTTTATACCATGACCAGAACTTGTCACCAGTTGGGTGACTGGGGCTGACTCCTGTCACCCAAATGACTGACTCAAACCTTGCTGAGACTAAGACTTAGCTCTACCTGGTAAAGTCATTGATGTTGAAACATGGAGTAGTATGTTGTAAACTTGTTGATTATAAGACAGATGGTTATGTATTTGTACTAATACGTATCTATACTGACATACACTATAAAAATGAGTCAGCTCTATATGCAGTCAGCTAATTGTTTTTCATGCAGGTAATTTATTCAGTCACTAAACTAGTTTGTTTATTTAACTTTGTTGATTTAGAAACTGATATATAAACACAACTTAGAGTTTAATATGTAGTATATTCCATTTATTATTTATTTATTTATTCTTCTAATGGCTGCTTCCAGCAGGATAATGCTCCATGTCACAAAGCTGAAGTCGTCTCAAACTGGTTTCATGAACATGACAGTGAGTTCAGTGAACTTCAGTGACCTCCTCAGTCTCCAGACCTGAATCCAATAAAACACTGTTGGTGCTGTCATCATGCATCACTGTGGCACAGCTATTTCAGCGATGAGACCAGTGATGTGACTGGCTGAGAGCGTGTTATATTAATCACCACACCCTCTGATCTGTATTCCACCTCAACCAGCCCGTGTTTGCAGTGCTGCATGTACATGAACCAAAAATAGCAGGTGCACTCAGAGACACCCACAGTAAATTCTAAATAACTGGCTAGCATGCATATTCATGTACACTGCTGTGTGGTCACTGGCTGATTTAGCCACTGACTACCTTCCTTACACGTCCTTTCTGTTACCTTTGCCAGGATAAATGCAGTGATCATTTGCTGCCACAAGGGCAACCACAGCCTCTTGTTGCCAGGAAAGCAATACAGTGATGCAGACAGGCAAGAAGAGAGACAGACAGGTACACACTGTCCCAAACAGGAAAGTAGATAGGAGACAGTAAGAAGGAATACCAAGCTTAATCCTAACACTACCTTATGTCTGTGGTAGTGTGTTAGAATTCAAAGGAGAAGCTCGGTTAATATTCTGGGAAGGAATTTTAGAAATGGACACACACAGTCCGTTGCGAACATGTAGAGATTTTACTGCACCGCAACACAAAGTGCTTATTATCAGCAGCCTTCCAATACGGGCCTCTGTGTAGCCAAGCATGACCCTGCTGTGATGGACAGCATGAATAAAATATAATGTGTAGGAAAGAATGAGATCAGATAAAAAAAAAAAAGACTCAGTTGTGCCTCATGTAACAGTGTTTGTACACCTGTGAATTCAAAACATGAAAAGTACAAGTGGATGGAGACCGAATGGCCTGTGTTCAGTTTTCCAAATTTAGAAAATGGAGGGCTTCAAGAAGGACATGCATATGAATTACCATATACACTAATGTATATATGTAGTCATTATGTATCCTTAAGGTAAACTTCTCCTCCATGTTGTCCCTCTCTCTCTCTTACCAACTACCTGTCTCTCATCCTCCATCTATCCCACCTGTTTGTCCTCCCTCCGTCTGCTCCCCCTACCTCAATTCTTTCCTTGGCTCCCTTTTCCACCCCCCTTCTCCTTCTCCACCCACCTGTATTTCCATTCTCCCAGGCTTGTACCCAAATCTGGAGGAGCTGGGAGACTACATGGGCCTGGCCCTCAACAGTGATGAAGTCCAGAGGAACCTGGCCCTGGTGCCTGTGGCTGACAATGTAAGTGTAATTTTCTCCATCATTCTCTTTGTTTTTTTTTTTTTAACCAACCATTTTACTCCCTGGAGATTTGTTTACAACCTCAGACATTATGCGTCTGCTTGTGTTACTTCTAGTCATGTTGTCATACCCAGGTATCAGTAATTATGTTGGTGAGAGAACATAGGACTTAACATTCATCAGGTGGTCACAAACATGACTCCAGATAAATGATCCTGTTGCTCTGTAACGAGCTGTTTCCGCTGCCCCCAAGTGGCCAGAAATCTGTTTTTAGTAAATGGAGGGAGCCATGAGCTGTCGATGTATCCAAGCACAACAGCACTGGGTTCCTGGAGATCCTCATTACAGAATGACTCATCACAGGCCTGGAGCAGTGTGTGGGAGGGTGTGAGCTCTTCACTCCCCTCCATTTGCATGCGTGTGTATGCGTTTGTGTGGATCCTGCAGATGTCGAGGCTCTCGCAGCACCCAAGCTTGTCAGCTGGCATTTAACCATCTGTGTCTTCTGCCATTTGTTGATATCTTCACCTCTGACATTATTCTTGTTTTTTTTTTTATAGTTTTGCGTTCCTTCGTTGTTGGGGCAAAGCATATTAATGAAGTTTTCAAAAGCAGCGCCTGAAGCATTTCTGATCTCCATCACTGGTGGAGGAGGAGATGAAATAGAGTCCTCCCACATACCTCTATTTGATGCTGCATTCCTTTTCATCTCCAGCTGAATTTTAATGTAATCCAGTTTAATCCTCTCTTCCTCTCACCTCTCCCTCACCCCCCTTTGTTCAACCCACCTCTTCTTTCTTTCTCACCCTCCTTGCTGTCTGGCCTCCTTCCCCACATCTCAGCAAGTGGCAGTGCCGTCCAGCTCGGGTGTCGGGGGGATGGTGCGGCCTGTGACGGGGGCAGACGTTGGCATCAGGCGGGCCGAGATCCGGCCAGGGTTGCGTGAGATTATACTCTGTAAGGACCAGGAGGGGAAGGTGGGACTCCGGCTGAGGGCCATCGACAACGTGAGTCAGCGTCTCAAACTCTCTGACCGACACCTGCATTAATTATTCAGCACAGACCGACTGTTGTTAACACCCACTTGACACCATATAGATGATCCTGGGAAATCTACACCCCCTTCTTCCACTCTCCCACATGAGATCAGGACTGAGATCTGAGTCAAACTTCTTCATGTGGTGTAAACATTCAACCTGTTTTATTCTGTATCTGGAGCATCATGTGATCAGCATAGGTTTTACCAATTTACACATTTACGAATAAAGTGACTACTAGTTGTAAGGTTTTGTTAAAGAAATAAGTCCCTCAACTAGTCAGCTACTTTTTGTGGCAGTAGTGTTATTTATTGGAATATCTGTTCATTTCAATCTGAATAAATATTAAGCGTGTTGTTGCTGTTTAAATAGAAGAACAGAAACACTGTGGTGGAACCATCTTGTCTGACTTGTTTATCCAGAGCTTCTCATGTAGAATGATAAGATTAGACAGATATTGACTTAAATCGAACTTCTACATATGTATGGATACAAATTTCGGTGCCGCACCAGAAAGAACATAGCAGAAAATAAATCAGTAGGCTCAGCTGCCAGTTTATTAGGCACACCTAGCTACTACTAATGCAGTCTTATCCAGAAGCCCTAGCAACAGCAATAAAAATAATTTGTACTTTCATACATCCAATGTTCATTTTTTTGTTGATGGTTTTGGTGTTAGTTTGGAGGCAGTAGCTTGTGGTACTGTTGAACTGTATTGTGTTTGTCTGAGAAGTGTTTCTTGTATTTGATGTACCCTTGTTGATAGAAATGTGATGGACAAAATATTAGAAACAGCAATCATTACTGTCCACAGCACTCACAGGTGGTTTTAGTTGCCCACTACTTGACTAGTAGAACAGTGGATAAAACCCCTGTTTTAGATGTTTGGTTAGCAGCCAAAACAGTGAGTGGGTGGTGTTTATATAGGAGTGTTCTATAGGACAAAAACAAAAACATCTCTTTTGATACTCTGCCAGCTTGAAAGTTGCAATATGCTTAATAATTCAGTATGTACTGAGTTCCACTTACATAGTGGGCAGGGTTGAAATGTCTGAAATGAGTTGGCAAACACAGAAGATTCAGAGTATTGGTAATCGATGTTCTGCTGAAATGAAACAGACGCAGCACATTCACATGATTTCTACACTGTGCAATACAATCTGCTGTAAACTGGAGCCTAGCATTGCACTGAAAGATGAGTTAAGGTGCTCTGTTTATTTTGAATCCTCAAAACAGGCTAACAGAATTGAAATACATTGCACCAGTCCAAGTTGTTTGTTATGCCACACAGACATCGAGTGAAGCAGTGTAACCACCTCAGACACAGTCGTTCTGTGGATCATATTTTATATCCTCTTACTTTTTAAAGTTTTATAAATAATCTAGCAGCGTCTTTTCTCCCTTTTTAAAAGGATCATTTAATCTCTTCTTTCCTGTCCTTGTCTTTGCCTCCTTCCATTTTGGTCCAATCATTTTTCTCTCCACTATCAGTGTCTCTCCTCTGTCTCTCCTCTCTCTTCATTCCCTGGACTCATTTTGAAAGTTCTGTGTTTTCTCTCTCCTCTCACAGGGAGTGTTTGTCCAGCTGGTGCAGGCTAACTCCCCCGCGGCCCTGGCTGGGCTGCGTTTTGGGGACCAAGTTCTTCAGATCAACGGGCAGAACTGTGCCGGCTGGAGCGTAGACAAGGCCCACAAGGCCCTGAAGGCTGCAGCTGAGACCCGCATTGAGCTCGTGGTCAGGGACAGGTAAGGAGTTTGTGGAGCTGAGGACAGAAGATTATAACAGTGTGTCCTTTTGGTGCTACTTTGACCATTGCACCAGTGTTTAACAGCTGAATTTGATTTAGTTTAATCTTTGTCTTGATGGATTTTTTTTGGTCATATTAATTTGGTCATATTAAAATATTATGTTGAGGCTAAAACATCCAGTGACATGAATGCAGTAATGTTTCTGTAGGTGAAGATTTACATATGTGACCACCTGCATTCAGCCTGCACTCATTCCTATCAATAGCATATAAACACCAAAGATAGAAGAGACTGAAAGTAACATTAACATTAAATTTTGGATGTACTTACCCTGCACCTCTGAACTGACATTACTGCAGCAGCTCATGTGAGCGTTCAAAGGAAAAGGCTGGTTAATTGCCTTTGACTTAACTTCCTCAGCATCTGAGTTTATCCGAGGAAAAGATAAGACGAGCTGAGGGTCTTGTGACTCACATCACGCAGGCAGATTCCACATATAAACTTTGCCATGACGTTTGCATAAGAACTTTGAGTGTAAATTAGTGAATATTTTTATATTTCCTTGTAATATTTAAACTGGTGAGATTTTCTATCATGTTTTCCATTTCAAAGCATTTCTATAGTTGTGCCAATGTTTGGCTCCCTCTGCTGGCCCCTCCATCATTTGCACTTTGCTGCTCAGCTCATCTTTTTTAGTCTTGTTTTTATAAACATTGTGATCTTGTTATATTTTCCCATCTGTTTCTGAGTTTTCTCTTTTCTTAATCATAATTTTAAATTTACAGATATTCGGGTTTATTGTAATTTTCAGTAACAAAGCCTTACACCTGTGGACTCCTAATCCTTTGTCTGTGTCTTTGTGTGTCTGTAGGCCATTTCAGCGCACTGTCACCATGCACAAAGACAGCTCAGGCCACGTGGGCTTTATCTACAAGTCTGGCAAAATCACCTCACTGGTCAAGGATGGCTCTGCTGCCCGCAACGGTCTGCTGACTGAGCATTACATCTGTGAAATCAATGGACAAAATGTTATTGGACTCAAGGTCAGACACTTGTTTCTGTGCATAAACTGTTTATTGGCTGTGGAGGTAATCTGTATGGTGTAATCTGATGAAGCAGAGGAACATGGACTAAGAATAATCCAAAATTAGAACAGATCTGTGATTCTCATAAGATGTTTGGTGGCTGATTTGAAGTTTGCACCTGGATGGCTGCTCTCATAATAGCAGAATGTAATAATACGTGGGGACTTGCAGCGGCTTAAAGTAAGTGCAGAACTCACCCAAGTCCAAGTCTGTACAAATGTGAAGTGTTTAGTACTGATTGCTCAGTAGCTTGCTTTTAGTCCAATGTTTGCCCCCGGTAGGCGTGTAGTCTGCCCTGTGATGAGGGCTCTGAAAGTCTTTTTAGTCTGAACTTTGCATTTTGTTTTGCTAGCTCTTTCAGTTTTTCTCCATTTATTTGATGCCCTTCTCTAAAGCCGTGTTCTTAAGGCAGTGATGATAACGTCACACAGGGTGTGTGGATGAAAGGTGGGGAAAACTTTGAAGGGACAAAAGGGACAATTTTAGATTCCATGAGGCTGTAGGGCAGCATTTCAGAAGAGACTGTGGTTTTTGGAAAATTTACGGATACAACAGGAATCTTATGTCAGGTCACACGCACTTAGGTCATGACCTGATGTAAATGACACATGATGTGGAGCAGTAATCAGACAGAGGGTTTTGCTACAGTATTTTCTTTGGGCACCAGAATGTGATTTTGTTGATTGTATGAAGAGTTTTGAGAACACGTCTTTCTGAAGGACGCATTTGCTGTTTCGTAAATGGAAACACAGTTTTGGTCTTTATTCCATCTGTTCCCAGTGCTACTTTTTTCCTAACAGTACATCAAAACAATGGAGAAACACTGTAAAATGAAGGTGTTTTACAGAACCTTGAGTCTAATGTTAATTCATTAATAATTCATTAATAATTCATTAATAGTTAATTAATTAAGCGAGGTCCTGACCTGTCACTGTTCCTGTGTGGAAATTCCAGGATTCTCAGATAAAGGATATTCTGAGCACCTCTCCCACCGCCATGACCATCACCATCATGCCCAAGTTCATCTATGAACACATGATTAAGAGGTAAGACTCAGCATTTCACCTAATCAAATCAATCTTTTCATTAGCTTTGTCCATTCACACCAGTGAGTAAATGATCCAGCTGTGTCTCAGCTCAGGGCCTGTGATTGTTACTCCACTGATTTTCCAGGGATTCTGGTGAAACACACCACCAGTTACAAAGGTCAGTGGTAAACTGGCCAAGGTAAAAAAAAAAAAAAGATCCTGTAAATGTGATAGATCTTTTTCAGGGATGAAGAAACTGGTTCACTCACAGTTTGCCTGCAGCATTCGAAGGAAATGAAACCCTGAATGTTAATGCGAACAGTTGTTTTTTTGTATGGTCCTATGATCCTGTCAGGCTTATTTGTGTGACTTTCTTTTCCAGGATGTCCACGGGTCTCCTGCGGTCAGCCATGGATCACTCTGTCCCAGAGGTGTGAAGACCAGGAACAGGACTGCAAACTGTCAGGATGTCTACAATACAGAGATATCTCTCTTGTTCTCTCTCTCTCTCTCCCTCTCTCTCTCTCTCTCTCCCTTTTCCGTACTTGGATCTTTTATCTGTCTCTCTCTCTCTTTCTGTCTTCATACCAAATCACCTCCTGCATCACAATCATCATCGCTGCCGTTTCTCATCTCTCTTAACATAATCTGAAAAGGCCTTTTTTTTCTATTCTTCAGTTGTTCAGTATCATCTTTACATTTTCCTCATCTCTGTTGACATTTGTACTTTTTCTATGTTAACCTTGTAGTCTGATTACATGTTTACTTTTACTCGTTTTGTATTTGAGATCAAGGACAGTACAAAATGTTTTTTTTAAGCCATGCACACTATCATGAGTCCAGAGCTTCCTCCTCAGTGTGGAGATGAACCGTTGGCACGTGACGTTTCACCTTGTCAAAATGCTGTAAAAGCCAGTGGTTGGTCATCAGAATCCTACAGTACCATGTAGATTACGGCTGCGCTCTCAGTCCCTGCACTTGGCCCGCAATGTGTGTACATAAATAATCCGAGCTGAGCTAACACCTGGGGCCTCATGTGAAAAAGTTTGCTGACTTTGACTTTGCTGACTTCTTGATTCCAGCCTATAGTCACTTTTACTTGGCCAGTAAAACTAATAGGTTTTAGCAAAGGAGTTGTTTTTAGTTTACACCATATATTGGTGAAAATTAGAGTTGATTTTGGCATCAAGATTTTTTTTTAAATTTTTTTTGGTTAACACGCAACATTTATAGATCTTAGACTCTAACATGTAAGTGAGAGATACGAAGTAGCTGTTTCCACCTTCTCCAAGAGATGGCGATGTATCATTGCATCACATTTCCTGTCTCCGCGGGCAGATGCCATGATGAGAAATTCATAGGTACTGGGAACACTGTGTGCACATTCCAGGGGAAAGTGTAGGGAAGAGGGCAGTGGTAGATGTTTGTTGCCCTATGCAGCTGAGACCTGGCCCTGTCCACAGACATTATGGGAACCATGGGATGGTGAAAGGCACAGGTAATCAAGATCCTAGCTCCGCGTGTGAGTGTTTGATACGCTTCCATGGCTTCAGACTGAAATTTTGAAGGGAATTGTTGGTATTTGTTTGGACAGGGTCTGTGCTGGGCAGACCCACTAAGTGCACTTTCCACTACCTTTTAAGAGGTTGACTTTCCTGTATCCATTTCAGCAGTTAAATCCAGTAGTCGTGTTTGTGGTGCCTCATGTTAACGAGAGAACTCATGAAAACAAACTTGTGTGTTAAATATCGTAAACTGCTCAGATTTGATGCTGAAAATCATCTGCTCAAATGAAAAGGCATTTAAATTCCACATCATGGGCTTAGCCAATGAACCTGCTCTCCTCTGCAAAGAGTTGTCAGCGGACTTCCCCCTCTGTAATATTCCTTCTTTGACTGTTGAGCACAGTGAGACCGAGCTGAGCTCACAGTTGTGAATTTCTACTTGTTATATAGAGTTGCTCCTTTTAATGCTGTTCATGTTTGGATGCATGTATTCCTTTAATTTTCTAGGTATGCAATCTGATAAACATCACTGTCATTCTGTAAAAAAAAAAAAAAAACAGTTAGAAAAACCTAAAAGTTTATATACGAATGTAACCAAGATAATATTGTAAAACAAATAAACAGTCTTTCCGTTCACATTAACTCGGTGGCGTTTGTCATCACCCTCAACGTTACACGGATCGTCGTACTAATACGTGGTTAGGAAAAAAGTAATTACACAACACTGTCACAATAATGAGACAAACACACAGATGAAGACAACAGAAACGTTTCCTCCATGCTGTTTAATATAGGGGCTTTTGGTCTTTCTTTATACAGTGTGGTGGGAGTGTGAATGGAGAAGTCATCTACTCATGTCTTTTACTGTACACACTACTATTGCCATTAAAATAGTTCATTTACAATACGTTATCTGTAGATATTAATGATGTCAGCTAAATTACTATACAAGGCTCTGAATGTTCTTAAAGGTAGGATGTTAAAAGACTTGGTATAACCTCTGTATACATTAATTATCACTACATAGTCTATGGAACACATACTCAGACAATCAGACAGGGAATAAAGCATAAAATGACGTTACACATTCAAATATTGACAAAAACAAAGAAAAGCCAAACACCCCCCACCTCCTGTCTTCCCCAAGAAATATTCAGCATCATGTGTATCTAAGGATATACGTAGTATATAATCAGTCACTGCTGCACACTGTACACTGACACCACCTCACACTACAGCAGGAAGTTCAGGCGTATTATGGGACAGCAACAGAAAACAGAGAGGATCACTGTGGAGGTACAGTGACATTTCTTCCAGGACAATTGCAGAGACAGTGTGGGACACTCAGGATAACGGGGATAATGGCCTCCTTTGCATTGCATTAATCTTTTGATAAAGTGCTGTATGGCAAAGATTAAGTGGAGGAAAGTTTAGTCAAACTTTTAATGAATGAATTAGTCACATCCTGATGAGTCTGAAGCCTCTGCTGGGACTCCAACATTTACCAAGGGCAATTACTGGACTGTCAGAATCCAAAACAAGAACAGTGCAGACCATAAAAGAAAGAAAAAAAAAAAAAAATCTCCCCAAGGATTAACGATGTGACTGTGTTCACCAAACCCCATTAGGACCAGTAAGTGAAGACATAGTGGTGTAATACAGGCCTCTTTAGACATTGTTAGAGACTCCAGCAAACGTCAACATATTAAAGCAAAAAACATCAAGCTGCTGCACCCCCCCCCCAAAAAAACAAATTTTAATGATTTGTGTGCATGAGATATAAAAACTTGTTACCTTGTGTGATCGTTTCATGATAACGTACAAAATCAATTTTGTGCACATAAGGTGCTATCTTGTGCGTAGTACCTTATGTACACATGATATTAAATGATCATTTTTACAAACAAGATAGTAATGTGTGCAAAAAAGATAACACCTTACATGCAAGATATTACATCACTTGTGTACAGCTTAGTCAAAGACAACTTGTGACAACACGATGAAAACTTGTCACCATCTTGTCTGAGCAAGAAAATCTTGTGTGTGCAAGATACACAGAGATCCAAGATTCACAACATCAATTACCAGATGAAGAAGATAAGCACATAAGATGTTATCTTTTCCTAATAAAATACAAGATATTATCATGTGCAAGATGTAATCTTGTTTGCACAAGACGTGTAGTTGCAATGTGTGTGCACATGACATTTTGTGTACAAGATGCCTGGTATCAACAAAAACCAAATAACTTGTGCAAACAAGATAATGTGTACAAGATCCATATCTATATTATTATTTTTATTATTATTATAATCCTTATCATCATTCATTATCCTAAGATATGGATCTTGTGCAAAAAAGATAATTATTCATTTGTACAAGATCTGTTAGAGATACAAGATCCACAACGTGCACAAGACACTAAACTAAATTTGTGCCAACATGATAATAATGTGTGCACAAGATGAAAACAATATATTTTGGGATGTTGGGGGCTTCGTAACATAAAAACAATTCAACATTTCAGAAATCAGTACAGAATTTACAATAAGAGCTTTGATAAAGCACAGACACATAATGCAGCTAAAGTACAGACGTTTGTGCATAGAGGTTAAAAAAAAAAAACAAAAAAAACAGGTTGAGATGATTGCTGCTACCCACAACAAACCTGAACTCCTAAACCTGAACATCGTAACACGGCATCACAGGTTCACTAAATCTTACCCTATGTTTTCACCCTGTTTTTGTTACGACAGTCTGTGTTTAGAGACAGCAGGAGAGTTCCACTGACTCAAATCAAAGTCCAGCGCTGACGTACAGCAGGAATCGTTCACGACCTTCCTCATTAGAGATTTTGTTGCACAATACATTAATATTGAGGGGAGGAGGCTGCCTCCCACATTCTCACACCTGTTCTCTCACAGGATTATATGGCTTTTTTGTTTTAGCTTCCGAAATCACTTCAGCCAAGGAGATGGGAACACAACTCGTGCACGCGTGAAAACGAGAGTGATGTTGAGGAAAGGTTGTGGATGAAATGTGGCAAGTGTGAGTGGAGCAGAGACAGTCCCGTATGTCTCTAAGGCATTCATTCAATCTTTTCATGGATGTCAGTGGCTGCTGCATTTGTGGCTCCTTCAGCTCCATGAAGTGAAAAGCGAACACAGACAGGGATTGTCATGATCGTCGCTGACGTCTGACACTTACACACTTTGACAATGAAGCATAAACACTGCGCATTCTCTACCAGTGTGTGATTTTACAACAGCATTGAGACTTAAGTGTCTGTTATTTTAGAGAGTTGTATTTGCATGGCCAAATGTACAAATGTATAGAGTTTGTGGATGAAAGGCAACTGCTTTGCTGCATTCACAGAAACAATGACATGTATGATCGTAGTATTTGTTTTTAAAGATCTACCTGAAATGTCTGCATTATCTTAGTTACACTTCACCTGTTTTGTATTTGCCTTCAGCTTTATAAGTACTATGCTGATAATACAGACCCAACAGAACAATCAGTCAGAACTCAGTGGACACACAACACTTTGGATATCCATACAATCTCAGCTTCAAGTAATTGCTTAAAATTCATAAAGTGAACAATAGTGCAAAATATGTCAACCCAATAGTAAAAAAAAAAAAAGGACATGATTCATCCTGCTTATTTCTTCACCGAAGAATTAAACAGTTCAGTTGGTGTCTGGTGTATTTTACTGGTGTATTTAATGTTGGTGTCTTTTTTTCTATTTTCACAGGTTGTGTTTAGGTGTTTCTCGATCCACGACTGGCTTGTGAGTCTCTAACAGTCAGGTGAACTTTGAGTTTTGATGTCACTTTCATCAAAGTTCTCTCATAATACACACATTCACACAAATAAAACACCCTGATCCTACACATGGACACAACCCAGACATTGATTTAAATTTCATGTAACATGTAACACTCCATGTCTAAAAATCCTTTGCAGAGTAATCTGTTTAACAGAGTTGATTTATTTGCGGTGACTGACTCTTGTACAGTGGATTTGAAATGTACACTACCAGAGTGACAGTTAAACTACACCACGAGAGCATTAACGTTAGCAGAAATATACAGCACAGAGCACAGACTGAGCACAACTCACTTCATCCAGATCTACATCAAAGTGTCAAACTGAGCCAGTGAGTATCTACAAACAAGTGTCTGATCATTATATGAGTTTAGATCTGATGAATTCAAAAGCTTTTCCAGTGAGTTCAGTGTTATTCATTCCGTAAGAGTTGCAGGGGAGCTGGAGCCTATCCCAGCTGACCATGGGCGAGAGGCGGGGTACACCCTGGACTGGTCGCCAGTCAATCGCAGGGCTGACACACAAAGACAGATAACCACTCACACCTAGGGGCAATTTAGAGTAGCCATTTAACCTAATGTGCATGTTTTTTTGGGGGGGATTGTGGGAGGAAGCCGGAGCACCCGGAGAAAACCCACACGGGCACAGGGAGAACATGCAAACTCTGCACAGAAGAGCCCAGATCGTGGTTCGAACCTGGAACCCTCTTGCGACAGTGCTAACCACTGCACCACCGTGCCGCCTTAGGTGAAAGTCACTCAATTTAAGTTAAGGTATTTTTACTGTTTTCAATAGCTCAGCTGAGTTTGCTTCAGGGAACAAGGACCAACCATGTGACTGAGTAGACGCAAAGTTCCACGCTAAAACATCCAGACGTCCATGTTGTTCTTATTACTGTCTCCCATAGTGTGAAGCCCAAGAATAAAGGGGCTAGCTGCTTCCCCCTGCTGCCGGGCTTCATGCTAAGCTGAACAGTCAAACCCAGAGGGATGCTGTGCATCCAGAACAGAGGGAAGGAAAACACGTTATGAAGTTTGGTTACAGTCATAAAATAAGTGGCATTTGTTGTTTAGTTGAAAACATTTGCATATTTGCTGCCACTAATAAACTAGGGACCAACTTTGTAGATTCACTGAAAATAAGTTTGAGCTTTTGTGGATGTAATCATAGACTGAACTTATCTAGAGCTAGATGCCCAAAGCTAAAACAATCTGCCTACCAGCAGCTCTAAATTCTACTAACAGGAAATAGTTTCAGCACATTGTTGTTTTGGCATTTCTGTTTGTGTATGGATAAAACAGGCAAGACTTCCATTTTAAAATGCTGGTGGGATTTAATTTTTTTTTTTTTTTAGACAAAGCCAGATTAGCCATATCTCCCTTTTTGCAGTCTGCATGCAAAGCTAAGCTAATGTCCTGGTTTTGTGAAATTGTGAAACTGGTCAAACTGCAAGACAACTGACCACAATTTTTTAACATGCCAGTAATCCATCTGAACACAGAGATCACTGACCAGGTTTTAGCCCTGAGTGAAAAACACCTTTCTGCTGAATTACTGTGTAACTTTTTATTTCTACTGTTAACCTTGCAACCGTGGCAACAAAAGATTAAATAACTGCTGCCATGTTCATTTATAAAATCCAGTCTTGCAGTATTATATACCACTCTGTGGTGTTTTGGTGTCTGATAAGCCTTCACACTCAGAAATATGTTGCTCAAACATATCTTGTCTATCCTGTCTCACCGGTATCTGAAACTCCCACCGATACAAGCTCTTCTTTTAATGCATTCTGTCTGAACACCACTTCATGGTCTTGTGACCTCCCTCTACCTGAACTTCAAATCACTATTGATCTCGTGGAAATTTGGCCCTATTCTAAAATAACTCAGAGTAGTAACTGGATTTTATCTGTTGGTATCTACAGAATCAGCAATAAACTGCGTTTGGCTCGACAGCAGGACTGATTTGTCCTCCAACTGCTGAGCACAGGAAATGTCAGTGGTTCTTGACGCGTTTCTACCCTTAGAATCAACCTGAGTTCTGCGTCTGCGTTGTCGTTTCTCGATTGTAGATAAGCTCCAGGTTTTCAAACGTGAAGATGTCAAAGACTCAAAGAAAAACGCCCAAACTTTCTGCAGTGACAGGAAAACGTGTGAATCGTGAATTAGGGTGGATTTTCCCTCACTGGTCGATGAGCAGAGTGTAGCTGGTCTACTGCAGACAACGAGACCATTTGGTTATACATGTGCACATACACATACATACATTGTATACATACACGTACCACATTTCGTGTACACACTCGTCAACACGTGATCATTTTAACATGCCAGAATCAAGTCAGACTAGTAGGTTGACAGATCAATGAATCTTTAACATTTTCCCTGCAATTAAAAACGAAACAATCAGCGTCAAGCATCCAAGCATGGATCATTCATTTCAGTCAGCTCATTCAGTTTTGCACAAGTCAGAAGTGTTAGCAGACATCTTGGTAGAACCAGTGGGTGAGAGACAATAAGGAGCAGGACCAAACACAGCAGTTTACAGGTCAGAAATGCACATTTCCTGTTCCTGATGCTCCCCTCGACTTTTAACCTTGATGAGAAATGCAGGGCAGGAAGTTCTTTCTTTTCCTCTCCTTGCATTACAGGAATTTTCCATCAAGCTAACGACCCAGACCCACACAGGAGAGGCTGTAGTTGAGGATCATAGAAGTACTGAACAGATTCTCCTTTCATATCTGTGATCCGCCCATGTCTCCCCCGCCTGCGGGGTAATGCCTCAATCCACCTCCCCTGCGCAGCGAGTGCAGTGCCACAGTGCAGCAGCCTCGCAGCAGTGACCCTATGTGATACATGGGCTGTCCATCACGGACTGGACCGCGGCACAGCCACGCCACTGTTGGCACCACAGGGATGGCCACTGCTAGCAGATCAACCAGGAAGTGACGACTCCAGTAGCTTTTCTGAATCGTCCCGTCAGATGAGTCAGATGAATCTTCCTTCTCTGCTGCGGCGCCTCCTGCGGCACCTTGTTCTTTAGTTTCATCTTCATCATCGTCCTCATCATGCACCTCAACTACAGTGACACCAGCTATCTCTTCATGGGAAGTCGATCTCCTCGGTTGGGAGGTATAAGGCTGTTCTACACCTGGTGATAATCCTGGGTGATTTGGACTCAACTGTCCTGTCTCTACCTGAGTTGATCCTGCTGATAGGCCAACTTCTTCCATGCTGAGCTTCCTCAGTGTTGTCCCACTCTGCCTGCTTTCTCCACAGCATCCTGCAAACCTAAGCTCACCCTGCATCCCTGGTGATTTCTCTGCTGAGTCGCACAGTTTTTCTGGCGCTGCCTCCTCCACCGCACCTTGACCTTCCACCTCATTTCCTCCCCCTGAGCCCATCTGCCTCTGCTGCCCTTCATCCTCCAGCCTGATCCCAGTTTTCTCATCACACTCCTCTCTTGCAGCAGCTTCCTTCTCTCTCTTTTCTTTCTCCTGCTTTTCCTCCTCCTCCTCCACTCCCTCCTTCACCCCACTCAGAGGACTCTCCATGGAACATGCCACGGTAGCAGACCGTGGTAAGGGAGGGACAAGCGGTGTTTTGGAGACCGGGATAGGCTCCGTGGCTGTACTCATGACCGTTGCTGTGGTTACCGAAGTTGTGGTGGTGATGGAGTCCAGCTCCTCCTCCCCCTCATCTGATATCCAGGTGGAGGTGGGGCTGCAAGCCTGGGAGCGGAAGGTGCGTTGCTCTGCAATGGTATCCAGGTCAGAGGGGTAACCAGCTGCTGTGGGGATGGGGCAGCTTTCAGTCTGAATGCCTGTCTCCCTTAGCGGATGCAGATACAGGTGGTGGTGGGACAGGCAGGGGTGGCTCATACAGCTGACTCCACCCAGGCCACAACGAAAGGGTGCCAGCCGCTCGCCTGTGCACAGCTTCTCATAGGTGGAGGAGTGAGGCATGGTGTGGGGCATAGAGTGGGACAGGTTGTGAGGGAAAGAATGAGGTAAGGTATGGGAGAAGGTGTGAGGCAGTGAGTTGGGCAGAGAGTGGGGCAGAGACTGGGAGAAGGTCTGTGTGTAGGAGTTGAGTAAAGATGCTGTCTCCTCAGAGAGGAAGGCGGCCTCCAGCAGCAGGTCGGCCCGGCTGGGGACGCTGCTCTCCCCACAGCACACAAAGCCACTGTCCTGGGTGCCGTCTCCTGACAGACAAGGAAAGTCTTGCCCATTGCCGTTCTGGTCCGCCAGTGCCGGATCTGTGAGCTTAGTGTAGGTGGAGCTCCTGGTCAGAGAACGAGCTGGGGAAGCATCGCAGGAGCAAGACCCCCTCCCGCCTACTGCTGGTTTGGGTATTCCCCCTGGACTCTCCCCGGATACCGACGCTGGTGCTGAACCCCCAACACGGATCCTACAGCCTGGTATGGCCTCCCCCTCTTTGGCTAATCCAGCCTGGGCTAACTCCATACTCAGCAAAAGGTTCTCTAGCTTATGGTTTTGAGTATTGATGTCCTGGAAGTACTTCTGGACCCCTATGTCCCCACTGAGTCCCCCGGCATCACTGAGCCTGGCACGGACAGTTTCTACAGCCTGTTTGAGCTGCTGGATCTCCTGGCGCGCCTCCTTCAGGGCCAGCTGAGCCTCCACACGGTGACACTCCTCCTCAACCCAGTCCTCCTGCATCCTGTAAAGCTGCCCTCTCAGCTCATCTATCTCTGTGTCCCTAAGAGGGTGAAAATGGACACGAGAAAAGGGAGAAAGAATGAAAAGAAGAGAGGAAGAGGGATAGAGGTTTAAGGTATGTACTGTAAAGCTGTCAGATTTAGTGAGGGAAAACCAAACAAACAAATCAGACAACAGAGGAACTGACATTCTGACTGACCTTGATAATCTCTCTTCCTATCTCAGTATCTCACCTGTCTTGCAGTGTGTTGATGGTTTCTTTTAGCCTGGCCCGCAGGTGTCGGATACACACCTCCTTCTGCTGCAAGGGTGTGAGGTACTGCTCTGGTGGAGGAGGTCGAATACCATGGTTGTCTGTGCACGACGTGTACTTCTGGTGACGTCTAGGACACAGGTCAGTCAAAGAATGGGAACACTGGTGTTTCTGAGTTTAAATGCACTTCACACTTCAGTGTTGGATGTTTTTCTTAAACACTGACTTATTTTCATATGCATTCACTCCGTGTGTTTGACACTAACAAAAGTAAAGCCTGATTCCTCTGAACTGCTCCCTATGTCTTTTTTAGCAGTTTCAGTAATGAAGTGAAAATGAAATGGCAGCCTCACAGTTTCTATTTGTAATGTTCACTTTTGGTTTGAAATGAGTGCAGTCGGTCAGGTAAAGGATGGTATTAGACAATAGCACTGAGTTAGAGAAGCTTCTCATCTCTGATACTGAGCAGACTGTGCAGTGTCTGATGTCTCACCCTTTGGTAGGGCTGCAGTCGCTGCCTTTACAAGAGCCTGAGTTGCTGCTGCTGCTGAGGGAGGTGTTGCCATAGGGATCTCTATTACTGGGCGCGGCCGGTGTCCGCCTGGTACCAAAGTAAGAGGAGACATGTTAATCTGTACCTGCCAGCAACATGAAACCACACCACTGAGGTCACAGTGAATTCTGTGATCTGTTGAGCAAAACATCCATGACACTGTTCAAAACCACAAATCAAAATAGACACGAACAGATGAAACTTCAGTCCAGGTCCACGAACATGCCAGTACAACACAGAAATGCACAAATATACACAGACACATTACAAATACAGTAGCTGTTATCAACAGACAGCTCTGCCTGAGAAACATGGCTGTCCTTTGGGCACAGACAGTGATGCTGCAGTTTTTCAGAGAGGGAATGTGCTCTGCAGAGATGAAAACCAAAACAAATATTAAAACAAATCACAAGCTCAAAGACACAACTCAAAAGAAACAAAGTGAGGGTAGCTTTCACTGGAGAGTATGAAAAAAAAAGAAAAGAGAACAAACAAACAAACAGAAAAGAAGGGAGTAACAGGTCAAAATAGACAGCGTAACATCATGGAACATTCACTACAGTGCAAAGGGTCTGATCATTCCCATGCTTCAGAGGATCAACACTGATCGGGAAGTAACAAGAGGGACTCAGAACAGACCGAGAACGAGGGGTGGAGGGGGAGTTTGTGGAACGGCTGTGGCGGTCCGGAGACTTGGTGGAAGTGTATCCTTTGGTTGGCGACTTGGTCGATGAATAGCCTTTAGTCGGTCGCATTGAGACCATGTAGCCTGTCTCCATGGGAACGTAGTCTAGCTCTATGAACCTGCAGTAGTCAAACCTGACCAGGTAGAGACAACGGGGTGTTAAATCACAGAGGACAGCGGAGGACCGCACCTGAATGACACAATGTGTATGCTACAAAAGGTACACACTGTACTACTGAGGTGAGACAAAGCTGTCCTGCATATGGCATGTCATAGGATTCACCTAATTCATTCAGAGTCTGAGCAGCAGGCAGCGCCAAATATCAACAAGCACTCAAACCCTGAAGAGGCCCAGGAGAGGTCTCTCTCTGAACTCTTTACGAGAGGAAAGGCTTCACATATGAAACATCTATATGTAGTAATATTCAGCTACGAGGGGGTTACAGGGCACACAACACAAACTAACGCTCTGAATTCGGAAATATAATTCACAAGGGACAAAATGTTCAGAGACGCCAGTGATTAGAGGAGCTGGGGAGTGCTGGCAGCCGCATTAGCATTTATACTAAGAGCATCATCGTCCAGAGCATTTCACTTTCAAACAAGCTGCCACTCAAATGTCTCTACACAACAAATGCAATTTGAAAATTAGGTGGACATCAAAGATGGCAGTAATCAAACATAAATTCAACCTCTAACACATCTTACATCCCAAACAATTGTCCGAACATGACAGTTCACCTAGTTCTCTCTTTTTAGTTATATTTATTTTCTAAAATCTGAACGTAAAGATCAGATCAGTTGTTAAAACAATGTCACATTTAGCCAGTGTTTCTCTCCACACACCACCAGGAGAGATATCTTCCTATTTATGTAGAGTAATTGCTGCTGAAAATATCTATGAAGAAGTTGATCAGAGGTCACAGTAGGATAAGTTAAACTCTTGTTGGCTCAAGCTTCATACTTAAGAAGAGACTGAAATTGATCTTCTCTTCTAACACTGGGCAAGAAAGCAAATAAACTCCACACTGTTCCATTAAACGTATCCATGCCAGACAATGGAAAACCACACATATCATCTGAATAATAATGCTGACAGAAAGCAAAGTAAACACACATTTTCACCTTTAAACATTGCTACTATCCTGCTGAAGGAGATAAAGTTGTTGAATATCATAGTACAGTTTCATCAGTGGTAGCCAGGACAAGGAAGGGTGATCTGTGATGGGCAACTTCTGTCTACACATTCCTCGCTGATAATGAACTTTGTAATGTTTTGTGATAAGTGATACTGAATGACACACAGTGAATGTTAATGACCTCTTACTTTAAGACATGACTGTTGCCCAATCACTGGCCTCCACAGAGGGAGGCGGGGACAAGCAGGGCCAGTCAGAGCAGCCATGAGGGATTTGCACACAGGACATGATAACTCCACAAAAACCCAAAACGTAAGTAACAGTTTTTCCACCCACCCATTAACACAATGACGTGTGATTTGGATTTCTTTGTGAAAACGTACACAGTTCATCTCATTTTTTTAATGCTACCCCAACTTCCCCAAGGTTCTTGCAAGAGCTGTGCTGAGTAGACATGTCCTGTGTGATACAGTGAGGGAGGAGGCCAGATATTGACTGCTCAGTAGATCTTTGATGATCAATATATGACAAAAGCCAAGGCATTAACAGAACAGAAAGAGGCGGAGGAAGCAGCTGAAGCAGTGAGCCTGGAGAAGGACAGAATAAACAGGACAACAGTGCTGAAGGTTTGACAGTCTGTCCCATCCACCTGCTGGGATGGAACCTGTGTCTGGACTGTGGGCGGTGGGTGAAGGTTTGGTGGACGTGGTGGTTGGGGGTGGCTGTAAGCTGTAGGAGCTGAGTGCTTCCCAGGAGCCAGGTGTTGGTTAGTGTGAGTGGCCGAAGTGCAGAAAGCGCTTTGTTTCCGGTAGAGACAGAGACTTTGCTCAAGAAACATTCTCGATACTTCGGATAAACTATTTTTAAACAGTCCAAACAGCACATTCTCATCTCAGGCAATGTCAGTGTCTCACCGACTCTCTGCAGGGGAGCTGGTTAGTGTCAGTGCTGTCGAGTGAGCGGCTGTGGTGAACCAGTGATCACTTGTGATCACAGTCTGCTTCCACAGCACAATGATAGCACTATTTCTAACGTGCATGTAGCCGCTAAACACAACTCCATGCTATGAAAAAATACCAGGGCCAAATTGTGTGACATTGTGCTACTTCAGTTCTAGTGTACACATTTACCTAATGACTCTACTGTACGTCTGTCAGTATGTGCACACCTGTACATCAGGCTTTCCCTTGTTTTGTTCTGTCATGACAGCACTGAGTCTATTGATAACTGAGTCTATTATCAGTAGACTCAGAGGCAGTGTAACACAACGGCAAACACACAAGTCTGTGCTGTTTGCTGTTGCTGATGCCAATTTCTAAGCTGAATATGAGCACTGAGAGCTCCAGCTGGTATCTCAGTGTTGTTTTCACGTTATATATATGATGGAGCAGTGGTCTGACTTTAAACTCTGAAGGATGTACGTTACATTTCAGATCGGCAGGTCATCGCTGCAGCAATTGACTGTTACTAAACTCCGCCCTCAGACAGTGATGGGCCAGCCATAGCTTCACAACTGAATCTAGGCACAGCAGGCCTGTCAAGCTTTGGATTTTTCCACATGTTGAAGCAGAATACATGGGGCTTTTTCTTTAGCTTACTCAAAACTTACAAACACAAGAGTAAAATGTAAGGAATGTACTAATCAGAGTGTTTATCTGCTCTAACATAAACTGAAATGAGAGGCATCTTTTGTCTATGTCTGCCTGAAAGCAAGGACCCACTATTTAAAAAAAAAAATTACAACTGTTGTAAATCCACCAATATTATGAATTTAAACTGCAGACATATAGGGATAAAATATAAAGCTTGACAAGAGTAGCAACAGTAAGTTGCAGTTACAGTAAGGCAAGGCTTAGCAAACAGTCAATTAGAGAATGGAGAAGCAGCGGTGTCTAAGTAAGACAGGTAGCATAAATGTTGCCTGTGTGCTGTTGCTCTTGTTTTAGTGGCTACAGTGCATGCTGGAGCTACAGCTACAGCTACGGAGCATGCTCTCTGAGACTGTAACTTAAGTGTGTCTCACGCAGGGGGCGCGGGCACAGGAATGGCCACCGGCGCAGTGGCCGCTGGCGCGGTCGTCCCTGACCCTGGCGCCGGCTTGGGCACCGGCACGGGCGAGGACGCTAGTATTTGCTGCAAGCGGCGTTTGGGCTGCAGCACCTTCAGAGGGTTGAATCTGAGGAAGAGAGACGAGAGAGAGGAGGACACCACAGCTACAGATTGATCCGTCTGTGGTTACACATAACTATGGTAAGAAAACCACCACAACCACCACACCCATACATTTTGGCTGTAGTTTAAGGGCTGACACTTGAAATTTCACACAGTATTATAGGTGGATTTTTGGCAATATGCAGTAGAATTACTTAGGCTGTGATTCTTCAGCTCACTACACTGCAGCAATGCCATATTAGCTCTCCATGGTATTAAAGTACTGACAGGATAAACTTGGACAACAGAATTAAATCTATGTCCAACAATTATTGGACACATCAAGTACAATACATGCATTCTGTGTACAACTGTACTGGAGCATCTGTGTTGCAAAGTGAGAACACTTACGTCTGAGCATAAATGGCTTAATGGATAGAGAAGTAGTAATCACTGTCCCTATAGACAACAAAACCTCAATAACATGGTCTTATCCTTTAACCCATGTCCAGTAAACAGGCAAAGGAAGTCCAGCAGCTGCAGGAGAAAACAGATCAATATACCATACTCAATAAACTGTGCTCAGGTTGCAGTAAACTTGCTGTTCATTGGTCAGTGTGTAGGAGGTGTCTGACTACATATAGTTTATCTTCTTCTCAAATATACCATCAGCATCATTAGAGCTAACTGAAAAAGGTACAGACACACTGTAAACTGCTGACACAATCCTGAACTGAAAAGGAAGACAGAGTGAGAAAAAGAGCAGCCACGGTCAAGGAGAAGTAAGCATGGCTTGGAGACAGGGGCAGAGGGAACCTGAGGAGCAGATCATGACACATACATTCATCTGCTGTCATGCATAAAATTATGCTGCCACTTAAAGGTTGTGTCACAGAGTTTAATTTGTTACTCTAACAAGGAGCAACATCACTGACGTACACAAAAATAAGAGACACTCAACAAAGGTTTATTAAAGGACACTGTTTGAGTAAAAGTTAATGAGCATAAGGTGGAAACGAGGAGCGACAGGAGCGACTGTAACAACTTGCACAGCATTTCTCTACTCTGCATCATCAGTATACTCTTTGCTCGAGTTGCACTGAGCAGACTTCAGTTCTTTGCAGAGAAGCTGTATCCAGAGTCACAGGCAGGGCTCAGAGAAGGTGCAGGAGAAGTGGAGATAGCAGAGAAAACCCCACTACATAGTCTTCAATGATATTATGAAGGCTTTTGACCTTGTGAGCAGGAGCGGCCTGCTCCAGTATGGTTGAAGAGGAACAGATAGGTTGTCCAAATTCCTCCACATCCTCAAGTCCTTCCACATCAACATACAAGGCACCATCCAGTTTGGGTTTACCTCAGACCCCTTCAAAATCTGTTATGGTGTAAAGCAGGGATGTGTATTGGTGCCCACATCGTTTCTTTTCCCTCTTCCGGCGGCAAGCCTTTGGAACATCAACTGAGGAAGACCTATACACGAGGACAGATGGTAATCTATTCAACCTCACTCAACTGAAGGCTAAAACAAAGGCCAGACCAGCCACCATTTGGGACATACTGTTTTCTGATGACACAGCGGTGGCAGCTCTCTCCCAGGAGCACCTGAAAACCTTCATGGACCGGTTCACCCAAGCATACCAGGACTTCACCCTGACTATTAGCCTGAGCAAAGATGCCACTCAGGACCTTCCTCATTGGCAGCTGGCACTCCATAGTGCACTGCTGACACATGAAACCACCGTGGCTCAACACCGAGAAGCAAAGAAAGGAAAGAGGAAGCAACAACAACAGGACAACACCACATTACCAGCATCATCTGGGCTGGCCTGCAGATGTAACATCTCTCATGGATTGGACTTCACAGCCACAACAGATGCTGCACCAAAATCTAACTTCCAGGCACAAGAAATCTGTGGTCCTCTGAGCCTGCAATGCAATGGCACCTGATTCATACAACAAAGTTCAAGCATAAATCACATAAAGTGTTTGCCAGAATGCATTAATACACATCAACGCAGCTACACCCAGGCCTGTGGTACTGGAGGAAACATCAGAGACAATATACACAAAACTCTGTGGTTAACCATAGATGGATGTAGACACACCTTTAATCATATGTTTGCATATCAGTGCTTTAGTCCGCTCCACCATTCTTTAAATGAGAAGAACATACAGAAAAAAGGTGCAGTTTATCATTACGTGCTCCCATTACATGTACATGTATGGCTGTGGTTCTCTGTAGTACCTGTGTTATTGTTACTGCATCACATGCAGCTGTAAATCCTGTACAAACACTGTACACAGTGAATGATCACAATATGTTTTTATTAATACCAGTTTATGCATAGGAAATGACATAAGCATGGTTTGTGCATATGCATATGATGGCTTTGCTTGTCTAGTCTAATTGTTTAGCTGAACCTTTTATACATCACATTTCAATGAACATTGACATACATGAAAAAAAAACAGGCAAACAGGCTCCTGTCAAGCAAAAATGAAGAGTGTGGCTAAAAGATGTAAAATCATTGGCTACCTACCGGCGAGAGCCCGATGCAGACCTCCGATTGGCTGGAGCAGGGGCAGACATGGGGCCAGACAGGCACTTGCACAACCTTTCAGTTTCTTCTGTCCTCACTTCCTGTCTCTCTTCTTCAGCTCACCAGTAAGAGCCTGGAGCCTGGAGGAAAATACATACATGATCAGTGAGTGATTGGTCAACAACAGCAGTGACAGCAGTAACAAAGACTAGAAAAACTAGACACACACACACACACATATAAGGAATGAGTTTTGCTGACTGTCTCTGTGTTTGGATCTGGATACCTCAGCATGCAGCATGATGCTGCTGACTCAAGCTGACACTTAGCTGGCAGGGACAGGACATCAGGACTCAGCACCCAATCACCTCCCAGCAATGTGGGAGAACTAACCAATCATCACTCATCTGTCCCATCTCCAAATACTGGTGAGAGCTGCAGAGCGGAGCAAAGGGAACTGACATTTGCATCTGTATCTGTGTGTGAGGGCCCCAATACTTGTGTGTGTGTGTGTGTACTTGTGTTTAGCAACTACGTGTGTTTGTTTATGTCTGACCTTATGTGAGAGCTCCCATCTGCCTCTTTGTGAGTATTCAAGCACACACGTGGCTGTGAGGACGCAGCGCCTGCCTCCAGTCTCATAAACATTTAATCATTACGCTCATCAGTGACCGAGCAAAGCTCACCCTGGCATTATGCTGCTCAAAAGGCCAAATGCAAATATATGTCAGGCACAGCCGTGGCATTCATGATGTACGCTGATCCAAAATATATAAATAAATAAAACAGAATAAAGTCCTGCCAGCATCTACTGTGAGAATGAGAGACAAGATAGAAGGAAAAAGAATCATCAATAATACATCACACACAACTTAGTGGGCTCTTCAGAGGCAGGTTTGTGAGTGTGTGTGTGTGTAAATGGGAAGGCACCTGCTGTAAGTCACCTTCCTGCTGTAACACCTGTGTTGTCTCTCTGCCAACTCTCCTTTCCCCTCTCCCACCACAGTCAGTGAATGAGCACGTGTAGGTGGATTAATGGAAATAATCCCAAAGCAGGGATCCATACGCTCAACGACCGCTGGACTAAGTGTGTAAATGTAGAAGGGAACTGTGTTGAAAAATAAATAGGTTTTCGAAAACTGGCTCCTTCTACCTTCGGCGACAAGCTTATCAATCAACCCTCGTAGATCCATCTTCAGAATGATTAAAGATCTGATCGTTACCTGCTGCGTCAGTTTGACAGTCAGCGATGTTTTTGGGTGTTGAATCTGATGTAAATATATTAATATTGGTTAAATGGTTAAATGCATCAGGCAGACATCCGATATAACACTGACTAGTCATTCAGAGAAACTGGCTCATTCACTGTGCTTTTAATACTGATAAACTGAAGTTATAGTCAAACAACCATTTATTTTCATTGGCTGTGACAGTGCAGATGTCTCACTGGGTCATAGCACCTCCCACTCACTCTGTTACAACACCTCCACCTCCGCAATTCAAGAAAGAAATAAAGCATAGACCTCTTGCATTAATATGTACAGGGAAATGTGCAGACATGCACACAATGTGCGCACAGGCATCCAGTGCAGCACATTTTGTTCAGCTTGCATGAGTTTTCTACCTCGTTAAATCTGGAGTAGACAGGGCTAATGCCTCCAAATCCGGTTTGATTAATACCTTTTAGTTTCAATCAGCTATCATTCTGCTTAATCAGTCTGTAATAAAGTGACTGAAGTCATGATCAAAGACTGACTGAATCAGACCAAAGCTGAGGAAACACATATGGAAAAGAGGAATAAAGACAGAACAAAGTTATGAGTATGTATTAAATGTGACATTAGTATGACTTGTAAAAACAGTACACAAATATTTATTGTCTACAGTGTAATACAGTTATCATAATTTTGGATTATTTTCAAAAATTTTATTTTACACAGTGTGACATAGGCCCAGGAAGGCAACATGTTCTCTGGCCTCTGTCACAACAGATCAAACCACATGGCAACCCATCATACAGGATTTATTAAGTTAGGCCTGTTACGTAACACCATCCCCTGCCACAGACTGCCTGAGTGAGGTCGACATGCAAGCAGCTTCTGCGCTGACAAGACAGAAACACAGAGCAGGTAACAGAAAGAGATAGGGGGAGAGAGAGGCGGAGAAAGAGAGAGTGACGGAGAAAGCGGAGAAGAGAGGAAAGCCAATGAGATGAAAGGAGGAGAGGTGGCACGTGTTGGGGAGATGAGGAAAGACAGCGTGTCCTTGCTGTGTAGGAAAATGTGGTTAATCTGTGTATATCTAACACGAATCGTGCCAGTGCATACGTTTGTGCTTGTGCATGAAAAGCTCCACATTTTAACAGCAGAAAAACAGTGAGAGCACAAATCCTGGAATAATGCAAAGGTTTAGATGCAGATACACAGAGGGGGTAACAGAGCGACTGAGCAGACTGCAGAGACAATGCACCTCACGACTTGCACCTCATAGGTCAGACAGAGAGGGGAGGAGGTGTGTATGTGTAGGAGAAAGCGTGAATCACACCTGATACCCTGTGAAACCCCATCTGACGAGCAGGAAAATGCTGGCAAACAGAGGTTTAGGCCGGTTAGACAGCCCCGGGGTCTGCAACACTGAGTCACTGCTGTTAATCCAGGAGAGCCGTTCAACAGTGAGAGCATAAACGTGTGTTTGTGTGCTAACATAAGAATCCCCCTCCCCCCCAACACTTTTCCTGGCTGGTGTTTGGAAACTGGGCCCTGATGAGATAGAGGCACTGAATCATGGGTAAATGCTAACTTTTTAACTTCCTGCCTGTATTAATGATCTCACTTTTGTGTCTTTGTATCGTGTCATTCAGAGGTCAACAGTGTGCTGGGTCAGCTGTTTGTCCTTGTCTCCAGTCTTTATGCCAAGCTAAGCTAAATGGTGGCAGGCTCCAGCTCCATATTCAGTGGACAGATGTGAGAGTGGTGTCCATCTTCTCATCTCATTTTCAGCAAGTAAGTGAATGAACTTATTTCCCATTAAATGTCCAACTACTCCTTTAACATCTGACCTATAAATACAGTTTAATCCAAAAACTATCCCATCACCATTCTGAACCATTTCTAACTCTGCATTTATAAATACAGTACTGTATTTTTAACTTGGTGTAGGAGATATAGGTGAAAATGCAATTCTTTCTTCAGGATCATGATTTTTGGACTCCGTACTGTCTGACCCTCATTAGCTAAATTAATAAATTCTCAGTAGCGAGCTCCCCTGGTCTGATGAAGGTTAACCAAGAGTTAATACTGTTCCTGTACACTGTGTCCCGAGCTCCATAAGTTGAGAAGCTTTCGTCTGATTTAAATAATACATCTGTGGGCTGAATGCAGCGCTGCATCGCTCAAAGTCAGAGTCTCTCTCTATCTGCCCAGATGATGATGATGATTCATTCTCTTATCAGGACAGACTGCACAGTCAGCAGCTTCTATTAGCATGCTGCCTGGGAAACATAACGGTGTGACCCATCATTTGTGGTTCTCTATGTGCTATAAATACACACAATTCAGAACAAGATGTGGAAATTTTAATTTTAACTGACACTTTCTTTCATAAAAGATCTTTTTTACTTTGGTGAAATGGTGTATGAGCAGTTAAAATGAAATGAGATCATTAGAACAAATGAAAAACTCTGAAGAGTACTGTAGTAATACCAGCATTTGTTGGTGATTGTGTTTGTTTGTCAGTCCATGTAGCCACGTTTGGTGGCTACAGTACTGTGCAAAAGTTTTAGGCGCCAAAAGTAAAGTGAGGATGCTAATGCCTGTACTTTGGACGCAGGTTGTTCAGTTCTTCAGTGGATTTAGTCTGTCTCACTGTCTCCTGTCTCTTCATGTGATCCCAGACTGACTCCATGATGTTGAGATCAGGGCTCTGTGGGGGGGCAGACCATCTGTTGCAGGACTCTTTGTTCTTCTTCTTTCTGAAAAAAGTTCTTTATGTCTCTGGCTGTATGTTTGGAGTCGTCATGCTGCAGAATCAATTTGGAACGAATCAGATGTCTCCCTGATAGAAATATGTAATATGTGAGTTTCCCCACTGGCCATAGATCTTTCAAAATGAATTGGTGCAAACACTTTCTATTACGTCACCAGGGAAGTGTTTACAGGCAGTGTTACCAACTAAGAGTATTTGTCACTAGATTTACCAACTTTTCAGACCCCTTCTGTTAAAAAAAAAACCAAACAAATAACATTTTACTTAGCTACCTTAGCTACTTTCCATACAAGAAAGTCAATGTTTCCCCATGAGCGTAAGGCTGGGCTTTCCCTCTGCAGACACAGCTCTCTCTCTGTACTAATTCAGCTGACACAGACGTGAATGAGCTTCTAACTTTCTCTCTGAGTGATCATTTTACAAGTAAATATGGCTGAGATCACAGCACAGTACAGTCGCTGTCTTTAACTTATGTTTGTGGTGATTTTGTCAGACGACGTCACGGTTATAAAATCAGGATTTCAGCAGAGCAGCAGCTTGGAAATGGCTTGGAAGTGACTGCTGGTTAACATGTCATCTTAATGTTTCATACTCGCTCCATTGTCTGACAACAGAAACAGAGAAATGTAAATGAAAAACAACTTTACTGTGAACTAAGCTGTATTAAATGTATGTGTGAGCACAGAGAGGAGGAGGCAAGCAAACAGATAAAGGGCTGAAACTAGGCAGAATGCAAATATGACACGATTGCATCATGAATGTGCTAATTAGCATATTACATCATCTAGAGACATTAACGTCTTTACGAGCTGGCTTTAGCTCATTTCCACTGAAATGAGTTGTTTACGGTGGTTCCACAACAGCTTTCAGCTACGTTCTCAATTTTGCACATTGACCAAACACAGTCCTGCCATGTACAAGGTTTTGACCTGGTCTTGTTTGAAGTACAGTAGCATGTCTTATCTTTATCATGCTTGCCACTTTTCATTATTGTGTGCTGCTTTTTATCAGAGGTTAACCCATTATGCATTTGCCAAATCAAGGTTGTAAAACCAAAACAAACACCTCTGATAAAGCATAAATCTCATGTCATTCATGTCGAGTTAGGTTTTTTGAGTAGGTCACCCTCTTCACCTGATTGTTGTCCAAAGTAGTGGGTGTTTTTTCCCCCCTACTGACCATAAGGGCTCGGACAACAACAACAACACAAAAGAGACAATATGCTTTATCTGGAGTGTTTTCAATCAGTATGTTTTTGGTTTTTCAAGAGAAAAGTCAGTGATGAGAACTAACTGGTTGGTTTGGCAAATGTACGTCTGGTTAACTTCCGGTCATCAGCTCTGATAAAGAGCAGCCACCTTCCTTAGCCCTTCTTGCCTTAGGGCTAGTGTCTGGTCTGTCTAGCAGCAGCAGTGCCAGGCAGACTGTGTCTTTATAACATCCTCTGCCAGGATGACAAACACAGAGCTGCCAGGTACAGCTGAATGGTAGTATTTGAGCTCCTTGTAGCCTGTTCAGTCACAACACTTCAATGATTTTTACTGTGGACACTTGCTGCGCTTGAAACTTTCTTCAAAGATTATTAACAACAACAAACACTGCCGATCGGAACAAGAGAGGCGCAGATAGTGCTGCTAGTTAGCAGAGTTAATATGGGGGTTTTCTTGACCCTTTCCATTCACACATGTAGCCATAGTTCAGCTCTTGTACATGCAATGCTTGTTGTGTCTGCATGTCAAACAAGCAAAAACATTTCAGCCTTTCATTAAGCATGACAGAGAACACAAACACACTCATTCTCCCCACTGGGCCTCTGTGTTTGGTTTTGAGCTGTTGATGTGCAGTGCATGCAGGTCCGTGTAGACACTGCGGTGAAGGCTGTTTGAGCTGTGGAATATCAATTACTCTGCCAACTGTAAAAGCATCCAAAGTGGCTACACATCTAATGGAAACCATGAACCACGAGAGCAGACTGGACAGTAACATAATTAGCAGCTACACTGTCCTTCAAGCCCGTGCTGCTTCGAGGACATGCATGTACACATCAGAGTGAAGCAGAGGTGACAGAAGCCGGAGAAGAGTCAGTCCGGAACATGCTCACACACTCATCAAATCCTCCCTCTGTAAACACAAGCTGAAAATAACGTTCAGTACGAAGCTCAAACAATGACTTTTGTTTTTCACAGCGTACACAGATCAGTCCAATCCTGCAGAGTCACCCTACTGCTGCAGTGGATGCAGACTAGCTTAGCTAAGATCCAGCAGAGCACAGCAATAAAGCTACAGCACAGAGGGTGAAAGGGAAAAGGGGCAGGAGAAGAGAACATAGCATACTCTCCTAAAACCCGGACAAATAGTCATTAAAATCAACTGTTTATTGGCTTGAGACAAAACTGTGCAGAGGGTTTCTTACAAACTTTTTACACCATAGTCTCACTGGATTTCAACAGAATTTGGCCCTGATTTGGCTGCTAGTTCTGGGGAAAATGCACATGGCACTGGTTTGTCTGCTGAGCCACTTTACACTACTCTTATCTGAGACGACTGGGAATCTCATATCTGCGCTTAATTAGGTCAAAAGCTCAAAATATCTTATGCAGTGGCTTTGTCATTAGTGAGCAAAGCAGCAGCGATTAAAAGGATGCCAGAGCGCTGCAGCCTAAGTGACCACGCTAATAGGCTGTTTGAACTATTTTTCTCAAAGGAAAGACAAGCAAAGAGCATTGATAAAAACAGGAAATCAATATTCACAATCACGTTAATAACATATGGGAGGAGACGGGAGGCTGCACACATTAATCTCTTTCACCCTCCCTCTACATCAGGCTCCATTCTGAATGAAGATGCACTGACAGACTAAGACAGAGGTAAATTTTATGCTAGAAATATCACCATGTCCTCATGATGATGCAGCAAACATGTTAGAAAACAGTTGCCCATGTACACATCAAACTAAATAGACTGAATGTGAAACACTAAAACTGGATATAATCAATAGTTTTATATTAAAAAGGGATCAGATGACAACTTGTATGTCAGTGAAAGGTCATTTGTAGCAACAAACCTACAGATATCTATCACCCGCCTGTGGTGTTTCCCTCAGCTGTACACTCTGTGCTACCTGCTCAGCACCAACAGCTGACAGACAACATTAGAGACTAGCTGGTGAACATAGTGGTGCATCTTAAGAGCGAGCTATTTCCCTCAGGCATCGGTGGAGACTAAAACAGAGCTGCAAATGATTATACTTATTATGCTCCATATCTGCAGGATGTGTAACAAGCAGTTAGCGGTTTGCTAACAAGTTCCCATATTAACATAAAAAGTGATAACATGTCAGTGTGGCGTTTACAGCTTGTTTCAGTGCCCCAGTTTCAGATTTGGGAGGCCAAATAAGTCGTTTTTATTAAGTTTCAGAGTAATGTCATTTGAGAAAGGGACAAGTGAAGACGTTTCTCATCTTTTATAACTACATGTTGTGTAGATTGACCTGCTCAGACCAAATTCTTTAAATGCAACAGCCCAAGAACAGAAAATCATTGTTTAACTGACCTTTTCACAAATGACAGAAATATATAACTTGTGTCACAGGGTCATGAATAGACACTGCTTCTCATTAAAGGGGAACTACTGACCTAACTACTGATGATACCTACTGATAATCTCCTTAAGCTTACTGACATTTTCAAATGTCTGGAACACCCATACACACTTGTCCCTTTCCCCCCTACAGCTACTCAGCTATTAGTAACACCATCTCTAATTAAAGCACAGTGGAAACAGCTGAGACTGACCGTGATGTATTTTGCCTCTCATAAAGGCTAAAACCACTTAGATGGAAACGCTGCTCCTCCCCTGCAGTGAGAGCAGCCATGGAGTTAAATGGTGAGACTTGCAATGCAACCAACAGTCCAGAGAAGACTGATGGCTACACATGCTCTGTGTGTAACAGGAATGAAGAACAACAATCAGGAGCCTTTGGAGATTTTGCACAAATAAAGAACTGAAACTGAAGACCGAACAGTTTCATGTCATCCTGTGAGACCACTGCTGAGGTCTTGCACTCTTAAGGATCAATAATAGTTTTTGGTGATAATTATCACAGGACAAAGACAGAATCTGAGATTTTCCCACCATGGGCACATCTGAGCATACACCATGCAGAGCAAACGACTGCCAAGTCACCATGGTGACGGTCAATCCGCCACTTGTGAGGAACGTGAGCAGAAGCAGAGCTGCTATTGGTTGAGGATGCTGAGGGACAGCATGGAGGAGCCTGCTGCTGACAAGATGGCCATGCTGCAAAGGACAAACATGACCTGTACAGTAAAGGACAGTGAACAACAGTGCAGTGTTGCAGTGTGACAGCATGTTGGGGGGGTGGCAGTTCATCTTTTTAAAGTGACTGTTGTTGGAAAGTCACTCGTAGAACCACAAAGAGACACAAAATGTCTGCAAAGAGACTCAAAACAACCACATAACCATACAAACCAACTTCTGAGGAGTATGGGGGGGGGGGGGGGGGGGGGTTACATGTCCAGGCCCATTGTCTCATAATCCAGTGAATCCAGCCAATGTAATGTGTATTCATTTAAGAGTGTCTGACTGTATGTGGTGTGCTTTGCTGAATTCTGACAGTACATGTTAAGTGGATCATACCATCAGTCACCATCAGCTGTCAAAATAAATCAGGTGTTTCTGTTCCAAGGTTACTCAGGAAGATGTGACAGAATGAATCCAACCTAACTCAGCCCTACACCGTGACCAGTCATTTCTGACTGTTCCTTTGTTGTTCCATTAAGAAATAGGCTCCTAGGCTTTAATCGTAAGGATCTGCGAGAAAAGCTGTAGTAAATTCAATGATGACTGGGCTAACCCCATACTGCCTCGATGAAATTGGATGATGCTTTGATTAGATTAGAGTTACTCGGTCGCAGCATTTGAAAGCCAAATAAAAACAGAGCTGTGCTTCTGTCATCTGTCAGGTGGCACCGTGCGTTCCTGTTAAAAGGAAATACTGCAAGGTCAAACTGCAGCGCCGGGCAACCTGTCACGACTTTGCTGCCTACAAAACATGGATGGCACTTACTTTGGATTGAATACACAGTGAGCGGTTTCTCTGTGCAGAGCCAGGGCAGCGGTCACAGACATTTCCATTCACCAAGAAAAGTACGATTAAACACCCAGCCTTTTACGACGCTGACACCGGTGGAAACATGTATCTGACGCCCACAGGCCCCGGGGAGTAACACGCTCAAACATGGGCGCAGAAGATGACAACACGCGCAAACATCTGCCGGAGCGCACTGCGCAGCATCCCTCCATCAGCTGCATCAGTATAAACAGAGACAGCAGGAAATAGTCCGAGCCCTGCGGAACACGCACGGCTTCAAATAAACGCCAAGCTCCACACATTTCCCGCACGGCTGCTCCATTCATACATTATTTCTAGTCCTTGATGCACACTCCAGTCTCTCCGCTCCACAGGCGCATACTCCGCAAAATGACAGCTCTGCAGCGACCAATGACGCTGATGGCTTCAGCGACAAGCCCTGGCCTCTCTTACCTGTGCCCCCCTTTTCCTGTAACGCCGTTTAGTCCTGTCGCGGTTCCATCGCCTCGGTTTTCATTGTTTCCCTGCGGTTCTTCGCCAAGAGCTCCGCAGGATGGAGCGGTGATCCTGGCTCACACGCCCGGGGAGGAGGGACGGAGAGGAGCAGGGAGGGGGGCGGGCTGGGCCAGGGGGACGCAGGAGGTGCGCTGGATGGTTGCCGCGTGAGGAGAGGCACAAGGGTGTATGGATGGAAGCATCTGCGTCACGTTACGTCGGATTGTTTTTAAAGGGAAACACCGCTCAGTTTATTGAACACGGCTCCTTTGGCCTGTAGAGGATGACAGCTACCTCTGTTAGCTTCTCCTCACAGGGAGGACTGAGGGACAGGGACTGTTGTCATGGATAAACATGAACACTAAAAAGATGGACTTTAACTTTGACAGTAACTAAATGAACGCTGTGTAGCACTAATGCGCATGACTCATGGTGAATTAATGAAGGGCGTATAGCTTATTATTAAATCACCACGTTTGCAGTTTTACATGTCGCTGCATGACCAAACAATGCTCTTTGTTTATGTCCTATTTTTAACAGTAACAGTGCAATTTCCCCATTGTGGGACTATTAAAGGTTTATCTTATTTTATCTTATCTTATCTTATCTTATCTTATCTTTTGGGTGACGTGTAAGTAGTTTTAAATGATGTATATATAGTTTTTGAAAGAAGTGCGGTGAAGGGCTGCAGAGGATGGTGCAGAATACTCAGAAACTATGTCTGTGGACAAATCAGGATTGAATGGAGTGAATATCCACCCATGTTTAACAGCAGCAGTTTACATTTACATTAATTAACATGCAATGTTAATGAAATCTGATTATGAAATTCCTTGAAGAGGGTCCCTCATATATAATTCTTCCTGAGAAATCCTTCAGTTTTCCAGCACAAAAATTATTTTGGGGGTTAGTCCCTAATCACTATAAGGTGAAATAGTTTTTAGCTTCCGTCTATACTTCATCCATTAATCTCTGCCCATCACCTTCATCATCCAGGAGACGTTTTTCTGTATTTGTTTATATTCAGTGCAGAATCCTAACACCTCTCCTCTCTTCTCCTTTTGTGTGAATGGTATTCTGAAGTTTTGGTTGGTGTGTGAATGTGCAGTTTCTCTTCTCTCCAGCTGTCTGAGGTCCAAAGGAATTTTTGTGATTGAGGTATTTACACTTACCAATAATAATGGCTTTATTATTGTTATTGTTATTAGTGTTTCTCCATTGCAGCTCTATCTTGGAGGAAGGGTCTCTCCTCTCCTCTTCCTGAGGCATCTCCCATTTTTGTTTCCATGTTAAAGGGTTTTCATTCCTGATTTTATTCTGAGGATGAGAATGTCATACATATATAGGAACAAGCTTGCATTTTATGCTATAGAAATAAAATGTATTTGTGTGTAAAGTGTTCATGTTCTTGCTATGTTGGCTAGGGGTTTCCTCTGGGTCCTCATTTTCTCCCAAAACACACGTAGGCTGGGCGCCATGGAAAATCTAAACTGCCAAAATGTGTGAAAATGGCGGTCATTGTGTTTGTTTTTCTATTTTTGTCAGTCTGATTTGTCAGGCAACCTGTTGAATCTTCCACAGTTTAAAGTGAAAGAAAAAAAAAGCTCAGGGTGACAGCGTCACAGCACACCAACATTATTTCTGTTACATTTCAGTGCCAGGCAACACGCTGCAGCTTACTGTGGCATTACAGTGCAGCACTTTGGTTCCCTCCGTGAAAAGGTTTTGTTAACATTTTTACATTATGACCTTTAAATATTCGAAATGTAAAATAAAAAGAGAATTACAACAAGTCCCTGAGAGAGCATTCACACATGCAGATTCTATTCAAGACTGGAGAAAAAATATTTATTAAAGATTTTACACCACCTTAAACGCACCACTCCAGATTTTTTTTTCCAGAACCAGCCACGTAGACAACTATGAATTTGATTAGTTCAAACATTAAGAAAGGTATTGTTCTGTTGATCCGTCCTACATCTTCAAATAGCTTGGTACAGCTTGGTATGTTCTTCAATAAAACAATAATGACTTTACTGGTAATGAGTTTACTCCCACCAGCTTTGGGGATCCCGCTGAGCTCCACCTGTTCACTTGCTGTCATGCCTGTCCAGACGTGCAGCACTGTGTCTTTAGGAACCTCAGAGAACATGAGGTTGACATGCTGTCTTGCCCCCATACTGTTACTGATCTGTCTGCCTTCTGATGAATCTGTTTGTAGCTAGTGTTTTACATTTTAGAAAATAGTCAGATAAAAACAATCCTTAACATGATTTTATCAACAAGGGTAAGCTGACAAGCTTTTACAGAGACATTAGTGCCCCTCCTATGCACAACATCTCAAAGTCTCAAAGCCCATCAACACTGAAGCAATCTGTTCTATCCTAAAGACAAAGGGTGGTCCCATTCATAACTTTCGAAGTCTTTCCCCTTAAAAATTGTGATACTGAAGAAACGAATACTCTCAGTACAACTGTGAAGTTTGGCAAATTAATAATATTCTATTAAATTAAAAATACTCAAAATTTGCTAGATTTCCACTAAAATATGATTTTCAGTGTGTTTGTAGAAACAGTGGGTCTGGAACACCCTGTCTCAGAAGCAGGACACATTTATTCTGCTGCTACCTTCAGACCTGACGTGTCTAAAGGTGGCAGCAGTGGCAGTTTGTAAAAGACCTGAAGGTTAGGCCAGGAACATGCAGGCAGCAGAACTGCCTTCAAAAACTAACTTCTGCTGAGTCTGGATGTATATGTCTATATATGTATGGATGTTGTATAATGGCTATGACAATTTCATGCTCTAGGAGCTCTGTAAAAACAGCTACCAGGGTCAATATTCGTATACGTCTGTGTTTGAGGGCAAGATTGTGTATGTTAACCATGGGGCTGTACATCAGACAGTGCTGTATAACTACAGAGGCACATTGTGAGGTGAGCAACAACCTGACAGTGTGACCCTGAGTTCAGGGTAAAGAAAACCCTGAGCAACACATAGATGTCAGGTGTGGGGGTAATGTAGCAAAAGTCACATGCAAAAAACAAACAAACAATCAGACAAACAAAAAAACCTCATAAATAAACTCAATAAATAAACAGATGAAGACAGTCATCTTTAGCTCCATGGACTGTAATGCTAAAGCCTCAGCAGCAGAGGTCACTAAATCATTACTTTCTCCTACTGGTCTGCATCATGCCCACTTCATCAGCTCTGACTGAGATGTGTTTCAATCAGTGTGTCAGAAACAGAAACATGTAGCTCATAAATAATATAATGATCTGATCGGTTAAATGTATGGACACAGCAAATAAGCTTGTAACATCTGCTGCTGTTGATCATCTTGACTCTCTCCAATTTGCATACAAAAAATTTTAGAGGTACTGATGTTGCAGCTGTAGCCACATGTGTGCATTCAGTATGTACACAGTTTGCTAAAGTCTTAATTTGTGGTATAGTGGAGTTTCTGTCCAATAGACCACAAACACAGTCTGTAAAAGGTGTGGTGTCTGAGATGGTTACACTAAATATACACTGACAACTCGCTGACGTCTGCCTAATGTTTAATTCCCTAAATGGCAAAACTCCTCCACCACTTGGTGCTTTTATTAAGCAGAAAAGCTCCAACAGAAACAGAGCGGGGACACAAACTGGCCCTGGCCCAAACTCAGACTGCTCCACCGAAACCCACCACATACGTCACACTTTACACGAATCATGTTCTTCACAGAGGTCAGATTAACTGTGATTATTTTCTGGAGCAATACATGAAAATAATGAGAGACTCATTATTTTCAGTTATGTTCAGTCTCAGTAATAGGGAGACAGACGCGACCAGTACTGTTACATCTCGATCGATCTGTTACACTACCCTACAACTGAAATATGAAAGTTTGGCACTTCCCACTAAGTCTGAAGGCCTGGCCTTTAAAAGTCAGATATTTGAACACCTTTTATCTGTAATGTATTACTCATTTTACTATTTTGGAGTGACAGCTTAGACTTCATGTTACTGCTCTTTGAATTCTTGTATTGTTCCTAGTTACAAGAAGATTGAATTAGAAAGTACACAAACAAACAAATTGGATTTCCTAGAGTGGATTATGACAAACCACTCAACCAATATATAAAAAAAGCCACCAAACCAACAAGCAAACAAACAAAGGCTTTTTGTATTTTAAGCAGAACAGAGATGCGAGTCTTCTGAAAGAATAAATAAGACTCTCAATGTATTAAATTAAGAATAGAGGACAAATGCAGCCACTGAATTCCTTTCTGAAATAGTCTGTTTCGATTTCTTCACACTTTTAGGCTTTTTCTTAATCTCCTGCTGAGGTGTATTGATCTTATGATTATACTGTCACACTTGTCATTCATCAGCACTCTTTTACATCTGATTTTAAAATTGCTTTTTCATGGTTATCTGTCTTCTGCCTGGGAAATCAGGAAATGGCAAAAGGAAAATGTGCTAATAAGTTTCTGGTTTAAACATCAAATATATGACTCCTGTGTTCCAAATCTTATAATTGGAAATAATCCTGTAAAACAGACTCATTAACAACTCAGATACAGAAGGGTTAGTTCTGGTAGAGCAGTCACATCAGAGACACTGCCAACTAACGAGTCAGCAGTCATGTTCAATAAAGGTGTGAGCCGCACTTTATAAGCTGACAAGCTTTCACTCTCGCTCATTATGCCGCCTGGTTATTCTTTGCTGGTGCCTGTTGTGTTCTTATTATCATAAGCCAATGACATCTCTGACTTTGTGTAGTTCTCTGTCTTATGTGTCTGTTGGCTTCTATTCTGTAGCCTTTGGGGGAGAGGAGGGTTTATTGTGCTCCCCAATGCATGCAGTGCTACTTGGATCATTGGGGAGCACCCTGTGGTAAACAGCCTATCCTGACGAGTAAAAGTGAATAACCTTTAAAAATACATTTGTCAGCAAATACCAGCAAACAAAACAAAACAAAACAAAACAAAACAAAACAAAACAAACAACTGTCACAGTGTTGACTCGTGCCCTACAACAGTAGAAATGACTGTCTGAAGATTGTATCTGGGAGTTGGTTTCAAAATATCGCCTGTAATGATCTGGAAGATTTCCCTCCTTGCATTTTATCTTATGCACATAAGTACATATTTGGAAAAATATTAATAGAATATATTGTATGTAAATTGAGTTTCCTGAAATAGAGTAGCTGAAGAAAGATTTTGTGACAAGAGATTAAGACACTGACTTCAAACTAAAGCACAGTGGTGTCAAACCTTAATGAAAAGGGAAAAGACTCACTAAAGGACAGAATTCGACTGTTAAATAGTGCTCTGATCATGATAACAACTTTGTAAAGCTTACTTGTTTAAAGTTACACTTTAGCTTATCGTCTTCACTGCCAGAAACAAGCCTGATGCACACCCTAAAGCTCCACTGACTGTATCCACATAGCTGATAGTACCCTCTGTAGTTTTTGCTCACTTTTGCATATGTGAACTTGATGACTGTGTTGCTCTGCTTTTGCAGCCTGTACATTGTGTGGTACAATAAGGGTTATATTGTACTGAAATGTTTGTATTTGTTAGCTGTACTTGCCTCTGTGGCCTATTGACTGTGTTCAGTTTGGACAGATTTGTTAAATGCCCTGATGCTCAGCAGCTTTTAGTTTGAACAAATAAAGATCTTTGGTGTTTGTGTTTAAGGAAAGAGGACTTGTGCACAAAAATCATCAATACTTTGGTTGAACAGGTGATAATATGTAAAAAAAAAATGAGTTGCCCAATGAACACACATACATCTTCTGTGGGAGGAGAGCAAGTAGAGCAGGGTGAGTTGTTGCAGGAGAAGGAAGTAAGTAAGTAAGGAGAGAGTTATAGGATTAAGAGTGCTAGATTTAAAGCAGCAGCTGAGGAAACAACTAGAGACTGAGGCAAAGGAAAGGGAGCATTTAAGGTAGCATGGGCTAGAATGTGAAAAGCTAAGGCTTCCACATGAGAGGGAACTGAATTAGACAGAGTTTAAAGCTCCAGCTGGAAGTGGAATCACTGATAAACCAGCTACCTCTAACAGAGTTAAACTTGATGCGGGTAAGAACATCAGTCTGGTCCCTTTCTTCAATAAGAAAGATTTTGAAAAGTATCTTTGAACGTGTGGTCAACACGTTGCAGTGGTCAAATCACTGTTGGACCTTACTGTTGCAGTGTGTTCTGGTTGGTAAAGCTCAGGAGACATATGCATTACTGACTTTGGAGAAGAACACTGACTATGACATTGTTAAAGCTGCTATTTTGTGTGCTAATGAGCTTGTGCCAGAAGATTGTAGACATTGTTTTTGTGCCTACTCTAAGATTGGTGCACATCCCAGGAAGTGGAAACTAAAGAGCAGCTTTACTTCAACAGCTGGTTATACCTGGGAGAACTGAATTTTGTTCCAGAGGTGGCTTCTGCTCATTTTAGTAGGCAGAGAGTAAAAACTGTAGAAGAAGCTGGTGTGTTAGCTGATGAGTATGTTCTGGCCTGTAAAGCCATGTTTGGTGGCAAGTTCCATCCTGATGCCAAAAAAAAAAAAAAAAAAAAAAGCCATTCCTTGACAGAGAGAGCTAATCCTGTGGTTCTGATTGGTTCTGATTGGTTCTGCTTCGTGCCAGTTCAGGAGCCAGGCTGGTCAGAGGATTCTGAATCCACACGCTTTGAACATTCATTGTAGATGGCTACTCTGTGTCATTTTGTGGCACACAAGTAGAGGGGGTCAGTCTCATTTGAGACAGTGGCCTTCCTTGTATAAAGTTGTTCCCTTTACCTGCTGTGACCAACAACCCTGTAGCTTCTGACTCAAATGACCACAATGATCCAACCTCTCCAGCCCCTGTTGTGTATCCTGATTGTGTCGTGACTGGTGCTCAGAGTCAAAAAGCTGAATCTGTTGACCTTCTCAAACATTTATGGTTGATCTTCCAGAGACAGCTGCACCAGAGCTTGTTGATCCTTTGGCAGTCAGGTCTGAAAGAGCAGGTAGTGAAAGGAGGAAGTGTGAGTCATCTACTTCGTCTCAGGTTGTTGATTTGACCTTGTGTAACCCCCAGTGTTTCGGCTGAAATTCCACTGAGGCAAGGTAGTGAGGAGATAGTGGCACCTCAGATGGCTAATCCTTCCTCAGCTAAATGCGATGCAGCTGTGAAGCCTAAACAGGACCTGTCAGCTGTCAGTGCTGGGTTTTGCCTGGATGGCGATGTGCTCATGCGTAAGTGGACTGCTATTCCTGATGGTTCTGAGCGGAGCTCCACTTACCAAGTTGTTGCTCCTTCTGCACATTGCTCACAGATACCAGAGTTAGCTCATAAGAGTGCTCTGTCTGGCAACATGGGGATTACTAAGACAAACATATGTAAGGGAGACACATCATGGACTTGTCCTACACATTTTAGACTGCTAACTGTTTTCATTGTTACTAAAGCAATATTCACCGTTCGCAACAGAAATGGCGGCACGCTTGTTTACTGTTAGATAACAGGGTGGTGTTAAAATGTTTTCTTGGGTCTCATGTCTCACACATATTGCCAAGATACTGGCTGACTCCATAGATTTTCTGTCATGTTTAAGGTGTGTAATGTTTTTTAACTGTGTTAAAAAACTTTGTTGGAAACATTTTGAGTGTACAAATGTGTAAAGATGTTTGTTTACTGGGAATGTTATGTGTAAGTCCAAGTGATACATGATGGTATCTGTGTATCATTGCATTTATGATGCAGTAAAAGTCAAAGTGTATGTGAAAAATGTAATTTAGAGATATGAAAATGACATAATGCTCAAAATGTATTTGTTTTGGGTGTGATGTTTTGTTTTGTACGTGTTTTATGAACATAGAAAACGTGTCTTTAGAGACAGAAAATGCACAGTTGTAGTGAATAATGAAGGAAAACAGAAGGATGATGCAAAATAGACTGAATAAATAGACTGTATAAATAACTGTGAGGAATCCAGCAGCTCATCGTCCTTTCCTGTGTTTCACGACACATGTAACTGTGTATGGGTGCTGCAGTACTTTGCACATGCTTTTCATTCATTTACTCATTTATTTCAATAAACATTTGTTCAGTGAACTCCCACCCTGCTGTTCTATCTATTCTAATGTTCAGTTCAGGCTGGTCAAAACACTTTAGAGACATGAACACGTGCAGACTGTGAAAAGATACTAAATCAAAAGAGAATCCAGTCAGATAGTAAAAGAAACAGCAACTAAACACTGTGATTTCTCTGGGGGTCAGTGTTTCAGCCACATCTTCTTGACATGTCTTTGTTGTAGCATTATATTCGTTGTGTTTCATCTTGTAAGGGTTTGCTATGATGTTGTATCACTGTGTGAGTGCATGTATTGGAGCTGACATGTCTGACAACAGCACCTAAGGTTTCTTTTCATCCCTGCGCACCTTTTAGATGCATCCTACCATGTCATGGCAGGATTCAATTTCATGGCTGATATGTGTTGGAAAAGAGTATGAGGAACAATTCTGCGATCATAGCTGTCTGTGTGTGTGTGTGTGGGGGGGGGGGGGGGTGTCTAACGGGGCTATCAGAGGCTTGATGGAGAAAGCAAAACCATTACCACAGATGGACACAGGATTTCTACACCAAGTGTCTATTAACTTACGCATTCAGCTTCCTTAGGTAGACCTGAGGGGCCTTAAGAGGCTGAAATGCAGCAGCATGGAAGCTGCAAGAATGTGTAGTTTCAATTCTTTACCTTATTTTCTCCTTTTATTTTTCTCTTTTTTTGTTCTCACTGGCTTTATTGCTGTTAAAATGTCTTCAAATTGACACTTAAGTATTTCTTCTTTTTAATGACAATCTTTTTTTCTGCAGGACTTCTTTCAGGACTTCATGAGATCTGCTCATTTCGGGTTTGGAGTTTCGATGGAGATGTTCATTCCACCCTGAGGTCAGACAGGATTTTCTCTCTACTTTTTACCTCATTGCTTGGATAGTATATGTTCTTCACAGCAAAGTCCTCCTTCCTTTTAAAACCATGACACTTTTGAGATCTATGAAACAGTAAAAATGTTCAGATCTCCTCACTGCATCACCAGAAAACACGTTTCCATTCAATTAAAATAGGTCTCATTAGGATAATATTGCAGTAAGGCTACTCGTTAATGGCTGCATTTATATTTTGCTTTCATCCAAATTGCTTTACAATTTGCGCATCAGTCACCCATTGACACGCACTCACACACTGATGGCAGTGAGACAACTGTGCAAGGCACTGATCTGACCATGAGGAGCAATTTAGGGTTGAGTGTCTTGTCCATGGACACTTTGACATGTGGACAGGAGGAACTGGGGATGTGGCCCAAATCCACATTATTACAGACATACTGTTTCTATAAATGGCTGCTCAGGACTCGCTTTATACCTGTTAAATTAAATTTCATTCAGCTCATTCAAGTTAGAAGACTTCCTTTTCATAACTTCAGAAGTGCTCTGAAAATGAAAACTAGGCACTCTAAGTTGAATTCGATTCAGTCCTCTACAGGCATTTCAATTAGTGCTGCATCAGATTATTCTATAGAGGGAGGAAGGATAATTCAAAGGAATAGAGACAGACAGATAAATTACTGGAACACATGACTCTGACACTTTGTTCAAATTCAGCTTGGCTGATATGAACAGATGCACTTTTATAGATTGTTCAGAATGTAACTGAATGCTATAATTTTCATTGCTTCTTTTCTTTTAATTGCTGTGTTTGAAGTTTTTAATTAGAGCAGTGATTCAAAAGCATACACACTGTGGGTTTAAGAGAAACTTAACATCCACCCATTCAAACAAATTAACAACCCTACTACAATGTTATGTCAGCAATTATGAGAGCACTTACAAGTTATCAGTTGGATGCAGGTTTACAGCACTGGAGGAGCTCGGTGCCTTTGTGGGTTTAAGAGAAGGCAAACAAACTGTTAATTAAAGTGGATAAATAAATGTCAAACTGTCATATATTGGTGTCATTTTGAAACTGCTTGTTTACACAGAAGAAGAAGGTCAGATACCTTGTGTGTTTAAAAGAACATATTTTGTAAGATGATGTTATGCAATTCAGCCCTGATTCCAACATTCTCCATCACCTTTTTGGCTTCAAAATAGACAAAATCAACAAACTCGTGTGATTTGAGGTCAAGACAATAACAGAAACCATCTGCCATCGTGTTTGCAGTGTCAACTTTCCATGTGGCCGTCTCTGCAGTCAACAGACTAAAATGGCTGAAAGAAATTTATTGACTTTGTAACACTAACAAGCACCAAGATAGAATGGGTGCAAGTTCACTGCACTGTGCAAGCATCCAGATGGCCTGTGAGATGCTGGTGTGTAGTTCATATTGGTGTTAACTGACCCCGTTTCTCTCTGTACATGCAATATGTCCTCCTCAGTCAATGTTTACAGAGAGAGAGAGAGAGAGAGAGAGAGAGAGAGAGAGAGAGAGAGAGAGAGAGAGAGAGAGAGAGAGAGAGAGAGAGAGAGCAAATGTGTGTGAATGTGATGTGGTGCAGATAATAAAAAATCCTTTATATTGTCAGAACACATTATGTTTCTGTTGAACAGGTGTGAAATGTGGTGGCAAGGTGTACCCCACCTCTTGCCCAATGTCAGCTGGGATTGGCTCCAGCCAAAGGGGGGGCTTCACTGCACTGTCAAATGATAAGCAGTATAGCCAATGGATGGGTGGATGAATATTGTGTGTGTGTGTGTGTGTGTGTGTGTGTGTGTTTGTGTGAACAGAAAGAAAAGAATAAAGTTGTACATTACTCAGTTGGAGAATGACTAAAATAAGAGTAATGAGGGGAACTGGATGCAATCCTTTTTCCACAGCAGATATTTTAACTTGTCACAGTAGAACAGGCACAATACGATGGCAGCGACAGAGTCATGCCTCCGTGTAATGGAGCCATTTGTGGAAAAGGCTCTGCCGGGTACTGTTATTCAACTAGTCTTTAGTAAAAAGAGTGAGGACCACAGCTACACAGGAAGGTTGTTAACCATCAATATAAATACATATACCACTCAGCCACTACATTAACTGGTTTCGTGGACTGTAGATTGGTGTATGATTAGATTGGAGAATGGAGACAAGACACATGAATGACTTTCTCTCAGTCATCCCGGGGTACAATGTTCAATGTAAACAGAGGTTTTTACATGTTTTTCAATGGGAAATTCACTTTAAAAATCACCTCAAAACAGGAGGAGGAAGAAAAAGCTTTATTATTACTGCCTAGATAACTTCAGCATAACCTTGACGGGCTTCTCTTTATTAGATTTATACAACACTCATTTACACAGGGTGATGAATCACTCCAAAGTACAAACAAGGACAGCAATACAAATTCATTTCATGCAACAGGAAAGTAGATAATGGAAATGCAATAGAAACTTTAAAGATACAAAATAAAACCTCATATGATGCTGTAACTGTGCTAACCTTCAAAATGACTGTGATCAATGTGTGGCCTTCTGTCTGCCTATCTATCTTTAATGTCTTGTCACAGAAAATCATGTTCACTTTGATTCAAGGGTCTGAGGACTTTATCAGTTTCCATGGTAACGTCCGAAAACGTATTTCCCTCAGTGTCCCTGAACACACCTAACCCCTGAATAGCTGAACTGCTAATGAGAAGTAAAAGTAGAGCTTAATGGTGAACAGGTGTGTGTATTTATATGTATATACAGTGTGTGTGTGCGTGTGTGTGTGTGTGTGAACGTAAACAGAGGGGTCATGTAAGCATAAAGGGCTCATTCAAGAGAACAGGTTATGTTTATACTCCCAGCAAAGTGCTAATCACCCTCTGTCATTTCTCTCAACGCTCAACTCTCTTCAGCTCTTTTCTCTGGCTCTGTTTAATTGCTTAGGCAGCACAGAAGTTCATTCGTCTCAGGTGTTCTGGTTTGTGTGTGTGTGTGTGTCTGTGTGTGTGTGCGTGCGCACGTGCGTGTGTTACTTGTGCGTCACGGCCTGTATGTTGTTCGCTGTTTATGTCACCTGGACAGACTGAGAACACGATTCTCTCACACTTTCATTTACCACCTCTGTAACGTTCACAGAAAACAGACAAACATACAAAGTTATGTTTCAGGTGAGTTGTTGCTCTGCTGAAACTTTCAAACTGAACCTGCTGATGGACCTGCTGTGTCACAAATGATGCTTGGTATCTGTCTTTTGACTTACCATGCCTTTATATATTTTATATATACTATGTACTTTATATACTTTATAGGTTCTGTTTTTATGATGCTGGTTTCTATTGTTTTCTCAGCTGTTTATTGCAATTTTACATTCTAACTGTAATGAATATGTTTTTGTGCAAGAAATCCTATCAATACAATGCATTATTTTAAAAATAATCAACAGCTACAGCTAGCCTAGCTTAAACATTAAACCAAATAATTGTTGTGTCGTAGTTTGCAGCTTGTTCTGCCTCGCTTTTGTTTTGAGGTCCAATCAAACATCGAACACTGAAATGCCTGTAAATGGGTGAGGCCTCTGTGATGACAGTGGCCAGTGACACCAAGCTGTGAATCACACTCATGGACATATAAGATAGACACAGAAATCATGAGAAAACACACCTGCTCTCTATTTTTCTCTCCCCGGTTTATATTATCCAGCTGAGGGCCAGAAGTTCAGATAAAAGAGCATTAATCCTTCTATGGATCTGTCAGTAGAGCAGCTCTAGGCTGTGGCAATGATCTATGTGTTGACAAAACAAAGAGCTCTCCCTCTATTCGGTTTCAGTGTCTGGCCCTTTGCTTGCGGGTTGTTTTAAATGGTAAAACTTTAAATCTTGAGGCTCTCCTTGCTCCTCTTTTGTGTCACACTCACTCCTCATCCAGACTGAAGACAGAAATTGTCCTCACGGCAGAGGTAGAACTCGGGAACTCCACCCTTGTCCTCATCCTGCTGCTGCCTTCATGTTCCATTAAACAAATGTCAGATGTTGAAAGGTGTTTCCATCTCCACATATTTGTTCTTTTTGCATTATATTACATTACATTGTAATGTGTGTGTAGGAATTTGTATTTTTCAAATTCCACTTTCTCAGTAATAATTAGACGTTACCCTAACTAAAGGGTTGTAATGCTTTCTCTGATGTGACCGGCAGTTAGTTTGGTAACATAAAAAAGCTGAGTAAAGCTGACCTATTGTCAGTGTCAGACTTAAAGTGTGGGCGTGTGGCTATTTCCTGGAGGCAATATGTACCAGTGTAAACTCAACTTTTATCAAACTGGAAAAAATACCAGTAGTAAATACTTCATCATTCTTTTTGGGCCAGCACAAGTTAGAAATACCAGACCTCTGCAGTCCACCACTTGTCTTTGCTTGAGGCCTCTAAGCAGCCACCCAGAACCACTTTTCCCAATTTAGGGCCAATGAGGAAAAGTCCCAGCAGTCAGTGCACTCTTGTTTTAAACCAAACTGATGAGACATTGTGGCAGAGCATATAACAGATAGGAGCATGACTCAATTACAGCAGAGAAGAAGAGACTGCAAAGAGACTCTATCCATCTATGATAGATTTGTGATAAATGTCCTGACAGTTCATTATTATCACCAGATACATCTCATCAGTCACGTCTTGTCATGCCACTCTTAGCTATGTTACAATCATCTCACGACCCACCTGTGATGTTTCCACATGTCTGTCTGTCTGTCTGTCTGGATGTCTGGAGAAATAACATCATCCGACAAGCAGAGAGAGTTTTCTGCTTCACAAACAATCAACACAGTAGCTCACAGCCACCTCAGGCAAACTTTCAAATAGTTGGAAAATAAAAGCCTTTGTGAGTATATGTGGAGGTGTGGGGTTTAAGGCATAGCATATTAGTGGTTTGTGTGTTTATATTGCGTTGCAGTCTTTTCTTAGGTGGCTGAATGACACAGTTGGAGTGGCATTTCTCACTATGGAGCTGAAGCTCACTCTCAGATTCATTTCATTCTGCCTGACGGGAACTTTCTCATTAATACTTACTATGTTCCAACATGTAGCCAAATGTAATTTTTCCTGTATTTTTGTCTTGAATTCTCAACGTATCACTTACTCGGCCACACTACAACCCACAGTGTCTGAAAGCATGTTTACTGTGCTGTAATACAGTGACATACTGTGCAGTATGTGTTGCACTTCAGCCAAAGCCCTTAACAGTGTGTGGATGTTCCAGCTCCTACACATTTTTAGTTCAGCTGCTGATTCTCATAAGAAGCCTCTGCTGATGAAAATGTAGATCAGATTCCACTGAGTGTTTGGTCATAGGACAAGCTGGTTTTATATTTTATCTACAAACCCATTTCAAATCTACCCATGAGAGAAAAAAAATCATTGAGTGAATTGGCTATTGAAAAGTTATATTAATTTATCAATATAAATAAATGTTTTAACAAAATCAATTTTTTTTTACTTTAAATTCTATATTATTTATTTCAAGCAATTTGTAAAGCACCTTGAACTATCACCGTGCATAAAATAAACTATACAAATAAACTGCTTGTCTCTCTTGTCTTGACTGTTACATTATACAGCTGAGGTTTGAAACAGAACATCTGCATCCTAAAATGTGCTGAGCTAGTCTTCACCCTGAGAGAGTCAAACTTGAATGTGAAACGACCATAAATCAACTTTTTTGACACAGTGTCTTTGCCTTTTTCCGTTTCTATCACTTGGCACACTGTAAAAAAAAAAAAGTCCTTAGAAATTACCGTAAAAAAATAGCAACGGTCAGTATAGTGTGAATGAACCCTAGTGTATCACCATAGTAAACACATTGAATTACTGGAAGTCAAGAAACAATAAACTTTAATTTTTACGGTTATGTAGAAAACACAGAATTTGTCTGTGAAAATAAATAAAATGGTTAAATTCATGGTAAAATACCATTAAGTCACAGAAGAATAATATTAACAGCATTATTCTGTGTAAATTAAAGATTTTGCTGATGTGTACTTTTAAATTTACCATATAAAACTGTTAAACATTCTGCTAAATTATATCTTCAATTATCACTGGCCAATCATTAGCACTGGCCAATCATTAGCCAATCAGAGATGACCACCCGCCTGGTTGTTAGAGGGGTGGAACTTAAAAAAGACAGGTGCAGGCCGGGAGGACGCTAGAAACAGGGGGACGCGGAGACGCTGGTTGTGCGTTGATTCAAATCTGTGAAATACTGTTGTTCATCAGGTGAAGACCCGGGACTTTGAGTCAAAGTGTAACCTGATAAAACCGGACGCTGAGCCGTGTGTTGGAGCTGGTTTCAGCTCGTAGTTCAGCTAAACCACGGTACCACTGTGACCACCACATGCTGCACCGAGTCCGCCGTTACCGCGCCGGTTTGGAGGGGAGGAGAGCGCGTGTGCGCGGAACGCAGACTTCCGCCGAGTTTCTGAGTGATTATGGAGACAGTGCGAGCACACTGAGGGAAACAGACCAGGTGTATCAGCCTGTGAATCTCTGTGCTTCAGATTCGGCAACAGAGGCCTTTCCACCCTGTGAGCCACAGACGCCACTTTGTGCTCACGCCCGCGCACACGCTCGCGCACACAGCCTCAGTGCACGTGTCTCCATCTCACCGCTCACCTTGGACAGACGACTTGGAAACGGCTTTCTGGACTTTCTACGAAAAGTGAGTACACACAACATTTTAATCCACGACTTCAGACGAGCCCCAACGACGTGGTTCCGTAAACAGTCACAGTTTACGGTACCACGATGCGCTGGTGCCACCTGGGGTTATGTTTTAAGGCGGAGCTCACCTGGTTCTGTAGTAAATATTTCTTAAGTCTTGGTGGTTTGACATATTTAAATTCTGGACCGTGATGTGGTTCATGTGATAAAGATAAAGACAGCGCAGCCGCACAGAGATAATTAGGCCTCAGCGGCCTCCTCAGTTCACCTTAGTAAACCCTCAGTTCACCTCCCACGTGCTCAGGTTATCAGGGGTATGTGTAGACAGGCCTGTAAGTCCTCAGAGTTTTTACCCATATAAACATTTATTAGTTATATTAGAGTCCAGAACTGCAGGTCAGTGCGTGCGGACTGTGCTGTCTGGAGCGCATTTGCTGCTTTGGCTCACAGGTGCAGCAGCGGCCTGGGTGAAGGTGAACCTGAGGGCGGTGGTTCGCTCTGAGTGAAGCTCGGACGGTAAAATACCGTCATCAGTTTGATCAGTGTTGAATTAACGTTTTACTCCTTGAGCAGAATTTAATCCATTAACAATATTTAAAGATAGTGAAACGCTGTTCAGTGAAGAGAACCTGCTGCCGATCTCTAAACCACCTGCAGTCAGTCTGAAAATCTTCATCTTTCAGCTTCACCACAGTCATCCTCACTCAGACATCACAGTCTCCAATAACTATGACAGGAATGTTCCATAAGCTCGATCACAGCAGGAGAAATGATTATTCCCTGATCAGTGTGAGGAGTGTGTGTATAAAGCTTCACACAGATGGATTTATATTCAGTGAACTGATGTCCACAGAGTGTGAGTCCACTCCATGTCTTCACAGGTGAACTGGCTCTGACCTGCAGACTCAGACTGAGCTGGTTTTTCTTCGTCGTCTTCTTTCAGGTCCACAAACAGATCAGCATGAGAAGAAATCAACTAATTGTAAGTGAAGTTTTTATTCTGCTGCTGGGGTGTGCGTGCGTGTGTGTCTCTTGCACACACACGCATGCACAAGCGCGCACACACACACACACACACACACACACACACACACACATGCGCACACGCGCACACGCAAACGGCCACTGTGTCAATCTGTCTCACCCTCTTTTTCTTTCTGTCTCACACACTGCCACCATGCCATAATTATTTGTCCGCCCGACCATTTGCCCGTTTGTCCCTCTCTCTCACTTGCACACTCACGTGCACTCTAACCCTAACCCTAAACCTAAACCTCTCAGCATTGTAGCGTCGATTTTGACCACGTGGGATCAAGAGGCTATACGAGGTATGAGTTTCATGTCTTTGATGCTGGGATGTCTGGCCGCCGTGCCATAACTTTTCCTCCTACAGAATTTGTTCCTGTCCATCCTGTGTGGCTGCCATCGGTTGTCTCTCTCTCTCTATTGGTCTGTTGGTCGGGCGGTTGTTTGTTTCTTTGATTGTTGTTTGTTTCTTTGATTGTTGTTTGTTTGATTATTGTTTGCTCGTCGATTTTGACCACGTGGGATCAAGAGGCTATACGAGGTATGCGACTTTCATTTCTTTGATGCTGGGATGTCTGGCCGCCGTGCCATAACTTTTCCTCCTACAGAATTTGTTCCTGTCCATCCTTCCAACCTGGCTGCTGTCTGTCCAAGAGTCTTCAAGAGGTATGTGGTATCTGGTGTTTGCTCGGCCACTGTACCATCACCTTACCTTGTGTCGGCTGCTGTGCCAGTCTCTGTCCTTTTGTCTCTCTCTGTCTCACACACATATACACACAGACTCACACCTCTGTCTCTCTTCCTCCCTCTAATCATCCCCATTAGCTTTATATGGGCTGATTTGGGGTCCCCTGTGTTGGGTCTGATTTTGCCCCTAACCCCCCCATTACCTTTATTGGCATATCAGTTCAACCTAAACACCACATTTCCAAAGTAGACAGATGATTGGCAGAATATACAGCGATATATATGAGCAATTATGTCACATGACAAAATGCTTCAAATGAGACAAATTAATTTGAACTTGTGGCTATAGTCACAAGTGTGGAAGGACAAATAACACAGGCAGCTGTTTATTTAAAAAAAAACAACAATAAAACAATCAGGCATTTTGATAAGTCAGACCCTCCTTTCAACTTTCAGTTTGGATAGTTTAGGTCAGGTTAGGGTAAGGAGCTAAGGCACTATGCTTCAGTGTGTCCTCACAACTGAAGTAAGGCAAGAATGTTTGTGTCATAGGTCTACCGTATATAGAAGTGATTACTGCTGAGGTAAAAGGTAGCGCGTTTCCCCCAAGTAGGTGCTGTAATTTAGTTTAATCAGAATCTGAATGTTTGACAGGGTAAGGTGAAGGAAGCCTGGCAGAGAGATGATTCAGATAGCTCAGACGACTGTAAAGATGCACCCAGTTTGGGTATATTTGCTTCATTTTCCATCTAGTGGTGATAATAAACGCAGTGACCACTGTGAAAACCTAATAGATGTGTCAAGTTTACCAAGTTGAACAATAATGATTAATTTGCTCCAACTGAGCTACATGCTAATGACACAGTGTGAAATGAGACATTGTCATGGGCTGAATTGAAGAGAAGGTCTTAAGGATAACTGCTAATCTTTATAAAGAAATGTGAACACAGTGACAGCCATTTCAGAAGGCAAACCTGAAAAGATGTTTACAGATGGTAGAGAAACCTTTCACTATGTTTTAGAAACTATGTCAAAAACACTTGAGGGGAAGACACAGCTAAGGCGTCGTTCCAGTGCTTGAAGACATGTTGAAGTTTGGACTGATCATAAATTCTGCTTAAATGATTCTGTAGCTCCTGTAGTTCAATTATGAGTGAACTCAGGTTTTGTTCTGTGGCTGAACTTCCCGTGATGCTGTTTACTTTTACATGGTCTGTTGCACACTTTGCTCCCAAATCGTCAGTTCTCTGTCTTTTATCACCTTTTTCATATACTTGTCATGTTACTTATTTTAGTTTAACTTTACATATTTATGTGTATTTTTTTTTCATTCTTTTGTTTTCATAGTTATCCTTTTTATTAAATTCCTTTGTTACTGTGAATTTATATATTTTTGTCACTTGGATGAAGAAAATCTTGTACTCTGTAGTGCTTGATCATTTGTTTTGTCTTTTTTTTTTAATTTCTTACTTTACATTTGGACTTTTCTGTCTCTGAGCCCAAGACATGGAGCTGTCAACCTGTTGATATGATTATTCTGCTAAAGGTGTAAAGGGCAGTAGGAGACAATAGTGTCTTCTCAGACTGTCTCCATGTACGTCAGGACATTGGACTTGCTAATTACTGCTGAGCCTCTGTGGAAGTGTTTGCAAAGATCACAAGACCACGGCAGAACATGCTGAGGAGGAGTTCCACAGGCAATACAGAACTGGAATGTGATGAAGTTTCGACTTAATGGACTGATGAATGGATGAGTTCGGAGACACTCAGCAGACTTTCCACCCTGCAGGGATGGATGCACTGGACTGTTCCACCACAGTCTGTGAAAGCAGCAGACACCAGAGTCAGTGAAAGTGAGAGAGCGACAACCAAAGGTGAGATCTGAGGTCATGTGGAAGGTTTGCTTTAGTCTGTTTGTTTTTTTACTTATTGCTAATAATAGTTTTTTTTTCTCTGTTTGACTCATATGTCCAACCTTAAGGAAGGCTGGAAGGGGAATGTTGTGGCCTGACCTGATCCACCAAACCCTGGACACCGCGTAGATCTCCGGACCTCACCTCTGAAGGACTGTTGCAGCCCACATCGTACAAGTCTGCAAACTGCTCTTCAAACTACAGGACATGACCAGGAAGTGAGTCTGCTGCATCTAGGAGGTGGATGGACTGATTTTCTGTGTAGTGAAGCTCAAGTGCTGATTAAGCACAGACTGTGACCATTTATTAACTCTGTTGCTGGAACAGAAGTTTTACCAGCTCTTCAATTGTGATGCCTAAAGCTCATAGATCACGTGTTATGAATGAATTTTCCAGCTTTGTTTTTGTTTTTTTGTTATATTCAGAAACAAACACAATCTTCTTTGTATGTGTGTGAGAGTCAGAGAAACTTTAGTAATCCCTGGAGGGAAATTCTTATAGTTATAATCTAACTCCCAATAGAAAATGAAGAAAATGCAACATAGTATGCAGAAGAGTCGACAGACAGAAGTAAGATATAAACATTTTTTAGATTAAATTATTAATAACAAATAGAATAAAACAGACTACAATACCCACCCCTTAGAATATACATATACCCCAATATCAGAAAAAAACATATGTACATCATAGGTCTACTGTTTAAAGAAGTGATTACTGTTGAGGTAAAAAGGTAGAGTGTGAGCAAGGAGACTGATGATTGGTTTAAATGGAGTTGATAGAACATTGCTGTTCTGATCTGATGAATTGGTTGTAAATGTGTTTCTGATGTTGGCTTTCTCAAACAGTTTTTCAGCCCATGGATGATGTTTTGTGAATGCATTTAAAATCTGTATTGGCACTGAGATACATTTGTGATTACATTTTTTGATATTGAGTAAAAACATTGATCATGGAGGTACACAAGCAGGTCTGATGTAGATCAATTGGGGATTGTCCAAAGTAAGAGTTGTTTAATAGTATTCAGCCTGTGTCCTGAGCATAGTTGCACTGCTGTCCATCATCACCACCCAAATTTTGATAGAAGCTTTATTGTACAGGGAGGGTCAGTTGGACTTTGAGTTCAAACACTGGCTCGTGTCAGTCTGCCAAGTTTCATTCCAAGGGGAGACTGGAGTAGGACGTTTCTGGGTTGAAGTAGGTGTGGTGAAGAGAAGTTTTGCGATTTTTACGTTTTTTGGCATCTGCACATAGGGAGGCCTCCCGACGGGAATCTTTCCCGCCCCTGTAAAGCGCTATGTACGGTCAATCACGGACAAGATTCACTGCAGTATCAAGCGACATGGGGTTATTTGGGTCTGGTTTAAGTGTAGGTGGGTTCGTACCTTTTTTTCTTATTGCGTGGTGGACAGGTTAGGTGAAGGAAGCCTGGCAGAGAGACGACTCAGATAGCTCAGACGACTGTAAAGATGCACCCAGTTTGGGTATATTTGCTCCATTTTCCATCTACTGGTGATGATGAACACAGTGACCACTGTGAAAACGTAATAGATGTGTCAAGTCTACCAGGTTGAACAATAATGATTAATTTGCTCCTTCTGAGCTACGTGCTATTGACATATTTGAAATGAGACATTGTCATGGGCTGAATTGAAGAGAAGGTCTTAAGGATAACGGGCATTGTCTTGAAGTAGAACTGCTAATCTTTAGAAATGTGAACAGAGTGACAGCCATTTCAGAAGGCAAACCTGAAAAGATGTTTACAGATGGTAGAGAAACCTTTCACTATGTTTTGGAAACGATGTCAAAAACACTGGAGGGGAAGACACAGTTAAGGCCTTGTTTCAGTTCTTGAAGGAAAAGAGTGAGGAAGACATGTTGAAGTTTGGACAGACAATAAGTTCTGCTCAAATGATTCTGTAGCTCGATTATGAGTGAACTGAGGCTTTATTCTGTGGCTGAACTTCCAGTGATGGTGTTACTCTCTTTATCCATGCTGTTTATTTTTACATTGTCTGTTGCACACATTGCTCCCAAATTGTCAGTTCTCTGTCTTTTATCACCTTTTTCATATACTTGTTATGTTACTTATTTTAGTTTAACTTTACATATTTATGTGTATGTTTTTTTCATTCTTTTGTTTTCATAGTTATCCTTTTTCTTAAATTTCTTTGTTACTGTGAATTTATTTAACTTTGTCACTTGGATGAAGAAAACCTTGTACTCTGTAGTGCTTGATCATTTGTGTTTTTTGTTTCTTTTTTGTTTTTTCTAACTTTACGTTTGGACTTTTCTGTGTCTGAGCCCAAAACACGGAGCTGTCAACCTTTTGATATGATTAGTCTGTAAAAGGTATAAAGTGCAGTAGGAGACAATAGTGTCTTCTCAGACTGTCTCCATGTACGTCAGGACATTGGACTTTGTAATTACTGCTGAGCCTCTGTGGAAGTGTTTGCAAAGATCACAAGACCACAGCAGAACATGCTGAGGAGGAGTTCCACAGGCAATACAGAACTGGAATGTGATGAAGTTTCGAGTTAATGGACTGATGAATGGATGAGTTTGGAAACACTCAGCAGACTTTCCACCCTGCAGGGATGGATGCACTGGACTGTTCCACCACAGTCTGTGAAAGCAACAGACACCAGAGTCAGGAGAAGTGAGAGAGCGACAACCAAAGGTGAGATCTGAGGTCATGTGGAAGGTTTGCTTTAGTCTGTTTGCTTTTTACTTATTACTAATAATTGTTTTTTTTTTCCCTGTTTGACTCATATGTCCAACCTTAAGGAAGGCTGGCAGGGGAATGTTGTGGCCTGACCTGATCCACCAAGCCCTGGACACCGCGTAGATCTCCGGACCTCACCTCTGAAGGACTGTTGCAGCCCACATCGTACAAGTCTGCAAACTGCTCTTCAAACTACAGGACATGACCAGGAAGTGAGTCTGCTGCATCTAGGAGGTGGATGGACTGATTTTCTGGGTAGTGAAGCTCAAGTGCTGATTAAGCACAGACTGTGACCATTTATTAACTCTGTTGCTGGAACAGAAGTTTTACCAGCTCTTCAATTGTGATGACTCAAGAGGACACGGTCTCAGAAAAGTGCAAACGAAACACAGCTGAATCTGTGATGTTGGCTTTCTCAAGCAGTTATTCAGCCCATGGATGATGTTTTATGAATGCATTTAAAATCTGTATTGGCACTGAGATACATTTGTGATCACGTTTTTTTTGATACTGAGTTAAACCATTGTTAGGTCAGTAAGTTGATAAGTTTTCCATCATTAAATGGCGGAGATACACAGACAGGTCTGGTGTAGATCGATTGGTCAGCCTGTGTCTTGAGCATAGTTGCATTGCTGTCCATCATCACCACCCAAATTTTGATAGAAGCTTTATTATACAGGGAGGGTGACTTGGACTTTGAGGTCAAACATTGGCTCGTCTCGCTCTGCCAAGTTTCATTCCAAGGGGAGACAGGAGTAGGACGTTTCTGGGTTGAAGTAGGTGTGGTGAAGAGAAGTTTTGCGATTCTTACGTTTTTTGGCGTCTGCACATAGGGAGGCCTCCCGACGGGAATCTTTCCCGCCCCTGTAAAGCGCTATGTACGGTCAATCACGGACAAGATTCACTGCAGTATCAAGCGACATGGGGTTATTTGGGTCCGGTTTAAGTGTTAAGGGTTCGTACCTTTTTCTCCTTATTGCGTGGTGGACAGGGTAAGGGAAGGAAGCCTGACAGAGAGACGACTCAGATAGCTCAGACGACTGTAAAGATGCACCCAGTTTGGGTATATTTGCTTTATTTTCCATTTTGTGGTGATGATGAACACTGACCACTGTGAAAACCTAATAGATGTGTCAAGTTCACCAGGTTGAACAATAATGATTAATTTGCTCCTTCTGAGCTAGGTTCTGTTGACATAATGTGAAATGAGACATTGTCATGGGCTGAATTGAAGAGAAGGTCTTAAGGATAACAGGCTTTGTCTTGAAGTAGAACTGCTAATCTTTATAAAGAAATGTGAACAGAGTGACAGCCATTTCAGAAGGCAAACGTGAAAAGATGTTTACAGATGGTAGAGAAACCTTTCACTATGTTTTAGAAACCATGTCAAAAACACTGGAGGGGAAGACACAGTTAAGGCCATGTTCCAGTGCTTGAAGAAACAGAGTGAGGAAGACATGTTAAAGTTTGGACAGACCATAAATTCTGTTTAAATGATTCTGTAGCTCCCGTAGTGCGATTATGAGTGAACTCAGGTTTTGTTCTGTGGCTGAACTTCCAGTGATGGCGTTACTCTCTTTATCCATGATATTTACTTTCACATTGTATGTTGCACACATTGCTCCCTTGTTGTCAGCTGATGCTGTCAGTTTTCTGTCCTTTACCACCTTTTTCATATACTTATTTATTTTGGTTTGACTTTACATATTTATGTGATTGTTTTTTTTTTTTTAATTCTTTTGTTTTCATAGCTATCCTTTTTCTTAAATTTCTTTGTTACTGTGATTGTTACTTTGTCACTTGGATGAAGAAAACCTTATACTCTGTAGTGCTTGATCATTTGTTCTTTTTTTCATACTTTACATTTGGACTTTTCTATGTCTGAGCCCAAAACACGGAGCTGTCAACCTTTTGATATGATTAGTCTGTAAAAGGTATAAAGTGCAGTAGGAGACAATAGTGTCTTCTCAGACTGTCTCCATGTACGTCAGGACATTGGACTTTGTAATTACTGCTGAGCCTCTGTGGAAGGGTGTGCAAAGATCACAAGACCACAGCAGAACATGCTGAGGAGGAGTTCCACAGGCAATACAGAACTGGAATGTGATGAAGTTTCGAGTTAATGGACTGATGAATGGATGAGTTTGGAAACACTCAGCAGACTTTCCACCCTGCAGGGATGGATGCACTGGACTGTTCCACCACAGTCTGTGAAAGCAACAGACACCAGAGTCAGGAGAAGTGAGAGAGCGACAACCAAAGGTGAGATCTGAGGTCATGTGGAAGGTTTGCTTTAGTCTGTTTGCTTTTTACTTATTGCTAATAATTGTTTTTTTTTTTCTCTTTTTGACTCATATGTCCAACCTTAAGGAAGGCTGGAAGGGGAATGTTGTGGCCTGACCTGATCCACCAAGCCCTGGACACCGCGTAGATCTCCGGACCTCACCTCTGAAGGACTGTTGCAGCCCACATCGCACAAGTCTGCAAACTGCTCTTCAAACTACAGGACATGACCAGGAAGTGAGTCTGCTCCATCTAGGAGGTGGATGGACTGATTTTCTGGGTAGTGAAGCTCAAGTGCTGATTAAGCACAGACTGTGACCATTTATTTACTCCGTTGTTGGAACAGAAGTTTTACCAGCTCTTCACTTGTGATGACTCAAGAGGACACGGTCTCAGAAAAGTGCAAACGAAACACAGCTGAATCTGTGATGTTGGCTTTCTCAAGCAGTTATTCAGCCCTTGGATTATGTTTTATGAATGCATTTAAAATCTGTATTGGCACTGAGATACATTTGTGATCACGTTTTTTTTTGATACCGAGTTAAACCATTGTTAGGTCAGTAAGTTGATAAGTTTTCCATCATTAAATGGCGGAGATGCACAGGTAGGTCTGGTGTAGATCGATTGGTCAGCCTGTGTCTTGAGCATAGTTGCATTGCTGTCCATCATCACCACCCAAATTTTGATAGAAGCTTTATTATACAGGGAGGGTGACTTGGACTTTGAGGTCAAACATTGGCTCGTCTCGCTCTGCCAAGTTTCATTCCAAGGGGAGACTGGAGTAGGACGTTTCTGGGTTGAAGTAGGTGCAGTGAGGAAGAGTTTTGCGATTCTTACGTTCTTTTTTGGCGTCGGCACATAGGGAGGCCTCCCGATGGGGGAATCTTTCCCGCCCCTGTAAAGCTCTACATACGGTCGATCATGGACAAGATTCACTACAGTATCAAGCGACGTGGGGTTATTTGGGTCAGGTTTAAGTGTAGGTGGGTTCATAGCTTTTTTTTTTAATTGCGTGGTGGACAGGGTAAGGGAAGGAAGCTTGGCAGAGAGACGACTCAGATAGCTCAGACGACTGTAAAGATGCACCCAGTTTGGGTATATATTTGCTTCATTTTCCATCTAGTGCTGATGATGAACACAGTGACCACTGTGAAAACCTAACAGGGCTGTATTTTTACCATGTGAGTGATTTTATGAATGAATTTCAAATGTATGTTTAACAGAAGAATCCATAGCAAATTATTGTTTTAACTTTAGGTTCTTATGATATTCTGCTGTTTCCAAAGTTACCATTCTCAGTTTGTACTGTGAGGTCGGTATTAGCTGTTATTGTGCTCTCTCCTGATTGTTACCTGATGCTCTGTCATTTCCAGTCTGTGTTGAACTGCGATAAATATGTTCATGATATAACTGAATGTGATGTAATTAGAGACCCAAAGTAATTTGTTCATTTTATTTACCCTCCCTCCCTTCTTTCCTTCCTACAGTGATTTTCCATACTAGCCCATTTCTATCATTCTCAGACTCTCAGACCCTTTTCTATCCATCCTATGCTCCCTCTCTTCTTTTTCTCCCACCTTCTCTTTTATCATTCTTTCATTTACAAAGGTCTGAATATATTTTGGTTTTTGCTTTACAGTAGCAGCACACTGCACCACTCTAGCAATTTCCCACAGGGCAATTGCCTAACAAAAAAAAGTACAGACAATATATTGACAGTTTTATGTAATAACATTACAAAACAGTAATCTGCTTCAGCTTCGTCAGTAGGGTCCCTCTTTACTTACCATCCAGAGATAAATTTATGTAAGAAAAACCATTTGAGTAATTTTTACATGACACGATTTAAAAAGTATCTGAATATCAGATTGATATAAATAGCATCTCAAAAGTGCCCAAATTAAGAGCATCCAAAATTATGGTAATGATTTTTAAAGGCATCAGGAAATGGAGCAGAAGTTTTATTTCGCCTCTACAGTTTGGGGACTGTGCACTGGTTGACATTAAGGCGTAGGGGTGTGCCATCTATGTCACCTCACGATTCGATTACGATTCACAGTGCTATGATTCGACGATTCACCGATTATCGATGCATCTCGATTAATCTTTTTTTTCCACACATAGAATGTTTCTTTTCTCACTCTGTAGTTACTTGTAAAATAATGTATATTTTTAAATATCCATTCATCCATCCATTTTAATGTAAATGACTAAAATGTACACAAATTAAATAGAATTTAACTGTTGAGTAGTTGCATCTATCAATGAAGACAACATCCACAAGAAAGTATTAGTTTTCAACACCTGATAAAAGAAGAAAAAAATAATTAGCTCGCACATGTAGTTCTAAATGTCTGATTCATTTATTGATGTAGATTAAAAACAATAATAATAATAATACTAAAAATATATATTGTGTGGCTGTACTGACATGATTCTGATTTGATTATTTTATTATGAACATGTACATGAAAAAAATATCTGTTAAAAAAGAAAAGAAAAAAATAGGGAAAGGAAATTGACAATATTTCCACTTCTGTTACAATTTGATATCTTGATTTACATGTCCAGAAAGTAATCCTTTTAAATCTTACTGTATGTGCATGTCAGCCAGATTGTTTCTCCTATGGATTTTGGACACTATATGGTCACTGCGCGTATTCTTACGTTTCCAGTCAACGGAGTGTTGACAGAATATGCAACACTCGACGCTAACCCCTCAGTACAGAGCCGAGCAGTTCGCGTCGAGTTTTGCAGTTTTTTCGCTAACGAAGACAGAGCCGTAAGCAGCCGCTTTGCCATGTTTACATTGTTTTGAAGGGGGAGGGGCTTGTTGTGCCACCCAGATTTGCTTCCCTCCGTGCAGTTTTCCCTAGACACATGTTCCTCTTCCACATGAAAACAGCATTGCACTCAAATTATGTCAAATTCTGCGATATTCCGCGTTAAAAAGTAGATTCCGTTTTAATCCAGTGAGTTAATTCAGTGATCGCAGAAATCATAGGGTCCTATAATATGTCGGGGGGGAGGGCACGTGCAACTTTTTTTTTCGTTCTGACCGCTGCACTTTCCTTCCGTTATTAAAATAATCGATTTTTGAACATTTATGAATCGATTCTGAATCGAAAAAAATGTTGCGTCACGATTAATCTATGAATCGATGAATTGGGCACACCCCTATTAAGGCCCCAGGTTTGAAATAGGCCAATCAGCGCACTGTATCTGACTCCCGTCTGTTAACCATCCTCTTCAACAGAGGAGATATGGCGGTCCGGACTTTTTGGAATTTGCCTCAGCCAGAAGTTGAAGTGGTCTTCAGTTACCTCGGTAAGTACCGTAAATCAAAGTCTTTATTTGAAATGGGTTTATTCGGCTCATGAAGAAGGATGCATTACAGACGGCTAACGAACATTGCTTTAATGTCCCCATAGCTTTACATCTAACTTGGCTACATTATACTTTAGAACAGCCTTGAAACGGATAATACACGCTCAGACGTGTTTACAAGGCGAGTGTATAATCAGCAATAGCTTTAGTAACCTAGTTTGTCGGCTTTCAGACTGAGCTAACTGCTCAGTCTGTAAAAGCATTTACATTGTAAACTGCATCGCAATGAAGCCTGACATATTTTTAAATGTGTTGGAACAAGCAGGTGTTATCAGATTATGCAGCTCTAGAGGCGCACTTCTGTCGCCACCACAACAGCACAACCGTTAACGTGAATCAAGATGTGACCATAACGCCATTAAAATGCTCACTGTGCGAACGCCAGTGTGAGGGAACCAAACAGCTGGTTGTAGCCCACTTTAAGACACTGGCTTATATTTTATCTGATAACAAGTTCTGTCAACAGTAGATTGTATGACTGATGATTTGGGCCTGTATTGAAGTATTTGTCACTAAAATTAGTTTTTTATTGATTGAATTGTTTATTATTAGGGTCCTCCTGCTTTGCAGCTGAGATGTTTATGTTGAGCATCGACAAAGAGGTTGTCAACGACCACATCATTTCCTTCACATCTGCCATTTGCCTGATGTTTGGGAGTTACTACTGCTTCAACATACACTACCCAGTGGAACTACGGTCTACACTGGAGTTCCACCAACGGTAAAATTTCTGTCTTTTTATAATACTAGAAAATGCAAGGCATGTGATACACTACCTGAGGTTGATCTCTCTCTCTCCCTCTCTTTCATATAGGTGTTTCTTCTCAATAAATCCAGAGAAAGGCACCAAAGTTGAGTGGAAGGAAAAGACAAGTGTACTCAGTCAATCCCAGAGTCTTCACTTTGATCTCAGACCTTGCTGACCATGAGTGGACTTTCCAGTGATGTTGAGGGACGGCATGATAAAAGGTACACAGATGTTATACATACTGCAGATGTTGGTAACTTTTTTTTTTTTTTTTTTAGAGTTTTAGAAGATGTAAAGTTTCACTAGGTTGTCTGGTACATTTGACATGTGTTCATTGCACTGGTTTTTGTACTTTAAAGAAGTTGATGTAAATTTGCTAGTTCCATTCTGGTGTAGTTTTTAAACCATTGGTGAATGCCACAAGAAATCCTTAAGAATATGACTTGTATCTTTCATGTGAAGAATTACTTAAAAAAAAATTCCTTGCAATAGTTCCTTGCAGTGATACCACTTTGTGGTTAGATTTGTAACAAGCTGCACTTTAACAGTTTCTAAGTAAAAAGTGTGTTCAGCTTAGTACACTGGTTTTAAAACTGGAACATTTTCAATGTAAACTTGTGAATATGTTTTTCTCATTCAGAAATATTATGTGATATGTTAAACTTTGATATTTTGATGTTTACAACTTCACAAATATCAAATAAAGAGTTTCTGTATTTCAAAATTTTAAGGTGGATTTTTTGTGGCTGTTTTGTGTGTTGGGCGGTGGGTTCAGGTAATACAATGTATTTATAAAATGTAAAAACTTTTTTCCACAGAAAAATATTGAAATAAGCACATTTTAAACTGTAAACTCCATGCTTGATTCAGTATTTTTTATTTTCAGGACTTTTCTCAGTAAAATGATGCTGACTCTACAATTTTGGCATCAAAGCCTGTTTGAAAAAGACAGTTAAGGGAACCTGTGTACATTTTGGGTCCAAGCACTATTATTTTACCTGTATAGTGATCTCACTCACTGTGTTATCTACAGACTTAAACAGTGCAGCTCAGTCTTAAAGAATGTGTTTTATACTAAGCATCTCCGCTGGACTCACACAGTTTATGAGGTATGTGGATGCACAAATATGAAACACATAAGACTGTACATCAAACACAAAGTTCAGGAGTTTTAATTGTAATAGGTGAATACATGCTTTTAGAGTGAAAAGGTGCATTTTGTGGTTCTCAGCTGATCATTAACATGGCTGCTCCTGTGTGAGGACTGTGAGTCAGTTTGGAATCAAAAGCAGGTTTTAAACCTGTTCTGAACGGTGATAGTGGGGCAGACATCGAGTTTACATTTGAATCACAGTTTGTGATTTTGAATGTAAACAACAGGACAAGAGGAGGAAGAAGTCAAGAAACTGGTTCTCAAGATTAAAGCCAACATCAAAGGAAGAATTCCATCAGTGACATCATCATCCTGCACTATAAATCACACTGCAGCTCTGCAGACACACCTTTCACACCTTTGAGCAAGCGATCCACCTTTGTAAGGAAGACCACAGCTCAGCGTCTAAGGCAAGCAGACCTCTGATCAGAGAAAAGCTTAAACTGTAAACAACCTGATTTTAACCCCTGAAGAAATGGCAACTTCAACACCTATGCCACAAAACAGGACGGCCACTAGACGTGGCCCACGCAGGAATCAGGTCAACAACGAAGCTCTCCAACAGGAACTTTTCAACACTCAAGCCCTGTTGGGTGAAGAGAGGCTTGCCCTCACAAATGAGCGATATTGGAGATACCAACTGAGTCAACAGCTGAATGAGACACAACAACAGCTGGAGCAGACTAAACAACAGTTGGCGAAGCAGAAATCCCTGAAAGAAATGGTCATCAACAGGGAGAAAGAAGTAAAGGCAGAGCTGGAGAACTTGAAAAAGTACAGCAATGCAGAGACCCTCAGCGCCACAAGCATTTCCACCCAGGTTAGGAATGACATAAAGAGGAAGAAGAAGAAGCTCCTTCAGACAGATTATGAGGAACTTAAGGTGGCTTTTATCACCAGCCAGGAGAAGTTTACAGCTGAGCTCGAGGAGGAGAAGAAGAAAAACCAGGTTCTTCAAGAGGAACTTGAGGAGCTGAGAGCTTCACTGGCTAACAACCTTCAGCCTGCTTCTTCAGACCTGGAAGAAAAACAGAACTTTGAAGCTGAGGTCCCCAAAGTCAAGGAGCAGGCTGACAACCTTCTGTGTGAGCTTGAAAGTGAAATCAAGTCTCACACAGAGAGGGAGTCACAAAACCTGCTCCTGATTGAGAACTTGAGGGCGGAGCAGGACACCCTCCGTAGGAAGATGGAAGAGGAGGTCAGGACAGTGCAGGAAAAATCTGCCGAGCAAGAGATGGCTTTGAAGATAGAACTGGAGGAGCTGAAAACTCAGCTCAGTGTTCAGCTCTCTCTCAACTCGGAGCAGGATACTGTACATATGAAGATCGAAGAGGAGCTCAGACTAGTGCGGGAAACCACTGCTGAGAAAGAGATGGCTTTGCGGAGAGAACTGGAGGAGCTGAAAACTCAGCTCAGCCGTCAGCTTTCTCTCAACCTTGAGCTCTCCACTAAGCTCAAGGCTGAGGAAGAAGAAAACCAGTCTCCCCAGGAAAACACCACCGAAGAATATCAGGAAAAAAAGGATGAGCTTGCTGATGTGCACAAGGAGGAGGAGGAGTCCTGTCCTGAAGCCAAACCTGAACCTCAACCTGAACCCGAACCTGAACCCGAACCTGAACCTCAACCTGAACCCGAACCTGAACCTGAACCCGAACCTGAACCCGAACCCGAACCCGAACCTCAACCTCAAGCTCAACCTCAACCTCAACCTGAACCCGAACCTGAACCCGAACCCGAACCCGAACCTGAACCAAAAGAAACTAAGGCGCCAGAGACAAAAAAGAAAGCCTCAGTCTGGAAGAGAACTCGCCACTTTTTAGGTCTGAGAAAACCAAAGAGGTTCAAGAAGTCGAAGGAGCCAGCTTCCACCAGCAGCAACTAAGCTGCCTCCCCCCTCACCCACTAAAATTAAATTGATATTTTTCACAGCGGACACCTGTAAAGTTGACATGGCAAGAAAGGCGCATGTGTTCACTAGAGGTTCATGTGTGCTTTTCCCGCTATGACAGCCAAAATTTTCTGCTGTGAGAAATGTCTATTTAATGACATGATAGATAACCCAGCCGGTCGAGGCAGATGGCCGCCTACCCAGAGCCTGGTTCTGCTCAAGGTTTCTTCCTGTTACAGGGAGTTTTTCCTTGCCACTGTCGCCAAGTGCTTGCTCCAGGGGGAATATTGGGTCTGACTTGATTTATTTAAAAAAAAAAAAAAAGAAAAGAAAATCAAGTCAGGTCATGTCATGGGTGAGGGGGAGATTTAAAATAACCACCCTCCCAAAAATGAAAAAAACGAAAAAAAAAAGGGCAGGCATGGTGGTGCAGTGTTTTGCACCCTGTGCCTGCGTGGGTTTTCTCCGGGTGCTCCGGTTTCCTCCCACAATCCCCAAAACATGCACATTAATTGACTACTCTAAATCCCGTCCCCCCAAAAAATAAAAAAAACAAAACTAAAAAAAATTTCCTTCCTGCGTAGTAACTTGTAATTGTAGAGTCGAGTTTTTAAAGAAGTTGTTGACAAATGTTGCACCTTGTTTCTCTTAAAGAGAAGTACAGTTTCTCTTACTTTATATGCTTTATCATTCATTTCACATCATCAATCATCATTAAATTTATATGATTTCCTGTGACATTTTAACATCTCGGTTAATATAAAAGAAAAACCAAACAAATTCTAAAAAAACATTAGAAGAAAATTATTTTAAACTGTGAGAAACCAATGAGATGATTGACCACTAGAATAAGAGTGATGGATTAGTAATAATCACAACTGGTAAGTAAGAAACAGGTTGGAATAAACATGGTGATAATGATTGTAAACTACACAGCTGATGTGAATGTAGGATTGTCCAGCGTGATCAGATCACAAATAGTGGTTATTGTAAAAACAAGTATTTGAGAAGAAAAGGAAAAAAAAAAACAGGACAAAACTTCACTGAATGTGAAGGCTCAAGGCTTTGGAAACACTGGAACAATTTCCAGGTTAGGCAAAGATTAAGCAGGGAATGATCCCATAAGGGAATCAGCATGAATATGTTGTGTTATCTTGTGTAAATTTCAATTTGTGTATTGAAGAAAGAAAAGACATATACTTGTTAATCAGTCAGCAAAAACACTGGAAAAAACAACCTATAGAATCTACCCAATAAATCTGAGGTAACAATTTGCATTAATTTTGTTTGGGTAAATTTCATCCCCATGATTTGAGTAAAGAGGACCTGAACTCATCAGCTATAAAATAAATTTCTTTAAAATACAACTTAGGTTAAGTCTATCTTACATTTCTCAATACATTACACTACTAATTATCCATAAAAAATTAGTAATATTAACTTGATTGTTAGACGATCATTATTTATCTACTTAATAATGTTTATTAAAAATGAAAACCTTCTTTAAAAAACACAAGGCACAGTTTCAAACTTTTTAAATGGCTACCAAGGTGCTTAAAATATTGTCTTCCGGTGTCAAAACAGCATGATTTACACACTTGGCTTGTGAAGGAAAGGAGGCGCCTGGCTTGGTTGTCTGTGGGTGATACCTGGACAAATATTGATGAAATGATGTTGTGAAATGACATCTTTTGCACAGCCAGTTCATTTGCATCAAGGTAGCACTCCCATATAATTCCACAGGTCAGGCTCTTCAGCTCAGCCAAATCGACTTAAAGAATTTGTATTTTCTCTCTGAATACTTGAATACCCAAAAGCCAGAGATGTGTCCAACATCTGCAGACAGTCCATAGAAAGAATAGATAGGCGACGATATGGCACTCCTGGTGAAGAGTTGATCTACAGCTCAAACAACACAGAGAAGAGGGCCTGAGAGGTGGTCAGAGGATAGAGAGGTTCACCATTTTTAGAATGAAACTGCTGCAAATAAGATACTAATTAACATGAGAAAATAATCAGGCATGTGACATGCCAAAAAAGGCAGCAATATATTGAGCACAGTGCACGACACAACCCTGGTTTAAAGTCAATTTGTTTCCATTGTAACAGTATTTTTTCATTTTAAACAAGGGAATGTATAAACTAATGTTACATAATATGGTCCAATTGAAGTATTTGATAAAAGAGTATGATCAGTTTCTAATGTGCTCCAGTGAAGAGCAACACTTAATCAGGTATAATTTTCCCTGGTTTTTTCATAGTGCAATATATATAGCAGAAAAAAACTAAGAAAACTAAAGCTAAGAAAACTAATATGACATTACTGTTGTAAAAACACAACACACAAATGATAAGCAAAAGTTTCCTTACCTGAGTCCAGCTGGCATTCGAAGTGCCTCAAGTCCAAGTCCGAGGGAGAAAGAACAAAAAGCACCCAGTAATGGAAAATGGCGGCTGTGGGCCAGAGCATGTGCAAACAGGCAGGTGTTCCAGAGTATTTGTTTAGTTAGCTGATCCGATTTTTTTCTTGTTACTTTTAATTAAGTAAAAATGGGTTACTTAAATCTGGAACAAGATATTCAGGATGTAATCAAATATTATAAGAAAACTAAATTAACACGTTATACTCTAAAAATTTAGCTTGATTAAATAATGTAACATTTACTAGGGGTCAATATCGTTTTTTTTTTCAGTGTAAACACCCTCCACCTGAACCCTCTGCCCCCACACACACTCCCATTTCACAGTAGTGAAGGTAATCATGATCTACAGGGGCTCCATGAAGCATACATACAGTGAATCCATTAAGATGTAATACATACCAGCTTGGATCTCTGTCAAGAAAAAAAACAATACATATACGAAAGCTGACATTCACATAATAGCTTTCTGCTCTTAAATGTTTATGTGCACTGAAGCCACTGCCTTAAAGGGAAGTAAGAGGAACATTTTCTCATACCATATTTTTTTTGTGGAATTCACAGCTGACGGCACAGCACGCACACACTCCACCATGGTAAATCAAAGTCACTTTATATGCAGTAGTTTTCCCTGTAAATACCAGTGAGAGAGTTTTAACCTCAGCAGGAAGCACAGGTCCATGTCTGTGTACAGACTAATGCAGCTCTGTGGCAGAGTGTTTCTTCATAAGCACATAACTGTCACACCAAAAACTGGGGTTCACATCCATCATCCTGTCTGTGGTTAGGTTTAGGTAACAACAGCACTTTGGTTGAGGTTCAGGAAAGATGGTGGTTTTGGTTGAATGTAAGTAAACATCATGTATTGCCTTAAACATTATTCCACATAAACCAGCGGTTCTCAAATCTAGGGACACTGTTGCTAGTGAGACTTTTGTTTGTACTTCACCTTTTGCAGTTTTTGCTGTGAGCCCCAACAGCTGAGCAGAGGCAGCACTGATTGCATGCTGTTTCAGTAGAATGTACGCCATCCACTCCAAAAGAAGGCTGGGAGGACTGACTGAGCTTGTATACAAGAGGATGTTAACCAGCTCCACCCACTGCCTCAGTGTCTATACATCCACACACAGGCAGCAGCAAAGATCAGGGTTAAATTATTTGCAATTTGTGTTTGATTATAGATTTTCTCCTCTGTCAGAAAGATTCGGGATAAGTCATCATTGTGATAAGAATGACTAATATGACTAACAGTGGCTACCGTAACCTGCCCCCTGCCCCCCGCCCGTTCTGACGCTCCCACTCTGCTGCCCCTACTTCATCATTTTTATGATTTTCTGGTTCCTCTTGATGAAGTCGTTTTCTGATGAAACAATGTGTTTGGGGTTTTTTTCCACACATAGCTAGCATACCAGAGCAAACTGAATAAATGTTTTCTTTCTAAATAAATCTTTCATGTTAGTAACATGAACTCAGCCGTGTGATTCCAGTGCATAGGCCGTTGCTATGGCAGCTGTTGGCCCTCTACAACCAGATCAAGAGACAAATGGGAGGCACAGCAGTTTAACAAAACAATTCAGACTGAATTTATCACATATTGTAATTCCAGGTTGGTTATTGTCCCATCCTAGTTAGTAAATTTTTAGTAAGTCAGAAAGTTTGACTGAACATGTGCATATTTTTCTGAACAAACTCATACAATATAAATGGTCTGCAGGTGTTTACTTCTTTCATTTGATTTCCTTTGTCTTTATATTGCCATAAACATTAATAACCACAGTTCTGCCATGTTTGCCATTGCTTTGGAGAGATCACAGGTCTAAAAACATTACTGAGACCTGCATGCACGATTATTTGGCTCTTCACTAACTGCAGTGTTTTTTGCATTTTTTAAATTATGACAATTACAATATATGTTACCGTGTGTGTGTGTGTGTGTGTGTGTGTGAGAGAGAGAGAGAGAGCATGTGCAGAAACAGTGATTAGACCAATGGGGTGCTACAGTTATATTTGTTCCTGGCTGGCCTGAGGGCGGGGGGCGCTGTGTCTTTCACAATCACATATTTACTGCTGCCTCACTTTTAATTATAATGGTTTACTTTCCAACAGCGAGCTCAGCTAATCAGCCTGGAGAGATTGTTGTGATGTTGACCTACAGTGAGATACTGGCTTTACATGACCAGCCCACAGATCCTGGAGCATTTGAATGAGGTGTGAAAGGGCTGTATAACTGAAACCAGATACAAGATGTCATATTTTAACCATGTACATATTCTGCATTCATCACATGGGTCAGAGAGTCTGCTAAGGAGGTTTTGTGAGAACAAAGATGTTTGAAATGATCCAGTTCACGTGACAGACGATTCAGTCATTTACTGTTTATTCCTGCAGATTTCTCCATGGCCACAATACAGAAACTGGACACAATAAGGTGAATAAAACTTTATTAGAAGAGCCAATTATGAATTTACTAGATGAGTCACTGTAATTTATCAGGACAAGACAGTGAATACATAATGAGGCCTTTTTAGCTGTTGTACTCATTTACATGAAAATGAAACAGCTTACATTTGTAAGTGTAAGCCTGCAGAATAAGGGGGTTGGCAATCATCAAAAATAAAATTGCAACAACTTTTGAACTGCTACTTAGAAAAGTAGGTGTATTGAATTCTACTAAGAGCTAATGCACTTGAGAGATCCAACTCAATTTTTTTTGTTTTTGTTTTTTACAAAGCACTTGTCTCAGAAGATTTTTACTTTTACAATACTGTAGCTACACCAAGGCAGCATTACAATAACTGAAAAGCCCTTAAACAGTTAGGAATGTGTTCTGAGCTCTGGTTTAAAGGAAATGTTTGAACAGATGTCAGCAATGCCATCTAGACTCTAGACTTTAAAAAAAAAAAACAAACAAACAAAAAAAAACCCGAATGAGAACATATGAAAGGTTGAAAACAGCAAAGCAATGTTTTTTTTTTTTTTGTTTGCAACATGAATATAAATGTTGTAATAATGTGCATTTAGCCAATCAGACTGTATGGCCAAAACAACACCTTATGAATAGTGAAACCTTTTATTAAATCAGCTCCTCTGAATAGCTCCTCAGGGTGCAACAACAGTTGATTTCTGCAGCGCTCATCATGTGAATTGTCAAATAATGGTTTAGTCTGGAGAGATACGTAAACTGTGATAAAAAGAGAACATAAATTAGTTTCTTCTTCTGATAAGCTTGAGTCGTAATATACAGTACATGGCTCATTGGCTCAGTGTAGAAACAGGCAGAGGCACTCTTGAGACCAGTGGAGATCATCACTTTTGATAGGAGCTGATGGCTAAAGAATGAACTTTAGCTGCAGGGAGTAAAGTAGATGGTGAATTTTAACATCAGTCAGACATCCTTGATTCAGCAACAGGATAAAATCTTAATCCCCTTCCCTGCCCGAGAGTAATGAGCTTAGAGAAGCTGAGATGGAGAGTGGTGTGACAGGCAGAATTCCGGGTGGAGAGTTTAGCTTTTTCTCTCCATGTGGCCCTCAAAGCCTTTTTATTTTCACCCCTTGTTCATCGTGTCTCTCATTTCCTATCAAATGCTCCCCCTCATCTCATTCATGATGGACATTTTGAAGGAAATATACTTTGTTCCTGGTAGACCCATAGGATGTGTCCAAGCATGCTATCGCAGCTTTGGATAACAACTCTGGCGTGGGCGTGCATGCTTGGAGCAGCTGGGTGCAGAGAGGGGACTCCTTCACAATGTGCATGCTGGGAGCTCAAAGTCAGGAGTATTGATTAAGTGCATCCCTGCTCACTGACACAGTGACTGATAGATTGATACTCTCTCCAGCTCTCTACCAGTGTGGACCAGGTGGTGTGATGGCATAGGTGAGCAAGGCAGTCACCTAGGCCACCACCAGCTGGAGGGGTCCGTTAAGCTGAAATCCAGCAAATCCAGAAATCCAGCTGGATTTCAGCAAACCAGCTGCTCACACTGCATTACACACCTGATGCTGAGAGGAGTTTGCAGGGAGACTCCACATCAGGACTGGTGTTCATTGTCAAATCATTAATTGAAACCTCTCTACAAACATCTCTACCGTTTACCTGTGTCTTTTAAACACTTATGTAACTGTGTCCAAAACAAAAATAGAGTTTATTTGATTTTCAGCAAATGCTCTGATTGGCTAAACAAAGATCAACTCACAGGCGGCCTGGGTAGCCATGGAATGTGGATCGTAATATGCATGTACAGCTCCATTCACAGTTTATACAGCTCATCCAGCTCTGTGTTGATCAGCACACCTCTGTCCACCATGATAGCAGCCACACCGCTGCTCTCTCACTCCAAATCACCCGCTCACTCATTCTGCTAGTTAACTGTTAGCCGTTAAACATTAGTGGTACCTAAAACTGTCAAGACTGTCTAAATGGCAAAGTTCTTGGACTTCATCACAGCCGCTATTTACTCTGTCTTAACCTCCCACACACAGCTCAGCTGCCGGCCACCTATTGGTTATCTGATTTTGGCTCACATTCTTACTGGCTTGTAAATCTGAGGTGTTATGTTGTTGTGGGGGAGCTACGGGAATTGTAAGTGACTTGATGCTTTCTCAGCTTTTATTTTACACCTTACCTCATCAATTAAAAAACACAAAACACAATCAAAACCCATTTTCACAGCATGGGGAATAAATGGCTCATCAAACAAGGACACTAATGAGTAAAAACATGATACTGAAAATAACTGCAAAATGGCTGCATCAAACACACTCCTGCATAGGGGATCAGAAGACAGTGTTATCATATCCCAAAATATTATCAAAGCCAAGATAGAGTAGGACTTGTGACAGGGATGCTAGACGGCAGGTATGAAACAAACAGCGCCATCTGGTAAGTCAGGACACAGTGGTACCAACAGGAGCACAGCAGCCAGTAACGCCAGTACAGCTGGGGAGCACAGCAGCCCCATGATCCCAGGAATGACTCTGGAGCCGCCCTGCGGTCCACCCGTCTGTCCATCCCAGCAGTCCTTTGGTTGGGTTTTTTTTTTTTTTTGGAGGCAGTGTGTGCATTGAAACAGGAGGAGAGATGCTAGGAGAGATAAAAACCAAAACATGTTTTTATAGAAATGAAACTTCCTTTCTTCTTCAGATGTCATCCGCAACACTGGTTTCTGATGACGACAACACAGCTGGATCAGCTGCCAGTCAGCTTTAGAAGCTCTGCAGTGTCTTTTGAAGCCTTGCAGTTTTTATTTGCACAGGTAATGCCATGTCCTATCCAAATAATAATAAGGGTGCACAGTTACCACTGCCAGTGCTGTGTTTATTGATTTCCTCTAATATGACAAAACAGAACAGGATCCACATATGCATCAAAAAAGTTGCATTCTCCATTTATACAGTGAACAGATCAGCCAAATCACAGTTTGTGAATGGATTTTACTGCTCAGTCCCTGAATGCGCTGAATGCTGAATATTTTTTTTTGTGTCTGAATTTATTGATTTTTAATGGAAATTACTTCATCATCCAGGTTATGATGAAAACGTCTTGTAACTTGCAGTTGTAATTTAGCAGCCCAAGTGTTTTAAAAAAGTGTAAATGATGTAGACATATCTCACATCAAAATATTCTGTTGTTTCTACCGAACACACAGCAAAAATTAAATTGTGTTTATTGCTGAAAGACAACACTCTGTTCCTCTGCCTGACTATAATAATGTCCATTATACAGATTTAAAAATAATGACAGGAAAAACAGAAATTTTGAGAATTAAGTCACATTATTATGATTAAAAAACAACAGCTGTAATGCTCAGATAACATAAAGCACAACAGACTAAATGACAAGTAGATTCTGGCTGTCTTTCACACCATTTTCAGAAAGCCCAATGAGCTTTAATCACCCTCTGATGCCATGGCTGCACTCTGCTGTCAAGCCAAGTTCCTGCTGGGCTCCAGTCACCACTTCCTGTAGTTGACTTGTACATCATGTAACTGGTTTCATTTTCATGTCAATAACCTAAAGTTCTTGATAATAGAGGCACTTATTGGTGAAATCTGAAACTCACTTAACTCATTTAACACTTGAAATTGCAACTTTTTACAAATTTTTTGGTAACATATTATTATTTACCGTACAGTGAAATTTTATTGCATGAATCAGGTGCCATTAAAAGAGAGAAATATATTTATGAAGAATGAGCACTGTGGATTTTTTTCCTCAATCCCTTAAAGCTCAAATTATATTAAATAGGTTGTTTTTTGTCTGCTTGCTTTTACTGTTAATTTTTAAGAAATAATGAGTGACAATGTCAACAATTACATTTTCATACTTTTGGACCTCAAAAGGCAAAGTTTACACATTAGAAAGAGGTAGTTGAATCTGAAGTGCAACATCATTTTTAGTGACAAGTATAAATTACAGTAGAAATGGCAAACATGAGAAACCACAATATGACAATAATACTTCATATGCAGCTTACAGCACTTGGTGCAGAAGTCTGTACACTGTATGAGTAAAGTCCAAACTGCCTTTGCAATTAAAGTGAGCATAACTGAGTCTGTATGGTGGCTGTAATGCATGTTTGAAAAAGCTTTTGCAGCAGTCTGTAAGAAATGGAGTTAAGGGGCAAAAAGTCCTGAAGCCATTATTCATCATGAGTCCCCGTGTGTGAGACAGTTTATACATAGCAGGCTCTCAGAAGCAGTTCTGAGGTCTATTCATGTTAGCAGTTTCTTGGTTTAGGTCTCTATGAAAGGGGACAACATCCTGAGTAAGTATCTGAATGTGAATTTGCCCCAGTAAAAACCTCTCTCCAAATAAGTGATGCTCTTGGAGAAGCACAGTGATATTAGCTATAATAACTGAGAACTATGAACTACATGATCTATGAACTCTAATGTTTACAATTTGTTACATCTGACATGGGGGCAGAGAGTGTCAAAGACCATGGGGTGGTAAGGCAATAAGACAGCGGGAACAGGAGAGGGGGCGTAAGGGATCGGGGAAGAGGATAACTAATAAGACTGAACAGGGTTATGGCCACAAGCGTTAAATAAAAAATATTACAATATTAACAGAAAAAACACATAATCACAGAAGGTGTGACACTGTGGGCTATGTTTGGGGCAAAAAGACCCATTAAGATTAAACCTAAACAACAAACAAACTGTCACACGTGAACATTTCACTGTTGCTGAAGCTGGGCGTTAACTGACTCAGTAAGACATAATTAAAATATCATTTTATGGCTTGTGTTCTTGGCTTTTTGGTCAGAGCCAAACCTCACACTGGTGCTTTGGGCCAACTCTGAGTTTAATAGCAGAAAATAATTGGTCTTTATGTCCTTGAGGCATGTTTGAAGTTTATCTTACTGACTGGTTTCTTCTGTCTTCAGTGGGTATCTGCATAACAACAGAAGTTTACTGAGCGCGTCCTGATAATATTGCTGAAAAGAAGTAAATATAAGGTGCACAGAACTGGTCCAAGCACAAAACCTTGTGGAACTCTATGTCTACCGTTTGCATACATGGAGGATTCATTGTAAGCGTGCACTGACTGAGGCTGATCTGATAAATAGGACTTAAACCAGCCCAGGGAATTGGGATTTTATTTGCATTTGACAGTGCTTTCAGTCAGTGAGCAATAGCTGTCAGCTCCATTGTTTCCAGTTCAAGCACAAAAGCATGGCAGCTGCCACTCTTATAATGTTCTGTGCGACCATGGCAACCACAGAAACCACACTGAGAGAAACAGCACAATATCAAATTTTATTGGTATTTAAAAAAATATAAATTAATTACTAATTAAGTCAAATGTAACTATTCTGGTAGATGAATCCGAGCTTGTGATTGTGTACAGGCTGGCACACCCTTTTATAGGAAATCTGTTAGTGACTGGATGCTGTTAACCAGCAGGCTGCTCTGATAACACAGCACCTGTGCAGTTACTTTTTTTCCCCCATACCAAATACAATTAGTACAGCCAATAATATTTAGAGATAATATTTCTAAGATAATATTTGTTTTTGTGGTTCACCATGTAGGTAAAAAAAGCAGCTCTGACTTAAAAAAATAAAATAAAAAACTGTCTTTATTCATTAGGAGATTCTTTTATTTTCCCATTTACTCTTTATCATATCTGTCAGGGAGAGGAGGAGAGGCTGATCTCACATTTGAATTGCCTGTTGTCAACAGGTCTTTTTGACCATGTGCAAAGCATGACACTTGGCTTCCTTTGTAACAATTTCAGCATTGTGATTACATTACTTTTAATATAAGACTGGAAAAGCCTCCAGAGGGTGGTGAGGACAGCGGAGAAAATCATCGGGACCTCTCTTCCTTTGGTCCAGGTCACTGGACACAAACCTGGCCAGAAGGGAGAACAGTCTGTGATGCGGGTGTGAGCGTCTCGGGACCAGAGACAACTCACACCCGCATCACAGACTGTTCTCCCTTCTGGCCTCTGGAAGGAAGGTACTGCAGTATCAGAAGCAGAACAACCAGGTTCCGCAACTCCTTCATTCCACAGGCTATCAGACTCCTGAATGCTCTGTAACCTTCCAACAGGACACAATTTTTAATATTGTACGACTTCTCTGTACAGCTGCTCCATACAATGTGCAATACTTCTCTCAGGGACCATATCTATATTTATTTATCTCACCCTGGATATGTGCAATTATTATAATAATATAAACATATATATATAATATATTCTGTTCTCTGTATATTCTGTATATACTGTAACGTAACTATTTAGACTTTTATACTTTAATAATAATAACCATATAATTATTTTAAAAACTGTATATGTATATAAATATATATGTATATATATGTATATGTATATGTATATGTATATGTATATATGTATATGTATAAGACCAAAGCTTTTCACAACTTTTAGTCATGAAGGCCTTAAGAGCAAACAGAGCAATTTTCAGCATGACTGGACCATTCTACTGGGATAAGTTCGATAAAGTACAAGCTGTGCGAAACGCAGAATGGCGGCCTTTTTTAGAAATGGCGGACTTCCTGTATATCGTAGAACGTTGCTATAATCTGTGTACTGAATTTCAAGTCCGTGGGTCTTACTTGGAATATTTTCAAACTATAAGGGGCGCTAAACATCCATTTGGCCGTGCTCGGTCACACGGAAAGTGTCAAAAGAGAACTTTAATCGGGGTAAAATTCTGGGCAAAGTTTGGTGAGTTTTTGAGCATGTTCAAGGGGTTAAATTAGCCAACAAAGAAAAGGTGGAAAAAAAGGGGAGGAGATTAATAATAATCCCTTCAATTACAATAGGGCTTCGAATGAATTTCATCCTTGGGAACTGAAATGGTCATAGTATGGTAAGGCGTCATAGTATAGTAAGGCGTCAAAATCGGCCAAAAAAAGTCATTTTTTAGAACGGCCTCAAAATGTCATAAAAATGGTCATAGTATAGTAAGGCGTCAAAATAGGCCAAAAAAAGTCAAATTTTTTTTTAGCCTCAAAATGTCATAAAAATGGTCATAGTATAGTAAGGCGTCAAAATCGGCCAAAAAAAGTCACATTTTTTTTTAGCTTCAAAATGTCATAAAAATGGTCATAGTATAGTAAGGCGTCAAAATCGGCCAAAAAAAGTCAAATTTTTTTTTAGCCTCAAAATGTCATAAAAATGGTAATAGTATAGTAAGGCGTCAAAATCGGCCAAAAAAAGTCTAATTTTTTTTTTGCCTCAAAATGTCATAAAAATGGTCATAGTATAGTAAGGCGTCAAAATCGGCCAAAAAAAGTCATTTTTTAGAACGGCCTCAAAATGTCATAAAAATGGTCATAATATAGTAAGGCGTCAAAATCGGCCAAAAAAAGTCAAATTTTTTTTTAGCTTCAAAATGACATAAAAATGGTCATAGTATAGTAAGGCGTCAAAATCGGCCAAAAAAAGTCATTTTTTAGAACGGCCTCAAAATGTCATAAAAATGGTCATAGTATAGTAAGGCGTCAAAATCGGCCAAAAAAAGTCATTTTTTTTTTAGCCTCAAAATGTCATAAAAATGGTCATAGTATAGTAAGGCGTCAAAATCGGCCAAAAAAAGTCTAATTTTTTTTTAGCCTCAAAATGTCATAAAAATGGTCATAGTATAGTAAGGCGTCAAAATCGGCCAAAAAAAGTCAAATTTTTTTTTAGCCTCAAAATGTCATAAAAATGGTCATAGTATAGTAAGTGTCAAAATCGGCCAAAAAAAGTCAAATTTTTTTTTAGCCTCAAAATGTCATAAAAATGGTCATAGTATAGTAAGTGTCAAAATCGGCCAAAAAAAGTCATTTTTTAGAACGGCCTCAAAATGTCATAAAAATGGTCATAGTATAGTAAGGCGTCAAAATCGGCCAAAAAAAGTCATTTTTTAGAACGGCCTCAAAATGTCATAAAAATGGTCATAGTATAGTAAGGCGTCAAAATCGGCCAAAAAAAGTCATTTTTTTTTTAGCCTCAAAATGTCATAAAAATGGTCATAGTATAGTAAGGCGTCAAAATCGGCCAAAAAAAGTCACATTTTTTTTTCTTCAAAATGTCATGAAAATGGTCATAGTATAGTAAGGCGTCAAAATCGGCCAAAAAAAGTCACATTTTTTTTTAGCCTCAAAATGTCATAAAAATGGTCATAGTATAGTAAGGCGTCAAAATCGGCCAAAAAAAGTCTAATTTTTTTTTTGCCTCAAAATGTCATAAAAATGGTCATAGTATAGTAAGGCGTCAAAATCGGCCAAAAAAAGTCACATTTTTTTTAGCCTCAAAATGTCATAAAAATGGTCATAGTATAGTAAGGCGTCAAAATCGGCCAAAAAAAGTCAAATTTTTTTTTAGCCTCAAAATGTCATAAAAATGGTCATAGTATAGTAAGGCGTCAAAATCGGCCAAAAAAAGTCTAATTTTTTTTTTGCCTCAAAATGTCATAAAAATGGTCATAGTATAGTAAGGCGTCAAAATAGGCCAAAAAAAGTCATTTTTTAGAACGGCCTCAAAATGTCATAAAAATGGTCATAGTATAGTAAGGCGTCAAAATCGGCCAAAAAAAGTCTATTTTTTTGTTTCTTCAAAATGTCATGAAAATGGTCATAGTATAGTAAGGCGTCAAAATCAGCCAAAAAAAGTCAAATTTTTTTTTAGCCTCAAAATGTCATAAAAATGGTCATAGTATAGTAAGGCGTCAAAATCGGCCAAAAAAAGTCTAATTTTTTTTTTGCCTCAAAATGTCATAAAAATGGTCATAGTATAGTAAGGCGTCAAAATAGGCCAAAAAAAGTCATTTTTTAGAACGGCCTCAAAATGTCATAAAAATGGTCATAGTATAGTAAGGCGTCAAAATCGGCCAAAAAAAGTCATTTTTTAGAACGGCCTCAAAATGTCATAAAAATGGTCATAGTATAGTAAGGCGTCAAAATCGGCCAAAAAAAGTCATATTTTTTTTTAGCTTCAAAATGACATAAAAATGGTCATAGTATAGTAAGGCGTCAAAATCGGCCAAAAAAAGTCTAATTTTTTTTTTGCCTCAAAATGTCATAAAAATGGTCATAGTATAGTAAGGCGTCAAAATCGGCCAAAAAAAGTCAAAATTTTTTTTTGCCTCAAAATGTCATAAAAATGGTCATAGTATAGTAAGGCGTCAAAATCGGCCAAAAAAAGTCATTTTTTTTTTTAGCCTCAAAATGTCATAAAAATGGTCATAGTATAGTAAGGCGTCAAAATCGGCCAAAAAAAGTCTATTTTTTTTTTCTTCAAAATGTCATGAAAATGGTCATAGTATAGTAAGGCGTCAAAATCAGCCAAAAAAAGTCAAATTTTTTTTTAGCCTCAAAATGTCATAAAAATGGTCATAGTATAGTAAGGCGTCAAAATCGGCCAAAAAAAGTCTAATTTTTTTTTTGCTTCAAAATGTCATAAAAATGGTCATAGTATAGTAAGGCGTCAAAATAGGCCAAAAAAAGTCATTTTTTAGAACGGCCTCAAAATGTCATAAAAATGGTCATAGTATAGTAAGGCGTCAAAATCGGCCAAAAAAAGTCAAATTTTTTTTTAGCCTCAAAATGTCATAAAAATGGTCATAGTATAGTAAGGCGTCAAAATCGGCCAAAAAAAGTCAAATTTTTTTTTTGCCTCAAAATGTCATAAAAATGGTCATAGTATAGTAAGGCGTCAAAATCAGCCAAAAAAAGTCAAATTTTTTTTTAGCCTCAAAATGTCATAAAAATGGTCATAGTATAGTAAGGCGTCAAAATCGGCCAAAAAAAGTCTAATTTTTTTTTTGCCTCAAAATGTCATAAAAATGGTCATAGTATAGTAAGGCGTCAAAATAGGCCAAAAAAAGTCATTTTTTAGAACGGCCTCAAAATGTCATAAAAATGGTCATAGTATAGTAAGGCGTCAAAATCGGCCAAAAAAAGTCATTTTTTAGAACGGCCTCAAAATGTCATAAAAATGGTCATAGTATAGTAAGGCGTCAAAATCGGCCAAAAAAAGTCATATTTTTTTTTAGCTTCAAAATGACATAAAAATGGTCATAGTATAGTAAGGCGTCAAAATCGGCCAAAAAAAGTCTAATTTTTTTTTAGCCTCAAAATGTCATAAAAATGGTCATAGTATAGTAAGGCGTCAAAATCGGCCAAAAAAAGTCATATTTTTTTTTAGCTTCAAAATGACATAAAAATGGTCATAGTATAGTAAGGCGTCAAAATCGGCCAAAAAAAGTCAAATTTTTTTTTAGCCTCAAAATGTCATAAAAATGGTCATAGTATAGTAAGGCGTCAAAATCGGCCAAAAAAAGTCAATTTTTTTTTTTGCCTCAAAATGTCATAAAAATGGTCATAGTATAGTAAGGCGTCAAAATCGGCCAAAAAAAGTCAATTTTTTTTTAGCTTCAAAATGTCATAAAAATGGTCATAGTATAGTAAGGCGTCAAAATCGGCCAAAAAAAGTCAAATTTTTTTTTTCTTCAAAATGTCATGAAAATGGTCATAGTATAGTAAGGCGTCAAAATCGGCCAAAAAAAGTCTAATTTTTTTTTTGCCTCAAAATGTCATAAAAATGGTCATTTTTTTTTTTTTTTTTTTTTTTTTTTCCTTCCGGCGCTGGTGGAGGCTGGCTGCTGGTTGCAACAGCTCTATCCTTTTTCTTTCTTCTTTTCTAAATTTTAGTTCTTAAACCCTCTATTTCTTAGTCAACTTTTGTATATAGCTTATTTAATAGCAGCACTCAACAACCCGACTATTTTTTTTACCAGTTTCACTTGCCTGGACACCTATTTTATTAACAATGTGTGTCGGAGTCGGAGCGCGTCTTGTTTACAGCAGAGAACAGCTGATCGCGCTGCGGAGCGCCTCGGGGGACAAACACATGATCCCAGCGGAGCTGCTTCGTAAGACTCGACGAGGACGCCGTTCAGGAAGGAAACTCCGGGAAAAGAAAAGACGCTACAGGCCTGTTCTCCCCTCCGTCATCATGGGAAATGTGAGATCTCTCCCCAATAAGATGGACGAACTGGCGGCTCTGACCCGGCACCAGCGGGAGTTCAGAGAGTGTAGCGTCATGGTTTTCACGGAGACCTGGTTAACCCCTCATACCCCGGACTCCATCATTGCATTGGAGTCTTTTCATCTGCTGCGGGCAGACAGGACGAAGGACAGTGGTAAGAGGAAGGGAGGGGGCCTTGCTGTGTTTGTGAATGAGAGATGGTGTAAACCAGGACATTGTGTGGTGAAAATGGAACTGTGCAACAGAGACATTGAACTGTTAGCTGTTAGCATGAGGCCATTCTATCTGCCACGGGAGTTCACACATGCTATCGTGATAGCTGTGTACGTTCCCCCCTCTGCTAACTCTGACATCGCCTGTGACACACTTCTCTCAGTTACCAGCAAACTGCAGACACAGCATCCACAGGCCCTCTTCCTCATCTCAGGTGACTTTAACCACGCTCCACCCTCCTCTGTGTTACCAACATTTACACAGTATGTCAACTGCCCGACCCGAGACAACAAGACTCTAGACTTATTTTATGCCAACACAAAGGATGCATATTCTGCAACCCCCCTCCCCCCCCTTGGCAGGGCTGACCACAACATTGTTCACCTACAGACTGTGTACAAACCCATAGTACACAGACTGCCTGTGGAGCCCCGTGTGGTGAAGAGGTGGACCACTGAGAGCGAGGAGGCTCTGAGGGACTGCTTCAACACCACTGTGTGGGCTGAGCTTGTTGACCCCCACGGGGAGGACCTCAACGCCATTACTGACACCATAACAGACTATATAAACTTCTGCTGTGAAAACACTGTGCCCTCCAAAAGGGTACGATGTTTCACAAACAACAAACCGTGGATTACCCCTGACATTAAAGCTCTACTGAAGGAGAAGAAGAGAGCCTTCAGGTCAGGGGACAAGGAGGAGCTCAAGGCTGCACAGAAAGAGCTGAGAAGGAAGATCAGGGAGGGCAAGGCCAGGTACAAGAGGAAGATGGAGGAGCAGCTGAAGCAGCAAAATATCAGTGGGGTGTGGAGGAGCCTAAAGACCATCTCAGGCTTCAAAACACCCCACTCCCAGGCTGAGGGGGGCCTGCAGTGGGTGAACGACTTGAACCAACACTTCAATCGGTTTGACCAGCCACCCACTACTCCCCCCACACAGCTGCCCCACACCTTGTCAATTGGACAGTGCCCCACACCCGCAGCCCTTCACACCTCCAGCTCAACTGAACAATGCCCCACTCCTACAGCCCCCCACACCTCTTGCTCACACCTCACTATTTCCCCACCACCCCATGGACTCAGTAACCCCCCCAGCCCACCCCTGTCCTTCACACCTGCCCAGGTGAGGAGAGAGCTGAGGAGGATCAAGGCACGGAAGGCAGCTGGACCAGACGGCATCAGCTCCAGGCTCCTGAAATCCTGTGCAGAGGAACTGTGTGGGATCATGGGGCAAGTCTTTAACCTGAGCCTAAAGCTGAGGATGGTACCACAGCTATGGAAGACCTCCTGTGTGGTACCAGTACCCAAAACACCACATGCTAGGGATCCTAGCAGCTTCAGGCCGGTGGCTCTCACATCACATCTGATGAAGACACTGGAGAGACTGGTCCTGGGCCACCTCCGGGCTGAGGTGAGCTCAGCGATGGATCCACTGCAGTTCGCCTACCGACCCGGGATCGGAGCGGAGGACGCTGTGATCTTCCTGCTGCACCGTGCTCTGACTCATCTGGAGAAGCCTGGCAGCGCTGTGAGGATTCTATTCTTTGATTTCTCCAGCGCATTCAACACCATTCAGCCTGTGCTTCTGAGAGACAAGCTGGTGCGGTCTGGAGTGGACTCACAGCTGGCAGAGTGGGTCCTGGACTACCTCACAAACAGGCCTCAGTTTGTGAGAGCTCGGGACTGTGTGTCTGACCCCCTGACCTGCAGTGTGGGTGTTCCCCAGGGCACGGTGCTTGCGCCCTTCCTCTTCACCCTCTACACTGCAGACTTCAGACACAACACAGACGGCTGTGTCCTGCTCAAGTTCTCTGACGACTCTGCTATCGTCGGCCTGATCAGCGATGACGATGATGCAGAGTACAGAGGAGTGACGCAGGACTTTGTGGACTGGTGTCGGCCAAACCACCTCCTCATCAACGCAGGGAAAACCAAGGAGATGGTGGTGGATTTCCGCAGACACCGGTCTGCCCCCTCACCGGTGAACATCCAGGGAATGGACATTGAGAGAGTGGACTCTTACAAGTACCTGGGTGTTCACTTAAACCACAAAATGGACTGGACTAACAACACAGACGCACTGTACAGGAAGGGGCAGAGCAGGCTCTACCTCCTGAGGAGACTGCGGTCTTTTGGTGTGAAGGGGACACTCCTAAAGACCTTCTACGACTCTGTGGTGGCTTCAGCCATCCTGTACGGTGTAGTCTGCTGGAGCAGCAGCATAACCGAGAAGGAGAGGAAGAAGCTGGACAAAGTCATCAGGAGGTCCAGCTCTGTCCTGGGCTGTCCTCTGGACTCAGTGCGAGAGGTAGGAGACAGAAGGGTCCTAGCAAAACTGTCATCTATGCTGGACCATGAGTCCCACCCCCTGCAGGACGTCCTGTCAGCTCTGCAGAGCAGCTTCAGTGACAGACTGCTCCACCCGCGGTGTGCGAAGGAGAGATTTAGAAGATCTTTCCTTCCTGCTGCTGTCAGACTCTATAATGACCATTGTTAACACACATACTGATTCCAACTCCATGCAACTCTAAGTGCAATACCTATGTGCAATAACTCAGTTATTAGTGTGCAATATTATTGTGTATGGAAGTCACTCAACAACCTCCAGCCCATATTTATTTTACTTATTTATCTATGTATGTATATTTACTTTTTACAGCAGCTGTTCTCTTAGTTTAGTATCTTGTTTTGGCCATATTGGTCTTACTTATATTTTACTTTCACTTACTGGACTGTAATCTTGCTGTTGCTAAATGCAATTTCCCCACTGAGGGACTAATAAAGGATTTCTTATTCTTATTCTTATTCTTATAGTATAGTAAGGCGTCAAAATCGGCCAAAAAAAGTCACATTTTTTTTAGCCTCAAAATGTCATAAAAATGGTCATAGTATAGTAAGGCGTCAAAATCGGCCAAAAAAAATCAAATTTTTTTTTAGCCTCAAAATGTCATAAAAATGGTCATAGTATAGTAAGGCGTCAAAATCGGCCAAAAAAAGTCATTTTTTAGAACGGCCTCAAAATGTCATAAAAATGGTCATAGTATAGTAAGGCGTCAAAATCGGCCAAAAAAAGTCAAATTTTTTTTTAGCTTCAAAATGACATTAAAATGGTCATAGTATAGTAAGGCGTCAAAATCGGCCAAAAAAAGTCAATTTTTTTTTTAGCCTCAAAATGTCATAAAAATGGTCATAGTATAGTAAGGCGTCAAAATCGGCCAAAAAAAGTCTATTTTTTTTTTCTTCAAAATGTCATGAAAATGGTCATAGTATAGTAAGGCGTCAAAATCGGCCAAAAAAAGTCAAAATTTTTTTTAGCCTCAAAATGTCATAAAAATGGTCATAGTATAGTAAGGCGTCAAAATCGGCCAAAAAAAGTCAATTTTTTTTTTTGCCTCAAAATGTCATAAAAATGGTCATAGTATAGTAAGGCGTCAAAATCGGCCAAAAAAAGTCATTTTTTTTTTAGCCTCAAAATGTCATAAAAATGGTCATAGTATAGTAAGGCGTCATAATCGGCCAAAAAAAGTCAAATTTTTTTTTTGCCTCAAAATGCCATAAAAATGGTCATAGTATAGTAAGGCGTCAAAATAGGCCAAAAAAAGTCAAATTTTTTTTTAGCCTCAAAATGTCATAAAAATGGTCATAGTATAGTAAGGCGTCAAAATCGGCCAAAAAAAGTCAAATTTTTTTTTAGCCTCAAAATGTCATAAAAATGGTCATAGTATAGTAAGGCGTCAAAATCGGCCAAAAAAAGTCATTTTTTAGAACGGCCTCAAAATGTCATAAAAATGGTCATAGTATAGTAAGGCGTCAAAATCGGCCAAAAAAAGTCATTTTTTAGAACGGCCTCAAAATGTCATAAAAATGGTCATAGTATAGTAAGGCGTCAAAATCGGCCAAAAAAAGTATATATTTTTTTTTTCTTCAAAATGTCATGAAAATGGTCATAGTATAGTAAGGCGTCAAAATCGGCCAAAAAAAGTCAAATTTTTTTTTAGCCTCAAAATGTCATAAAAATGGTCATAGTATAGTAAGGCGTCAAAATCGGCCAAAAAAAGTCATTTTTTAGAACGGCCTCAAAATGTCATAAAAATGGTCATAGTATAGTAAGGCGTCAAAATCGGCCAAAAAAAGTCATTTTTTAGAACGGCCTCAAAATGTCATAAAAATGGTCATAGTATAGTAAGGCGTCAAAATCGGCCAAAAAAAGTCATTTTTTAGAACGGCCTCAAAATGTCATAAAAATGGTCATAGTATAGTAAGGCGTCAAAATCGGCCAAAAAAAGTCAAATTTTTTTTTAGCTTCAAAATGACATAAAAATGGTCATAGTATAGTAAGGCGTCAAAATCGGCCAAAAAAAGTCAATTTTTTTTTTAGCCTCAAAATGTCATAAAAATGGTCATAGTATAGTAAGGCGTCAAAATCGGCCAAAAAAAGTCTATTTTTTTTTTTCTTCAAAATGTCATGAAAATGGTCATAGTATAGACCCTTTTACAGCCCACGTGATCAAATAGTTGCGCGCGCATTTTGGCAACGGAAGCGGTGTTGTTCACCAGTCGCTCTGACAACGCAGCCAGTTGTTTCCCAGCATCAAAATGTCTGGTTGTTGCGTTTACGGTTGCACTAATCGATACTCCACAGGTGGGCTGAAGTTTTATAGGATTCCGACAGGATCACGGCCGTTTCAGAAGAACCGGCGGCGCCTGTGGCTGCAGGCGATTAAACGGGCTGATTGGAATGAGGAAATAATCAAAAATGCTCGTGTCTGCAGCGCCCACTTTATATCAGGTAAGTTTATCTACCTACTCTTGTAGTAGTAGTCTGTCCATCAATGCTACCTAAATTTGATCGCATGCAGTTAGAGTTTCATATGCTGGTGTTAAATTTCGCTAGTAAACAAACGCGTGTGTTTGCGGATGAGGCGTCATTGGACTCTTGTAATCCTGTTTTACATTAGTGATTGTCTTTACGATGTACCATATCAAATCGGCTAAAGTTTGATGAACACTGTCAGATATGAATGAAAATAAAAATTTGGCTAGTAAACAAACGTGTGTACGTGTGTTTGTATGTGACTGCAGCATGACCCAAGCCTGAAAATTCACAAGAACATACATACTGGTTGATTTTGAATTGTTTGAATTGAACTGTTGAATTTTGAACCTGTTGCCACTGTGTATTTCATTAAAATATTGTTTCAAACCCTGGTTATGAGAATGTCTCAGAGGCAAGGCATACGACTTTTTGATATGGAAAGGAGAGTATAGCCTAGCTTAAATCTGAAAGGACAGTAACACAGAAGCATAATTTGCCTTTGCATGTCAGCTACGTATAGAGCTCTGAAGTATGTTAGCTACAAGCCCACAACACCAAAATAAGCTACTACTTACCCCGCCATACAGGTGCAGTTCGCTGTGAGGACGTAGTTTTGTTGTTGGTTGATTATAACCCAAGCCTCATACATGGTTGTCTTGTGTCCTTGTCTTTGACTAGGTAGAACCTCGGATTTCAACACACAAAACTCCGAGTCTATTTCATGATATTTGACGTTCTGTACATGACCACAGAGTACGTATTCATAAGCATCCAGTGACTTGTAAGCTCGTAATTTCTCTCTGGTGTACACGCTCGGTTTCTCAACCAAATACGTATAAATGTCTGGCCACTGTATATTCGGCCACTTACTAACATCTTCTACCCACTCCACTATTGCACACGGATCTGGTAGCCGGATACCATTTGACAAAGTCAGCTTGTTAAAGTAACATTCGCGATCTTTGATGGATAATCCACTCGCGTAGGTTGACAAACTACTGATTCCTGCCATACTTCCGTTGCCAACATGCGCGCGCATACGTTTTACGTCATCATTGTGTACAAACAGTAAAAGGGTCTATAGTAAGGCGTCAAAATCGACCAAAAAAAGTCAAAATTTTTTTTAGCCTCAAAATGTCATAAAAATGGTCATAGTATAGTAAGGCGTCAAAATCGGCCAAAAAAAGTCTAATTTTTTTTTTAGCCTCAAAATGTCATAAAAATGGTCATAGTATAATAAGGCGTCAAAATCGGCCAAAAAAAGTCAAATTTTTTTTTAGCCTCAAAATGTCATAAAAATGGTCATAGTATAGTAAGGCGTCAAAATCGGCCAAAAAAAGTCATTTTTTAGAACGGCCTCAAAATGTCATAAAAATGGTCATAGTATAGTAAGGCGTCAAAATCGGCCAAAAAAAGTCAAATTTTTTTTTAGCTTCAAAATGACATAAAAATGGTCATAGTATAGTAAGGCGTCAAAATCGGCCAAAAAAAGTCAATTTTTTTTTTAGCCTCAAAATGTCATAAAAATGGTCATAGTATAGTAAGGCGTCAAAATCGGCCAAAAAAAGTCTATTTTTTTTTTCTTCAAAATGTCATGAAAATGGTCATAGTATAGTAAGGCGTCAAAATTGGCCAAAAAAAGTCAAAATTTTTTTTAGCCTCAAAATGTCATAAAAATGGTCATAGTATAGTAAGGCGTCAAAATCGGCCAAAAAAAGTCATTTTTTAGAACGGCCTCAAAATGTCATAAAAATGGTCATAGTATAGTAAGGCGTCAAAATCGGCCAAAAAAAGTCATTTTTTAGAACGGCCTCAAAATGTCATAAAAATGGTCATAGTATAGTAAGGCGTCAAAATCGGCCAAAAAAAGTCAAATTTTTTTTTAGCTTCAAAATGACATAAAAATGGTCATAGTATAGTAAGGCGTCAAAATCGGCCAAAAAAAGTCAATTTTTTTTTTAGCCTCAAAATGTCATAAAAATGGTCATAGTATAGTAAGGCGTCAAAATCGGCCAAAAAAAGTCTATTTTTTTTTTTCTTCAAAATGTCATGAAAATGGTCATAGTATAGTAAGGCGTCAAAATCGGCCAAAAAAAGTCAAATTTTTTTTTAGCCTCAAAATGTCATAAAAATGGTCATAGTATAGTAAGGCGTCAAAATCGGCCAAAAAAAGTCAAATTTTTTTTTAGCTTCAAAATGACATAAAAATGGTCATAGTATAGTAAGGCGTCAAAATCGGCCAAAAAAAGTCAATTTTTTTTTTAGCCTCAAAATGTCATAAAAATGGTCATAGTATAGTAAGGCGTCAAAATCGGCCAAAAAAAGTCACATTTTTTTTTAGCCTCAAAATGTCATAAAAATGGTCATAGTATAGTAAGGCGTCAAAATCGGCCAAAAAAAGTCAATTTTTTTTTTTGCCTCAAAATGTCATAAAAATGGTCATAGTATAGTAAGGCGTCAAAATCGGCCAAAAAAAGTCATTTTTTTTTTAGCCTCAAAATGTCATAAAAATGGTCATAGTATAGTAAGGCGTCAAAATCGGCCAAAAAAAATCTAATTTTTTTTTTGCCTCAAAATGTCATAAAAATGGTCATAGTATAGTAAGGCGTCAAAATAGGCCAAAAAAAGTCTAATTTTTTTTTAGCCTCAAAATGTCATAAAAATGGTCATAGTATAGTAAGGCGTCAAAATCGGCCAAAAAAAGTCAAATTTTTTTTTAGCCTCAAAATGTCATAAAAATGGTCATAGTATAGTAAGGCGTCAAAATCGGCCAAAAAAAGTCATTTTTTAGAACGGCCTCAAAATGTCATAAAAATGGTCATAGTATAGTAAGGCGTCAAAATCGGCCAAAAAAAGTCAAATTTTTTTTTAGCTTCAAAATGACATAAAAATGGTCATAGTATAGTAAGGCGTCAAAATCGGCCAAAAAAAATCAAATTTTTTTTTTGCCTCAAAATGTCATAAAAATGGTCATAGTATAGTAAGGCGTCAAAATAGGCCAAAAAAAGTCAAATTTTTTTTTTAGCCTCAAAATGTCATAAAAATGGTCATAGTATAGTAAGGCGTCAAAATCGGCCAAAAAAAGTCAAATTTTTTTTTAGCCTTAAAATGTCATAAAAATGGTCATAGTATAGTAAGGCGTCAAAATCGGCCAAAAAAAGTCATTTTTTAGAACGGCCTCAAAATGTCATAAAAATGGTCATAGTATAGTAAGGCGTCAAAATCGGCCAAAAAAAGTCATTTTTTAGAACGGCCTGAAAATGTCATAAAAATGGTCATAGTATAGTAAGGCGTCAAAATCGGCCAAAAAAAATCTAATTTTTTTTTTGCCTCAAAATGTCATAAAAATGGTCATAGTATAGTAAGGCGTCAAAATAGGCCAAAAAAAGTCAAATTTTTTTTTAGCCTCAAAATGTCATAAAAATGGTCATAGTATAGTAAGGCGTCAAAATCGGCCAAAAAAAGTCAAATTTTTTTTTAGCCTCAAAATGTCATAAAAATGGTCATAGTATAGTAAGGCGTCAAAATCGGCCAAAAAAAGTCATTTTTTAGAACGGCCTCAAAATGTCATAAAAATGGTCATAGTATAGTAAGGCGTCAAAATCGGCCAAAAAAAGTCATTTTTTAGAACGGCCTCAAAATGTCATAAAAATGGTCATAGTATAGTAAGGCGTCAAAATCGGCCAAAAAAAGTCAAATTTTTTTTTAGCCTCAAAATGTCATAAAAATGGTCATAGTATAGTAAGGCGTCAAAATCGGCCAAAAAAAGTCATTTTTTAGAACGGCCTCAAAATGTCATAAAAATGGTCATAGTATAGTAAGGCGTCAAAATCGGCCAAAAAAAGTCTAATTTTTTTTTAGCCTCAAAATGTCATAAAAATGGTCATAGTATAGTAAGGCGTCAAAATCGGCCAAAAAAAGTCAAATTTTTTTTTAGCCTCAAAATGTCATAAAAATGGTCATAGTATAGTAAGGCGTCAAAATCGGCCAAAAAAAGTCATTTTTTAGAACGGCCTCAAAATGTCATAAAAATGGTCATAGTATAGTAAGGCGTCAAAATCGGCCAAAAAAAGTCAAATTTTTTTTTAGCTTCAAAATGACATAAAAATGGTCATAGTATAGTAAGGCGTCAAAATCGGCCAAAAAAAGTCAATTTTTTTTTTAGCCTCAAAATGTCATAAAAATGGTCATAGTATAGTAAGGCGTCAAAATTGGCCAAAAAAAGTCAAAATTTTTTTTAGCCTCAAAATGTCATGAAAATGGTCATAGTATAGTAAGGCGTCAAAATCGGCCAAAAAAAGTCAAATTTTTTTTTAGCCTCAAAATGTCATAAAAATGGTCATAGTATAGTAAGGCGTCAAAATCGGCCAAAAAAAGTCATTTTTTAGAACGGCCTCAAAATGTCATAAAAATGGTCATAGTATAGTAAGGCGTCAAAATCGGCCAAAAAAAGTCTAATTTTTTTTTAGCCTCAAAATGCCATAAAAATGGTCATAGTATAGTAAGGCGTCAAAATCGGCCAAAAAAAGTCAAATTTTTTTTTAGCCTCAAAATGTCATAAAAATGGTCATAGTATAGTAAGGCGTCAAAATCGGCCAAAAAAAGTCATTTTTTAGAACGGCCTCAAAATGTCATAAAAATGGTCATAGTATAGTAAGGCGTCAAAATCTGCCAAAAAAAGTCAATTTTTTTTTTAGCCTCAAAATTTCATTGACTTTTTTTGGCGTCAAAATCGGCCAAAAAAAGTCAATTTTTTAGAACGGCCTCAAAATGTCATAAAAATGGTCATAGTATAGTAAGGCGTCAAAATCGGCCAAAAAAAGTCAATTTTTTTTTATCCCCAAAATGTCATAAAAATGGTCATAGTATAGTAAGGCGTCAAAATCGGCCAAAAAAAGTCAATTTTTTTTTTTGCCTCAGAATGTCATAAAAATGGTCATAGTATAGTAAGGCGTCAAAATCGGCCAAAAAAAGTCAAATTTTTTTTTAGCCTCAAAATTTCATAAAAATGGTCATAGTATAGTAAGGCATCAAAATCGGCCAAAAAAAGTCAATTTTTTTTTTTAACCTCAAAATGTCATAAAAATGGTCATAGTATAGTAAGGCGTCAAAATCGGCCAAAAAAAGTCAATTTTTTTTTTTAACCTCAAAATGTCATAAAAATGGTCATAGTACAGTAAGGCGTCAAAATCGGCCAAAAAAAGTCACATTTTTTTTTAGCCTCAAAATGTCATAAAAATGGTCATAGTATAGTAAGGCGTCAAAATCGGCCAAAAAAAGTCAATTTTTTTTTTTGCCTCAAAATGTCATAAAAATGGTCATAGTATAGTAAGGCGTCAAAATCGGCCAAAAAAAGTCATTTTTTTTTTAGCCTCAAAATGTCATAAAAATGGTCATAGTATAGTAAGGCGTCAAAATCGGCCAAAAAAAATCTAATTTTTTTTTTGCCTCAAAATGTCATAAAAATGGTCATAGTATAGTAAGGCGTCAAAATAGGCCAAAAAAAGTCTAATTTTTTTTTAGCCTCAAAATGTCATAAAAATGGTCATAGTATAGTAAGGCGTCAAAATCGGCCAAAAAAAGTCAAATTTTTTTTTAGCCTCAAAATGTCATAAAAATGGTCATAGTATAGTAAGGCGTCAAAATCGGCCAAAAAAAGTCATTTTTTAGAACGGCCTCAAAATGTCATAAAAATGGTCATAGTATAGTAAGGCGTCAAAATCGGCCAAAAAAAGTCAAATTTTTTTTTAGCTTCAAAATGACATAAAAATGGTCATAGTATAGTAAGGCGTCAAAATCGGCCAAAAAAAATCAAATTTTTTTTTTGCCTCAAAATGTCATAAAAATGGTCATAGTATAGTAAGGCGTCAAAATAGGCCAAAAAAAGTCAAATTTTTTTTTTAGCCTCAAAATGTCATAAAAATGGTCATAGTATAGTAAGGCGTCAAAATCGGCCAAAAAAAGTCAAATTTTTTTTTAGCCTTAAAATGTCATAAAAATGGTCATAGTATAGTAAGGCGTCAAAATCGGCCAAAAAAAGTCATTTTTTAGAACGGCCTCAAAATGTCATAAAAATGGTCATAGTATAGTAAGGCGTCAAAATCGGCCAAAAAAAGTCATTTTTTAGAACGGCCTGAAAATGTCATAAAAATGGTCATAGTATAGTAAGGCGTCAAAATCGGCCAAAAAAAATCTAATTTTTTTTTTGCCTCAAAATGTCATAAAAATGGTCATAGTATAGTAAGGCGTCAAAATAGGCCAAAAAAAGTCAAATTTTTTTTTAGCCTCAAAATGTCATAAAAATGGTCATAGTATAGTAAGGCGTCAAAATCGGCCAAAAAAAGTCAAATTTTTTTTTAGCCTCAAAATGTCATAAAAATGGTCATAGTATAGTAAGGCGTCAAAATCGGCCAAAAAAAGTCATTTTTTAGAACGGCCTCAAAATGTCATAAAAATGGTCATAGTATAGTAAGGCGTCAAAATCGGCCAAAAAAAGTCATTTTTTAGAACGGCCTCAAAATGTCATAAAAATGGTCATAGTATAGTAAGGCGTCAAAATCGGCCAAAAAAAGTCAAATTTTTTTTTAGCCTCAAAATGTCATAAAAATGGTCATAGTATAGTAAGGCGTCAAAATCGGCCAAAAAAAGTCATTTTTTAGAACGGCCTCAAAATGTCATAAAAATGGTCATAGTATAGTAAGGCGTCAAAATCGGCCAAAAAAAGTCTAATTTTTTTTTAGCCTCAAAATGTCATAAAAATGGTCATAGTATAGTAAGGCGTCAAAATCGGCCAAAAAAAGTCAAATTTTTTTTTAGCCTCAAAATGTCATAAAAATGGTCATAGTATAGTAAGGCGTCAAAATCGGCCAAAAAAAGTCATTTTTTAGAACGGCCTCAAAATGTCATAAAAATGGTCATAGTATAGTAAGGCGTCAAAATCGGCCAAAAAAAGTCAAATTTTTTTTTAGCTTCAAAATGACATAAAAATGGTCATAGTATAGTAAGGCGTCAAAATCGGCCAAAAAAAGTCAATTTTTTTTTTAGCCTCAAAATGTCATAAAAATGGTCATAGTATAGTAAGGCGTCAAAATTGGCCAAAAAAAGTCAAAATTTTTTTTAGCCTCAAAATGTCATGAAAATGGTCATAGTATAGTAAGGCGTCAAAATCGGCCAAAAAAAGTCAAATTTTTTTTTAGCCTCAAAATGTCATAAAAATGGTCATAGTATAGTAAGGCGTCAAAATCGGCCAAAAAAAGTCATTTTTTAGAACGGCCTCAAAATGTCATAAAAATGGTCATAGTATAGTAAGGCGTCAAAATCGGCCAAAAAAAGTCTAATTTTTTTTTAGCCTCAAAATGCCATAAAAATGGTCATAGTATAGTAAGGCGTCAAAATCGGCCAAAAAAAGTCAAATTTTTTTTTAGCCTCAAAATGTCATAAAAATGGTCATAGTATAGTAAGGCGTCAAAATCGGCCAAAAAAAGTCATTTTTTAGAACGGCCTCAAAATGTCATAAAAATGGTCATAGTATAGTAAGGCGTCAAAATCTGCCAAAAAAAGTCAATTTTTTTTTTAGCCTCAAAATTTCATTGACTTTTTTTGGCGTCAAAATCGGCCAAAAAAAGTCAATTTTTTAGAACGGCCTCAAAATGTCATAAAAATGGTCATAGTATAGTAAGGCGTCAAAATCGGCCAAAAAAAGTCAATTTTTTTTTATCCCCAAAATGTCATAAAAATGGTCATAGTATAGTAAGGCGTCAAAATCGGCCAAAAAAAGTCAATTTTTTTTTTTGCCTCAGAATGTCATAAAAATGGTCATAGTATAGTAAGGCGTCAAAATCGGCCAAAAAAAGTCAAATTTTTTTTTAGCCTCAAAATTTCATAAAAATGGTCATAGTATAGTAAGGCATCAAAATCGGCCAAAAAAAGTCAATTTTTTTTTTTAACCTCAAAATGTCATAAAAATGGTCATAGTATAGTAAGGCGTCAAAATCGGCCAAAAAAAGTCAATTTTTTTTTTTAACCTCAAAATGTCATAAAAATGGTCATAGTACAGTAAGGCGTCAAAATCGGCCAAAAAAAGTCAATTTTTTTTTTTGCCTCAAAATGTCATAAAAATGGTCATAGTATAGTAAGGCGTCAAAATCGGCCAAGAAAAGTCAATTTTTTTTTTAGCCTCAAAATGTCATGAAAATGGTCATAGTATAGTAAGGCGTCAAAATCGGCCAAAAAAGTCATTGTATAGTAAGGCGTCAAAATCGGCCAAAAAAAGTCATACTTTAGTATGACCTCAAAAAACGTCATAGTATCGTAAGGCTTCAAATGGGAGAAACACCTGATAACTTTTACCCGATAACTTATACTCATCAATGTCTTTTGAACCACGGCAAAACATTTCAAATGTATCAGATTATGTCCTCTACTCTCTTCTGCTCTTCTCCCCAGAGAAGCACAGCAATATATAGCAATAGAAAAGATATGGGCCCCTCCTAGCAGGAGGCGCTATGAGTGTATCATCAAATGAGCATACAAATCAGTTGAGAGTTTGAATGTCATCCTGATTGTAAAGATTGTTCGACATTGGATGAAATATGTGCGAGAATCAGCCACAAATACATCCATTTCCTATGTTTTGGTGAAGGGTCATTTTCGTGGCAGCGCCACAGGCAGAATGTGAAACACACATCAAAACATTTGATAACTTTTTGTCCCTAATGCCTTGTGAGCAATATGAGGAGTTCGTCAAAGTACGGCGAGTGCGAAAGGCAAAATGGTGCAGACTTTCCAAAATGGCCGACTTCCTGTACATCATGGAATTTTTCTCCGAAGAGGCTTTTTTTCTCGTCTCGACGTGATGCATCTGTGTACCGATTTTCAAGTCCGTAGGTCAGGGTTTGGATTCAAGTGTTCAACTTCAAGTATGTCATTAGCATCACAAGTGAAGAGCTGGTAAAACTTATTTTCCAACAACAGAGATAATAAATGGTCACAGTCTTAATGCTTAATCAGCACTTGAGCTTCACTATGCAGAAAATCAGCCCATCCACCTCCTAGATGGAGCAGACTTACTTCCTGGTTGTGTCCTGTAGTTTGAAGAGCATCTTGCAGACTTGTGCAATGTGGGCAGCAACAGTCCTTCAGAGGTGAGGTCCGGAGATCTAGGTGGTGTCCAGGGCATGGTGGATCAGGGCAGGCCACAACATTCCCCTTCCAGCCTTCCTTAAGGTTAGATATATGAGTCAAACAAAGAAAAACAATCATTAGCAATAAGTAAAAAGCAAACCGTGTTCTGCCGTGGTCTTGTGATCGTTGCAAACCCTTCCACAGAGGCTCAGCAGTAATTACAAAATCTAATGTCCTGACGTACGTGGAGACAGTCTGAGAAGACACTATTGTCTCCTACTGCACTTTACACCTTTTGCAGAATAATCACATCAACAGGTTGACAGCTCCATGTCTTGGGCTCAGAGACAGAAAAGTCCAAATGTAAAGCAAGAAATAAAAAAGAAAAAACACAAATGATCAAGCACTACAGAGTACAAGGCTTTCTTCATTCAAGTGACAAAGTTAAATAAATTCACAATAACAAAGAAATTTAAGAAAAAGGATAACCATGAAAACAAAAGAAAAAAAACACAAATATGTAAAGTCAAACTAAAATAAATAACATGATAAGTATATGAAAAAGGTGCTAAAAGACAGAAAACTGACAATTTGGGAGCAATGTGTGCAACAGACCATGTAAAAGTAAACAGCATGGATAAAGAGAGTAATACCATCACTGGAAGTTCAGCCACAGACTGAGGCCTCAGTTCACTCATAATCGAACTACAGCAGCTACAGAATCATTTAAGCAGAATTTATGCTCTGCCCAAACATGTCTTCCTCACTCTGTTTCTTTAACCACTGGAACGACGCCTTAACTGTGTTTTCCCCTCCAGTGTTTTTGACATAGTTTCTAAAACATAGTGAAAGGTTTCTCTACCATCTGTAAACATCTTTTCAGGTTTGCCTTCTGAAATGGCTGTCACTCTGTTCATATTTCTTTATAAAGATTAGCAGTTCTACTTCAAGACAAAGCCTGTTATCCTTAAGACCTTCTCTTCAATTCAGCCCATGACAATGTCTCATTTCACATTATGTCAACAGAACCTAGCTCAGAAGGAGCAAAATATCATCATTGTTCAACCTGGTAAACTTGACACATCTATTAGGTTTTCACAGTGGTCACTGCGTTCATCATCACCACTAGATGGAAAATTAAGCAAATATATCCAAACTGGGTGCATCTTTACAGTCGTCTGAGCTATCTGAGTCATCTCTCTGCCAAGCTTCCTTCCCTTACCCTGTCCACCACGCAATAAGAAAAAAAAAGAAAAAAAAGGAAAAAGGAAAAAGTACAAATCCACCTACACTTAAACCTGACCAAAAAAAACCCACACCACTTGATACTGCAGTGAACCTTGTCCGTGATTTATCGTGTGTAGAGCTTTAGAGGGGCGGGAAATATTCCCCTGTCGGGAGGCCTCCCTTTGTGCCGATGCCAAAAAAAAAACTCACCCTCAAAATCAACTCACCCTCCCTGTACAATAAAGCTTCTATCAAAATTTGGGTTACTTACTTTGGAGGATCCCCATTCGATCGACATCAGACCTGCCTGTGTACCTCCACCATTTACTGATGCAAAACTTACCAACTTACTGACCTAACAATGATTTTCTGATGATCTCAGATGCCAATATAGATTTTAAATGCCTTCAGATGACATCATCCATGGGCTGAATAACTGATTGAGAAAGCCAACATCAGAAACACATTTACAACAAGATCAGAATAGCAATGTTCTATCAATAATTCCATTCAGACCAGTCAAAATATAGGCAAGTCATTATCAAAGTCTTGGTCCTAATGGGGATGGGGAGAGGCCAAAATCGAGAGAGAGAGGCCCTAAACAACTCCAATGCTGGGCCCCCAGATCAACCCCTAGTAGGCTGATTAGAGGGAGGGAAAGAAACAGAGGTGTGAGTGTATGTGTGAGTGAGACAGAGAGAGACAGAAGGACAGAGACTGGCACAGCAGCCGACACAAGGTAAAGTGATGGTATGGTGGCCGAGCAAACACCAGATACCACATACCTCTTGAAGACTCTTGGACGGACAGCAGCCAGGTTGGATGGATGGACAAGAACAAATTCTGTAGGAGGAAAAGTTAAGAGTAGTTGATGTTTGAAAAACACTGAAAAATTGTGACTTTTCTGACACTTTTTTGACCTTGTTCCATTCATTCTCTATGGGAAATTTTTTGCAGTTTTTCATTATGTCGTGAAACCTGAATATTCTGGAGAAAAACATCTGATCGAGCCACACATTTTGATGTATAATTTGTTGGTGTGCACTCAACAGTGTGGGATGAGTTATGAACCGAAATTCTAGGTGTAAGAAAAAATAGAATAACAATAGTGGTGCTACACCCCACACCACTAATTACATTTTCATATTACATTTTCTAACATATCAAAACAGCAGATAAAGGTCTAAATCACTGCTATGACTGGTGATGATGGGTTGATGATGGCTGCCTGTTGTCATAGTTACACAAGTATTTCAGGCACAGCACCACAGTCAGAAATAACGACTTTCAGAGCAGTCATGGAAAGATTCATCACTGTAAACAGCGCTTAATGCAATCTGAGATGGCTGAGAGATGTAAAATTAGACTGTGGTAAGAGGAAGCTCCCTGCCACACACCTGAGAGCTTCACCTCATCTGGTTCAGGAGACAGAACATCACACAGCAAGGCATCCTCTTTAGCCAGAAAGGATACGGAATACTTCAAGAAACAAAGAGAGGTCGATGGAAGACACAGAACACATTCAGTGCATCACAACTGAGGCTCCAAAATAAATAAATAAATAAATAAATAAAAAAGTCCTAAACAGTGAATAAATAAATAGAGTAACTATCTATAACAACTGTCTACAACTATCTATCTAAAACACTGATGTATGCTTTTCTCAAATTGTAGCTACGGCTAAGTAGCTACATGAGGTGCATTAAACAAATGATCCTTTATCATCTGGGTGGTAAATCTAAGCTCTCAAGGGATCATGACACTGGAGGTGTAAGAGAAACCTAAAGAACTGCAAGAGACCTTTCAGGTGGTAACCACGGCCATTTGTTTTTAAGACCTTTACTGCCACCTGAAATTATCATCATAGCACATTCTCCATGTTCTACTTTTCAAGATGTCCTCAAGGGAACAAAGTCGGAACCCGTATTGTTGTTCAGATCTGTCTGTGATCAGCTCAGCATCTCATCTTATGGGCTCCCTTGTTCTCCACCCACAGCTCATTCATTCTTTTTCCATTTCATTTTCCTTCATGTTCACTCAAGTGAAATGTGAATGCTGTATAATTCTAATTAGCAATGAATGATAATGCCAGATAATTACAATCAAGTGCGTGCATGTTTACAAATACCCATGACAACCACTTATGATGTCAGTTGCTAAAGTGTGATTTCAGAGTGTGAGAGCTGAGCAACACTCCTACTTCTTTATGTTGCCTGTGCTAATTCTAATCATTTTGTGAGGCAGTCTATGTGTGCATGAGTGAGTGTGTGCATGAGTGAGTGTGCGTGTGTATGTAATTGTGAGTATGCTGCGTTGCTCTCTTGGGATCTGAGGGAAAAGTGATAAATTAACATACACACACCATTTATACTGTCAGTACAGCAGTGTGTTCAACAGTCTGCTGATAACTACTGCTCAGATATTTGCATTTTGCACAGAGTCATTTCGGCAGAATACTTCATGTTCTTCAAAATGTCATAAAAGTTATACTGTATAAACAATCAGGTGATGCTTCATTATTTGTAAGTACCTCTTCCATACAATTAATGTTGCTTAAGGTGGTGTCTTTTTGTCTATTCACCCATGGTTACCACTGTGTTTGGTGGAAATCTGAGACGTTGATGATATCCTTGGAAAACATAAGTCGCACTGAATCTAAAACGTGTTATTATGTCTGTGTATTGAGATCTGACTGAGTTATGACTCTGAGAAGAATATCATTTTATACACAAATTGCAGCAATCAGGCACCAAGCCTCTGAAGTACCTTAATTGCCTCCATGAGCTGTGTGTGTCTTTTCTCAACAAATCCCTCTCCCATCTCAAACTCTGCTTCACAGTCGGCAGGCCTCTGCTATGGAAACATTTAAACGTTGAAACTGTAGTCATCGAAAATGCCAGAGACACAAAGATTCTCATGTGAGCAACAGACAAACTGAGCACAGTTTTAGTGGAGTGGTTGTCACCTGCAATTCACTAAAACCATACAGACTGTTGTGTACTGTCATCAGCTGCCCCACCAGTAAACTAAGTAAAATGTGTTTTATAATGTTACTTCAGTTCACTGCTAAAGATGAGTCTGCATACACAGGTGTGTGGTAAGGTTGTTGTTGCCTGCAGGGAGCTGCAGGCTGGGTGACATCCTGCTAGCTGGCTAATCGTGGCATGTTTCTTGGCTCAAATTCCACTTCGACAAATGTTTGATATTTTTATGTATTTATTATTATCACATCTAGATTGTGGAGGCTGGACAAAGACAGTACAATTTCATTAGTTTATTCCCAAAGTCTGTGTCAGAGCCAAGTCTGAACCATTGTTTAGAGACTGAACATTCACCCAGACTGTCTGTGATCAACCAACCATTCAGCTTTCACTGTTGTGTGATTATTTTACACCAACAGTGAAACCCATAAATTAGCTTATAGATTACTGACAAAACACATTTGTTTACAGTGCATGAACAAGTCACATTGCATTTAAAATGGATCTATTTCTAGTTGCAGTAGCATATTTAGTGGTGCGGTGCATAGCAGAACAGACAATGAACGGGACAGCACAGCACACTGCACCACCCACAGGGGAATTGTCTAGTTTCATTTACAATTACATTTTGGTTATATAAATATAAATGGTGGAAAATTGGCCATGAATGGCATTTGTAAAAACGTTTTTCTGTTCACCAAGTAAAATTCTCAAGTGCACTTGAAAAGAAAATTGCTATAAATAATTAGTCCTTCTTATCATTAATAAGTAAAAAAAATCCTGACATACCAACTGAGACTTTGAAAACGATTGAAGCAACAGGGCTTGCACATAAAGATAATTAAGCTGTCTCCATGATGGACGCACCATAGGAGATGACTGAGATAGCACATAATAGCTTGTGTGTGTGTGTGTGTGTGTGCACGCGTGCATGTGTTTGTGTGAATTTACGCATAGCCACACATTTTATATTGCTTTTATGCTGTGGGTGAACAGCTGTGCAGTTTGAACGTCACTGATACTGTTTTTGCTCAAATATGTTATCTGTTAATTATGGTGAGGGAGATTAGAAAGTCAGAACAGGCTGACAAAATGTATGATACGCTCGCCTGATGGAGGATCAGCCGTGCCTCTTTGGAGGTGTGGGAATGTATGCATTTGTCTGGGCTGAGAGCCAAGAAAGGGGGTTTGACTTTGCTGGTTCAGTGAAAGCATGTGGCTTTCCTGTCTTCCACCAAAATGACCTAGACTCCAGGCATGGCTGTAGGGATTACCTCACTGCTCTATGTTTGTCTTTCCTTTTTGTTCTTTTCCTCCAATTCTTCCCCTCAACTGCCTACCCTTTTAGGTTACAGGGCGAAAATGAGGAAAGGAAGGGAGGAAAGTGAATGAAATCAGGAAACAGAGGAAAAGAGAATTGGAACAGCTGCTTTCATGTATCGCATAAATGTGTGACCCACCAGCCGTTAACAACTTTGACCCGCTATGATCCGACACTATGATGATAACTGAGAGAAAAAGTCACAACTGTGAATGAATAATCCAGAGGTAAATATCCAAAGATAAAAAAGAATGCAGTGTCTATCTGTCAACTAACATGTCTACAAACACAGTTTCTTTCCACTACTGTGTACCGTGCAGTCACAGACATAATGACAGGCAGTGACTTTATTTCAGATTCAGAAACAAGCATTTGAAATCATTCAAGAGTCCAAAATAACGCTCTTATAGCTTATTAGCTGTGTTACACCATTTATTTGTAATAACTGTAAAATGAACAGTCTGAAAACAGTTCTGGCGATCATGACGCAGGGGTTGAAGGTACGTATTTTGAATAAACTGTGTCATTGTAATGGATGTCATATCTCAACATTTTTTACAACATAGCTGTGACAAAACAGAAATTCTTCTCATGCACAGTTGCTCAAATATAGTTGTCATATTTGCCCAAAATGTTAAATCTAGTATAAAGAAAATCATGGGCTTCTTTTCTTTCCTTAACTTTCAGATCTTTGTGATTTCTGGTTCATTCTTGCTCTTCCCAACCATGGAATAAAATTCCATGGTTGGGATTCCATTCCTTCAGCCTTAGGCATTTTTTACTACAATGCTCCTCAACTACTGTAACATCCTGTTCATCATTCTCAGACAGTTTCTTACTATCTCATCTCTATCTGGACCAGAAATGTTGATCACGTTACACCAGTCCAACTTCAGCTCATTACCACTTTATTCTTGTCTCTTGTAGGTTTGATTTAAAAATGTTACTTTTGACATGCAAGACATGACATCGTCTGTATTTAAAGAGGGTGTTGAGCCTTCTGACGTCAGGAGGAGTCTCAGGCCTTTAATATGTGGAACAGTCTCCCACAAAGGCCAAAAAAGAAAATTTGTTTTCTTTAGATTTTTTCTTGATTTTATAACCTTTACTTTGTGGGTTGTACACTTCTTTCTTCTTTTCTTTTTCTTCTTCTTTTTATATTTTTTCTGCCTCTTTTATCTCCCTCTCTTTTCTTTTTCCTGTAAAGCAATCTGTAACGTCTTGTTTGAAAACTTTAAATGACTTACTCAAAAATTACAGTGCAATCTTGTTTACAAGTAAAATCATTTACTTGTAAAAGTAAATGATTTTTACTTTTATTTGAACCGAATAAATCTTCCACAGCGTCTGTGACCATTTTATGACTGATTGATAACCAATTATTCCCCCTAGTGTTACTGGAGGCTTCCCTGCTCAGCAGTGTAGATTATCAGTTTTGACAACGGATTCATTTTGTGCCACCGAGTGTTCATCTACTTTTTAACCTGATGAGATGTGAAGGAAAATGTGACACTGCTGCTTCAGGAATTCAACTTTTATTACTGACTCTCCTCTCCTGCTTGTGTACACAGCTATCACCCACTTGATGCAAACATTAATTTTTCATTCACTGTTTTGACTCATGCCACACACTGAATGCTGTTTACCTTCCTCTGTTCATTCATTTGTGAATCTGCCTTTGTTGTTTTTACTGCATGTTTCTGCTCAGCTAAACAGTTTCTTTTCTTTGCATGTTGCCTGATTTGTGAACACAGTACGATGGCACACAATCCATCACACCCATTCGCTGTCTCATTAGTGCCATATGAATGTGAGACAGGCCGAGATAGTGAAGGTCAACCAGGCATTTCATATCCAAGGGTTAGACAAGACTTGGCGTGAATGGGCCTCTGTAATTGATTGATGGTTTATTGCTTCGTCAGTCTTCTTCCATCTGTTTCTCTGCCTACCCAACCTTTGCATTGCTCCCGTCTCCACAGTTAGAATGGCTGTTGTTGCTCAGTTTGACTGCACCTGACTGATTGTGATTTATGTCATGCTCAGTGCCTTTGTATCTGTTGCTCCACGCTCAAAGTAGCAGGGTTACAAGTGACCCAATATGAGGCGGGTGGCAAACCACTGGGACACTAAGAAACCCAATGTGTTACTATCGCTGTAACACAGCGATAGTGTTATCCAAACTAAAATGAGGAATGGATGTGAACGGTTATAGAGCTGAAGTCATGATGTCAGGTCTGGACCAGCCTTTGTTCCACTGGCTTCTGTAACTCACCTAAATCTGTCCTTCAGCATTTCTTTGTTTAGACGTTCTCAGAAAAATAAAGCATGTTCCTGGGCTTACGCTATGTCTATGTCATCATGACTTGCTGTGTTTTGAGATTTTCTTATTTATAGAACAAATCATGCTGTAGTGCTTTACCAGCTCCAATTTTGCTTGCACTATTCTTTGCACAATACTCTACTACATGTGTGAAAGGGTTACTTTTGTATCTTTTTTTGCCTCCTATATTTTTATATTTATATTTTTATTACTTTTATTAAATTTTTATTGCTACTTTCTTGTTGTACTTATAACATTTGAGGTGTATTTACTGATTACTTGTTCTTGTTGGCTTTACCGGCCCTTCAGTACCAAATTTCATTTTTATTCTCATTTAAATGTGGAATAGAAATGACAATAAACCTCCTTAAATCCTTGAATCCTTGAATTGTTTTCACCTTGTGAGCCTGTGTGCTTGTGTAGGTGTCATCATGACAAAATGTGATCCTGGAGACACCTACTAAACACAAATTCACAATTATTGACCTATGACATTTGGTAAAACATCCTATGCAGGTGGAGCTGGTGTTCATGTGGATGTTAATGTTGAGGCAAATGCTGTTAAAATCTCATCTAAACATGTCAACAAGACAAATAATCAATAATCAATCTATAGTGATTTTACTTCATTGATGGTTAAGATCAAATTCAGGTTTGTTCACAATTCCTCTCTTTTTTGTTTCTAATATTGAGGCTTTAGTTCTATATAAGCCTTTACTTAATGCAGATTTATTTCTGCCTCTACAACCTTGCTTATAACTCTTGAAAATTCCATCTGCGGGGAGTTAACATCTCTTCTTCAGAGGTGGAGAATTTTCCCTGCAAAAGTGACTTGGTTAACATGTATCCGCTTATTGTTTGCGGCATCTCCTCTGAAATGCACATGCAACAGGGAGTGAGATGCTCACTTCAGACACTTAAATGACATGCAGCCTGCTGCGACTGCGGCTGACTGTACAGCACGTGTGTTTGGGCCAGAATGCATCACATCTGTGCCTGAAACACTGACAGAAAAACCTTAGCGCAACATGGCTTGAAAACAAATAATAAAAAAGAAAGAGCCCGCATGACAGCCACCTGGACAGAATTAAAGAAAAAAAAAAGCCTAGAAAATAACTCACGCACGTTTATTTTACGAAGAACCCCACTAAACAAGGGTTGAAAGTATCAGCATGTTTCTTTGATTGCATGCCTTGTCAGGTTCAGGTCTGCCTAACAATCTGGTGAGGGCTGAGTGACTTCCAGGAAATGTCAGGAACAAAGCCAAATGTGGAAACACCCACTTTACTAATGCCTCATATCGCCTGTCATCATAACTTTGGATAAAAGTTACAGAACCTTCTTTGACTCTAATTGTAGGGATTAAATAAAGGTTACCTTACATTTTGAGTGAGTCATGCTTTGTATTAATGTGCTCATATGGTGCATGAAGTGTAGCAGTGTAGACAGCGTCACAGAGAGTTTCAGTTTACATATATTTAAAATGTCCATAAATATGGAGTCACCTCAGGGGAAAAGTGCACGACAGGGACTGTCCTGAACAATTTAAAATTAAATGAGGTGCAAAGGTCAAATCAATACTGAATTAACAGAGTCAGAGTAAGGCTTATTTGACACGTTAAATCCTGCTGCAGCTGGTGTCGCTTCTGCGTAGGAGAAGCTAAAGGCCAGATCCAGTTGGAGTTTTAGGGATAATTTGTTTCCATTTTAATATTATTAATTAATTAGCTTTTTACTGTACAACTTACAGGGACAAAAAGCTGGATCAAGACAGTTGTTTATTTCATCCATACATTGTCAGATGGATAAACTTTCAAAGAAAGTTGAAATACTTTTCTTTTCAGTTTTCATTTTTATTTTCAATGTAAGTTTATTCTACCACAAGCAGGGAACATTGGCATAAAAATATCAATTGGCCATGTGTTTACGTCTTCACTGACTGACGAAAATGAAAAGACTGCATCAGTCAAAACTCAGCTTTGTGGAAGGGAAGAGACAAGATGAGGAGACAGATAAAAAGAAAGAGAGAAGGTGATGGAAGTGAGAGAGGATGAGCAGGTGCTGTCCACTGTGCCCAGGACGGGATAAGCATTATGTCCCTGTGCTGTTCAACAAAAACAAAACCGGACTGAGCTGATCACATTCAGACAATGGAGGCCTAATTACCACACGGATATATGGTCTTTGCTAATTACAGGAATCTACAGGCTCAATTTAACAGAAACACTACATGATTATAGTGTTATAATTTGGTTGTATATTATTGTATAAATCTAGTATTGTATAGAACACATTTTTCTTTATGTAATGTTTGAGACATGTTTCTGAGAGGGTGTATGTATTATTTTTGATACAGTTTGACAGGAGAGACAAGTGAGAAGACAGAAAGGGACAGGAAGTGAATACAAAGACCAAGAGAGAACAAAGCGTAGACAACGGACAGAGAGACAAGAGGAGATGAGCAGGTAGTGACAGAAAAGAAGCTGAAAGAAAGAGCACAGGAGACACAAAGGGAAAAGACTGAGAGAGACTGCTTGACAGATAACTGCTGCTACTGCCCACAGATATGTAGATCTGAGAAATCAATCAGCACTGCTGTGGCCACTGTGTATAAATTGGCTGCCCAGACTCGATTGCTGGACCAGTCTGTCTCAAACTATAGACATTCAAAACACAACTTAAAAGTGAGTGAGAATACACAGCGAGAGGAAAGCAAAAAAACAAAAAAACAAAAACAAGAAAAAAAAAAAAACTGCAGAGCCAGGCTCCAAAAACTGCAGCTGCCTTGATCTTGTGAAGTTTTCACTTCCTACATTTGTGCAACATCACAGCAAATCAGGATCAAGACGGACAGAAATCTGACCAGCCTGCACTGTGCAGTAATCACCAGTGGACTGATGGATGAGATAAGAATGATGGATAAGAACAAAAAACTATATATACAGTCTATACATATAATCACAGATACTGTGTCTGTGTCTAGTTGTTTAAAGTCAATTTTTTTGTATCATGGGTAAAAGTACAGAAATCAGGGAACTTGTTACATTCTATAATGGCCTTCAATGAAAAGGCAGATTGTGCAAAGGGGTTTGACGCTGTCCCTGAGCAGCTGACCTTGAAGCTCAGATTATTTGCTCTGAGCAATCTGAGTTGAAGTGCAGTATTACAAGTTACTTTAAACACCAAGCATATCTGAACACAAGGCAAAATTTTCAAAATTCAACATGCAGTACTTACTATAGTATATCTCTCTCTGGTTGCTGTTAAATGTATGTTAAAAGAAAACTCAAGGGTTCAAGGGACAATAACAGGCTGCAAGAAAGAACTATCATATGGCATAGTAAGCACTGTAAAGATAAAGAGCAGATGAGCAGGCACAGATACTGAGGGGCTGATGAGACGATGAGGGACAGATGTGGGAGCAGGAGGTAACTGGTCGACAGGGGAAAGGTGGGAAGGGGTGATAACCCACACTAGTCGGTGTTAGTACAGGGGAAATGTGATGAAGGTGGAAATAAAGCAAAACAATGAATTGTATGGAGGCTGGAAAATGATAGTAATAGCAGATATGGTGGTCAAGGCCTGGGACAGGAATTTAAGTGAAGCCTGCAAAGATCAGCTAAACTGGGGGCAGCAGTAACTGGTTAGCTGCGAGCAGAGAACTGCATTCACCCGCTCACATCTCAAGTCCGGCACCAACCAGAAACAATGGCATGTAGTCACAACAAAATAGCTGATAGTAACCAGCTAACACCAGAAACCAGTGCAACTAACATTTGGTTATGGGAGCAGGGTATTCAACAACAGCACTGATCTTAGCTGAAAGGAGGGCAAACCTGTCCTGGTCACTTTACTTGCCAAGATAAGTGGTGATGGCTTTGGTTTACTTACAAGATGCTGGAAAACACCTGGGAGAATGTATATGTGACTATACAGTACCAGCCAGGTATATACATTTCCCTGTTTATCTTATCCACACTGATTATGAAACTGTTTTTTTCCCTTGCCCCAGTTTCAACATTTCCAATCTGTGTTCATGTCTTTACATTTCTCATGCACACTGAGAAAACACAAGTGCAAAAAGTGTATATGAAAACACAAACAAATGCAGGGCTGGCAGGTGTCGGTTAGATGTCAGATTACAAAGACCTGTGGTGACCGCTTTCATTCCTGCCATGTCAACACCAAAAGTTATGTCCATTGATGTCATGTCTGTCTGTGTTTGTGGACACTGGATGACTGATCGGTTGTGTGGCAAACAATCACCCCTTATTGTGTTCTACAAATGGACCTGGCAGGGCAGTTTTGATAAGCGCTGTGATAATCACAGAGCTGGCCTGTTAATCTTTCTTGTCTTTTCTGTTTTGAACCAGATGAATTTAGAGGAAAAAAAAGATTTCTGTTTCATAAATGTCTCATTACAGAACAGAGCAGTCAGTACCAGTCAAATCAGTCCTGCCGTATATTCCATCTGTTGCTATTACCATATAATTAATTCCTGAAAAATGTGTAATCATATTTTACATCCTACACTCTGTCACACATTCGCTTTGTCTCTCTCTTATGTCACACATGCTTTTCTGAGAATAGCAATTTCTTCTATCTTTATTTTGGATTGCATGTGAGCTTTTCTTGTAATTTCACATCATTTCAGTTCGTGAGGTCTCTCTTTCAACACATTTATACTTAATCTGTATTACGTACTTCATGTAACTGTCAAACAGTTTGCACAATGATTTATGTATAACTTATATTTTAGCACAAATTAACATGCGTACAGCTGACAGACCGTGCTCTCAAATTCGTAATCTGTGTCATGTTTTTGCAAACGAGTGGTGAGTTACAACGTTACACAATGAGAGCTGTGAAACTCCCAATGCAAAACACAATATAGCATTAAATCTACTATCTCTATCTAATCTAAATCTAGATCATCTGGACTTATTGGCAGATTCAAAAATGTAACCAAGTAATTAGTATTTTATTTATTTAAAAATGCTGACAAGGGTCTGCTGGCCTTAACAAACTAAGTTAATACAATATACAAAGCATCTTATTGTTTAATATGGAGGACCTGTTTTTTCTCATTTTGGATTCTTACACTTTTCTCTTTGACTGAAGGGAGTCTTTAGGCTGTATTGACTTCTGAATTTCTTTCTAATTGATGAAACAGCCACGCTCCTCTACAAAGCATGCAGTGTGAATGTAATGATCTGGAAGCAAAATCTCTTGATGAAATAGCTCTTGTTGCCCAAGCTCTGAGTCGGGGTGACACATGCTGATTTCCACTGGAGTGTAATTAGTCATGAGGACCATGCTACCTCTAAACCAGAGCCACGAGTGCACTGCTTTAAGTTAATTTTATTAACTTCACTATCATATGTTGGGTCAAAGGATTTGGAGTATTCAAACAGTGTATTGAGACTTCGATTACATGAGGATTTCTTGGTATTTTACTGTAACTGCTGATGTTCATGTGTATGCCTGTACTGCAGTCTTAGTAGATGAGAAGGAACCTCCGCTTGAGATTAATAACCTGTGTGCGGATGTGAGCATGTGTGTATTTTAGAAATTTGTCTGTGAGAGCTGTTTAATGTGTGCGTTAATGAAGTGTCTTCAGCAAGCTAAAAGGCGTTAATTAGCCCTGACGCATGAGCTTCCTGTATCTCGTATTGCTGCAAACACTCCTTCCTGAAACCTCCAGGTGAGACAATGAGCTACGCGGCATCTTGCTGAGCTGATGTTTCTCACGGGATATATCCTACAAAGCAGGAGCAGGAGAGCGGGGAGATAGCAGAAAAGTATATTGAGAAAATAATAAAGGAAAACAACTTACAGACAGATTCATAACTTACATTGGATTTCTGTTGGTACTGTTGTATTGCAGCCACAGACTATGAACAAGTGACCATGAACAAGTGAACGTCTCACCCTCTGGACTCTGGAAGAAATTAAAGAAGTGTTGAAGAAAATGTTGAAGTCCTTGGAGAATGTGGCACCTGTGCTCTCTGCTACCAATATGTTGCCAGCTCCAACTCTACTGATAAACTCCCTTATCAGTCAGCTCATGATATATTAAAGCTGCTACATCCTTTTTACAACTGGTTTATGTGTTCAAGAAATGTAATATTGTACCGATGTTTTGGGATTTCATATCAGGGTGGGCGAATGAAAAGTACTTCACCTTCCAGAGATAAAGTTAGTCATTTTCTCTTAGCTCCTATTAATTTGACTTTTTTGTAAGTTTGAAAATATACCTGTGGCCTGATATAAACCTTAAGGCTGCACTACTCTTTAACTCTAACATTAACAATGATAGAACTGACCATGTGTAATGTGAAAGGGGCTGCTCGTAGTGATGAATGCACTTAGACTTATCACTTGACCATGTGTTTCCCTCAGCTCTGTGGAGCTTTATAGTGTCTTTTAGCTGCAGTTTTGGTTCACCTCTCAACAGACAGTGAATACTAGATACTAGACTTATGTTCATGGGTGGATACAAATACTCCAAATGAATGCTCTTTGTCAGCTGAAATACACAACTGTTAACATGTTAGTTGACACACTAACAACAACTTTTTAAGGTGATGATATGTCAAACTTGTGTTTACAGTTTCACAGCTTCTGCTGCTCACAAGTGGCTCGAAACGTAGAGCTCTTGTCTGTGCATTTATGGAATCAACCTGAGACATCTGACTGAAAAACCTGGAGATAAACCAGAGGTTGTGGCACATCTGGGGCTTTTGTCTGTTTGCTTCTAGTCTGTAAAAGGAAGAGGTGTGCACTATGTACTGAGTGATGTGCACCATAAAGCCAGATCCCAAGACAGAAAAAATTCTGTGGCTCAAAACATATTGTTTTGAGGTATCCTGTGGAGTTTTTGCTGTGAGCCAACAGAGGCAACAGAGAAACCAAGCAAACATGGATTCAAATGATGAAAGATTTCAGATTCTTCTAAAAATCAATGTTTTATGTGAAATACATTCAGCACTTTTACTAGGCTTCAGGGATAGAGCAGTGTGAAACACTGACTGTAAATATAACTGTGGGTTTGAATACCTTTAAATATGCCTGTGTTATCCTAAAAAGGATTTCATGTTGAATACTTGCTGAGTCACCAACTTCATACTTTTCAGAGAGACATTTGTGCAGACTTATCTCCTAAAGCTGAGACAACGTTTGGCAGGTTGCAAATGTTCACATTATAATGATACTGTGGGATTTAAGGAACTGGTTTCATGTTCTCTCCATTAGATTCAATGATGTGATGAAACTTCTGTTTTAAGAAACTGTTTGGTACTTTTTATTCTTATCATTTTGCCTTAAATATCACTGGTCTGTACTGAAACGTTTTAAGTACAGACCAGTTGAATATAAAATGGCATTTATCCAGCAGTCAATTTCAATTACCTTACAGCTGTAGGCTGTATAAGGAACACCGTGGCACCGCCTCTTCTCTGAGGGCTGTTACTGAACCTGTGAATAACCCCATCGTACAGAGTATAAGATTGAAAATATTACTGAAGTATGAGATTTTATGGATTGTTTCATGAATAAAAGCGTCTGTGCACAGACCATAATTCAGACTCTTACAGACATTATTGAAACCATGCAACATGTAGGTGTGTGTGCGTGTATGCGGGTATGAATGCGAGGTCATTTAAATAAAGGTAAATTTAATACAGTGAGAACAAAAGAGGGGGATTCATGCAAAAGTCTGTGGTGGAGACTAAGAAACAAACTCGGCTCTATTTCATCACAGACAAGAGTGTTACCTCTGAACTGAAATGATAAATGTACTTGTTCACATCCAATCAAATTTTCTTTGCATCATTATAATGTTTGACTTCCTTGATTGGAACAATACAAAAAACATTCTCAATTATAGTATTGATTCCACTGCTGGCAATAAGCCCTTATCCAAAGTTTTTTCCCATTAAAGTGTGTTTTTGTTAGTGTCAGCAAATCATTAATTACAATATTATATAAATTGAATTTCTATACTGTTTGATAGTCACAACATAAATGTATTTTATGTTATAATGTATAAGATTTTCACAAAGTCAGACCTCATTTTTGAGTATTTACATTTGTTAGTTGCCTCTCTCTAGTTCCTGCATTGGATTCACTTGCATACCTTCACATGCATGTGGGATTCACAGGAAACCATGCAGCGGGCATCGTGGGCCCCTCGTGCCCCTGCACTTCATTCACTGTTCTCCCTCACCTGCACACAAAAATTTTGTTTCAGTTTTTTGTCAGAGAAGCAGAGTGCACTGTGTTTATGATTTTTTTCCCCTAAAATGCTCTCCCGGGGAGCATACCACCGGATGGTTTCACTGTGCATGACTGCCACTTGCCAGTAATTTGCCCCCCCGCTATACGCCTCATGCCCCCTTGGATATTTTATTCTAACACCAACTCTGCACAGCCTGGATGTTTATTTAAACCACAGAAAATAGAAAGTATGACAACTATGTGAGGCCAGGCTGGATTCGTATTGCCATTTGGAAAGGGGGGAAGAAAAACCTCTGGTCTCCCTAAATGGATGTTGATTAGTAGAAACATCAAGTCTTCACATGTCCAATAATTCCTACAATTATTCCTACATTTACACAGTATAGATGGAAAAACTATATAAAATAATAACAATAATAGGCTAAAATCCAATTTTACATTGCAGTAAGTTTTATATGCAGCAGATACTTTACATTTGGCATAGTCTGTTATTTTCTGATATTCTGTAGCAGATGTAAATTATTTTCCAGCCTTAAGTTTAAGCAATTTGTGGAAACCCTGTAGGCCGACAGAGAAACAGTGAAGTGTAAAAAGAATAGTGAGGAATGTTAGTGAGTCTTTGGTCCGTGACCCGGCCATTCTATTTGACTGCTTTCCCTCCTCTGTCCAACTGCGGCTAATGAGAGCGACGGCTCCCTCATGGAAACCTGTGGGAAAGCCATCTCTAAGCTCCTGTGTTGGCTCTAAAAACAATTTGCTGTGCAAATTCCCAGAGGTTGGATTTGGAAACCTCCTGTGTTGATTTACCTACCTCCAGTGACTGGGCAGTAACATGCTGTTCATACGCTTGACCAAATCTCTCTCTCTCTCTCTCTCTCTCTCTCTCTCTCTCTCTCTCTCTCTCTCTCTCTCTCTGTCTGGATCTCTTCCTCTCAGGTTGTCCAGCTGTCTTTCCTGTTTCACAGGCTCTTTTTTCCTCCTCCTTCCCTCTTCTGTACATCCTTTGTCATGCATCTTTATATTTAAGTTTTTCTGCTTTAATTAGTATTTTTATTTGGGTGGTTTTCTTCACTGTAGAGAAGTCTACCCTCGGGGATGAAGAGGAGAGTCATGGCTCATTCACTCAGCTAGTGAGGCAAATTAATAGGAAATCAAGAAACATGACATTTGGCTGACTCTCCTCACACTGAATGCATTTATGGCTAAATATGCAGCCTTAGTTGGATTCAGGTCCATTATTCTGATGTTTTTTAGTAACCTGAATGACAGGATCATTCATTTATCCACCTCAACTGTGCTGCATAGTCTTTGCATCTAAATCAAACTCCAAACCTCCTACACTGCTTGTAAAATGACAAAGTATTTGGCTTTGGAAACCTTGAGTAATTACTGTAGACTGACAATACATAATTATTTGGTAATGTGATAATCTATTAAATGGGGCACAATAATATGGACAGGAGGAACAAACCTATGAAGGATGCGCAGCCCCTCAGAGAAATTTTTTTTTTCCTGATTTAACAGTCAGGATGTTATTAATGAACCTCTCCTTTAAGGCAGGAGAAAAACAACACAGAAAAACAACAAAAGGCTGGGAGACTGCTACACTGACAGGTAGAAAGAGAGACTTCACACAAAGCAAAACCAAAGGCTTGGATTAGACTTCAGTGGTTACCGGTGAAACTGAAGCACTCAGGAGGGAGGAGGTTGTAGCTGGATGAGTCCTGTACTGTGTGGAATCTGTGTGGACAGTTTCATTCATTTCTCATAACTTCTGATTTTATTTAGCTAGTTACACTTTGACACTTCAGTTGCTTTAACTGACACTTGAACTGATGTTATTCTTCAGCTAACTGCACAAACTGCTACATTAGTACCACTACTGAGTACTGCATTAACTGGTATGAAATTTGATCACAGTTCATAAATATTGCTTGATACCAAAATGTTGCACTGCAGATGAAGTCATTACTTCATTAGAAGGTTAGAGGCAACAGAGGGTTGTTGTAATCAAGTACAACAACAAGCATCTGTTAGCACCTAAATAAACTGCAAACGTGTATTCAGTAGCTTGTAGAAGAAGAAGAATGTCGGCAAAGCAAATCTGAACTACATTAGAAATGTGACTGCTGAAGAACAAGACTCTCCAATCCCAAAACATTTCCAGTGGACATGAAAATAGAACCACGAATGAGCCGGAGAGCAGCCAGAGTGTGATGCAGCTGGTGGTAAGAGTTAAGCAGACGTTTTAACTGCTATCAGTGGTTACACTTTGACATTTCAGCTGCTTTCACTCTCTACAAATCAACACTTTAATCTTGTTAAATCTCATCAAATGACATTTCAACTACATTCATTGCACAGCACACCCTAATCAGAACCCTACAAGCTGACTGAAATGTCACTGCATATGTATATGTATATATATATATATGTGTGTGTGTGTGTGTGTATATATATATATACACACACACACACACACACACACACACACACACACACACACACACACATATATATATATATAAGCCTACATATATATGTGTGTGTGTGTGTGTGTGTGTGTGTGTGTGTGTGTATAGATATAGATAGACACACTAGCTCTTCAACTTCAATCAATTCAACTTCAGTTCTGCATTTTAACTGCTGTTACCCCTTATGTACCAACTGGGACCTAAATATTTTCAGTGCACACACTTCAACTTTCTCTGTTGATTTAGCTTGCTGGAATCCAGTTCCTTTTATCAACTGACAGTTCAGTTGCTTTCATCTACACATGTACATTTCAATTAACACTTCAGCTGCCCCTACACATCAACTAACTCTTGAACAGTTTTTTATTCTTCTGCTGACAGCTACTTTCATTTTCTACACTTCAGCTGACTTCAGTCTCTACAGATCAATGGACATTAACTTTTACTCTACAGCTGACATTTTCACTGTCATTACTGTTGCATACCAACTATTTGCCATTTTCACTTCAACATGCAAAAATGACAATTCAGCTCCATATAAAGCTTGAATGGAAATTCCCCATGCTTTCTGCTGCTTTCAGCATGACACTTCATCTGACACTTTAAATCTTTCAAATGTTTCTACTTAAACCGCAACTCCCCTACAAGAATTAACCTAATATATGCCTGCAATTTTCAGTGTAAATAAGCACAAAAGTAGCCTTTGTGTTTCAGCTTTTGGATTTTGAAAAATAGATGTTGAGTATAAAAAAAATGTACTAATCCACTGCAGGAGATTAATTACATGAGAGAAGGGGAAAATAAAAGCGTCTGCGACTCTTTTCTTTCATGTGAATTTTCTGTGGTACTTGGATGGATTAGTGTCAGTGAGCGACAACACCCTCTGCCTCGCAGGCTGCAATGCATCATCATGAGCGTCACGCCTTAGTGTCAGATGGGCTACAAACGGCAGTGCATCACCTCGCTGCCTGCAAGGCTGCTTTGTAAACTGTCATGCCATTCATTCTGACCAGCAACCCTAACACAAGTCTCTACTGTACAGCAGCTTAGTGCAGGAATGAGTAAAGGTCTTTCCTGGAGCTGGGTAAGTAGGACTGAGTGACAAAGAATGGAGGGATTATGGTTCCTTCTATCTAAGGAACAGGTTGTTCCCAACGACTCGAAGCTTAGATCCACTTCTTATTCGTGGTATTTTCCAATTACCCCCAGGAATGATAATTTCCAGGGAGCTAGGTGGAATTTATGCTACAGGAGTTGGGTTCTGTTGGGAAAAGTGAACTCTCCTCTTCGCTCCTTTCATGATGCAAAACAAGCAACAGAAATATGAGGAAACTCTTATCAGCTGTGGCCTTTTGTAAATTTTTGAAGCAGAGTATCTTTGTTTAACTTGCATACGCTCAAGAACTCACATACACACAGGGTACATAGTACACATTTCTGCCGACTGCAAATGCACAAATATAATAGGCTATATATACAATTGAATATATTTATATTCAATGCAGATTCCTATGGTACATTTAATTATATCAAATTAAAATAAGTCTGAAAACACAGGGTAACCATGAGAGTTAAACAAAAGAAATTGAAAAAAGAAAGCAAAAGACAACAACATGAAGAATGAGAAGCTGTTTTTCAGATGGACCAAATGGTTTGATTAGTGTCCCTGTTTTAATGGACATAATGGAAAGTTTTTCTCGCTTTCTCAAGTTAAGTGTGTGCGTATGTATGTGTGAATGTCATCCTGCTGTGATAAACCAATCCAAATGCTGCCTCTTGAATTCCACGGCTAGTCATTAAGGAAAGCATTCTCCCACTCAGGGGTGATATATAGACTGGTTTGTTGTGGTCTGTCATGTGTTTAAATTTCCATTTGGCAGAATGGAACAGAGTGGACAGGGATGGACAAGGAAGAGAATTGTAATTTCACGTCCAGCTCCTCATGGCAAAACGGGGGGAGGAAGCTCATTTATCAAACTGGATGGAGAGAGGCTCTACAGTGAGAGTAAATGAGAAATTTAAAGTAAGATTGTGAAATATTGCAGAAATTTAAGATGCATTTAGATATCTTATGGGCAAACATTAACATTTACTTTATTTAGCTCATGTACTGAAAAAATAAACAATCCCAGAATAAATATAAATGTATAACTCGCATTTACAACAGAACATTGTTATTTATAAGGAAACAAATTAAAAGCACAGTTTTTATTAAAATTTCTAAACTAGAGATGATGAGATGTTGTGATGGCATCACACCAGCCACAACGCCAAATCAGTGTGTACTGTACAATGGAATGTAACACAAAAGCAAAACAGGTGAACTCTGCCAGATTTATTCAACAGTCCTCACTGTCCTCGCAGGGTCAATTTTAAACCTATGTTACTGCATTAAACATGTTTAGTTGTGAATGTAGGATGTTTGTAGCGGGACTTACCACTGAGATGATTTTCAGTTGTTTGGCAGGTGTTTATATGTGTCTGTCTGTCTGCTTTCACACATGCACTGCAGCCCTGAAAGCAATGTGAGAACGCAAACAGGATCAGTTGAACTGCACATAAAATGAACTTTACCCTGCCAGCTCCCTATTACAAAGTCTGTATAACATCCAGACCTGATTCTCTGGACATTGACCATAGTTCCTATGTGAAAACGGCTTCCGTCTGTCTGTCTGTCTGTCTGTGGACAAATTTTGTCACTATGGTAACATCACAGCTGTGCAATAACAAAACTTATCAAGTGTGTGAGATTAGAATATAGGATGAGTTCAAAGATGGCTGTGGTCCGACCCATGAGTAGTGAGAACTGATTTAAGAATGTAGTAATAACTACTGAGTACTCATGTTGACTAGCACTGCAGCTGGTGTGAACCCACTGCAAGATGGTCTGTAGTTTTACTTCATGTCTTACAGTGGACGGGAGTGATTGATCCTGGGATACAGTGATCACAAACACCAAGCAATCTAAACACATGCAAAATCAATTCATAAATATGGGTTATGGTTAGGGTTAGGGTTAGCTTCATAGATTTGGTCATTTTTGCTTTCGAAAAGCTTCCTGTGTTTATAAGTGTCCAAAAATGACCATGTGACCGTTTCCATCTCAACTCATTTACAAATGAAAATTCTGCGTTTAAGTGCTGGTGGAAAACTGGCTATTTAATTTAAAGTAGAGAACCCATCCCTCAACGGAGGAGGAGGTCTATGCCACCACTTATCCACTATATACAACACTGTCTTATAATCCTGTCCCAGGAGATTTAGCAACCGTTCACACCATTCTAGTTATTTAGCTGGTTTTTCTTTGCCAGGCCTGCTGCTGCCCTCATCCCATTGGACAACAGAGAGAAAGAAACAGTGTCAGCCATAAAAGCTGATATTTTCTGTTCGCTTTGTTTAGGGGCTTCGATTACCTAATTCACAGGGGACAACATGACAATGTCCCATGTTATTCCTCAGTTATTGTCTCCAGTAAGACATATGGCTTGTTTAAAAAGGCAACAACCCTCTGGGCTTGGATGCATGTGCTTTCTGAGTGACATTCTTTAAGCCTACAGCTATTAATTGTCATGAGTGTACTTTAGAAAAGGTCAAACGCTGCTCTGCTAAGTGGGGAGTGTGCGTGTGTGTGTGTGTGTGTGTGTGTGTGTGCGCGCATGTGCACGCATGCATGTGTGTATGTGTGTGCTTCTCATTGTATAGCCTTACATACCTGTGAGTTAGACTGTGTGGGAGCAATAAGACAGTGGAGACAAAACCTGTAAACAGCAAAGTCAGTGCATCAGTTTTATATATTTTATATATCTCTGCACTTTTATTTTTTCTTTTAATAATGAAATGAAATAACATTCTGCTGGAGATACAGGTGATACACAGTTAAACATAGCTGATCTTAATCATCACGTAAAATAGGCAAAATACTCCATTGATTTAAATACAATGAACACTGGGCCAAGACACATTCAAGTTATAATACATCCATGGTCTGTACTGCAAAGTCCAGAGTACAGAAAACTGCTGCTGCATGTGCAGACTGAATAGTTTGTCAATTTAAAGGGATGTACAGTATTTTTTCCATATTCACTGAGGCTGTCTGATGAACCTGCGGGAAAAGGAATCTGATGTTTTGGCCTGGATGAAGTTTTATTGGAGCATATATACAGTAAAGCGGCCAAAGCCTCCACAGATTCAACAACACATTTACTGTACAGGAACACAGAGTCATATCAACCAATACAAAGCACTGTGAGTAACTGTCACCAATGATAACTATGTACATTATAAGATATTAAAAACTAGAAGTTATGATAGAATAAAAATAATACACAAAGGATGAGCTTTTATTTTTTGGCAATTTACTGCTTTGACATGCATTGAGAAAGTGGCAGGAGTGTTTAGTATTTACTACAGTATAACAAAGGTACAGGGGCATATTGTAGGGTTAGCAAGCAAACGTTATTCTAATGCATTGAGGTGGTAAATGATGAATATACATAAGTGGAATTGTTGGTAATCTTTTTACACAACAACTGTGTTTTGATGTAAAAGTTTGATTTAATTCATCATTCATGCTAGCAGCTGGCTCTATGGATGACTCTGTCTGTTGGTTGATCCACCGCTTTGGTCCAGGCTGAAATATCTCGATAGCTATTGGATGGATTACCATGAAGAATTGTACAGACCTTCATGTTCCCCTCAGGTTGAACTGTAATAACCCTGGTTATCCCATGGATTCTCATCTAATGCCATCATCAGGTCAAAACTGTCCACCTTGTCCATTACTTTGGTTAAAGACCTAAGTGATGTCAACTTCCTGCACTCCTTCTTGGGACTCTGTTTACACTCATGGTAAATGTACACAATCTTTGGTCTTTAAGTTGGCAAACATAAAAACACATTGAAATGCAGGACTTCAGTAGCATAAGCAGTGCAAACACTCAACGATTCAGCAGCTGTGACTGTGGCACTGTATCATTAGTATAGACTTTTAAAATGAAATCCATTGATATCTCTTTGTAGCATATTAAAATCGGTGTAAATAGCCTGGGTTCAATCAGTACCAGCTGAAAACAACCTCTGGTGAATAAAACGGTCAAGTGCTATTGATTCATCGATCCATCTGTTTGTATTAAAGCAAGAAACACAGAATAAGTGACCTGTGCAGAAGCAAATCCACAAGTAACCTAAATTGTAAGTTACATATACTCTGTGTGGAATATACATGTAGGAACATATAGAGAAAGCATTATCCTCGCACTCTACATACTGTGTACACCTATGCCTCAGAACACTGACAACACATGCAACACGTCACATTACTGGACAAGAATCAGTTTAGCTTGCCAATACAACAGATCCCGCTCATAAGTACATTACCTGTTCTCAGTGGCATTTTGTGTGTATAATCAGGTACTGCTTAAGTTTGCCTATACAGTAGCTTAAATTTGTATTACACAGCAGCTCGAAGTTGCATTGCTAAGGTTTTCAGAGTTCTTATTTTATACAACATCTGCACATAACAAGTACGGCATGGTTAAGGTGATGGAAAGATTGCGATCATGGCAAATAAACACTGGTTGAGGTTTGTTTATGGTTAAGGCGACAGTGTGCTTCAGCTGAGGTGATCGTTGAAAAATGTCTGAAACTTCCACCCTCCACATCTTTCTGTGACTCTCTGTAACCGACAGTCTGAGGTGTTTGACTACCTCTCTCTGTTTTTTTTTTTATCTTTACACAGATACACTATGCTTTGTCCTTCCTATGTCCACCATTATCTGTATTTGATTAATAGACTTTAATCGACTAAAACTTTAAGCAACTAAAACACTTGGTCAAGGTGAAGGTTAGGGTATGATTAAGGTTGGTGAGCGGCCATGGTTGTGAAAAATAAAGTCACTTTTTTTTGGTAAGTTTAGGCAAACTTACCAACACTTGGTTAGGGTTAGGGAAAGATCGGTTTATAAAAACATTAACTGCAGGTCTGTGGACACCTTAATATCCACACGTTTACTTTGTCTCACTAAATAAACGGCACAGAACTTCTTGCAGTGGCACTGAACACTGGCACTGGACATAAATGTTGAGGGGCGGAAATGTACATAATTCCTAGGGTTACTGCGATGGTGCGCTAATAATGATTTGTAGAAGGGTAGAAGAAGAAGAAGAAGAAATGCACTTCAGGTTGAAATTTTACACCAGAAAAAGACCATCAAAGCATCTTGTGCAACCCAATTAAATTTTGGCCTTTCAAAATGCTGTTGCTGGCACATGGTGATATGCAGTTGCATTTCTCTAATCCTCCATAGCAATCTTTCTGTGCCTTAGCTGAAGAAGAGTCCAGATTGTTTCACATCCTCGTATTCCTTCTAATGGAAAACTTGGAGTCCCCAGATCTCTGCCTGCCTCTGATTTCTCAAGCAGCTGCTGGTGGGAAACCATTAGAGTGCAGGCTCTGTGGCTGTTGAAGTGCTCCTTTATCTGCTCCCACAGGCCCAACATTATGCTCCAGGTAAGCATGCTTGTGTCTCTGCATCAATTCATCACTACCATGGATTATTTGCTCCACATGGTTACTACCGTTGTGTACAAATACTTCAAATAATCAATTACAGCCACTTATCCTCTGTCTACCCACTTACCCCACTTTTTCAAAAGGCTTTTATGAATGCAGACATCTATTGCCAGAGGTAATCATAGTGTCTGCACTATTCTCAAATCCCACTGCATTCATATTTTAGAGTCTGAACAGTGTGACAAAGACCCCTCCACTCTGCCAGACTGTCTTCATACTAGCGTCATGTGGACACACCTTTTGTTAAAAAGCAAGAGAAGCGAATGGCAATGATGCAAGAGATTCTTCCGACACTGCTGTTAGTGCAACTCAGATCCAAGAAGGAGAAATACCCTCTCTTCACATCCCTTTTTTCGAACATCAAAGCCACGTTTATCCACAGATGCTCACCCAAAGTAGCACAAAGGAGGCTTACATCAGGATTTTTGTAGAGGTGAAAGTATTACCAGAGGCCATTCATTATTGTTATTATTATTTTTTCTTTTTTTTTTGTACAGAGAAAGTACTTTCAGGGGTTTTAGAAGCTGATGCTTAAAAACATTGAAACAGCAGAGTCATTTATACTGTATAGCACCAAGCAAGTGTGAATGATTGGTCCAATAAAAACATGTACATAGAAATATATTGTATAAAACATTTACACATCAATTTTTATTTTAAGGATTAACTCTGTTTATCTCCACCTTTCCTTTCTTTTTTCATTCTTCCACTGTCATATTTTATATTATTTTATTTTATGTATTTTTTTTATTTCACAAAAATGTTATGCTGAATAAAGATACAGTAACGCATGGTAAAATGTGCATCTGTAATGGAACCAAAGAGGCCTCAGAGTGGGCACTTGACCCCACATGACAATAATGGTGACCTCAGTGCTGGATTAACCTCTGCTACAACAGTCTGCAATCCAGTACCAGAATTTCCTTTATGATGTTGGACCAGTAATCACAGAGCGGCAATGGAATGGATTTTTAGTGTGAGAAAGTGGATTCCACTGCAGCTCGATCAGTATGCCGTCTCTTTGATGATGTTGGTGGAGAGGGTGTGGTTGCTGGAGATGCTAATGGAGTGGCGGGTCAGGGGGTGGGGATGCCTCCTGGGTGCGTGTCGGCAGGGCATGCAGAAGTAGCGCAGCGTGGAGAAGAAGATCTGGCGGTAGGTAGCTGACACCAGGTTGTAGAGGATGGGGTTGATGGCTGAGCTGACGTAGAACAGGACGTTGGTCAGCATGTAGAAATAGTGGTAGAAGTCATACAAGTCACTGTGAGAAAACACAAGAAGGCGAACTATTGTTAAGTGTGGCATGTTTAACATACTGATGTTGGACCAGTTCAGTTCATTATAAATATGTGGCATATTAAACATCAATGCAATATTATCAAGTTATATAGAGACATTTTGCCACAAAGGAGGTGCAGTTTATAGATGTTTATGGGATCCATTTCATGATCAAACTGCTATTAAACTGTTGTCTTAGTGACCAAGCTACAGAGCGTGCCTGCTGTCACTTAGCAAGGTAGTTAGCTCCATCACTGTGCTGCTGTTACTCACTTTTCTGGCTGCCTATGGTGTTAGCGTTTAGATGACATCTGCAGAAGTGCCACTTCATGGTCTGACCAAGCCTTTAGAATTGATTTATTTCATATCATCTCATCATATCCTATTTTATTTCATTTCATATCAAAACACCGTCACATATACAACTGCTGATGTCTAAAGCAAGTTTGATATAGATTATTATATATTTTTTAAAAGGACATTGAACCGCTCACGTGGTGGTGTCATATACCATGATGACACACACAGACTCACAAGGTGAAAACAATACCAGCCACGCCGTCGCCGACGGTAATAAATACTGACCCTGTGGTCACCCAGGATTTATTGAATCTGTTTTAAAGGATTATTCAGTGACTTTTCATCTTGGGCCTTATTTCATCTTATGTCATCGTAGCTTTACGTAGTTACAAGTCTTTGACAGCAAAGCTGTCCAATGTACACGCTCAGGGCTGACTCCAAAAAGTGATTAAAACACTTTCAGCTTCAGCTGATGTAATCCAGGGCTACACTTTAAAGTTGGTTAAGATATAGATGGGATGCCGTAAAGCAAAGATCTCACCAAGTGTTGCAAAAAGGCTAAGAACAACACTGTCCCCGTTTAAGTGTAAAAAATGTACCCTATAATGAGAGTGGAAATCGTACCTCGCTTCATTCCACTGGGCAGATACTTTAGAATTTTTCTGTTGAGAATCGACAGGCTAAGAAGATTTATTCAGCCAACCAGAGAGAGTGATGCCTGGTGCGTACTAATGGCTGGTGAGCACGTATTACACTAACCCAGTAATCTTCTCTTTGGATGTCACTGCTCATTTTAGGCCTCACTGGTCCACTACCAGAAATGCCTCCAACGCCATCAACAGATCAGCCATTAAGGAAGCGTCTCCAAGGTTGTGCCATAGGGCTTCTGCCAGCCTCTGACTTTATTAATGCTGTCAAAGTGAGGAAGGGGAGAAGAAGCATTTCCTATGCTGGAATTAAATAGACGTAGTGAGGAGTAAGATGAGCTTTTGAAGTCCTTGTAGTACAGATTTAATCTTTAGCTGTCTGAAAACAGCACATTAAATCAGATTCTTTTTTTGCATGGACAACCATAAACAGCACTTCTGCAAATGGGCTTAAATCCTCAGTAAAAGCAAGATATCCATAATATTTGTGGTTTAATAAGGAATTGGAATGTATTAGGCTATAAACTATAAAAAATACAAAGTCATTTTATTTCCATGAGGTTATTAAATCCAATTTAATTTAAAAATGTTATTGTATGTTCTACACTACACAAGTGAGGTATAAACCTCTGTTTTTAACACACTCAGCTTACTCTGTCTCAGTAATTGCTGTTGCAGAGATGAAGGAAGAGGGAGATTAAGCTACACAGCAGGAGAGAGGGACATTAAGCATATACAAACATATAATGCGACACGAGTCTGGAGGGGTACTGAGAGAGGATGGAAGGAAAGAAATGGAAGACAAAGAGGAGAAAGGACCAGAACATACTGTATACAAACGCAAGTACATCAGTGTTCAGTGTAGGAATGTTGACACACAGCATTGACTTCCTCTTTTTTAACAAGCCCACACAGTGTTAGTGACCAACCATTAATGATTTAAGTGTCTGTTTCTTTACCACACTGAACATTTGAGAGGACCCATCTTGTTATGAAGTTGGAAAGTGGAAGCTAACAAGCTCGGCTTACTATAGCCCACTGAAACAGTGGACCTGATGTTAGCACTGTTAGCCACCAGACATTACATTTTGTTAATCTCATTTTAACATCTGCTTGGTCATTTAGTTTGTTTTCATCCATCGGTTATTATGAGCTTTTCAATTTGAGTATAAAAGCCCCAACTAGAATTGAAATAGTTGAAATATTGCAATATTGGCTGAGATGGAAAAGTTGGTGTATGGATACAAACAAAATGAACAAGGAGCCGTGGAAACAGACAGTGGAAAAAAATCATGACATACATGAATCATGTGACCTAAACATCATTTGTTACAGAATGCAAAAAATGGTAGTGAAAGAAAGCGTCTGTGAAGAGAAGACTGCAATGTTCTTTAAATTTGTAAAGGCAATAACCAATAATACTTTTCACTTGACTTTTCAGTGTTTGAGGTCTGATGGTCTTTTAATCAGGTCTTTTCTTTGCACCCTCTTCTTCTTCTGCTCAGCTCCTAGTATTTGCAAAACAGTTGTCGATCATTTAGTTTTTTTGGCCAGAAATTCTGAAAATACTGTTAAAGTTTATTCTAAATTTGGATGCAAACTTGATAATTGCAGCTCCTGCACACAGTGCTGTGGTCATTTTGCATTACAGAGAGGAGTAGGTCTCTAAGCTGGTATTACAGTAACCTCAGCGACACATGGAGCCACAGAGTAACGCAGTTAGTACTTATTGGACTAAGCAATTACTGACAACATTAGCCTCCAGCTGATCGAATACTGTGTTCCTGGTCACACAGACATTGCACCAATCAGACTGCAGTTCAGATGTTGTCATTCGGAACCAAAACTCCCCCCCCGCCCCGGAGAGCACAAATGTACACGGATTGAAAAATCTCTTTTTGATAATTACAAGTTTGATTAAATAAGTCAAGAAGCAGACACCGAGGATTTACAGTGTAAACTGATATTGAAGTTACTTTGTTGTAGGACCAGAGAAAATGATTTCCCAGGCAACAGAGAGTAGATGTGCCCTTGGTGTTCATGTTCTCATGTTCTCATGAGAACATGCTGTATTGTATTTCTTTCTGCGCCCAGTGAAAACAGCTATGAATGGACACTAAACAGAAGGTATATAACAGAGAATCAAGGGGATGAGATACGATGACACATGCAAAACAACAGACAGTAAAGGTAAAGCAAAAGGTTATGAGTCATAACATATCAATATGTCCCAACACATAGTGTAGATACTCCTGAGCGTCATGCCAGTTACTAGAATCTGGTGTATTGATCTGTTCTGCTCTCGCAGTGGACAAGGGTCACTGAAGTGTGCAGAAAGTCAATGATGTGTGTGTCTGTCTGCATACAGGGACACCATTAAAGATAAATGAGGACAGGATTGAAAGGGACAGCGAGGATAGGATTGAACATGACCTTTTCATTATATATACTCAGGTAATTCTGAGGGATCTGTTTATGTAATGGAGGATGACACATGAGCCATGAGCGGGTCTTAGACCTTGCTCAGGTAGAATTTGGACTTTGATAGAAATCCCTCAAGCACCAGACATTTTTCATTAAAATTACGCACAGCGTTGGACAAACCGTGGGCTACAGGTGCACAATTTTCAGAGGTGGTGATTCTGTGCTTCACGCACATCAGCCGGTTTCCTCTTGTGGCAGATTCACTCAGGACCAATCTGGCTGTCATGAATTTACCAAATAGAACGTCTGTTACTAGGAAAGAAAAGCAAATTATTTGACTGGTTGCGACTGGCTGCCAGCCCCTTACAGCACTCACTGATCCCTCCTGGTCCCAGTCCACATCCATCTGCACTGGGACGTGTGGTGTAATCTGTCAGAAAATGTTCTGCTGTTTTGCTGCATTACAGGTGTGTGTACTTAGAGGCTGCACACATAGAATAAACAAGCAGCCCCTTTCACTGCTCGTTAGCACCATTTGCACAGTGTTAGTTAAAATGCGAACTCTGGGGACATTACAGCAGTCCTTCCCATCAACATCAAAACAAAAGTCACAAACTTGGTAATCGACGTCCTCCCTTTTTTGAAAGACTGAAAGACTTTGGAAGACTGACGTATGATGCCTGGAGATTGGTGTGACCTATCTTATATTTACCTGATAACAGCTCTTTAAAGCCAGTCATAACTGTAGATACAAACGGGTTTAGGTGCTAAAATGCACAGCACATGTAGCACATCTAATTTCTGCCCTGGAAGTTGTACAGCATTATTTGTGACATTTAATAACTTGAATTTGTCTTGTCATTTAATGATAAGCAGTTAAAAGAAATTGCAGCGCCACAAATTTAACTGAAGGGCATTATTTTGTCATTATAATTTAAACTGTTTATTCAGTGTATTGCTCATGTACTTTATTTATATGCTACCATTTTGCATTAATTTAAAAACAGTGCTATTATATATTTAAAAAAAAACATGCATTTTATTTTTTCCATCATATTTTAGTGATTACTTGAAATTTGCATCTGTAGTATCCAGTGCAAAAAACTCACTGTGGAAAAAAAAAAAAAACTTAAAACAAGATACAGAATGCTGCCCTAGTCACACACCCCCACCACTCCTTCACTGTCACTGTCTCTGTCTGTTTTCAGTCTCCATAAGTGTCTAAATTGATAGCTAAGGACAACTCTACAGGTGAGCAGAAGAGATGAAAAACTTCTATTTTTTTCTGTATATCTTTTCCAGCTGACTTTAACTGAGTGACCTTATTTTATCGCTGCCTTTTACCATGCAGAACCAAAATATTTCCAAAATGACAACCCCTCAGATCTGAAATGTAGCGAAGCTGAGGAAGGCTGTCCTTTATTATTGCAGGAGAGTTGACTCACGCTGTCTTTATGACAGCTACGCTGATACCGTGCCCTGTGGTTTTTTGGGTGCCTGTAGCAAAACAACCTACTGAGAGAATAATAACAGGGCTTTTCTCTCAATGATGCCTCCACTGCAGGAATGATGTGGAAAACACACCAACACACCAGTACAGGATTAGCATAATTTACTCATTTTAAAGACAAATGGCTGCTCACATTTTTACAACCAGTGTTGGATGGCAACCACCTGCTTAGGGATGTGATACAACACACTTCTTATGAATAAATAATGTAACTAATTGTAAGTAATTTGAGTAATATCCGAATTTTGTCGCCTCCCAGGCAAATCAGAAACTGAAGCTCAAAGGATGTTATAAAAAAAATAGCTTTCAAAGTTTCTAACAGTGTAATTCAATAAAAAAAAGATCACAACTCCTTCCCTGCAAAAATATAAAAAGGCTGTGCACAAATATACAGAAGCTCATAAAAAACTAAGAGAAGCTTTTATCTACAGTTGGAGGCAGGTGAGCAGTATTTAGCTGCTTGGCCTGTTGTATTACTATGCATAAGACACACCTTGCAAAGTTGTATGCCTGTCAGTAATGTTATTTGATGTTACCTGTTCTTGCAAGAAATAGATTCATGGACTAAATCCATCTGCAGTCCACAGAATTAAACAAGAGGTGACAACAAAACAGCCGAGACTGATGTAACTATAAAGGAGGATAGTCCCAGGATTAATGTCACCAATCTACATCGCACTCCGGATGTTCCAGATGTGCCGAACAGCACAGGTAGCCGCAGTAATGCTGGGTTAGCAGGAGCAACTGTACCAGATTAGACAGACAGAGTTTGGAAATCTTAACTGGATTCACTGAGGTGAGTCAGTCTGTACTACTGCAGAGCAAGACATCTAGCACGAGACACCTGTAACCATAGTAACTGCACACAAATACAGTGACAACTGTGGCCTCAAAATAAATTCAGGACATAAAAATTTAAAATGTATGATTAAAAATGAGACAAACATGTTAATGACTAAAACGAGACTTAAAGGTCTTTGGTTTTTGTTGACTAAATCTAACAAAAATCAAATGACTAAAATTTGACATATGACCAAATCAAAACCAGCTACCAATTAAAGCTGCTCATAAAGTCTGTTAAAGTCGACCTTATATTTAATTACTCCTCACTTATTTTATTCTGCATATTTTCCATTTTTTCAGAAGAGGATAAAATACTAGTTATGGACATATTTGGGTTTGTGGCAGTAGACTGACATTTGGGGAGACTCTCGATCATGGATGTCTCAGAAGAACTGGATACCAGACTCCAAAGATGGAACTTATTTAGATGACTGATAATCACTGAAAAGCATTCCTGCTTCTTGATTAGGTCTGCGTCGTGTGGCCCACTGCACATGTGCATCAGTGTCTCTCCTGATGACCCTGTCCACATGTTACTGCTGCGCCTTTAGACTTTACATTGTGATGATGTCACACACATACAGTTAGGTTTATAGTCCCTGGAAAAGATGCACAAATATAAAAGCTAAATGGTTTAAAATACATAATGTAAAGAGTAATAATTGACCTGTTTGCAGTTTAAGGTGCCCTGTCAACAGTTTGACAGTTGACTGCTACTACCTGCAAGGTGAGGATTATGTAACTGATTGGGTAGCTGAGCTAGCACTACCACCAGCAATCAGCGTGCAATCTGACCAGTGTTAGCTTTGCAAGCTGTTGGTGTTACTTCACTGACTACACTGACTCTCTAGATATTCTGACCAGAGCTGCTTGAAGCCTTTAGTTGGGCAACAGACTCAAATTAAAGGGAAAAACAGCATAAATTCTGAAGGGATCATTTCATGTAGTTTTCAACATCTGAACTAGAAGTTCTTGCATGATTATGCAAAATCATCATCATTATTCATGATGCAAAATATCTTATTTTGGAGGGAGAATAGCTCACAGCAGTTCTGTGTCTTTCAGGATTATACTTTTTACATTTTAAAGTTTTTTTGCACAGATTTACTGCATTTTTCTCTGTGCTGTAGAACTGTATTGAGGTATTAACAGAGCAGAGTGGCAGAAAATCCCCAAATCCAGGTGTGCAAAGCTTGTTATACAAAAAGCAAGAAATGTGTAGTGATGACATACAAAATGGATTAAGGAAACTGGTGTTATTCATACATTATTTGGTGAGATACGGCTGTCTCCACAGTGCTGTGTTCACCCCACACGCTACAGAGGACGGGAACTAACTAGCCTTAGCTCTTTTCCATGAGTCCAGTTATGATGAATACAAATGACCAGACTGTCAAAACACACAACTGGATGATTTAGTCCTGTAACTTCAGCACTCCACACATTACATGATAATTTTCAGGTTCAAACACTAAAAGTTTGATCATATAAGTGCATGTCAAGATATCAATGATGTAATTTAAATGTATTTTGGTTTCAAAATGAGAAATATGTCTTATGTGAATCTGAGCCATCATAATGAATTACTGCTTCCAGCTTGGAATCAGCAGAGTCTTTGGAGCAGGGAATGAGAAATGATTGACTGAACAGGCAGTGTTTACAGTAACCATGTGTTTACTGAGGATTTATGAATTTCTGTCCATGCTTTTAAATGTGGTTCACCCATCCTCCAAACAGAGTCAAAGAAACAGGCTTTCCAGGCATGTACATTCATTTACTGAAATGGTGTATGTTTGATCCAATAAGGGAAACAATATATATTTTTGGAAGAGCTAATTGTTAATAAAGAGAGAGAGAGAGAGAAAGGGAGAGGGAGAGAGCATGTCAGGGGAGAGAGGATGAGAATGTTAAATGAAGGCAATCTAATCAGGAAGATGTATCTGTCCTGCTCCTCTTTGTCAGGCGCTCTTAACTGATGGCCCTCCAAATGACGCCTATTGCCCATATTTGTCTGTGTGCATACTGGGGTTTGTGCATATGTGCGTGAATGTGTGTGTAAATTACCATGCATGTGAAGGTATATGTGTGTTTATATGCTGCATGTGTGTGTGTGTGTGTGTTTCTGCAGAGATCAAGCGAGCGAACAAACTCCAGGAGGTTCCCTCTCATGAGAGGCTGAGAAGAATCATTACTCACTCAGACCACTCGGAGACGTAGCAAAACATGAGGCGGCGAGCGTGATAGGGCAGCCAGCAGACCACAAAGGCTATGACCACAGCTCCTGGACACAAGGGGGACAGAGAGATGGCATCAGAAACTGAGATAAAGCCAAACATTGACAGATCCGTAAAAGTGCAAATCTATACTCAGAGCATAAAACTGATGCAGAAGTGAAAAGCCATATTTGTAAGTTGTTCAGAATGTTCAGATGATTGTAACGTAAATCTCGACAGCTTATTTATTAATATGTGTACATACATTTAAAATGTAAACCATCAGTGGAGATTTTTATTGTGGACACTAGAATAAAGAGAATAGTAACATCTTGAAGTGTTTGATTGAGAGGACCTAGAAGTGATTCGCCGCCATTCAATCATGCTCAACATCCCAGTGACAATGTGCATAAATTACCCAGAATATCAACAGGGAAATGGCTCTGAATTGTATTTCAGTGTATAGAAAATTTGACTCCTTGCAGGGTCCTTATTGTGCTGCTGGCTCCATGCTGTGACTTCCTGGGACACGTGTTTGAGCTGAGAAGTCACAAAAGGAATTTATAATTTGAGGATTGTCCAGATGATCCAGATGCTCTTCTGAGATGGTCTCAAACGTCTACTCATTAACTTCATCATTTAACAACAAAATTGCTGAAAATAATGAAAAGTTAAGAATGAGTCTCTCTGAATGTCTGAATTTTGAACTTCACACCTCCGTGTTTTGTGCCTGTAAAACTACATCATGAGAAGCCATGCAGTCTTGCCTGATAGCTACCTGGATTACTTTTGATAAATATGTCTGAATCTGATGGTTATCAGACCTGATCAGAAGTCACCACTTCTTCTGAGGAGATAATCAATCAGTCAATCAGCTGACAAAACAATCAGACATTGTTATTTGTCCATATGACAATAATGAATTAGTATTTGTTTAATTTCAGAGTAGATACCCATGTGCATGACTGCATTCCTCATTAAAATAGAGCGTATCTTAGACAAAAATCTATAACAGCAGAAAATTGCTCACAAGATGCATTAGACCTGTCAGACCTGACCTGTGTTTCCAAAGAGTTAAAAATAGCAACTCTTTTCATGGAGGCAGAATGAGCAGTTTGAGTTGAGAATGGTGCAAATCAATGGTTCATTCAAACAGCTGTGCTGTTTTTTTTTTTAACAAGATTTATTCAGGCGCTTTATTCTTTTCTCTTCTCCTCTTCCTTTTTTTCTCCCATCTTCCTCTTCTGGGTTTGAATCCATACTGCTGTGATTGAATGACAATGTGATGCACTGCCTCAGAGAGCTGCAGCTCAAACTGTCCAGCTGAGGGTTTTGTAGTCGTTTCAACCTGAGCTCCGTCCTCCTTGTTCCTTCAACACAATATCATCCAAACTGCACTTGTCACTAGCTTCAGTATATTTTCTGTGGCTACATTGGATTCAAATTGCCTTGGCCAGAATGGGCACAAAACAATTCAGCTGGAGTTCAGTTGGTTTCCATTATTTAATACATTCTTTAACACTTGTTTGAAACCTGTGCTGTGGTGTTGTGTCATTCAGTGGCTTTTAATGTCTTGAAAACAGTGTGAATTTACTGATGTGAACACTCTCCACAGCAGCTGTGAATATCACGGCTCTGAAATCTGCATCACCTCTGTGTGTGAAAACAACGACAAAGGGCTCTTTGGCAAAGTGTCCGACCAACAAGTCTCTGAGGTGTGAAGGTGAATGATACTGAGTGAAAAACAGACTGAATTCTCACAGTGAGTCCCTAAATATCCGACTATCTGTATCAAACCCTCATGTTGTCTGTCTTGGATTGTATCTTCGGCAGTATTTGTAACTGAACAGAAGTCAGTGCAAAGGTAAATTAGTCCAGGTTACCTGCTGTGTAAGAAAAACATTCTGAAATGTAAGCAAATCAACTATTTCAGGTTGCAGAGTCAGCAATCAGCCAGACTATATATCTCCACTGCCACAGGCTCAAATTTAATGAAGACACAGTTTTGAAATACATCAGCTGTTTCCTGGCCACTCCAAATATCCAAAAGGCATTAAGATGTCAATAAAACCATGGGATACATACAGAAATTTAAATTAAGGAAAAGTAAAACTGAAGTCAGTCACAGAGGACAGGAGGGGGAGGAGGTGTCCAGAAGTTTTAACAAAGTCTCTTAGAGAAGGAGTGGAGTAGGGTCTGTGGGCAATGCATTTTGACTATTAAGCCTCACATCTCCACATAGACATTATCATATTTACAGTCCATTCATTATTAGAAAATATGGAATCTTAACACTCCTACTACCTCAGTATAATGCATTTGACATTTCAGAGGCGGTTGACAGGGACAAAGTCAGCACTTGGAATTGCAGCGGTATCTGTGGCACACAGCTTATGGAGGCAGTTAAGGGTTAAAAAGTCCATCGCAAATAATCCTGAATGAATCTGCTTTGAAATCCCAGAAAAAAACAGAAGCTCCTTGTAACTCCCAAACCTGCCTGAGAATCATCATGTTTTTAAGTTCTCTTCAGTATCAAGGTAATCCAGTGGTTTAATGGCAGTCCATCTAATAATTATTGAGACACTTCACTCAAAACCATAAATGTCAACTTCATGGTGGTTCCAGAGGAAAAGTTATTAAATCACCAGAGTCATAAGATTCATCATCTGGGGATCATGAACATCTGTGTGTATGTGTTGTAGATATTTATATGGACCAAGGTGGTGGACCCACAGACCGACTGTCCAACTGACATAGCAAGGACCATGCTGCTAACATGGCTAAAAAGGTCAACTGGATTCTCGGTCAAGTCTGAAATAACTGAGTAACATAGCCCTGATACCAGCCTCACAAAACACTGATCTCACCACATTCACCACACAAGTTTGGTTTAAAGATGTTTCACTTGTTATCAACATGTAGTGAAGTGTAAGAATTCAGGCCACAACTGTCTCATTTCCACATGACAATGTGGCGACACAGCCATTTATCTTTTACAATTAGACATATCTTAGCTTAGACATTGTGACCTGCAGTAAAGTATGTTTACACACCCTAACATGGTAGATGAACATGTATTTCCTCTCAGTCCCAATGTGTTTGAACAGTCAGATGGTTACTGATGTGATTTGTGGCTGCTGGTAACCTTTGTGGCCCTTGCTAACTTTTTGCAAGTATACTGCAGAAAACTTCAGGCAAAATGTGCACCTCCATTGTCCAGTCACCACAGAGCTATTCAGAAAAATGACTTTACCACCGTCTTAGTTCACTTGGATGTTGCTATTTTGGGATCAAGTTCAATCTTAGACATGGCAGGAAACTCATCCGGTGCTTTGAGGGGGGCACTTATCACAGCACGATAAGCCTGCCACACAAGAGAGATCGAACAGATATTTGAGTGCCAGTTTGTTTGCCTGTCAGGAGAGATTACATCAGGGTCTAATGTACATTTCCTCTTCTTGTCTCTCGTATCTCTGTGGTGATTTTCTACAGGTGCTGAAGTACAGCTCAGGTATTCTTCAGGCAACACTTTGGGGCTAGTCAAGAAACACCCTCAGCCAACAATGTTAGCAGATTGTTTTCAATTCCGTGGTGGACATACTAATGCGCACTATTTGCTGAAATGCCAACACATCTTAAAAGAGCAATTGCCTCTCCATCTGTTACCTTGAACTATCAAAGAACCTCAGCAGTTACAGATACAGTACAGGAATGCTTAAATAGACAGACAGACTCAATTTCCAAACCCAGTGGGAGAGGATGGAGCCAGCATGAGGTCTGAATGTGTTAAAAGGTGTGTGGTTGTGTTTTTGAGTTGCCCCCCTGTAGTCCATCAATAAGTCAGCAGCAGACGAGGCTCTCATTTGTCTGGAGTCTATTCCAGCATGGCAGCTCCGTCCTCAGCTCTCTGCCTATTGCTATTTGTCACTGTCAGCGGGTCCCAATTAGTCAGTCGGTCATCTCACACACACACACACACACACACACACACCCACACTCACACTGTACACACACACTGTACACACATTTATCAGCAACAGATATTCTGAAACCAGGGTGATCTCTCCTCTGTTGCCACTGCTCTTTGAATATATGGTTTCATAAATCTCATAATGACTGAAACCACAACTTCAACTCCTCAGCTCAGTCCCAAACACAGAGTAATTTGGTCAGACAGAGAGGAGAAGCACACACAAAGTATATGGCCATGGACTAGCACCCAACTTTAAATTTGAATTTATAATAAGCACCACGTCACACAATTTCACAACAAAATAACATGACTGTGCCCAGTTCTGTTTGAATTAAAAAGGAACTATGCACTTTAAAACACCAACTTATGTTATTTTGCATATAAAAGAAATAGAAGTTGTCTGCAGAGTTCTGAAAACATAGAATCTTTGGATGTATATCATTACCAAGTGAGAAAGTTGTGTTTTACCATAAAATGTCCACAGAAAATTCTTGATTCTGATTGGTTGGAAGGGATGGATTTTTGTTTCCAGACTATATAACTGGACACCTATTGAACCACATTTTTGTTAGCAGTTATAAAGTGAATCTCCTGTGTTACACTGTACATTCCCATGGCAACAGTACTGGAGGAGCTTCATCAAGGTTTATCAAAGGGGCTTCATTTTACCTGGCTCTGTAACACAAAACAGCTCTTACAACACAAAATACCAGAACATCTTATTTCCCCTCTATGATACACATGCAGCTTTTGAAGAATGGCTCACTGCTCATGAGCAAGAGAGATGGAAACAAGAGAAACGCCACAAAGAAAGGACACAGGAAGAGATCAGTAAAACAGAGGAGAATAAACCTGAGAAAAACACCACAAAGTCACATATTAAAAATATTAGATAACAAAATATTCATGGATTTCCTTGAATGAAAAGGAAAGAAGAAACACACTGTAGCAAACCTGTGAGGATTCACTGCATGAAATGCTGAGGGAATTTTATGTCTGTGTTCGTTGGCAAACGTATTTCCCAAAATTACCAACTATCCAAGTTAAACGGTCAAACTTGTTTAACTGTCCAATTTTTTTTTTTTTTTTTTTTACAGTTTGTTGCCTTGAAATTGAGAAGTGTGTTTTCTCGTGTGTGTCCTCTCAGTGGTTTGTGGTGTTTGTCAGTGGTGAAAAGATGTGGAAAATGTTCCACCTGTTAAAATGGAGATGACCTACAACACAGGTCAGGTGGGATGGGATGCATTTTACGCAGCATCGTGAAATTTAGGCTAATAAAACCTTTGTACCACTCCTCTGTCTGACGCAGGAAGAGGAAATGGCTTTAATCATAAAGCCTGACCTTTAAAAACCTGTTACTGTACCTACATGTGGAATATTTTTGGTTTTACAGTCTACAACCACTATGTAATCAATAAAAAAAGAGATGTTCTTATTCCACCTGCTGTGCACTAAATTACATAAATGCTCTAACCTTTAAGACATACCTGCACTCATGTAAACCATTTTAAAGGACATGGCTTTAAAGGAACAAGAGTCTTTCCCCGATTGATTTTTATATGTATGAGAAATGCATCGACTCTGGACTTTGCCCAGGATGAGGTAAACCTTTAAGAAGAAAAGGAAGACATTTTTGGCAGGAAGGGGTCATTGTGCATTAATGAGAATCAACCAGAGTTTTGACCAAATGCTCCACAGTGAACAGACTTCCCGGCAGCACACAGCTGGTGTTAAACACACTAAATGACCACTAAAGAAGAAAAGCGTGTGGGGTAGCTATTTTCTTGAAGTCTGTGGCTATTTCTAGAAACCATGACTCACTGCGGACAGCTTTAATTAATGTTGGCTAGATCTATGGTTTTATAGTGCAAGGGAGTGATTATTAAAAGCTGATGTTGGATTGTCAAATGATGAAACAGTTGGACAAAGACAGGCTAATTATGACAAACTGGGTTTTGAATTGGGACCCAATGAAGTGGGATTATGACACACACACACACACACACACACACACACACACACACACACACACACACACACACACACACACACACACACACACACACACACACACACAGAGCAGGTGTAATTAAGTTACAGACAAAGAGAGACCGAGTTGGTGGGGGCAGAGAGGGGAAAAGGTGAAATTAATCTGTGCTCCATTCTGGTCAATATCTCACTCCGCTTTCATAATTGATGAATACAGAACGTGAGGCACATTAAAGTGAAGATTAGACTGTCTCTGTGTGATAAAGATGGCACTCACAGTCAGAGCAGGATCAGAAATCATTTCAGAATGCTCTTTCCATAATTAAAAATGCTTGGCATTATCAAACCAATTGGTCTGTCACTAAAGTGCAACACTACTCACTGTGCATCAGGACAGATCTTAGCAATCAGTGCTGTAAGTGGGACTATTACAGACCAAACTGGACCCATCTGGCCTCCACGTTCACCTTGATCCAATTAAGCTTTAAATTCAATCTGTGATATGATGACATAGGTCAGAACAATGAGTGTGAAATCATTATAGAAAGATATTATGTGTTTTATTACAAAACCCAGAAGTGCAGGACACAGATCTGTGAATTTATCACACATGTCCTTTGATTACACCAAGAGATCAGAGCCAGAAATACAGAAAAATAAAACTCTGCTATGACTTGTTACAGTTGAAAAGACACAGATTAAAAGCAGAGTTTCTCCTAATTAAAACGCTCGTAAAATTGTCTAATTTTCATAAGCAAATGCTTCTCCCTCAAGATATGATATCTGCAGCAACAGAGACAGTTTGTACAAGAACAAATAATTATTATTATAAGAACTTGTTTGAACATAAACTATATGTGGTTATCAGCCCCTTAATTGCCATGGTTCACTTATGGTTTCCTCTCAAATTTTACATAAATATACCACTACACTACCTCTACTACAGTGTCTGATGCAATCCCGTCTGGTGTGCATGTCTGTCTGTTTCATGTCTAGTATCTTACTTGGATAATCTCATTTCTGGTCTTAAATCCTGAATTTACTGTGTAAAGTGTCTAAAGTTTTGATTGCTGATACGATAAACAAATGAATTGTGCCCTGAAGATTCAGATTATTTATTTTAGATCTGTCCTCATTCATGAGATAACTGTTTTGGCAAGATATCATTTTATTTATTGCTCAGCAAACTGACCCTGAACTTGACTTGTCCTTGTAATGTTTGGTTTCAATTATTCTTTTGCTAAAGCCAAATCAAGTCAAGGAGGTCCTTGGCCTGATTTGACCTGATTTGGCACCTCAGGCTACTACCTCTTCCCCGAGATGAAGAAGGAGCTCAGTGGTCGCCATTTTGACAGTAAATATGACGTCATTGCTGCTGTGGATCATTTCCTGGAGGTCCAAGACGACTACAAAGCAGGGACCTGTATGCTCCATGACTGCTGGACTAAGTGTGTAAATGTAGGAGGGGACTGTGATGTCTCCTACCACAAAATTTTCAATCACCCCTTGTACAAACTAATTTTATAATGCTAAACTGTACATACTGTCATTATTGTTAACACACTACAGTACATACTGAAACGTGCTTAGAAATAGCATTTGTGTAGCTTTGGAACAGGCCCATAGCCATGCCAGTGGCTCTGTGATGCTGTACTGAGGCACAGCCCTGATATGAGATAGAGGTTAATGTTACTGATGATCTTAACATGCTGATGTAGGGCCCTATGATTTCCGCGATCACCGAATCGGCCTACCAAAATGGAATCCACTCTTTAACGCGGAACATCGCGGAACCAGACACAACTTGACAAATTATGTCAAATTCCGCGATATTCCGCGTCAAAAAATAGACTCCGCTCTAGTTGGCCAATTCCGCGATTCAGTGATTGCGGAAATCATAGGGCCCTACTGATGTTAGCAAGATATCCATGTTTTACCATGTTAACACGCTAACCTTTGCTAATTAGCAGTAAACACAAAACACATTTGAGGCTGATGTGAAATTTTAAAATAAACTGCCCTATCTTCAAAAGCAGTGTAGGTCTGTGACATCAACAGCCTGATGCACCTGAGCAATCAACTGGCTCACCTGGTGTTTATTAGTTGTTTTTCCCCTGACACCTTCACTACTCTTGATGACAGTTCTGAAATTTGTATCTGTAAATATGCCACATGTGAATAATATAACTGTAATGTTTTATGATTTGAGTATTAGTGGATCTCCAAGTGCAACAGATTAAATGACATTTAGTCTTTTAGGCATGCTGTGTGCCAAGAAATTGTCATAATTATGGCTTAACATTTTGTAATGATGAAAAAAAATTCTAAACAAAATTATCTCAAACGTAATTGTAAGAGTAAGATTTGACTCAAAATTATAACGAGAAGTTGGTAGACTGTATTATTTGGGCAAAAAAAAAGATAGAAAAGAAGAAAATAACTTAAAAAAAAAAAAAAGCTCATAGTTTATCCACATTTGATTTCCCACCACATCACTGACTAGATAACAGCGATGAATACATTGGTTTTGGAGCATTTGCTCGGTTGGAATGAATGATGCACAGAACACTGACAGGCTGATGGAGCAAAGTTAAAGTATAAAGGTTTTGATATCTTTAAAGTGTGTGTGCGTGAATGTGTGTGTTAGTAAATTCTCACTGAGTGAGGTGTCTGCTTCTCCTGCTGCACAGTGGTGTGGACTCGAGAACAGACACAAAAGGTTGAGGACGCGTTAAAAGGCAATTTACTGCTACATTGTCAAGGTCTGTTCATACCTGTATTTAAAACAGCAACATTTACAGCTGCAGACAACAACACACAGGCTATCAAACAAACTATCGCTGGCAGACACACAAAATACTGGCATCGGGTATTTAAAATCAGGAAGGTTTCAGCTTGAGATAATGCAAACGTAATATGAATTATTTGGTTGCCATGGCAGCCTGTGCAGATGCATCAGTTTCTCGCACACCAGATACTTCAATTACATGTTTCATAAAAGGTGAAACTTTTCTGAGGCAAAACTCAGCTTCAGCTTCCAAGATCCTCTGGAGACTGGCAGACGAGAATGGACGATCCAGTGGGACATGAAGAATTCCTGCATCTTTGTTTCCAATGAAACACGGATACACAACATTCTGGACATTGAGCTGGACAAGGCTAATCCAGTGATCGACAGCAAAGAAAATATGAGTCTGTGGGCGTGTGTGCGAGTGTGTGCATGCAAAGTGGGGAGGGGGGCAGTGTTCACTTACGGAGAACAAGGACTCCATGGCGAAGTGACTGAGCACGGTTTGGCTCCACTGTGACATTCAGCATGGTGGGATTTCCCCCGATGATGCAGACACGGTTGTCTTGCTCTGCCTCCCGGAACATCCGCAGCAGATGATTGGCTATAACCCCGTTCAGGACAGATATGGCCACCATGGGTACCACGAAGGACAGAAATGCGTTTACCTGTTCAGGGAGGAAAGTTGGAGGATAAACACTGGTTAGATTTTAGAGCTGACACTCTGGTGAAGGTCTGAGGGATCACAAGATGATTATAAGCATAGAAAGAAAAAAAGATGCAAAATGCAAAATGATATTTTTTTGGATTTACACTAAATGCCACTGGTGTGTGTGTGTGTGTGAATGGGTAAATGAGAGGCAAAACCACTTTGGCTCAAAGTGTTAGATAAATGCAGCCGTTTACGATGCAGCCTGTGACAAAGGATGAAAGGCAGCTCTACAACTAACCCTTATTGTTATTATTCACTAATCTACCAATTAATTTCTTAATCTGAAAATGTGTGATAACAGTTCCCCAGACCCCCTAAACTGATATATTCAGATTGTCTGTTTTCTCTAACTCACAATCCAAAACCCAAAGATACACAACGATCTTCACCATTGAAAAGACAGAACTTTGTTGAAAAAGTGACTCAAATGAATAAATGATTAACTGATTTTCTCTCGATTGAACCGATCATTTCAGCTCACTTCTAGACTGCTAGAAGCCACGATGTCCTGTTTTTGATTCTGCATTAATAAAAATAAAAATGTTGTTTCATGTCATAGTTCTCACAACTTTTTCTTTCTCTTTCCACTTCATCTTTTTAAGTTGGAGAAAATGATTATTCTCATCTCAAAACAAAGGTAATTATCTGCAAATATTGTGCATTATTACTTGAAAGCAACCAATGTGTCAAATCATGGAAAATCCATTAGAAAATGTAAGACTACTAGAAAAGGACAAGTGTGAAGCGAGACCAGACACCCAGAGAGAGAGAGGGATGACAGACAGGTCATAAAAACAGTGGTGGAGGAGTGTGAGGAGAGAGGGCATGAGAGGGGAAAGTGAACTGGGTGACAGTAGGATGAATCACAAACAGGTAAGAGAGAAAATTAGCAGTGCAGCAAAACAAATTGAGTGGGCCACTTTTTGTGATTTTTTTTTTGCAACCAATGTAATGCAGTCCTGCTTTCATCAAATTCATTTAGCAGACACATGAAGCAATGGTTCTGGACTCGCTTTATTTTCCCTGGCAAAGAAATCACAAAAACATATTGACTTCCTGGTCTTTTTTTCTTTTTTCTTTTTTTTTTTTTTTAGCAATTCAAAAGTTCCATTGAGAAACACTTGATGAAATTACATTTTATGAGGGCCAACTTTGACCAAAGTTGGAATGGAAAGTTTTGTGCAAATCATTTTCTTCACTTTGTGCTGCCTCAAACATAAATGAGAGAAAATAAAGGGAGCGGTGAAGATTAATGAGAGAGAACAATGGAGCGAGAATGGAAAGACAAAAAGAAGAAAGAGAGGGAAGCTGCTAGACATCAGCTATGACAGCTGACTTCTTACTACAGCCACTGTAACTGTGTGGAGCCTGTCTGAGAGGCAAAGAGAGGAAACGTGCATGGATGTGTGAGGTGCTCATTTGTGTAGATATTTTCTTAATCAATGGAACTGCAACAGCTTTTACATCAGTTTCTCCCTACAGTGCTCCCCCTCCACCTACTACTACTACACACACACAGATGCAGTGCTGTTGTTTTTCTAACGGATAATAATCACAGATGAAAATGTTAATGGCTTTAATGAACAGGCTGGCTGACTTCTGAGGGTTCCCCTGCCTTCTAGACATTGATGGCTGAAACCCCAGCTCAGGTGGAAAGAAAAAAAATGTGAAAAGCAGCCAAAAAACTGGCAGAGCTAATGTTGATAATTGGGACTGAAATACAAGGAAATTGAGATATTAGGGAAAAGGACTGGAGGGGAAAAGGGTGAGACGCAGAGAACATAACTGTGAAAATTATAAGTGACGTTTTGAAGTATCTTAGTTTGACATTTTGATATACACAGAAGGTGTAAGGTTAAAAAAATAAATAAAATTAATATGTTGTAGGCTTTCATGAACTGCAGGACTACGGGAGGCTCCCCTCACTGACAGCTGCCACAGCTTCAGCTGTGTACAATATATAATTTTTATCAAGTGCTGAGAACCCGTTTTTCCAATTTATGTCCTTGCCACTGGAGATTTACAGCTAATTGTCTGTAGCACTTGTCTTTTTTGAGGGATGTGACTGAGAGTGGGTGGTGAGTCTATTTTCTGGTGACTTCCCACCCCGAAAAAAACACTAATAGATTTAAAGTGAAATGAGAAGCTGTTTTTTCATTTGGTACTTGAGTTTAACTGAGAAAAAATCCATCTTGCCATGTTTGTTCAACAAAGTTCAACATCATAGTGCTTGCTGAGAACACTGGGGTTTACATGAACACACAGATTTGCTAAAGGTTTGCACAGGGAAACGTGTACAGGGGGCGTGTATATAATGCAGCAACAACAGCAGACATATGTCAAAATGTCTTCGATCGTTACAAATCAGAAATCAATACAGTAAGGTTCGTGCCTCTGCAAAAAGTGGTGTGAATTTGCCAAAATGTTATTTGCTAAAATCATGATTACAACTCTGAAGAATATACCTTGATAACAGTCTACAGCCATGCTGGCTCTGTGAGGCTGTGCTCACTGTGGGCATAGTCGTACTTAAATGCTTAACGCTAAATACATGCTAACGTGATCTCAGTGACATACTGATGTTTAGCCGATATGATGTTCAGCATGTTCACCATCTTTTCCAGTTTAGCGTGTTAGCATACTGACATTTGCTAAATTGTCTGAGATATTTCAGACTGGATCAAAGTGGTGAACACACTGACTGACATTTCCATCCCCAGGGAGCGCGGGTAAAAGTAATGACATAAAACAATGAAAATGAGAAAATGATCAAGCTATCATCATGTTCCCCCTGGTTTTTCAAACATCAAAGATTTGCTGTAGCTGCTAAACACACAGCCTCCTTTATCCATACACACAGATTATAGGTTTAAGATTAAAGATGACATATTACAGTTGCTTATTGTCATTGAATATACAGGATTTTGGTATCAAAGACTCTGCTAGTACAGGTGTTAGAACAGACTGAAAAGACTGCACCCCATCTTATTTTCACAGGAAAGATTGAAGTAGTAATTTGACCTTTTGAGCAGCCTTCAGAGGAACTTGAATAGATTTAGTATTTTAGATTACATTTTAGCTTGCGGTGCCTATGTACGAGAAGCGTCAAGTGGAAGGACACCTTCATTTGACACACTGGAACCACCGGGAATCTTTTGGAGTTGAGTAAGAGAGTAAGAAAGGACTTGGTCAGGGAGGTGACCAAGAACCTAACAGTCACTCTAACGCAGCTTTAGAAGTCCTCTGCTGGAAGGACGACCATCTCAGTCATTCTTTCAGCAGGTTCCAGCAGTTCTCCATCAATCAGGCATAAGTAAAAGGAAAAAGCAGATCATAGCCTCTAATCTCTGTTCTGATCATTTTTGAACCCTTTGGCAGAACGACAGTGTGTCCAGCGAACACCAGGCACTGCTCCTCACCTGGGTACCATCCCTACGCTGAATCATACTGTAGGGGTCTTCTCAGCAGCAGGGACAGGAAGACTGGACAGAATTGAGGCAAGAGTGAATGCAGCCAAATATAGCCATGGCCTTCAAAAAAAAATCAGCTCCAGGGTGTATGTAACCTGAGACTGTGGTGATGGTTCACCTTTCAGCCCAATGCTGGAGTGGCTTCAGGACAAGTCCCTGGCTGTCCCTGACTGGCCTAGACAAAGCCCAGTTTTAAACTCACCAGAACTTAGAAGGAGAGACCTAAATATGGCAGCTCACAGATGCACATCGTCTAATCTGATGGAGCTTGAGAGGATCTGCCAGAAAGAATGGCCTAAACGTCTCAAATCCAGGTGTGCAAAGTTTACAGGGACTGCCAGAAGAGCTTCTACAAACCATGGAATTATGGGAATACTTCTGAATACTTTTCTAGATGAGAAATTTCAGTGTTTTATTTTTAATAAATTTGCAAAAACTTTCTAGAAACATGTTTTCTCTTTGTCATTTTTTCCTTTTTTTCCCCTGGAAACTTGGAAACAAACAAACAAACAAACAAGATAGGTGTGCTAGACAGATAGGTTTAGAAATGATTCATCACTGAAATGGGTGCAGAGCTATCAGAGAGAGGATTGAAGCAACTTGAACTTGAAGTGCAGTTCTGAACACCCTCCATTTGTATGCATACAAGTACACTAGTTTTTGAGCACATACTGTGAGGTGCATAGGGGATTTAGGGTGATTCTTTGTAGTAGTATCATATCTTCTCTGTGTCTAAAATCTTTTAAGCAATGTCAAATGTGTCAAATACCATAATCCCAACTGTGGGGAGGAGGGGCAACATTATTAATCTCTCTTTCCTAATTTTAATAGAAAGCACAACTGTGCTCCAGACTGAAATATCTCAACAACTACTGGATAAATTGCCATGAAATTTTGTACAGGCATTGATGCTCTGCAGTGGATGAATCATACTGACATTGGTGATCCCTTGACTTTTAACCCAGTGCTATTCTTCACTGAAAATTTCAATCTGTCCAATACATTGGTCCATTTCCCAGTTTGTTCCGTTTACAATGAATACGTCAGCATATATGTGGATACCTAGCTCTAGGTAGACAAGAACAGCATTTGTTCAATCAGCAGAATTATTTGTATTTGGTGGAAAAAAAAACACAACAACAAAAGGAAAACAAAATATAAGAGGATATAGATAGAACTTGAGCTGGATTTTGTGTCATCTAAAAAAGCTAGAATTGCAGTGCAGCTACACACTGTACTGAGGAGAGTGTTTGATTTATGGAGGAGCCTTCCATCCCTAATAGATTAACGGTGTCCTGTGAGAGAGCACGCTGCTTGAGAAAGTGAGCCATCAGTGGGCCACTCATTTTCTTAATGTATGAGGTGCAGGGGACTGTGCAGTGCTTCTGTACCGTACTGCCTCCAGTCTGAGCGTTGGCTCACTTTGGACTTCCACAATTTACAGACTGTTTTGGAGGGATCGAGCTCATTCTCCTGAGAATGAGATTCATACTGGGTCATTATGGAGTCCAGTGCCAATGTTTAATGGAAATGCAGTGCCAGCCCCTACCAACACATACTGGATTTTTTTTTTTTTTTTTCTAGCCATCGTTCTGGTTTTCTCTTAACCTCCATGAAGTGCCTTTATTTAATCATATTTTTAACATTACAGCAATCGCAACAAATTGATATTGTAGAACTAAATACACTTAAACACACAAAAACATATGATAAAAGCGCCCCTCAAGAAAGGTTGTAACTTTCATTGGTAAGGTGGGGACATGTTTGATCATTGGCCGTGACCCCCCCTCCCCGCTGCCTGCCTTTGAGTGTGTCCATTAAGCTAGAAACTTTCACATCATACAAACTCCAACATGCTCTCTGCTTAAATTGTACATTCCTCAAACACCTTCCTTCACCATCACCGTACTTTAATAAACAAACTGACCATTCAGATATGTAAAGTTAAACACAGTGAGGCTCCCCCTAATGTATTTTCATCAGTTCTGGTCAGGCTGCTGTATGCCAACATTAACCTGTCACCTAGCAACCTCAGCCACATGCATTTGTTTTTGTCATTTTACAGTCATTTGCAATGTTTATCTGACCTCTTGATTTCATTTGCATAAAAGAACCTACCACACTGGCATTTAGACTTCCATGTAGAAAGGCCAGAATAAATTATTAGCTTTGAGAATTACTTATTTTACCTTCAAATGTTTATACACAAAATACATTTTGTTTGGAGATGTTTTTATGTCAGATGAAATAATGAATACAAAAGCCAAATTCACATCAGAAAGTAGAACAGTATCGCTGTGTCTTTGAGAAATGTGTGGTTCTAGTATCCTGAGAACTCAGTGAAAACTTGCAGACCTAGCTGGAAACTACTGCAGCTGGTACATACTAGGTAGCCAGAAACATGCTGACACTTTTTCAGTAACGAGAAGTATAAAGGAATTACAATTTGTAATTCAGTGATTCCTGATCAGAGAGTGTGTCAACCCTAAAGCCTCTGTGTGTGCAGAGACTCATGGTGTAGAAAATACTTGATATGAATCACTGTATGAGGGAATGCCAATTTCCAGGTAACATGCTGGACACTGTGGGTGTGCGGTCAGGCACAATGAAACATTAGGAGAAATCCAGTCTAAACCAAGTGTGGTTTATTGTAGTGTTTGTGCGATAGGGCTAGGATAAACAGGTGGTATCTGGTCTAGGCAATGGAGGATGGAGGATGTCTTACTTCTATACATTAAGCTTAATACACTGAAAAAAATATATCTAAGTTTATCAAGTGTAACACGTTGTACAACAACTACAATCACTCTAACTTAGCATCTAGCATGTCAAGCAAAATACTGCAAGAACAAAGGAATTTGCGTTTACACTAAGACAAAAGTTGTTTCCAGGAAAGAGCTCAGGCTGCTGCTGCATGTAGATGAGAGGGCTTGTACCTTAACTCAATTCTGTATATGGGTTATGGCTGGGTTCGCAGAGAGAGTGTGAGAGAGGCGAGAAGCAAACACTGGCACAGTTTTTATGTAAGAAACGAGTTATGTAATGCAACATCAAACTATGCTGATGTTAACAGCGCTACCTCATTATATATCGCGTTTGAAAATCAATTCGTCGTTTGAAATCAAATCGTTTGAAGTATCAATATACTTTAAAAAGTGGATATGTCGCCCCAGCTGTAACACAGCAGCAGATATTTTGTCCTATGCTCTGCTCAGATCTGAATGTGTGGGTGTAAACCCAGAGGGTCTGCAACTGGAAACGTGATTTGACTGCTGAAGGGGTGTGTGGGAGCTGCATCTCACAACAAACAAGCACTAATGCTTTTGCAGCTCACATGATGAACAGCCAGCACTGACACTGAAACACTGAAGGTTCACCTGGAATATCCATTAAAGCAGGTAATTAGGAATAAAAAACAAAGGTACTTGTGTACTCATTGGGGACAGCAAATTCAAACACCGGAAGCAATAAAATTATTCTCATTTCAAGTTTTGTCTTTCTTTTTACATACCATCAAAACCTTCAGAACCTTGGTGAATCCAAACTGAAGTGTCAACACCAGTATCATCACATACACACAAGCACAGACTTACATACACCCTGCTGGCAGCTGCTGCATTGCTCTAAAGATTAGGGAATACTTGATTAAGATGGAAAGATGAATGACACAGTGGAGCAGAGCATACAGACCAACACAGCTCTGTCACTTAATGATGCAGCACCAGACCCAACAATTACAGGAGATGAGAGCAAACAACCTATAATGTCTGAAACGATTTCTTGCCTCAGCCTTCATGCCCCGCAGACTTTTCAATTTCTGAACTCAGTCTTTCAGTCTTGTTAGTCTGGAGGAGGGAGACGAGGAAGACAGACAAACCTGTATGTTTGTTTGTATTTCCTTGTGTACGTCTTGACTTTGCCGTTCAGTCACGCCAACATTTCGCTCAGTTGTTAGCTGGCATATACACACATGTGCTGTATTTGACAACACAGACAAACACAGAGCTGATTGCATCATGCACAAGTTCACTGACAAAAACAGTGAGAGGCCAAAGCTCCACCTGCCCTTCATATGCTGTGTTTTGATCACTGTGCTTCACACCTTCTTTAGATGTTGCCCCCGCTCGGCTCAGCTTTCACCTTCGATCATTCTGACAACTCTCATGGGAGACGCTGGACGTTTTGGTCGGTGTAAACAGATTTGCTTTCATGCCTGTGAGCTGTCCGTGTAAATAGGGCAGCGTTAATATTTATTTATCAGCCGCAGTTTGTCTTGAATGGTCTGTGAATACACAGTGAGCTATGAGGTCAGCCTGCCTTTCCCAGCACACATTACTGAGCTCATACACCAAACAATGACAGATGTCTAGAGTACAAATTTAAATATAACCGTGGTGAAAGAAAATAAAAGTTAAATAAAAGTTGACTGTGGTGCAGTGGGAATATAGTGTGGAAACAGCCATAATGCATTTGTAAAATAAGGTGTAGTTATTTTTCTATATTGTATATTTTTATAATTTGCTCCACGTTCTTAAAGGCCACCTGGTCAGTCAAAATCAGAATTATGTTTATACAGATGGAAATCACAGTGTGAATGATGCTTGAGAATTTTTTTCTTTTTAGAAACCTTCAAATGTGAAGCACCGGGGATACGCAGTGTCTCAGCTCAAAAACTAACAAGCAGTGGGGAAAAAAAAGTTCACAATTGTTCACTTGTTCATTTATATATGTTATCCTTTGTCAGTACGTCAGCATCGACTTTTGTTGATTGATGTATTGGCGTAAATCAGTAAATCAGATTTGTTTTTGTTTCACTTTAGGTGAACTTAGATCAACAGTTGGCTAATAGCAAGCCATCTTGACAGTGCTGACCACTGAATAACTAGAAAGATGGAGAGCCATGTTGGACCATTAACTTTACGTCACTAATGTTGTTTAATGTAACCTCTGTCAGAGAATGAGCTGCTCCGCAGATGAATGGTTTGCAGTCAGTTTTAAATACATCTTTTGAACAAACTGTGTGAATTTATTGTCTTGATAGTGACCAAGCTAACAAGTGTCCTAAATAACTGTTAGGAAGCTCGTTAGCTCATTGGATCAAATGACTGTGTGTAACCTGACAGATCTGACCATCACCAGCTCTGAAGTTCTTACAGACATACAGAGGTGTTCACAGCGTTTTGCACAGCCCATACGTGGCAAAACAGTATGTTCATGTTAAATGAAAACTCCCAAATGTTGGTATCACCATCAGAAATCCAAAAACCTTTTGTAAGGCAACGTTACACAGTTAACGTGTAGAAAGCTAAAGCTATAAACACCCAGCCGTTATAACTTAATGCAGAACTGCACTGAGATTCTTCTGAGAAAGAGAGCAAAACATGTTGGCAGTAGTAATAGTGCAGATGACAGTATCATTATCCCTCTGAGAGAGTGTGCTGATTTTCTAATTACATACAAGTATATAAGTGTGATTTCCAAAACAAGTGAGTCATTTCCTCATTATGTGTCTTACTATATAGACAAAGGACTAACTTGTTGGCAGTGCAATGCTGTCCATCTTTAACAACAGTTTTTAACACATGCTCCCACAAGCTCTGCCTGCCATTGTTAAATAATTTATTACTTGGTTTCTGCCATAGAAAAACTGGCAGAAACCAAATACAAGTCCAAAAGTTTGAGTTTTTCCATCTCTACAATAATATTCAATTCAGCTATCTCTAACTATCTTTAGTTTAGCAGAACCTCATATTGTGTGTCATTTAGTCTGTAACCACACATTTTGTCATGCTTCTGGACTCAGTGCTATTGCTCTATAATACTGTTGTATTGATGGCAGTCATTTAGCTTAAAGGACATGTTGTGCATTCCTCACACATCTGTTCTCTCCTTGCTTACATAATAGTACCTTAACACTTTTATATCCGATCTCCATGGTTATATACAGTCTTTTCTTTGTCATCCGTCTGTCATCTGTTTCTCTGTCTTCTTTGTAGACATTAAATTGGAACGGCCATGGTGATGCAATGAGACCACTGCACTCTTCACCTTTCTATCAAATAGGAACAGAAAAGGGAAAACACAAAGCCAATTTACACCCAACTGGCTGAGAAGCATTAAATTAACCACCACTGACATGTTCACTCAAAACCTCGTTCTCAGTCTGACAAGAATAGATTTTTTTTGTTTCTTACAAAGTCAACCCTGTGTTCAGTGTGATCTACAAGCGGTGATTGATTAGTTTGTGGCCTCAAGAGTCAATGGTTGAAAACCCAGCACATTTATTTTTAATAACAATCCCCTCCCACGTTTACAAAGAAGTCCACGACTGCTGAACTTCTTTTAGAAGTCATCGTCTTGGACCTCCATAAAGTGGTCCACAGCAAAGATGACGTCTTATTTATTGTCAAAATGGCGACCACTGAGCTACTTCTTCATCTTGGGGGAGAGGCAGTAGACTGAGGGCCCAAATCAGATCAAATTAGGCCCAGGACCTCCATGAGTGATAAGCTCTTAAGACTGAAGTAGCAGATGACTGCATGAAAGCTGATGTGTCAATTACCCAAAACTTATCAATCACCACTCATAGACCACTTCAACTATCATGAAGGACAGTTCAAAGCTTTTATTTCAGCTTAAAGGATCAAGGAGCAAGGAGCGATGCTGTAGGAGGCCTGAGCACATTTACACAAGACTATCCTTCACAGGAGTCTTTACTGGAAACCTGTTAGTGAATGGACCTGGCAGCTGTTGCTGTGTCATAGATAATATTACAGTCAGGAGGAGCTTTGAACCGTCTCTCAGTGTCATTTCAGTCCCAGTGATGCCGAAAATCCCAGTATGTTGGGCAGAAACTATGTGATGTGAGACACATTTATATTGTTCTCCTAAGACTTTTAGGCAACTACATTATTTCCTACAAATTAGACACAACAATAAATGCAGATGCAAAAAATAAATCAAAAAAATAAATAAATAAATTAATTTAAAAAAACAGGCTGCAAGTAGTAATATATTAGTGTAAAAACATGTTACAGTTTTTGTGTGTTAATGTGCAAATGCTTATAAAATGTATTTTCAGATTAAACATGCAGATACTAATATGCCACATTCTGTTTTGTTATGTGGGAGGACATGAGTTAAGAAAACAAAGGGTTAACTGTGCTGCCTTGTTATTATTTGGACATAACATGACATTATCTGTGCAAATAAAAAAAGGCAGAATGAAGGCATTACGGGCCCCTACACACAGTTGTTCAAGCACGGTGACAGCTGATCCTGTCATGCCTCTGCCATCAGAAGCTGACATCGCGTTAGAAGACTGACGGGGAATGGACGTCTCAGTCCACACCTCTCTCGCCACATCTTTTCCACAAATTATGCAGCTTTCAATCCGCTGCTGTTATGTGAATATTAAGAGTTGGTTCATCAAGATAAACAGCTGGTGGTGCAAAGTCTCCAGTGGGATGCCATTAAACCATCGAAGAAGAAGACAGTGCAACAAGATGACTCCCTTAAAAGAGAGCAGGTTAAATCTCAAAAGAATGAAAACGATGCGGAAAACAATGTTTCCACCCGGGTTTTTATTTAAGTGCATGAAAACAGGTAAAACATATTTACTATGACTAAATGTCTATAAAACAAAACCTGTGTTGGGGGTGTGGAATTTGAAAGATATTTCTCAGCCAGGTAAAGTCAAAGATGCTCTCATTATCTTTGCATTATGGGAAGAGGGAGAGCCAGGATTTTTGGAGAATGACTCAAACTGGGGAGGGGGGGGGGGGGGGTTCTCTGCTGCACTGATTTTTACCACTTTTTTGATTAACAATTTTCTTACAGATTTTATGGAAGTGCAATCTTAAACTGCTGCGGTACACCAATAAACAAATGACAGCATAAACTTGCTTTTGATGAGCAATTCAAAAGCAAGTCTCATTCCACAAAATATATTTGGCTTTGATTACCCCTTCCTCACATTCCTGCATCTGTCTCACCTCTAAAATTGGGAGAGACTGGAGACGTGAAGATAAGAGGAGAGGGAAATTATGAGAGAAAATAGAAATAAGTTACAAAAGGAAAACACCAGCGGTGCATCTAAATTCCACTAATTGCATCCATGTTTTCCTCACTTTCGTCTTTGTACCTCCCACCGGGAAGAGGGGCAGAGCTGCAGGAAGAGATGTGAGGAAAGAGGAATGGAGGAAACACGTTGTTAGTGAGATGAGACCTTTAACCTAAACCAAAAGGCAAAGTTAGTCTCTGATGACGAATGCACAGCTGGACCACAGCTGGACTGAGCTTTCACTCAACTTTGGCAGCTGCGTAGTGCATCTCATGTCCTGTAGTTTCTATTTGCACACATGTCCAAATATCCAATGAGGGTGCACAGTTACCACGGCCAGCACTCTTCATTTTTACATGCCAAAAGAGAACATGGAATATTAGTCTTTGCATGTTTCCTTTTAAAATGAAATGTTTGACAAACATCCTCAGCTGCAGACAAAAACCTTATTCTGTATTTATACAGTGAACTGATCAATCCAGCCTCAGAAACAGTATTAGATGCACATCACCACTCAGATGGTCACTGCACATGTTTCTACTGGCAGTTTTTAATTTATTGTTTACGTCTGCATTTATTGTAATTCTGTTGGTAAATTCATTATTTAATAATCGGGGTTATGAGTGGAACGTCTTCATAATTTTAATACAGACCTCACCTCAAAATACAATTTGAGTCAAATGTGACTGAATGGAAAGCAATAAATAATTACAGCATGTTTCTTGTTGAATACCTCTGAGACTCTCCTGCTCTTCCAGGCCATAATTTGACTGATCATGAAACTAAAATCTTTGTGATGAATGAACCAAAGTTGTTTTGTGATTCATTTGTTGATCAGATCTGCAGTTAACACACATCATGTAACTTCTGATGCAGAAACAAATCCAATCCAAATGGTGGTGGTAATGTTGCACCTGAGTTCTGTTATTTGTCCCTGTATGAAACAGCCTGATCAGCTGCAGCTGCGTCCCATTCGCTGACAGGTTTCCGATAAAGGTGTGTGTTGGACTGATAAGAGATGTGTAAAGGCTGATCTCCTCTATCCTCGCTCAAGCCTCCTTGAAGATCTCTCTTCAACCCCCGCTACTCAAGGCAGAAATGAGAGCACTGGAACGAGACCAGACCGATTTCTCAGTCGCACGATGAGCGAGGAACGATCAAAATAAGGGAACTGTGATGTGCCCCGGCTGAATATACAAAGACTAATGAGTCAGAGAGGTGCAGCTGTGGAGGCAGGCAGAGTGTCAGGGCTGATGAGGTGAAAAGCAACAAGTGTGCAAGGAAAGAAAAGACTGGGCGCCTGGTGGGCAGGAGGGGTGTGAGTGATTTGGAAAACACAGAGAACATGTCACTTTAACATCCTGATTAAATCCAATTAAAATTCTAACCATGTTTCAGGGCATGAACTTAAATATCCTTGAAAGTGACTTTAATTTAAAAACTCAACAACCAAATGGGCTGTATGTCCTTGAATGAAATGTATTAGAATTATGACCCTTAAATAACTGAGTGCAATCAGTGAGTATTTGCATGCTGTTTACAACCAGTAGAGGACCTATTTATCTTGTCGTCCGGCACGCTGCTCTCATAATTGCAATGACCCGGTTCCGTATATCATCTATCTCACTTCCAGCAGGGAAAAATCCAAATATTTGCATCATGCTGACACTGTTTAGACCAAGGTCTCTGTGCAGGCTTTGTGCCACGTGTCTTGTGGTGTTTAATAATCACTAAGAAAAACAATGTAAACACAACTGGCTCTTGTCTCGTGTCATCTCTGACGTCCGCAGAGCAGGAGAAAATCATAGATCGCAATCATACTGAAGTCAACAGAATGAATTACATGAGATTTCAGGTTGCTGTGTGTCAGCAGATGCAAGAATAGTTCTAGTCTCATGAGCTGATGTCCCAACCTTACAGTAAACCTACAGATTCTGAGAAGTCAGGAATTTTCCCACGCTGAAACATTATCATGTCATGATAATGTTTCATTATCATGACATGATAATATCATGATAATGAATATCATCTTGATAATATTCATTAGATAAGGCTTACATTAGATAAGGCTAATGTAAGCCCCATGATATGCTCCACTGCTCTCACACTGTGGACATAAACAGCTTCTAATTCGTGTAATTAGAGCTGAAAGTCAGCACTTCATAGCCTCAGATCAATCATAGTTTTTGACTGCACTATGTGTTGCATTAAGATTTTTAGTTTCACTGAATCTTAACAATATTTGAAGCAACTGAAATGTGGTCATTCACACAATGCTGCACCGCGGCCCTCCTCCACAAAAGACAGCAACCAACCATGTTGGAGTACCTGTAGCACCTGCAGAGAGATGCCATCTTACACTGAACACACGAGATGCCATCCATTCATTGTCACTGTGAAGTGCTTATTTCTACTGTAACTTGAATGTTTCTACAGAATACACACCCAACACGTTTTTACTGACACAAGTGTTGATTTTTTTTTCCTCTTCAAAGTCACACTAAGTAGTTGTTATATTTGAAAAATTTTCTATAGTCATTCACAACAACTGACGAGTTACACATCAGAAGTTTGCCTGTACAGTGTGAAGAAAAGTCCTCTGCCCTGAGTCCTGGTAATGGATCTCTCAGCTGAAACAAGCATTGCCAAAACTAGAATTTGCAGCTCTATGCTGCTGTTTCTTGTATATAATCATAAAATACATTTTTTTTAAAAATAGCCTTTTCTACTGCAAATAAATAGCCAACCTAACTCACTAAGAACAACTATAAGAGGTGAGGACTCAGTGAGTGTTTTCCTGCACACTAGTTTTGTAGAGAGGTCTTTTTAGAACAGTTGTCATCAAATGAAGAAGCTTCAAGGCAGCACATTACTACAGTGACTCTCCAGTAGGCTGGTAGAGATTTTGTCTGTGAGGCCAAAGCTCCATTTGTCATTGAGCTCAGCTACTGCGGCTCTGGGGATGTAAACATGAAACATAACAGAGGCTCCGTTCTGCCTGTGACCCAACAAGGTCTGGACTGGTTCCTTTGAAGAGGGAAACCAGTCAGTGGGAGACCGGATCTACTGTAGCCAAGAAGGATGTTTAGAAGAGAAGTCCTGACTGTCACATCATAAAGTTACATATAAAACAACACTGAGCTGTAGCAGGCACCAAGATGTTGTTGTTTTAAGTTTTTCAAATGTTTATTGACTCACTAGGCAGAGTTTTTAGGGTACAGCTTATCAACCACCTCTTTCCTCGAGCTTCAGTCTAGCACCTCTATTTTTTTTTGTCATGAAACTGGCACAATATAACACTTTAAATTCAATAAATCACCATGTTCACTTCAAGAGTAGCTGGCTGTAATCACTCAGTCAAATGAGAAGGCTGATGGAAAAATCACCTTCAACATACTCTCCTCAGCAAATACAGTGACTGGCAGGGACATGCTCTATGACAGCAAGAGGTAAAAGGGTTTATGAGAAGCCTTGTCACTGTCTCACATTGTGAAATACTGTTTTGGTGTTAGATGAACAGTCAATAGTCCCCAGGCAATTTATGTAGGGTCAGTGTGTGTGTGGGTCCCTGGTCCCATTCACTGCTGTCCCTTTGACGATGCCTCCCCCAACTGTCTGCTGTGACCACTTTCCTGCATTACACAATCCTCATAAGACCACCTTTCTCCAGGAGTGCAATGCTGCTATGCAGACCGCTGAGACTGACTGAGCCAAGGCATTGTGGGTCCAGCTTGCGAGAGCCCACCAAGTGTTTTACGCCCTTCGTATACAGGCAAATCACTACCAGGGCTGAGGCTATTAACCCTAACAACCTTTGGCAGAGCCTGAAAGAAACCATATTCGCTCTGCAAAATAGGTCTAAACAGCCTCAAAGGGCCTTTAACATTCTGGATTTGTATTTTCTGAAAGGCTTGCTTTGGAGCCTGGAAGTGTAACTGGGAGCAAGAAATGTCTTGAGTAGAATGGACTGTGTTTGTGTGAGAGATTATTTTTATCCTTCATTTTGCTAACAGAGACGAAATTTCCCTGTGACTGAACTGGGTTACAGTGAACTGAACCCTGCTCATCATTCCCATAAATGTCTTCCATAAACGTTTTCTTTCCTCACACTTTTTTTTTTTTTTTGCACTGAAGTGACAGCCACTCCGAAGAGGCCCTGGCGACCTATCAGGCTGGACTGAAAACAATCCACATGGGATGGAAAGGCGGGGCAAGGATGTCTTTGGGTGCTCCACCCGGGGCATCTCGTGGAAACTGTTCTCCATTCCCTCATTCTTCCTACACAAGAATGGAGCTGCCTGCCACAGGATGTTTTTCTCTATATAGCTTGCTGTGCCAGGAAATTGCAAAATTCTTGAGAAGGTCAGGGAAAATTTCCAGAAGCTGTTTGCCCATTCTCTTCACTTTGGGTAGCCTAACTACTGGGTAGCTTTTCCTGTTGTAACGAGACTGGACCGCTTTGCCTTGGACGCTAAGCTTGCAACGGCCTGCAAGTCCAGATCCAAGGTGGGTGAAGATGAGCAAAGCAAGAAAGCAAAACTACATTTAAATAACACATTTCATTCAAGGTGGAAGCACAATGCGCTCCACAGAGCGTGGGCTACCACCGAAGTTGCAGCCTGTCTGCCTGAGCCACCATCGGCCATAAGAACTAATTGCAATTACTCTCCCAATATTGTCAGGAAAATCCCAGCTACACATTCTGCTCCAATCCTTCAGCTTTAATTGAAGTGACCTGACGTTGCATTGACATGTACACCACATTGCTGAACAAGTTGTGCTCATACTCTCTTTTTCTCACACACACACACACACACACACACACACACACACACACACACACACACACACACACACACACACACACACACACACACACACACACACACACACAGAAAGACACATCAGTTGTCATTTCGCCTGCTGAGCTGCTGAAGGCACCTGGTACAATCTTCAGACTGAGTTCTGAATTTCTAGAATTTAAGTTCCTGTGGGCAGCATGTTTGTATGTTGAGTTCTGGAGTCAGCCTCAAGCACCGAGGGTGCCTGTGTGCATTTTAATAGTTGTCAATCTGAGTCCTTGACAGAAATAGTTAGGGGGGCATGTGGCTTAATGTATACTGTATGTGGGACTAAGATGTGGGGGCCTGGGTTTATAGATGTGAAAATACAGACCTGATAACTCTGGTACATGGACCTGTCATGGTGTTGAAAATGACGACCCCACCATGGCCAAACCCCACATTTCAGAATTATACACAGTGCGCTTTTGTTACCTACTAAAACTGGTCCACTCACAGTACCTTTGGTGATCCTCTGACTGTAGCCATTTTGGTGCCCTAGGCGAGATCGTGGTTTGGCGTCATTAGCCTATGAAATTCTCATAATGTTCCATTTTAATGTTACTGTGTGTGCCTGCTGCACAGCCTCACAATCTTTGGACCAGTTTGGAAAAAACTGTCTAGTTTGAACTTTGATCATGGCTGCATTGTCCTAAAGTCCTCTCAGTTCTCACAATGCCTAAGGGATGAAAAAATAAAACAGCTCATATCTCAGTTCATACAGCTTCAATCTGTTTTTTTTTTTTTTTACAGTATTACAGATCCTTATTTTTCCAGTTAATTTTATGGTCTTTTTGAAAGTCTGACATTTTCGAATCAAAGATCTGTGTGCGTATTGTGTCTGTGTTTGTGTATTTGTGAAATCTTGCACTGTGGCCCATCATTACTGACCCCACTGGTGTAAACTAAATGATAATTATCTGACATCACAAATACAGAATCTGGATTATTCTGGATTAACTCTTAATAACATACAGCTGCATGAAGGAAAGATATTAACATTCCTAATGATACTAATGATGCATGACTTGCTTTTAATTCAAAAACTGTTCATGTGTGGTTTGTGCCATCAGTAGCTCAACCCAAAGCGAAGGACCCTGCCTGCAGTTTGTAAAATACTGCATCATGCAGATGCAAATAACAGTGTTCAGATGGTCAAACATAAATAAATGTATATGCCAGGAGAGAGGGCAAGACGTTTGCAGTGCACAGCAAAAACAATATTTCAACCTATCAGAGAAGTAATATTGTAAAAGTCCTTCTCCCCCTGCATGAATTGGTCAGCTTGCAGTTTAAACTCATCAACAACATGACCCTGTGCAACCCGAGTAGAGAGTCCAGCACAGCAGGAGACCACTCAGTGCAGCAACAACAAACAAGCTCACAGGTATACAGGCAAAGGTAAGTGCACACAGCGGCACCGGCCTAAACCCACAGCATGTAAAATGTAAAAGTACAGGAAATATCTCAGCTGACTGTCAGCTGCAGCGAGTTTACTTCACTTTCAGTTTGCCCAAATCCTGCAACTTTGAAGAAATTAAACACAAATCCAAATCCTCTTGCTCATTAAGTCCTTTAAGCCTCTCTCTCAGTCACACCCTCTCTTCCTCCTCGGTACACTCCTCCTGTGTCTCAGTAGATATGTTTTTTTTTTTTTTACAGTATTACAGATCCTTATTTTTCCAGTTAATTTTATGGTCTTTTTGAAAGTCTGACATTTTCGAATCAAAGATCTGTGTGCGTATTGTGTCTGTGTTTGTGTATTTGTGAAATCTTGCACTGTGGCCCATCATTACTGACCCCACTGGTGTAAACTAAATGATAATTATCTGACATCACAAATACAGAATCTGGATTATTCTGGATTAACTCTTAATAACATACAGCTGCATGAAGGAAAGATATTAACATTCCTAATGATACTAATGATGCATGACTTGCTTTTAATTCAAAAACTGTTCATGTGTGGTTTGTGCCATCAGTAGCTCAACCCAAAGCGAAGGACCCTGCCTGCAGTTTGTAAAATACTGCATCATGCAGATGCAAATAACAGTGTTCAGATGGTCAAACATAAATAAATGTATATGCCAGGAGAGAGGGCAAGACGTTTGCAGTGCACAGCAAAAACAATATTTCAACCTATCAGAGAAGTAATATTGTAAAAGTCCTTCTCCCCCTGCATGAATTGGTCAGCTTGCAGTTTAAACTCATCAACAACATGACCCTGTGCAACCCGAGTAGAGAGTCCAGCACAGCAGGAGACCACTCAGTGCAGCAACAACAAACAAGCTCACAGGTATACAGGCAAAGGTAAGTGCACACAGCGGCACCGGCCTAAACCCACAGCATGTAAAATGTAAAAGTACAGGAAATATCTCAGCTGACTGTCAGCTGCAGCGAGTTTACTTCACTTTCAGTTTGCCCAAATCCTGCAACTTTGAAGAAATTAAACACAAATCCAAATCCTCTTGCTCATTAAGTCCTTTAAGCCTCTCTCTCAGTCACACCCTCTCTTCCTCCTCGGTACACTCCTCCTGTGTCTCAGTAGATATGTTTTTTTTTTTGTTGTTTGTTTTTTTACACACATTTTTAAGAGGTTTTTCTTAATCTGTGGTGGAAGCTGGTCAATAGAACTTCTTTCAAGAATTTCTCTAGAAATCAGTGTGAGAACCTTTAAAGAATTAAGACAAAACATTAATGAAACCAGTTGATATCTGTTGGAAACAAGTTGAAATTATCTCAGTACACTGGTAAACTTTTTCACTTGTTATAAGAAGACAAAAATTCAGAGTCAGTTAACAGACATTCAGGGTCAATAACAGACAAAAATGACTTGGTTAGATGGACATTCTTGCAGTGTGTGCAATCTGTAACTGTCCTCCTGTAAAAAAGGTCATCTGTGCAAACAGCATATTACAACTCATTGTTACGTTTTGTTGTTAGGCGACCTCTAGGAAGTCATGTGACTTAGTAGACTTAGCTAGTATAAAGAGCAGCATGCTAGTTCACCAGTCCATGCTATGTGGAGAATGGGGGGAGTGGATGGATGGGTCAACAAAAAAAACAAAAAAACAAAACAGGAGAGTGTTGTTTCTTTCCTGTGTGAAACTGATAATGATCTTTTCTCAGAAATGCAACACAAAACAATGGTCTCTGAAATTTTGTAAAAGCAGATCAATGTTAAATATTGCAGCAGTAACTGAATGACAGGGAGCAGCCACAGTGAGCAGCATGATAACCAGCTCCTCTGTGTCCCTGTGGTTGTGTGGAAAACTACTCGTGCCAGGCATGATGGCAAAAGTAATGAGTAATGACTGACTGATCTATTTAAACAATGCGAGTGTGTCTGGCTGCGCTGTAAACAGATACACCTGTTGCTTTCTGTTGTATGTCTGACAAAGCAGCTGCTCAACCTGTAACTTGTAGAATTAAATCTCAATTGTGGTTCAACAACTGGGCTGAAATCCTGTGAATTTTAACTTTAAAACTAAACTAAGTCACTTTTAAATGTAGAAAAAGGTAATAAAAATAGTGTATCCAGCCCCTAAATCCTGCAGGTGAGACCAGATGCAGCAAGGCTGAGAGAAACTGTCATATGTGTGTCCCAAATGAACAATGTGTGAACAAAGATTCAGATGTAAACCACCAATGACTTCACAGCATATACTCCACAGCAGCAGGAGATGATAGCTTGCCAGCTACAATAAACCATAAGAACAAAGAGTAAGTTATCAACATAGCTGTGTACCACAGTGTGTGTGAAGATGATGTGGATTGTAACATCAGCCTCAGTCAGTCAGTGTAAAGCTGTTCTGATGTATAGTTACATAATCTGACTTCAAACTAAAAGAACTCAAAAACCGTTCAAGCATTTATGCAACCCCAGAGAGTCTGGATTGGAAGGTTTTAAGAGGATCAGAACAGTCTGCAGATGTTTTGCATTGTTTATATTTGCCATTTAGAGACACAGCTTTACTCACAGCAGTGCAGCTGAATTTAAGACTGCTGGATAACTGCAGCGGGAACTGAACCCCTAACCCAGGCAGTGTTAGTGCCATGCTCCTCCTATTAATCTACACATGATCAGCCCCCCGCCCCCCTTCTTCTCCCCCCTCGCTCTCTGACCCCCTCATCTTTCCCCTTCACTTCAATTTTCGCACACAAGTACACACAAGTACACACAAGTACACACACACCTTCTCTCCCTTCATTGTCACTCACTGTTGTCAAAGCAGCCAGAGTGTTTGGGGACCCTCCACAGCAGCAGGACACCTCCTGAACTAGCTTCTACTGCATCTTCCACACACACACACACACATATAGAGTACAGTATATTCATAAACAAACAAACAAAAAAAATGTGATCATTTCCTCTTTGCCAGTGTGCGTCATATAATGTCTCCAGGCTCGGTCCCAGAGTATTTATTGTTCTGGTCTTTACATAAGTGGAAAAAATAACACAGAGTCCTCTGTGATTTGTATAGAGTTAGAACTCTGCTGTGGGAAAATGTCTCCAGACTATCTGCAGCTCACGAATGCCAATATCCTCAAAGAAAGCATCGCAAGATAAGAATTGCTAACCTTGGTACTGCTACAGTTAGTTATTGTCATGGAGGAGTGATGAATAGAGGAGGAAGAAAAACAGAATGAAGAAGAGACATGCAAGGACAAACAAGAAGCAAGAAAAACAGACCGGGACAAAAATCAGCGTGATGTCAAAAAAGCAGGAGAGATTAAAACCAGACAGGGAGGCTGCAGCAGACAAAAGCGATGATGGTGATCATAATGATTCCACAAAAGCTGAAGACAGACACTCACAGAGACACACCAGCTGAAGTCACATTCCCTTTTGCTTTTGTCTCGTGCCAAGTGTCCACAGAACAACTCACCTAATCATTTCTAATTTCTCACAGTGCAAATCACAACACCGAGAGCTCAGTTGGCCTTCGGAGTCAACGCCAAGTATGTGCATTGCAAACAAAGCCGGGGAGATTGACCCAATCATTTATACGACCTACGACCTGCAGAACAACACCATTTATCTTGGGGAGCAGTGGGGACAGCCTTGAGAAATAGCCTTTTCTTTGTTAGAGGGGGCTGCTGCTCTGAGAGTGTTATGTGGGTCTGTCTCTTTGTTTCTCACCCACACACTCGCTGATGACTCATGGGCTCTTTACATTGAGCCACATCTCCCCTTAACATGCACATAGTGCTGCAACTAGTAATTATTTTCATTACTAATTATTTTCTCAATTAAATCACCCATTATTTAGTCTGTAAAATTGCAGAGAATTTCTAATAACAAGAATACTTACTCCTTGAACAAGGAGGTGTGTTATTTCTGGCCACCAGAAAGCAGGAAACCTGTGACTTTTCTTTTTTAATTGTACAAGAGACATTTTTTTTCATTCAGATGTTTAGAAGAGTCTTTGAGGACTCTGGAAGGATCTTCAGACCAGTGGTAAATATTCTCAAATGACCTTCTGACTTTTTCAATGACTGTTTGGTATTTCTTTTTCAGAAAATCAGATGCTTTGCTCTGTAAGCAAATGTAGATCCAATTATTAACAGAAAAGGAATAACCTGCAGCAAGGGTCCGTTGTAACTCTCTGACCAACAGCCCAAAATACAAACATATTCACTTTACTATAGCAACAAAAGAAAAAAGGCACAAATCCTCACATTTAAAAAGATGGAACCATCAAATCTTTGGCTTTTTTTCATGAAAAGTATATTCAATAACCAATCGATGATCAAAACAGATTCATTTTTATGTCAATCCACTAATGGATTCAACACCAGTCATTCAACTCTACATGCACCTCACATATAAAGGAACTGAGCGCAGAGGACACCGCTTCAGAAACCATCTCACCTGTAGCGCTCTGCCTGCTGCTGGAAGTTCTTTTCTGGCTGTTTATGATCTTTCAGCGATTTTCACCCACCACAGGGAGGACCTGATCATTTCCCGTGCGTTTAGATGTCTGATTACTTTATAAGAGAAACAAGTCATGTTGTTGATGTTGGTGCGAGTCTGTCCTGTTCATTTCCTGCAATGAAACGGAATTACTGACATCCCGCCGGCTAAATTTATTTTAATATACTAGTTAAAGCCTGAATGTCTAAATAAAATCAACGTTATTTCAGCGTGGGCTATGATTTAGCTCCTTTTTGTAGTTTCCAATGAAAAATCAACAGATATGCACAGGAATTTTGGAGACATTCGCGCGTGAGTTTGTCCAGCGCTATGGCACACACGTACATTGTAAAAGAAAAAGAAAAAGAAAAAACAAAAAACAAAAACAAACAACAAAAAAAACATCTCCACTAACACCCACATTATTCTACTTATTACTGGGACTCCAGAGTCATGTTAACATTTTCCACTTTAATTAATGTCGGTGCGCAAAAACCAACTGTGGAGACGTGTGCGTAAAGCCTCTAAACAAACCAGCCCCATGACACTTCTCTGACACCCACCTGTAGAACAGTCTTCATGGTGACAGGGGAGACGATAGCGGTGCATATCTTCTCTCCTTTACGCATCATCTGGCCCATGATGAAGAGCATCGGCGTGGCCAGCGCGAAGGACGCGAGCCACATGGCACTGATAAGCTTCTTGGTGCGGCTGCGGGACATGATGCTTTTGGCTTTGAACGGGTGGCAGATGGCCATGTAGCGCTCCACGCTCAGACTGGCGATGTTTAGCGCGGTGGCATAGGAGCAGCTGTCCCGGAGGAAGTAGTAACCCCTGCACACTGCGTCCCCGAAAACCCACGGGTGGTGGAACCAGATGAAGTTGTAGAGCTCGATGGGCATGGAGAGGACCAGGATCAGCAGGTCGGACACGGCGAGGCTAGCCAGGTGGTAGTGCACGGTGCTCTGGAGGTTCTGCAGGGTTTTTTTGGTCAGCAGCGTGTACAGGGTGATGGAGTTCCCCAGAGAGCCCACAGCGAACAGAGCCACGTAGATTACAGTGACAATCACCTTGGAGTAAACGTCCGTGTTGACTTCCAAGTCCTCCTCCTCCGTTTTAGAAGCGGCAGTGCTGTTATCAATTGGAGACAGTGAGTTATTCCCAAAGAGTCTCTGCGCCAGCGCGCCCCAGCCTGCCAAATCACGCTCCGGGAGTGTGAAGTTTAAATCCATTGCGCCTTTATGTGTGAAAGCACAGGAAAAATAAACTAGACTGTTCAAACTGAGCCGACATTTGTTGACTTTCACTTGGTCATCACCCGGAGTGAAACGGGTTCAGTCTCTGGAAGTCGGAGGAGAGCAGCTTTAATACTTGGCACGGCAGGAGGCGTGCTCGCTACTGCGATGACGCACAGCCATTCAGTGAGTGGAGCCCTTATCATTCTGTCCGTTCATGTTTCACCTTGGAGACCAAAAATAACGTGAAGGACCAACAATTGGAACATTTCAAATGCGCTTTCTTAAGGACATTTTCTGATTTTTGTTCAGACCCTGATCTCTCTCTCTCTCTCTCTCTCTCTCTCTCTCGTTCTCTGTGTGCACCAGACATCCCTGTTTCCTCCTCTCCCCCTCAGACGCACAACTGCAAAGAAATAATGTTAGGCGACAGCTGGAGACCCCACTACAGTATATTAAATCGTGCTGAAGGCTGCAGTTAAGATTGTGTCTTTAGTGCTAATGATCCAGTCTCAGTGTGGAGAAGTGTTATCACTGGACAGGCAGAGAGGAAATGTCACTCTAATGGTTACTTCACAACAGCTGCCTCTGCAAGGAGCAATGTAGCAAAGCAGGTCTCACTCTCTCACTGACACGCACACGCACACACACACACACACACACACACACACACACACACACACACACACACACACACACACACAAACAGAGCAGCTCTTTACACATAGTTTAACACCCAGCAGGTCATTTAAAGAAGCTAATGTTCACATTTCAATTCTTTTAGTGAGCATTCATCCCTGCCTCAGAGCTCCTTATCAATCATGTGTCGCATGCACAGACACACAGTCCCCCTCGACAGATTAAAATGTGTGTGTGTTTATGTACTATAGTGTAATACTGTCTGTCTGCTGAGGGATTCTGCATAGCATCAACAACCTGCTGCTAACGTTCTTCAGAGGAAATGACCTTCCTCTGAAATAGGAAATCTCTTCACGTTTCCGGCCCCCGGGGCCAATGTCTCTTACAGGGTTCAATGTGTTTGGCTGACAGACCGTCACAGAGGAATAAAGACATATAGCGTTACTTATAATAACTGTCAACTGGTCACTGTTTGGCTTGTTTCCAGTTGCAGACGAGGATAAGAGGATGTACAGTACATACAGTACCTAATCTCTGCAGTGCCTTAAATATGATGTTTACTGTGGGAGAGGATGTCTTTTTTCTTCCTTATCTCACCCACTTCCCTCAGGGGTCGATAGGTTGCTGGATGCTTAGGCTGGAAATGCTGTTTGATTAAATTCAAGTTAAATTGTTGCAAGAACCTTTAAACATATTAGTGGCAAATGAGTTTCATGATCCACAAATAAAAACAAGAATAACAAACGTGTAATTGTTAACAATGTATGGAGCTCACAAATTAATTCTATAATAACCCAGCACACATTGGTCAGTGGACAGTGATGCTCTGTATCTGGTCCAACAGGTTAAGGTAAGACAACAAAATATGGAAGTGTCTGTTTCTTTCTCTAATCACTAGTATGTTTGGTCCATATTTGGTTGTGAGATGGTTGTGATCGGTCACATGGTGTCATCCTTTCCACATCCCATAATGGTCCCGTAGACCTGGCTTCAAAAATACAAAGTCAGTTTCAGTGCCGTTAAACAAAACAAACCTCACCCCATTTTTTTTTCTTGAAGAAATAACAGAATGTGTATTTTCCCGTTGATGTGCTCTAATTTTATATGAATCTGTCACTATGAAATATAATGGTTAAAAAAAAAATATATGAACTAAGCAGCTGCAGTTTGGGCGGTACTGAAGTCCACATATAAGTGGATCGTGAGACTAACAATGAAAATGCCATTACTTTACTTGGTTTGTACCTGACAGCAGCAATTTAAGATAAACTGTTCTTTGGTGAAAAGATTGAAGATCTGAAATCTAATCTGAATTCCTCAGTTGCGGTCATTTCCTCTGCAGCTTAAAGGAAACATGGCCGGCCCCAGCACATGTACAGTTAATGTACACATCTGAGAGGAAAACCCAGAATGAAGAGGAAACTACATGAGCCGAAAGCCAAATGACTGACTGGGATTAAACAAAAATAGCCCAGTTCTGCCCAGTAAATAAAGAAATAATACAAGCTATACAGATTTATATTTATATTTTCTGATCGATAAAGGAATGTGCAGTAGACAGACTGGATGGTAAAATTTACACTTATCCAGTGTGTCGCCGTCAGAATGAACTGGTGATCCTCTGACTTGGCACCAGTACTTTGGTTTATGATAAAATACCTGCAAAACTACAAAACTACAAACTACAACTGACATTCTCATCAGCTGAGTCTGATGAGAATGTAAAAAAACAAAACAAAAAAAAAACACAAAAAAAAAAAAAAACTGGTGGAGTGTGGAGATCCTGAGTGACCTGTGTGAGGCTTTTTGTTTTTCTTTAGACATACCAGCCCTCCCCTCCTCTTAAAGAAGCCTGTGACCTCCATGACTGTAGCCATCAGTAACACTTGGCTGTCACAAATGTACCTTGTTTGTCATGGGAGCACAGTCAGGGAGGACCCAAGTGCAGACACACACAGGCAGAATGATGCAGCGAAGGAACTCTAATAGAAGAAATGAGGTGGACCAGTCTTACAGACAGACAGATGGACAGGCAGGTAAAGACATCAGGTAAAAACACACCAGTAGGGGGTCCACAGTATGAGCAGCCAAATGGGAAACACACAGAGACAATAGCAAACGGGGCTGGGGAAGCGGGACTGGGGAAGCAGGGCTGGTACAAATCCAGGGGATCAGATGTGGGGCATATGGAACAGGTGTGTAGACAGGTAGCGATGTTCCAGTGACTGGAAAACAGGTGAGCAGTTGGATATGGAGACAGGAAAGTCCGGGGACATCTGGTGGGTGGCTTGAATATGACAGGTGACTGTACCTAGCGGAAACTAGGCAGGAGGGGATGGCAGCTCCCTTACAAAACAAAACTATATGGCAACATATTGTAAAATATTATGTAATATATTAAACAATACATTTCCATATATGGGCAACTAGTCGTTATATTTTTCAATATTCTGAAATATATGCATGGAGCATGTATGCCCGGTACATTGATAAAACTAAAAAAAAAAAATATTGCAATGAAGACAAAAGTTGCACTAAAAGAAATTAAGCGGCTGTAATTTACATCAACTTCTTGTGTAGTTCCTGGTAGATTTTGTGAACATAGTCCACTTGGGGGACTCCAGATCTCAGAACCATCGTGGAAGTTTGGCTAAACATTTAAAAAAGACAAATCTCTCACATATTATGTCCCAAACACTTTCTATGTAAAAACTAAAATATTATGAAGTGATTAATCTGAAGATATATCGTTCATCACACACCAGATCCAGGATTGGCTGATGAATCTCAATGCTGTTGGCCTTTGTCACTCATTTCCTGTAATTGAGGATATAAACAATAAGAAACAATGCTCAGTTTTATTAAATGTGTGTCTTTCAAACACCAAATGATTTATTGTTTCCCTCTAAGACCTTGTCTATTCATAACAACGCTTCTGCCACATGTTAGGTTGATGGGTTAGGTTAATTGGCTACTCTAAATTGTCCGTAGGTGTGAGTGTGTGCACGTGTGGTTGTCTGTGATTGACTGGCGACCAGTCCAGGGTGTACCCTGCCTCTTGCCCACAGTCAGCTGGGATAGGCTCCAGCTCCCCCGCGACCCTTACAGTAGAAAATGAATGAATGTATTTGTATATGGGAAAATACTTTAATATATTGACAGTCAATATATATGGAAATATATTTTCCTTTCGTAGGTCCGGAGGAGGGAACAAAAGGGCATGACACTTTGTGAACAAATCTTTCTTTGTGAACAAATAGGTTAGTCTGCCACCCAGAATTTTCTCTCGGCCATTTCTTCTTTAAGAGACAAAGGTGACCAGAGATAAAGGTGACCAGTACTGCCAGGAAACTGTTTTTATTCTCCTGTCTGCTGCAGGACCACAATTCTCAGATCATGAACTTGAGGGGAAGAAAAAAGGAACTTTGGAGCTAAAGAAACTTGTGTACCCTTTTCCTTTTTATCATTTCTAACAATGAGTCCTGTGGCAAAAAATGTATTTATGTAGCACCCTTCTTCAACAATCTTCACAAAGTGTTTATAAATTTAAGACAAAACCTGATAGATGCACATTAGATGACATATACAGTGAGAATATACAAATATAAAAGAAAAAATCAGTTAAAAAAAAAGGTAAAAATAAATACATAAATAAATAAACATATAACACGAGCATATATCTGTGCATAACAGCCCATAAAAATTTAGTGAGATGACAGGGATTGTGGCAGCCTGATCTCCTCAGGAAATTTAAAGCTACAGGCAAAGGCCTAACCATCATCTACACATCTCAGACAGATAACTGGCTTATATGGAGTTAAGAGGTTTATCATGAAAGTACAAGCTGGGTCATAAAATGTATCAATAAAGTCATAAAATCTTTTCTGATGCTCAGTAGTGGCCAGTGAAGAAATGCAGCATTTCCATTTCAGTGTGCGCTGTGAGCATTACACAAGCAGAGACAGGATGTGATAAATGAATGAATGACAGGTTTCAAGGTCGCGGTTCATCCAGCAGTGAATAGGCCTTTTTCACCACAGACATTTTGCTTTGTCACTGTGGGAAAATCATAGGTGTTACAATAACATTAATGATGGCTCTGTTCTATTCAATTGTCCCAGTTAGACATGACAGTGTGGCAGTGAGACCAGCACCCAGAAACTGAAGCAGCTGAAAGACCTTTTCTGCACTGAGCACTTCTACTAAACACCTGATGAGACTTACTTAGTTTTATTTCAGGAACATTTTAAATACAGGACCTTTACTGGTTAGACAGTGTTTTTAGAGCTTGTTATTAGTACTTAAATAAAAGATCTGGATACTTTGCAAACAGCGGAGGATGTGAATGCAGCAGGGGGGTAGAAAACACAATGCCACAATATTATATATAACATTATAGTTTATATTGAGTCACTCATTGAAAATAGATATGATAGAATATGATAGAATAGATAAAATACTTGTCCTCACATTTCCAAATCTTTTTTTCTTTTCCCTTTTTTTTTACTACGTAACACACTCTGGCAGACATCTGTCAGTTCTAGCCAGCTAACATGACAAATGAAATTCTGGTGAGAAACAATAGCATATATAAAATTCCTGCTGTTTGTCTTTTGCAGAAGCCCCTTCATTCTTGAAATGACATTCGTAACACCAGCAGGTATGAACATCCTGCTATTACCCATAAAAATGTCCACCATGCTGGATGTGTGAGACGTTACATTATCACAAAACCTGCTATCAGAACAGGGTTTAATAAGTTTTGTTCAGATTGTTCTCATATTAAAAAATGCATTGCAGTAAATTACACTCACTGTACTTTAATAGAAACCCCACTGAGAGTGGGTAGTTCCTCCCTTTGCTCTCAAAACTCAGTTCATGATATAGATTCTACAAGATGTTGGAAACTCTGCTCCATGTTGACATGATTGCATCACATCATTTCTGCAGATTTGTCAGCTTTTCGCACCATTTGAACTAAACTCTGGATTCTGCTGTGGGTGAAAATCTCAGATCAGCAGCTTCAGAAATACTCAAACCAGCCTGCGGGTTGTGTCGGGATGGAGAGACAAACGACTGATTATTTTTCAGCCACACAGAATCCTGTCAAGAAACCATGCACACCTGTTTATAATGTTTTCATGTCAGCAACATGATGCATTTTCCACCCCAAAGCCTTGAGTCTGCCTCTTCTATCAGCAGCCACAGAATCCGTCACTGAGACTAAATTTACATCAAATTGACTTGATTATACAGCAGCCAACAATCTGACAAACGTCATCGTTAAACAGCCTTAAACACAAAGAACCTTAAAATAGGTTTTTACTTGCAGGCATTATTTTTGTGATACATGCAATTTATGGCACAAAAACAGCTCATTGTGTTGATTTCTCCTTCAGTTTTCTAACCCGTCTGTTGTGTTCACCCCATAGGAACTACACCTGGCAGAGAAAATATTACACCCATAGATCACAGGGATATTGTCCTTCTCACCTTCAGTCATACAGAGTATCTTCTTCACAGCTGTGGTATATGAAGCTTCTTTGGGACATTGCCTACATTTCACTCTGTGGCACCACAATGACCCAGTGATTGACTCTGCATGAGGCTCTTGGTCAGATCTTTGATCGTGACACTGGTGAGGAGGAGGGAGGACAGGATGAAAGTGACAGTGAAGATGCATAAGAAGAGGAGGCATCACAAGTGGAAGACAACACAGATTATGACCCAGACCCTGAGACAATGGGAGCAAGCAAATGATGAGAGGAGGGAACTGCTGAGCCTGTAACCGTCCACTCAAAGAATAGGAACCTGTCCTAGTCTTCAGTCTGAGAGAAAAATGTTGCATCCGAAACAACTGATGTCCACATAGTGTTTAAGACGATGGGACTGAAGATGCATTGAAAGATCAACAATGCCAAATGCAGCACTGAGATTAAGGAGAAAAAAGACTGATGAATCACCACAACAAACAGCTAAAAGCAGTTTCAGTAATGAGGCCAGCTCTGTAATCTTTATACTAGCAGTCAACTGATCAGCAAGTTTTTCTAGGATCTTTTGAGTTTCGAAATTGGGCTGTAATTCTTCAAAATGTTTAGTTTCAATGTGTCTATTTCCAAGAAGGAAATGGAGTGTGGCATTTACAGAGTAGGACAGAGCCACAGCTACCTGCAATTAGTTGTAGTGACTTGACTACTCTTTCTCAAAAGTCTGCATAATTAAGAGTCCCCCAAAATACTCAGACTCAAATTCAGAGTGCATTAGCATCTGCGTGTTCAGTTCAGTATACACATGTAGATACAACAGTATGTACAGTATGCTGTCGAACGAAATAGACACAGAGGTTTTTTTTTTTACTTGCACAAATATTACATGTCCTAATGTGGAGGAAGGATAATATACCAACCTACAATCCTCTACATGCCTGAAGCAAAAATGCATTCAATTTCATTTGAAATGGAAAATTCTCTAATTCCATTAGGGAAGAGACTGCCTTTGAACAAGCCAGCAGACACCAGCCAACCAGACTGCTTAACAACCTGAAGCATTTTTCCACACGCCAACGGTTTTCATTTTTCTCTAAGAAGTTACAATCCACTAATTAACAAATCAAGGTCAGACTGTCACCTGCAAAGTTCATTAAAGCTTCATCCTTCAATTTGAAAGTTTGAGCAGGGAAAGGGTAAGCTATTTTAATCACTGGAGATGGTATCTCACTGTGGTTATTCATTATGTATGCAGCAGTTGCACAAACAGTAGTGGAAACACTGAGCCTTCTGTCTGAGAGGTCAGTGACCTCCAGATCTTTTAGAAATGCCAGGACTGTGAGTCCAACAACAAGCCATCCATCCCAGTGCTACTGAGGAGGCCGTGACTCTGAAACAGCAGCATGCCCACGGTTCTGTTGGCATCTATTACCTGTCATCAGGCGGGGGAGGGTGATGAGCGTAGACACAATTCAGAGAACACCAGAATCATTACATGGGGTCTATGTAATAAAAATAAATGAATAAATAAATAAAAGAAAAGAAAAAACAATGATGGAAATATTACAAATGTTTTCCCATTTTCACCCTGAGACGGTCGGTTATTTTGCTGTGTTCTGCATTTCTTCATCAAACACATGTTCAGTGTGTGCACCTCACAGGAGTACACAGAATCACAGAGAAACATTTAGGTCATTTGAAACAGTAAATTAAGTTAATATAGTACATCCACACAAAGGGGAAATACACAACATGGTACATGTGTCTCCGTTCGTAACATACAGAGTTTCTAAATATGAACACAGCGGCTCAATTATACCAAGAGCAGATGATGTGTCTTTTAAGTTGAATTGATGTTAGGCCTAATTATTTTTTATGAATCACACACTGATGCATAACCATCTGCTGTTAAATACCACTGTAGACCCACATGTACCATGAAAGTAGAATTAAAAATGCTGTCTGCTTGTTTCATGTTTAATGATTTTTAATGTTTAATTCAGTCCAGATTTGCCTGTTTTAAATGGAAAGTGATCCCTGACAAACTGGTAAAAGTTGCTTGCTTCATCTTCATATTATGACTTAAAAATGTGATTCTGGTATGAATCTCTCTGTCACATCATGCTGCTGATTGCAGCGACACGCCTCCCTGTACTGTGATGAAAATGCAGAGCTCCAGGTTTCACTTTGGCCAGACTTGAATAGTTTGATGTGCACATAAACGCTGAGGTTTCTGTGGTTATTTTGCAAAAGTCATTTGTTGTACAAAATGTAACCAGCCACAGTTCACAGCATCACTCCTGTTAGAGGCCATGGAACAGATACCTGCTGCCTTCAGACGGCTGTAAGGAGACTTACCAGAGTAAGGAAAAGGCCCCTCAGTAAAGACTGTCTACTAACTGCTGTGGATTACAAAGCTGATAAGAATCACTCATCAGTCTTTATTCTGCCTGTCTGACATTAGCACTGGCTAAACTTTTGTGTCTGAGTGATCATGTCAGCTTGAAAAATGTAAAATAAAAGTGGAAAAACAGGAAAAATCAGAATATGGGATGTTAGGGTTTATATGGGTGTAAGTAAGCTGACCTGATCAAAGAAGGCAGACACACTGCACCAAACGCATTGATTCCTGGCACCAAAACTACAGTATGCCACTGAATCTGCATCCCTACGCTCTCTTTGGCACCTCGCCTCTGATCAGGACGCGTGACCAAGATACCAAACCAGCACAGTCCAGCAAATAATCTCATCGTGCTGCAGGAAAATATCAGTTCACCTGTCTGCCTCTGTGTTCTGCGCTGTGTGCTTTGTTTTGTTGTAACAACAAAGCTGTTTCAGCTGATTCAGGGCCTGTGGGCACACACATGTAACGGCTTCCCCATCACTTCAACGTAGAAGAAAAACACCCAAACCAAAAGTTCTGTTGCTGCTGCAACAGAACTCTAAGTCACTTTTGCATCTCAACACACAAATTTTCCATTTCTGACATCAACAAAAACCAGAACAACAAACTCTTTTAAATTATTTTAAATCAACTAGATCAAATCATAGGTGAAAGGATGACACACAGAAAGAAAGAACAAATTATGAAACAATGAAGGAACTGTTCTCTAAAGCGAGTTTAATCTTGAATCTGAGAAACGTCCAGCACAGTATCAGTAGCAAACGGTCTCTTTATGTGAAATGGCGAGGTTATTGCTGATATGCCTTCAATAAGTGCCTCAGTAACATTCACTTGACATTTCAGCATTATGAAAGGTCCCACTGCTACATGAATGATTGACCATGGACTGTCTGGTGGGTGGATTCCTCTAAAGAAATGAGTAGTGCTGCTGAGAGAGCCCCAACTGAGAAAGTGCTCCAATTTACCCCTCATGAGAGCACGTCTTTCTATCCCCACAGTGCTTTTGCACTATTGATTTGGCCAACAGTAGAGTTGTGTGTGTCCTGAATGAGGGGTTTCATATTTCATACATGTTGCACAGGGAACACCCTGAGGTTGCGGGCTATTGATTCAAGTAACGCTGTGAAATTGGATGAGGCAGAGCGGCTGAAGAGGTTTAAAGAAATGTCAAAGTTGGACTTGACACATACAGAAAGGTTAGGGTTAAGGGTCATTTGTTAATATATACATCAACAGTGTAGATTATACTTCAGCAGTAGATTCCTGAGTTAATTTGGATGAAAAACAAACAGATTCTGGGAGGCACAGGAAATTATGAAAGCAGCAAAAGTAACATCAGGATGGGGAGAAATCCTCGGTCTGGTCTAGTTCCTTAAGTACTTCACTCAATAATGTAAAACTCACATTGTGAGCTATGTCTGTTTGATCAACAGTTAGACATCCAGGCAAAATGTGTGTGAATCACACAGCGTCTACACTGTAAGCACTTATTCACTATCCTGATTTAAACAAAATCAGATGAATGTACGGTCAGTACTCCTACTGAAATGCTGGGTACTGGGTTCATTTCTTCACGATTGCTTTTTTTTTAGGACAGATTGGTGATTAGTTGTCAAATTCAATCACCAATCAGTTTATCAATGAATCCTTTGTTTTTATGTTCTTATAGGATATTGTCACCTTCAAATGTTATCAACATTATTACACATGTTCAAGTTGATGTATGTGATTTATTTAGAGCATGTTTAGGATTTTTCTTTGTCTGTTTGTCTGACGTTTTGCCTAAATGTGCCACTTAGCTGGTGCTGTTAGTCATATAATCTTAGTTATTTTATTAACTGAGTAAGACCAACGGTCAGTGCAGAGCGACAAGTCTTGGCCACGTGGGCTGTGTGTGTGTTTCCATGTGCGCCTGTTAGTTTGGTTCATTTATGTGCAGCAGCACAAAGGAAAAGAAAAAGGTCAATATGCATCAGTGTGTGGTGTTTAATCAATTCACTCTCAGCAAGTCACATCATTGATCTTATTGCTTTGAAACAACTGAAGAAATCACAGTTAAGTGTGACAACAGAGGCTTAACCAACAGAGATGCTCCTCCAAGAAACTGGATTGTCTAAATAAATAGTGAGGTCCCCAAAACCCTGTGTTTTTAAAGACATTAAAATTTGGGGGAAAAAATGGGGGGAAGAAAAATAGATTAAAAAATTGTCTAATCAACCAAAAATTTCACGACCCCCCCTGCAGTACCTCCACGGACCCCCTTGGGGTCTCGGACCCCCTGTTGAAGACCTCTGTCATAAATAATGTAATTAATGTGACAGAAAAGCGTTTGCACTGCAGTGAATTTGAAGAATAAAACATGAAACGCCACACAAAAGAAAGGAGCAAGGATGTGCAGACTTAATGAGCTGCTCTAATCAGATGTCTCTGACATAAAAAAGGCTGAATAATGATTTACAACCAACCACAATGTGTGTAGAACTGTGTGGTTATTTTCTGGTACAGACCCATGTCATCTGCATGTGATTTAATGAAATCAAACACAGTGGACAGCACCTTATATTATAATTATAGATGACTGAGTTAGCTGGATGGACTTTAACCAAATTGACAGTAGAGTGACAGTGCTCCACAAACAGCCATGGTTCTGAGACGTCTTTTCTCAGATCAAAACAACATCAAATCTTATGGTGACAAACATGGTGGCACCCTCTGCTAACTGTTAAGCTACGTCCCACCAACAAGCCTTGGCTGACTGGAGAGAGATCTGCTCCTTGCTGAGGTTTTGTGATGCTGCTTTTAGATGTGGTGACACTGAAGCATGCAACATGGCAAGGAATAACCTAAAACAATGAATCAGGGAGGCTAAAAGGCTATATGGACGTGAGCTTACAAGCCACTTCACTGATACTAAGGACACAGCGTTTATGGCAGGGATTCCAGACAGCCATTGGCTACAGGCCAATTGTATGGTCAATATATATAACAACCCCTCCCTACCACATAACCTCAATAACTTTTTATCACAGTTTGAGGTCACAGAAAACAGAGCAGCACACAGATGGACTCTGACCCCACAGGCCACGACTGTGCAGAACAGCTGAAGGATGTCTTCATGGATGTTTTTAATATCTCTCTTAGCCAAGCCAGAGAGCCACTCTGTCTCAAACGCACCACCATAATACCAGTACCCAAGACACCAAACCCCGCCTGTATGAATGACAATCACCCTGCAGCACTGACACCTGTAGCCATGAAATGTTTTGAGAGACTTGTCATGAACGACATTAAGTCAGGTCTCCCGTTCACATACAAAGCGAAACAGTCTACGGAGGATGCTATTTCCACCCTGCTCCACCTCACACTGACTCATCTTGAAAATAAATCTAACAACGATCAACGTCTAAGACCAATTTCCACAAAAATACCAACAACTGGCTTTGAGCCACTTCATTTGAAAGACTCTCATACCTGTGCTGTGGAACCATAATGCAACACAGACTGGGCAAAGCCAATTTCATGGTCAGGAAAATACTGAATGGTTGGTCATTGCTCTGCAGCTTTAGCTCGTACATGGTCACTATAAGGATGTGGATGAAATTCTTACAGTAGATCATGCTGGTGAAGTTACCTCTGTTTGTTTTTAAGTTCATGGGTTGGTCTCATGATCAAAAAGACAGAAATATGAGTGAGAGTTTCATTTCTGATATGCAACTACAGTGTCTTCAGCTACTTCGGTGACTTATCTTCACTCTATAACTATATCATCACTGTACATCTATAACACTCATATCCTGATGAATAAACAGACCAGAACTCAATTTGTCCGTTTCTAATATTAAACCATTAATAACTTTTTTGACACTGCTCGTTTCCCCTCAACTAACAAATATTTTTCGTGTAAAACTGATCTTGTTTCCTTCAAGTTTCCTTCTCTGAAAAAAAAAATCATTACCACATTAATACAGCAAAATTGATAAGACGTGCTGTTCAAGGCCCAGAAAATTTGAAATTTCATTTTAATTTCCTCCAGCAAATGGGTTGCATCTGCTGAACTGGCATTTCTGTCATATTAGGTCTATTTTTGTCTCATTCTTTCAGATTACTGGCTACTTCAGAAGTGTCTAACTAAAACGTCTATCACAATTTATTTTTTTATTTTTTAATATTTGAAATTTTTGCTACATGCTATACCACTGAGACACCTGTGAAGTCTAAATGTCACAGGAAAAAGTACCATGAAAGGACTATGCAATCACACCCACACAGACACAAAATGCCAATGTTTTTTGTGCTGTGATGTTCACATGTGAAGGACAAAACTGTGGAGGAAATAATGAAAAATTATTCCTAAAAGATGTGACAAGAGGATGACCGTGGGAAATAAGGAAAATGAATTACAACTTCTGTTCTTGGCTCTCAGAGTCTCCTGCCACATTTGAGAACAGAACACACACACAGACACGCATAGACACGCATAGACACGCATAGACAGACACACACACACAGACACACACAGACACAGACACACACATACATCAGAGGTTGAGAAGGAGCATAAGCCTGTGTGATTGAGTTTAGTATATGGGTGCAGACCCAGAAGTCAATGTAGGCAAGCCTTAGTGACCTGAGTTTGATTTGAGTGGCCATAGGTAGCAAGTGGAGGTCAATAAGCAGCTGAGTGACATGTGGCCTTTTAGGCTTATCGAAAACCAGACATACCACTGCAATTGTCAATGCTGCTACATTGTCAATGTGTAGTCACCCCACTCACTAAGGTGAGTACCAAGAGTTGGTTGGCATACTGAGTCTGGTAAAGCTGAAAAGAATGAGGATGATATTGTGATGGAGAGACTGATTGGCTGGGGTGTGGAGTTCAGTCATCGGTTAAGTTGAAGGTGGAGTTTGTGGATTGGTATGAGAGACAAGCTGAGCTCTGTGCGGAGACCATGAGGTCATCTGGCAGGAATGACAGGTGTAGTGGGGTATTGTGAGCCTAGCAGTGATAAGAGAAGCCATGTAAGCAGATAATCAACCCAATTCATATTGCAAAGAGAAGGGCCACCTGCACTGCGCCTTGGGGCACCCCTATGGAGAGATGGTGGGACATGGACCTTTGTTCTTTCCATGACACAAAATGCCCAAATCAAAGAGTAACCACTGAGGAAAAGTGTGTAGGAGACAAGTTGTGGAGGTTGTGACAGAACAAGACCAGACGCGGTGGATCAGAGGGCTGTTTGGGAGGCATACAGTGAAGTGAATGAAGTATTGGTCAGAGGGGTGCAGAGGCATGACCATCTATGGCACAGTTTCAAATGAAAGGATGCCAGTCCCACCTACTCGCACGGACAGACAGGAGGTATGGGAGAATGTGTAATTAGTGTAGAGCACAATTAGGGTAGCAGTGTTTTCTGATTTGATCCAAGTCTCAGTGAGAGCCAATAGCTCAAGCCATAGATGGTTAGTATAGGCTGGAATGAAAGCAGCGTTGTTAACTGCAGACTGGCAATTCTACGACCCAACAGAAAAGGAGGCACATGTGGTTAGCCAGATTTCTTTATGCCATTTATGATACTTTATGCTTTTTTTTTATTACTGGAGACAACAGGAATGGAGTACCGACAGTTTTTTTTACTTTTGTTTCGCTGTTTCTTTCATCAACTTTTCACCTATTTCCATTAGGTCTTTTTTTTTTTTTTTTTGAGTGCCCATTTGACATGCCCGTATGCAGAAGTTACCATAATAATGGTGCATTCACGTGAAACAAACAAGAACTAAAAATATGGCTAAAATGTTAAAGAGCTATCGCTATGTCACACAGGAGAGAATCAAAGACATTGCTGCAAATGGTTCAGACAACTGAAATCCCTGTTCTGAAGCCTGAGTTCTAGCTACCCCTTTGCTGAGCAAGAACGTTGATACTGGATGATTCTGCAAAACTTTCAGTGTCAACATTTGAACAAATCTTGCTTTCCACAATAAGTCTGCTTGGCAGATACAGACATTTAACTAAAAGCAAAAATGCCAACCTCATGCTGGCTCGACATGAAGAGTCAGGGGATCACAGAAATACCTTGTTGAGAGGTCAGGGGAGAATAGCCAGACTACTCATGTCAACATGGAGCAGAGTCTCACAGGAAAGTTTCCAACATCTTGTGGAATCAATGACACAAAGAACTGAGGCTGTTTTAAGAGCAAAGGGAGGAACTACCTGGAATGAATATGGTGTCCCTAAGAAAGAGTCTGGTGAGTGTATGTGGCAAGCAACATTCATCATCCACCACTCACTCTCTAGTATGTCATAAGGCTTATTGTCCATTCCTATCACCTTTAAAAGCTTCATTTTCTTACCATCTCAGCTCTCACCTTTAATTAAACAGTCTTCTATTAAGTTTGGTTTTCCATTTCGATTATTTCTCAGTGTTTACCAGGTAAGAGGCACACATCTACTGAGCCATAAACACTATCATAATTTGATTTCTATGCTGCTGGCGTGTCTTGCCGAAGCAGGGGGCAAAAAAAAAAAAGGTTTGGGAGTAAACTTTGAGCTTATCAGTTTTATGCTCTGGTATCCCGAGTCATGCTATCACACCATACCTCTGTCTGTCTCTGTGGTTTGTTTTCTATGGTATGTGTTAATGAGCTTAATGTCTCGGCTGTTTGCTCAGTGCTCATTTGTTACACCTTGCCCTTGTGAGTAATTGTGTTTACTGGCATGAGTCAAGACTCCTATCTGAATGTACACCATGTATGTCATTACATCGATCCTTCTGAGTGCTTGTGTTTGTGTGTTGTGTAGATGATTATACCCATCAACATGCTCTGTGAATTACCACCTGTGTGTGCTCTTTGTAGCAGCACTGATGTGCCTCAGGGCCTGTATTAGACCTGCACTTTGTACTGACAGAAGCCTTGATGGGTACAGAGAGGGACGGAATAAATTGAAGTTATGAAGGTGAAGCAGTTAATCGAGAGGCTGCTCATTCGAGCAACAAACAAATTGAATATGGAAAATAAGCATTTCTTTATGGGCAATGATTTCTTCCTAATTAAGTGAGGAGCAGAAACAGCTGACACTGAGAGAGAGAACTTTATCATTCACCGGCAAATAATAAGCCTGAGACCTAGACAGAGATATATCCTGTCTCTGTATTTAAATACTTGCTGTAGCCAGTAAGAAAAAGAACTGCTTGGAATAATGAAAAGCTTTATTTATACACCTGAAAAAAAGAAAAGACTAATTTAAATAGAAATCAATAGTCAATATAAACAATAAACAAACCACTGAAAAGATGCTTGAGGGTTGTCATTATACTTTCATTAGCTCAAAAAGGTCTTTGTATTTCACAGACATGGTGGAACACTGCCATAATGAGAGTCCATCTACATCTGAGTCTGCCTTGTTGAAGCACTGAGAGCTTTCATAATGCTATTGATTGTGTAATCTCAGGGAATACAGTACTGATGGAGCCAGGAGGACAACAGGCCCACTGATGCAACAGCAGAGAATTCACAGGTCTTGGAATAACAAGAGCAACAACAACAACAACAAACAGGCTAAATGGATCAAGCAGTTTAAGAGGCAGACCTCTTCCATGTCTCAACAGAGAAACAACAACAGCATAGCACACGTCAGTATCAGAGCAAAAATGTTTTTCATTAAAACTGTCATTTTGAAAAAAAAAGTTAATACTTGTGGTTGATTTTTGTTCTGATTGTGTGATGAGAAATGAATGTGTGATTTCAGTAATCAGAAGGGAAACCTCAGTTGATTCCTGCTGAAGCAATAGCAACAAAGTAATGTAAAAATGTGGTAGATGTTGATCATGTTTATTCTTAATGTGTGTGTATGTGTGTGTATGTGTGTACTGTGATCATAAGGAAAGGACGTTAACCAAAAAAAAGCACTGTTACTACAACAATCCATTTAAAAACACAACCTAAACAAAGCAAATCAAATGCATGTTTTAGAGAAACCTATGCAGAGGTTTCAGAGCAGATGCGATCAGGTTTATTAATTGTTAAAGGATAAGGCTGGTGATTCTATATTTTTATTATTGTCAATCAAACCAGTAAAAAGACCAGCAACAATGCATGAGTCCGTCCAGGATTTTTCACTTTACGAGTTCACAAGCTTTTTTTTTTTTAATGTTCAGTAATTTCCTAGAACAGCTGAGCACTGTAGTTTTGAGCCAATGTTACTCAGATGGATAAATGTGTCATTTTTGGGGAATGTTTTCAGCCGTGGATTTATCCACATTCGGTGCTCTGAGTTTTCACAGCAGGAGGAACGAGTTTGTGGTATTGACTCCAAACAAAAAACAGTGCCTGCATTCATCGTAATGAAGCAGAATTACGTGTGCCTCACTGAAGTTTCTGAACAACCACTGAAGTCTACGGCACAGAGGAATAAGCTGTACCAGGTTTCGCCCACACGGTGAATACTTGTTTGGATTATTTATATTTAATTGTTGGTTTTGGGATTTTGTTGACAGTAAGAAAAACATCACATTGATCGCGTTACTTTTATTTATCATTTTACGCAACATGCTACTGCTAAGTACTGACTCAGCAGGCTGCCCAAAGCTTAGCACCTCATAATTACTGTTTCTTTTGTTTCTGTGTTTTAAGCTCATGAGCTGAACAGGAATGAGAACAATGACAGAACCATTAAAAACCAGGAACCAAAATAAACACTGCGTCCTTCATGTCGAGGTGCACTCAGATCTTTCTAACCTCCTCATGTAGTTATAGGTAACTTTGCTGCTGTGATTAAAAGTTTTATCTCTAGTCTTTCTTTGGATTATCTCAGAGCAGCAGTATGTCACCTTTGTTAACAATTTCTCCTCTTATGATCTTTTTAGTTCATCTTGTTCTTGGTTATTCACTTTGAGACCTCGTGTTTTGACAGTTTGACCTCAGACCAGGAACCAGAAAAGCAGTTCAAAGGCAGCTTTTTGAAAACTTGAATGGTGGAGTGATGAGATGACAGAAGCAGGGAATGGGGATCAGTGGTGGAGTTGAGCAGGTAGATGAATTGATAGAGAGACCTGAGCCAGCTAGTGTAGCTGCAGGTGGAGCAGAAGAGGCAAAGAGCGGGTAGATGGATTATTTGCGATTTCTGGGGTAGGAAAGGATAACTTCAGATGGGGGTAAAATGAAAGAGAGGGATTTTTCATTGATTTTAACAACAATGTTTTTGTTCTTATCATTTAGTTGTACTGAAATGTAATTTGTAGGAGACAGGGTTTCTGACCTGTATATTTCTCCACAGGCTAAATAAGAGCATAATGTATTTCCTGCTGCAGAGAGACCAATAACAATTTCCTTTTCTTTACTGTCAAGCTGGAAAGGACTGAGCTTTCCAGGGAACAATGATAGTTTCTAGGAAAATACTGCACTAAGGAAGCAAAGTGGGTACAGATTGCTTATGATAAAGTAGAGTAAATTACAGTTTTTGAGAGATCAGTGGGCAAACCAAATTTTTTCACGTTTGAAAGTCAAAGGACAGCGAACAGGCTTCCAAGAAAATTACACGGCGGATTTTGTCATATTTACCTGCTACATCTGAAAACCAAACACTATTCTTCAACTATTCATCACTGATTTAAAAATAAAGATAAGAGTTCATCTACGCTAGGTCCACTGATGAAAGTTATTTTTGGTTGTTCAACAGCGCGAAAAGTTAAGATTCCCCACAGCTTCTGTAACAACTATTTAGTTTAGAAAGTAGCTGTTGTTAATGAGCAAATACACAACCAGTTTTAGCTTGAACACACCCAATTCACAAATCCAAAACCAAGGATCTGAATGAGGCCTCCTGGAACAAAGCTTGGCCTATGAATGGATTTTGGCATAGTGGCTACATATGGTATTCAAACTTCCACATTCCACACATGATGTGCACTGGATGATTAAATTATTTTATCCCATTCACGTGGACAGGGAGCGAACAGGAAGTCAGATGGCTCGACGAGCAGAAGTCTCGGACATAGAAGCGTTCAACTGGCTCTGCTGAAGAAGGACCTGTGCACATGATCTGTGGGCCCAAACACACTGAAGCACAAGGAAGCCCACAGAAACATGGCAGAGGATTATTTAGGTGCATGCGCCCAGTGAGCAGAAAATTGTTTTAGGAATAAAAAGGGCACCATTCAGACACTTAACTCATGAATGATGAGTCATAATTGAATTGCAGGAGTGTGGGCAGTCGGTGGGGCCACAGATATCACACAGGAGCTAAGAGAAGCAATGTAAACATCTGGTTAGGGTTAGGGGTGACAGTAAATGTCAAAATTTTTTTTGGCATTTCTTCAGTATTCTCTTTAACATCTTCCAGTGCTAACCAACATCTTCTGAAAACATAGACAGCCGCTACACTACAATGAATATTTTCATTATCTTTTAATCATTTCATCACACCGTATTAGGCTAAAAGAGTATTCAAGAGCTGTCTCAATAATTCACTCTTCTCAGTGACCGTTCTGGTCTTGTATTCCCCCTCATGTGATGCTATAAGTGTGTCCCACTGTCCAGTTAAGCTTTGCAGTTGTGTATAGTTGGCCTTTCTGTTGCCTGCTGTTCTGTGGCTGCCAGTGTGAGCTCTGTATCGATGAGGAGGCCGTTCTCCGGTTCACCAAAATGTCTAAACACTTTTTTGACAGCATCGTGCTTGGCTCACCAATTGGAGAGAGGCGTCTGGGGCTTTTATCTTGGGTTTGCCTGCCAAAGATTGACCCTCTGATAGGACTCCCTGATGAACACTGCTATGTCATTCAGGACATCAGGACTGAACAGCGCTTCACTTTCAGTGACAGTGTAAGTAGTGTCAGCTAGAACAAGATTAAGCACACAAGCACAGCACCACACATGGGAGACCGGGAGGTGGTCAGTGCTGACAAACCTTTGTACTGGCCCTGCATATTAGATGCCCCATCTGTTGCATTGCCTACACACATGGCCCAGTCCAGTTTCAGACACTCTTAAGACTTCTGAGAGAAAGTTCACAAAGTACAGCCTCAGTAAAATACGTCTAGATTACTGAACACTGATCCTGACAGGTTAAGTCCTGTGTTGTGTCCATCTCTTTCCAGCAGACATCATGAATTACTAACAAAAGGCAGAGCTCCAAAATGTTTCCATGGTCCATTATGTTGTAAACCAGCATCTATGCTGCTTCATTCTCCACCTGCCTGTAGCTCAGCCCCTTCTTCTCAAGCATTTGTCCACATCCACTACACGCTCCAAAACCAGGATGTCTCCTTCTCATTTGTTACCCATGAGCAGGCCAACATGCTGCTAATATCTGCTCACAAGCACCTTAGGAAATAAGCCTCAGCACAGGTTTGGTGTATAATGCTGTTTTTGTGCTCCTCTCTATGCTGGCGTACATGTCTCCAATCTGACATTTCAGTAATGAATTTGCTGGTGTCAGTCCTCTTCCTAAATGCCAGACAAAACAATGTATGACGTCCCTCGCAATATGAGAGCCACTTCCTGCTGGTGCCATCTTTACAGGTGAATAACTTCTGCACTACTGGATTTCTATGTGGTAATCTAAAAATATCTGTAACATAGAAGGCTCAGTACAGGCAAAGTAATCTATGTTCTCCTGCTCTCTGATCTCCTCTCTCTTCCTGATACACTGACATGAGGAGGGACACAGTTGGCTGAAGTTTTATCGTAATGATACAGTCAGGTCCAGAATTATTGGATTCCCTGAGAGTGATGTGCGAAAAGTAAAAGGAAATAAACAAACCCATAGATGTCTCACTTTCATCTCTATATACTGTCCATCAGTACCCACATAAAAAGCTGGCTCCCATGCACATTTTTTCCAGGTTCTAAAAGGACACATTCACCCTATAACCCAAAAAATAGCTTTATTAGCTTCTGCTTACCACAAGTTCTCCTCTCCCTCCACTCTCACCCCTTCTCCTCATCCTCCTCCCTGTGTCTGCCACCATCATCAGCCATGGGTGCCTAATAAGGTCCTACAGCAAACATATGAGTAGTTTCTGTGTGAATGTCATGTCTTTTTTTTAGTTGGCAAAATCTCTAACAGTAATATGCTCCGTAGTTAACATTAGCTGCCAGTTCTTTTCTAAAGAAACAGACCACGACTGTCAATGACAGCTCAGTTCTAATGGTGTTCTTTATATATTATCAAGCTTCCTCATCAAGCATAATCAAGCTTGTCCAGATTTTTGAATGTTGCACGATTACACATCAGTTTTGCTTGTAGGTGATAAATACACTGCTCAAAAAATTAAAGGAACACTTTTTAATCAGAGTATAGCATCAAGTCATTTAAACTTCTGAGATATTGATCCGGTCAGTTAAGTAGCAGAGGGGGTTGTTAATCAGTTTCAGCTGCTTTGGTGTTAATGAAATTAACAACAGGTGCAATAAAGGGGCAACAATGAGACAACCCCCAAAACAGGAATGGGTTTACAGGTGTTTTCAGTTCCATCAACGATGTGGTATCCTTTCGTTCCTAACACATTACCCAGCCCATATCAGTATAGATATCTGGCATGATTTTTTTCCCATTGAGATCTGATGTGTTTTTGAAGTGTTCCTTTAATTTTTTTGAGCAGTGTACATTTGAGCTCTCTGCTGAGTGTAAGAGGATGTTCAGCAGTTTCCGGTAAAATATTTTAAACTGTTAGTTTTTCTAAAGCTTTCATTTCACCCACACTGTGCATCATTTCTCTTTCATGAAATGACCTATATAGTAAAGAACCTATGTAGTGCTCAAAGTTAATATTAAATCAGATGCAACAGATTCAAAATGAAACAAGATTTTTAACATTAAGTACGACACACCTCTCTGTGAAACAGCACAGTATAGCACTGCGCTGATTTGTTTATATCCATGTACAGGAAATGGGCTGGCTGCAAATATTATGTTCCCCAAAGCATAAAGATGACAGGAAAAATAATATTGGTCCTCCTGTTTCCAGTCTGAAAATGCAAAGGCAATACTGAGAAGCTACAGTGAATACAAAATAGCATTGATACATTACATTATGAGCAGACATCTGTAGTCATTGCATCCTCTCAAGACAAATAAGCCTGGGACTTGTGGGCGGTCTGGCCTGTCCACTCACTGAGGGATTATTAATTCTAATATTCTAAATTGTGTTGTGTGTATTTTGTATTGTATTTCAGCTTGTACACAGTTTGTACAAGCTTAAATATGGGTTCTACTGCTGTTTTTTTAGTAAACAGAATGGCAGACAATGGTTGTTTAAAAAAAAAAAAGCATTCGGTTAAGGTTTTGTTGTTTGATTGAGATCTGAGCGAACAACAATAATTTTAATATTGCGATAAAAACCAGCCTGACACGAGCAAACATTTTATATCTACTTCAACGGATACACACACACGAGAAAACGTAAGATTAGAAAATGTATGGTTGAGCATTGCCAGCTGAAGCCTTTCTACTCACTAGGCCAGTAATGTGAGTCAGGTATAGGCATTGTCCAAGTGTTGCTCATCCACAGCTGTAAAACATATCATACCACACTGACAAGCTCATTCCACGTCACACAGAAGAGCAGTTCTCCCAGTGCAGGAGGGCAAAACCGCGTCATACAATCTTGTATCTACATAATAATGACAAAAATCTATTCCTTAAATAAACTAATATCACTTTCACAGCAAATACAACGAGAGATGAAGGGTCACTGATCAAACACACATCAGTGTACACAGTAGCTACAGTACATGCACAAGCCTAGATATATGAAACTAGGTTGTATGGATGGTTGCATGGACCAGGTAAGACAATAAAAAGCAAAGCACACACACATTGATACTACAGAACATGTGGTCTGTGTCACACACATTTTATGTTTCTGCCAGTTCAGCCCATTGCTGTGATTCCAAAGAGAAAAAGTGCAGGAAATATTTTTTTAGATTGACAAATAAGTGTACAGTGCACCAACATATGCACAACTAAGTGTGAAGTGTGTTTTGATGCACAGACATGGTCAGTTACAGGGCAGGGCAGGAGAGCTCAAGGCTGCTAACATAAGGTGCAAATTGTTTGTCTCGGTTTCCCTGATGCACATATCAATACAAATTTTGGTAGAGAGCAGACTCCCTCTCAATCATGCAGATCACAACCACCTGAGTGATGAATGTGTTTATAGGTAGATATAGCCTGTTCCGCTTTGCCATGTTTATTTAATGATGTCAGACAAAGGCCTTGGGCCTCTGTTAAGGTAAATCAGCTGAGAGTTATCAGTGCAGTGTGAGGATGTTTAGTCAGGGTTTTGCCTTCAGGGTTATGTTTCTCAACAGGAATCTCAACTGCAGGCACTATGTCATGGGAAAAACACCGAGAAGAACAGCAGGAACTACAGAAATCTTTTCTATCCTGCCTCAGGCAGCAGGTAGAAATCCTCAGGTAAATTCCTCACACATAAATATCCAGATGATGTGTGCAACCTGTGGAATTACAAGAGTGTGATTATGTGTAGACCTTAGGGGCATGAAGGCCTGGAACACAGACCACCATACTTTATAATAAGCTGCCTTGTAGCTCTTTTATCTCTGTTATGTTTATTCCTATAAGTTGTCTGTAAGTTTGCGTCCCAATACACTAAAGCCTATTTAAACAGCGTTTATGTTGCACTGCTCCTGTTCCAATAATTAAAAACTCCTACACATGGTCTGTGCTGCTCAGTGCCCTTGGCTGGAAGCACTTTTTTTTTCCATAGTTATGTTGTACACATTACAATAATCACCTTAAACGTGAAGTGGTCATTGCCATCTAATTCACCATTCCAGCATATTCACATTTAATTTACACCTCTGGGTTTAGTCTGTGAAAGGTTCACAGCCCTGTGCATAAAGCAGCGTCTCTCGTGCACATTGCTGCCTTGAATTAATTCTCACAAAACAAAGTCACAGGCCAATCACGTAAACTGCTTAAACTACCTAAATATCCCCAGAAGACAATGGCATTGGCCATTCTTTGCTTCATCGTGTCAGACATTTTGTCTCCATTAACACGCACAGCACAGCCACACAACGGCTGTATGACCACTTGCTTGCCACTTCCCTGTAAGCACACCTCAGCTTGGGTGTTACTTCTAACTCTTCAATCACAGTCAAAAGCTGCTCTTCTCAACCTCCTCAGCCAGATCTTTCAGGCCATTCCTTAGGTTTTCTCCAGTTACTCCCAAAGCCGCAGCATCCTACTTCATCATCTCGGTGAAGTAGATGATGATTCTCCATCCAGCCTCCTTGCACTCAGCAGTATCTGAGTACTTCAGTCCCTTCCTCTTGAAGGCAGCTTCTATTCCCTCTTTCCCCTGGGACAGTTAGCTCAATGAGGAGCACATTTTTCACACCACTGGACCACAACACTACATCAGGGTGGAGGTTTGTGTTGGTGGTCTCACTGGGGAACTGGATATGGTCCCAGGACCAAAGAATGAGAGTCGACTGAATGTGATGACTCGCTGGAGAAGGACGACCTCTGCTCGTGTCCTGCATCCGTTCCTCCAGCACCTCAGTCGGTCTGTTCAGGACTTGACGAGATACGGTGGACTTGGACTGCTGCAGAGGGGGCACCACTCTTCCTGGCCAAACCACTGCTGCAGGTTCAGTGGGCAGGGGAGTGTGTAGCATGTTGCCCTGATAAGGAAACTGAGCCTTTCCTGTGGGATCTTCCACAGATCTGCCATGTTGATGTTTATACCAACGACTCATTCCCATGTTGTCCAGCCCCCCATCGAGCTTGTGCTACAGCCTTGATCTTACAGCGCTTGTCCTCCATCCTTGTCACCACCAGCTCTTTCCTCTCTTTCCTGCTGGCCTTGGACCAGACCCATGGAGCTTCACCCCATCCGAGACCCGTCCTTCCTGTCTGGCCTCTGCTTTTGATCTCTTTGCGTTGCAGCCTGCTAATTGCCTGGTCAACATCAGTACACAGCCGCTACAGCACAACGTCGTTTGATTTGACCCACACAGCAGGAGCATCAGTAGTCAACTGGGGGCTAAATAACAGTAATACTTCAAGCCAAAAAAGGAATTAGATATGAGGAGGCACAATTTAGCATGGACTTGTGCGGCGTAAAAGAAAACCTATTTTCCTTTGAAGTTTTCCGTATCTTTGAAGTTTTGACTTTCAGTTTGAGTCTTTCCTTGCTGAGTGCATGTAAAAGTATTCTGTGTGCTGTTTCCTGAGGCTTGCATGTGTTGTCTTTGTTCTCTGGCACATCTTCTGAGGATGACAAAAGCTTCTTGTATTCCCTCTGGTCCTTGTATGTGTCTGATGCTGTGCAAGCTATGTTTATTAGCCACATCACACACTATTCACAAATCCCATATACAACACTTTCTGAGAAGAAATTTTTACCTCAACCTTCTTTTTTAATTCCAAATACAGAAACATGCTGGACACACAATCAAATACATGAGTGCCCTACCACTGTGGATGTGACAAGTTCAAATAAAATGATGAATTATACACAATTAATGACACAGCGTGTGATACAAACTATATTAATAGTGTTAAGTGTTCTTTCCATTCGAGCCTCCCTCATTCTCTCCTTCCTTATATTCATTGTCTGTCCTTGATTTTCCTTTTTCTCCATTTATTTCATGTTAGTTTTGTACAGTGTTGTACAACTTACCAAATGTCATAATCTCTCTGTCAGCGCTCTCTCTCTCTCACACACACGCACGCACGCACGCACGCACGCACGCACACACACACACACACACACACACACACACTGTATACAAAACACGGTCACACGCATTTAAGACATTTCTTCAGTGATCCTTTCTAAACATTTGTACATTTTGACAAATTACTGTTTTCCAGTAATGGCTCCGAGCTCAGAGAACACACTTCACTTGTCTTGATAACCTTTTCTTTCTCACCATGAATGTACAGAGAAACGTCCTCTGACACACTAAGAGCTTCATTGAACTTACATGAACAACCTCTCCAGTGCAAACTCTCAACCGCTCAACCTCCCCTTCTCATGCCCCCTCCATCCTCCCAACAAATCACTTGACTTTCACTTCGTTTTCTCTGCTTCTCTTTCTTCAACCACCTTTTCTGTCTTTACCATTCCTGCCTGCTCCAAAATCTCCATTTCCATCACATTGTTTTTTGTCCTTTCTGGTATTTTTTCCTAACGTTTTTTTTTTTTTTTTTTTTTTTTAAACCACTCATAACCATCAAGCTCTCCTTCTCTTCTCCCACTCTTAGCCTTGTTGAAGTGTGGCCAGAATACCAAAATATCCCACTTAGAAAGAGCTGGTGCTGCTTTACTGAAAAACAAAATTACTTAGAACTTCAAATTGGTAGCAAGTTGATTACTAGTGGTCAGGGGGTGTTGCAAGGCAACGGTGAATACTGGAAGTAGTAGAAATAGAAAATAGCAGAAAGAAGTATTACAGTAGTGGGGATAGCACCTTATAGATCTAGTGGCACTGAAAGAACAAAAGCTAAACAGGTAATTTAAGTAAGAAAAGGTCACCTTGAAGTTTCTGACCCACTCTGTTTAGGGGTTTCTTGTTCGTCTGCTTTTGTTTGTGTCATTTCAAGACTTACCATCATTCCTCAGGCGCGTGCTACTACCAGGCCGTCAGTAATGGTTAGCTGTTCAACGATCAGACTGACGAGACCTTGATTTCTCATCCTCTCTGATGTCGACTCGGTGCCTCGACGCTGCGTCCTCTCTGCGTGGAAAGAACAGTGACATTTGGTCACGCAAGCCTGAAAAGCATCTCGGGTGTTCACATGAAAGCTGGAGTGCAGAATAAATCAGGTAGGCTGATGCAATGATAACTGTCACACAAGAGGGAGAACATAAACCGTCTGTGATCATTCAATCTCATGGTTCAAAATTCGTTTGCGTTGGTGTGTGGCGTCAACTATCAGCGTCAGGTGGTAAAGAGCCTGTGATTACCCTCAAGGCAGATTCACGGGTTTTCCTCCATGTACAAAAAACAACAGACAGAGATGAAAGGAGAGGGTGAAAACAACAAGAGAAATGGGGGGAAGTGTGGATGGCTCAGAACATTATTAGAGTGGTCCTTGATGCTGAAGTGACCCTTACACTCAACTGCAAGCATAAACTCTGAGGGTGGGGAATTGCGTGAGCCGATTTGTTTTCACATTCTCTGTCAAGTAATATTGTAGAATAGCTTCAAGCTTGAATGTGCACACAGGTATTTTTCTTTTTTTTCCCTCAAGGATTGGATTAACTGTGACCTTACAGGTCAGCTGACCAGCACAGCACAAAACCAGCAGCACAACAGCACAACAAAAAGCAGACCAATCAGACCCTTGAAGCAGCCCAGCTGTTGTAATAAACAGAAACAGGAGGAATAATGTTGGATTCAGTGAGGTAGCTACAACTTGGGTCCTATCTGTTAGCCTCTATCTGGACACATTTTGAAAATGAAGTTCACTGAATTAGCTGCTAACAGTTCTTGTACGCTATGTACCATTGGATGTACTGACAACTACCACTGGATTACTCTGATTCTGAAGAAAACAAAAATGTTATTAGGAAGTTTCTTTTTTTTTTTTTTTATTTCTAAGCAGGTTTACCATCACAGTTAAAGGAAAAATAGCCCTGTTGGTGGAAAACTGCCCAAAACACAGATGACAACATGAGCTCTCAGGTTTTAAAGGTGGTGGTGTTACAGGTTAGTGTCTGAGAACTGTTCAGCCTGCAGTTTAATGGATGATGCAGTGTGGACACAGCTCTAAGTTGTGGCAAAGTGTGACATACCCAGATTAACTTGTAAAACATCTGTATCTGCCATCAATGGGGTTTCATGTTAAAACCTAGAGATGTGTCTATGTCCACATACTCCTCCCACCACAACAATATTTTTACACTATCATGAAAACTCATTCAATTCATACAAAATTGGGTGTAAGGAGACTGAGAGGTAGAACCTTTATGGATGTATTGACAGTCCAGCGGTCCAATGACGCAGGGTCCCACCATGATTTGTTCCAGTGCGCCTGATGGCCAGTTGGACTGTGAATGAGAATGGAAAAAGGATGTGTGCTGAGTGTGGGGGTGAGGCTGTGGGGTGACTTTTATTTTCTCTGTTGACTGAGTATCTGGATGGCATTAGCTGGAGGGACCACCAGACTGCAGCACACACACACACAAAAAAAAAAATGAACTCGCTTGACATTATTATGTATGAAACTGTCAATCAGATTTATTGACTTTATAGCATTAACTGGCATTAAAGGCCTGGTATCAGGGATGACATTCACAAACAGCAGATACCTTGAAAATACAGAGCAGAACCTGAATGTACCTGTATATATTGCATTTCTTTTACAAATTTATTTTTTCCTTTATAGAGTGTATTTATTGTCTCCTTGTTACTGCTGCTACAAACGAATTTCCCCACGGGGATTAATAAAGTATCTCTATCTCTATCTATCTAATGCAGCCCAGGGGGAATCAGCTGTCACACAAGACACAATAACTGGCATTCCTGCAGCACTTTAATGTCCTTAAAGACAATTATTTGTATAGAATATCATGAAAAGAGGACTTCCTCTTTTGCCTTCATTTACTGGCTTAGGCAAAAGCAAAAATGCTAACAGCTGGCAACAACAACAAAAAAAACTTTTACAAAACCCAGAAAATTCAAAAAGGAAAATAAGAAAATATTAAAATACAAAAATATGGCAGAAACATCAATATTTAACCAGAATGCAGCAAAATACAGTGAAATGATACATATACAATTTCTACAGACACGTTTTTTTTCCTCTAACAACAGGTTGGACAGCGTGGAGAGGGAGCACTCACAGACACAGGCCTACTAACAGCTTCAAAACTACACCGTCTCGTTAAAATATCGACTGGTAACTTCTTAAGAGTATTTATCCAACATTTATCAACAAGTTGTGTGCGTATTTACCTATGATTACACACAACTGATCCCCACCGCCGTCCCTCCTGCAGCTCCCACGTTGTCCCACCGCGAACAGAAAAAAGGAATTACAGCCCGAGAGTCACCTGATGAACTCTTGGCGAAAGACCCACACTCTCACATAACACTGCCACCTTGTGACCAAAGTTGGTAACAACACCTGAAGCCAGCAGGCCACTTGAACGTTACATTTTCATGTATAATATAGGGTTATATAAGGTTACATTCAAAATAGGTGAACAAACAAACACTGTCAGGGAACACAGTATAAACCTAAGTGGTTTTTCTCTGGAAATGTACTGTGTGTTTATCACCACCCGGGAACATGAATAAATATTCAGGTTAATTATTAGGGCATTTATGTGAAAACCTGTCTAACACTAACTAATCATCTGTTTCGACCTCACAATGGGACAATAACTTTTATTTCACCTTCTCTTGAAACCTTATGTAAAGTCATGATCCCAGGAAGTGGAACTTCCCACACTGTAAACGTGGGACTAACTTCTGGCTCATCCTTTTCGCCTTTCTTGTCTAATCTGCAGTGTCTGCAGTGTCCAGTCACTAACTCATTTCACATAAAGGAGTGTGTGGATCTGATAAAGGACCTCTGCAAAAGACGGTCTCCTGTATCCCTCGCTCATGTCTCCTCCGGGGCAGTTTCCCTGTTCATCCAATATGATGAACCATCTCAGGTAAACTGTACTTCATACAGAGACTGAAAACAATGTGACAAAATATTGGAATCTGCAGCTGCCCTTGACTCTACGAAGCCGTACAGTGAATTTCAGCTCATTGTTTAGCTGTCCAGGCTGTAAATGTACTGTTTTGGTTCTCTCTCACCACTCTCATAGTGTCGCTTTCAGCTGAAGCATGAAGCTCTAAAAAGCCACTGTACACTGCCTGTTCAGCAGCAAACAGCAGACAGACGCTGTCAGAGACCAGCTGGTGAACACGGTGGAGCATTTAGCAGCTAAAGAGCCAGATAGTTCCCTCAGGACTTGGCAGAGACCACAGTGGAGGCCAGGAACAGAGCTAAAAGAGAGTGGAAGGAAAACTTTAACTGTCAGGTCCATCAGTGATGACAGTCTGTCACCTGTTACATAGGAGTGAGCAACTACATAGACTCACACAGAAATATAAATCGAACTTTTCAAGGTTTCCTGAATTAATAATTCAAATGTGTTGAATTATTAAACCACACGGATGAAATATTTTGTCTTCACCAAAGTGTTTTAAGCATGGGAGTTTGCAGTTATCCTGTGATGTACCACAATGCAGATCTGTCCAGTTTGTAATTCAATAAATAGTGTATGAAACTCTTGTCTCTGTAATTGTCTCTTTAATTTCACATCATACTGCGACATCTAGTGGCCATGGTCACCAAAGCAGCTTCATCAGTAATTTAATCAGATTAGATCATTAATGCATCATCAACCCTGGAAGCCTGTCAACCTTTGCTGATTCAGTGTGTGATATCCAGAGTCCTTCATCATGTCACCTGAACTCCACTACTGGTCATCCTCACCTTCATCAGGGGTGGAGGGGGTCAAATAGGCGGCATAATGATCACATACCACACAATACAGGATTATGGGATTAAATTGCACACGGTATTAGCAGTGTCCACATGGGGATCATTTTAGGAAGGAAGTCTTCTGGGAATAAGCAAATATTGTGATTTACCAAATGCATGTAAATGTCACTGATCTCCACACAGAGGCTGTGCACGAGGTACAACTCTCATCCCCCAAAAACATTATGTGATGGGACACTTCCGTAAGTTTTCTGTGTTGTTGGTTCATTATCACAGCGTAGACCGCGGCCTGTAACTTCGGATGTTTCTGGTAAATGAATGATCATTACACAGGCTAGAGGCCGTCTGTCAACACTGGTAAAATGGATAATAAAGGTTACTGCCCGTCATAAACACTGCTGCTCCTATTATACACAGTGAAGACGTCCACAAAACAGGAAAACAGAAATAAGACTAGTGGTTTTTAGTTTATAAGATCATCCTGAAAACAGGAAAATACACAATCACTGTCCTTTTATACATTTCACATTTAATGAAAAGTTTGGCTGAAGGGATGACACACAGCCCAACAGTGGCTGTACTCACTTATTTTTTGTTTGACCAACTAAACATTTCAGGGTCTGGCTTGTAAAAAGTGGTCTTGCAGAGAATTTAAGAGGCACTATATAGAGATTGTTTTCATTATTGAAATATTTGATAGCTTCGAATAAGTATCAGTAATGATGCTTTCTGAAAATGGGTTTCACTGTCCTACATTAGAACCCAAACTATCTGTATCCTGCCTGTCTGTTCTTCAATTCTGTAATTTAAGGTCCCTAAATAAACTGATGTCTGATGACCCCAAAAACTGGGAAATATTCCTTCAGTCCTCCATATCTAGTTTCTGCACACACACACAGAAAAAAAAAAAACCAAACAGCTACAAAAAAAATAAAAAAAACTGTTTTCAAGGAGCACAAAGTGAGATGCCCTAACATTTTCATCATTAAAAACATTTGGATCAATCTCCAGTTATTCCAACAATGTCCTCTTCACTTTAATCAGAGTTTTCTGGCAGGTTGTAGAAGTCAAAGTCAATAACATATTGCTCAGGGACGTGGTGTGTGAAGGCTTTCAGAGCAATCTGTATTCCATGGGGTGACAGAAAACACTTTACAAAAGCCAAGAAAAATTGTGCAAAAGAAGAAAGAGGACAATTTTAAGGAGGGAGATTTTGTGCTACAAAAAGAAATATTTGACAGGAAGAGACCAAAACGGGGAAGATGGAAGAACGTGAAGAAGATAATAATGAGGCTAAAAGAAAAGCAAACATCTAACAGAGAAATATCAAAGGTAGATGGTTTGTCCAAATCATCAGTTTGGTGAAAAGTAGGTGCACACAGGAAAACTAACCAAAGGTTTTCCACTGTTATTATTAAAATTAATATTAATATTAATATTAATATTATCATTATTATTGTGCCACCCGGTTAGCTCAGTTGGTAGAGCACGAGACTTGATCTCTCAGGGTCGTGGGTTTGAGCCCTACTCTAGACGGCACCACCTCCCATGGGCTCACCACCTGTGGGAAAAGGGCTTTGGTGTATTGTGGACTGGGCGGGAGTCGCCCCTGCGACCTGGACCCAGATAAGTGGCAGATGATGACATGACATCATTATTGTTGCTCATCAAGCTCCTGCAGTATTTATTCGCTGGCTGTACCCTCCACTCTTTACCAGATTCAGTTGTACTTATGCTGAGACCAAACCTGAGGTTGAGTTTATACTTTTCTCATGTTTTGTTTTTCTCATGTTTTGACTGAACCTCGTTTAACTCTGTTTAGCTGTGTCTCAGGTCAATTGTCTGCTGTCTGCTGTCGTTCTGCTTTTGGGACCAAATTTAACAGTTTGTCAATAACCTCTGAATCCCCCTGCAAGATTCAAAAAGAGAGACCAGGTTGCAGAGACCCCACAACAAGCAAGATCTGAGGGCTGCTGCAGTGAAGGCCTGAGAGAGCATCACCAGGGAAGACACAAAGCGTCAGCTGATGTCTGTAGGTCAGAGACTTCAGGCTGTCATACTGACATACTGTCAGACTGCAAAGGATTCAAATTTTGTTTGATTTGTTTTTGAAGATCACATACGTATGGGGACTTTGTTCTTGGACCTATTTAATATGGAGTTAGAAGAGATACTTGGATGATGTCTGTCAGTGGCTGCAACATAAAAAAAACAACAACAAAAAAAAAACAGTTTTCCATTAGAAAACAGGACTTACATGGAATGAAACAGAGGGGATGAATGATTTCACGTTCTTAGGAATAATTTAAAAATCCACAACTGAAAGTTGATGAACATGTAAAGAGGATTTCAAGAACAGTAAACACCAACCTGGATTGTTACATATTAATCAGACACTACAGAGCCTCTCAGGCGACCGTGTTTTTATGCACTCTATGATTTTCTCTCATTTTTCATATTTATGGGCTCAAGCATCACCATCTACAATCAGACACCTCACATCCTTATACAATCAGGCTCTGAAAATTATGGACAAATAGCCTGTCCACTGGCATCACTGTCACATCCTGAAAAGATAACATTTACTTAGCTCGAAGAGCTTCACCCATGTTTGTTTTCTCAAATTAGTCTTCAAATGTTTTGGCAGTCTAGCCCCAGAGCCTCTTTCCAGACATGTCCAAAGACAAGACAGTAACAGAGCAACTAGGAGCATGGTGCATGGCAACCGTAAAGTACCACAGTGCAAATCTAAATTTAGACAATCAGCTTCCTCCATAAAGAGCTCTCAACTCTGGAACACATTACCAACTGAAATCAAATTAATTACGGACATAAAATCCTTCACAACAAAGGTTAAGGGCTGGATTATATTTCTGTACCTGTAGTGTACTGTGGTTCAATGAGACTGAAAGCTGTATATTTTATATTATTAGCAGCACATCAGTTTTATGCTCTGTATGATAAACTGCACCGTACTCTTTTATTCAAGGTATGTTCCATTTCCTCAGCCATCTGTGTCCTCTTAGCATTTCTGGTACTATCATATTCTTCCCAGCACTCTGGATTCTCTGTGGTAGAGTGGGCTTGTGGAAGTTCTGTCTTCTTGTCTCTGGCTTCCTCTCTCAGGCTTATGTGGACTTGTCTCTCCATTTTGACTGGCTTATGAAATGGGCTTCTCCATTTCTGAGGCACGTAAATCTGCCTGAATCTGGTCTAAAGGGGCCTGTAAGGCCCTCTGAACCTCACACCGATGTCTGTTCTTCTGATATCTTTATGCCAGCTGATATATTTATAACAGCTGTGGCAAGAGGCGTGTTTTCAGGTTGTTTTTCCTTCCGTCCATTCCGTTCTTGTGAATGTGATGTCTCAGGAACACTGTGAGTGAATTTCTTCAAATTTGGCACAAACATATTCAGAATGTTAATTTCCTGGTTAGTTTACAGTGGGTCCTCAAAAGCAGTTCCATCCACACAGATATTACCACTTTATCTGAAACTCCCTGCTCTGAAGCACCAGACTATTTCTTATTAGCTGTAGGCAGTGACTTCCTGGAGTCTTCCAGGCTGATGAGCAACCTGCTTCCAGTCTTTATTCTAAGCTGTCTTCTGGCTCCAGCTTCATGCTTAACGGACAGATATCAGAGTGGTACTCTTCTAACTCCCAGTGAAAAAAAAAAAACCAGATACATGTATTTCCCAAAATGTCAAACCTTGACTTCACAGTAAAAGGAAATATTGTACATTAGCTTTGATCCAGAGCCGCTATGTCTCACTGTCCTGTAACTCATGTCTTACCTGCGGCAAGACATAAGTTGCTTGACATGTCTGTTCCATAAAAGTCAATGTAAACTACCTGATATCAAAGATGGTGAAGGACTGCTTTGTTGTTCACTGTAGTGCTGCTCTGCAGCAGAGCACTCAGTGCTGCCACCTGTGGCCAGAAGCTATATTGTAGCTATACCAGCAAATTTAAAAAATGCAATTTATAATTAATTTCACTGTTGACACTAAACCCTACCCTTTTTTGGTATTTAAAAATTTTCCCAACCTCAACCATCTGCTGTGTGAGTGTCTAAACCACTATATAAAATACTAATGTTTTAAATAGTACAAGCAGAAGAAACAAATGAAATATGGTACATTGTCAGTGAAAATGTTGCTGAGCCTGTGCATGTACAGTTGGCAGCTTGGCAGACACATCAGCTAAAACTAATTCCATTCATAAAAATCATAATCCAGGTGTCCTGGGAAATTCACAATCTATTCGTCTGCAGAGTAAAACAGAGTAACTGAGCTGATATGATCGAGCATCAAAGGATTTTCACTGACCAGTGTCCTCTTCAGTTTGAGCTGGACAGATGCATTGATGTCAGGGCTTCACTGTGACAGTGAAATTGGCTGTTAGTCGCTATTATGCGTCATGCTTGTTGTCTTACCTCTGAAGCCTTCACATTCTGGCTGAGCATTGGCAGAGGGGTGGAGAACAGACTCCATAAAACATAACATTTGTACTTCTTGTTATCATAACTGAAATGAAAATATTATAGCTAAAAATGACAAATGCAGTGCCGCAAAATCATGTTTTTCTTTGTTTCATCTACTTAAGCCATTTTTAATAAGGTTTTATGAGGTTTAATGCAGCAGGCTCATTTCCTCAGAGCTGTTTCATTTCACTGCGACGCAAAAAAAAAGAACATATTACAACAATTTCTCTGTGCTCTGCTCTTCAGCCCCCTTATTTGTAAAATAACTTTAATTTTAAATGTCTGAAAGGGCTTATTAACGAAATTGCAGAAGGCCAACTCTGAGGTGGTGTGTAATAATAACCAAATGTAATATTTCTCTAATGATGCCTCATTCACCCCAGGGAGCTACCTGCAAGGTTGTGACAAATCACACATCTCCAGCACACTATCTACAACCATTTTCCTTATTCCCACTGCTGAATTTAATAATGACCTCCTCCTCTTATCAATTGGGAGGAAAGCAATAATCTGTTCCTTTGAACCTTTGCTCTCTGAGTAGAATTGTAATTATTTTTGCTTTTTTTTTTTTACACTCAGGTATGAACTATCACTTTTAACCTAGCCCGCGAGGCTCTCTGAAAGTCGTGATAAGTCTCATAATGCACTCTCAGAGAAGCCTCCGCTCCTGACACTCTAAGTAATTTCACCTGATGCTGGTGAGAAATAAAAGAAATAATAACAGTCATCTTGTTTGTTGATTCACCAAAGCTGGAAGAAAAACAAAGGGGGAAAAAAAGGAACAAAATATATGTGAGTGGAATCTAACAGCTTGCCCCCTCCCTAATTCTCACTACACTTCTTGTTCTTGTTTCTCACTTTTTACCTCCACCCATCCCCCTACTATTCTTCCTCTCAATTTCTTTTCGTCCTTCTTCCACTGTGGAGTTCAGCTTGACCTTCGAGACCCGCACAGGATTCCACAGTCGCACTATGTTCCCTCAGTAACAAGGAGCTCAGCAGGTGGTGAGTTGAGTAGTGTCATTGAAAAGAGCTAGTAAAATTGCTGTAGGTCGGAAATGACCCTGACATGATCGTTACGCCCTGCCACTCTTAGCTAAACATACAGTTTTACAACAATAACAGTGGCAGATGGCTGAAGTAATTTTTTAGACAATATTTTTCCTCACTGACAATGACACATAACACACAGCTGGAGCTTTTCTATGGCTGGGTTTGACATGAAATCCCCCAATTAAATCATCAGTAAAAAAAAAAAAAAGTTCACAGCTGCGTAAAAAAAATGTTTGGTTCATTGAAAATAAGTCAAAGATACGTGAGCGTGTGTTACATAGAAACTCTGAGGACCTCTGTTCTTGTTATTCCCGGTTATTTCCCTGTTTATCTTACATGTTTGTAGTTTCAAACAATATGTACAGTATCACGTTAAACATCACCAGAGAAAAGGCTTTCAGGATGAGGACTACTGGATGCATCTGACAGAGATTACATTATCCAGGGTATCAGATACTGGGATATCAGGTGGTTGTAGCGCCACAGCCTTCTGTAATTAGCTGATGATGTGCTCCTTGGCCTTGGAAATAACTACTGCAAACAGTAAGGTAGCTGGACATGCTCACAACTGCCTCTGCCTCTTATGTCTCTCATTTGTCTTTATGTTTTTGTGTCAGATCTAGCAGGAGTAACAGGCAAGTGATTGCATCTCATATGATGCTGACTTCTTTGAACTGGCCACTCTGAACAATGGCTAAGAGGAAGTTCCCTCCAGAGACAGAACTGTGTGCCCTCTGTTCTTTCCTGTCACACCACTGTGAAATTAACCACTACAACCCCTGCAGTAATTCTGCTCTATTATACCATGTGTTGTTGTGGTGACAGTCCTTCCTATAACACAATTACAAAGGTCAAAGAGGAATCGAAGATCAAATGCACAAAAGTAGACTTGAAACACAAAAGTACACTTCGGGTGTGAAACACTAACACAAGATTAAAATAAGAACATACTGTATCTGTAGAGTCTTGGTCTATAAAAATCTCGCTTCTTCCACCTAAACCAAACGAAACCAAACTGTCCAATCCGTGTGATCCGTCAGTCTGTATAAATTCATGTTCACAGCTCTTGGTTTGTTAGTAAAGAGCCAGTGTAAACATGAACAGGACCAGTAGAAGGAAACGATGACTTTCCTTCCTTTGATCCAAGTAAACTGATGCAACATAGCGCTCGTGTTTCCAGCTCTATTTCTCCATTATCAGCTTTCTGAGATGAACTGTTACGTCCAGTTTGAAAGAGGAAAACAAGCTGCTGGACTTTCTGTCACCTTTGTGCTTAAGTCTTTCAAATTTTCAGTAAATGGCACCTCCACACAGCCTACCATAGAGAGAAAAGCACAGGTGGAACTAATACAATTAATGATGACAGTTAATGTTATTAGTGATACATGTTTGAAAAGTCATAATATCTGAGGTAAAACAAAAGCTTTTTCCCTCTGCTGTTCAGTGTCTCTACCTTTCTATACATCGATTACTATACAAATGTTTGATGGTTTGCTAACACCAATGTCTTTAAGTCTCTGCTGCAGAGTTCTCACACTGATTTGAGTTTTTATTTGATTTTGTATTTGGCTGATCCTCAGCCCATTCAAGAAAGTAGCACAATGTGCCTCTGCTCTCAGCAAGTGGGTGATTCAAGGGCAAATTCTTGTGGTTCAGTCAGAACACTCATCAAGATATTAACCTTTTGTTGCAAAAAAAAACAACAAACAAAAAAAAAACAAACAAACAAACAAACAAAAAAAAAGCCACACGTTCTAGCCAGGAAGTGTGGCTTTGAGGGCGTGAAAGACTGGCATAACCTGTGACACAGACTCACAAACCTCAATGGTTGAAGTCTCATATACACAGCAATAAAATAAACATGACCTCTAACAAACAAAGATGCCAAATTCACTCTTAAATATTAATATGGGAGGAGGCTGGAGAGATGGGGGGTGTTACATTTCTGGGAGGTAGTTTGTGATGGACGGACAGGCAAAGCTGCAGTGCTGAGCTGTGGCGTGTATAAGAACAACACCCGGTTGATCACAGTAAATCCAGTTAGTGGCTTTCTTGTCAAGAGTTAGATGAGAAGACTGTTACCACTCTCATGCCTGTACAATGAAGGTGAAGCAACCAGTTAGCCTAGCTCAGCAAGCTATCCACTCGCTACCTAGCAACTGGTGTAGACCCATTTAAACAAACAAGATACAACATGTTAATTTCTGAGCTTTAGACGTGATGTAAAATAGGATTGTGTTATCTTTAAACAGAGTCAGGCCAGATGTTTCCCTGTTTCATTTTCCTAAGCGAAGTTAGCTGCTGGTCGCTTCATGTTTGGCCTCCAGACATGAGACTGATGTCAATTTTCTTGTCTCTTGCCAAAAAAAATCTCCTGACTTTGAGCCAGTTTGTGACACACACACAACTTTTTTCAGTGGCTGTAACTTGGTATTAAACATGAGAGTGACAGTAAACATGTCCATCGATGCAGCTTTCAGAGAAACCATCAGAGGATCACAGCTTGTGGTTAAGACTTGATCTGGGGCAGAGCTGCAAACTCTCAATGTGAGTATGTGTAAACAGCGTGTGTGTTGGTAGAACCCAGAGATAATAAAAGAAAGAAACACAAAGAAAGATTGAGATAGACAGACATGTTGAAGCTTTAAATGGTTTTATTTGGACTGTAACACGCATTTCTCTCCACCAGGGGATTTGTAGGTGTTTAATGGGCGTCACAGAGGTTTGGTCAAAGGTAGACCTCCACGTAACAACTCTCACAGTCAGAGGGAGATTCTGCAGAATGAACTGTGGATGATGATCAGTGGATGAGAGATGCAGCAGCAAACAGAGAATGAATGACTGGCTGTTAGAACACCATGTCTTTTTCAATGCTGACTACCATACCAATTAACTACCATACTGAATTTATTTCTAAGAAAAATCAAACTGAGTTGCAGAGGTATTTAATAAAAGACAAGCAAGGAGTTGACAAAATAAAATAATGAAACCTAAGTAGCTGTTGACCCTAAGAATAATTTCTGCAACAATTGTCCTGTTGTCATCATACACTGTTATACTTTGCTGTGATTTCTAGTTACTGACAGCAAAACGCCCAATAAGACTTTTTTTTTCATGGTTCATGACTGTAATATCCACATTATCAGTTTATCATAGGAATCATACACTTATTAACATTGTCCTGTATCTGATCTGTGTACAATATAGAAGAAATTGTTTAGCAACACATTCAACATAATGTGAGGAAGCAGCAATGATAACATAACAGCAATCTGCCTTGCTGTTATGTCAAATGCTGTTGAGGCTTATTTACAAGTGTATTGTTACTTACGAAAACATGTCCCCAAGGAGTTATGTTTTGTTCTGCAGCACTTTGAGTTTAGATGAGAAAAACTGTTAAATAGAACAAAAATACAAATAAATTACTTATTTGACAGATTTAATACTTTATTTTAATAATTCATCATCTGCAAAAAAAATGTTCAATCCTAATTCACTACAGAGATAACAGAATCCACAACATATTGCTTTAATTAATTAGTAATTAATCTAAGTAATCTATCCAAATGGGCAACAGAGACCAGTAGTGTGCCACACACAAGTGAGCACAGTTCCACCAGAGGACAGAGAGCACATGTTGGAAAATCAACAATTTTCAGTGCACATTAAACACAGTGCAGGAGTTTGACTTGTAATAGGTGAATACATGCTTTTAGATGGAAAAGGTGCATTTTGTGGTTCTCAGCTGATCATTAACATAAAGGCTGCTCCTCTGTGAGGACTGTGAGTCGGTTTGGAATCAAAAGCAATTTTGAAACCTGTTCTGAACGGTGATAGTGGGGCAGACATCGAGTTTACATTTGAATTACAGTTTGTGATTTTGAATGTAAACAACAGGACAAGAGGAGGAAGAAGTCAAGAAACTGGTCCTCAAGATTAAAGCCAACATCAAAGGAAGAATTCCATCAGTGACATCATCATCCTGCACTATAAATCACACTGCAGCTCTGCAGACACACCTTTCACACCTTTGAGCAAGCGATCCACCTTTGTAAGGAAGACCACAGCTCAGCGTCTAAGGCAAGCAGACCACTGATCCAGTCGACATCTGATCAGAGAAAAGCTTAAACTTTAAACAACCTGATTTTAACCCCTGAAGAAATGGCAACTTCAACACCTATGCCACAAAACAGGACGGCCACTAGACGTGGCCCACGCAGGAATCAGGTCAACAACGAAGCTCTCCAACAGGAACTTTTCAACACTCAAGCCCTGTTGGGTGAAGAGAGGCTTGCCCTCACAAATGAGCGATATTGGAGATACCAACTGAGTCAACAGCTGAATGAGACACAACAACAGCTGGAGCAGACTAAACAACAGTTGGCGAAGCAGAAATCCCTGAAAGAAATGGTCATCAACAGGGAGAAAGAAGTAAAGGCAGAGCTGGAGAACTTGAAAAAGTACAGCAATGCAGAGACCCTCAGCGCCACAAGCATTTCCACCCAGGTTAGGAATGACATAAAGAGGAAGAAGAAGAAGCTCCTTCAGACAGATTATGAGGAACTTAAGGTGGCTTTTATCACCAGCCAGGAGAAGTTTACAGCTGAGCTCGAGGAGGAGAAGAAGAAAAACCAGGTTCTTCAAGAGGAACTTGAGGAGCTGAGAGCTTCACTGGCTAACAACCTTCAGCCTGCTTCTTCTGACCTGGAAGAAAAACAGAACTTTGAAGCTGAGGTCCCCAAAGTCAAGGAGCAGGCTGACAACCTTCTGTGTGAGCTTGAAAGTGAAATCAAGTCTCACACAGAGAGGGAGTCACAAAACCTGCTCCTGATTGAGAACTTGAGGGCGGAGCAGGACACCCTCCGTAGGAAGATGGAAGAGGAGATCAGGACAGTGCAGGAAAAATCTGCCGAGCAAGAGATGGCTTTGAAGATAGAACTGGAGGAGCTGAAAACTCAGCTCAGTGTTCAGCTCTCTCTCAACTTGGAGCAGGATACTGTACATATGAAGATGGAAGAGGAGCTCAGACTAGTGCGGGAAACCACTGCTGAGAAAGAGATGGCTTTGCGGAGAGAACTGGAGGAGCTGAAAACTCAGCTCAGCCGTCAGCTTTCTCTCAACCTTGAGCTCTCCACTAAGCTCAAGGCTGAGGAAGAAGAAAACCAGTCTCCCCAGGAAAACACCAGCGAAGAATATCAGGAAAAAAAGGATGAGCTCGCTGATGTGCACAAGGAGGAGGAGGAGTCCTGTCCTGAAGCCAAACCTGAACCTCAACCTGAACCCGAACCTGAACCCGAACCTGAACCTGAACCTGAACCCGAACCTGAACCTGAACCCGAACCTGAACCCGAACTCGAACCTGAACCCGAACCTGAACCAAAGGAAACTAGGGCGCCAGAGACAAAAAAGAAAGCCTCAGTCTGGAAGAGAACTCGCCACTTTTTAGGTCTGAGAAAGCCAAAGAGGTTCAAGAAGTCGAAGGAGCCAGCTTCCACCAGCAGCAACTAAGCTGCCTCCCCCCTCACCCACTAAAATTAAATTGATATTTTTCACAGCGGACACTTGTAAAGTTGACATGGCAAGAAAGGCGCATGTGTTCACTAGAGGTTCATGTGTGCTTTTCCCACTATGACAGCCAAAATTTTCTGCTGTGAGAAATGTCTATTTAATGACATGATAGATAACCCAGCCGGTCGAGGCAGATGGCCGCCTACCCAGAGCCCGGTTCTGCTCAAGGTTTCTTCCTGTTACAGGGAGTTTTTCCTTGCCACTGTCGCCAAGTGCTTGCTCCAGGGGGAATATTGGGTCTGACTTGATTTATTTAAAAAAAAGAAAAGAAAATCAAGTCAGGTCATGTCATGGGTGACGGGGGGATTTAAAATACCACCTCCCCCCAAAAATGAAAAAAACTAAAAAAAAAAGGGCAGGCATGGTGGTGCAGTGTTTTGCACTGTCACCCTGTGCCTGCGTGGGTTTTCTCCGGGTGCTCCGGTTTCCTCCCACAATCCCCAAAACACCCACATTAATTGACTACTCTAAATCCTGCCCCCCCATCCCAAAAAAAAATAAAAAAATAAAAAAACCCAAAAAATCATTTTCTTTCTTGCGTAGTAACTTGTAATTGTAGAGTCAAGTTTTTAAAGAAGTTGTTGACAAATGTTGCACCTTGTTTCTCTTAAAGAGAAGTACAGTTTCTCTTACTTTATATGCTTTATCATTCATTTCACATTATCAGTATAAATTTATATGATCTCCTGTGATGTTGTTACATCTTGGTTAATGTAAAAGAAAAACCAAACAAATTCTAAAAAAACATTAGAAGAAAATTATTTTAAACTGTGAGAAACCAATGAGATGATTGACCACTAGAATAAGAGTGATGGATTAGTAATAATCACAACTGGTAAGTAAGAAACAGGTTTTAATAAACATGGTGATAATGATTGTAAACTACACAGCTGACGTGAATGTAGGATTGTCCAGCGTGATCGGATCACAAATAGTGGTTATTGTAAAAACAAGTGTTTGGAAAGAAAAGTAAAAAAAACAGGACAAAACTTCACTGAATGTGAATGAAGGGTTGGAATATAACTGTAATACATTTGAAGGTGTTTGAGTTTTCTGATCACAAAAACTGTACCAAGTGGTAGTTACTGAATAAATAAACAAACAAACAAACAAACATATTAAGATTAATGTAATGCTTTGGGAACACTGGAACAATTTCCAGGTTAGGCAAAGATTAAGCAGGGAACGATCCCATAAGGGAATCAGCATGAATATGCTTTATCTTGTGTACATTTCAATTTGTGTGTTGAAGAAAGAAAAGACATATACTTGTTAATCAGTCAGCAAAAACACTGGAAAAAACAACCTATAGAATCTACCCAATAAATCTGAGGTAACAATTTGCATTAATTTTGTTTGGGTAAATTTCATCCCCATGATTTGAGTAAAGAGGACCTGAACTCATCAGCTATAAAATATTCTTTAAAATACAAACCAGGCACAAAAAACACAAGGCACAGTTTCAAACTTTTTAAATGGCTACCAAGGTGCTTAAAATATTGTCTTTCGGTGTCAAAACAGCATGAATTACACACTTGGCATGTGAAGGAAAGGAGGCGGCCTGGCTTGGTTGTCTGTGGGTGATACCTGGACAAATATTGATGAAATGATGTTGTGAAATGACATCTTTTGCACAGCCAGTTCATTTGCATCAAGGTAGCACTCCCATATAATTCCACAGGTCAGGCTCTTCAGTTCAGCCAAGTCGTCTTAAAGAGTTTGTATTTTCTCTCTGAATACTTGAATACCCAAAAGCCAGAGGTGTGTCCAACATCTGCAATGTGCTCCAGTGAAGAGCAACACTTACTGTATAAGGTATAATTTTCCCTGTTTTTTCATAATATATGCTAAAAAAAATATATGCTAAAAAAAAGTAACTAATATAGTATCTAATTATAAATATCAATTTTCTGTAATTAAGTAGTCTTTTGCGTACTTATACTTTTACCTGTGTGCATAACATATTTACTCTTACTTTTCAACTGACAAGATTGGAGCGCCATGCCATGTCAAAGAAATAAAAAGGGAAAAATAACAGTGGTTCAGGTGCATGTCATCTGTGGAACATGGTTATAGGACAGCGTTTTTATTAACTGAAATGAAGCTGTCTGCGCTGTCTAGCGGCAACCAAACTCCACTGACAGAAACAAACTTTTTACACTTTTTACCTTCAGTAGATGTGAGCTGTACCAGTCTGTGTTTGTTAGTCAGTCCGAGCTAGAGCTAAGGCTAAGGCTACTTGCTGGGGAGGCCTGAAACTGCTGTGTCCTCCCTAGAACTAAAGTTAACGCTACTCACTTCCCCATCTTTTTTAACAACACAGACGTGCCAGTTTAATTTCCTAAATATAGCGTGCACTTCAAACAAAACTGGCCTCGGCCAGAAAACACCATTGTTTAAAAAGAGTCATAAAACACATTCGCCTTGCCGTTGTGGCCGGGTCAGTGACGTTAAACGCCAGCAATTAGTCGGCGCTCAGTAGTTTACGTTCATTTCATCTTGTCCAATACTCGAAACGACCTGCATATAATTCTGCTGTAAGTCTAATTTACAGACTGATTTCCCTTTTTAGACGGAAATCCCAGAGACTATGATATTTCTTCATGTGTTTTCTCTCCTAATATAAGTCCTCGACGAAGCCAAGAGACGCCGATGTCACCCATTCAAACTGCTGATCAGGCTTCAGCATGCGCGGCATATTACTGTGCCGACTGCAACTCTTATAAACATCTTACCATTCAATAAGTGCACATTTTACTTACATTCATAGCTGCAGTTCAAAATCGAGCACACTCCCAACATCCAAGTTTAAGTGATTCAAAGTCCTGACGCATGCGCACATTGCAGTGCAAGGCACAGGGTTTTTGGGTACAATTTATAGTTTTTTGGCATGTTGCAGTTTTTAATGTTTAGAAATGGGTAGTGTAGGTACAGTTTACCCATAATACTATAATTTACTTGTCTAGTTTAGTAAGGACATCTTTAAACAATGTGCATGGATTATATGTACCACCCTCCAAAATCCCTTTTTACAGTGTAGGGGAATTTGCAGTATTCTGCTGTTTACTGCAGATGAAGAAGTAACTGCAGTAGCTGTATCAAGCAAAGTGCCATTGTGTGATTTAATTATTGTAGTATGTGTTCTTCCCACAATAGAAGTGCTGCCTGCATCACTAATGCATAGCATGCAGTTGTTATCTTGTTGTGACTGTGTCTCGTAACCACATGTGGACTGGGCCACTGCAAGATATAGCATCAATTAAAAAAAAGGACATTAATTCATTGCAAGCGCTTAAAAATATATACAAAATTTCATTGTTTTATATGTAAACAACAACCTGAGACCAGAAAATCTGTGAACTCAAAGAGACGTGAAGAGACGAGAGGAATACACCTAAGAAACTGTAGAAGCTGGACCTGCAGCTCTGACCCAGGGACCACTAGGAGCACATAGTCCCTCATCACTTGTGGAGCCACCCTCTAATGACAAGTTCAACTTTACAACCTCTCAAAAAAAACTGATCACATGCAGGCATGTACAGGTGTAGGTTTTGCAGCCTGTGTACTTCAGAATTAAGAATATTCTGCAGTCATGAGAAAAAGCATCGGTTTGTGTGTGGAAATGAACTACGCACTACTTCCTTTAAAAATCTGGGGGCATTTTAGATCCCACAAGCACAGAAACCACAGACACTGTGAGCCACAGATAAAAAAAAAAAAAACAACTCAGTTTAGGGGTTCTCTTGCTTGCAGAGTTGAAGGATGAAGGATAATGTTCTGTGACAGATTCTCAGCTTTGTCTGTTCACTTGAGAATTCACATTAGAGATGGAAAGAAACTGTAGAGGCCATGCATATTTCTAGAAAACAAACAGGCAGCCACTGAGCTACCTGACAACAGGTCGCCTGCTTTGACAAGTTGAAAAGGAAACTTTTAGAACAGGACATTCCACAAACCGAGACGGATGAAATAATTCACAGTCTCAGTAAAGAGGATCTCTTTGCTCTATACAGTGAAGGACCACTGAGATCAGACAAAGGAAAATGTTCTGCACACAGTATTGTGATTACACTGAGCCATTACAGATTTATCTGTTGCAGATACTGCTGCAGATGTTTGAAATGCAGTGTAACCAAGCAAGATGTAATAATAATAATGATAATAATAATGATAATGATAATAATAATAATAATAATAATAATAATAATAATACATTTTCTCCTTAAAAGCAGTCCCTCACTGTCCCTCATCCCTCACCAAGATGCATATGAAGTTACAAATCCACTTGGCTCAGGAGGAAAAAAACAGCACAGCACCAGCCACTTCAAACTTATCTTCACAATGGCTCAGTATTTCCCTCTACAGTTCAACACGCTGCAAGCTGGTGAATATGATGAGCAGCTTTATTGTGGTCTTATTCAAGAGGCTGTAAAAGCAGCTGGGTTTGCAGGAAAAATAATAAACAAAGGGACAAAGTACAGTAGAGGGCTTGTTGTTGTCATGAGAAACTATGAACGTGACCTAGTTTTTCTCTCTCAGAGATTTTCATCATTCATACGCAAGTGCACTCACTGCTGAGGTGTGTTGCGTCATTGACTTTTATTTAACCTTCAGCTGTCCAAGTGTAAATGATACAAAAAATTTAAATGGAGTCAGTGTACAACTCTGTCTCTTCAATAAACTGTGTGAAATCCCAGATAGTTAGGAGAGATGATTGGTCCCAAAATCCACACCACATACTAACTATATGTGACTGCTTTGGGCAACAGAGACCAGTAGTGTGCCACACACAAGTGAGCACAGTTCCACCAGAGGACAGAGAGCACATGTTGGAAAATCAACAATTTTCAGTGCACATTAAACACAGTGCAGGAGTTTGACTTGTAATAGGTGAATACATGCTTTTAGATGGAAAAGGTGCATTTTGTGGTTCTCAGCTGATCATTAACATAAAGGCTGCTCCTGTGTGAGGACTGTGAGTCGGTTTGGAATCAAAAGCAATTTTGAAACCTGTTCTGAACGGTGATAGTGGGGCAGACATCGAGTTTACATTTGAATCACAGTTTGTGATTTTGAATGTAAACAACAGGACAAGAGGAGGAAGAAGTCAAGAAACTGGTCCTCAAGATTAAAGCCAACATCAAAGGAAGAATTCCATCAGTGACATCATCATCCTGCACTATAAATCACACTGCAGCTCTGCAGACACACCTTTCACACCTTTGAGCAAGCGATCCACCTTTGTAAGGAAGACCACAGCTCAGCGTCTAAGGCAAGCAGACCACTGATCCAGTCGACATCTGATCAGAGAAAAGCTTAAACTTTAAACAACCTGATTTTAACCCCTGAAGAAATGGCAACTTCAACACCTATGCCACAAAACAGGACGGCCACTAGACGTGGCCCACGCAGGAATCAGGTCAACAACGAAGCTCTCCAACAGGAACTTTTCAACACTCAAGCCCTGTTGGGTGAAGAGAGGCTTGCCCTCACAAATGAGCGATATTGGAGATACCAACTGAGTCAACAGCTGAATGAGACACAACAACAGCTGGAGCAGACTAAACAACAGTTGGCGAAGCAGAAATCCCTGAAAGAAATGGTCATCAACAGGGAGAAAGAAGTAAAGGCAGAGCTGGAGAACTTGAAAAAGTACAGCAATGCAGAGACCCTCAGCGCCACAAGCATTTCCACCCAGGTTAGGAATGACATAAAGAGGAAGAAGAAGAAGCTCCTTCAGACAGATTATGAGGAACTTAAGGTGGCTTTTATCACCAGCCAGGAGAAGTTTACAGCTGAGCTCGAGGAGGAGAAGAAGAAAAACCAGGTTCTTCAAGAGGAACTTGAGGAGCTGAGAGCTTCACTGGCTAACAACCTTCAGCCTGCTTCTTCTGACCTGGAAGAAAAACAGAACTTTGAAGCTGAGGTCCCCAAAGTCAAGGAGCAGGCTGACAACCTTCTGTGTGAGCTTGAAAGTGAAATCAAGTCTCACACAGAGAGGGAGTCACAAAACCTGCTCCTGATTGAGAACTTGAGGGCGGAGCAGGACACCCTCCGTAGGAAGATGGAAGAGGAGATCAGGACAGTGCAGGAAAAATCTGCCGAGCAAGAGATGGCTTTGAAGATAGAACTGGAGGAGCTGAAAACTCAGCTCAGTGTTCAGCTCTCTCTCAACTCGGAGCAGGATACTGTACATATGAAGATGGAAGAGGAGCTCAGACTAGTGCGGGAAACCACTGCTGAGAAAGAGATGGCTTTGCGGAGAGAACTGGAGGAGCTGAAAACTCAGCTCAGCCGTCAGCTTTCTCTCAACCTTGAGCTCTCCACTAAGCTCAAGGCTGAGGAAGAAGAAAACCAGTCTCCCCAGGAAAACACCAGCGAAGAATATCAGGAAAAAAAGGATGAGCTCGCTGATGTGCACAAGGAGGAGGAGGAGTCCTGTCCTGAAGCCAAACCTGAACCTCAACCTGAACCCGAACCTGAACCCGAACCTGAACCCGAACCCGAACCTGAACCTGAACCCGAACCTGAACCCGAACTCGAACCTGAACCCGAACCTGAACCCGAACCTGAACCCGAACCTGAACCAAATGAAACTAGGGCGCCAGAGACAAAAAAGAAAGCCTCAGTCTGGAAGAGAACTCGCCACTTTTTAGGTCTGAGAAAGCCAAAGAGGTTCAAGAAGTCGAAGGAGCCAGCTTCCACCAGCAGCAACTAAGCTGCCCCCCCCCCCCCCCCCCCCCCCCTCCCTCACCCACTAAAATTAAATTGATATTTTTCACAGCGGACACCTGTAAAGTTGACATGGCAAGAAAGGCACATGTGTTCACTAGAGGTTCATGTGTGCTTTTCCAGCTATGACAGCCAAAATTTTCTGCTGTGAGAAATGTCTATTTAATGACATGATAGATAACCCAGCCGGTCGAGGCAGATGGCCGCCTACCCAGAGCCCGGTTCTGCTCAAGGTTTCTTCCTGTTACAGGGAGTTTTTCCTTGCCACTGTCGCCAAGTGCTTGCTCCAGGGGGAATATTGGGTCTGACTTGATTTATTAAAAAAAAAAAAAAAAAAAGAAAATCAAGTCAGGTCATGTCATGGGTGAGGGGGAGATTTAAAATAACCACCCTCCCAAAAATGAAAAAAACTAAAAAAAAAAGGGCAGGCATGGTGGTGCAGTGTTTTGCACTGTCACCCTGTGCCTGCGTGGGTTTTCTCCGGGTGCTCCGGTTTCCTCCCACAATCCCCAAAACATCCACATTAATTGACTACTCTAAATCCTGCCCCCCCATCCCAAAAAAAAATAAAAAAATAAAAAAACCCAAAAAATCATTTTCTTTCTTGCGTAGTAACTTGTAATTGTAGAGTCAAGTTTTTAAAGAAGTTGTTGACAAATGTTGCACCTTGTTTCTCTTAAAGAGAAGTACAGTTTCTCTTACTTTATATGCTTTATCATTCATTTCACATTATCAGTATAAATTTATATGATCTCCTGTGATGTTGTTACATCTTGGTTAATGTAAAAGAAAAACCAAACAAATTCTAAAAAAACATTAGAAGAAAATTATTTTAAACTGTGAGAAACCAATGAGATGATTGACCACTAGAATAAGAGTGATGGATTAGTAATAATCACAACTGGTAAGTAAGAAACAGGTTTTAATAAACATGGTGATAATGATTGTAAACTACACAGCTGACGTGAATGTAGGATTGTCCAGCGTGATCGGATCACAAATAGTGGTTATTGTAAAAACAAGTGTTTGGAAAGAAAAGTAAAAAAAACAGGACAAAACTTCACTGAATGTGAATGAAGGGTTGGAATATAACTGTAATACATTTGAAGGTGTTTGAGTTTTCTGATCACAAAAACTGTACCAAGTGGTAGTTACTGAATAAATAAACAAACAAACAAACAAACAAACATATTAAGATTAATGTAATGCTTTGGGAACACTGGAACAATTTCCAGGTTAGGCAAAGATTAAGCAGGGAACGATCCCATAAGGGAATCAGCATGAATATGCTTTATCTTGTGTACATTTCAATTTGTGTGTTGAAGAAAGAAAAGACATATACTTGTTAATCAGTCAGCAGAAACACTGGAAAAAACAACCTATAGAATCTACCCAATAAATCTGAGGTAACAATTTGCATTAATTTTGTTTGGGTAAATTTCATCCCCATGATTTGAGTAAAGAGGACCTGAACTCATCAGCTATAAAATATTCTTTAAAATACAAACCAGGCACAAAAAACACAAGGCACAGTTTCAAACTTTTTAAATGGCTACCAAGGTGCTTAAAATATTGTCTTTTGGTGTCAAAACAGCATGAATTACACACTTGGCATGTGAAGGAAAGGAGGCGGCCTGGCTTGGTTGTCTGTGGGTGATACCTGGACAAATATTGATGAAATGATGTTGTGAAATGACATCTTTTGCACAGCCAGTTCATTTGCATCAAGGTAGCACTCCCATATAATTCCACAGGTCAGGCTCTTCAGTTCAGCCAAGTCGTCTTAAAGAGTTTGTATTTTCTCTCTGAATACTTGAATACCCAAAAGCCAGAGGTGTGTCCAACATCTGCAATGTGCTCCAGTGAAGAGCAACACTTACTGTATAAGGTATAATTTTCCCTGTTTTTTCATAATATATGCTAAAAAAAATATATGCTAAAAAAAAGTAACTAATATAGTATCTAATTATAAATATCAATTTTCTGTAATTAAGTAGTCTTTTGCGTACTTATACTTTTACCTGTGTGCATAACATATTTACTCTTACTTTTCAACTGACAAGATTGGAGCGCCATGCCATGTCAAAGAAATAAAAAGGGAAAAATAACAGTGGTTCAGGTGCATGTCATCTGTGGAACATGGTTATAGGACAGCGTTTTTATTAACTGAAATGAAGCTGTCTGCGCTGTCTAGCGGCAACCAAACTCCACTGACAGAAACAAACTTTTTACACTTTTTACCTTCAGTAGATGTGAGCTGTACCAGTCTGTGTTTGTTAGTCAGTCCGAGCTAGAGCTAAGGCTAAGGCTACTTGCTGGGGAGGCCTGAAACTGCTGTGTCCTCCCTAGAACTAAAGTTAACGCTACTCACTTCCCCATCTTTTTTAACAACACAGACGTGCCAGTTTAATTTCCTAAATATAGCGTGCACTTCAAACAAAACTGGCCTCGGCCAGAAAACACCATTGTTTAAAAAGAGTCATAAAACACATTCGCCTTGCCGTTGTGGCCGGGTCAGTGACGTTAAACGCCAGCAATTAGTCGGCGCTCAGTAGTTTACGTTCATTTCATCTTGTCCAATACTCGAAACGACCTGCATATAATTCTGCTGTAAGTCTAATTTACAGACTGATTTCCCTTTTTAGACGGAAATCCCAAAGACTATGATATTTCTTCATGTGTTTTCTCTCCTAATATAAGTCCTCGACGAAGCCAAGAGACGCCGATGTCACCCATTCAAACTGCTGATCAGGCTTCAGCATGCGCGGCATATTACTGTCCCGACTGCAACTCTTATAAACATCTTACCATTCAATAAGTGCACATTTTACTTACATTCATAGCTGCAGTTCAAAATCGAGCACACTCCCAACATCCAAGTTTAAGTGATTCAAAGTCCTGACGCATGCGCACATTGCAGTGCAAGGCACAGGGTTTTTGGGTACAATTTATAGTTTTTTGGCACGTTGCAGTTTTTAATGTTTAGAAATGGGTAGTGTAGGTACAGTTTACCCATAATACTATAATTTACTTGTCTAGTTTAGTAAGGACATCTTTAAACAATGTGCATGGATTATATGTACCACCCTCCAAAATCCCTTTTTACAGTGTAGGGGAATTTGCAGTATTTTGCTGTTTACTGCAGATGAAGAAGTAACTGCAGTAGCTGTATCAAGCAAAGTGCCATTGTGTGATTTAGTTATTGTAGTATGTGTTCTTCCCACAATAGAAGTGCTGCCTGCATCACTAATGCATAGCATGCAGTTATCTTGTTGTGACTGTGTCTCGTAACCACATGTGGACTGGGCCACTGCAAGATATAGCATCAATTAAAAAAAAGGACATTAATTCATTGCAAGCGCTTAAAAATATATACAAAATTTCATTGTTTTAAATGTAAACAACAACCTGAGACCAGAAAATCTGTGAACTCAAAGAGACGTGAAGAGACGAGAGGAATACACCTAAGAAACTGTAGAAGCTGGACCTGCAGCTCTGACCCAGGGCCCACTAGGAGCACATAGTCCCTCATCACTTGTGGAGCCACCCTCTAATGACAAGTTCAACTTTACAACCTCTCAAAAAAACTGATCACATGCAGGCATGTACAGGTGTAGGTTTTGCAGCCTGTGTACTTCAGAATTAAGAATATTCTGCAGTCATGAGAAAAAGCATCGGTTTGTGTGTGGAAATGAACAACGCACTACTTCCTTTAAAAATCTGGGGGCATTTTAGATCCCACAAGCACAGAAACCACAGACACTGTGAGCCACAGATAAAAAAAAAAAAAACAACTCAGTTTAGGGGTTCTCTTGCTTGCAGAGTTGAAGGATGAAGGATAATGTTCTGTGACAGATTCTCAGCTTTGTCTGTTCACTTGAGAATTCACATTGGAGATGGAAAGAAACTATAGAGGCCATGCATATTTCTAGAAAACAAACAGGCAGCCACTGAGCTACCTGACAACAGGTCGCCTGCTTTGACAAGTTGAAAATGAAACTTTTAGAACAGGACATTCCACAAACCGAGACGGATGAAATAATTCACAGTCTCAGTAAAGAGGATCTCTTTGCTCTATACAGTGAAGGACCACTGAGATCAGACAAAGGAAAATGTTCTGCACACAGTATTGTGATTACACTGAGCCAGTACAGATTTATCTGTTGCAGATACTGCTGCAGATGTTTGAAATGCAGTGTAACCAAGCAAGATGTAATAATAATAATGATAATAATAATGATAATGATAATAATAATAATAATAATAATAATAATAATAATAATAATAATACATTTTCTCCTTAAAAGCAGTCCCTCACTGTCCCTCATCCCTCACCAAGATGCATATGAAGTTACAAATCCACTTGGCTCAGGAGGAAAAAAACAGCACAGCACCAGCCACTTCAAACTTATCTTCACAATGGCTCAGTATTTCCCTCTACAGTTCAACACGCTGCAAGCTGGTGAATATGATGAGCAGCTTTATTGTGGTCTTATTCAAGAGGCTGTAAAAGCAGCTGGGTTTGCAGGAAAAATAATAAACAAAGGGACAAAGTACAGTAGAGGGCTTGTTGTTGTCATGAGAAACTATGAACGTGACCTAGTTTTTCTCTCTCAGAGATTTTCATCATTCATACGCAAGTGCACTCACTGCTGAGGTGTGTTGCGTCATTGACTTTTATTTAACCTTCAGCTGTCCAAGTGTAAATGATACAAAAAATTTAAATGGAGTCAGTGTACAACTCTGTCTCTTCAATAAACTGTGTGAAATCCCAGATAGTTAGGAGAGATGATTGGTCCCAAAATCCACACCACATACTAACTATATGTGACTGCTTTGTCAGTGTCAACTCACTACATACTAAAACTCTGCTTAAAATGACTATGTAGTGTGGACTTGAGCCACAACACTATAGATATAGAATGTAGGTGTGACACTTCCTCATGTGACCAGGGCTTTGGATTTAGTTTGACTGGCTCCTCTAAAAGAAGGACTGGCCTCGGCCACTGTGGTTTAAATGGGCCAAAACCTCACCCTGTCAAAATCTCATCCTAATGCAGCAAAGAGAAGTCAACAGACCAGGGCCTCGCTTCTTTCAAGGTTAAGCGGATTTTAAAATCCATTTTACAGACCTTCTTAAAGTTATCAAATGTTTCCCGAACGCTCAGAGAAATGGTCATTGATTAATGAGTACCTTCTTCCCACTCACAGAAGGCTGAGAGCATCTTAACAAGCCCTGGAAACAACCACGTCATTTATTCATTTTGCTGTTTCTTTTTTGTTTGTTTTTTAATTTCACTTTGCATTTTTGGCATTTTGTGGAAACGTTGAATAATGAATAAAGAGTCTCCAGATCAAAAAAGGTGGTGGATTCAGAAACATCATGCATTGGAAAGGACAGGATTTGTGTATAGCAGTGCACTTATAATGCTTCAGGATGACTTTTTCCAAAATGGGCTTGCAGACGTCTCACTGCTCCACTCATGACAGATGCATCATCATCATCATGGGTTTGTACAGCACGCATCAGATTTTCCAGCCCTTTGAACGGCAGCATTTGATCTATGGCACCATCAGAGGCAATACAGCAGGTACACACTGCAGGTTGCTCAGCACATTTTGGACACCTTTGCTTTGTTTATAATTTTTTCTCTTACTTCCTCTGAACAACTTGAAATGGTTTCATTTTGTGAGGAATGAGATGCATTATACACTGATGGGACAGTGGCTGCTGAAACACTGGGACTTACCACCACCTAGTGGTTAGGACTGGGTGACTGCAATTACTGGACAATAACAGGTGAAGACAATGAGCTACATGTATATTAAAAAAAACAAACAAACCAAAGACACATACCATGAATCATATCTACAGTTTTTTACAATTTAAAATCTTTATCTTGTTCCATCATGAATGTGAACATGACATCAGTGATCTGAGTCCCAAACACCTTCTGTGGTGGAAAATGAATAAATACATTTACAGTAAGTTCTTTACAATTTAGAGTAGTTTCTATTTCATGTGATGCTTTATACTCGCCTGTGTTTCAAACAAAAAATTTGTACATTTTACTCCACTAAAGTGACATAGTTTATTCTGACATGTTTTCTTAGATAACATGTTAAATTAGATTAAACTCGTGGTAGATTACTGTTCTAGTGTGGGATCAGTCATAAAGTTGTTAGCAGTTCAACCAGAGATACACACACACAATAAAATTATCACATGGGCTTGTTTAAATAGCTGTTGGAGGCCTGAAGACATCAAATGATCTCAAATGATATTTCACTAAAAAGCTTAGAGGAAAGACAACAGAATGGACACACATTTGTGTTTTCTTATTTCCCGTCATGAGTCATCTCTCAACCCTTTGACATTGGTTCTGATATGTAATATGTGACATGTGGGTCTGTAAAGGTATATACAGCCTGAGCTTGTACTTCAACATCTGCCTCTTCCTTTGGATTTTTTTCTTTCTTCTCCACAGCTGTCATCATTCAATTCAATTCAGTTGAAGTATAACATAGCTTTTCATAAACTTTCTGTACTTTTGTAGTTTTCAATTTCATTAAAGCATACTAATTACTGCAGGGATGTAACTGTAAAACATGTACATAAAAATCTGCTTGTAGTTGAGAGTTTGGTTTGACTAGTTAAGACATCTGGTTCTCATAATTACTAGAGAAGATCTCATTATTGTGAAGTAGTTTCTTCGCAGTTAGGAGATAGCAAGTCATCAGTGTGAGATGCAGGAGTTGTAATTTCTTTACTCTGTGCTTCTGCTTAAGAAATCAAATTGTTGTCCAAGAGTTTACAATATACAGTATATAATTCGTGATGCCTGTGTATATACAGCATTACCTTGATAAAACGAAAGAATAAACAGAGTTTGTGATAATGAGACTTTGACACTGTAAAAACATTAATGTGCAGCTGACTATGAACCTTTTTATTGTTTCTCTTGTCATGTAGAAGAACAGTCTCATCTGTTTGCACTGTGTTCAGGCCAAATGTTTACTTTGTGTAGGTTATTTTCTGATGAGCTGCAGCACGAGTGTGTGTGGCTTAATGATGCCCGTGTGCTTGTGGTGTTCAGTGGTCTGTGTGCGAGTGTGTTGCAGGCAGGCTTCATAAAACATGTCAGCGAGGAACTCGGGGAGCAATTGTGGAACTCGACGGTTCGTGATTTGACAGTTGTCATGGAAACACATCCTCTTCGCTCTGTCGTCTTCAGTTTCTGAGTGTTCTTTACTGGTGGCGCACAGAGCAATATTGTGGGCCAGTATAAGCAATAATCATTGGTCAGCGATCCAGGTAAAAGAACAAGGGGAGGAGTGAGAAAATGACTGACCATAAAAGTGTCGAACATTGCATCCAGCTTTAACAGACGTTTCAACAAATGCAGCTTCCTTGAACCTGATCTTTCCTTTAAATTCTCCTTAAATATCAGCTAACATTCTGTAACAACATTATTTATACTGTATCTGCTTCTTACGGCTCTTGATTTGAGGAAGAAGGAAGGAAAGAACCCAGAAATTGTAAATCCGTTGTGTGGGTTTGAACAATGCTTGGCCACCTGAGATTTTGTTTTTGTTTGTTTTTCCTGCCTTGTGTTATGTCATATTCAATTCAATTCAACTTTATTTATATAGCTCCTTCCACAATCAAAATTGTCTCAAAGCGCTTTACAGAGACCCAGAGCCTGACCCCAGATCAGCACTTAAAGCGACAGCGGCAAGAAAAAAACTCCCTTTTAACAGGAAGAAACCTTGAGCAGAACCTGGCTCAAATGGGGGGACCCTCCTGCTGATGGCCGGGCTGGGTGAAAGGAGGAAAAGGAGGAAGAAAGGACAGCTAGGAATGGAGGAGAGGAGGAGAAGGACATGCAGCATATAGAACATACACTACTATTTTGAATGACTAATAACCTACGTTATTAGTATAACGTAGGTTATTATTAGAAAGGGAGTTAATGTTATAAGTCCCTTTCTGTTCTCAGGAAGATCACGCGCACGTGCACACACACACACACACACACAGTCACTGAGGTTTGGTCAAAGGTAGACCTCCATGTAACAACTCTCACAGTCAGAGGGAGATTCTGCAGAATGAACTGTGGATGATGATCAGTGGATGTTTTTGCAGGATTTAATTTAATATGTGGGATGAGAGATGCAGCAGCAAACAACAGAGAATGAATGACTGGCTGTTGGAACACCATGTCTTTTTCAGTGCTGATTAATTATCTACTAAGTACCATACTGAATTTATTTCTAAGACAAACTGAGTTGCAGAGGTATTTAATAAAAGACAAGCAGTTTTCTTCAAGGAGTTGACAAAATAAAATAATAAAACCTAAGTAGCTGTTGACCCTAAGAATAATTTCTGTAACAATTGTCCTGTTGTCATCATACACTGTTATACTTTGCTGTGATTTCTAGTTACTGACAGCAAAACGCCCAATAAGACTTTTTTTTTCATGGTTCATGACTGTAATATCCACATTATCAGTTTTTTAATGATTATCATAGGAATCATACACTTATTAACATTGTCCTGTATCTGATCTGTGTACAATATAGAAGAAATTGTTTAGCAACACATTCAACATAATGTGAGGAAGCAGCAATGATAACATAACAGCAATCTGCCTTGCTGTTATGTCAAATGCTGTTGAAGCTTATTTACAAGTGTATTGTTACTTACGAAAACATGTCCCCAAGGAGTTATGTTTTGTTCTGCAGCACTTTGAGTTTAGATGAGGAAAAACTGTTAAATAGAACAAAAATACAAATAAATTAAGAATTTAACAGATTTAATGTAATACTCTACCTTGATTTATTAGTATATTCAGGATGTAATCAAATATAAGAAAACTTAAATAACACTTTATATTCTAAGAATTTAGCTTGATTAAATAATGTAACATTTACTAGGGGTCAATATGTTTTTTTTCAGTGTACATTAAACACAAAGTTCAGGAGTTTGAATTGTAATAGGTGTAACTACACCGGTCCAAAGAAATAATGGCCACGCATCATACAGATGTCTTTTTGAGTTTTAGTCCACTGTACTTCCTCCTCCGCAGACACCGTGAAAACGTGTGCGCCTCCTGGACCATGCAGTATATTAATATTTTGCGGCCGTATGTACTTCCTTTGTAGCCGTGATGGCGCTCCGTGCCGCCGTACTGCTTCACCCCATAATGCCACAGGTGCGACCTCTGAACTCTGATCATGTGACCAATTACTCTGAATCAAAATAAACTTAAACTTACATAAGGAACAATACTTCTTTTTTAACCAAACAATATTTTTTACAGGTAGTGTATTTTGGATCATTTTTAAATTAAGGTTATCTTTTTAACAACCTAGTTCTTACATTTTTTTAAATCAGTTTTTAATAACCATGAATTGAAACATTAATGAAATTATGACAAAAATGTAAAATAAACATTTCAATTAAATTTCAAGAAAAATGTCAGTTACAATAGGTGAATACACTGTAACAAATTGCTGTTAATTTACAGGAAAATTTCAACAGTATAATCCTGTTTTGTGTAAATACAGCACATAACTGTATATTTTTTGGCGGTGAAGAGAACAAACCGTAATATAATGTAATTTTACAGCATTGGTTGCGCAGATGAAAAAAACAGTAGTTTAACCGTATTTTTTGCGTTGCATTTTGCCGTCGCATTGAGACTTTTGTCGGTCATCATATCATCAGTCATCATTTTGAGAACTGGTTGAATCGGTAAGTGTCTTTTTACTTTACTATTTTTGCACTGGCGCGACACACTGCCTTTATCATTTATTACTCTGACACGACTTCGTTAACTACATCGTTGTTACCAGGTGTGCTAACACATCCTCGTGAAAGCTGAGTGAACGGTTAGCTATCTTAAACAATTGCACATGTTGCTAAGCTTCAACTGAATGTAGGCTACATTCTCGTTTAGTCCGGTAAAGACTGTAACAGTAACTTGTACACTCGTTTCAGGGAGAAAACTGTAACGGTGGTGAGTGAAGCTGGATCCAATCCTGATATTAAACGGTAAGTTTTTACACAGGCATATTCTTCCCGCGAGTGTCGTGTATTTATCTGATTAGCATTTGTTTTCTGTGTGTCGCTACAGGAATAGCACTTAAGAGATTGCCAGCTTCGTTTAGCTATTACAGTGCAATTAGCCACAGAAACTTCGACTGATTTTTAAGATTTTTGAGATTGTCCAACAACTATTCAGTCTAACTTAGTTGTGAACATGTTTCCATGTCAGATATGTGAATATCAGTCTAATACAATTGTGGCCTGTGTGAGACACATGAAAATTCATTGCAGTACACCTAATTTGGTTCTTAAGTGTTGTGTACAGGACTGCAAAAGGAAATTCAAAAAATTGGCATCATGGAAATCACATGTTTACAGACATCACAGGACACATGTAACAAAGACTAGGCCATCTTTATGCCCTGCAGTAAATCTTACTTGCCATGTCCCCATGTGTACTACCCAATGTGACACATTGACTCAGTTTTATTCCCACCTTAAAGTGCACATTAAAGAGGGACGAAGAGTGGCATGCCCCTTTAACCAATGTGATAAATCATTTGCAGTAATATCTTCATTCACATCTCACTTATCTAGAAATCATAAACTTCCCTCAGAAGGAAACTTGTCTGAAGGCATTATTGCAACAACACTAGAAAGGGAAGCTGAAAGCTCACAAAATAATGCCAGTGACATATCAGATGAACATTTTGATGATATGGGGAACTGTGTCCGTTTGGAGATTGGTCCAGAAGAAATTGAGGAGGCATCTTTTATGAAGAATCTTGCCCTGTTTTACCTGAAGTTACAGGCAAAGTTTCTCCTTCCATCTTCTGTTATTCAGATGATTATTGAAGACATGCAGGCAATTTATGATGTAAACCAGTCACACTTACTTTTCAAACTGAATGAGAAGTTGGCTACACTTGGTGTACCTGAAGCTTCTATTAAGGATCTTCTTAATGATCTGAAAGCAGAAGATCTTTTCCGGACATGTAATAGCCACACACTAAAAACAGACCAGCGCAGGAAAACTGTGTTCAAGAACAGTTTTTATTATGTTGAACCTATCCCAATTTGTCTAGGACAGAATCAAGCTGGCAAAGAGTGCTTTGCTCAGTATGTCCCTATAAAACAGACAATTGCAGCACTTTTTCAGTGCGAGTCTGTGAGAACACAGTACGATGAAGTACACAACCAGGTTCACTTGCAGGATATTCTTGAAGATGTGTGGGACGGTGAAAACATTACAAAAAAACAGGGCAACACAGAGAAGTCCTCTTTAGGCTTGATCCTTTATCAAGATGCCTTTGAAGTTGTAAACCCATTGGGATCAGGAAGGAAAAAACACAAAATACTGGCCATGTATCTGACCCTTGCAGACTTATTGCCACACAACCGATCAAGAACCGACCAGATGCAGCTGGTGCTTCTCTGTAGAGAACAAGATTACAAGCATTTTGGTCAGGAATCTGTCATGGGATGCTTACTGAAAGACCTGAAAGACCTGGAGGACAATGGTATAGTGTTACCTGATGGACAAGTACACAAAGGGATTTTGCGAGCCATTGCTGGAGACAACCTGGGTTCACACAACATAGGAGGTTTTGTTGAAAATTTCAGTGGCAGTAAATATTTTTGTCGTTACTGTGACATTAATAAAGATGTCTTTCAGGCTGATCCTCTATGCAGAGGCAATACTCGCACACCAGAATCATACGAGGAACATCTTCAGAACATTACGGAAGGTTCAGTTCATAGTGGAGGTATCAAAACTGACTCCTTGTTCAACAGCCTGTCTTTTTTTCATGTGTGTCAACCTGGGCTGCCTCCTTGTATTGGGCATGATATGTTTGAAGGCATTGTTTCCTATGATCTTGCTTTGTGTATCAACCATCTTGTCACTGTTGACAAACAGTTTACTTACAGTGAACTGAATCGAAGAATCTGCCAGTTCAAATATCTAGGTAATGATGCAAATGACAAACCTTGTGAGGTAAGCCCTGGAAGTGAAAGACTTGGTGGCAATGCAGTGCAAAACTGGTGCCTACTAAGACTGTTGCCTGTGTTGATTGGAGAAAAGATTGAGTCTCCTGCTGAAAATGTGATATGGCAACTTGTTTTGCAACTAAGAGAGATTGTGACACTGCTTTGTGCTCCAGCAATTTCTACTGGCCAGATTGCATACTTAAGAGTTCTTGTTGATGAATACTTGCATTCAAGAAAACAAACCTTTCCCCATCACCGGCTTAAACCAAAACATCATTACATGATCCACTATCCAGAGCTCATCATTCAATTTGGACCACTCATTCGTTTGTGGACTTTGAGATTTGAAAGTAAACACACATACTTTAAGCAATGTGCAAGAAAACTGCATAACTTTAAAAATGTGTGCTCAACCCTTGCAGAGAGACACCAGCTTCTACAAGCATATCTTAATGCTGGCAGTCTCTTCCCCCCTGCCATTGTAGTAGAAAGGGCAACAGAGTTCTTTCCAAGTGACTATAATGAGGACATTAGGGCATCTGTCAAGAATTATGACTTTGGACCTGCAAATACTTTGATTGCACATGAAGCAACTGTTAAAGGAACAAAGTACAAAAAAAACATGGTTGTTGTCATTGGTAAAGATGATGATGGACTTGAACTTGGGAGGATTGTAATGATACTCTCTCATGATAATTCAGTGTACTTCATTACTGAAAAGTGTAAGGCTTCATATCTGTTTGATGTAGGCGGCTATTGTATCACAACAACCAAGACTTGTTACTGTTGTGTTAATCAGGAAGACCTGCTTGATTATTATCCACTGCCTGTGTATGCACTTTGTGACATGTCACTAATTATTCTTCACCATTCTTTTCCTTCATTGCAGTAAGATGAGCACTCTGATTGAAGATCTGACGGGCATCATCCTCAGAGCTTTGCCCACAGTTTCTGAAAACACCCAACAGGCACTAACAGAGAAGCTAATAAGCTCTGGACTGGAATCAATACAAGACCTGAAATATGTAACCCAAGAAGACCTTGCTGAAGTACTCCCAGCCATACAGCAAAGGAAGCTCCTGGAGGCCTTTAGAAATGGTAATGTTGAAACATGTTACAGCACCTGTGTTACATACAGTGACTTCTGCAATATAAGCTATGACCTGCCTTAATTTTCATGCAGTAGAATGTATCATTTGTAATTCTTAAGATGTGTATTTGATCACTGTCAAAAACAAGTAGAACCAGACTAAATTTATAATGTGACTGCAGAAAATTTCAGTAACTTAAAACTGCATTTAGCTGTCTTTAAATGCAGTCCCTTGTTGCTCTTATTTTGCTTATCCTATTTCAGAAACAGAGGTGGTCACGTTGGACCTTCAAGTTATCCCTTCCCATTCCCCAGAAGTCAACAGTCTTTCATCAATTCCCTCCAGTCCAGCAAGTGCACTGTCAGTATTAGATATTGAATCAAGCTCCTCAGAAGGCAGTGGGCCATCTTCTGTCCTCCAAAAAACATGGCCTGAGATTTTCCAGATTCCATGGAACCTTATGCCTGTGGATATTTGCTCAGCAATTGCTGATGGCAAAAGACCTTCTCCTGCATCACGCCGACAGATGATCAGAGTGTTGGCAGATGAAATGAGAAAGTATGAGCTCAATCCAACACGCTCACAGTGTGTCACTATCTGTCAAAAAATCATCCGCCAGCATCCTCAGAGTTTTGCTGATCTGCGTGACAATAGTCAGCTACTAGGAAATGGCTATACCTCACTCCTAATCCAACTTAAAAACCGCATTGAAAATCTAAACCGCAACAGCACCTTTCGCCAACACCGCTCAGCAAGTACTGGACTTAAGAGAGGCCCTACTGATTCATATGGCTGCACCAGATTTCAGCCTGACCTCCCACCAGGGGAGACAACTGAAACATTGGAGGTGAAACGTCAACGGGTGGAGGAGATTTACCATCGAGATGGCATAAAAGGAGGGGAAAGAGGAGAAGTAAAGCAACTAATGGAAACAACCTTCTGCCTGCAGCGTCAGCAAATAAATGCCTTACCAGCACCAGCCATTACAGACCTACAAGAGAAATGGCCATACCTTTTCAGTCAAAAAGGGCTTTATGCTCATTTTGAGCTTCTCACTGATATCAAAGTGCTGCATGCACTTGAGCTTGCCATTGAGGAGTGTGGAAGAGCAATTGTGGAGTTCTTCACTAACAAACCCACCAATGGAGATGTCAGCACTGTCCTTTCCCTGGGTCCAGACATTGAGCTGTCCTTCTTTGTCATCCAGCTTCTGATGGCTCACTTCTCTGAGACTCTGGAGGGGTTGATCCTTCTTGCAGAAGTAAGTTAATACTCTATTTATCATTATGGTGTCTGAAGACATGCTCTTTCTTTCTGATCAAATGTCTATTTTTCTCTTTTTTTGTTATTCCTTCTCCCTTGCCCTTTTGTCATCTGTAACTGTCCTAGGCTTCTTCAACAGCAACTGATGTAGAGAGGACACTCACACTGCCTGCAACTCCTCGACTGATCCTCCTTGGTATGTGTAAAATATAAATATATATATGTAATAATTCATTTTTTATATAATTTGTAACATTGGTTTTCTGTGAAAAGTTTCAGGTGAAACACCTGGTAGCTGTATTCGCCGCTGGATGGTGAGCCTTGAGGGGCACATCATTTGTGAAGGCATTCAGCCAGTTTTTCTGACAGGGCTTGCTGCAGTCTTTTCGGTTTTCTACAACTTCAATCTGCAGTACCAAGATGAGGCTGCTTGCACACTTGAGTTCATACAGAGGTCAGATTTTGAACATGCTTCCTTCATTAAATTACTGGAATTAAAAAACTCTACTTCCAGCTATCAAATTAGAACAAACTTTTATCTCAACCAATAAACTAATACTGAATTCACCTGTTTTTCAGACGGTTCATTGGCATAAATCCAGAGCGAGGAACAAAGGTTGGACGAGGCAAAGTCCCTTCAAGACAGACAGGCAAGGTTGTTCAAAAAAAGGTGACTAGTGTAAACCCTCGTGTCTCTAGTCTCATCAAAAAGTTGATGGATTTTGAGTGGGACTTCATCTAAAATTCACACCACCATAAGAGACACTGTCCTCTGTTTCTGACATGTATTTTCAGTTTTACTTCATAGTTTTTCTTGTTACAGTAATGTTGAAATTCAACTCTGTGTAACAGAGCAACCTGTAACATTATGCAGACAGTACACACCACCATAAGACACACTGTCCTCTGTTTCTGACATGTATTTTTAGTTTTATTTCATAGTTTTTCTTGTTACAGTAATGTTGAAATTCAACTCTGTGTAACAGAGCAACCTCTAACATTGTGCACCCAGTAATTTTTGTTACAAGCCTTTTTATTCTGGACACAGTGGGTTGTTGCCTTAACACACACATTGTGTGTTAGATATTTTTTTTTTGTAAGTGGGTGAAATGTCAAGGTTTTTGTTTATTAATAAACAGGTACTTTGAAAGAACACTTTGCAGCTGTATTATTTGTGTTAAAATGTACTCTTACATTGCATTTGCAGTTTTGCTAGCAGGCTTATTGCTCATTTGACTTTCACTTATTTACAGTAGTATCCTGTAAGAATATCTCTTGTAGAAAAGATGTAAATTAGCATTAATTAACTGCTTAACATTTGATGGTAATTTACCGTAAAGCTAGTAAAAAAAAACAGCTTTTTGCCGTATTTGCAAAAGCGGTAATAAACTGTAAATTTCAATAACAGCAATTTACCATTAATTTTACAGTAAGATAATGGCAACTGTGCTGCCAGTTCTTTACTGTTTTTTAACAGGAAAAATTTTTACAGTGTACATGCTTTTAGTGTGAAAAGGTGCATTTTGTGGTTCTCAGCTGATCATTAACATAAAGACTGCTCCTGTATTGAAACCTGTTCTGAATGATGATAGTGGGACAAGCAGACCACTGATCCAGTCGACATCTGATCAGAGAAAAGCTTAAACTTTAAACAACCTGATTTTAACCCCTGAAGAAATGGCAACTTCAACACCTATGCCACAAAATGGGACCGCCACTAGACGTGGCCCACGCAGGAATCAGGTCATCAACGAAGCTCTCCAACAGGAACTTTTCAACACTCATGCCCTGTTGGGTGAAGAGAGGCTTGCCCTAAATTGATATTTTTCACAGCGGACACCTGTAAAGTTGACATGGCAAGAAAGGCGCACGTGTTCACTAGAGGTGCTTTTCCCGCTATGACAGCCAAAATTTTCTGCTGTGAGAAATTTATTTTCATTCAAATCTATTTAATGACATGATAGATAACCCAGCCGGTCAAGGCAGATGGCCGCCTACCCAGAGCCCGGTTCTGCTCAAGGTTTCTTCCTGTTACAGGGAGTTTTTCCTTGCCACTGTCGCCAAGTGCTTGCTCCGGGGGGAATGTTGGGTCTGACTTGATTTATTTAAAAAAAAAGAAAAAACTAAAAAAAAAGGGCAGGCATGGTGGTGCAGTGTTTTGCACTGTCACCCTGTGCCTGTGTGGGTTTTCCCCGGGTGCTCCGGTTTCCTCCCACAGTCCCCAAAACATCCACATTAATTGACTACTCTAAATCCCGCCCCCCCAAAAAAAAAAAAAAAAAACAAACCAAAAAATCATTTTTTTTCTTGTGTAGTAACTTGTAATTGTAGAGTCAAGTTTTTAAAGAAGTTGTTGACAAATGTTGCACCTTGTTTCTCTTAAAGAGAAGTACAGTTTCTCTTACTTTATATGCTTTATCATTCATTTCACATCATCAATCATCATTAAATTTATATGATTTCCTGTGATGTTGTTACATCTTGGTTAATGTAAAAGAAAAACCAAACAAATTCTAAAAAAAATTGGAAGAAAATTATGAGAAAGAAACCAATGAGATGATTGACCACTAGAATAAGAGTGATGGATTAGTAATAATCACAACTGGTAAGTAAGAAACAGGTTGGAATAAACACGATGATAATGATTGTAAACTACACAGCTGACGTGAATGTAGGATTGTCCAGCGTGATCAGATCACAAATAGTGGTTATTGTAAAAACAAGTGTTTGAAAAGAAAAAAAAAACAGGACAAAATTTCACTGAATGTGAATGAAGGGTTGGAATATAACTGTAATACATTTGAAGGTGTTTGAGTTTTCTGATCACAAAAACTGTACCAAGTGGTAGTTACTGAATAAATAAACAAACAAACAAACAAACAAACATATTAAGATTAATGTAATGCTTTGGAAACACTGGAACAATTTCCAGGTTAGGCAAAGATTAAGCAGGGAACGATCCCATAAGGGAATCAGCATGAATATGCTTTATCTTGTGTACATTTCAATTTGTGTGTTGAAGAAAGACATACTTGTTAATCAGTCAGCAAAAACACTGGAAAAAACAACCTATAGAATCTACCCAATAAATCTGAGGTAACAATTTGCATTAATTTTGTTTGGGTAAATTTCATCCCCATGATTTGAGTAAAGAGGACCTGAACTCATCAGCTATAAAATATTCTTTAAAATACAAACCAGGCACAAAAAACACAAGGCACAGTTTCAAACTTTTTAAATGGCTACCAAGGTGCTTAAAATATTGTCTTTTGGTGTCAAAACAGCATGAATTACACACTTGGCATGTGAAGGAAAGGAGGCGGCCTGGCTTGGCTGTCTGTGGGTGATACCTGGACAAATATTGATGAAAGAAAGATGTGAATATGTGAAATGACATCTTTTGCACAGCCAGTTCATTTGCATCAAGGTAGCACTCCCATATAATTCCACAGGTCAGGCTCTTCAGTTCAGCCAAGTCGTCTTTAAGAATTTGTATTTTCTCTCTGAATACTTGAATACCCAAAAGCCAGAGGTGTGTCCAACATCTGCAATGTGCTCCAGTGAAGAGCAACACTTACTGTATAAGGTATAATTTTCCGTTTTTTCATAATATATGCTGCAGAAAAAAAAAGTAACTAATATAGTAACTAATTATAAATAGTCAAATTCCTGTAATTAAGTAGTATAAAGTTGAGTATGAGCCTTTTTAATGTTTCTCAGTCTCAGTTTCATCTGTTTGCACTGTGTTCAGGCCAAATGTTTACTTTGTGTAGGTCATTTTCTGATGATCTGCAGTACGAGTGTGTGTGGCTAAATGATGCCCATGTGCTTCTGGTGTTCAGTGGTCTGTGTGCGAGTGTGTTGCAGGCAGGCTTCATAAAACATGTTTATTCTGTATCTGCTTCTTACGGCTCTTGATTTGAGGAAGAAGGAAGGAAAGAACCCAGATTTGAACAATGCCTGGCCACCTGAGATTTTGTTTTGTATTTATTTCGTTTTGTTTGTTTTTCCTGCCTTGTGTTATGTCATATGTTATTAGTCCTTTTCTGTTCTCAGGAAGATCACACACACGCACACAGACACACACGTGCGCACACACACACATTTGCATGCACATCATGATAAAAAAGATTGGAGTCAGAAAAAAAGAATCCACTGTTCAGCTTTTGTAATTAGAAAACACTTGACATCTTTGAATCATTCCATAAAAAGATAACTGATTTCAAGTCCACTGCTCCTTTTTTTCTTTTTTTTAAAAAAAACCCATACAGTACCAAAAACAAAATAAAAAATGAATAAAAATCAGTTTACAGAGTGGTTTGTCAAAGCACAAATATGAGGAGAGCATATACACATTCACATGGAGCTCAGCTGCATGAACATCAGCTGGAGGGTGTTAAGGTCTGTTCTTAAAAGACATAACAACACAGGCAACACACAGCGAGTTGTGTTTCACTATCACATAAACAATTAAGACAAGAGGAGGTGTTTTTGTGGACAAAGGATGGGAGGAGAAGAGCCAGGGCAGCATTCCTTTCATCATCATCATCATCACCATCACACAGTGAAAGCATACAACAAAAACAAGTGCTGAATTTGTTTTTATCAATAAATTATTTGTATAAATAAGGTCAATGATAAAAAATAAAATACAAGAGTTGTTAGGCAAAGCTGCTTTGGCACATTTCTGGACTTACAGTACTGTGATAATTAGGTCCAAATATTTGTCATACTGCATGTCATGCCAATTGTGCGTTAGCTTCGACAGCTCCAACTTACAAGCTGCTTCCCACAAACTCCCTGTTAAAGGCTCCGTCACACCAGCATTTCAAACCGCAGAACTCTGTGGCAAAGTCACTTCCTTCAAACGGAAAAGTCTTTGCTTGCAGGGCTGAGGTACGTCAGTAAAACGTTTTCACAGCAAGTTCAACTATGGTGAACTTCCACAGAAGAGAGAGCTGGAGAGTCCAAGGTGTGGCACGCTACCGTAGCTCGTTAGCTACACTGCATCAACCACTTCTACTTAAGCTCCTGTGACGGAGCATAAACTCCACAAAAGAGGAATGGTTAACAAACAGCTGTGAGACAGGAGCTGAATGTACAAACAACTTCTTGTTAATAAACTGTACGAACCAACCGATGTGTGAGCTTTGTTCCCTCTTCATTATTGGGCGAAATAATGCTCAGTCCTTAGAACAAAATGCCAGGGGAACAGAAATGACACAGAGAAATTAGTAAGAAGCTCAGAGAGAAACTGTGACTGACAAGTGCCAGCATGTTCCCAAGTATTTCACCAACTAGTCCTGCAAACACTTCCTAAGTCACCACTCCTGTCTCTTCTAAACATTTCAAGTTGTAATCTCCCTTCTCTAAAAACATCCACATCATTCTCTCTCCTCTGTCCTCCTGTTATTACAGAGAGGCCTGAACTGACTACAGCCCCTTGACTCACCCAGGGACTCACCTTTACTGTCAAGCTATGATGTTAAACATAGGATAGTCTAGGGCTTATAGAAAATGATGTTAGTCAAAGGCAGCCACAAACAGAAATCAACAATATATTATCTCTAAAAACCACTCTGATGCCCGTCTGTTAAGTTTGAAATGTACGGCAGGAGGCGATTAGCGGAGCAGAGCATAAAGTTTTAAAGTACAGTCCTAATCTAAACATAAGGAGTAAATCACACAACATACTCTTGAGAAAGGATCTAAATTCCAGAGTTGGGTTTTTAGTTAACTGCATTGTTACGAATGTAAATGGGACTTTTCACTTTCACGCCCTGGAACAAAGCCTGAAAGTTTGGTTTCACTTTGTTAGCACAGCTAACAGGCTACGACTGCTTCCTCCATTCTGGACTTGATTGATTCAGTAATTTAGAGACCGCTTGAACTGCTCAAGGTAAAAATTCACGTCAGAGTTCTCCAAAGTTGAACTTGATGCAAAAAAAAAATGTGTGAATTTTTTTAAATCCCGGTGTAACCAGGCCTTTACACACTTTCCAAACCTCTCAGTGCTTTTGTTTTTTTTGTTGTTTTTTTTGTTGTTGTTTTTTTTAAAGTGCAGCTATGCAATTTCTACAGAAGAGAAGCATCAAAGCTTTTACTACTCAACAGGCAAACAGAGCAATCAAACCATCAACCCAGTGTGTACATCTGTTTCATGTAGATCACAAACGCATTGCGGTTTTCTTCCTCTCTTTATTTCTACTTTTAAATACAAGCCAATTACGAGTTATAAATCTTTTATACATGTGTTTAAGTAGCTATCAAAAATACACATGTGCTTTTCTAATTGAAAATATATTTGTGCTGCTTTACTGTGACCAATAGTATATGTTCACATTATATCAATACAAGTGCCTTTAGATACTCTTGGCTTAAAATATGACATGAAAATGATTTGGCATCGTTGTGTCTGGTCTGGAGGTGGCACCGGTACAACATATGAGACCATGACTTTATCTGTGGGTAGCAAATAAAGCAGTGTAATGACCTTCCAGTAAAGGGGAAAGAACAGAAGGAGAAGATGGATATAGATGCCTTTTTGTCCACATAATAAATGCTTCATACACATGGCATATAATATACACCACACAGGTCTGTTTCACTGGTTTTGGGGGGGATGATGACCTGTGATGTAATGACAACACAAAAACAGAGACGTCATCAGACTCACATTCTAGTAAGTCATTTCAGCTGACGGAACGTCGCTGTGTGATATCTTTAGAAATGATTCCTAGTACATACAAAAATTGTGTGGCACTGCCCTGTCGTTCAAACACGCAGATACACACACATGCACACACATGCAGTCACAGCAGGATTTTGTTCCAAGAGAGCAGCATGTTAGAAATCATTATGTACTATAAAAAGTTGTGTGTGTGTGTGTGTGTGTGTGTGTGTGTGTGTGTGTGTGTAGATGTGCACAAAAGCATTCTGGGACTGTTTGTGTTTTGTGTGTCTGTATTTTGTCTGTTGTTTTGTCCATTTGTGTAATTGCATGTGTTTACATGCACACGTGTATGTTGGGGGCTGGTGTTATTATGGCTGAGAGAAGGCTGTTGGTGTAAAAAAAAAGCAAGCACCCTCCCACCCCCCAAACACACATTCACACATCCTGCATTAAGCAGCACCTTCACATACACACATACAATCAGATAAAGACTCAGCGGTTAGGGGGTGTCCGACGTCATAACCTGGCGTGCAGGTTGACGATAACGCCCTCTTCAGGCAGGTCTTTGACAGGCAGGTCGCTCATGCTTCTTACTCCGTGGTCGGTGCTTTCACAGCTGCTTTGAGGCGACTCGGGAGGAGGCTTGTACAGGATACTGGCTAACAGGAAAAAGATTGCCCCCAGAACCTGAGAAGGAGCGAGACAGATGATAGTAATGAGGAGGAAATGTCTCAAAATACTTTTGGTCCATTGTGGACTGGGTGACCTGGGCCTGGACCCAGATAAGCAGCAGATGATGGCATGATGACATGACATGTCTCAAACTGCACAGAAAATATTTCAGAAACAAACAGAGGCTCTAAATAATCCCATTTAAGCACCAAAACTGGTATTTACATTACTTAGAGGAAAGATATTTATTCCATTTCTTGCTAAGCCTACAATGCCTAAGATCAATTTTTTTTTTCTGGAAATGATATTTGTGAAAGCGGGGTTTGTTCTATATTTTTGGACTGGATATTTGCATATTCCCATCATCACATAATCTTTTTTTAACGGAGAGTTTCCTGGCGTAACACTGGCTCTGACAGAGAGTGTTGTGATATGGCAGGTTGTAGTCCTAACGCCTGGGCTGAAAGATTCTCAAAGTCTGCTTAGAGGGTGTTTTTTTTTATAGATTTTTTTTTTTAATTTTACAAAACAGAAAAAGCCCTCCAGAAGTTTCTGAATGTTTGGGTAACATGTACAGGTACAAAGGAAATAAATATCTGACAAGTGAAAACAAGTCAAAAATGTCTCCTGATGTCTTTACTGCAAAATCAGGCCTGGGTTCCAGTCATTAATGAAGGAGTCAGGTTTCACTGTTGCTACAGAAAATCATAATGAAGAACTCACAAAAACATGCTTCAGAAAAAGACTGTGAAGATACAAAAAGCCTTCCAAGATGCTGGAAAGCGTCTTTGGACAGTAACTTTGGCTGCTGACAGCTCTGTTGAGTCTGAGTTTGGAGTGTGTAATGCTAATACAGCAGCTGATGTAGCCTGGAATCTGGAGTCGAGGAGAAGGCTTCGGAGGCCTGGTCTGGCCAGCGCTTTAAGTCAGTCTGACAAAACACTGTTACTCAGTGTAGCAGAAAAATCTTATCTTCAAAAATACAAAATGTACTGTACTTCTGAAGACTGAATGTGAGTTAGCCTGTGTGTTAGTATTACCTTATAGATGATGCCAGCTACTAGTGTATACTGGCTCATGGCTGAGTTCTGATAGAGGTAGCAGGAGCCCTGCTCGCCACACTGATCCTGCCACAGTAAGCAGGAGATGTCAATCACAGAGCCAAATGCTATGGGTCCTGGAATACCACCTGTGAGGAAAACAGCGACACAGATTGGACTAAATCGTGGCGTCTGTGTGCAGAGAAATAAGCACTTTGGCTGGGATTCACAGGTTCAAAGTAAACTTAGTGAAAGAAAACAGTTGGCTTACCAAGTGTGCGCACAACTATCCACTGGATGCCAAGTCCGAAGGATCTCTGGCTGTCTGGCACACACCTACGCAGCACAGTGTTGGTCAGACATACAGGCATACTGAGTCTATAACTTCATTACAGTGTAGTTTGACACTTGGTTTGGTTTATTCCTCTGTATCTATCTATCTATCTATCTATCTATCTATCTATCTATCTATCTATCTATCTATCTATCTATCTATCTATCTATCTATCATCTATCTATCTATCATCTATCTATCTCTTGCCTAGTTTAACATTTTCTGCACGTTTTTGTTACTTATAGGAGGACATGTCCTCTGGAACCAGTTAGGGTTCTTTTTCAAAAAGTCAAGTTTGAACATACTTGAACAAATGAGAATGAATAAGAATCCACCAGATTTAACTTTGGCCACTAGTGTCCTCCATGTTTTATTTAGTAGCTTGTTTCACTGATGGGCATGCAACAGGTTAGTAATGATAGTGAACTTTAAATATGGCCTCTGTTAGACAAACTATTTTCATGCTTACAGAGTAAATTTTGAATTCAAACAAGTCACCGCAGTTTGAATATTTGATTTTTTTCCCACATTTGAACTGAACTCAGCAAATGCACCAGCCATTTATGTAGCATTGGACTGATCTCTGCTCACCACAGCCACTTTAATTTGTTATGTGCCTTTTTCTAGTGTTAGTTTTTCTGCACTTGATGTTAATGTTAGAAGTTTTTATTTTTTGTTGCACCATAGGTCTGAGAGTAATGTAATTTCAATCCTCTATATGTGCTGTACATATGGCAGAACTGACAATAAAGAAGACTTTGACTTTGACATGACTTTGACCTGACCCATTTATCAGTCTAACTCTACTTCAGATGTCACTCTTCAGCATTAAATAGCCATCAAATATAAATAATAAAACTATTACCTGTATCCAGCAGTTTTGGTTGGTACCTAGTTAGTATCTCAGCATATTTAGTTGCAGCTCAGTATATTTATTGTATTTTACTGTTTAAAAGTATTTGTGCCTGTAAACCACTGGTACGGAGTATGGAAGTGGCTTTCATGATTTCTAAACTTGGAAAAAACCTCTGCAAACGGTGAACCTGAGATGGGGACATGTGTGGGACACCATGAGGTACATATTAGGATATTTGTCTTACCACAAACATGTAGAATATTTTGCACACAGGGACTGGGACTTCTAGTCTGGTTCGGTGTGTGAGCCACAGATAAATGTACCACTGCTGTTTCCATGAAAGGACTGCAAGGTTTTTGGTTCTGCTTTAGTATAATATTTAATGAAAGCACTACACTGTCCTCAGATTAAACCCAGACCTCGCATTTGGCAGAAACTGGGTCACTGGGCCATCATCATTATCCTGTAGCAAAAATCTGGAGTGGATCAAACCCAGGAGAGGTTCTCACACTGTGTGTAAATGCACAGTCTCTAATGTAATACTCATGGGTAAGGAAGGTAAGTTATCATTATTTTCCAAGTAAAAAAACAACAATAAAAAGTAGTTTAGTATCATATTTGTCCCACTGGGTGGTACCAATAACACTGTGAGCTCAATGAACTAACCTAACAGTGCTGGCCACAATCAGCATCTACACTATTACAATTTGTTTGTTTTTTTTTTTTGTTTGTTTTTATAACAACCCACCTGAGCGTGGCAGTGAGTGCTGGGATGCTACAGAGGAAGGTGAAGGAGATGATGATGAAGAGGAAGGAGAGGAAGGCTGACATGTGGTGGCAGGAGCTGCCACACTTTCCTGCCAAAGCAAAGCCCTCCTCACCCCAGGACACATTACCCACCACACAGCTACATCCAGAGTAAACCTAAAGACACACAATCATACACACAGACGCAACGGTCATTATATTGTTAATAAGTGTTCTCTACATATTTTTTAAAAATTAAAGAGTTTGTGGAAAAATAAACTTCATTAATCTGCACATTTATGCAGAAACGTTCATCAAAATCTCATCAAAGAGAAACATGTAACACTTTCAGTCTGGCTCTGAAATATATATATATATATATATATATATATATATATATATATATATATATATATATATATATATATATATATATATATATATCATTAGCAGACGCATACCTCTTCTGAACAGTGGTCTAAAAGCTGCTTGTTCAGAACTGAAGTTGTTTTTCAGTTTTTTAAACAAGCAGCAAAATGCATAAACTACAGTTGACAGTAGCAAGTAATGAATTGACTGCTTCACTACTTTAAATGTAGCATATCTGTCTAACGCCTCAGTGCAGTGATGACTGTCAGTGCCACAGTGATATGAATAACCAGATTACTCATATCATATTCCCCAATGACAAATATCATACAGTTACAACAGGGACATCAGTGTCATGTCTCAGTGCACTCAATGACACACAAACTCTCTGTTTTGGTGACATGGGTAAAGCTGAATGGTATTAAAAATGATCGAACTATTAAAATATCATTAAATCTTCACCATACTTTCGTATACACTGTGCGTAATTGTATGTGTTTCCATAATGTTAATTTAGAACAACTGCTTCATTTGAAAAACATATTATTTGGCATTGAAATGCCTCAGGGCTGTTTTAATGAGCCCATAATGAATGGACAGTTTACAACATGTCTCGAGACACAGAGGATAGTGTGTGTTTGAGCTGTTTCCCAAGCTTGAAATTATGATTGAAGAACCCAATAAACATATTTCAGAAAAGTCATAATGTCTCATTTCTGCAAGAGGGATATCTTCAACAAATGAAAGGGAACATAAAATAGCATATATATATATATATATATATATATATATATATATATATATATATATAGGCTTTCCCTCTTTGGCTTTTTGCTTTTGCCCAAAGTGCCTCAGATCCTGGTAAATCACATCTAATTTTCCTCTAGTCAGAGTGGAGTGACACGAGCAGTGTGTGTGTGCTCTACCTGTTTTCCAGTGGAGCGTTCGGTATGGTTGATGGAGCTGCAGCCAGCGTGGCAGGGGGAGTAGTACATCACACCATCTGCCCCACACACAGGGTTATACAGCTCTCTGACACAACTACAGCCTGCATTACAGCCCACTGTCAGGTTCTCCTCTAAAGAAGAACTGCAGACACGAGGACGAGGAGAGACAGATGTAAACAGACAGAGAAAACAATGGGAGGGCAAAGAAGGAAGTCATTAGTTGGCATGAATTTGCTTCCTCAGGATTTCTCATACTGATAATGAATATTTTCACTGCTGTACAAGTCAGGAATGAGCTGCATGAACTGTTCATATCTCACAAATCTAAATGAAATGAAATTCTCCTGATTACTTTCTACATCAGTGATCTAACTGAGCCAAAAAGCAATAAACTAATTGCAAATGTTCCGTCCCATATAAATAATTAAATTAAATAACTTTTAATTAATGAAGTGAGTCAGCACTTCTTCTTCTTCTTCTTTTCTCTCTCTCTCTCTCTCTCTCTCTATTCATTATAAAAGAACTTCATTTGTGGAGCACTTTAGTTCAGCAGAGAACGTATTTCCTTTGTAACTCCATCCATTTGCAGCCTCTTTCTCACAACTAAACCTACTAAAATTTATAGTTACCACTTATATCAAAGTGGTAGCATTAACATTACTTTCAGTTGGCTGTGTAAAGACAGCAGGAATAATGTCGGCTGTCAGTGGCCTAAAGGTAAACCTCACTAATCTTGCAATAGAGGAGAATGACTCCTGTAACCTTTAATTTCTTAGAAGGTATAAAAGATAAAAATTCATTTGGAGAATGAGACTCAATTACACTGAAAACATAAAATAAACAAAACTCGACTAAAACTTAATAATAGCAAGCAAGTAAAATGGGACTAAAGCCAGTTTACATTTTAGTAAAAAGACAACACAAAATCAAAACTGAATCAGAATCACTCGGCAGAATTAACACTGTGCACCTGTTTGTAAGGTGCAGCGTGCTGGGCTTGTCGTATAGGTGTTTGTACTGGTCCAGCTGGTGTTTCTCCATCAGTCCGGACTGGTACGGTGCTGTGACACCAGCCATTGGCACGTTGGGGCAGTGGATGAGAAAAATGAAGATGGCGAGCAGGCTGACCATCGCGCATATCATGCAGAAACGGATGATACCTCGACAGCGCAGGTTCAGTCTCTTCACAATGTAGCCGCCCAGGAAGGTGCCACCACCTCCTGCAGGTACCACCATGTATCCTGGGAGGGGGACAAGAATAAAGAGCCATGCTGTCAGGCTGCAGCCCCACCCTCAGGCCATTAAAGGAAACTGCACCTTAGATCAAACACTGACAGGAAGTCTCGAATTGGCCAGAATACCATGGAATTTGAAAATGATTTGCATAATCTGGTGTAGTTAAATGATAAATGATAAAACAACGCTGAGCAGCACATTGTTGTTGCTGGGAAACGTTCAGTGGCTAAAAAACTGTTGGATTATAGATATTTTATGTCTCCAACATCTCCAATGGAACAGCTCAGGGTTCAAATGTCTGAGGTTGTCTAATTGGAAGTTTACACCATGTTTGGAACTATGGGTTAGAATCAAAACAAAAAATTACACAGAGCTGAGACGTTCATTTGAAACTCATTTGAAACTCATTTGACCAACCGTTTGGGATTGGTCTGGTGCTCCAGACTTAACATACTTGTGTTGCATGATTTTACATCTTTATTAGTGACTTACCAAACCATGTAGAAGCCTCGGATGCACTGAGACTGAACTGCGACTCCAAGAACTTCGGACCAAATGTGGACATGCCAGCAATGAGGGTGGCCTCAGTAGCTCCAGCCAAGCACAGGAACAGGAAAGTGGGATTCTTTAAGAGGAGCAGCACAGATCTGGGAGGAGGGTAAGAAAGAATAAGGGGCAGCAGTGTGTGCACCTAACTGAATAAACTTTTGCTTCCTTTTTAATTAAAGCAGTCCACTCTAATCTCAGCTGCCTGGAGATGTTTCTAATACCGTACAGATGAACACTGCACCAGATCCAAAGATATTTCATTATGTTACATAATGTGCCGTGATTATCGTCTTACCCTGTCTCTGTAATCCCCAGTGCTACAGATATGGCGTCACACTGTGGTTGTTGAGATCAGAGTAAACACAGTTGTCAGGTTGGAGCTTCTCTGACAATGTGACATGTGTTTCCTTTATATTTGAATCCACTGATGGAAAGATTGTTATCAGAAAAGAGTAGCATGCATGTGTGCGTGTTGTTTGCCTGCAAACTTAATTCATTCACAATAGACAGGGCTCGAGTTTACACATAATTGAGGGTGTGTTTAGAATTGGAGCAACTTGCTGGAGGCTGGTTACTACTAAGGATTTTTAAATGGTGTTTACTTTTCACTCTTCACACTGACAGACATTTAACATGAATTTCAGGGAGAAGTAGCAGGTACCAGCAGCAACAACGCCAATAAACACTAGACGAAGTTAGAGAAATGAACTGTAAGTGTGATCAGCTATTGCAGTGATGCGCAGCTTGTGGAGGATATTGAAGCAGGAAACCAGAAGAACACAGACATGCTACACATATTTTTAGATACAGAGTGACTAACACTCTCTGAGGATATCATTACCCCCAGTGACTATAGCAAATAAACAAAACACCCTCCCACTAACTCTAGCACTTGCTTGAGAATCATCACGTTTTGGTTTTAAGTTTTCTTCAGACTCAAAGTAATTCATTGATGTTGTCTGTACATCCAATGGCACACAGGAAACTAGATCTTCTAAGAGAGAATTTGTTGAACTTCATTTTCCAAAATGTAAACAAAGTCAACAGCATAAGTCACTGAATCCAACATTATACAGTAAAGATTACACCTGTTCTTAAAAGAAGAATTTCAGCGTTTAATGTAATATCCATTCAATACCGGATCACTGCATGCTAATATCTGGTTCTGCACTACAAGCGAACAGCAACTACCTTGGCATGTCTTTAACTGATTTGCCAAACTGAGGGTCTGAGGCTGTGGTATGACTTCCATCCTTAAGCTGGTGGGCCTCAGACACCCGCATGGCCACATACTCCTGAGAGCCTGCAGGAAGAGAGGCGGAGGGGTGAGTGAGACTGTGAGTGACAGGGTGAAACTGCACCAATTTCTCCCTCCATTTGAAATAAAAATGGAAATATGACTGCTCTTTAGCTTCTTTACTTCATTCATGTTATCAGAGAGAGAGAGAGAGAGAGAGAGAGAGAGAGAGAGAGAGAGAGAGTGCGTGCGTGTGTTTTTGCACAAAGGAAAAGGAGTGGTACCCGGCAGCTGTCGTGGGTAGCCTAGGATGGGGAATGCTACCAGCAGAGCTGCTGCTCCTCCTGCAAGGAAGCCAATCCACCAGGCCCCGACCCACAGAGGGTTCTCTGGAGTCATCTCTGTCCTGTGAACACACACACACACAGAAATGGTCTGAATCATTTTTACAGATGCTGACTACAGTTGTTCTACATACATCTGTCATACATCATGTCCTCCATTTTGTTTGGATGTCTGAGTTCTCAGTGTGTGCATTTGCCCACAGTCTACCCTCCAAAATTACACAATAGAATGAAACACAGTCCAAAGACATGTAGATTAGGTTAACAGGTGACTCTCAGTCTCAGATGAATGTGAGTGTGAATGGTTGTTTGTGTCTTTAAGTCAGACCTGTGATAGACTGGTGTTCAGGGTGAAACCCTGCCTCTCGCCCCAACATCAGCTGGGACTGGTTCCAGCCCACCTGTGAGCCTCAAAGGATAAGTGCTGTAGCTGATGGACTGATGAAACTTTGTGTTTTGTGTATCGACACTTTTTAAAAAAATGTTTTTATTACTGCATGTGACCACCTCTCCCCCGTCAATTCATTCTGATTTCAGAACTGAGGATGAGGCTGACTGACAACAACAGGGAGTCACTTTGGATATGTGGACGGATGATTACCACACAGTCAGTTATCTTTGTGTCACTTTTGCATTACATTAAGTGAAAACAGACCGGGTGAGTGTTTAGCACACACTGTTCAGTACATTACGCAAAACAGCAGATAACCTTAGACCAGCCATCATGCAAACCCTGCTCAAATACAATCTGGATGAGTTTTAAAATGAGTGACTGTGTAACCTCTGTGTAAAATTAACATTACAGATACAGGACAGGACTTATAGTAAAGGTCGGGTCAGGTCCGGATGTGATTCAGACATAATGGTGGGTAATGGGTTAGTTCCAGTAACGAGCTTTGTACTGGGTGTGAGTACACCTGGAGACTGAACAGTTTCACTCGATTGTGGAATTCTTGAGGACATTACATCCAATTTACACGTTTGGAAAATTTGGACACTCAAATAAAATGCCAAGGAGCAAGTGTAGCGCACCATATAGTACGCAGCCCTAGTGTACTCTAGTACACACTACTCTGTTGTTTATTCTAGCCTGTTCTATTTTATTATACTCTGGTTTGTTCTAATTTGTCCATTCTCCCAACGACAGCAGACTCACGTCAGGTGGATCTCAGTGTAGATGTTAAGGAAGTATCCTCCAAGCAGGTAGCCTGCTGCCGGGCCCACAATGGCTGCGGTGTAGAAGACCCCTGGGTAGAGAGAGAGAGAGAGAGACCACAGAGACAGGCCATGGGTGGGTCAGTACAGTGACTGTCTACTTCCTGTTTCCTACTTACCTCTTCCTGTTCTACAGGTCAAAAAGGCCCATTGTTCGTTACCGGGCTCTGTATTTACAAAGTTCATGTTTTTGGGAAAAAAAGAAGCTTGAAGTGAGAAACTGTGTGCACGTGTGTTTGTGTGTTTTGGTGAGAACTGAATGTCTGAACGCAAATGTCCGGACATTAAACCGAACATTAAACAAACTTTACCCTGCCAGCTCTGTAGTACAAAGTCTGTATGATGTCCACATCTCCAATGTGCGAACAAAGCAGCTCACTGTCTGGAGAATTGTCTGCTCTACCTAGGTGGCAACACCTCAACTATACCAAACAGAGTATTTCCAATACATTTGTTGTGTGTTGCATGTGTGACAGGGAAACTCTGGACAATGTCTGGACCTGATTCTCTTGACATCGTCCAGAGTTCACACAAGAAAACAGCTTAAGAGGGTCAAAATTACAGGGCCAGCACTTAATCTCTGGTAATGGAAACAGAATGATGAATATCATAGATAATACATTGATGAAAATGATGGGTTAGTTTCTACACAACAAGCTCCTTCATCTGTGTCCAGTTTTCAGTAACAGAGGTAACAACAGTTCTGTTGATTGGACTCATTACACAGGGTCATTAGGGAGACACATAAGTACTTTATCTGACCCTCGGGGGAAAGTATCACAGAAATTGGACACTTTGTGACAGACATATTGGCATTTGTATGCTGACGCTCAAACACAAATCTTTATTCATATTCATACAAACAGCAGATGTGTCTGCATGCAATTACTAAAAGATGCAGCTGGAGGGTTTTCCAAGTATCATTATTTGCATTGTATCATTGTTCAGTGCAATCAAAGCAAAGTAAAAACAATTCAGCATTCAGAGAGAAAAACCAGCTCCTCCTCTTCACTGCCCAGCTGCCAATGTGAGCTGAGACTCTGACAACTCTGCTCTCTGGCTGTATGAGCTGAACCAGGTGTTCGTGTCTCAGTGGTGCACTGAGAGTGGTGAGCAGAGAGGTAATACTGTCAAAGCCTTTTGCCCTAATGAAACACTTTGTTTAGCATAACCAATGTGTGGTTTATAGAGGGCTGAACAGTTGGACAAAAATCAGTTCATTAGTCAGAAACCAGTTAATTAACTTAACTTATTAAATGTTCAAGTCATTTTTCTAAGCCAAAGTAGTGAACATTTGAATAGCTTCTAGTGGCATTAAAAGGAATATGTTTAGGTTTTGGACTAGTTGTAAGACAAATCAAGACATCTGACAACATCACCTTGGACTCTAGGAAACTGATGATGGATTTTCAGCCAATAAATACAGCCCATGATACATTTTCATTCTTAATAAGGGATGCACTCCAAAATAGGTTAAAAATTGCACACCTGGATCATTTATCTAAAGCAGGACCAACCACTGTGGGTGTTTCTGAAAAGACACAGTCCATCTATTATTTCAAACATTAAATTACATATACGCAATGGTCGAACATAAACGAACACTGGCCTGCAGAGATCATTTTAACCAGACAGCCAGGAGCTTATTTTCTGTTGTTGTAGCCACAACTGAGTAAATCTGCCTGAGACAACTGTAATTTTTGTGACTAGTTAAAACTTTCATTTCAATTTCAATTTCTTTTTTTTTAATGACTAAACTGGCATCTGAAGAAACATACAAATGAATATGGAAATGAACACAGCACACTTACACACAATGACAAAGAAAAAAGGGGCCAAAGAAGAAAGAGATTATTATAATTTAAGTAAAAGTAAGATAATAAGAGTCATTATTGCTGTTATTTCTACTTAAAAACATTTGGTCCAAAGCAAAACCTAAAAGAAACATGTTGTACTAAATGAATGACTGATGTGACTCACCTATATACACAGGCGCATAGTTGGACTTGACGTTCTCATCCAGGTATGTGACCCCTAACGTGTAGAGAGGCGTAGCTCCCACACCATGGAGAAACTGGCCCAGCATGAACACAAAACGATAGCTGGACAATCCCCCGCCCGCCTTGTCCTGGCACGGGTTGGTACGGTTGGCGGAGCACATTCCTGTTTGCTCGGGCAGACTGACCTGGTAGGGGGGTGTGGTGAAGTGAGGCAAGGCAAACACCAGGGAACCCAGTGCCATGATCAGCACCCCCCATCCCAGCCAGCGAGGCTTATGGCCCGTCCCACCAAAGTAACTGACGAAGGCCAGGCAGACACAGGCAGCGATGTCGTAGGAACTGGCGATGAGGCCGGCTTGGTAGCTGCGCAGATCAAAGCGTCTCTCAATGGAGGTGATCACCGTGTTAATGAAGCCATTGATTATCATCCCCTGGAGGAAAGAGGCCACACAAAGGAAGAACAGCACCCAACGAGGGGTGTTGAAAACTTGAATAGCTTTGGGTGTCAGAGCCCCCCAGCCACATAGCTGATCCAAGTCAGTGGAGATCAGCTTTAATCCAATGGGAGTCTCTGGATGGGGTCTTGTTTCCACCCCATATATCTGACCGGGGAGTGAGGTGGCCCCAGTGAAAATGTGCGGCCGAATGGGGCCATCAGCTCCGGGACTGCCGGGGCTTCTGGGGCCTGAGCCTATGGGACTGCCTGTCTGGGAGTCCACGGGACTGGGGGTGTCCAGAGAGGGACCCCCACTGAGAGGGCATTCCTGTAGGTCCAGGAGCTCCTGCTTGGAGCTGAAGGAGGCGTCGGCATTAAGCAAGACTGGCATTGCCCCTCTGAGGGGCAGGAGGAGGATAAATGTGGGAGGCCTTTGAACTGGTGGGACAAAGTGTTATATTTACAACCACAACGTAGGAAAAAGCAAATGTCCATCAGCTGAAGCTGAAGGGGAATTTGTTGTGGTTAGGACTCTGTCAGACTTGTCTCTGAAATTATGTATTCTTGGCTTGTATTGTGTCCTCCATGTGTCCACAGTGCTGAATGTTTTGAAAGGGTCTTCAGGTGCTTCTGTTCACCTATCTGTACAAGGCTGTACAGGTGGAAAAGACTGCTTCATACTGGCGTAGAAAAATAGCATCCTATAAAGAGAAAAGACAGAGAGAACAAATAAATGGATTTGAACCAATCACTCTAAATAAGGACCTAAAGCTTTTAGTAACTGCATGAATGAATGATATATATAAATCTGAATGGAGGACTCAGAGAGACAGCTGAGAAAATATATCACTACCGGTACCTCGATACTATCTTCAAATTAAAGACATCAAAACAGTCGAATTTCGATGTCTAGACAACTGACATTGTGGCTGGCCGCTATCTTGGCTGCCTCATGTGGATGCCAGGGCAGGAAAACACACATAAACAAATCTACTGTCTTATGTGCACAACATCACAGTGGAGCTGTAGAGAATGGATTCAGCTTCCTACAGCGCGCTGGGACTCCAGTTATTCAAGCTTTTCTAATTACACAACACAATCTACAAAGAAATTAGTATTAGAAGTCGCACATAAACACACAGGCTGAAAAACACAAGCTATAAAAACCTCAAATAACACACATGGGTAATGAGGCATAACAAGCACTCTCTGCTCCAGCAAGCATAAATACAGATCACAGCCTTCATTAAAACAAACATACAAACAATGTGCAGATCTGTCTGTTGTATAACCAAATTTCATTTCATTAATTAGTGCAGCTTCAGACGTGATATCTGCATTTCTACTACAACTCACAGTCTTATGGTAATGCACTAACAACACTTTATAAATGCATCTCTGACTTATTATTGCACCTTAAAGTGAATTAGTGGTGAATATTATCCATAAGGTTTACTTTTACAGCTCACTCATTAAAATCACATTTATGCACACTTAAATGTTAAACTGTTGCTGCTAAATGCCGATTATAATAACACAGATAATATTTTTTTATTCTATATTCTGGAGCCATCTGCGAACATTAAATAGATGCTGACACAGAAGAATAATTTACCTGATCTTAATAGCAAACCTTGATTCAACAGGTGTGTGTGTGTGTTATCTTTAGAGGACACCTGTTATACATTAAATAAAAGTCCTGTTGTTAAGGAGAAGTTTGAAAGAGGAAAAGGAGAACTTCCATCACTGACTAATTTCCTCATAAAATCAATTACAAGTCAACATGTTCGCTGATAAACGTCCCACACTTAAGCTCAGCTCCGCATGTGATGCAGCTGGTTACCTACATCATATTACAAAGCCATGCTGTGAGCTGAGGGACGCTCCTTCAAAATAAGGTCCGTGCATCCACAATGTGTAAAATCACTGCTTCTAAAGTGGCTCTTCAATAAGGAATTTCCTAAGCTTTTCTGCATAACAAAGTAGGTTTTACTTAAATTACATATAGTAAACCCTTTCACAGCAGCATTCAGGCTTTGAAAATGAAATCATATTAATTAACTGACCATAAAAATGCACCTTTACCATGAACGCAAAGCTCCAAAGAAATGTCAAATTGTAAACATACAATATGAAATCTCCTACCTCCATTCCCACTTATGATAGTCAACAGTTCTGGTGACATTTAACAGTGCAGGTATCATGCAAAAGAGTCGGCGTAAAATAAAGATGGAGAGTCAGAAAGGGGTACCCATACTAGGTCCTAAGCCCGTCTCTCAAAGCCTCTTATAGTCTAGCGCTGAGGCAGCACGTCAGCACATTCACACACCCCCTTAGCAGAGTCCTGCAGGCAGCCTGGAGGGAGGGGAGAGCTCCCAGCCCCCGTAATCCACCCGATAAATAACTGCTCACTGCTGCTGGAGCTCTGCTGCCTCCCATTGGACGTGAATTGCATCTTTTGATCACTTGTGCTTCCGTCTTTCCACACCGACACACACACAATAAAGTCTGAAAATCTGAAAATTTGTATTATCGCTGTCATTTCATATGCAGCCTAATGTTTGAATGTGGGGGTGTAAATTAACATTTGATCTGGTAATGATGTGTTTAAACTGCATGATCACAGATGGAGAAATCAAGGCTGTTTGCTGACTTTGGAAAACTGTGAGTCAGTGGAAGTTCTTAAAATGCAACAACGCAGCAATGGTAGTTTTTGCCCCCTGGTGGCTCAAATACTAACAGCAATTTTTAGAACTGAAACCAATAAGTAGTGAGTAAAATGGCTGGTGCCAATCCACCCCAGCTCATTACTCTGCATGAACATCACTGAGTAAAGAATACCACAAGGTCTTGACAAGCAAAGCCGTTTGCTAAACAACATGCTGCTGTGAGCTGTTGTCTGTTCAGCTGATCGCTCATAAGCAGGAATAACAAGGTTTGGGAGGGAAGCCAGAGCATAAAAACCAATTAAAATGTTTTTATGTTTAATTGACAGGTTGATGGATGACCAGATGAATTTAAGACCTTGTTTCCCGTCCCTGGTGGTCTGAGGAGGAGGAGCAGGAGGTGAATTCTTCAGTACGGAGTTGGAGGAATTTGTGAGGCGAGACATTGTGAGTAGGTTTTATAAGCCATCAGGAGAGGCAGGGTAGGGGACACTAAGTGGATCATGATCAGGTGATGATGAGATGACCAGATGTGGGAGTGTCTTGAAAGTTGAACCAGGGCACTCTGTTAACAATGCACTATGGGAAGATAATACCCTCCTGTCCTACTGTTTGTTTGTTTGTATATAACTGCTTATGAATAAAACAAATCCAGAAATGGAAAAGTTCTCACCGGGTTATTTTTTTCTTATTTCATTGCTATCTAACTCTATATCTTGCCTTTTAATGTTGGTTTTCAAAGTGAGATCAAAGTGTGCAGCTGTAATATAAAGCAATGGGCTTTACCCTACCTACCGGGTCTTTTATGTTCACAGCAGAAACTTATTTGCCTTGGACTGAGGAGTCCTTCCTCTTCTCTGATACACAAAGGCTTTTGAAGTATCAAGGGAAAGTCTTTCGTGTGGTTATTACACATCTAAGACACAACACACTTAGATGAAGTCTCAAACTGTCAATCTTACTCAAAGATACCGTGTTTGCACACATTACAATGGAGTGAAATCTATTTTTTACTAGAAAGAAAACAGCAGCAGAATATCTATCTGGTCAAACTGTACAGGACACACAGTGAGACTACAGTAGAGCCACAATGCATTCAGTCCGATGTGAGAACAATTAGCCCTGTTTGTACTGATGTAATTCCAGGAACTAGCTCTTTGAACTTCAAATATGAAAAGCATACATCCCTAAATTAAGCTACAGCACCATTGTGCATTTGGCCTCACTGACCCTGAGCATGTCTTTAGGTAAATGTAACAAAAATTTGAGTGTTGTTTGTGCAAAGAAGATAATCACAGTCTTGATACCAACCTCAGAGCTGGTAGAGCTCGCTGTGTGCAGGTGGGAGCCTACAGTCAGCTTTATTCATCTCATTCTGGACTTGTAAAAGTTGATTTGTGGCTCAATTTGCAAGTACATGACTACAGAGATGTTTGATTACTGGGACAGGCGGATACTTGATTGATATTAGTTACCGGTTTGGGGGCCACCTAGGAGATGCCCTGAGGTACAAGGATGTCATGATGTCTTTACAGCTTTGTGACGTAGAGATATTGCGGCTGATTACAGTTAAAGAGGTTTGGATCCTGGGAGGTGTCACAGAAGAAACAGTCTTCATGAATTGAAACGATTATCTTGTTTTCAGGTCCTTTGAACTTCTCATGTGCAGATACTTATGTCATTGTAATTCAGTGTGAACTTTATAGCCTTCCTCAACTACAAAATGCTATGCATTGCTTGGTGTGGCTGTTATGATTTTTAGGTAATGGAAGAGATATGCATTGCTTTTTACAGATTTATAGTGCCCTCAGACAAGTGTGAAAGTGGAGCCACTATTAAGATTTGAGTCAAGAGGCAGAGAATGAAAGAGGGGAAATCATGTCAACCAAACTAAGAACTAGACCTAAACTAAGATCCTCACTGGGTGGGTGTCAAGACTGCTGCTGCATGTAGCTTGTCTCAGATCAGTGAAGCGCTTGACCTCACTCAAACCACAACAAAAGAGACACCCAAACTTAGGCTGCATGTCTGTCTGCCCCATGCTGCTTATGTCCTGCGTCCTCTCTCTGCGTCTGTCGGTTTGTACTTACTACCTCGCATCTATTTACTTTTACCAGCATGCGACATTGCTCGCTGTAGGTTTGTTTAAAGTATGTTAACTGTAATAAAGTGGAAGTGATGTGGAAATGTTCTAATTTTACTTAACTGCAGTAAATTAAGGATAAGCATTTTCTGACCTGTTTTAAGTGGCTTTATTTACACAAAGTAAAGTTTACATGACAGCATATCCATCTGTGAAATATATATATGAACACTGTAAAGTTTTAAACTGCCTGTTTACATGACTACACAGTGTTTCTTCTTTAGCCACTAGTTCTGTAATGCTGTAACACTGCTGCCTAACTTCCTTAGATCCTTAGATCTAAGACCCTTCATTTCCCTGGGTTTGACAGACCAAATTTACACTGCTGCTCATGACTTTGGTTAATCTGCTTCAGGGCTTTCATTCCTGAAGTCACAGTGACTGCTCACTGGAATATGCCCAGAACTTTCCACAAAGCAGATGGCAGTGGAGGGGATAACTTCTTTTGTTCTGTTAGCAGAATTGTATAAATAAAATACAAGAAAATGTAACAAGACATCCTTTGGTAATACATATACAATATAAAAGAAAAAAAATTGTCATTATTGTCATTGTTTAAATTTCAAATAATAATGTTAAAATACTATTAATAGTGACAATAACAATAATAAATAATAATTTTTAAATTAATAAAATATATTTATATATGAGCAAAATTTCAAAGAAGTGTGCAGTCACGAGTGGGTGAAGAATGTAAATGTCAAGCCAAAAGTTTATTTTGATGGAGCTTTTTCTCTCATTCCCCTGGCTTTCTATAAGGAACTGACTAACTCATTTTTTCCCACCACAATCAGTCAGTTGGTTGAAGAGCAGGTCCAATTTCAGTCAAGATTTTCCTTGGTTGACTACAGCCCAAGAGAAGACTTAAACACAGCAATGCTCTCAGCTAAAAGGTAACATTAAGTTAAAAAAATAAATGACATTACTTTTAAAGCTGTATTAAGTCAACTACTAAAGGCAGTGGCGTAATGATATGCATTAGCCTCAGGTCATTGCTACGCTGCTTGCAGATGAGGCCTTAGATTACCTGAAAAGTCTTGTTGCTTTTAAAAGACAAGTTTGTTGTCCTTGCTATCCATGCCACAGCACACACAACTTAATCACCAGACATATTTGATAGTCAGGTCTTGTTGATGTTGAATAGGTCCATGCAGGTAATGTAGTTTATTTGCGACATCTACTGGCTATTAAAATGCACAGCACATTATGTGTAAGACTGGTTTCAGGCTTGATTAACGTCTGTTTGGCAGGAGCCAGCAGACAAATGTATTCAAATAGTGGTGTAAATCAACATTAGTTACTGCAGGGCTGTTGTACAGTGCTCTTTTTGATTGGGTAGGTTTTCCTCTTTGCTGTGTTCTCAGACAGAGAGTTAAGATCAGAGCAAAGACTGACATATTGCAGGAGTTAGACTGGATTGGATTTGCTAATGATACACCTTTCCAGAATTCACAGTTTCGTCCTTTTTCATGTTTGCATGTTTTGCTTAAATTAAAAACATCAGACCAGACTTTCTCTCCACAAAGCTGCATTCTTAATCATACAATCCATCATTTTGTGGTTTGTTTTCCCTTTAATTGTCTTTCAGCCTAAAATCAATTGGATGAAATCTTGTTTGAAAGCAGTTTGCTGAAGTTTGACTATAATGCTCATTAATGGTCTTGACTAAAACATGTTCGTGTGAACATTTTTGTTGATTAATCTGATGACAATAAATAAATAAATATAAATAAATAAATAAATAAATAAATAATAAGGATGACGGTGACTAATAACAGCCTTTTTTTTTTTTATCTCAGGACTACGACTAAGTCTAAAAACAGCTGACAAAATTTAAGAAATTATTTAGATACACATGTGGGAACTCATGCAATTCATAGCCAGAATACTAGCATCCAGGGAAGTTCCTATCTGTTGATTTGGCTGGTTCCAGACCTCCCAGTACAGTAGTTGCCCATCTTACAGTAACCCTCTGGGGCCCCACTGCTACTGTGGGGAATTAATGGGATGGGACAAAGTAAGCACTGACCCAATAATGCTCTTATGCTTGGCTGCAGCTTAGAGAGCAAACATCAACTAGCCCCACAGGCAGCAGACAGCACTGCTCATTTACCCCTCTCTGGTGATGAAGCGTCGACAGTGAGGACAGGAGCAGAAACAGTACATTTGTATAATATGCAGATGATTCTGTGCTGTTATATATAACATTTCCTGATTTGAATAAATATTCTTCAGGGGGATTTTATGAGGAAGTATGAGCAAAAAACAGCTTCTAGTTTATGCATCCTCTTGGCCATGAGGGTCCTGACTGCCTGTGTACAGCCAAAAAATTATCCACCACACATACTGCAACATATGAACACATTCCCCTATGCAGACGACCAATGTAGTAACAGACCCATCTGAACAAAATGTTTAGGCTGCACACAAATGGTCTGTGTGGACTTTCATTGACAGTTCGTGGATAAAAATAAAAATTCACCACAGGGACCACACAGCAACACAGACATGAAAAAGGGTTGAGCAATATGACTTTACAGTAGTAGACAATAGACAGTGTAGACAATGCTGGAAATAACACATTAAAAACTACTGCTAAACTACTAGATGCATTGCCATGGGATTTCAAAAATGTAAGCTAACATGCTACACTAAGGTGATAATGGTAAGCACTATACTTGCTGAACATCAGCATTGTTATAGTGAGCATGTTAGCATGCTGATGTTAGCATTTAGCCGTCAAAGACAGTCAAAGTACAGTCTCACACAGCTGCATGGCTTTCTATGGCTGCACTCAGTTACTACTGTATGTTAAACTCTGAGTCTGTTATTACATATGATGAAGTGCATTGCTCTGTCAGTCACTGTCTTTCTAAGTCAGCACTGACCTTCCTGTCTGCTTATTTGTGGTTTCTTTATTTTTTTGAAGGTTTATTACACTGTCATATACATAGATACAAGATGCAATTATACACCACAACATGAAATAATATACACTATATTAGCTTTTATCTGTATCACCCACTCCTACCATGTAATATATTAGAATAATAAAACACTTAACAGAGAGTGGGAGGGAAGGAGGCGCGACTAGTAGCCCCAGGGCCCCTAAGCAATCTGACCACGCTACGTACAACCTATTTTGTATTGTATCAGACAAACCCAAAGATTGCAGCTATTTGAATGTGGTTGGATAAGTAGACAAATTTTCTACATAAACTGTAAAGTGAAGACCATATAATTCACTGAAACCATTGCAATGGTGCAACCAAGCAAAGTCTGACGTGCACAGAGTCACAAATGATTGATATTATTATTGATATTTCAGTAAAGGCCAAATGTTGTTGTGTGTCACATGCTCTGTGTTGGATGAAGTAAAACGCACACAGACACGTGTCCAAAACAAAATATTGTATGCATAGGCATAGACACACATAGTCACTCATACATTAACCTGCCCTACATCTCACAGACATGCCAGCACATGTGACCTTGCTGCCTCCTCTTGATGGTGAAATCAACTGGAAGAAATGACCTAGAGAGCCAGCCAATAGCGGGCCTTAGATTTCATATACGTTAGCATAGTCTAAAAGGCAACTTGCTCAGAATGAAGCATACATGTGCATGTGAGATGAAACCTAGAAACCTGCCGACAGTGCTCAGGAGGAGGATGGAAAGGAGGATGTGGCGGGATTGGGGGATTGAGGGGGAGGCATTCACTAAATCAGAAAATTTCTAGGAAATCAACCTCCCTCTCACACCATTGTTTCACAAGACGAAAATGACAGCAGTGCTGCTCATTGTGTCCTACTGAAACTAATGTTTCTACATTTGTTTAGTGAGTCATAGTGGCGTGGAGTATGATGTAAACTCCCCCGCTCTAAAAACAGATTTATCATTAATAATTCGGTTTTTAGATGCTTTTCCCACGAGCCCTGTACAATCACAGGTGAGTCAAGGGGAAGAGTGTAGTTTGGTCATGTCTGTAATAAGGTTGTAGAGGTTTATAATCAGCAGGAATAACAGCTAAAAATGTTTTTAAATGACTTTAGACTAGAAAGTTGGTAAATTTTATGGATGTGGGATGTGAATGAAACCAAAAAATGGTGATGTATTAGTACTCTGTCTCAGGGACAGGAATTTTAAGATACACCTTTAAACCCACTTTTATTCTCTGTCTTTTAACTATATTTTGCTGGTTTCTATTTTTATCTGACTCATTGGGTTTTAAACTGTGGTTAAACCTGTTTGTCTTGTTTCTTTCTCGTGGGTTATTTGCTTAACATCTGTTATGTATTTATGCTTATAAGGACATGCACTGCGTGCCTGTCTTTGTGTAGCACTCTGGTATAAACCGGTTTGCTTTTTAAAATGCTACATAAATGAAATGAACTTGAAACTTAAAGCCTGAACACGGGTAGCTGACTTGGCAGATAAAATGAAAATCTTACAGCTTAAAAGTTGCATAACTCAGTTGCCACTTAAGAGCACAACACTGCATGTGCAGCAGTGGTGAGTCCTTTATCCTCCTCTAGGCCCATCTGTTTCTGTGAACTGGGTCAGATAATCTCTTCAAATTAAACTGCATTAGTTCTACACTATCACTGAGTTGTCTTTAAAAGAAATCTGATGTTCCACGTTAGGTACACCTTGTGATTTTACACTGTGTATCGCAGAAGACTAAGATTGAAATCAGTGTAATATAATACAGCTCTGCTGACAGATTAAATCACAGATGAAGGGGACAGGACTGATAGGTCTCTTAAGACAAGAAATGCTGAGTCACTGCTCTGACAGCCCACACACACACACACACACATTCACTTCACTCATGATAAGATCTGGATGAGAATACTATGTACTCAAATTTGCACAGCACATAAAGATAATAACTTTTGTGATACAGTCATTATTTTACCACAGACTGAATATGAAGCAATAAACAGCTTAAAGCATCTGGTTATGAGTAATAGCAAGTAAAACAGGGTTCAGTCAAACTGAAAACTAGTGTCAGACCTACATGTGGGGTCATTTAGTCCCATTATACTTAGCCAGTGAAATCGCAAATCGCTACTGTTAGATCTTTCTCCTCATGCTAACACCTGCACACAGCAGCCAGATGACAAGGACCCTTGACTGCTTTTGTGATACAAGCCTGCACATCACCATTTGTGTGCGCGAGCTGCATTTTTACCAAAGCAATATCCGGAAAGGGACAGTGTCTTAATCAGAACCATGCTTCCTCTGTGACCTGCCCTGAGCTCTTCTGAAATTTCGAGTCTCCTTCTCCTGCACCGTTCAGATACTCGACGGAACAGTCTGATATTTGGGAAATATGCTTATTCTTATTCAAGCTCAGAGTTGGATGAGAAGACCGATACAGCTCTCATATCTGTCTGTTAAATGTTCAGCTGTTGAGACAGCTTAAAATTGTACATTGACCTGAAGCAGGGAGAAATAGCTAGCCTGGCTATAGTTAACAAAATCGACGTACCAGCATGTCTAAAGCACGCTAATTAACATGCTGTATCTTGTTTGTTTCATCTGTTCTTCCCATCTTTGTTACTAAGCTAAAGCTCCCCCGTGTCACTGTACTACAATCTAGTAACATCTTTCATCCGGCTAACGTAACGCAATTTGAAGTGATACCTTAGCTTAGCTTTGCTTAGCAAGGCTTAAACAGATGACGGATCTAGATGACGGATTTTCCTTAAAAGGGTAAATAAATTCTGTTGTAAAGAAAAAAAAGAACTGAAGAATCCTTTAACTGTCAAAAAGTGTTAAGACAAAAACATATAAACTCAAAGTCCACTTGCCGGCCTTTTCAGAGCTTTCAGCTACATCTCAGTTTGCTCGGTGGTCAAGGAGATAGCTCAGCTGTCACCGCACTTTCAAGAATGAAGTTTTCAAGTTTTATTTTCCAGATTTCTTTCATGTTGATGTTTTCTGCTCATCCTACTCTCGCCACATCATCAGTACGATTATGCTGAAAAGGGAACTGCATGATACTCTAAAATCGTCGCAAAAAAAGAGACAGTTGACTCACAAAATTCACTCACTTATTCCAGTTAGCAGTCACAACACACTGGTGCACATGACTGCTGCGACATCTGACAGTCACTGTCAAACGTCATTAATGGTTTGGAGATGCTGTTGTCACTCACTGAGCACATTGCTGTGCCTACATCCTTTTCATTGATTCAGTTAATGCAAACCTAATAAATAATGTGCAAAGACCAAGAGAACAACTCTCAAGGCGACAACAGACAGGACGGTACAGCTGTGTCCACAGCCCACATACTGTCATATTAGATTAGGCTGCAATAGAAACAGTGACATGTATGTGATGGTTAATTTACATTTATAATAATTTAGAAAATGAAGAAGCTCACACCGACAAATATTTTTCATTTTTCTTGATAGTCTTCGCGGCCACCTTGTGTTCTGTCTGCTCAACACTTTCACTTTGAAGCAGCAGCAGTGCAAAATGTTCTGTTTGAGTTAGTAACTTCCCACAGAAATGATAATGTGTTAAGGTAATGAACAGTAAACGGTGAGAATGAACAGTGAGATAGAATTACAGTAAAACTGTGAAGCTGCATGGATTACATACATGTTTCCAGTGAATCCTTTGCAATTTAAATCCAACAATGAGAGCTACTGTGTAGAGAGGTATTTGCTGAATGGAAATACATTTTTTCTAAGCTGCATCAAAAACCAGAACAGATTTCTTAAGAAATCTTAAGGGCCCCGTGTAGTCAAAAATGTATTCTGACCTGTTTGAGCTTCACTGTACAGAATGACGTGCTGAGTTTGTTTTCACATTCATCTGTCACCTCAAATCTCAGTTTAAGACGAGCAAACTCGAGATGACTTTCTGACATCAAAATAACATTATACAACTCACAGAAATGTGATGTGGAAGTCTGAAGCCTCTATACTTAGGATGGACTTTACAGCCAACAAGACCTCCTGTGCCCACAACTCTTTTGAAATGAAATGATTATGACTATTTCCATAATAATGGATAATGGACTTTTCAAAGAAGAATGCAATTTTAAGAATTTTTAACTATATTACTTACAATTATAAAAAATCATGTGACACCCAAATTACTCTCTAACCCAGTGTTTTTATGTCAACATGTCCAGATGGGACCTTTAAGCATTATAACTTAAAGATATAGATGTAAAATATCCTGTACCTCTTCACAGCTACACCACAGTTAATCTCTGGAGATCATTCAGTCCGACAGACTAACAGTCCTGTGAACCCCCCTCTGAACTTCGTCTGATTCATGTCTCCTCCATCACATGGAACCCACACACACTGCTGAGGCTCCCCGGTGCGCACGTGTGGGTGTCTGGCCACAGACCCGCACATCCATTATGTATTGTGTATTTAGAGGAAACAAAGCATGCAAGACTGCAGACGACACGTACACTAATCGCCCACAAGTGTCAATCTTCGGTCATGAAGGCTACGAAACGCTTTCACAGCTGCTTTCAGGAAGCTGATGCAAGACTGATGGACCAGTCTGATGCTTCTCAGAACCCAGACAGGACTGAATGGAACTGACTGTTCATAATGAAATGAAACAGAGAAGGTGATCACACAATTAGGGATCGTTTCGTTGCTTTATTTCTACATGGTAGCCCTTCCCCCTGGAGTCTCAGTAGCTGTAAATAATGGTTTTAAGAATCTGGGGAGAACTGTTCAGATGTTTGACAAATTAAATCACGTGGTAGGTACACTGTATGATGAAAGGTATGATTCTCCTCAGATGAGCTACGGGCAAATGTATTCTCCTGATAATATGCAAACATAACAGCACTGAAGCAGAAAGCCATGTCAGCATCCTCTAATACCCGCGACATTCTGTTGCTTTGTTTTGAATTATAGGCGACTGCGGACTACATGGGTGTTGCAGGCTTCCCCATAAATGAAGCTACAGTATTTGCTACAGCGTAGTATTGTATGGCAGAACATGCCCATGGATTAGAAAAAGCCCCATGTGAAGGATTAATGTATCCAGATGCTGCTGATGAACAAGCCTTTTGTTCATTTCAGCCATTTTTGTGTGTCATACAGACAGCAGGAAATGTTGAAGAGAAGCAGCCTCTGTGAATATTCTGCACCGATCGGGAAAGATGTTGCAGATTTCAGAGGAAATAAGCAACCGTTTCAGCTCTGGACATGGTTGGACATCCACGCTGCTGATGCTGAGCAGCAGCCGCATCAAGCGCATCATCCTTCACAAATCGCCACCAAGTCTTACACACGTGAAATAAACGGGCTTACCTTGAAATGCGCGTTTATTAGTCCGGTTCTTCTCACACAGGGTTCAGTCATTGGTGCCCTGTCGGAGGGAAAGGTGAGAAGAAATGCGTCTCATCAGTTGTAACGCAGCGTGTCAGCGCCCTGGTTTTATGGAGAGAGCGGGCTGTGTGAGCGCTTCTGTATGGAGGCTGATTAGTGCCACTAAAGAGGACCCTGGTACTTGCTTCAAACATGGAAACAGATTAATTAATTAAAATAAAATAAAAAACATATTTTATAATATATAAAAATAAGAAAACATCTTATATAATTTTAAAAAAAATACAATACTTACAATACAATCCATGCTTGTCTGAATGTCTCTTCTAGGCAGGCACCTCAGGGGATGAAACACTCCAGCCTTAAACCTAACAACAGTTATGGTAAGATTTTAATTAATTAATTTATTTATTGTAACATATCCACCATACAGCACACTACTATGTACATATTGTATATCCTTTCCTGCAGTTTGTTCCCTGAGTACAAAGAAAGAATTGTTTGCTGACTTCTTTTACCTCACAGAACTTGTTGAAACTGTTTTATCACCACAGTGATGCCCAAGCTCTCAAGTGTCCTGTACCACTGGAAGTGATAGCAGTCCTAGCCCCACTTGGCCCACATCGATTGGATGGTCACAAACAACTGGGAGAGCATCACTGGTCAGTTCAGGAACAGTGGATGGACAATGAATGCTTTCAGCAGTATTTTCAACTTGATGGTCTTAGTGTGGTGTGATGAAGTAAACCACTCCTTTAACTGACCTCTTGTGTCCAATGGGATGGTTGCTGACGCCTACTGATGTGTGGAAATTAACGAGTGATGACAAACTGGAACCATTTTCTCATATTTTCAATTTTAGCAATACCTCTGCCATCATGCGGTTCAGAGGACTGCCTCTGTTCTTCCTCTTTTGCAAAAATACTTGAGACACTTCTTAATAAATAGTTTAAATCATTTTCATCTAAGCATGCTGTAACATCATTTCAGTCTGGCTCCAGGCCTAAGCAAAGCACTATTTATTCTTTGGGTGTTGACAATGCTAGCTGCCTGTAGTTTCAGAATTATCTTCTGGACAGGTCACAGTGTGTCAAGATATGTAACATCCAGTCCTCTTTCCTCTCCAGTACATTACTTTTCTCCCCCATGTTCTGTCCTTGGACCAATCTTATTTACTATTTATATAAACAATATAAACTCTGTGCCTTAAAGAAAGGCACATGCACACACGCTCCAGCAGCCTCCTTGTCATGTAGATTTTATCAAAATGTTTATTGTCCTACTGTGTAACTGCTGATAGTGATGTGTGTAACTGCACACATTTGGAGTGCAGTTGTGTACTTGATTTATTGAATTTAAATTGTGTTCACCTGTGTCTTTTGTTGCACTTCCTCCTCTGTCAGACCAGGAACAACCAAACTTGAGCTGGAGCGGTCCATTTGGTTAAATATGGGGGGTTCATGGGGGAAGAGACCAATAGCTGTAGAGTGGGAGGGGGGTTTTGTCTCTTTTTCGGGGAATGAACTGTATAAGCTTTGTTTAAAAAGTGTTTTTAAAGTAAGTTTAAGTGAGTTTCTGTTTGATAATATGTTATTTGATATTGTTGTTCTTGTAAATGTTTTGGAAGAGATCACTGATATTGATCTCTTAAGTAGGTGCAGTCCACTGCTACAAAAGTGAGGAGGCTGTGGTGGTTCAAGAGCCAGAGAGAGCGAGGGAAGACCAAAGCTCCAGATTACAGCTTTAGTTCAGAGCTCCTTCCTTGGGCCCAAACTCCCGGGGCACAACCAGAAGTGCAGTTTAGAGTTGATTCTGCTGCGTAGTACTTTCTTTACTTTTGAGAAGTGAGTTGTTTTTTTTTTTTTTTTTTCTGGTTAGTCAGATATTCACCATTTACTGTAAAATGTTTGAACAGGACAGGATTTTTTCAATGTTATTTTGATGCACGGTAACATTGCCTACAATACCAAAAAATTGGCCTGCCTGCTCTGTCAGTGAGGATGGATCAGCATTTATTCTTATTTTTCTGTTTAATTTGCCTCTTTGTTAATTCCTACACATTTACTTTTTAACATTCTTACTTTTTCCTTGTTTTAACTGATTTATCCATGTATTCTTCTTTTATTCCTATATCAATGAATGAATGAATGGTGCTTCTGTGCAGAGAGGGCAGTGCAGTGGCAGGCCCTGATGCTGTGAGATAGAACTGTACAGTTCTTCAGAGACACCCATGCACACACAAAACACCTGTAAAGCACTTTGAGCTGCACTGTAAGAAAAGTGCAATAGGAATATATTGTTATTCTTATTAATAGAATTGTGAATTGCAGTTCATTCACTGCAGCCTGTAATAAAAAAAATGGCCCAGAATTTGAGATGTGTGACTATATTGTCAACATATGCTTTCTCCTCCTGCTACTTGTGTCTGGCACTAATCACCTGCTATACAAACTCAGTGAATTCAGGAGAAATTCTCTTGACCAATGGATGTTCAACCCCTGTGGTGCTATCAGGTTTGGACCAATTGCTGCGCTGAAGAGTGGAGCTGAACCAGCAGCTGACAGTTACAACTATGACTGATGAGTAGCTGTGTGGCTTTCCCATGACCTTAACAAAGTTCGAACTACAGGATTCAGATATGTGTCACGGTGTGTGTAGCCTGTCACATTTACTGTAACTCCATTTACAGGGAAAGTGAAATTAAAAAATACCATCATGATGAAAAATCTTCAAAATTACTAGTGAATTTAGAATATCATGTTGTTCTTCATCAGCCCATTTCTCCATATGAAGTGCATTATGGTGACGTGACTGTAGTGTGAATGCCTTTGTGCCTGTTCAGGTATAGTATATTTACTTTGCTTCCCTGAATTAAGCTTAAGTATCCATCCAATCTGATAAGTAGCATGAAGATCCCTCAGATTTGTAAAGGGTTGTGTAGGACTCTATACCCCTCCTCCTGGCCAGCAGAAGAGCTGGCAGCAACAGAGACTGCAGTGCTTTGGGAACTGGGCGAACATGGGGAATAATCAGCCAACATCAGTGGAACATATATGTAAAACATAAAGCCTCACAGAGCTGCAATCTTAGCTGTGGACTCTTAGCCTTGTTCAAGTCTCTCTTAAAACAATAGCCTATGTGTGCATTTTGCTTGCTGTAACCAATCCTACTGTCAATAGAGGCCATTAAGAGATTCATTCCTAACATGCGTCCAAATTCACAGTTTTACTTCTTTTACTTCATTTAGCCCAACTTTACCGTTTTCATACAAAGTTCCCTCTTTGTGTTACTGTCCCTCCACTGCAGCTCAGCATGGAAACTGTCTGTGCCAACACAAGGATCAACTTTTACAGACTTTTGTAGACTCTTATTCTTTAGGAACTTTGAAGTATATACTTTTGATTTTGTCTCCGTCCACTTCTCCTCCTGACATGGACGGGTGTTAGGAAGGAATCTCTTAATGGTCAGTATAAACAGGAGGGATGACTACAGCAAGGAAAACAGTTTCACTGTACATCTGGGATCTGACTGTTGATCTGACTTGAAAAAATGTTAACCTGTCCTATTAACTTAAGTATTTAAGTTAGTGATGTCAAAATCTAACCCAGGTTTGACTGTTACATCATGTTCACAGCTTTGTTTCTGTAAAACGTCTAGAAAATACAGAATTATCAGGCTCACATATCTGAGATTTCTTAGGGAAACTCCTCCAATCAGCAGTTGCAACCTTTCACCACTAGAGTGTGACATTACACTTTTATATTGCTCTTCTAGGACAGACAATTTTCAGGAGTTGTGTCCTGTGGAATAAAAATGTTCTTTTTTTCCAAGTTTATCCCAGTGAGCTGTATATTTACTGGAAGTATTGTGTTAAAGAAAGGTCAGGAACTTCATCATGCTGTAAAAATCTTAAATGAAACCTAAGCTCAAGTTGACATCACCAGAGGAACAGGGTGTGGCTTTTCTGGGAAATAGAAAGTGATTGTTTGAAGAGCTAAGTCGGTCATTTTAGCAGAGCAAGGAAGAAGAAAAGGAGCCATGGCGTCTGTTTCTTACACAGAAGATCTGACTTGTTCTATCTGTTTGGCAATCTTCACTGATCCTGTAATGCTCCTGTGTGGCCACTCTTTCTGCAGAGAATGTATTACAGATGCTCTGAGCACACAGCCCCAGTGTCCACACTGTCGGTTAGCTGTCCCAAAAGAAGGGAATTATCTACCAACCAATCACATTTTGAAAAATCTTGCTGAAAAAGAGGCCGCGAAGCTGAGGAGTGAGCCTGGAAATAACAAAGAAGTAAGTTTGGGCCATTTTTATTCCATTTTGTAAACATTCATGAGTATGTGGTAAAGCCAGTATTATTAGAAAGAAATATTAGAAGAAATTCTATCTGTAGTTGATCATATTTCATCATCAATGAAATATCTCAAGGTTTTGGCCTGTTGGCAGGTTAAAACAAGAGTTTTGAAGATGTCACTTTGAGTTCTGTGAAAAAACAAGGGGCTTTTTTTATCACTAGTTTGTTACATTTTATACACTAAATAATTAACTGAGAATTAATTTCTCCCCTCCTGTGTTGTAAAGTTCTATTTCTGATTGGTTTATTGGTTTCAAAGGTTGCACACTGGTTGTGCCTTGAACACGAGGCAGTGTCTGAAGATGGGAGGAATTTGATGTATAGTCCCAAAATCATCTAATCTCCGCAATACAGCCTACAGTATGGACAGGCAGGCTTACGGCTGCAGACATACCATGTGCCAAGTTACGTTGAAGAAGTCTCAGAACGATGTGCCGTTGCATTCAGCACCAATGAGTTATCCTCAGGGCAGCATTGTGCCTTGAACACGAGGGAAAAGCTGAAGCTGTTACCTCTGGCCTCTACTAAACTTTTTTTTGTATGAGAGATCTCCACTGTCTCCAGCAGAAAGAGTTGCCTTTTATTCCATAATTACACACTAAGAAAAAAATTGAGGGAAAGTGCAGATGAACAGACAGAGATGTGAAACTGGAAGTTTTATGTCATAAATGATTTGATGTAATTCAGTGCAATTCTCAGGTTTATCAGTGTAAAGAGTTTGAAACTACTACATCTCTCCACTGCTGTAGGTATTAATAGATACATTTATTGTCTTGCAGGTGGTTGAGTTGTGCCTTGAACACGAGGAAAAGCTGAAGCTGTTCTGTGTCACAGATCAGCAGTTAGCTTGTATCATATGCCGAGATGGGGAGAAGCACGAAGGACACAAGTTTAAACCCATCAAAGAAGCAGCTGCGAGTCTGAGGAAGGAGTTGGAGGCAGGTATGGAGAGCCTTTGTGGTGATACACTTGCTGTAGAGAGTCAAGCCAACGTACAGAGGGAAGAAATAAAGAAAACCAAAGAGAAGTCAAAGCAGCTGAAGACCCAGATCTGCAGACAGTTTGAGGAAATGCACCAGTTTCTGAGAGAGAGAGAAGATGAGATCAAGAAAGACCTGAAGCACAAAGAGGAGGACGCTGTCAACAAAATGACAGAGACATTAAATGCTATGGAAACTGCTTTGTCTGAGAGGAGAGAGCTGGAGGGAAAGTTGACATCAGTTCTGGACATGAACGACTCTGAGATGTTTTTAAAGTGCTGGACTGAGAATAACAGCGAGATGACTCCTGAACAGTTATTCAGATCCAGAGCAGATGAGCTCCAAGTGGTGTGTGCTTCTTTCTCTCTGGGGCCTTATGAAAGTCACCTACAGTTCTTTATCTGGAAGGAGATGCTTCAGGTGATCCAGCCCCGAGCAGAACAGCTGTCACTCAAAAGTGACAGCGGAAACATAACAGTGTCTGAAGATGGGAGGAATTTGATGTATAGTCCCAAAATCATCCAATCTCCGCAATACAGCCTACAGTATCGACAGGCAGGCTTTCGGCAGACATGGGAGACATGCCATGTGCCAAGTTACATTGAAGAAGTCTCAGAACGGTGTGCTGTTGCATTCAGCACCAATGAGTTCTCCTCAGGGCAGCATTACTGGGAAATAGATGCTGGAAAAAGGAACTATTGGAAAGTAGGGGTGAAAAATTATCACCTGAGCTATAATCAAAAAAAATATGAAACATCTAGTAAAAAAAAGCTAACATTCACAGGCAGACCTCAAAAGATTGGGATTTACCTTGACTGCCAATCAAAGGAGCTGTCTTTCTATGATGCAGACAACATGATACATATTCACACTGAATGCCATATTTCACTGCCAACGACAGCACATTTTGAATACAAATTTAGTAAGGCAGCAGATCATTATCCCCTAAGAGTGTGCTGGTTCTGAAGTCTGTGGGGCGACAGCAAATCCGTGGGCTGTGGCAAAACTGGTGGTGCCTCGGTTCTTAGGTCTCGAAGTTTTTGCCCTTTTTTAAAATATTTGTTCCATTATCATCATGGTCCCCAAGAAACTGTCCATCACAGAACTCAGGACTACAGGACATCTCAGGCCCTGCCCAGGGACATATGCAAGGATCCTGTTAGTGAATTTTAGCTCGGCATCAAACACCACTGCATACTGTCAACTGTGAAATCCTTCAGGATTTCGGGATCCTCAATCTCCCAGGACCTGACATAGGTATCCACCATTAACCTAAAACTCATTATGTGCAGTACCTATCATCTATCACTGTGTAGTATGTCCACTGAGAGCTAGTAGACACCAAAATCAAATTCCTTGAACCCACAAACATACTTGGCCTGTAAAGTTGATTCAGAGAACAGAGATGTTCAGTACTGTTTATTTTCTTACTACATGGGATTTTGTTTCTTCATTTTTGCTTCTTTTGTTTACATTTTATTTACCTTTGTACAGTACATACGTGGTATTTTATGTTACCATATTCCTCTGCATATTGTGTAATGAAAGCTGTCGTATGCTCTATGTTAGTATGGCTGTGTACAATAGTAGAGCCAAAGCAAGTGTAAAATAACCATAGTAAAAAAAAAAGTATAAGCAACAGCAAAAACAGTGATGGGAGGATAATACATAACCTATACTGTATGATCTGTACAGGATTTGTGGAAAGAAATCACAACTTTTGTGTTGCTGAAATCTCCCTCTAGTCACAGCCATGTTTTGCTTATTGTTGCTTCACTTGGAGGTTTGTGCTTCATTGTGCAGAATGATGTGCAGTGTGTGCTGTGTTTGATAATAAAAGGTTGAAGAGGGAAAGTTTCTCTGTGCTCACCTTAAATCTGTCTTTAAAGTGTGAATGATCCAGCAGAATTTTATGTTTTATTTTGTACACCTGCAATAACTATGCAAAAAAAAAAAAAAAAAAAGGCAAAATGAATAAATAGTAAATAAAGAAATACATGAACAACGCCTATTGAGGTACACTGTAGCATCTCTGATTCATTTTCTGGGTCCTGTACTGTAAAGTGGCACATGAAAAAAAAGCCATTTGTTGTGGTTGATGGTTTATAAATAAATAATTAAAAATCTACTTAAAAAACAATAGCGAGATATTTTGTAATGCCAACCACCTGAAGACCTGTCGTCCCTTTCCAAGCGTGTAGGAGGAGCTATAGTGGCCTTCAGCTAATGGAAAATAACATGAAAGGCCCTCTCTAGAGTCAGAGTTTGGTCTGACCATTCTGGGCCACTGTAGAAACATGTGGGTGCAACACGGCGGGCTCCATGAAAAGGGCCCCCTCTCTATGTAGATATGAAAACACAACAATTCCAAGTTTCAGGTGATTGCACACTAATGAAAACTTAATCATGAATATTATACTTTGTTCCATTTCTGCCAACAGAGCTCCCTAAATCCTACACACTGGTCCTTTAAGTCCCTGTGTTATGGATGCAAAACATCTATGCATGGAAAAAACTGTTTATTTTGTTCTGCATAACTGACATTACTTTAAGACAATACAACTGTTAAATGTACTGCAATGTTTCTGATTCATTTCATATGAAAAATAACATGTAAGATCAATCCATGCAATCTCTGTTTATGGAAAAGAAGAAGAAGAGAAACAAACATACAAACAGTGAATGAAAAAGTGACCTCGGTATAGAGAAACGTCGGTTACTTTTCATCCAACCGACAGTTTCAACATCTCACCACTAGAGTGTGACATTACACTCATCTATGTTCCCCTGACTGAGTCTCAATGGTCCTAGAAAATTAAAGTTAAGTGATTAGTAAGAGTATTTCCCCCCCTTTTCTCCTTCAACTTCATCTGTGAATTTGTTGGGTGTACTTCTCTGTTACTCTGGGTATTTATCTTGCCAGTAAGACCTGTGTGTACAGTGAATCATACAGGGGGTGTGGCTTTTCCAGGAAAGTGAAAGTGATGGTGGAAGAAAAAAAAAAATGCCAAGTCACTCAGGCTGAAAAACAGGAAAACATCAGACATGGCGTCTGCTTTGTACTCCGAAGATTTGACTTGTTCTGTTTGTCTGACCATCTTCACTGATCCTGTGACTCTTCTCTGTGGACACTCTTTCTGCAGACAATGCATCACAGATGTTCTGAGCACACAGAAGCAGTGTCCACAGTGTCAGACACATGTTCCAAGAGAGGGGACATGTCTTCCAACCAGCCACATCTTGAAAAGCCTCGCTGAAAAGGCTAAAGAAGCAGAGCAGAAGAAGACAGAGCACGGACGGGAGAAAGCAGAGGTATGTTGGTGGTATTCACAGGGCAATTTATGTTCCAAAATGATGACAGATAATAATAATCTAACATTTGTGGATGAGGACCAGCAGCTTTTAGGCTAAAAGAAAATTAAAAGAAACATCTGCAAATTCAGTGTAATCCAATTACTACCACAGTCGTAACTCAGCAAGAGGAAACGCTGCACAGTCAGAAAGAAGCTGTACAACAGTCCTGCAGTGACAACCTCCTCCATCTGGGCTGTAATGTTCAGGTGTCAGTGAAACTGTGTGATAGAGGTATTGCTCATTTTGAAGGCTGCAGTGTAATGGAACACTATTGCATTAAACAAAGAGGTGAGTCTGTTGTTTAGCCATCCCTCACTGATTTGAAAGGGGTGGACAAAATAATAGGAACACCTGTTGAAATGCAGCTCAGCAGCATCACAGACCACATTCTCTAAAACGATCACACAGCTGAATCAGTGAGTTTCAACAACAACTGATCATAACAACCTTCATGAAGGAGGATTTACTGCAGGACTGTTGTATCACACTGCATTTGTTTTAGCGAGGTGGTTCTAATAAACTTCTGAGTGTATATAGCAAGTAGGCCTACATCTCTGATATGTGCAATTTTTTTTTTTAGGTTTTTGTTCAGAATATCTTTTATAGGTAAACTATCTCACTCCCAAATTCACAAGAATGTGGTATAAATATTCTAAATTATTCAATCAGTCAATAAATTGAAACATTTAAATTCAAAATAAAAGCACAGCGATGTTTTTGGTTCCCTTTGGCCTCTACTAAACCTTTTTTTTGTATGAGAGATCTCCACTGTCTCCAGCAGAAAGAGTTGCCTTTTATTCCATAATTACACACTAAGAAAAAAATCGAGGGAAAGTGTAGATGAACAGACAGAGATGAAACTGGAAGTTTTATGTCATAAATGATTTGATGTAATTCAGTGCAATTCTCAGGTTTATCAGTGTAAAGAGTTTGAAACTACTACATCTCTCCACTGCTGTAGGTATTAATAGATACATTTATTGTCTTGCAGGTGGTTGAGTTGTGCCTTGAACACGAGGAAAAGCTGAAGCTGTTCTGCGTCACAGATCAGCAGTTAGCTTGTATCATATGTAGAGATGGGGAGAAGCACGAAGGACACAAGTTTAAACCCATCAAAGAAGCAGCTGCGAGTCTGAAGAAGGAGTTGGAGGCAGGTATGGAGAGCCTTTGTGGTGATACACTTGCTCTAGAGAGTCAAGCCAACGCACAGAGGGAAGAAATAAAGAAAACCAAAGAGAAGTCAAAGCAGCTGATGGCCCAGATCTGCAGACAGTTTGAGGAAATGCATCAGTTTCTGAGAAAGAGAGAAGATGAAATCAAGAAAGACCTGAAGCACAAAGAGGAGGACGCTGTCAACAAAATGACAGAGACATTAAATGCTATGGAAACTGCTTTGTCTGAGAGGAGAGAGCTGGAGGGAAAGTTGACATCAGTTCTGGACATGAACGACTCTGAGATGTTTTTAAAGTGCTGGACTGAGAATAACAGCGAGATGAGTCCTGAACAGTTATTCAGATCCAGAGCAGATGAGCTCCAAGTGGTGAATACTTCTCTCTCTCTGGGGCCTTATGAAAGTCACCTACAGTTCTTTATCTGGAAGGAGATGCTTCAGGTGATCCAGCCCCGAGAAGAACAGCTGTCACTCAGAAGAAACAACACAGGTATAACGGTGTCTGATGATGGACGAAGTTTGTTTTGTACTCCCAACAGCAGAAACTCTCAGGCCACTGCTTCTCTTTTTGGGTCCTCTGGAAGCTTTGGTCAAAAAAATACCTTTACTTTTGGCACAGGACTGTACACTACCTACACAAACCCTGCATTCAGTGTCAGTGAGTTCTCTTCAGGGCAGCATTACTGGGAGATAGATGTTGGTCACAGAGATTATTGGGAACTAGGGATAAATGATTATTTCCTGAAATATGATGGCCAGAAATATTCTACCTGTATTCCAGATATAACCACAGAGCTATCATATGAAAACAGACCTCGGAAGATTGGGATTTACCTGAACTGCTCATCCAAGAGGATCTCCTTCTATGATGCAGACAACATGGCACGTATTCGCACTATGTGCTGTGAGCTGATGTCCATTCCACTGTCAGCATATTTTAACATTAGATACAGAGAACCAGACCCTAATCCTATGACAATGTGCTGGTACTGAAATGTGAAATGACGGGCCACCAGGAAATCCTCTGACTGATAAATAAAAGACATGTCAAGACATGACAAGTCATGATAAACATCCCATGTGTCAGGTTTAAGTGCTGCATTTGGTAATACTTTATTTTATAAGCCGCATATTTTCCATCCTATTTTCTGGAAACTTTCCTCGTAAGTTCCTAAAAAAAACTGGTGCAAATTATAAGAATAACAGAGAAAGAGTTACTAAATACCTGCTCGTAGTGTTAAAGTTTTTAAGAAAAAAAACTAGGGAAGAAAACAAAACTAGGGAATGTCAATATCCATCAGAGTTTGTGAGAAAAAACCCCACAAAAACTCTTTCTCTTCATGACTTTGAGCTGCCTTAGATCTGCTTGGTAATCTGTAAATATTCATTTAATTGACAGTCATACTGCATATTGGTTGAAGTACATGTTTAACTACAGTTCTCAGCTGAATTGGACATTTTTTAGTTTAAATTCAACAACTCAGCAGTTATACAGACACATTTCTACCTAAAGTTACCGTATATTTTCAGAATTTTAAGGAGCAAAAAATATCCAAAAATCTGACAAATTAAAAACAAGAAGAAGCGATAATTACCAAAACAAAAACAGCATGGAGGAATGTGAGGGAGCAGAAAAACTAAGCTCAGAAAATCAACTTGGAACCAAAATCCCCTAGAAAAGGGAACTAAAAGATTAGGCAAATTACAACAATTTATTTAAAGACTGACAATGACATTTTAAAGACAATGTTCGTACAAGGAAACAGGGGGATTCTGGTCTTTGTGTGACTGATATTTGCGTTGTATTTAACTAATCAAATACAGCGTGTCCACTTGTTTTTTAAATGAGTCGTGAAGATGACAAGGATCCCAAACTTTGTTTTTAAGGCTCATATACAACCAGAAATGTTGGACCCTTGTACTAATATCCACCCTGGAGTCATTCTTTGTTTGATGAGTGAGACAATGCACAAGTTGTGGTTGCTGTGGCTTTTGTATGTGGTCAGTCAGCAACAGCCAATCCTGTAAACCTCACTACTAAAGTGTCTTAACCTTTTATTCACTGCTTCATTACTTTTATTGCCTGCCTTTCTAATATTTCACATATAACAGTGCTTATGTACATTGGGCACAGGCCTTGTAATTATGGTATATGATGTATTCTGTATTGCATGAAGTTGAATATGATTTGAATGATGTGCTCTGACTATGCTGTGTGATTCTAAATGTTGGTTATGGCTTCATCATTTACAATTCTTTGACTTTTACAGTGTTGAGATATTCCATGTGTCTGTGTCACCACATGAGGGTGGTGTTCTCCAGAGTTCCTTATGTGACAGCAGACCTGGGCTGTATGAGGCTGGTGTTCAGCAGTCAGTGTTTGGCTTGATTTCAGTGTGGAGAAAATTTGGCTAATAAAAGTTTACTGACTCTATCATAGTCTCAAAGTGACTGAATTTGTCCTCCTGCACAGACTGAATGGTGATACTGAGAAACATCACATCCAAACTAAAGCTCTTTAAGCCGATATACTCAATAGTTCTCACTGAAGGAGCTGGTTTTCCAATATATAGCTTTTTAGAATTAGGATGCTTTAAACAACAGTTTTCTTATGAACAGTTCTTATGTTGTCAGTGATTCCTATTTAGACTTGATGGTAGGAGTGGTGGGTGACCAATCAGCAGCCAGGGGGCAGCAGCCGTCAACTCAGTGCTACTGCTGCTCTGTTCACAGTGTAAGTACATACATGTACAGTCACACTGGCCATACTATATACAGGTTATACTATAGGTTATGCTATATACAAGTATATTTTTATAATAATACTCACATACCTTTACTTAGTAAACTTTTGACTGTAGGGCTCTTACTTGTGTTTTCTTCTTCATATGAGCCCTTTGCTGGTACCTCACATGCACATGATGCAAAAAAGGCGCAAAAAACTGTCAGCTCCGTGTGTGTGTGTGTGTGACCTCGGGTCCAAAGCCAGCTCCCTTAACTACAAAATCCATAAGGATATTCAGTGCAAATATTACAGGCCTCAGGCCTAGGGGTAACTGGACCAGCAACAATATCACTTCACAGTCCTGAATGGCTGTGGAGCAGTAAGGAACAGACACAGTTATCTGTGTGTGACCGACTCAGGCGCCATGTTTATTCCATTTCCAGAATACCCAAATTCATTATCATTCATTATTAACCGAAACATATTTCTGTACACAAAAATAAACACACATTTTTCCTAACTAATACTACCTCCTGTTTCTTCAGCTACTACTTAAAATTACAGATACTCCTGTCACACATGTACATTTCATTTGACATTCAACTGGCTTAAATCATGAACTCTTCTAGTAAACTTTTCTTCTTACAGACAATAAACTATCCAGTTACCGGGAACATGGCACAACACGTCTTTGCATGGGATATCACTTCATAGTTGCAACATGAAATGTTTAAACAGTGGGAAAACATATAACTAGAAAAAATCATATATAAGGGTTTTTCTTGTTCATGCTAGGATCATTTATTCTGTTTGTAAATGTAAGGTCACCAAGCCACTGCCATACATGAACTACAGCGCTAAGTACTAATACAAATTCAGTGCACTTTCACATTTAACACAACTTGTAACCAAAGAAAAGAGTGATACAGCATTGTATGAGGTACTGTTACTCCCTTGTATGCTGTTAATTTCACCGTATGAAAACAATACAGATATTTCCCCCACGCTGTCACATCACATTGTCGTCATTTCAAGATAACTGCTAGCTCGGAAAATACATTTGACACAAACTACATTCAAACTGCTTAAACAACCTCTGAGTGCAATATCGGCACAAGCTTAAGCGACTTAACACCACATTTTATGTACTTGTGGTGCAGTACGGAACAGACATCCGTGTGTGACCGACTCAGGCGCCATGTTAACTCTGCCGCTCCCATGACAACACAGGCTTTGAGTGGGGTTTCCCTTGCTGGGCCTGGCACTACAGTGCATACTGTCACAAATGGATATGACAGCTACATTTAATGTGTTAAATCTGAGACAGACTAATTAATACAGTAGCTGTACATATTGTTTCGAAATTTTTAAGGGCGGTGGCTGTTTGTTTCTTTATTTCTCTTCTAATAAGGGGCCTTTTCTCACCCTCTACCCAAACAGTGGAAAAGCACAGCAAATTTTAAGCTAGCAAAACAGCTAGAGAAAATGATTAGCCTGCCTGTACCTGTACGTAAAGCTCATCCTTATGTGAATATGCTGCAATCAAATCTTCACCAAACACCTAGTGAGTGGAGCAGAGTTCATATGAAACAAGGCCACATCATTACACATCATTCACATCCCTGGAACAACTCAACTCTCACACACACTTTTCACGGCTCACCTCCTGCATAGCCAGAGAAAGCTTTAACCCGCACTCACGTAGCTACGCTGCATTCAGCGCACAGTCATACATGCACACACATGTACCTTGATCAAAATACACACAGGTGGAGACGACAGAAAATCTGACATAACCACCAGAAAATGATACTCTAACGGCAAACTTGTTAGCTTGTTAGCTCAGCACAGTCACTAGTTCAGTTTATTCAGAATACATACTTGTATCACTACTTCCTGTCTCATAACTGTCTGCAAACCACTGATCTTTTGTGGAGCAGTGTTTACTCCCACAGGGCTGGTTAAATAAAACTGAATGGAGCAACACAGCTCTAAGCTCTCGGCCCTCTCAAAGGTCAGCACTGACACTTTACTATTGGTCAACACTGCAAATTCATGTCAGAGTTCACGGGAGTTTAGTTGTATGCTGACAATTCATACGGATTAATTTCTCCTTGTCAGACAGATCCTCTTATCACAGCAGTTCAACTGGAATGACTTGAAACTGCAGCAGAGTTTCACCGTGTTAAATCCTGGTGTGTTTTGGAGCTCTCCTCTCTGAGACTGTGGGATATTTTTTTGTAAGCAAATAAGAAAAGCCATAAAAATATGAAAGCAATAAAGACTGATGATATTTTTTTTGAATGGAGCTGCAAAGTCAGGAGAAAAACACAACAATAGAATAACAGAGTTAGTAAGTCTCCAACAAGGCGAGAACAGGCTGTGGGCCTTTGGTTTTGTGCAGACCATCAGACCTGGATGAAAGCATAATGAAACCGGCTTTAAAAGCTCACCTTGTACATTATGCACTGCAGTGTGGGTAAACAGTGTGCGTGTGTGTGTGTGTGTAGGTGGTCTCATTGTACCTCTAAGTCCACAGTAAGCTACTTCATTTGTCCTGTAAGAAACTGCTGCCTGGTTAACAGTGATTAATACCCACTGAATAGTTATCTGTGGTTTCGGCTGTGAGGCTTCAGGTCTACTGTTGTGAACCAGTACGGTATCTTCATTAATCAAAGCGGGAGCTGCTGTCTAGTTAGCATTCATCATGGGCTGTATTATGATATTCAGATGATTCAGTGTGGGGGAGTGTGTGTGCTGAGTTTGCCTGAACAGTGTGAGAGAGGGGGAGAGAGAGAGAGAGAGAGAGAGAGAGTGAGGGGTGGACGGACGGGAGAAATCAATGCATGTGGGGAAAGGCTGTTCTCAGCAGTAAGAGGTCCGGAGCTCAGTAATCGAGTCTTTCTCTGCAGAATTAATGAGAGGGCTTTTCATGTCGTGCAGGCCGTGGAGATCTGTCGACTTCCAGTTCGACACTGGTCTAACCAACGGAGGAGATGGTGATGTAGGGCCAGGGACTTATAAGGGATGATAAAGGCCAGACAAAAGAAGCAGCATGTGACTGTGGCCTCCTCAAACATAGTAAAACACTCATCCATGGTGGGAGAAGTATTCAGGTCCTTTACTTATGGAAAAGTAGAAAGTTCATTGTCTAAAAATAAAGTAGGTAAAAAGAAACAAGGAAAAACTTTTCAGTGTTATGTTGTTAAAATGACATTTTAATGTTGTCATTTGTCAATGTGAAGCCAGTCTTTACACACTATAGTAAAACAATGCATCATATTTTATAAGCACGTAAAATCTTAATCTGAAAAGTAACAAGTCCTGAAAGCTACAAAGCAAATAAATGTAGTAGAGTAAAAAGCACATTATTTATTTCTGGTTATGGAGTGAAAGTATACATATACATTTAAAATATTCAAGTAAAGCACAAGTACCTCAAAATTATATTCAAGTACAGTAATTTAGAGCATTTACTTAGTTACTTTTCACCACTGAAGAAATGCAACTCAGTACATTCACTGAAGTTCTGTACATGGGTACAATTCAGATGCACTGGTACTTTACCTAGTTCCATTATATGAACTTTGATTTATTGTTATAGATTTAACAGAATATAAAGTAATCTGAAATATGACACTAGAGTCCCTAAGGTCACTAGAAGATATGAAGTGTCGATAGGATTCAGAGGGTCTGCAGACAAAAGGAAAGATGGCAGAGCTAAGCAGGTAAAAGTACTCACACCGTTCATCCATGTTCAAATTCATTTTGTTGTTCCAGTTAAATAAGTCATGGGTTCAAAGTAAATTAGGTGACTTATGGGGAGAAGGATCAACATTATTAAAGCTGACCTGTGGAGTTTTCTTGTAAGTGAATAAATGTTTATTTTGAGTGTTAGACACTGTGTGTATCCTTGAGTTCTATCAAACACACTGAAAGCTTTTCCTTTCTCAGAAAACATCTGCAGAGCTGAATTTTAAAAATATCCTGAATTTCTTAGTGTTTATATCCACATTTGATAGCTTGCACTATTTGCAGTTTATTGCAATCCAGCAATTATAACAAATAATAACAACAGTGACTTTAAGTTCAGTTTTGCTGATTGTACTTCATTTTTCAGTGCAGGACTTGTACTTGTAATGGAGTATCTTTAAGTACTTCTTCCCCCACTGCAGGCAAGACCCCCCCCCCCCCCACACACACACACACACTCACTCTCTCTCTCTCTCTCTCTCTCTCTCTCTCTCTCTCTCTCTCTCTCTCTCTCTCAAGTAATCAGTCATCACAGTTGTGGATCAACCACAGCTCTTTTTACTGCTCCAGCTTTATTGTAACAGTTGGAAGTCCACTCAGGTTATTGCTGTATAAAGAGATGAGGAGGCTGAGGGAAACTTTATTATATTTCTTTACGAGAAGCAGGCACTCATGTGCATTACATGGCGTGGATAATGTGCCATGTAAAAGTGAAGGATTGCTCACAGTTGAGTGATGTAATGCTCTACAAATAATCCTATTTAGGCCTGATGAATATCACAGTGTGAATCCGTCCCAGGCATCCATCGTCTTTATTGGGCAGTGAGTGCCTGCTGTTGGTACAGTAGAGCAAAGTGATCATGTTTGCAGTATTAAAAGTGAGGAGCCAAATATTTGGAGACAATGTAGAGGAAGAAAAAGTCATCTTTACAGGATGACTTCTCTTATTGGTCCTGATTGCCTCTGATATTTTGGCATTCTTCACTTTGATGTGTGGAGCTGTCGAAGGAAGGTCAAAGAGGTTCAGGTACTTCTCCATGTTGAACACTAGAGGGCCCACTCTGCTCTCTACTCAGCCCATCTCCTCAGCCCGTCACCCACAGTATGAGATATTAGTTGTCCCCCTGAAAATTGCCAACGATTTCTCCTTGTTCTTTGTAATTAAAAGGCTATTACTCAGAGGAGACAGTAGATGCAGTATGTATTTGTGCAGACTGTTTGTATCACTGCTACACACACACTTCTTGACTGTTAACTGGGGGTAAGTATTATTGCTTTTACATTGATCTTGGTGACAGATAACAGCGATTCCACAGCAGAATTGTAAATGGAGAAGGGAACTGAAGACAATTAGCTGAGCTTGTTGCAGCTTCAGGAAATGTAGAGTGTGATGTACAAAGGATAAGCAGCAGAAATCCACTGTTGTCTGTTTCTGAGTGAAATGTTGATTAAACTGTTCAACAGTCACCATCATGTGACACCATGAGACACTGCAAAACTACTACGCTGATGTTAATTTAGCTACATTTTATTTATTTTTTCTATTTCTGCAATTAAAATATGACAAAAGAGCAAAGATCAAAGTCTGCTGTGCTTCATATGTGGCCATAGAAAAGTACTGACTGATGTTATTAATTTCTCATTTCTGCTTCACAGCTGAACTCCAGGAAGAGAAGCAGAAGACCCAGGCCCTCCAAGAAGAACTGAAGAGACTGAAAGCTTCACAGGATGAGGAAAAGGAAAGGTTTCAAGACGAGGTCCTCAAGCTCAGGGAGCAAGCTGACAACCTTAAGTGTGAGGTACAGTCTCATGCAGACAGGGAGCTGCAAACTAAGCTCAACATTCAAATGTCTCTCAACCTTCTCCACTAAGCTCAAGGCTGAGAGCAAAAACAGTCTGTCTGTGAGCCTGTCCCAGGCTCACAGACATGAACAAGGAAGAAAGCTGCGAGGAGGAGCAGTCCCGTTCTGATCCTGAACAACTGGAGACAAAGGTGCCTAAGGACAGAACAGCTCCAAGACAACAAAGAAGGCCTCTGTCTGGGAAAGAGCCCACCACTTTCTAGGCTTGAGGAAACCCAAGAAATACAAGAAGTCGAAGGAGCCAACATCCAACAGCAGCAGCTAAGCTGCCTTTCCCTCCCTCACCAACAGCAGACATCTGAAGATTTAACACGGTAAGAACGGTGCATGTGTTCATTATCTGTCATATGTACTTTTCCTGATATGACAACGAAAACGTCTACTGTGAAAAGTCTTTATTTAATGACATGATACATAACTCAGCCACCACCCAGAGCCTGGTTCTGTTCAAGGTTTCTTCCTTTTAAAAGGCAGTTTTTCCTTGCCACTGTCGCCAAGTGCTTGCTCTGGGGAGGAATGTTGGGTGTGAATTGGTTAAAAATAAATAAATCAATAAATTCATTAATAAATAAATCATATAAATTTCCTGAATAGTTTTGTCTAGTAGTAGTTTGTAATTGTAGTACAGTTGTTCTTACTTTATATGCTTTATCGTTCAATTCATTAATTTAAATTTATGTTATTAATAAATTAATAAATATATGATTTCCTGTGGCATCTTAACATCTTGGTTAACATGAAATAAAAACAAACAAACTCTAAACTGAGCACTATGTAAAAAACATTTGAAGAAAATTATGTGTGATGTGTGAGCACCAGATAAGAGTGATGCATCAGTAATAATCACAACTGGTAAGTTAGAATCTGAATCAGGGAGTAAACACGGTGATAATGATTGTAAACTACACAACTGGTGTGAATGTAGGATTGTTCAGTGTGATCAGACAAGAAACTAAAGGAAAATGAATTACTCAGTGTTTGAAAATAAAACAGGATAAATTTTCACTAAAGGTGAATGAAGGGTTGGAATAGAAAGAAAATACATTTTAAGGTGTTTTCTGATCACAAAAACTGTAGCAGCCTTCATGCAGCTCCGGTAACACACAAACTTTAGTTAATATACACTGTATATGTGTTTTTTTCCAAAGATTAATTCAGATCCTCCACTAAAATGAAAGTCCTGCATTTCTAACATTACTTAAGTAAACGTACAGAAATCACATGAGCACAATGTACTTAAAGTATCAAAAATAAAAGTATGCATTCTGCAGTAAACTGGCCCATGTCTGCCAAGAGGTGGGACTCACCTTGACCTCTTCCAGCCTCGGCACGCTCACCACCAGACGGTTGGACACACAACACGTGCAGCACAGGTGTACACTGCTGCTTATGTTCCAGGTCGGCTCAGCCTCGGCTGCAGTCAGTGAGTCTGACAGCAACCAGGTGAAAGAAGAAAAGGCCACCAAAAGATCACGTGTTTGATCTTAATGCTTGCTGTTGTACACACAGTCAGCCATCTTGGAGCATCCCTCCTGAGCAAGACACTCCTTGTAAGCTTGGATATGAGTGTCAGCCAACTTTCTTCAATGAACAGTGTAAGCCATCTGACAGCCAGGTGTCAGACTGACACATCACAGGTTTAACAAGCTTTATCGTTGGCCAGTGTGAGATCCAGAGACACACACTCCAATGAAGACATCATCATGGGATGAGTCCACTGAGACAGAACCCATAGAATAGGACATTGATCAGAGCCACCAGACTGAAGAGACACATTTACAGAAAGTGGGAAAGGTAAGAGGATAAAATGGAGGAATTCAATCAGCTGCTTCAGTCCAACGACTTCATTCAGTTTGTACAATATCTGTGTGTGTGATCTGTCCCTCCCCTCTCTGTCTCCTTGTGTGTGTGTGTGTGTGTGTGTGTGTGTGTGTGTGTGTGTGTGTGTGTGTGTGTGTGTGTGTGTGTGTGTGTGTGTGTGTGTGTGTGTGTGTGTGGCAGGAAGGAGGAGGTTATCCTTAAACTTATTAGAGCAGGTGCAGTGCATTGAAAATCCATTCAGTGTTGCTGTCACAGCGATTCTCTTCCATTGAATTAAGAGGGGTCAATCCTACAAATCAAGAGATTACGCTGCAGGGAGATAGAGGACTAACTGTGGTGTATGTACAACACACACACAGACACAGACACAGACACAGACACAGACACACACACACACACACACGTGTAGGCTTAAGCAGAGACAGAAATGGACATTAAGCAGATGCTTCTATTGCCAGTATCCAAATAAACTACAATCGTATTGATTTTGATATTTCAGATTTAAATAAATGTAAATATTTTTAAAGTGGTAAATAAACTGGCAAAAGACACTCGCACATAGGCTCACTACCTGGTCACACTATCTCTCAAACGCACTCTCATTCTCACTCACACACACACACACACACACACGCAAGCACGCACTCTCACAGTAAACCCTGTCTTGCATGACCATGCGGCAGTGGCTCTGTAGTTGTGTTGGCAGGAGGAGAGGTGGTTGTGATTGTGCTGAGTGGAACAGTCTTGAGTTTGGGGACCTTGGCATTCATCACACACTCACAGATATACACTGCAGTAGCCCTGCGGCTCAGCCCGCTTTAATTATTACACGGCCAGCTAATCAATAGCAAAGAGGCTAATCCTATTTCATCCCTTCATATTCATTTATGCCGATGTCAGATTTAAACTACATGTGCTGTGATTCCCATCATGCTGTGTGTGTATACGACTGTGCATTTGTGTGAGAGAGTGTGTGTTTCTGTATATGAACATGTGTGCTGCTGCGTTGCATATCATCAATCAGTGTGTGCTGAATTAGAGTAAAGTTTTTTTTAGCACTTTGTTTTAACCTCCCTATTTAGCATCATTGCCCTTGACTAAGGCATCTAACCCCCCAACTACTCCCTCGGTGCTTTGCTCTGTGTCTGTGTGCTCACTGCTCCTGGTGTGTGTGTGTGTGCGTGTGTGTTCACTAGTTATGGATGGGTTACACGCAGTGGTCAAATTTCCTGTGTGTCTAATAACCGTACTTGGACAGTAAAGTATTCTTCCTCTTCCAAGTGTCTCAGGCTTTTTGACTGGTTGTTACAGCCTGTGGTTCAGCTTTCAAGATGTGTTGCTTCACATTGTGAATTTGATGCTTGATGAAAGTTCAGAACCTAAACTAATAAACTGGAATAAGCTGAAGGTGAGTGGGAATTCAACCTTTTCTTTTACAAAGTCAAAGTTAAGAATGAACCTTCAAGCTTCACAAGTTTAGAAAATGTTTATCGACAGTTCATTAGAAGTAAACAGTTAATAAACATTTTATAACTCTCTGTGAGGCTTTATTCACATGCAACCACATATCATTAAACTGTTATATAGTTATATGGTCATTCATCAACGGTTTATACACCTTTTATTGATGCTTCATAGGAAAAGTTCTAATTGTTACCAAAGACATTGATAGATACACAGAAATATATATTCATCATTTTATGGGTCTTAACAGTGTGTATGATTTGACTTTCAATGTTATGTAATGACTGTCATTATTTTATATACACAATCTTAGAATGATCTGCATTATATAAGTGTAATTTTATGTAAACAACAGCTTTTATGGCAGATAAATTATCACGGAAAATAAGAAGTCTAACATTGTTATTAATAGGTAATAAGAGTAATTAAAAATTTAAGATTTCTTTACTAAGAGATACTTTAAGATACTGTATTATATCCCTCACACTCCCTCAGTTCACTCTGTAATTAAACTCAGTTACAGAATGCAGCCGCTCTTCCAGTCCGCAGCATCTCAGCACTGTCTCCCTGAGCTCCGCACGCTTCCCTCAATACTCCTACATCTGATGCAGTCAGGCTTTGAGTTCACTGTACAGGGCTGAGCCCTCTGTTGTATCTGTAATGAAATACAGTGCTCAGCTGTCAAAACTAAAATTTCAATCTAGCATACTGTCATAGTTTTCTCTGTGGCTTTTTAGTATGAAAATGAATTGCTGTTTTTACTGTAGGCAGGGTGCTAACTACAGAGCGAGCAATGACTGTTCAAACCACCCACCCTCTAATTTCCCTCAAACTATTTATTGTCTACTGAAAGTGATAATGGAGCAAAGAAAGTATTTCTGAATTTGCTTTCCACCTCTGACCCCACTTTGTGAGGAGTATTAGCATGCTCCCTCATATTTCTGCAAAGTCATTTTTAGTCTTTGCTCTTACAATTGCACACTGAGCATAGGGCCAAGTGTGAGCATCCACAGGGAACTCACACTGTGGGATGAGTGCAGCAGAAGTACAGATACTACAGTTTCAATTTTGAGTGAAACCTATTCCTATATTGAACTTTCTTGATGTGGTTCAGCGGTCTCCCACAGGTTTAGATTTAAAAATATAAAGCTTATAAAGCTTGTCATTTTGCACCATCTTCTGGACCACAGGTGGAAATGCATATTAAAGAGTAATTACATCTGCTCTAATAATCCTGCTATCACTTTTTCCATGATGTACCAGGCTACATCACTGCTGGGAATGGTCACACGTAGAAAAGACCACACCTCACCACACCCAGCTGTGATGTTGAAGGTTGAGGTGAGGTTGTGTAAATATCTGTCTTAATGTGGCTGTTTGTTCTCCATCCAAAGTTTCTCTTTGAACTTTAACTAAACACTAGATTTTAAATTCTGATTTGAAGAAAGCTTCTATTTAACATCTAACAGAATAAAACAATACCAGTTAATTTGTCAGTCAGTCACACATATGACAGAAGCAGTTTCTGATGTTCAGTAGCAGACTATATGGAGATATATACAGAACTGCAGCTCTGAAGTGTGGTTGGCAACCTGTGCCACTTTAGCCTGGCTAACAAGTTAAAATATTCACAATAAAATTCCTGTTAGTAAAACATGCTACACTAATCATTTCAGAGTCATTTCCTCCATAACCCACATATTTAGCTGTGTGATGAGATTATACGAGGTGAGCAGGCCAGGTAGCACTGCAGGTAAACAGAAGCTGCCACCTTAGTGTCCGAGTCCTGTTAGTGAACAGACCATGATGACTGATTACAGCTATGCGAGACATTATGGTAACATTGACGTAACTCTTACGTAACTCATATAAAAACATCCTAAACTCTCACAAAAGTGTAAATCACCAATCTGAAACATCCTGTTGGAAGAGTGTCTGAAGAGGTGGTTGGTTGCCTCCTGCTGTCTCTGATTTCGGATGTGACTCCTGTTCAAACAAGTTAAGGTCAGATAACATTTACCTCAGCAGTGGCCATCGCCATCTGCATTTACTGGTGGGTTTTACCAAGCTGCTGTAGTAGGCTACAAACTGTTACCTGTGGTTGGCCTGGCTGTGTGTCACTCAGGAAACAGTCAGAACACTGAGTTTTTGACAAATCTGCATTTTGCCTCAAACCTCGGAGCCGCTTGTAGCTGGTTAGTTTTAACTAGCTAGCAGCACCACGGTCATGCACATTACTATCCATGCCACACTAAGTGGTTAAGATCAGTCAGTGTCCCCACACCCTTCACATCATTATACACTACACGGCTGTGAGGCCCCACCTCACACAGACACAGTAAAATGTAAATTGGCAAAGGTAGAAGCTGTAGTGACTTAGACTGACCTGCCGTCAGTACCAAATGGACCAAATCAAACTAGTATATGTGTTGGTCTTGTGGGCCCAGTGCCTGGTGGTACATATGTTTGGTGAAACCCACTCTTAACCCACTTCCTTTCTTTGCACTTCCTATTTTCTTTTGCTGTGGACTTTGCTGGGTTGTTGGTGGAGAAGGTAGTTTTGAATGATAAACTGTCAACCTATGGCACAGAGTATGATGAAGAGCCTATGAGGAAGGTTATGAAGCACCCTTTCACAAATTTACAGAAACCAAATAGATAGTGGAAGAGAGTGGGACTGCTGAGGGAGTGATGTGGACCACAGCCAAATGGTCTGACTCTTTAAGTGTTTCCAAGATTAGAAAGCAGCTACTCACTTTTTCCCTCAGACTACTCAGTCTCTTCTGGTTCATTTCCCTGTCATCACAAAGACACACACACACTCCCAGATGTGTGTGCGGGCCCTTCCTGTCCCTGCCACCTTGTTAGCACACAATTTTAACTGTACACAGAAATGAAGTCAAGACAAACTACTCATTGTCCTTCGAAGACACGCAGATGATTTTACTGTAATTGCTTCAGAGTGCACTTTGCAAATCATGTGAAATATTGAAAACGAAAACATCTGCTTCACTGTGATCTATAGCACCAAACACAGAGGCACAGTAAATAACAGCTCAGAAAGGCCTTCGAATGACTCGCTTTGCCTCACTGTGTGGTTTACAGCTCAGCTCCATGCCAAAACACACTTGTTAAATAATTTGTTGAAGACAAAGGGCAGGGAAATACAATATATGTAGATTATGTAGTTATGTTTTTCTGAGGAAGGAAAAACGACTTTGCAGTCAGAGAAACACTGAGGGGAATGAGCTCACATGAACAAACACAGAAACTCACCAATGCCATGTTCGTATATGGCATCTTGACTTTGTGTTTGTGTGTGTGACCTGTAGTCACCCAGTGGCGTGCACACCAGATAACAGCCCAACCGGTGGTTGAGGAATTAAAGATAGTGTCCAACCCTGAGGGCCTTTAAATAGACCACACTCATCACTGACCGTATCTCCACTGGCCTCTTTACACAGACTGACCCCCAGTCTGTAAAATTCAACCCCACACCTAGCCCCCCCGCCTCTTTGTCCACAAGGTGATAAGTGGAGATTGTAGGCTGTAGGTATACCATTAAATATCATGTATTTTATAGCAGAGGTTATTCAACTTTTCAGTCCGTGACCCAAATAAGAAAATTATTGTCTGGCCCCAGGTCTCAGGCTCATTAAAATATATTGGTTTTCATGACATCAAGGGACCCACCGGCAGCTATGGGCCTGTGACCTGTTTTGGTTCCTGATGTAAAGTTTCAGAAATTAAGTTTAACGAGATACTCGACTGGCTATTATTACAGTATACAGTACATTATCAACCTATAAATTTTTATTTTATTGGCTCATCAGGTCAGATCAGAATGAAAATGGAGCAGATTAGTCCCTCACAGCTCTGTTTTACAGACAGATACTGCTGAGATGGGCTTTGAAAGGAAATTCAATGAATGTTTGAAGAATCCAAAATAAATAAAACACATCTTTTAAGAAGACTAAGAGTCTGCAGTTATGCTAGCAGCTTGGTGAGGCTGTATTGACCTTTGTAAAGACTTAACATGAGATGAAAGTTGACGCCTAAAATTTGTTTTGGATTTTTAACAGCTGTTGTGAAGTAAATGTGATAATTCGCCAGAGACTGATTTCAGAATAAAGGTCTTTGACAACTCTTCTTTTAAGGGTTTATGATGTGTGTGTGTGTAAGTGTTCAGAGATGTGAGTGGCAGTATTACATTTTATGTGAGGATGGTGTAAGCATTAAATGTGCACAGTACTGGGGTGTAAGCTTTAGTGCAGAGCAGCACTGATACTGAACAGTTCTGATGAGAGCAGCTCTGGAAATGAAGACGTATCAGAGGTCAGCGTTTCTATGCCCAGCGATGACTCTGATAATTCAGAAGCAGAATCACAGGACAGGTCAGGATACAGTCCAAGTGTTTGAGCAAATTCTGGTATTACTGAGGTTTGATGACCGGGACTCTTGTCAGACCAGAGTGGGGCACGACAAATTTTGCTGCATTTCAACATTTTTTTCTGGAACATGCATAGATACATACATACAACATTATAGAAAAAACTATGTGCAGTTCGTAAATATGTGACCACTGATGAGCAGCTCATCTCGTTAGTAGGACACTGCTGCTTTTGGCAACACAATCCCAAGAGACCAGGGACAGAACTGTTTGTGAAGTGAGACTTTGGAACAGCGTGCACATTCAATCATGTGCCATTTGTGGACCATGAAGATGAACAACAGAGGGTTCGGATCTGCGCAGAATGTTGTGAAGACACTGGTGGGGCTGGTACACAGCTCCGGCATAAATGTCACCACAGACAACTGGTTTATGAGCACAGAAACAGAACTCGCAGCTGATTAGCTTTGCAAAAAAAAAAAAAAATCGCACTGTCAGCAAGCCTGAGATGCCACAAGAATTTAGTGAGGCTGAAATCTGTTTGTATTTTGCCAGAAGCAAGCGATGGAGTCTGTTGTCCCACAGAAGGGCAAAATGGTCATTTTGCTGTCCAGCATGCATGACAGGAAGCAGGTAAATGAGAAACCTCTCATGGTCATAGGCTATGAGAAGAAGGTATGGACTGTTCGGACCAGCAATGTCACAGCTACAGTGTACAGCTGACTTCTTTCCTGTGCAGTCAGTGTTCCGGGTGAAATTTGAAACTTGGGAAAAAGATGATGATGCATTTCCTAATAAACCATGAGCTCCAGCTTTTAGGAGATACAAGGCACTGAAAGTTTGTGGTTTTTCCACAAACAAAGGTGGGAATGTCATACACCCAAGTAATGGACAAACTAAAAAGACCTGATGATGGAACTACTGTATTTGAAAAGTCAGGGGATCACCTGATCACATAAAGACCATGAATGTCTTCACCTTTGAAGACGTTTTCCGTTCCCTGTCTCCTTCGTTAACTTAGACTTTCAACTATGGCTTAGAAAAGGTGTGACCTGTGTAAAGGACCTCTTTGGAACAAAAGAGTCACGACCTTTTCACTTCTATGAGTGAAACACACATGACACTGTGCTTTTCCCACCTTTCTCAGTTTGTAAAACACAATAGCAGAACCGACCACCTTCACCTTACAAGGAAGCTCCAGGTTATGGGTCATAAAGTTCCTGTAGTGGAAAAACAGCTACAGCCAGTTGTTTTGGTCCTGTCCACAGAAGGGGTTTTTGACACCCAAGTGTATGTGACACAGTTATTGACTATCACAGCTACAGTGTATTCAGTATGGTCCCCGAGGACATAAAGATCATTGCTAACCTAAGCGCGGTTTTTCTTTCTCTACACTGCCGTCTCATCCACTCATTCTCCTTGAATAGAACGAGACTGCACCACTATCTCATAACACTGGCTGGAGGATGTAATGGCACAGATCAACTTATCCAGTAGTTGCTCAGATATTTCTTCCTGGATCACAGTGGTAGCCTGACAGACTCGTTGCCTTCCCTGGAAAATTGTTGAAAAAAAATTGTTGAAAAGTGTATTTTCTCTGTCTGTAAACGCAGCACACCTCAGTGTTTTCCAAAGATCCTGTGGACAGGAAGTGCATAAAGTTGTTCCGCATTGACTTTGAGAATAATGTGCTGGCATCATTAGCTTGGTGCAAACTACAGAGGGGACCGGTGCCGAGCTATTGAGTGCTGCATAATTTATTAGATTTCACAAGGGTGATTATTTCAGATTGAAATAGATGTGATCCTGAATTGTTCTGCTCTGTTGCTTGGTGTGAAATGAGTAATGAGTCTGCGGACTTGGGGGTGGAGCAGGCTGGACAGACGGACCAGAGACATAAAGCCAATGAGCAATAGCAGAGGGAGACACTGGTGCGTTGAATATGTGCTTTAACTTGGCATCAAAAGTGCTGAAAACTGACATACTGTCAAGGAAGTTTTCAATCACAAATCGACTTTCGCATAGGCCTATACTAAACAACTGAACACCTTGGCACTTTAGTCATGCCAAAGCCTAGAACCAGAAATAAAAGAAAAGTAGAACAGGCCCTCATCCTCGGTTCTTCTCTTTGCCTCGATGGTGCACATGTGTGCTCCATGTGCACACATGGAGCACACATGTGCACCATGTGTGCACATGTGTGCTCCATGTGCAAACAGACTCAGCCACTCTGTAAATGAGTGGATGTGAATGGGACAGACGTGCTGCCTGCCACTGCTGCAGTCTTCTCACAGACACACAGGGAGGAAGAAGGGAAACAGGGAAAGTAATGGGCACAGATTCTTCAATTTAACTCCCTATCGATTTCTCTTGTCTCCACTTCACTGGTGTCCCGGTCCCTCTGCTACAACAGACCTGACAGACAGAGAGGAACTGTGTCTCAGCTGTAGCATCGGGAGGAAGGGAGTTGGTAAGAGACAGAAAGTCGGTGTCAGCCCGTGTCTGCCTTCAGCCTCTCTTACTGGCTAGCTGCCATGTGGTAAAACAACGTGTTACATTATGATACCCAATTTCATTCAGTGCCACATGTTGGAAGTTTGGTGTCACAGTTCAGTTCAGATGTTTACAAAGCACTGGAACTAGAGAAATTTTGTCATTTCATTCATCAAGAAGCAGTACTCACATTAGTTGCTTTCTGAATGAACTTCTGTGGAGTGCTCTTATTTTGCTGAATGTATATTTAATGATTTCTCATTTTCAAAAAAAAAATGTGTTGCTTTAAGTGCTCTTAAAGGCACGAGGCCCAGACACAGCAGAAAAGGCTTGGCGATGTAGTGACCACTGTGTGGTTGGTGAGCTACTGTCGTTGGTAAGCTCAGCGTTAACATGTTAGTCAGCTGGGAACATGCTAATGCTACTCAGTCACAAGCTTTTTCCCTGTTCTCTATGTACTGGTTTTAAGGATTGTGCATTAGAATATATCAATGCAGAGTTATTGAAGAGTAGCTCACTTGCTAACGGGGCAAGTTCCTAGTTTATTCCGAAGGCTTACCCTATTCGTACCACTGACTTCTGCCTCATAACAGTCTGCAAACCATTCATCTTTTGTGGAACAGTTTACACTCTGAAAGAGGAAGGTTGAGCTGGGAAAAATCACTGCGTATTTTTATTGATTTTGTTTGTTGTGTTAACTCACACAGCAACCACAACCTGCAGCTTTTATGCTCACACCGTACGTGGGTACTCACACTGAGCGCAAGCATGAAACTCTTCATTGACTTCGTCCTATAACAATTCCAACAAAGGTTATTCACACAAAATGATCATGTCCTAAATACTGCTGACAAAAAACCTACTATGAATGGAAAGCAAGAAGAAGAAGAAAAAGAAATATGGAACCAGAGGTGGAAGGTGCTGGCAACATGGTCTGTCTGTTTTGCTGCCAATTTCAATTTTATATTTATGGACAATCTGAGTCAAGTTTACATTTACAGCTTTAAACTGAAGATAAAAAAAAATAACAAATGGTGCAATACAGCTGATAAACTGTGATAGCTACCTTCATTTTGGACTCTCCAGCTCTCTCAAAGGTCAGCACTGTCAAGATGGCATGTCAACAGAGCAAATTCACATTGCTGAGCTCACCCAAGTTGAACTCAGCCCAAATAGTTTGTGCTGGTTTACTTCTTTCCCATGAGTGTATCCACTGACTGGTGGCTCCACTGAGACTGACATATAGATATCAGAGAGCAGAAAGAAGTTTGATTCTCAGTGTATTTATCAGCCTCTCCTCCTCCTCAGATGTGTTGCCAGGTTTGCAGATTGGGCGATTACCTCTGTGTCTTTGTGTTGTGATGCCAGGCCGATTCCTCAAGTGCTGCTGCGGGACAGGTGTTAGGAAACAGAAGCCACAGTGGGACGTCTTGGCGTTGCCCAGCAGACTTACCCTGAGAGCTGGCACTGGGCAAAGACTCCTCAGCTGCACAGCAGCACTGTGCCAAATGTGGAATACCTCATGATCCTTTTTCATTTTCTCCACCTTCCTCTCTCTTACTCCTGCTATCAGTCACATTACTTTCACTCAGTCTATGCCAATGCAAGTTGTGTTTGTGTTTCTTGTTTCCACCTTTTTCATTGATGTACACACACACACACACACAAAGACACAGAAACACTCCATCTTCTCTTTATCTTGATAAATAATTGTTAATATAATGTATCTTTAATGTATGTATCTATAATGTATATTCAAATTAAAGTCATAGGTCTGTAACCGTTCACAGACACAAAGGTCACAGCGTTGCAAATGCAGTCATAATGCCATGAATGTTTGTGGGACAAAAAGCCACAAAAGCACTTGCACCTGCTTGATTCATGGCTACTAATCAATGGCCTTGAGATGTGGAGGGTGGAGCGGCACAGCTGAGGTTTTGTACATGAAGATGCTCAAGGCTGGAAAATGGTGGATTGCTCCCTTTGGCTGAGGAGTAAACCTCTGCCCCAAGTATCTCGAATTTGAATTCTTACTCACGAGTGAAGCAAAGGTGGAACGCAAGATCGGTAGATGGACTGATGCAATGTCAGCTGCTGCTGAACTAAATGGTCACAGTAAATAGGAGGCTGAGCCTACATTCCAACCATCACCCATGATCATGGGCTTCGGCTAATAACCACAAGAATATAGAGAGTAGTCATACACCGTATGCATTTCTGTTAAGACTTCTTCCACTCTTTTCTAAATGAAGTGGTAGGCTAACTACTCCAACAGTCTCTCTGTCTCACTGATTTCCCACCGTCCTTGTTGAGGCTTTGCCCACCAATCAGCTTTGTTAATTGCAGTGCAGCAGTTAAGGACCCCGGATGGCTCACATTATCTTTATTTACAGGCCTAATTGTCACACTGATGGCAGCCTTGAATGGAGCTATGCAGCACTGAAGACTGATCACTCACTCAGCTGAAACACAAGACACCAGGGACACACTAATGTACGGAAGGGTGTGGAAGGGCAGGGGGAGTGTAAAGGAAAGAGAAGGTGGAAAGAATTATAGCAGAAAAGTTTTAATGATTAAAATTAGTGTGACTATAAAATTCAGTGAGATGATAAAAAAAAAGGAGCAGGAAAAGAGGAACAGGAGAAGAAGCTGGTGGTGACTTGACTCATGATGCTGTAGAAACAGAGAAGAGGGATGTGGAGCTGTAGTCAGTTAGCGCACATGTAGATGTGGACTCTGAAACAGACACGAGTAGAAGGGGAGAAGAAAAATGAGAGTGGAAGCAGCAGACAGTGAGGGAAAGGCAGCCGGCAGCCACTGCTAAAGGCCGAAGTATTAATCTTCCACAGCAGGAGTAGTGTGGTGGCTATATGCATATTAGCTGTGTGAAGAGCAACACCACAGGCCTGCATGTCCCTATAGTGCCACATACACAAACACAAGTACTTAGACACACACATAAGCACACACTCACTCAGTATAAGTACCACTGATTCCAATCCTTCTCCTCACTGCTAATTTCAATTTCTTTGTCTACTTCTCCGTGCTTATTAGCATGTGTATTTGTGTGTGTGTGTGTGTGTGTGTGTGGTAAGACAGCGTTTGGAACAATCTCATTCACACATACACACACACACAAACCTGCAGGTCACTGTCAGGTTGAAACAAAGCTAATTGACACAAGTTTGATTTTTCTGACATATCACACAACTGCAGACACAGGGAACAAGAAACCACTGTGGGTCAGTGTACGTTAGCATGTGTGAATGGGTGTTTTACTGTGTGGGGCCACATTTAGACTTTTTTTGGGGGGGGGGGCAGTGAGCCAGTTGTGCCGCTGCCCCCACTAACTGCTAACACAGGACCGAGATAATACCGATAAATACATACCGATAAACCATGCCTCTTTTGTGGAACAGTTTACTAAATAAAAGTGTTTGTAACTGACAATAAATAACAAATATCAGAGGGAAGAATTTTTTAAATCAAAATATTCAGACTCTACGTGGATCTGAAAGTTCAGTGCACTGCAGCCTAGAAAGCACATGCACACAGACAAAACATAAACCGTGTTTGGTTTTGTAGATTTACAATTTGTTGTGTTTTCTGATTTGTGTGTTTCTGTATTTGATTGTCTTATTTCACTTTGCACATTTTTTCCTAAATTCTGTGAATGTCTTTTAAAACTGGTGATGATTTTTTCATTTTGACTTTGTGTGTCTGTTTTCCCTAAGTTGCAGTGCATTGAGCTTTCAGGGCCGTCATAGGTTTGAGGATTATTCCACAATCACTCTACACACACTCACATCCTTAACAATTACATAGTTATGTTGCTTGTTCTCTCTCTCTCTCTCTCTCTCTCTCTCTCTCTCTCTCTCTCTTCAGCTACCTTCCTTAGTTGTCTCTGCTTGTCTCTGCCTGTCCTGTAACAAGCTGCGTGAGCGACTGAGCACCCATTACTCTGCTAACTGCCTCCTCAGAAGCCCAGCGCAGCAGACGCATGCTGGTAGTTTACACCACTCTGTCAGCTGTGTGTGTGTGTGTGCGGGGGGGTCTGTGTGTGTTTGAGACTGCATATTTCTGTGAATATGTGTTATTGTAACCTGACTGAAAGACAACTCTCCCCTGTGCCCTGCTAACGCCCTCTGTACCAGCAGCAAAAAAACGCACTTTGCACTTCTCTTCTCTCCTCCTCTCCTTTCTTCTCCTCCTCTCTCCCCTCCTCCCCTTTCCTCTCCTCTCCTCCCCTTTCCTCTCCTCTCCTTTCCTTTGCTCTCCGCTCCTCTCCTCTCCTCTCTGTCCTCCATGTCCTCCATGTCCTTGCTAAATGCACCTATGAGCATTACTGTTGTTGTGGCTTTCTTGAAGGTGGATGTTTTCCTTTGGTTGAGTGTCAGAAACAGTGACAACCACTCTGGGGGTTTTCACACTTATGAAAAGACACACACACACACACACACACACACACACACACAATCTCTCACATACACACAGACAGAGGCACATCAGAGTGTGTGACGGAGCTGTCTGCTCCCTCCTGTCGCCTCATTTGTTTCTGCATCAGGCTGCTCTCAGAGGAGGCCTCGCTTCTGCCCTTGTCAGCAAACATCAGCTCGCTCTTTCTACTCCTCTCACTCTCCCGCCGCTGCCTCCTCCTCCTCCTTCTTCTCTCACTTTCACTTTCTTCTCCTCCGCTTCTTTATTTCCCTGCTCTCCATCTTTTCGCCCGTCGTCGTTTATTTCCCCCTATCTCCCTGCACATCCTCCTTGCTTCCCTTCAGTCCATCTTCTCGCTGTTCCAATACGGTAAATTTCTTCTTTATTAATCTCTTTGCTCTCACTATCTCTTCTCCTGCTCCTGTCTTTGTGTTTGAGGGTGTCAAACTCTGTGACAGACGAAGATACGGGAAAACCTCAAGTGTGTCTGAGGGCATCAACGTTGCAGACGCAGAGATGCATCACAGATTTTTCTTTTCTGAGTAAACGACAAGAAACACACTGCTGGTTATGCTTCAGTTTGAGGGTTGTGGTGTGTGTTTGTCAGGGTGTGTTGTGTATGTTTGAATGAGCGCTGTAGGTCCTTTTTCCACAGCAGAGCAGTTGAAGTGTGAAGGAGGGTCAAGTCAGAGCAGAGCAGCTAGTCAGGTACGAGAATGAGTGTGTGTGTGTCTGTTTCTGTGTGTATGTGTGCGTGTGTTTAGGATGGGGCAATTGCTGGGGGAAACATACAGGCAAGTAGGAGAAGTGAAATTTACCGCTTCATCAAGTCCTTCAGTCTACACCCCATATGCAATCACTCACACACACACACACACACACACACACACACACACACACACACACACACACACACACACACACACACATCTACACACTCACACTCACAGGGCACTACACTACCTGCCCTAACTATCCATCTAAGTACTTTATTTTATAGCTTTTACCAAGAGTACTGCTCCTACACCTCTCCAGCCCTCCCTAGTTTCCTGCTTTGCCATGCACAGAGTGGAAAGATGGGTCAATCATATCTCTTTTCCACAAAGAAGTCACTCGTCATCGTTATTACATTTCAAGTGAACGTGGTGGAGAGTGAGGCTGACAGCGTGTCTGCACAGGAGGTGCAGTGAAAGCAGCAGCAGCTTCAGGTTTCTGTCTGTGTCTACACACGATGCATTCATGTTGAGTGTAGGTCACCTGCGTTCTGGCAGTAAAGAAAACCCAATACACAATCATTAGACGGACCACTGAAAAACAGTAGGTCAACCCAGTATATGGTGCTCTGCTCTGCTGGAATCCTGATTTTACAACCATAACATTGTCTCATCTGACAAAATCACCACAAACATAAGTTAAAGACAGTGGCCGTGCTGTGATTGCAGCCATGTTTAGCTGTAAAATGATCACTCAGAAATACTGGCAACTCTCATCCACAGGAAGTAACCGATGTTTGTCCAAAAAAGTTGCTAGATTTGGTGCTTTTATGAAAAAAGGTTGCTAAAGGGGTCTGAAAGTGGGTATATCAAGAGACAAAGATGCTAAGTTGGCCCCACTGCCTGTAAACACCCCCCTGATTACACAATAGAAACATTTTGAAATCAATCAAATCATTTTGAAAGAGCAACAGCCAATGAGGAAATTCCAACACCTGAGCGGGCCGACCTGTGGTGTAACGTGATCACTCAGTCAGTGACAGACGTTTTGCGTTTACAGTCCTCCCTCTGTTGTGGTCCAGTTAAAAAAGTAGTTCAGTCAGAGCCTGGAACTTGTCCTATCATCAGAATCTCAATCATACATACATTTTTTTTTTGTTTTAAATGTACCACAAACATCACAATTATCACAACCTCACAACTGGGAGACACTCATTTTTGGTGCAAAGTCAATCTGTGTGAAATAAAGTAATTTTATCAACAAGAACAAACCAAACAGTCGACGTAAATGTACTGCAAGAATGGAATAATGCTCAAAATGTAAATGAACTACTTCAATCAAACACTATACTGTACGATTAAACAAAATCTTACATATAGAGATGATTAAATCCCTGCATCCATCTGAAGACAGCAGTACTCATATGATTAAAAAATCTGTTCGAGAAGTACAGTGCCATTATTCAGGACTGGCCACTGTATGATTAAATTTGCAAATGACACCAGACAAAATAACTCCACAAACATCGGCACAGATGAGATTTGCTTGCCGTACCAAAGCTGAATGAATGAGCGTATACAGCATACTCCTGTATTTTTGGTCGTTTACAGGCATTAAGTGAGGTTTGTAAAAAAAAAAAAAAAAAAAAAAAAGGAAAAAAAATGACTCAGCAAACTTTACCTGGATGAAGTTTGTGCACCGGGGCATGTGAGCAGTGCAGAGTGGGAGCAGAGGGTGAAGCAGAGCGGTGAGATCCTCCCTGGAGCACGGACTGTCTTTTTTGTTGTTGGCGGCCTCTGTAGCTGAATTTCCATTTTTGCTGTATTTGTATTAATTGGACCTTGTTGTGGAGCCTGTGCCCGTCTGCCACACAAAAAGCTATGGAGGTGTTTTCTGAATGAAAATAAATAAATGAATATTAATGTTTGCAGACATACAGTACCAGTAAGAATGTATCAGCCCTTTAATTTACTGTTTACATGTGGGCAGGCAGAGCAGGCAGGTGAACTCTGTATTTATGAATGAACTTCAGCTGGAGGAGAGACATGAGAATTTTAAGAGGACGTTTCCCTGAAGCAAAATGGTGTAGCCCTGTGTGTGTGTGTGTGTGTGTCTACCATACTGCCAGCTGTCTTCATGTCTGCTTCCAGCATTTTTAGTTAAGTATCAGACTGTGCTCCTGATGTCATAAAGTAACTGTTGAAGCGATTCTGCAGCTCCAGTAACAGCTTGTGAAACTCTCCCTCTTTGTGACAATTTCTTTTTTCCTCACCTGTGAGAGAATCACTGCTGCTTGAGGGCAGCTTTTTGTTTGGTGATGCAAATTTCTGCAAGGCATTAAAAAAAAAAAATCACATCTGACTGGTTTCCCTGCACTTTCTGTCAGATTTTTCAGGATGATGGTTTAAAACAACACTTTTTTTTGGTATTTTCCAACCTGGCTCTCATCTCATGAGTGTGGCAGTTCTGACTGTGGATCATAACTTTTCCCTCAGCAGCTCCGCTGCAAATGTGACTCATGCAAAACAATTTATAGTGTGGCAAACAGTGCAGAGCTCTGAAAGCTTTCCAAATAAACTCTGTATTATCTCTTTCTGCCAACTACATAGGGATCTACTGTTTGATTAGTCATCTAGCAAACTACTATGCATCTACAGTAAGAGCCATTTTATACTTCTACTTCAACAGAGGCAAACATATTACAAAAAGGTCCCAAAATCTTACTTGTTAGACGTTTCTGGCCTCTGTCTTTTCTTTCAGGTGATTTGGGGATGATATAGTCAACAGGAAGTGATTTTGGATACAAGCACAGCTCTGCTGATCAGAGCTGCAAATTTGTCACAGTTACACATTTCATCTCACTCTCATCTACAGACACATCTAGACTTTCCAAATCTGGCATCAACAGGTCACACGCCTGAGGAAACAGACACAGACAAACTGACAATGAATGAAGGGAACACAGAGACTTAAATACACAAAGGAGGGGAAGGAGGAGTGGTTAGGAACAGGTGAAACACATCAGGGCGGGGCAGACAATCACAAAGGTAGAGAACAAACAAAGACAGGAAGTAACATCATAACTGACACACAAGGAAGGTCATTTCAAAATAAAGCAGGAAATGCTACACAGCTCAAAAAAAAAATAAAATAAAAAAAAACAAGTCACTGAAGGTGCAGGTGCCTTAACCATTAGGATTTCAGGAGGTGCCCCTCACTTCCATCATCCCTGATTCAACCATCATCCCAGTCATCAGCTCCCAACTTCCTTCCTCTCTTACCATATTTGATTGCAGTATGATTTGGATATCTATCGATCACGAGCGGAGATGACACCTGCCACTCCAGATTTCCCCTGGGTCTCGTTTCCTCGCTGCCCGTCTGGCAGAGGTGCTGAGTGGCCTGGGCTCTGAGCCGTCTGAAGGTCACAGTCTGGTTGTATGGATGGATGTCAGGGCCGGTGCAGCAGACGGTCAGTGAGTTCAGCCCCATATGTATGTGAATGTGTGTGAGTATGTGAGAAATGGAGAGGGAGGAGAAAGGGGGAAGGGCTAGAGAGACAGATAGAGAAAGGAAGGAGAAAGAGAGCAAGCAGGGGCATCTTTCCATAGTGCTACATTATGTGAGGGAGAGTACTGTATGGGCTCTCTCCCCCTCTTTCTGCCCATCTCTCTCCGTGACTCTCCCTCTCCAGGATAGATAGAGGGCATTCATTATCTGCCGGCCCACTGGGACTTCCCTCCTCTTTAGGATGCATCCAGCAGTTTAAACTAGGCCAATCAGAGCGGTGGGGGAGGAGAGGTTGAGGTGTGTGTGCAGTATGTGCGTTGAGGGGGGGGGGTTGGGGTCTCACACATTTAACCTGCCATCCAGTCCATCCACTGTAACCATGGCGATCCTTTCACATGTGCAAATACAGTGCACAGTGGTGCACTGTATTTAGGGTAGGTTCCTGCTTCTGTTCAACATGGACGCATTGCAGGGGGGGGACTAGCTGGAGCAGCACATCGCAGCCAGTTCCTGGACAGTTGGTGGAGTTCTGTGGATGGATGTTTGTTAGCTTACCTATAGTAAATTCAGGACCTGCTTTCTTCTCAGTATCTATCTATCTGCATTTGTTCTATTTCTCCTTTCATTTATCCATTCTTTGCCTACAACACATACCTTTCTTTTTTCCCTTTTTTTCCCTTTTGTCCTTCAGCGTTTTCATGTGACTGCTCACTGAGCCTTTTTTTTTTTGGTCTTATTTTGCTTTTTTTGGACTCTGTATTCCTGTTCCTGTTTTTTTTTGTTTTGTTTTGTTTTTTTTTTTTTATCTCTGGCTGAAACAAGTCTCAATTTGTTGCTCAATACCACAGTGAATGAGTGTTTCTTTTTTGGGCTTCAATAAGTCTCACTTTGATAGTGTTTTGCAAGTTTTGTTGTATGGGCCAAGACTTTCAAGACTGACTATTCATTCATTTAGTCTGCTTAAGTTGAGTGTAGCCGAGATCTATCAAACTACAACCATGAGAGACCAAGACACCAGCACAGACTGTATAACCTACCTTTGTTATTTTAAAGATCAGTTTGATTCTGATATATTTGTTATATGTGTATTATTAATGTGTCATTCATTCAGTTGCTTTGTCACCAGGTGGTGGTCTTGGTTATTCCTTCAAAGCAGCGACAGAACTCAACGTATCCACAGTTTACTGCCTCTGATTATAAGACTGATTAATTCAGTTTGTCTGTTTTCCTTTAATTGAAGGTGGTGCCCCAGTTTTCAACGAGTGAATATTTAAAGTAGTAGCAGTAGTAGTCGCTGCACCCTGCTGAATAACACATTGACACAGACTCTCCCTTGCCACATGCATCCTATGTAATTGTGTGTATGTGCTCACTGTATGTGTGCGCTTGTTCACTCAGTGTCACATTAATGTTAACAACACATTTATTCTGATTGTACACAGTAATGACTGATTAATTATTCCCAGCTCCAATTATCATTTCATTACTGCCACACACACCCACATAGACACACACACACACACACACACACACACACACACACACACACACACACACACACACACACACACACACACACACACACACACATACACACAAATGTAGAAAGCGCTTCCACGTCGTGAGGAATAAGTGCCAGCAGTGGTTCTATGCCACTTTCTGAGGCTAATTGAGGTTAATGAATGTAACTGGTAAGTAAAAACACATTAACTAGAATAATTAAGAGTACCAATGGTGTGAGCATAAGTTCGTTGGAAACAAGGCAGGAAATTACACAACCTATCAAACATGATTTCCTCCCGCTCTGTCAGAGGCTGAATTATGTGTCTTGATTGAGAATTTATGTGGTGCCATAAAAATGAAGGACCTCTCAGTTTATCTATTTGTTTTAGCACCTGACAGATAAAGATGGTTAATCTCTCCAGTGAATGAGAATGAAGAATGATAAAGAGATGATCGGAAGAAAGAAACACGGAACAAGAACAGACAAGACAAAGAACCAGTCAGAAACTTAGATAAACAACAAGTAGACAGGTGAGACGCAGGTTAGTCAGGGAAATCCTGCACATCATCCTGCAGAAGGAATCCTAAACTTGGCACACACACACACACACACACACACACACATCACACATTGCATGCTTGGCCTGGAGACAGACAGAGAAAGATAGATAGAGGAGGCTGACATCACATCCATTCAGATAAGAGAGCGCTGGGGGAGATAATAAGCTGGCTTGGTGAGATAGACTGGACTCCTCAGATCAACGTGATCCACCTCTGAAGAGGGGGAAGCGGAGACGAGAAAACAGGACAGGGATGTGTGTTTGCTGATGTTTCACTGTTACCAGTGAAGCTGCATTTGAACTGTTCTCAGAGAAACGTCTGATTTACAAACGAAAAGAAGTTTGTTAGTCAAGAGGCAAGTTTTCTAAATTTGTTAGATAAAAAAAAAAATCTTGTTGGATAAAAAATAAAGGTGCTCTCTTTATTTGTATGTTAAAGGGCACCTCTCCTGTTATGGCCCTCTAAGAGAGTCATTTCCTTCCCAGTTACTCCAGTAGGAGTGAGGCTGCTGGGGAAAGGGATGTTAGAAAGTTAACCTGCTTTCAACAGCAGCTTCTGCCTCAAGGCCAGTGGTGTAAATTAAATTTAATCTACTTTATTACAAGGGGACTTATAATGTAATTTTACTGTGTGCTCTATGTTATACTACAGGACTTTTTCATGTGGATAAAAGATCTGAGGTGTGAAGTGAGTTTAATTACTGTGAGAGATAAACAAGAAAAATATGATGAGTTGAGAGGTGAAAGGTGTCAACATAAAAATAATGGTGGCTGATGTTTTTAAAAAAATGCACCATTATTTTCATTTCTGTTTTATTTTTATTTCATGTTTTTGTTCACCTTTTTTATTTCACCTGCATTTACTGGATTTTTACCTGCGCCTGTACCTGTGAATTAATATAAATATATTTTTTTCCACTTAACATAATTTTTACAGGTTACCTGTCAGGTACCTGCAGGAACCCAGTGCTTTGCTAACTTTATGACAAGGCTAATGTTTAGCAAGTATAATGTTCCCCTTATTCATCATCTTATTTGCTGCTTAGCACTGAACAGTACAGCTGTGGCCTGTGGGAATGTTTTTGGTTTTGCAGGTACTTGGTGCTGGAAAAAACATTGTGGGATATTTGAATTACAATTCACCTTGAACATGACGAGGCCATGTTGAACCATCCAATTGTTGTCAAGACATTTTATTCAAAACCACAAATATCAACCAGCTGGTGGCACAAAAGGGAAAGTCAGGGAATCACTAAAGACTTTAGGATTCATCCTCTGGGACCACAAATTTCACTGCTGAACGTCCAGTCCATCCGACAGCTGTCAGAATACTTCAGTCTGGACCAAAGTGGTGGATCAGCAGACTGACACTGCACACCATAAAGACTCACCAGTGTTAGAACTCCAGCAATATGTGATCTAAACTGCTTCTTACTCTGCCTGTATTATAGGTCAAACAACTAAATATTTTTCTTACCCCAAAAAGGAAAATATTTTATTAAAATGACATCCTTTCTCTTGGATCGCCATGATGTGTTAGTGGCATTTGCAATGAAGTAAACCAATCCTAGGGGCCAGTAAAGAGCCCATGCCAGAGCGAGTCAGCCCTACGGTTATGATTGGCAGATAGAAAATGTATCGTATCACAATGTGGATTCTAAAGACAGACGAAAAGGTCACAGTGGGAATTTTGTCCAGTTCCCAAGCAATAATTTTTACTGTACAGTCAGTCACAACATATATAGAGAGCCAGGTCAACTAGCCTCTGCCAATTATCTTAACATTAACTGTGAAGAAACAGGCTTGGGGCTGAGCAAGCCACAGCAAAGGCTGTGACTATTCGCACCATTACATACACTACACATAAATAATATCACTGTCCATTCATGCTGTATGTTACGGTCTGAACTCAGCCTCCCTCTAAGGATCACAGAAAATCCAAACAGTGTTGAGAGTAGGGCTGCAATTCTGTTCATTACCGATCTATGAAATGTCAAAAAGTAGTGATGTTGAAAAGTACTTTCAAACAGCATGATTTGTCTGTCCAGTCCAAAACTATACACTTCATATCACTGTCATATATGACAAATAAAGCGGCACATCCTCACACTGAGAAGCAAAAACCAAGAGAGACAAGAGATTTATTTTTTGCTTAAAATAATCCTCAAATAATTAATTATTAAAGTACTGTATAGCTGTCAATTAATTTTCTTTCAATAGACTTAGTTCAATTGAGTGATTAATTGCTCTAATTGTGAGGGAATATGAAAGCAGTTCAGTGCAGCTCTGTAGGATTCTCCTCATCCTGGCCTGAGGAGTTGATCTCCCTGGGATCCCTCTGAGTGATCCACTGCTCTCTGCACACAGCGGCTCCACAACCGGAGGGACAGGTCTGCATTTATCATCTGATCATTGATCAGATCTGGAGGGATGGGATTTTTCAGCATACAACCGACTGGCAAAATGGGCTAACTCATACCGCCTCAAAGATACACACTGTTCTCTATAATAGAAATCTAATAATAAAACAGCAGACCGCTCTGAACCCATTACCTCCAGTGACTAATTTGTCCTCTCTAGGTATGTTAGTATGTGTCTGTGTTTGTGCATCTGTTTTGGGTGTGTGTGTGTAGTGGTCTGTGTGGGAGACCTCCCGGCTGCTCCTCCATTGACTTTCACTTTGGCTGATACAGGATGTCAGTTTATCAGTCGATTGAATATCTACCAGCTCTTTATTTATGACACACTGGATGAAGTGTTGCTACTTGCTTTTTTCTTCCTCTCTGAAGAGGTATGAAAAGAGATAAGTGTGTGTGTGTGTGTGTGTTGCGTGTGTGTTGCGTGTGTCTGCGTGTGTGTGTAGTGAAGGGGGGGTAAGATAGGTAGAAATCAATATATTTTTACTGAAAGATCTTGTGTAGCAGGAACAGAGACAGGAAGGAAAGAGGGAGGACAGACAAAGGTGGAGAAGGGTAAGGAAGGAAATCAGAGAGGAAGGGGGGATGGAAGGAAGGAAGCAGAAAGAGGTGTTTCTCTAGTCCTGTCTGTCAGTCGTCTCTCAGCCGTCTGTTCAGGAATACACTGTACTGATGTCTGCATTGACTGCAGTGGTTCCACTGTCGGCTCACGTAGTGAAAGGCTTATGCTGCAAAAAAAAAAAAAAAAAAAATCCCCACAACAAACAGAAATCGCTGCCAATGACATCTCTGCATTCGGTTCCCGTGCATCAACGTTCTATTACACAAATTGTGTTTTAGTTTTTGTTTGTTTCAAAGATGCAATGCAAACCCAACCTCCATTTAATACCTCATCTTCTGACCTCAGTAAAACCCAGAACAGAGGAAAGTACTGAAGCAGTAACTTGTCTCCTTGATACAAACTGAGCTCGGACATTTGATGAAACTGACAGTATGATGTGAGCATGAAGGATCATTATTACACCAAATCACACGCGCTGTAGATGAGACTCTCTGTAGAGATCAGATCAGGAATCTTATTTTCAAATGTGGTTTGGATCCGATTTGCAAAAATCCAACTTCATGTCTTGTTTTTTATTTTGATGCACAGACTTTCCAAATATAACATATATATATATATATATATATAAATAAATAAAAATGTGTCAGAAAAAAAAAGAAAAAGAAACAGATTTAGGCTGGCAGTCTGAACAAGGCCTTAGAACCCAGTGAGCTCCAGCTCCCATAACAGAAATCCAAGTAGACTTGTTTGGGATTTAGTAGGAGTAGTGCTGTGTAAAAACTTCTGTCAACACCCGTCACAGATACAGAGCAGAAGAAAATCCATTGTATTGTAACTATGATTTTACAGCTGAGGTCTCAGAGAGCCCAGACAGATGTGATGCACAAATTCTGTTATGGACTTCTCAGAACATGTTGTCACTTTAAAATCATGATTATCAGTTAGAAATTTCCAAAAAAAAAAAAAAAAATCAAGCTTGTAGAACAATGAAATGTATGTCTTTGCAGCTTTTACAGAAGATCCTGGGGTTTCCAGGAAACCCAAACACATCGGCTTTAAGTCATCAGAAACATCACATATTACAGCAGACACACACACACAAAAAGTATGAAGAAGTAGGTGGTCAAAAATTTTTTCTGCTGCCTCAGGGCATCAACATGCAGTAGGGGGTTAAAACAAAAATGTAGAAAGGCAAATATCAAGAAAATGACATTGCAAGAAGAACTAAAGTAAAGGGATTTATTCTTTAATGTGGTTTCCAAACCGCATTAAAAATATTTCCGGGCGTAGGCATAAGTGTGAGCCCATACTAGACTACACACATTCATATGGACGTAGTTTCAGTGTGTACAGTTTGTGTGCTGCAGGATGTTGCTGAGCCTCGAGGTGTTGCTCATGTGTAAAAACTATTCGTTTCACTTCATTAAAATTCAGATGGAATTCAGATGTTGAAAACACATCTTGGCCTACAACGTAATGCATGGTGTCTGTTGGCTCACGCAGGGACTTCTCTGCTTTTCTTGAGCAGTCAGTAATTTGGCGCTGCATGCGTTGTGCTCACACAGTGTTATTTACCTCCAAAGGTTCTGTGTTCGAAGACAATCGCTCCCAGATACACACACACACACACACACACACACACACACACACACACACACACACACACACACACACACACATGTACTCACATTTGGCCTGATGCTTCTTCCAGTATATCACACCAAACTACTTTACTGAATTCTCTTCTATTATTGAATGAAAGCATATTACTGTCATTTTTCATTTACAGGGGAACGCAATCCACAGTAAAAAAGTTCCTTTCCCATTAATTTCCCTTTGCAGAATCTGCTTTTCTTCCCCCCTGAGAAATGGGGAAATAAGGCCGATAAACAATTTAGACAGATGCTCCATCAGAGCATAGCCGGGGAAGTCCCGCTCCTTATTCAGATCAGCTTTTTACTTGCAACTCTGAGGTGGATTTGGAAGCATTTGATGATAGGACAGTGAGCACAGGCTGTAAATCTTCCTGAGCTCTGTCCACTAGGGGGCTTCTTACTGAGGGCGCACTGAAATCCTCCAGCAAGGACTGAAGGTCAAGAGGTGACATTCTGTTTGTAGCAAGGAGACTGAAGTTAACAGCCTTTAATGAATACAAATGATAAAATTTAATATTGGTCATTTGCATTAACCCTCCTCCACACAACAAGAGGAAACACCCTGATTATTTTTAGCAGCATTAACATAATTTATACAAATATATATATATATATATATATATATATATATATATATAGGCCACATCTGTGGTCTGTGGTGAGGATGGGTCAAATATTCATAATAATAAAAGAAATAAATAAATAGTCAATTTAACTTTTTTTGGTTAAAAAACAAGATAAAACAAAGCAAAAAAAGACACAACTTATTTTTTTTAGTATATTTTTATATGTCTTAAAACAAGAGGGGATCTTTCAGCAGTTTGTGATGTTCTTTGAGTAGTAACTGGTATAACTGGTATGTGGTCTTATATAGTTAAGGCATATTGTGAGGAAGGATGAGGGCTGTTCTAATTTCTGAAAAAGGCAAAGAAGGAAGATATGGGAGTGAAGGATGATACAGAAAAGAGAAACGAATGAAGGAAATGAAAAAGCAGGTGAAAGTCAGGAGACAGTAGAGGAGGATACAAAGAGTCAGCAGGAGAGAAAGAGAGAAGTCAGAGGCTGAAAGTTGAGAATAGGAGCTCTCCCTTCTTTAAGGAGCCACGTCAGCCAGAGCTGATGAATGTGGTCAAACATCAATACAGTGTGAATGATGAGGCCTGGCACCACGTTGTTACACACACACACACACAGGGCTACAGTACATTCTGTCGTACGCACTCACACAGCACTTTGCAAAAGTACCCCCTCCTTTTCTGATCCCTCTAACCTCCATTTCAATTTCTATATTAAAATGTCTCCCATTGTTTTATGCGACTTGGCACATTGCTCCTTGCTCTCCAATGTCAGCGGGCTGATAAATAAATCGATGTACAGTAAAGGGCAGCGTTATCATATGCCGTGATGGGCCGGTGTACTCTGCAGCGGCTCAGTCATCTCTCATTCGGAGCCTCAGTCAGTTTTCCCTAATAGAAATCAGAATAAAGCTGACCTGCTCGTGTCCTGCTCGTGAGTCATGTGATATGTTGTCTGATGTGACCTTTTGTATTTGGACTTTAGAGTATTTCCACAGGTTATAAATAAGTTTATAATTTAACAGTTTGGTCATTTGGGACTGAAGACTAAAGAAACCTGCATACACCCTTCTAACAAAGAAAAACTTTTTCATTTGTCATCAGATAAAACTTTACACAACTACCACTACAATTTCCAGCTGCCACTCTTTTACTTTTACATTTGTTCATTAAATTACAAAATGTTTTCAGTCCGTCATTACAGCTGTTACAGCCATAAACACACAGCTTTAACTGAAACACAGTGATATTTTTTTCAGCCTCAGCCTCTGAGTTTAAAGCCTTTAATTTAAGTGATTTAAACTGTGGGTTTGTTGGTTCTTGATCACTAGTTTTTCTCCAGTATTTTAGAAAAGATGTGTCCTTTGTCTCCGAAGCGTTTCAGAGAATTTACATTGTGTTTCTGTAAGACATCCCTGGTTCACAGGTTGAGGTATGATGCCTTGATGGATCACTTCTGCCCTTTTCTTGTTTTTCTTTTTCTTCACTTGCTTCGAAACATCGAGAAGATGTAGTGCCGCTGACTTTCAATAATCCCACAGATTTAACGGGTTGTAAACACACTGAGGTTTAATCAAAATCGCTGTTGGTTTGTTTGTTTATTTGTGGGCTTATTTGTAACGTGTATGTTCTGCTTGATTTCTCCATTTCTGCAGCAGCGCTCCCGCTCTTGACAAGCACTGTTTCATCCCAGTGTAATTGCATACACACCCCTCCCGTCCTATAATTACTCACTTGCTCATCACACCCAGGACATGAAAAACAGAAAATGACCACATCCACCATTTCCAGCAGTGTGTGTCATCTTCATCGTGTCCCCCCCCCCCCCCCCCCCCCCACCCCCACCCCACCTCCTCAGCCTCTGAAATGCCTCCTCTCCCATTCATTAGCATAGCGTCTTCTCTCCGCTCAGCCTCGGCCTCCCATCTATCACAGCGGACCAAGGCAAATGGAGCTTTCAACTGAGTGGTGATAAGGAATCGCAGCCACATTAAAACATCTGTCACACCTCCAGAGCCACGGACAGCGGGCGATACAGCGGCTGGGAAGGATGAGGTGGAGGAAAGGAGGATGAGGGGGTGAGAGAAGGAAGAACGTAGGATGTAAGGAGTGGGAAGAGAGAGGCAGGAGGTAGGGTCCAGTCCCGGTGTGAAAGTATAGGAACAGACAGATCAGTTTGGGAATGCTCAGATCTCTGCTTCATCCCCCTGTTTTCCTATTTGAATTCTCATTTTCTTCATTTCTCCCTCTCATGTCGTCTTCTTCCATCCCTCCATTCCACCCTCACTCATATTCCGCTCTATACATTTATAATCCCTGAGTCAGAAATGACTGAATAATCTGTTGACCAAAGACAAGGGGCTATTTGGACCCAGTGTTCATGTTATTTTCTATATCACTGTTACTGTTATTTACCTAACTCAAACACTTGCAGTCTAGCTACTCTAAAACTTTAATGTCTCTACTTATAATCGTTAGTAGTTTGTCTTATGTGTGTAAATTGTGACAGCTTTAAGATAAAACTTTAGCTTTTTGTGACACTGGGTCAAAATAACCATATTTTAGTTAAACAACCCAACATTAACATAAAGTATTACAGAGGTATAACAGGGACCAAGCACCTGATGAAACTCAAAACCACCGGTACTGGAAGTTTAATGAACATTGCATCAGTGCTGTATTGGCCCAACATGTTTAACCACATGGTTTTTAGTGTGCACTTCCTTCACTTTTCCACCCACCACCACATTACATGTTTTACCACCCCTCCAGTAAGACCACACTTCAAAGCAAAGACCACTTCAGCAGTTTATATGAACTTCATGATGAGGCTTTATTGATCAGACGTGTGCATTAGGAGTCAAAGGCACACACATACATACATGCACACACACACATACATACACACTGGTGCTTTTCTTGCACAGCATTTGTTCTTACACTCAGAAGCTCTTCAACCATACCCCCTTTTTGCATATAACACACACACACACACACACACACACACACAGGGGCAATCTGTGGACCAAACACACACACACACACAAATCAAAAAAAAAAAAAAAAAAAAAGCAAAACAAAGAACTAAGGAAAAGTCTCCAAAGAACAATGCAATTATAGAAGTACACAACAAAAATACAAATTCACCAAGATACAGTATCTATAATTACTTACCTGGCTTGTTTTGTTCAGCTTTAGCAAATGACTTGAGCGTCTTTTGGGTAATCTGTGTGATAGAGATAAATCCACACAGTAACTGATGCATGCTGTGTATTTATCCATGGATGAGTTTTTGTGTCTCAGTCCAATTGTTTCTGTGAAGAAACTAATGCAGCTTCAGTTCTAGATTTTAAAGCCGTTTTCCGGCGGAGTTAGCCCGAGTCTTTCCGGCGCCTCACTGTCCATTTGTTTGTCCATCTGCACGTGTGTGTGTTCGGAGTGATCAATGCACAGCTACAGCTGGTTGAAGGGGACCAAATCCATTGAACAGTTGATTTGGTTCCATTTTACCAGCTTTAGCAAAGCATTTTTGGGGTGAGTCAGGTCCAAAAGGTGACAGAGAGGAGGAGGAGGAGGAGGAGTAGGAGAAAGAAGTGAGGAGACAAGTCTGGATGGACACCTGAAAGAGACAGAGTGAAAAGGAGGGAATGATAAGAAAAAGAGATGTTCACGAAGAATAGAGCATCAAATACTGCAATGACTCATTTGTACATGCAGGCACAAAACACACATGTACACACAGACACATAGTGAGAAAACAGTCATTGATTATCAGAGGAGACGTTACCCCTGAAAGAACGTATGTTACTGTTCATACAAAGAACGAATGGAATTAAGAAGGAGGAAGAAGGAAAAAGGATGAAGAAGGACTGAAGAGAGTGTGTGTGTGTGAGACAGAGGGAGAAAAAAAAGAAGAAGAAGCCATGTGGGTGATGAAAAGGGGATGAGAAAAACAGGGAGCGGGGCCCTAAGAGATAAGGGAGGAGAGCATATAAACGATGGTTGCAGACAAACTTGAGAAAACAATGAATTCATCACCTAACTGCCAATACTGCTAATGAAGCCGGCGGATAGGACAGCAGGAAAATTAACTCTCATTGACCTCCAGCGCCTTGTGGAACATCTCTTTCTCACTCTCATGCACATATTAACGCTCGCGCACTTCCTCTCCGTTGCACCCACTCTCTCCTCTCTGTTGTTCTTTTTCTCACTGGTGTTTGAGATTTTTTTGGCCCGTGGTTCAGGCTGTTCAGCGCTGCTGCCTCGCTGAGCGTGGTGGCACAGAGATGATGCACTCAGCAGTCTTCCTGCTAGCTGCACAGATCTGCTTGTCCTTGGAGCAACTCACTCATTTCCTGGTTCAATTAGCCTAGCTAATCATTTAATCATTAGGAAATAAACTGTTTAAGCAGAGTCTTGGCCCTGGAATCTAAGCTATTGATATTTTCTGTCTGGATATTTTTTCCCCTACAACTGACAGATAATTCTTTTTTTTTTTTTTTGCATATCCAGTCCCACGTGACATTGTCCACTGTAATTAACTATATTTTGCTCTTCAAAGCTGAAAGCAGCTATATTCAGTACTATGACTGTGTGTAAGAGAAAAGGTTCACTTGCAACAATGAACCTACTGAGAATTATCACCTCTACAAAACATTTTAGTGTCTCTGAGCTCATTGTTTTGGTTTTGTGGGTCACAGCTGTACTGGTTTTGAATTGATCTTTCTGTTCTCATCAGCAGCAGCGTTTTAAAGCAGCAGCAGCAGTTTTCAGAGAAAAAGTCCTGATAAACACATGGTTACACAATGTCAAACCAACAACGTTAACAACTAGCTAGTGAACATATTGGAGCCTTTAGCAGCTAAAGAGCCAGTTATATTTATCAGGACTTGGTGCAAATCAGAGACAAACTGAGAATTAATGAAATTAACTTCGTCATATAGAGAGGAACACCACTCCTAATGAATGATAATGTTACACAGTGTCTTCCTAATGTGTAAATAAGCAACAGTTAGCTAACACGTTTGTCATTTCAACTGTTTAAGATGACTGTGAATCAGTCAATTTTATTTCTGTGTGTCATATCCCCATTATTGTGCAAAAACTATTAAAAATATGAGTGATCGAACTGGGTGACATGATTGTTACCATGAACACACACACACTGTAGTTTACTTGACACAGGCCCACAAAAAAAAAAAAAAGATGTAAGAATTAGTCTCCAATAAAACTTTGGATTTTTATATGATTAGTCACATCAGCCATCCTCAGCAGCTTAGAGCTTGGAGCTGAGTGAGAACTGAGAAACAGACACTATTGCACTGTTGGTTTTGATCTTTTCATAGGATTTACAAACAATATAAAATACAAAATAAGTATAGTGTCTGTCATCAACATCACAAAATATGGAATTATCTTTATAACTAATTTCTATGTCATGGCTGTGAACACCCACTGTTTAAAAAAATGCATTTGAGTTGACTTGCTCCCAAGTATCTGAACCAGTACCTAACAGTTACAGCCTATAGCTGTTCTGGGTGTGTGTGTGTGTGTGTGTGTGTGTGTGTGTGTGTGTGTGTGTGTGTGTGTGTGTGTGTGTGTGTGTGAGAGAGAGAGAGAGAGAGAGAGAGAGAGATTACACTGTCATTCCTGTATCAAAGCTGTCCACCCCTTTCCCGATAACAAATACATCAGCCTCACTGCACACAAATCACATTAAGAAAAAATAAATGCTTAAATACAGGCAGTGCATGTAAGAAGCTAAGGAGCAAAACAGGCCCTGTTCTCTCTTTCTGTCCCTCTCCCTCCATCTCTCTCTCTCGTGTTTAATAAACTTGTCACCCAAGAGACCAGCAAATTGATGAGACTCATGCATCCTTGACTGGGGAAAAAACACTGAGAAGAAAAGAAAGGAGTGTAGAAAGAGAGCGGAAGAAGGCGGCAAGTAGCACACGGAGAAGGAAAGGACAAGCTTGCATGGCCTGAATTCTCTACCTGTCCCAGAGCTGCTGTTGTTCTACCTCTGCAACATGCAGCACTGCAGTGTGTGTGTGTGTGTGTGTGTGTGTGTGTATGTGTAGAGTTCAAGTATGTGTGTGTGTATATTCTGTGCTTCCAAGCATATAACCTGTGTAGATGTTCGTGTCTATTTTTGATCTCTGAGGTGTGAGTGTGAATGTGTATGTACCAGTTTTGTGGACAATGAGACAGTAATCAGACTGCGAGAGTGTGTGAGTGAGAGTGTGTGTGTGTGTTCTGCGTATTGCTCTGCAAGCTTCTGTGTGTGTTCAAGCGCAAATATCAACTTCAGAGGAGAAAGCGCTACACATGAAATCCTTTTCATAGCAGGATTTTCAGTAGATTAGGGAGAGAATCCCTTCGCTACGCTGTCTGCACTTTATTCTGGCAATCTGTGGCCCACACACTCATCAAACGGGCAGCCCTCCTTCACCCTGTGCACCTCCACTCAGATCCGACATCAAACAGAATCATTACACCCGTACCGTTTTATCATTAACCTCGCTCAGATGCCTGCTGAAAGCTTCACCGGTGAGTGCTCTTTCAACATTAAACTGTAAGGCAGCTCCATCAAGATCAAAACTACAATAAGTAAAGGTGTCGTGCATTCATAAGTTTAGCAGCGCGAGAGCTCAGGGAAGTGGACTGTATGTAGGTCGCGGTGCTGCATGTGTGCGAACTCTTGCATGAGTGTGGCTGCTACTCTAGGTGCCCTCTATCAGGTTGACTGCATGGTTGGAGATAGGCTGGCTACTTGTCTATTCTGGGACTGTGCTGTCCACTGCATTCCTACCCTTATATTGGAGACAGGGGGGGTGAGGAGGAGGAGGAGGGGACGAGGAGGGAATGAGGGTTAGGGACAGCTGGACGCCAGCAGAGAGGGAGGGAGAGGCGTAGTGGTAGAGACAATCAGGGAGTCATAGTGGGAAGGTCAGTGGGGGGTGTGAGGCATCCCCAGGGACACTTACACAGTACAGGTGGTGTTACAGAGCAGCTGCCAGCCCACCACTATGTACGGCCCCCGCAGGAGGTGTGACACTTTGAAACCAGTCCCGAAGCAGACTCTGTCACTCTCGCTCACCGTGATATTTTCATTTCAGATGTATGGCATGACACCAGGGCTGCACTAATACAACCTCCCGTACGCCACCACTCCCATCACTCACTCAGCCTCTTCACTCACTGACCATGTCGCATGGTCTCAGTCTCTGACTGTCTGGTATTCCTCTCAGCTCTCTCTCTCCTTATCAGGACAAGTGGCTCTCAGTGACTGACTGGCCTGTCAGGCCGTGGCTCTCTCCGTCTGGCGCTGCACTGTGAGAGGGCGAGGCCCCCCCAGAAACCTGTGAGAGCATCACTTCCTGTCACGTCGACGTGCTGCGACAGACTCCGGAAAACAGAAACTCCTGACAGCCGTGATGCCACTGTTGCAAAATAACCATTAAATTCCACTTAAAGCTGCAATAATCTTCTGTGATGCAGCTTTTAAATGACGAGGATTTAGACAAAGCATCCTAATGAAGGCCCCTGTGCATGTCTGATGAAGATGGTTGCCACTTGGTAATTAGCTTAATGCAAGGCACACTATAGTAATGAAACAAGTTGACCCATGGTCAGGCTGTAAACTTTATCTTCTGTGGCTGGCTGTATTTATTCCTGCTAATTACCCACTGACTAGCAGCAGAGGGAAAAGTGGGATGTATGTAGCAAAGTGGGCACAGACATTTAAGGTGGATCTTCAGCATTGCTGAAGTAGTGTAAATAAAAGTCCATCAGAGATCAGACTGTAACTCCAGGACTGAGACTTAGTACTCATGGGCTGGTGGTTCAGCCACTCTCCCTAGCTAAGGCCCCTTGTCATGAGGTTAGCGGTGCTAATGCTGCTGCAGTCCACTGCAGACACCGGCTGGCTGGCTCCTCTTCCACCGCCAACCCCTCCTCCCCCTGCAATCGGACGTGAGCAGCACCCAGCGGCTGACTCAGCGCTATACCCACACCTGATTGGTTGATCAGAGGAGGAGACAGGAGTGTAACAGGACCCTTTATCCTCTGCTCAGCCACTTCCTCGCTCCCTTACTCTCCCTGAAGATAAAACACGTCTGTTGGATAAAAACGCTTCCTGACCTTGTGAGGCTGCTCGGCTCAGGTGCCGTAGAGCGGCCACCGTACCGTGCGGCGGTGAACTCTGTCTTTATCTGCTGGCAGCCCTCTCAGGGTTACTGTGGCCCGTGATGATGCTATCTCTAAAGCTACGTCCACACTGTAGTTCATAATGTGGAGAAACTTTGACAGTATCTTCACAGATATATGCAAGGAGGCACCTGCTTGACCTTGTGCCCATATTTCAGCCAACCTAAACTCTCTTCCCAGTGGATTTGTTTAAACTACCTAGTTTTGGTTATTGTCTTTAAACGTCTCATAACAGGATCTTTAATGCCTCTATAGGACATCATTAAGCATGTCTGCAGCGCTCATACTTTGTGATTATTGCGGTGTTTATCTCCCACTGCTCTTGATTTTACCTCACAATGATTTAATCCTCAAAGCGGTTTTATTCTTTAACCTTTTAATCTAACGGCAACACCCTTAAGACGATCGATACCTATTTAGATGATATATTTAATTATATCCTGTCCTCTCTCACACTCGCTCCCCTCCCCACCTTTCTCTGTAAACCACCACAACATGTAAAGCGGGTCTGACTGTTTTTTTAAGGTCTGACTTGGCTTAAAAAAAGGACCATGGTCTGAGTCCTCCATAACTATAACCTTACTGGACTCTTGGGGACCTTGTCTTTTCTTAGACTTTGCAGAGGTGAAATTCTTCACATTAATGTAAGAAGGATGACACTGTAAGTGTCCTTAATGAGCCACTTTATTCAGTAATTTCGCCAAATATATATCCAGAGCGCCTCGGAGCTGGAACACTGTCCAGCAATCAGACCACCTCATGGCACAAGTGCATGAGTTGTCTAACCAGCCTTAACTGCCCCTCAGACCTGTCCTCAGCACAGTAACACAACATCAATAACTGTAATGAGATAAAAAGAAACAACAACATCCTAACCCTAACCCTAACTCATCCAAGCCAGTGTGGCTATATGTGATTTTATGTGTTAGAAAATGCTGAGATGTAGCTTTAAAAAATGAAATGGAAGCAGTGTTTAAAGATGCTGGGGACAGCCAATATTGCTAATTATCTGCTCATAAACTCACACAAGGATATAAAAAATGTCAGCCACTAAGTCCTGCATACAGGCCTGTCACTAAACTTCTTGGCAAAGTAGAACAAAGGGAGATAAACGGAGACAGCACGGATAGAAAGAAATGATGGGAAAAGCTTCAGTTGCTCAAGTGAAAGGAGATCAGATTAAGAGAATGAAGGGCACCGCAGAAGTTAAATGAAACAATTTAACATGTGCATGTTCCTCATTTTTAAAAGAACTCGCTGAGTGATATCAAAGCGGAGGAGACGGCGTCTCGTTTTGTCAGGGAATGATGTCATGATCCGTACGCAGTGGCTGCCAAACCGCAGCAGACCTGCCTTCTGTCTTCACCTTTCTCTCTCCCTCTCTCTCTCTACCTATGCAGGCTGCTTCTAATTCTGAGCACGCTGTAATGCCCCCCCGCCCCCCAACCCCACCCTCCCCCATCTTTTACCCCGCTCCCTCCATCCCCTCCCTTAACGAACCACCGCTGCCACTTAGGTGTTTTAGCTATGCATTCATTACAGGCCGCAGCAGGGCCACAAAGGCGCGCTTGATATACACTCTGTCGTGAAACAAAAAATCCAATGCAGTTTAAGTCAGAAAGGAGCTCGGGCATAAAGATAGCCCCGGCTGACACGCTTTCTATTGTGAGAGAGTGGGACACCCGTTCTTTGGAAGTCTGAAAAGCACACAGAGACTGAGAGGCTTCATTACAACTGTTCTGTTTTAACTTGGCTCAATGGGGATCGAAAGAGGCCCGAGTTAGAGCCATCTAGATTAGAATCTGTGGCAGATCAGCATCTCGGTTGCTTGTGTGAAGATGTATGTGTCGGGGACGTGTAAGTGTGATTAAAGTGAGTCAACAAAGCATTTGGCTTAAAGGCAAAATACAGTTTGCCATGGATGAAGACAAAGGAGCTGGATGAAGCCTAAAGTACAGTGTGGACTGTTTATTGATTTTCTTATCAACTCTTCAGGGATTAATAATTTGATTCAAATTAAACATTTACACACAACAGAAGTGCATGTTTGCTTCTCCAGTGGGGAGATGTAATTAAGTACACTTACTTAAAGCTCCACTTTAAGCCTATTGTTTTGGTTTCACAGCTCCCAGCTTCACTTGGTTCACTCTCACAGCTCTCATCAGAGTTGCTTCCAGAAACAGAAACGCACAACTTTAACACACGTGTTACTGTTACTCTGTGTCTGCACACATAAAACTACATACATAAAATATGACGGTAAATGCTAGCTTTTGCTTGTAATGGAGTAGTTTTACGTTGTGGTATTGTTCCTTTTACTTAAGTACAGTGAAAGATCACAATACTTTTTCCACCACTGAGATTTTCAAACTTTCCATGAGCATATATATTTTTAATATTCAGCTTATTTTCTTTCATCTTTCCACCGTCTTTCTTTCCATATTCTCCTCCCCTCCTTTAGGGACCTTGTGGCTGGACCAGAACGCCCCGCTGCCCTGCAGCCTTATTGTTCCCATAACAAACCACAAGAGTCCATAAGTCTCTCTTTCTCTTTCCTTCCTCTCTCTTCATCAGTGTCTCTCTATCTCTCCCTGCCACCACGATGACCTGGCCTCATGGAGCTTAGAGTAGCTCTCTCAGCTGTGTCCAGCCACAGACCGACCACTGGAGACACGTGAAAGGAACTAAGATCTGATAGACATATCACCATAATGCATTATTATGTTAATGTGACATACAACTTCCTGGTTAATGCAAGCAATAAGGAGCATTTTGACCACAAATAAAGCTGCCTTAGTCCATGTTATGCTTGTGTTTCGTGTTATTCACTTCCTTACATCTTTGTCCTGTCTCTGCACTATGACTGAATACAGTCTCTTCAAGCTGTGCGCAGAATTGAAATGGTAAAGAAATGCAGAATTGGCCAGGAGTCATTACATACACTGTTAAATAACTTCACTGAACTCATAATATTATTAATTGCAATATATGAACATGCACCACTACTATCCACTCCTATGTTCACACTGCCGTGCTGGAAATAGCCATGGAACAAGATGTAACCTCCAGTCGGTCGGTGTGATAATGTAAAGATCAACCACTGAAAACTAAAAATGTGTTTCAGGGGAAAAAAAAAAAGCAATGCATTTTGCCATACTGTGACATGACTTTATCATCACCAAGGTGCATGCACCTTACTATTATGTATACTTTCAGTTTGATAGCATAATGATTTATGTCAGCCTGCTGTAATGTACAAATGCTTTTGTACCCATAAACAGTTATCTGCTTTAAGCATAAGTTTGGAAATAGCCTATATTATTCTCATTGTCAACAAATTCCATGAAAAGACCAAAACCAACAATGAATGTATCCCACCACCAAGTATTGTGTATGTGTGCGTGTGTGTGTGTCACACCCTGATATATCTTAGTCCTCTGTGCCATAGAGCTCCATTGTTCCCAAAACTATTAAAAACACATCAGTAGGCCACGCTGTTGCACTGGGTGACATGTTCCTATATTACCATGAACACACACACTCGTTTATTTTGACTCAGCCCCACATTAACTGCTGTAACTGGTTCTGTAAATACTTGCTGGTGAACCAAATTTGCATTAATGAGGCTGAAAATAGTCTCCAGTAAATGCACTATTTCCTGCTGTTTGAGTCACATTTACCAAAACGACACTATCCTGCTGTTTCAGGAAATTACTGACACCTTAAAAAAAAAATAAAAAGGGATAAACTGCTAATACATTACATCTTACATCTTCATTGGGAGCCAATGAGCTTGAGGCTGAGTGTCTCAGACAAGGTAGAGAAGTCAGAAAGTACTGACACACGTTGGTTATAACACAGAATATAGATAATCACCAGCCTTCTGAAGTGACTTGTGTGACCTGACTGGCTGGTAAAAGGTTAGAGAACTGCCCACTCTCATTTTAAAAACATGAAAGTAAATATAAAAAAAAATAAATAAAAAAACGTCTGAGATCTACGACGGGATGTGATCCCATCAAGGTGATGCGCTGATATCGCTGTGTCCAACAGGGGAAAATGTTTTCACTTCACTGGGTGGAATTCTACGAAAGGAGACCATAACTACTACGATTGCCTTAGGCCAATACGCAACCCACTCATGCTGTTCACTAAACCTATAGTTTCTACAGTAGCCCTGCTGCTGATACAGCACTACTGCTGCTGTGTAAAGCCGACTGTTACAGATGGTAATCTGGCTATCATATACTGTAATAGTCTCTGTGCAACAAAATGGAAGCAATTATCTCAAAGCACACAACGATCGGTGGAACAGATCACAACGCATAACTCTTTATGGGTTTGGGAGATTTACTCTCGGCAACTGACTTTCTCTCTGCGTAATTCATGTTCATTACGATCCCACTCTCTTTCTCTGTGTTCCTCTTTTACTTTGTCTAATGACCATTTGTTCTTTGCCGTTCTAGTTAGCCATACCTCGTCTAACTCCAACCTCTGTCTCGCTCTTTTTTCCTCTTCAATAACAAAGTTCTGAGCAGTGAGGGTGATGACAGAGGAATGCTAACTAGCACTTACAGGAGGGGTGGGGGGGGGGGGGGTGCGGGTGGGGGCGGTGATCACAGCCCATCCTTTCCTGACTCAGTGCTTTGCGATATGACTGACAGAGTCCCTGACTGACTGGCTTGTTTTACCGGCTGACAGGCCACAATTGACTCGCTGCATTTTGCTTCCTTGCTGGCCGCTCCACTCCTCTTCCTCCTCTATTGGCCTGTATCACTCCCTCCAGCAGGCTGGCTTGCTGCCTCCCTGACACTCTGCACTTGCTCCCAATTACACTCCTTCTGTGGTACACCGAAGGGAGATGTATGCGTGAGGCCCCACACAGACAGAAGACGTTATCATAGGCATGTAGATGAAGGAACGCACGGCCTTCTGTGGGCACAGAAATCACACACAGACATGAGAGAGCTGGTTCAGATGGAGTCAAACATACAGTGGTCTGAGAAAGTGTCCTGAGACTTTTGGCTTTTGACTTTTGACTTAATGCTCCAAAAATACCTAGCACCTTTCTTACATTTCATCTTGAAATGTTTTATTAACTTAGCTTCATTTAATGCACACACAGATGAAACCAGAGCTGCAAAATAAGTTAATTAACACAAAATTATTCTGGAAGTATAATTGTTTAAGTCATTTTTCATACAACAAACTAAGAAAAACAGCAGCGATTTGAGCTAAATGCTAACATCAGCATGCTAACATGCTCACACCAACAATGCTGACATCCTGATGTTTAGCAGGTAAATTGTTTTCCATGTTCACCATCGTAGATGTTAACAGTAATAATAATAATTAGCACTAAACAAAACAAATGAACATTTTGATCTGATGTTTATTACAATGCATCCTCAAAAGCTCATGAATACATTAAACAAATCAGGCATCTGTCTGTTGTGTAACTATTTCACTAAAATCCACAGATGGCAGCTTTATGGTGATGCTACAGGAAATGTCGGGAGGGTCACCAAACTCAGTAGGATTCAGCCTTTGGGGACCAAGAATATTTGTACAAGATTTCATGGCAACTTGTCCAATAGTTGTTGAGATATTTCAGTCTGGACAAACAGATGGACACTGCTAACAGAGCCATGCTGCTAGCCGGGCAAAAAGGGTAATGCATGGAATGAACACTCATACACACTCATACACCAGATTCCTTCATCACTAGGAATTATTTCATGAGAGGTTTTTTTTTTTTGCATTTGTTTTCTTTTGTGTCAGGTTATAATGGAAAAATCTGTTGAAGCAGATTATCTTCATTTTTACTGTTAAACTCTAAATAGCTAATTCCACACAGAAATACTCAGAATTTGAAACCTGATTTTCAGGGCCTGTTCTCACTTTTCAGCTCCTCCTGTTCTGCTTCATGAAACGGTTTCCCAAATATGAATCTACAGCACACGATACCACTCTCACAGTCTTCATTCACTATTCTCATAACCAGTAATGGAAATAACAATGTGCCCAGGAATGTATTATATTCCAAGTTATACCTCCTTATGAGATATATCACTGAAACTGTACTTTATATTTTCCCTGAGATGCCTCTCCAGGCAATATATTTGTGAAACACTGCAGGGGATGGATGCATGTGCTCTAAGGTGGGGGCTGCATTATGAAAGTCACTGGGACAGATACTGTATATTCTATAACCCAAATGTATTTTGAACTAATTAAAAAACGGGGTGTTTATTCTGAGCTGAGTGATAGCGTACAATATGTGTTGTCATCAGAAGAAACAATTAGAGGAGGAAATGCCTTTTTCTCATTTTTTGGTCAACTGACAATTACTGTGTCGTAAAATTGTAAATGTTATGACCTTATAAACACAGACAGAGTGTAATTAGAATATTAGGATGACTGTAAACCCCGACAGTAATTATGAGGGTGTCAGTGTAAGGGGAACCTGCATGTGAAAATGTGTGTGTGTGTGAGTGTGTGTGTTTTTGTGTAATCTCCAGCGAGCAGGGGGAAACAGTAGCAGTGGGGACGTAGAGGAGGGGGATGCGGCCCACCACCATCACAGTGCCCTTGTTCCTTTAATTACTTCCCTCTGCTTCACAGCTTCACTGCATAACAATTATCCTGCGTGTTCATTTGAAGGGAGCAGACCCGCTCTCCTCATATCGTACAGCAATGGACAGGCTCTGGTGTCAGCAACATCACTTGATGTACAGAGAACACTAGTGGGAACCATTAAATTAGACTCGGGCTAATACAACTGTCTTTTACCTCTTTTTTTTCCCCCCACTCCCCCTCTGCACCATAAACAATAAACAAGTGCTGAAGTTGCCCGTGGCATTGCTCATTCCAGATGTGAAGTTTTTCCTGCATTGCATTTTAGGAGCTAAACACGTTTAGCAAATTATGATATAAGGAAATGAGGAAAATAAACTGCAAAGTGGTGTAACAATTTACAAATTCAGCCGGTGTCCTGCAACTGCTCTAATGAATTACACTCTGCTGGGCTGTTGGATTCTTCACCTTTTAACAATTTGTTGTAGCTTTGGTGCGTGCTCACTGTTTGTGCCCGTACAAAAGACACACACACACACACACACATTCATGGGCGATTGGGAAGGGGGTTGGGCCTTTTGCAGTCTATTGGAGTCTAATTCAAGCAGATGTCTGTTTAATTGATCGAAACAAATTACCTCAACATTGATCCCTGTCCTGGCGTGGGGACTGATCGGCTTTTTGGAGGCCCACTGCGTGTGTGTTTGTGCGTGTGTGTGTGTGTGTGCGTGTGTCTAGAGCAGGATGATTCGGCTCTGACCCACTCACAGAAAATGTATGACTTAATCACTAAATGATAAATCGTAATTTGGTTTCTGATTATGCTGTGTGTTTTCTTAATCGATTCTCAGTTTCCCTTTGAACTGATGCACCATCATTCTCACATTAAAACGCTGGGGCCAATTAACTAATTGACTTTTAAGGCTCATAATTATGAGTAATTCATTAGGTTTCTGAAGTCATTTATTATCTGGGCCTTATCTTTTTTTTTTCTTTCATCTGTTGTCATCTGTCTTTTTTTTCTTTTTGTTGAGAGTAATTTGTCTGCCGCGGTTTCAGTGACACATCGACTACGCGGCACATGTTCCATCTCTAATAAGCTCCGTCTCTGTTTTAACATGCTTCTGTAATGACTGAGTGCACGAGCAGTTTGCCTTGTGTGAACTGTGAAATTACACATTTACTCTGGCTTCAGCTCATCACTGATACTACAAATAAAAGCTGCTTCTACAGTAGGAGAAACAAATCAGTGAGCCGCTCCTCTCTGTACAGATACGTTATATCCATGTAATGTGTACATATTAGAAAAAAAAAAAAAAAAAAACTTAAACAGCAAGATAAATCAATACGGTGGCCAGCAGTGCTGCTGTTGATAGTGTATCATGTATTAGTTTGATTGCAACTCGCCAAGTGTTTGTGTGTCTATATACACATTTCATTTACATTACACCAGTACATGTGATGACATCTGTGTGTGTGTGTGTGTGTACTTTATGTGTGTGCCTGTTGTTTGAGGAATGACTTTGGGGGGTTCAGATGTACATTCCCCCTGAAATTCACTTTAGAGACATAAACACAGAAGGGGATATAATAGGCTGTGTGTGTGTCCTTGTATCAGGGCGAGACGACATATACATTACCACTCCACCGCATCTGTTTCCACTTCCATTACTCTTTACCCCTATTATATTTTGTGGATTGCTGCTGATGCACACTTACTATAAACATGATTAAAAGAGAAAAAAAAAATCCTGGCAGTAAACTCTGACACTTAATATAAAAAGCTTGACTTTCCAATCTCAATCCCTCCCTCCTTCCTTCACACCTCTCTCTGCTGTCACACACAGACAGTCCAGACGTACAGTGTGTAGATAACATGCATGATTTTATGTTTGGTGTACACATTCACGCGATCAGCGAGAAACTAAACTCTACCAGCCAAAGGCCATTAAAACACTAAAGGCCTCATTTTCTTTTTCCATTACTACACAACCGGCCACACGAAGCAATAGAAACTCAGCAGCAATTAAAATTCAATTTATCCCCATGACCACTGTATTTTTTTGTGTTTGTATTGCCATGAAAATAACACCACAAATACATGTGATCATGAAAAACAGTTTCTTTTTTTCTAATTTTTAAACAGAACAAGCAAATTTCTTATTTTTTGTATTTCTTTTAATTTTGTCTGTCGCTGGCACTAAGTCATCACTGAACTTCTCAGTGCAAACATTATCTGCAAATGAAGTTTTGTCTGTTCAGCCATATTAACTCTCACTGTTAATCTCACTGCAAACTGTCCACTTCATCTTCGACTTATTTCATACACTCCTGGAGTTTAAACAGGTCTTTGTAACTGTTTCAAACATGCATATGCTGTTATTTATAACACCAGAAGTGTGGGGAGAATGTAGCAGTGTACATATGTTTGTCAAAATCAAAGAGTTATATGATACAAGGAGAAAATAAGGAGCAGTTAAATACCTTTTTGATGTTTAATGGTTCAGCTATATGTGATAAATTATTGATACAGGTGCTATAAACAGCCCCAGCCGTGCACAGCGATCACACGTAAGGACGGATGCTTTGGTCGTCAGTGAAGACCTTCGCTGATGCAACAAAACTGCGATGAAATTCTCTGATCTTCTCTGATGTTCTGTTCATTGTGAGGCCTAACGGGTGGTGGAGCGGGCGGAGGTATTGATGTGTAAACATATGATTAAGGGAGTATCTACATCCATTTACGGCGGAACTGTGGGAGTGGAAATGAGGCTCGCGCACATCCATACAGTTCCACGGCTGATTTATAAAACAGAGGCTTGCGTACTTGCAGTTTTAGATACACACAAACAGAATGCATACGCATATTTCTGTCTGAGTTTTAGTCATGAACCTACGCAGAGTTTTCTGCATCTAGCCTTTGCTGTTTTTGGAACAGTGAATCTAAATTTGCTCATGAACTCCGTGAGGTTGATCAACTATTGTGATTTATCAGTAGTTGACAGAGAGCGGAAAATCAAACATTCACACACACACACACACATTTTATAGTCAGCTGTACTGTAGATTTTGCATTGAATTCCACATTCACACCGTCGTTACAGTCAATGTTCCACTTGACTGATCTGTATGTAACCACCACTAATCCCTCACTGGGCCCGTGGATTACTAGCTTTGCCTTTGCCCTTGTGTGGACTCCCTGATGGGGGAACCAGTCAACCAGCCAGTCAGTCAGTTGGTAAGTCATCCAGCTCTACCAGTCGCATACCCAACCAGCCAAGGAGAGCAGGGAGAGAGGGTCAGGGCAGCCCTGAGAAGAGGCTGGAGGTTTCGATTTGCGTGTGAGTGCGCAGATGGATGGATGGCTGGCTGTCTAGTGCGGAACGAGGCAAAGCGGTGCCGCTGGTTTACTTTTAGTGGGGCCCCCCAGCCGTCCGGCTTTGGCTGTCTCAGCACGGTGCCGCAGTCAGCATTGTTGCATATTTAATGTCCTGATGAGAGCTTCCACCTGCTGACACAGGCAAAGTGACAGAACAATACCCGCCCATCCCCCTCACCCCCCCCAACGAACATACGCACGCACATATACACGCACGCACAAACCAGCCCTGAACACCATCATCAATCCAGTCTCCCCCCTCTCTCTCTCTCTCTGCCTCTTTCGCCTCGCCTCATCTCACACGCTCACTCGCCACAACTCCCTCCGCTCCGATCCCACTTCAAGTCTACGCTGCTCTCTCGTTTCCCTTTTGTCACCCCCCACCCCCCCACTCTCTCTCCCTCACTTCTCTCACCCTCAGCTCTGTGCCCTTCTATCTTTGAATTCTCCCACAGTACAACGACCTTTCCCTCTGGTTCTTACAAATCACTGCAATAAATCCCTCCAACATAAAAACACACACACATACACACATGCACACATCACTCACTTGTTCTCACTCACAAACACACACTTGTATGTTTTTTTTGGGGGGGGGGGGCGGATGTTATGAATATGTTCCCTGCTGAGGTGTGTTTCATGCATTTTTTGGACCCAGTCTATCTCAATGGCCTCTTCATCTGCAGCTGCTTAAGATCAGACCTGTCTCTCACATTGATGGTTAATTAGCTTTGAAACACACTGGCTGCGTGTATTGTAGTGTTAAACAATTCTTCTTGGCACAAAGCAGTTCCTCTCATTTATGGTCCTCAGTTAACATTTTTTTTTTCCTCACACAATAAGATTGGCAGGAAATGTAATCCAACTGCAGATCCCTGTCAGCCCAGCAGCTCCCACACAGGCAAAATGCCCCGGGGGTGTACACCTGATCAGGGCCAAATTACTGCACTGAAACTGGCCCAAATAACACCTAAACAGGGACAGGTAAACCCTAACTAGGTCACATACAGTATTTATATACAAAGTAGGCCAAAATACATTAAACACTAAAACCTGACAGGATTGTAATACCTGCTCCCAAACCACACCCGGATTAGTCATTGTTCCAGCGCACATGTACATCCCATACATACATAATCAGAGCTAAAGAATTATATCACCAGAGATTGGCAAAAAAAAAAAAAAAAGTGACACCCATGCGTTCTGCTGGCTCAGCAGGCTGAGACAGATATCATGTAGCCTGACATTGTGGGTTTGACTCCCAACCGTGGTCATAAGTCATTTTCTCATTCCTGCTTCCCATTTTTCCTGTCACTTTCACGTCTTTTAGCCACCTGGTAAAGGCCATGAGACGGAAACTTTCCCCGCAGACACTGCTCTCAGGATTTTCAAGTGTTGTGTTGTCCACAGAGAAAGTACACGCAGAGCAGGATCTAATTAGAACCCCCCCAAAAAAGTTTTGACTTCACAGGACAGGTTTCTGTACATTAAAATCCTTATGCTGAATGTGAGGCTTTCATAACCAGGCCAACAAGTTGATCCCAGATCCAGACAGTGTGACTACAGACAGGCGTCTGAGTCTAGTAATCTGTTAGAGAGTCCTACAGCCAGTCTCTGCTTCTTCCTCTTTCTGACCATCCTCTCGGACCATGCTATCCATTAGCAAGCATTTAATCACTGCACCATTTACTGGAAACTGCTGTCTGTCTGTGGTGTGTGTATATGTGTGTGTGGGTGTAGTGCGTGTATTTTTTTTTTTTAATAGTATTTTCAAATTCATAATTTCTCATCAAAAAACCCTGACAAATGACCAAAAAAAAAAAAAAAGTATTCCAAAGAAAGTGGAAGGTGTTCCTGAAATCACTGCCATTAGCCGTTAGAATGCAGAAAACACGTCCGCTTTTCCGCAAATAAACTGGAAAGAACAGAGTGAAAGAGATATCCAAAAATCTATTGCAGGCAAGAGGAAACTGCTGACTGGAGTTGCAGCTGCATCTACAGTTTTCTACTGTATGCATCTCTCTGCAGCACCAAGCTGACTGGACTCAACTGGGCCACATCAGGGCAGAAAAAGTGCGTGAACACACATTGCACATTGCACATAATCCGTGCATATAGAATATCTGGGACTATTATGTGGAAATAAAACACATAGAACATCTTCTCCAGTGAGTTTCCATAAGGTAGATTCGGTTTGCAGACGCAGTTAAGTTTGCGTTTAAATGTTTGGGTTTCATTCAGATGCGGCGCTGTAATTTTTCCCAACCTGGGATACATACTTCTTTACATTCCATAGTTGCTCTTGTTCATATGGGCATATAAAGAAGTATGTCCCCCAAGCAGGCCACTGTCCTTGGTGGCGCATCAGGCCCCCCCCCCCCCCCCCCCCACTCTATCCTGCTCCACCCCAGCTTCTCCTCCTCCTCCCTCCAACATGCACCCAACACGCAACGGTGAGGAAAAAATGTTGAATCAGGATCCACACAGACCACTGAATGCACATAACCTCCCTCTGATCCCCCACGGCACCAGCTTCAGGCTCCCGCTGGAATACCCCGGAAAATTAAGTTCACACAAAAAAAAAACAAAACAGAAGTTTATACAAATACACACTATAAAACTTGTTATTTTACTTAAACATTTTTTCTCACTGCTTTAAAATTGACCCTACTTGTTCTTCTGACCTGTGATGCAGTTCTTGATCAAAGCTTGTTACACCATCAAGACGAAACAGATCTAAACATTTCAAACTGGGATTTTCATGTCACATCCCACCACAGAATGACCCGGGATCACACAGACTGATTTACACCACGCTTCATCAAAAACACCTTGTCGCCCATAAGAAGCAGCACTTTTAAAAGTCACATTTCACCCAACATTAAAACACTGCCGCCTTCTCCCTGAAAGAACACATTTCTGTACAAAGCAGCAATACTACAGCATAACTACACTGTCTGACGACCATGTGTCCGCTCTGCCCTGACATACGCTACATTATGAGGCTCACACACACACACACACACACACACGGCACGCGATTCACCTTGAGTGTCACACTCAGAGGTTCAGCTGCAGCGGTGGAGTGAGGGGGACGAGGTGGGAAGGGTATGGGGGGGGGGGGAATGAGGGAGATGTTGCACTTACCTATGGGCAGATGTTGGCTCGAGAACCCCCCTCTCTAACTCCCCCTCCTCCTCCCCTCCTCCTCCTCCTCACCCTCCTCCCCTGCTTCAGCTGGGCCGATGCACCAAAGAGAGAAGCAATAAAGCGAGAGCAGAGAAGAAAAGGAGACTGGGAAGAAGAAGTGCTTCGCTCTCTCTTCTCTCAGTCTGTGTCCCAGGTGCTGCCTCTGCAGTCTCTCTCTCTCTCTCTCTCTCTCTCTCTCTCTCTCTCTGTGTGTGTTTAGCCACACACACACTCTCTCTCTCTCTCTGACATCCTCACTCTGATCCTCTCTCTCCCCCTCCTTTCCTTAATCTCTCCCTCTTCCTCACACTGAAAACTTTTAGTCCAGCACACAGCCGCTGGTCCCACCGGTCCTCCGCCACTGAGAGCAATTTCTCTTTTTTCCTTTCTCTCTCTCTCCCTCTGTGCCTTTCATCTCTTTCCCTCCCTCTCTCACACACTCTGTCCCATGCAGTCTATAGGCTACCATCCTATGCAGTCTCCCCTTGTCTGCCCACTCCCCTCTATATAGCATGTGCTCTTATTGTCTCTCTCTCTCTCTCTCTCTCTCTCTCTCTCTCTCTCTCTCTCTCTCTCTCTCTCTCTCTCTCTTTTTCTCTCCTGCTCACACACTCCACACACTCTCCCACCCTCCTACCTCTCTTTCAGTCAAACTACAGTAGCGTTACAGTCGCATGCTGAGCAGACGGTGGTGATGATGAGGCTGAATGGCATATGTGGCGTGGCATGAGGACAGGTTTGAGGGGGAAAGCAGCCAGAGCAGACTAAAGGAATGTCAATATGTGTGTGTGTGTGTTAAACCTACTGTGCATATCTGTCAATCTGTAAATGTATGTCAGTGTGCACAGCATGTGTGTGTGTGTGTGTGTTTATATGCGTCTTCAATTGCCCTTGTTGCTTGAGTGAACCCCATTCAGAGACCCCCTGCCCCCTCCCATTAGCCTCAGTCCCTGATCCACAAGCTACCCCCCCCCACATACACATACACATACACCTCCCCCCTCTGATGTCTCCCATCCTCCCCTCCTCCCCCCACCCTGTCCTCTCAGAGATCAATACCAATTTATAGGCAAATGCACAAAGGCTGAGTCGTGCTTTTAATGAATTGAACCATTGCTAACGTCAGGCATCTAATGAAGGCTCTGAGAGAGGCGTTAAAAAAACCTATAGCGGGAGCAGCAGGAAGCATATAAGGGTTATTGGGAGTGTGTGTGTCTTTGTGCAGCTGTGTGTGTGTGCGTGTGTGTGTGTGTGTTTGTGTGTGTTTGAGTAACAGATGAACAGCTGTTACTGTGTCACAATTTTCCAACTGGGCTTCCCCTTCAAATATTTGACACTACTGATATAAGGCCAGATATGATATAGAGGATAAACAGAGATTCAGAGCTTGTAGGGAAAAAAAGGGGGGGGTGGGGGCATGCTAGGCTGACACCCCAGCATGCACTGCTCCTGGAAGCACTGCCAAACTGCAATATCAGGAAGTATTTCTTTTCATCGTTGGCTGTCAACTTTCACCTTGAATGACAGCTACAGCTCATCAAATCTCTGTGAAAGCTCATGTTGAGGCTGAGTTGTTGACACAGCACAATAATCTCTCCACAACTATTTATAATAGTCTATTTTCTTATATGCAATGGACAAAAGTTACATTGTTCTATATGAGCGTGGCTCCACAGTGAAGTGGGAAATGGGTATTTTGTAAAAGCAGCTTTGTGAATATTTTTTCCACTTGTGTTTGTGCGCATCCACTTAAGCCCACTGCACAGGTACTATATATTGCTTTTCCATGCTATATAATTTGACTCTAGTGTCTGAGTGTATCAGCTGCATCTGCAAAACCTATGTGAATATGTCATCCTCTGTAGGCCCCCCCAACAGCCCCTCTGTGTGTTCCTACCACTGTGTAACCAGTGCCATGGGGGCTGCACACATCAGCCCTACCCGCCCAGTAATTAAATTAAAAGTCTCTTCCATAAATCACACTCGTCTTCTCCTCTCTTTTCGTCTCTCTCATTCCTCCCCTCTTTTCTCTCCCAGCGACGGAACGAAGGTTTTGTAAATCACCAGGCAGGGCTGGCAAACGAGGGGGCTCTGCACATGTGCAAACACGCAAACACACAGATACAGTCCAGCCCGCCACTAGACATAGACACTTTACGAAGAATTAAGCTGGTCAGTCCATGCTGGTCTTTACGCTACCATCATCACAATATTCCAGGCAGGAATTACAGTTCTCCAGAGAGAAATAGCCAACTGCTGTAGATTGCAAGATAAGGGCAGTGTGTAATATGCACCCGCATTGCACTGTGATACACAGCTTAGCAGGAAATGGATGGAATTTGCCAACGCCTGGCATGACTTCTATAATCCTTACAATAGAGTATAGTAACGAAAAAGGCATTTTTCATCCCAATAAACCAGTCGGAAACAGAAAACAATATAAATCTTCATCCTCTTCCTCTTATAAACATTCCTTTCTGTATACTCTCAACATTCGTAGTCGCTGCAGTTATGCTAACACCGTATAAAGCCAAGTTTCACACCCACTGGGAGGCTGCTCGCCAGACAGAAAGACACACAAATTCTCTTCAAACAGCTGCGTGTCTACTATAAATGCTACAGCCATGCAGGCTGTCTCCTATAGGGCCGGGCTGGGACACCCAACACCTCGCCACCTCCAGCAATTCACCATGAAGCCTGTCAGGGCTCCGGACGCTTGACAGACAGCTGACCACCGCTGATCTCCCTGGTATCTGCTAACTGGGTAAAATTAGCCTGGACAGCGAGAGAGAGAGAGAGGGAGAGAGAGAGGGAAACGGAGACAGAGGGATGGGAGCACATGCATGACACTTTTAGAACCTTGCTTCCACTTTAAACCTCTCTCTCTCTCTCTCTCTCTCTCTCGCTCTCTCTCTCGCTCTCTCTCTCTGGAGAGTGACACATGTGTGTGTCCTGTCTATAGATAGAGCTGAGGCCCCATTGGGAGGGCCGCACGGACACTGAGCTTAACACTAGGGCACATTAGAACATACTCATGTGGTGTTTCTACTGATAAACCTCACCTGTCCTGCATTCAAATATAGTACACTGAACAGGACTGCACTGGTTCAACACCATGTGCTTCTACACCATGTTCTGCTGCTGCTGCTGCCATATGGGACAATTTTACAGTCTGTGGCACATATGCTGCCTGAAATGCAAAATATATATATATATATATATATATATATATATATATATATATATATATATATATATATATATATATATATATATATATATAAAATATATTTACAAAAATATTAGCTAAAAAAAGTGCAGAACTGCTTCTGAAAAAAATGCTGCGGTTAAGAATTTGAATGGAAAGCACGTTTCATGTAGGAGGAGAATACATAGATTCTTAAATGCAAATAAATTCAGCGATCACAGAGGAAGCTGGTAACAACTTAAGTTTGTTTCCTTTATTTGACGACTTGCTGTACTAAATTCGTTCTTCATAAAAAAAAAGATACTGTGTAGTTTCCATTAACTACTTAACATTTTTATTCAAAATGGTTCCCAGTGAATATCAATACTGCTGAATGAGCTGATTAGAAAACTCTCCAGTGTAACACCTCAGAGATAACCCTTGACCTTTTAACCTCATGTGAATGTGTGTAGATGGGTGTTCGTCAATACGTGAATCACAAGCTGCGGTTGCAATGCTTTTTCTTCTAAAACAATTCCAGCAAGGAGTGGGGTAATAAATAAATAAGAAGACTCTTTCCAGCTCCCTAACTCATAATCTGTCTGTTTTCTAAAAGAGCAGCTGAGGAAAAAACTGTAGAGTGTGTGAAGATAGCCAGGAAAAAGCACACTGACACACGTACACACTGACAAATATATGTAAGTAAGCACACGCAGAAAAAACACTTATTTTACAAACATCTAAACACACACAGACACTTCCACACCTACCGTAGTAAAGGTGATCCAGATAGGGATGGTGGCCCATGCTGAGTGAAGCGGTCGCTGCAGGCAGAGTCTCTCCTCCCTTGGAGCTGAATCAGCGATGGAGAGTTTAAGGATGCGGAGAGGAAAAGAGGAGGAGGAGGAGGAGGAGGAGGAGAGGAGGAGTGAAAAGAGAGAAGGAGAGAGAAAAGAAGAGGGTCACGGGACTTGCAATGCCTCTCTCTCTGGCTGGATGGGGTGAGAGAGCGGGAGGGGAAAAACAGGCTGACCAAGAAAAAAAAAAAAGCAGAGGACCCAGTGCAGGTAGAAAAGAGAGCAAAAATAGTGGCCACTGAAAAAAAGCATAGAGGTTTGTTTAGGACGCTTCGATTTGAAGTGATGACTGGGCAATGAAATGCGTCAGCCAGCAGCTGCCCGTCCCTCCAACACCACACCAGGCCATGTAAAGTTAGAAGGAAGACAGCTGATCAGACTGCCAGAGAAGGAGATGGAGAGAGATAGTGAGTGCTGACAGAGCTGAAGGACAAATCAGGAAGAGGGACGCAGGGAGGGAGGGGTTGAGAGAATGAAAGAGTGAGTAAGGAGAGAGGGTGGGAGAGGAAAGCAAGAAAAATAATGTGGATTCAAGAATAAAATCTAATAGAGGCAATGAAGGGAGAATGGGAAAGAAGAGAAGGAAAGGCAGGAGAATTAAAAACAGAAATAAGAAAAAAAAATGAGGGCACAGAGGAAAAGATGCATGGAGGAATGAAAGGAAAGAAAAGGGTAAAAAGAAGGAAGGGTGATGGAGGCAAGCAAAAAAAAAAAAGGAAGAACAGGATAAAGTTTTGTGGGAGGTAAAGAAGGGAGGTGCAAAGTCTGGATGGAAAAAAGGTGGAGAAAAAATCCCCCCAAAAAAAGAAAAGAAAAGAAAAGATAGGCAGGTAACAACAAGCAGTAGAATTTGGAGCTTTTAAAAGCAAATTCAATTGTTTCTTACTCGTTCCTGTCTTTCTTGTCCTTTTGCCCCCATATTCCACTTAGTCACTTTCTCGATATCTTGTCCAGCACTTGGTGAAAACATTTCCTCCAAAAAGATGAAAGAAAGACTACCAAAAAAAAAACAAAAAAAAAAAAATAGCAATTAGACATTGACAATTGTTGGCACCAAAAAAACAAAACAAAACAAAACTCAAAAAGGTCAACTGACACCGCTCACAGCCAGCTTTTGTACATTGATTTTTGTTTTTTCAATTTGAGTGTCAAAAATAGACGAAAGCAAGTTCAAATGAGAACACTGTGAGGGGGTTGGCTAGCGAGAGGTTCAGCGTGATCAGAGGAAACCCCCACCATCCCAGGGTTTTTATACCAAGGTAAGAGCCAGAGCCGTGCACCCTTCCACCAGCCCGCCCGCACAGACATGCTCCACGGCCTTATTTAGTGAAGCGTGGCAAAAAATAGCCTCCCAAGTGCTGCTGGGGGTGTCTGGGTTAAAGTGGGTGGGTGGGAAAGTGGGAGGAACAGGGCGGGGAAGACTGCGAGGTGAGGCAGAGAGGTGTCAAGGAAGGCTGGGGGTGGTGATGGCGGTGATGGTGATGTAGTCACTTTTAATCATTCTGTCTGCCGTTTGACTCGTCTGGTCTGAGCTTGATTTACCCTTCTTTCTCGTGTGTCTATTTTTTTCTGTTGTTGACTCTTGGTGTGTCACAGTCCTATACCCTCCTATGCTCATCTACTTGCAGTACACTGTACCTCCACTCTATCTGTACCATGCCTCTCCTTTGCCCACCTTGCTTTTCCTGGGCTCAGCTCCTTCACAACAGTCCTACATGAGTCTTTTTGATGCATATTTTGAGACACTAAAGGACAGGACAGGACAGGACATATGCGCCAGAATACTTCTATAAAGCTCAGTCCCTGTGTATTTTTGCAATGCATATTTTGGAAAGTATGCCATTTTTTTTTTCTCAGCAATTATTTTTTAAGCCAAAATTGATAAATGGAATCAAACAGGCCTGAAGGGGTTTGCTGCACTTAGCCATTAGCATAGAGCACTGGTTCCCAAACTTGGGGGTCCTGACACCAAAACATGTTCCACTAAGAATGAATTAAACCTAACCTAACCCTGTGCACATGCAGGCTACAGTCTCACAGAGGTGCTCGTTTAGCTGTAGAATCTTAATCTTGTTAAATTAGTTATCTTTATTTATTCAGAAAAACTTGAAACTATAGCAAGGATAAGGGTGCTGTGTAGATGTGAACACAAGGCGTATTCACAGAGCCTTACTCTGCTGAGTTAGTAGTTAGCAAGCCTGCTACATGGCTGGTAGTCTCAAACAGCTATTGCTATGGCCGAGCACCAGGAAGAAAAAAAACATGTTGTATATGTGTCAAAGCGAAAAACAGGATTCACCAGGACAGGTATACTGACCTTCACTTCATCGGTAACAGACAAAATAAGGACTGACTGTGCTTCGGTCAGACAATTCACCCACCACATGCAACAACTTCAGGAGGAGATGAAACTGTGGCTCTCACAGCAAAATTCTTGCCATATTCACCAAAATGTACCTGTCAGAGAAAGCTTTCGGCGCTCTTGCACGATGCAACACTTTTGTTTGGCTGTTACAAAAATCACAGCTGTCATCCCATCACTGGGTCAGGGCTCTTATTCAATTCTAAGGTGCCTCGCACAGTGACTGGAAACAGGGGAAAGTAAATAGCCTGGCTCAGTCCAAAGGTAAAAACAGCTCCTCTGAAGCTCACTAATTAATACACTGTACAGGACCTTGTTTGTTTAATTTGTATAGAAACTGAAGTGACAAGGTTTTATGCGGTGTTATATGCCAGACTATCGCTTTATTGGAGACTCCAGGAAGTCACTGTGCCTGGACCAGAAACTATCCTGCATATATTCCCAACCCCCCTCAATGTCCTGCGCAGAGGGGGGTTGGGGTTATACGCTGAAGCACTGGCACAGAGCAACGAACATTTATTTAATGAGTTTTTTTTTTTTTTTGCCTTAGATTAACATGTATATTTATCATATGGAGGTTCATATTTTGAATGCATGTGATTTAATGAAAATGAAACAGTAAAGTTAAGCTGTACCTGTGTAATTCCACCCTCCCCAAAGTCTCGCCCTTCACAGCTGACAAGCTTTGAAATCGGCACTAAAGTTGAAGCCCGCTTAAGCCTGAGCACCCCCAGGTCCATACCCTCTATCTCTGCCCCCTGCCGAATCTCCCCACTCTATTTTTAGACTTGCCAAATAAAGAGGTGCAAGGCCATCCTCCTCCAAACAACCGACCAAACTCTCCAACCCCCTCTACCCACCCTCTCCACCAGCTGTAGTCCCAGCACCCTGCCTCAATCCTCAGCGCCTGGGACTGCATCACATTTGGCGACACCATTGTGGTGCTATGTATGTATGGACAATATGACAGAGAGAGAGAGAGAGAGAGAGAGAGAGAGGAGGGTCCCTCATAGAGGCAAACATGACAAGAGATGAGCTGATGAAGAGTTTCAGGTGGGGTGAATGTATCTGTGGAGGAGGCGACTGAGAGACACAGCGAGATGGGGAGAGAGAGGACGTGGGAATTGAGAGGACAGCAGGAAGGGAGGAGAGATGGGGAAAGAAAGGATATTGATTTCCACCTTAAAGAGGCAATCTCCGCTTCTCAGGAGCTCCAGGGACTAAGCGTGTATCTGCACTTGTGTGTGTGTAGTGCGTATGATCTGTCCTGGGACCACAGCAGAGACTGGAGACACTGGTGCAGACATCAAGCACACACACACACACCTACTCACACACATGCACGCACGCACACACACACACACCTACTCATACACATGCACGCACACACACACACATGCACACACAGAGTTCTGGAATGTTAATGATGTTCAAAAAAGAGAGCAAACAAAATAAAGACGAAATTAAAAACTAAATCCAAGACACCTTTAAACTATTCACCTCTCTGTTCTGGCTCCTTCACAGGCATCCCACTGCTCCAATTAGTCCTATTACCCTTAATCTTTACTTCTTTTTTTCCACTTTTTAATTTTTATTCATGTTTTTTTCTTCTCACACCTTCTTCTCAGCTGCTTTTTTCTCCTTTGCTTACACCAAAGATTTACAGCGCTCTGACTGCTGAGTCAGACTGCTCTCAGTGACAAGCGCTCAGGATCAAAACAAGACAACATCAATCAACATCAGGTGTAGTAGAGATAGACTAATATGTGACACATGATTCAGAAATAAATACAATATTTACAAATGTGTACAACAATTGAAGAAACTATGGCATAAATAACTACATTTTCCAGTCAACAAATGCCACCCAACCTGAATGTATAACAACTACACAAATATTCGCAAAATCCAACTTGAACATTCAACCAATTTATCACCAATTTGAAGTATTAATCTGATAATATTTGCTTGTAAATGTAAATGTCTAAACATTTTTTCAGTGTGTTAAATCTTTTCACGTCCTCTGATGTACAAATGCATGTTTCATTTAGGTGCTTGTGGAAAACTTGGACTTCTGACCTATCAGCACATTCATATGGATCTGATTGTAACGTTAGAGCTACTTTTGTGCTTTATACAAATATAACTCAAACCACACGTCAATCTCTGCACACAGACTCAACAAACTGTAAACATGCAACAATGCAGCAGAGTATAGTTACTCCACAGAAATAAAACCATTTCTCAGATATTGTTTTTTAGTTTTCTACTTTAAGGAACCTGAAGTCGGAAAATATACGTAAAATGCTGATATTTCTTAAAGCTACACTGGTTTCTGGACATGAAAACAGTGCAAAACATAATAAAAGACATGAGAAGATTTTGTTTTTATTTTGTCGGGGCTTTTTCTGTGACTTGCGAGGTGAGGTGATTCTCTACCGTGAAGTATTTATCGTTGTGATTGGGTCAGTGTGAAAGGCTGTGCCGAGTGAGATTACATCTTTAATTTAAGGATACACAAATGCTCAGTGAAGTGTTTGCCTACTGTGTGTGTTTTTAATTTATGCTTGAGTGTGTTCCTGCTCCATGCCGACCTGCAGTCATACCTGCACTGCTGCATATGTGCATGTGTGTGTGTGTATGTGTATGTGAGTCATACAGTGTTGTCAGTGGGCACTTTAGAGTCTCTACACTCATCTGATCTGGCTTGGCGAGCAGATGGAATAATAAGGTTGTGATGTAGGACAAAAAAACAATAAGGTCCTTCAAACTCTGTCTCTCTGCGACGGGACAGCCCCATCAAAGACAAACTGCAGCCACCAAGACCAAACACCAAAATATTTCCTTGTTTTTTTCCCCTTCTGTTTTTCCCCTCCGTCCCCCCCTCCTTGTGATGCAGTTAAAGTTCTCGGGGGACCATTACTTTAGCTGGCGTGTGAAATGGCCTAGGAGATGAATGCTTTTTCTGCATTACCTGGTGGCAGGGGAGAAGCAATGGATACAGTGTACAGATCCTGCAGACACTTTTTAATCTGGGAGAGAGAGCTCTCTGATCCAAGCCAGTGGCGGGACTGAAAAAAGAAAATGTGAAAAGAGAGGGGAGGGGCCAGAAGACAAAGACGAGGAAGCAACAAAAAGACAGAAAGAAGGAAGGGTGGCAGAAAGAGTAAGAAGTGAGATTGTATTTTTAATTAGTACCACTGGAGAGGAAAGTTAAATATATGACTCTGGGTGATACTTTACCACAGGAGAGGTTTTCTGTCTAATAAAAAGACTTTGACTTTCGATTTGGCTTCAACACTAATTGTCCTGGACTGCCCAAGCCAGCCGCCTGTCCCTGTGCACCTTATGAACAAGGGGACCAAACCGTGGATGAGGGGCCACTGCCCATAAACAACAATTAGCTCACAGTCCGAGTCCACGCTGAGGGTCCAGAGCCAGTGGAAGCAGATGCTTTCAGAGGTCGATGACCAACCCAATTGGTTAAGTAGCAAGATGCAAATTAAACACAAAGCAGACTCATGGATCCAGCTCATATTGTCCTCTGTAGCGAGTGAAGAGCAGCCAGTAGCCCTGTGTGTTTTAGGGTTCAAGCTAAATTAAACTCTATTGTTCACTGAATGAAAAAAAGGCCCCTTCAAGCCACTGAGGGTGGAGGCCAGATATCTAATTAATATTCACTGTTTGGAGTCGCAGCATCAGCAAACATGTGCTATTGTAACTGTAGCTTACTGGCAAAGTTATAGACACAGTTTCTTTGAAATAGAGCTATCCATTCTCACTTTGCCACACCATTCAATACCCAGGCAGCAGCAGAGAGCTTTTCTTGCAAAGGGAGGGGGGGGCAGTTGGGTGCTTTATTATTTATTAGTGAGGCTACGGATAGATGGATGTGTGGCATTGGGCAGTCAATTTCAAGTATCATATGCCTACTACAAATACTTACGATGATTCAGAAACTCTGCATTACTGTACAATAACAATCCCAGTTTTAAAGAAAAGCTTAAAGAATATTATTCGGCACTCTGATAGGACTGGAGCCCAAGAGCAGGCAGAGGCCAGGAAGCTGTAGACACAGACCACACTCAATTTTAAGAAATAATAGAATAAGAGAGAAGCTACACATCTCACATCTCAACAAACACACAACGCAGCATCTTGAGTGACAGGATATTTCATCCAGGAGTCCAGCTCACTACAGCTTTGATGGTTGTGTAATTTTTGCAGTGGTGGGTACTTTATCAAGGCTAGGGTTCTTCCTCCAGCTGCTGGCAGGCTAACAGCGTGACCAGCTGTGGCAGGAGTGCACTGTTAGTGTACCAAACTGAATAACACTCAAGTAAATACATCTGATGGCAGCAATGTGAATTTGCCCAGTGAATTCCAGTGTGTAGAATGTTTCTAGGGAAGTTTGGGAAGCTGCTGGACTGTATCAATGAGAGAGTGGGATAAACAGCAAATATGTTTTGTAGAAAACATAATCAGTAAAATGTTGAAAGATAACATGTTTTGTTTTCCACCAAACTATCTGCTCTTGCAGTACAATATCTACTGAGATACAACACTACAGCACTGTTTAACACCTGTGACAGTCATGTTTACATCGTTGTTAACGGTTGAATCTCATAATTACAATTTACACTTTAGTTGTGAATTTCCTTTTTAGAACAAACCACTGCACAGACAAACTACAGATCAGCAGCAAGTCATATGAATGATGGGCTAACACTGATTATGCTGGATGACATTACTCCAGTTATCAATCTGTGTGTTGTGATTTTTTTTTTTTAATTGATTCAAAGGGCTTCATTTTCTGTGAAACCTTAAAAAGATCATTTGCCACCCAAGAAACCAATACAGACAGTGCAGAGGACAAAGGTTTAGTTTTGTTACTTGTACGATTTGGAAAGAGTTTTAGTTATGGTCCATTAAATTCTGAATATTTATGTAAATAATGGATCCATACATTAGACTGATATGTCTTTTCAGCTCTGTAAACAAATAGAAAAGTGAATCAGGTCAACTCAATTCCCTCTATTGCCTATGCTTCTATACATTTAGAAAGGCACCATTTGTCTCAGGGATCCAGAGGTTTATGTCTGATATATTGTATGGAATGCCACCCATCTGTTCCCATATCGCTTTTATGTTTATGGGCCTCTGATGAACCTCCTATAAAAGTTTAGTGAATCTGCCTTCAGGGTGAGGGCTTGGTGAGCTGTGAATGGACAGTGCAGACTGTCGCAGCTTTCAAGCTAAATGTCTAAAGTGTTATTCACAGGGGACCGGTGCTGCAAGAGGACCTTATAGTGGCCTGGAGTCTATGTTTTAGGGATCTAAGAGTAACTGAATATGACGTGCATAATTGATTTTTAAGGAAGGGACACAAGGACAGTCAGATCTTATCCAAACTGAACCAAGGACAGTTCCAGATCCAAAAAAAAAAAAAAAAAAACACCCACAAACCCACCATGCACACCATGAACAACTGGTTCACCTGCACCAATATAATGGAACCCTACCAGACTGGATTAAACTGAATGTAATTTAGACCTGGTCCTACTTGGGTCCTTGATCTGATCTTAGTTAGGGACACCTCACATTAAGAGATAAAAAAAATAAATAAATAAAATGAAATGTTAAAAAACATTAACGTGCACTGTAACATTTCAGATGAAATTTCATGTGTTGTGCCAGTAAGATTATTTTCATCAGTGGAAGTGATGTATTTACAGTGTCGTCACCTCTACACACCAATAAGTGTCACAGTGTCACAGAGGGAGCAGGGAGGACACAAACCCCCACCAGCCTCCCACTCACAAACACTCTGCCACTTCTGTTCATTTGCAATAGAGAGTCAAAGTCATGACATCATGCCCGGGCTAGCCTCTGTTCAACACTGCAAATCTCTCACTCAGCATTTCTGTCAACATGTTGTCTAAAATCATGAACTGCGTTCCTGAGATTTGAAGTTGTGTTACCTGCAGAACATAACCTGGTCGTTCTAGATTCACTTTGGTTCTCTGTGGGGAACCAAGCCAGAGTAAGTACTCTGTTCATATGACTGAATTACTGTATTATAGGATTTTTTTTTCTCAATAATAATATAATAGTTTCTATTTTCTTTCTTTTCATACTGTAGATAGGAACAGTGTGGAGTGTGTTGCAGATGGAACTGAGTAAATTACTGCATGGCTGTGTTATGTTTGTGTTTTGTGTAACATGGCACAAAACGGCAATAAAGAAATACAGAAACATGTGAGAGAAAAAAAGAAGGCAACAATGACTGATGAGGGAGGGGATGAAACAGAGCACAGTTCCTGTTAAAGGGAAACAGTGAAACAGTTTTACAGTAAATGGGACCAATGAGAGCGTTGCATTTACAGTAAAGTAAACATTCAGTCATTTTAAATTTGCTGGTGCAACAGCTGCAGTCAAGCTATAAACCATGATGAATTCCAGAGGTGGAACGTAACTAAGAACATTTAATCAAGTGCTGTGAATACAGTTTCGTGGTACTTGACCTGAGTATTTCCATTTGATGTTATTTCATACTTCTACAGCATTTCAGATGGAAATGTTGCACTCTTCACTCAGTTCATCTCACAGCTTTAGTTACCAGTTACTTTACAATGACTTACAATAACAAAAGATAATGCACTGTCATAGATTCGTAGATTATAAAGCAGTATAGAGTAGTTAGAACCACAACACTGGAATCATGGTCCCTGGACAGTAAGAAGGCTTGTACAGGAATCTGCAACCTTTGTAATGACACCTGGGAGACAAGTATCACATTATGTTTGACTGTATGAATTCAAACATGAAGTCTTTCCAAAGTATTAAAATGTCCTACCCAACATTAAAAGTAGGTTCTACCTCTGTTTAAATAATTTATTGCATTTTATTCCTGTCATGTGTTTTTCATATGTTGCTCCATATCATGTAACCATGGTCCAGAGTCAAAATCTGAATCTGAATTAGATCAAGGCTGAGTGTCTCCAGCCATGCTGGCAGCTGTGTAAGGCTGTAGTTAGACACAATGGTGCTTTGAGCTAAGTATGCTGATGTTCAGAAGGCAGCTAACATAAACCAAAGTCTTTGACAAACTTTGACCAAAGTGACTACAGTTGATGCTGAGGTGGACATAGATATCTGTACTGAATTGCACAACAATCCATTCAGTGCCTCAGTGAAAGCCAATTTTTTTTTGCCTGCTGTTGCCGCTAGAGAAAAAAAGAAATTAAAAACATTACAAACAAGGAACCATCAGTGTCTGTTTTTGAAATATGGACCAAGGTGGTGGACTGAACAACAGGCTGACATTGCCAATAAAAAAGTCGTCAACCAGCTATAACATGTGAATACTGCTCACACATTAAGGCCTCAGTTATAATAACTGAAAAAAAAAAAATGTAGCAATATGACACTGACAGGAACCACCATGCTGCACAATACGTACTTTTACTTTTGATTCTTTAGGCCCATTTTCTTGATGATGCTTTTACCAAAGCAACATTTTGAAATTCTGAATACAGGACTTTTACTTGTAAGGGTGTATTTATATACTGGGATCTTGGTACTTTGACCAACCAGAGGATCTACATATTTCTGCCATCACTGATAAATTCAGATGATGACACATTAAAGTACAGCTAATAAAATGCATACAGAATATGTCTTACCTTCACTCCACCTCATCCCCTCCCTCCCATTTACAAATGGCACTTCAGCTTCCTGCAGGTGACATCACTTTTGGCCATGTTAAGAATGCATTAAATGCACCTCGAGTAGCTGAAATAAACCATTCAGAATCATTCATAGGCCTGTTTCTGTCCCCTTGCGCTGTTCCCCTGCTGTATGATTTAGTGGCAGCAGGATTTGGCCAATCTCTGAGGCGCAGGCTGAGTTATGGGCCGCAGACAGCCCCAGTGTAGTGTGTCGGCTGCAAATCGATGAACACATCTAAATATAAACTTGTCTCATGTAACGCTGACAAAATCATCTCCATTTTATTTTTCAATAAAAATCCAGTCATCGGATGGTAGTGTGTGTGTGTGTGTGTGTGTGTGTGTGTGTGTGTGTGTGTGTGTGTGTGTGTGTGTGAGACAGAGAGAGAGGGAGACTGTTGAGGATACAATGAGTGTTCATGATGTTACTGCACTGCTGGGTTTTGACTGAGCCATCACTCAAAGGTAGAGATAAAGGGAATCTCCCTCCCTCCACACACACATGCACACCCACAAACCAGTTGAGGGCGGAGTAAGGTGAGAGTAAATTCTAGCAGAAGACACAGTAAGAAAGGCAGGAGGTTCATGGCTTTGGGCCACGTGCTTTTTTAGTGTCTACATGGACTTCTTCCTCGGGCTGAGAATAGCATTGACTTGCCCTTTGTCTCACACAGATATATAACTGTCTCAATGGCAAGGTCATGTGACAGTTTCACACTCTCTCTCTTTTCTTTGTTTCAGTCAGCCCACTTGATCTCAGATATGGTGTTGCATTACAGCAAGACAACAACCAGCAAGAACAATGTTAAATCAAGCCCAGTTTCAATTATCCTTATTGTCAGCGAAAGCGTGCCTTGTCTCGCCACTGTTCTCCGCCATGCTAATGCATCACTGGTCGGTGGGCCGGAGGAGGGCCAGAGGAGGGAGGTGGGGAGAAGGAAAGGGGGGGAAGGGGGGGCCGGGCCCTTGGAGGGGACTTGGGGAACAAGCTGGTGACACATTGATGGATCTGAGTCCTGCTTCGCATAATCATTCTCCTGGCCACTCGAGGACAGAGGGAGAGGGAGGAAGAGATACAGAGGAGAGGAGGCAGAGACAAAGAGACAGAGAAAAAGAGAGAGCGCGTAAAGACAGAGGAGGGAAAAGAGGGAATTAGAGAATGAAAACTGTAAGAAGGGAGAACCAGAATGCCAAGCGGTGCATTATTCTAAGGAAGGGAAAAGAGCGGAGAGAGAGCTGAGCGATGCAAAGCACTTGGATGGAGAAATGGGAAGAGGGGTAAGTGGGAGGGAGGGGGAGGCAGTGAAGAAGGCGAGAGAGGATAGAGTCAGAGGGTGAGAGAGGGGGTGGAAAGAGGCGTTGTAAAGGAGGGCCGAGGGAGCTGAGCATGTCGAGGGCCGGGAGAGATCAGAGCTGCAGCTGTGGCTCGCGATAGCAGCGCGTGTGTTAACATGCTACCTCGCTCCCCTCGTACATCTGTTCATTCATTCCCCTTCGCTTGGAGCCGGGCGCCGCCAGGTGATCATTTTCTCTGTGAATTAGGACTCCCGGCAGAGCACAGTCCATTAGGGCGGATCGCTGTGTATCAGTGTCTCATGCAACCAATTGAGCATGAGAGAGCAAGCACACACAAGTAGAGGCTGTCGCCAAGAGCCGACACAGCACTGTACAAATGTGACACTTGTTTCTATCACGTGTTGTTGCTTTAGTACAGCTGCAGTTGTTGCAGTTTTACATTGATTTAAAATGCAAATACCAGAAAATATTCTACATTTTGTTTATCATGTACTTTTGGCCTCCGTTTGTGTTATTGCTGTTATCTGTACACTCTCTTAAATGCTGTAATTTACCCTCAGCCATTTTGAAACAAACGGACACTGATAAACTAATAACACAAAGCCACAACTTTCCTTGTCTATGCCTGTGTCAGCTGTAACTGTCTATTTTGTGTCACTAAGGCATTTTTATCTTGTCTTTTAGCTGTGCCAAAATACTAAAGCAAAAGAAAAGAAAAAAGCTCTGACTCCCTACACCATCATGTGTAGGAGATAAAACAATGGCTCAATACAAAAAAAAAAAAAATCAGCTGGGGCCTGACCAAGGCAAAAAAATGATCACTGTCACTTCTTATTTTACTTCCAGTTCATGTTCTCACTGGCGTATTACTAAAGAACAATGAGGCGTTAACACAAACTGATACTGATCGACAGGTTTGATTGGACGGTTCTGTGTCCTGGTGTGCAGAGACTGACAGCAGGTCACGTTACGTTTATCTTCTCACAGTTCACTCTGAAATAACTAACAATAAGCATCATTAATAGAGACAAGCACTGCACCTAGAACTTGCATATTATGATAAAAAGTAATGAAGAGACAGAAATGAGACAAAAGGATGTCTTCTGTACTGAAGTGTTAGGCAGAGACAGAATTACTGTGTGGTCACCAGAGTGTGTTTGAACAATTGAATTTGAATTGAATTGAACAATGAAAGACACCTATGAAACAATGTATGGACTTGGATGCATTTTGGATTTTTTGTCTACTCTTAAAAAAGAAAAAATGGAGGTTCACTGAGGCAGAGCTTCTGTCTTTCCTGTAACTGTCCCCACAGCCAAGGTTTCTCAGCTGCACCAGTATTATAGATTATCTCAGTCCAATGTTTTAAAGAAAACACACTTACTCATTGGTTTTGAACTGTGACTGTTTTCTGGTTTCAGCATGTGCTGTTGGCGTGTGTTAGGCAAGTGCATATTTGTTCGTGTTTATGACAATTTAGCAAGGTTATTTTAGGCTGTTGTTTAAATGGTGTGCTAACAATGTTGAGTTGACCTGACAAAATTAACTTTTGAAATAACAGATACTGTAATGTGAAGAGAAAGTGGGCTTATTGGAGGTGCAGTCACTATGACTAATTCACGGAAAAATCACGATTACTCGTAAGTCTGTTTTTATGTCTTTTGATTTTTTTTGTATTTTATCTGACTTTAAATTTAAAGCTGCATGAATCAGCTTTTATTTGTTTTGGCCCCTTGGGGCAGAACTCAGCAACAAGCTCAACATTATACATGTTTGACATTTTGTGGCTTTATAGAGCTGAGATGATCTGACGTGTTACAGCTAACTACACAACCAGCAGAAATGGAGCAACATTAGCATTAATTAAAAAGAATAAATAAATAGTTTTTATAAGTAGTCCAATAATATGTAATATTCCCTCGTGCTGACACATTCTCCATTTTACAGTCTGTTCTGTTTTTTTTTCCCATGTGCTCCTTCTTAATCTAATATGGAGACAACCCCCAATCACTGACACTTCCCAAAATAAATACAATATAAATATACCACTTTAACAATGTGTCATGAAGCAGAACAACTCAAAGCAGATTGACTCATGGCCTTACCCTGTGTTGATGATTTCTTGTGATGCTGCATCTCGAATTTGTTGCCGACGTGACCGATGTTTTTCTGACCCTGCAGACAAAATTGGGATAAGCATGTGACATTTTTTCATAGGTATCTATACTGATTTGTTAAAAATCCTTCAAATGTTCGGATGCATTCAGTTCACCATTCACCAAAAACGTGAACTCAGTGAAGGCATTCTTGTAGTGTGTTCGTGCTTAACACTGAGTATGATAAATACATTCATTTTTGAAATGAGTTGTCAGAGTTGACCAGTGCAGAGCAGTTTTCCTTCTGGCCTGAATTTCCTGGTCTCTCAGTGGGAGCACAATGTAAGGCAAATTGCTGTTGAGCCAAAGTGTGTCCTTTAATTCAAATGTGGTTAATAAAACAGACAGTGGGGGAGGCAATGTAAGACTTATTACATACATGTGCCTGTGTGTGTTGGTGTGGGAAATAGAAAGAGAGAGAAAGACAGAGAGACAACGAAAGACAAAAAGAGAGATGAATAAAAGTAGAGCGCTAATCCAGTGATGAATCTGTGTGTATTTTGGTGCTGGCAGCTCTGATTTATCACCAACACTTTATTCAAGGTCCTGAAATTAGTAAGTCGCTCCACAAGATGGAAACCCCCGACTTCAGAGATGGTGACAAACTGGGTGTCTGCAGCTGTGTGTGCCGTGTGTGTCGTTGTGTGTGTGCTAAGGCAAACATGCCTCTCTTTGCGTGCAGGTATTTAATGTGTTCACCTGGGTGGACTGTTCAAGAATGCACGTGATAATGTGCAAGTCTGCATCTGTGTTTCTTTGGGGGGGTGGGGGGGGTTTGTATGTGTGTGTAGGCTGGGGCTTATTTTACTATATTCACGGGGTCCAAAAACTTGGAACCCACTATGCCTATGTGGGGACTGACAGCTTTGTGGGGACCAAAATGCTGGACCACACAAGTTTAAATGGCTGTTTGAGGGTAAAGACTTGGTTTCAGGGTTCAGGTTAGAGTTAGGTTAAGGGTTGGGGTTAGGCATTTAGTTGTGATGGTTAAAAGATAAGGGGCCGGGGAATACATTACGTCAATGGAAGTTCCCCACAAATGTAATAAGGATGTGTGTATCTCTGACTTTGGACAATTTAGCTCCAAGACTAAGAGTGCAGTCAGACTGCCACTGCCAGTCTTTAACAGACCTAATAGAAAGAGTTTTACCTTTAGGATAAAAGTTTTTTCAAGGTGCACATCCACCCTCCAGAAGATGAACAAAATATTAGCTGAATGACATAGTGAAGCTGACTGAGGCTGTTATAAAGGAGAAAGGTAGGGGAGCCGGGGGGTGGGATGCTCCTGAGGACATTATGAGAAGCGGTATGCTGGCTGATGATGAAAAGGCTGCAGGGTCTGGCCGAGAGAATTTGTTGAGATATAGGTGTGATACAGAGGTGCATGGGCTGAGGGAGGACGCTGCTGGGGCTGAGGCAGTGAGATAATATAAAGTGCCTTTCTACAACCTTAGCTCCTCTCTCTCCCTCAGTGTCTCTCACTCGCACCTGTTGGACTATAACGCTTACAATCCAGGGCTCCTCCTCCCTGATCTCAGTCTTCTTTCCTCTTCTCTAATAGTCTTTGTCCAGTTCTAATGGAGGGTTGTTTTTCATGAAAAAAATCCATTGCTGAGCAAACAAGCTCACGCAAAGCACACAGCCATAGTTTTGCATATTGTAGTCCTGTTTATGACAAAGCATGTGTGTTTAACATCACAGCTAACCGCACTACAAACAACGCTGTTGTGCTTTACACAGTCATTTCTTTCCATTCATCTCAGCGAAATATAAAAACCTACTGGCGCTCATCTTAGTTGAGTTGTGTAATATTTCACAGTCAGTGGTACAATGTCACTGGGCATACTAACTAAAGTAATGTACTTAAGGACAAATTGGGTATTTGTTCTTTACCTGAGTACTTTTCATGCTCTTTTATATTTCTACTCTGCTTCAGTTCAGAAGCAAATATTATAATTAGCAGTATATATGTAGTACAACTAAAGTGATGAGTTGATTGACGGACCAAAAATGCAAGTTCATTGTTTCACCTTCTCAAATGTGAATTTTCTGATTTAATTAACATATTTCTGTACTAATTTTAATTTTTTTTTTTTTTTTTTTAAGTTGAATTTATGGTAGTATTTATTAAATACACACAGTTGTACTACAATGTAATGTAACACTGACAAAGACACAGTATGTTCACTATGACTGTGAGTACACAACTTTCAAGATTTGAGCCTCCGGTCAATGATTTTCAAACCATACAAAACAAAATGGAAACCAATGGACCTGGAATGGAACTGAGCCTGTAAGAAAACACATAAGAAATATAAAACTGTACAACCTGAGTTGGAACACGGTCAGAAAATAAAATAACAATAATGAATATAATGAATTAAAAACGATTTACAGTTAACAAGCTAAACTTTTCAAACACACTGCATCAGTCTTTGAAGACTAATCCACTGAGACTAAAGGCCTAAAGAGCCTGGACATTTCCCCTCCTTGCAGCCACTCTAATAAAACAGAGGTGAATGAAATGTCATTCATGGTGTTTTCAACATTGAAGAATGGCATTTGAAAAACACAACAGCAGCATGCCTTTCTAAAAACAACTCTGGGAATTTAATAGCTACTGTAACACTTGTGCTATGTGCAGGTGATAAGCTGCCAGCTGGTGGAACAGCATCAGAAATCAACGAATCAATGAACACCTTTCCAACATCAGCTTAGGGGGCGCTGTGTGCAACCATTTCTGTGACCTTCCAACACCGGTAATAAAAATTCACCTCTGAACTAGCATAACCTGACCCTGAGTCTCTTTCTTACACTATACTTTTTTGTCGTTACATAAAGTAAATATTAGTAATAAGCCACATATTTTTGCTGTCTATTTAACTGTGTGCCACCAGAGCCATAAATATAATGGTGTTTCAGTGTCTTCAGGTTGAAAGCCAATTTTCACCTGACTTCAAAATTCATGTCAGCATGGCAGCTGTGCTGTTTGTGCACCTCGTGTTGTTAGCTATGCTCTGGTGTGGACTAAACAATCAAAACTGCCTGAACAGTGTGAAAGCAAATCAGAACAACAACAGGTTTTTATTACAGATGTGTGATTTTAGCATAAATTCAAGCTAAATTACTATTAAATCCATGTGCTGTTTGTGAACTGGAAAACAAGTGATTTGTATAAGTAACACACAGTATAGTTATTCAGCATCATCTGAGTGCGAGGACTTTCCCAGATCAATCAGAAGAAAATGTGTGTGTGTGTGCGTGTGTAAGTGTCAAACAAGCAAAATGCAGCCGCCACGCAGTGAAATCAAAGTTGGTAAGATGAGATTAAAATATCATTCATGGGTTTGTGAAGGGGGAGGTGCTGTGATTTGGTCATTCAGGTGATTTCACACCGTATTTTCTTGGCACACATGTTTAGTTGAATCTGGACCCTGGCTGTTTTCTGTTTCCAGACCTGGAGATGGATGTGTGCTGGACAGACAAGGAAGAGAGTAATGGATAATGGAAGAGGGAAGTGGTGAGGAGCAGTAGAAGGATGGGGCTAGAGCCAAGCGAGGAAGGTAAAGTGAGGTATGGCAGGACGACTGGTGCAGGTAAGTGAAGGAGCGGATGGGAGGGTTTGGGGGGGGGGATAAGTCCGGATATCAGAGATTGCAGGTCTTTGTTGAGATGGATTGGTACTGGCTGGGCCTGGGTGCACTTGCTATCAGTCGTACAAGGAACAGAGAAAAAAAAAAAGGCAAAAGGAGGTGGACGATTGGAGAGACAATGAAAGTAGAGGGAAGAAGAGTAGAGGAGGGTTAGAGGACAAGGAGAGGAATGGGAGGGGATAATCCGGGGTGATGAAAGGGAGGGGGGAAATGGAAGGGAAGGTACAGAAGGAGGGAAACAGTGAGAAAAGGGCAGGGTGGAAGGAAAAAATGTATGTAGGATATGAGAAAAGAGAAAAATGGAAGATGGGGGAGGTTTGAAATAGTAAAAAGCAGCTAGCCAAGTGAGTTTCCACACGTCCTCCATTGCTCTCTCTCTCTCTCTCTCTCTCTCGTTCACTATGATTTATGAGCACAAAGCTCCAAAACACTCTCAGACACTGTCTTCCACAGTACTGTTGATGATGTGGGTATTTATACACACTCTCAGCCATTTCCTGCTTTCCTACATACAGCACAAGTGTGTGTGTGTGTGTGTGTGTGTGTGCACACGTGCATTTCTTTGTGTACTCGTGCATCATAGATTTCTCCTGACTTAACCCAATTTCTTTGTCCTGAAAATGCTGCCCAATGACTTTGACAACATCACCCCTTGCAGAAGGTACTGCAGAAGCAGCAACACACACACACACTTTCTCTCTCTCACACACACACACACACACACACACCTAGGATTACTGTGAATGTTCTGTATTTATCCCGAGGCCGTAATGGTTTTGGCTTGCTACTTGACAGCTTTAAACACAGGGGCTTAGCAGTAGGACAGTATCAGCGGAGGAGGAAAACAACATTCATTAACAACCTTTGACCTATTCATAGACTCTGTATCTACCGAGGGGCACACGGAGTCTTTGTTTCGGTACACTCTGTCTTGTGAGCAATGTGCCCGGGAGACACAGAGAATGGAGGGAGGAATGGACAGAGAGAAGAAAAGAGAAAAAAAAGTCACTTGTTGGGACTTCTGAGCAGTTCTTCCATAATCTTCCTTTACAGTGATATATCATGTAATTCCTTTGTAAGAGCATGCATGAATAAAAAACACATAAACAGCAGTCACAGCCGATGCTGCTCATACCTCATATAATACTCACATGATTTTATTCTGCTTTGATTTATTCATGACTCAGAATTCAGGTAATTTCATGTGTTATGGGAAACTGTCAATGGCTGCAGTCTCTTCTTTTTCTTTACCCTCCACATATAGAAGGTAAAGCTTTATTAATATGTGTAGTGTCTCTCCCACACATCTCATTCATTATAGATAACCTTACACAGGACTGGTTGAATGGGAGAGAATACAATACTGGGGGGGGGGGGGAGAGAGGAGCTGAGATGATGACTTGGGTGTTAACTGAGCAGGTCTGAGTGCAGCTCTTTAAAAAGCAGCGATCGATATCCAGTGGTGCTGTAGGTCCGGTTCTTTTTTAAATTTTTTATTTTTTCACCATATGCTCAAGATTCATGTTTATGAGGTGTGTCACTTCCATGCTCCACAGACAGTGTATTTGTACATTTTTTCCACTTCATCCTTTTCTTACCAATGTCTCTTCCGTGCAAAGGGCACTCCTGAAAAGACAACTTCGACTTTTGGTTCAGCCTCTACACTGTAGTTGTTTCTAATCAGACAAGAAGTTTATGTAATTTATGTTTGTACCAAACATCAACAGACCATCTTTCTCTGTACAGGGTCTGTTGATTTCTGCGTCATCATGAATTTTACACTGTAATTTGGCTTGGGGAAAAAAAAAAGAATCAATCATACAAAATAAGGATTTCATTTCAATAATCCAGGGGTGTCAATACAAAATGTACCAGTTAAAAAGTGCTTGTTGCACCTGCCACAATGTCTACAGCCTTCTTCATTTATTGTTGCTGATGAATTCTAGCAGGACTACAACAAGGAAGGCGGTTGCACACAGTGGCTTCAGAAAGTATTCACACACCCTTCATTTCAACACTTTACAATACAGTACTTTACAATACAGTACACAGATATGTTACTAAGGAACAACGGAGGAATGAATCAAAACAACTTATTATGATGTATCACTTAACTTCAGTAGGTGAAAGGGTTGGTCACCTAATCATGAAATGATGAGGAACTACTTTGTAACTACTCAGTATAACGTGTCACTTTACCTGGGGCTGAACAAAATGCAAACCTAATGATTAAGTAATTAGTAATGAACGAGTGGTTGCTGGTTTGTGCTGCTCAGCAGCTGATTCACAGTTAATCGGGAATGGCTTATGAGGAAAGCGGTCGTTTTTCAGATTCACAGATACTCATGAACAAATCATTACCTAATGATTCTGTAATACAGTCTGTTCTCTATAGTCCTCAAACAGGACTTATTCAGAAGCTATTCATTAAGTAACAATTTACTAATTATTAGTTTGCTCCTGATTTGTTCCTTAGGAACTACTCAAATTTTTGGATACCATGTTCTAAAGTGTTACCCAAAATTTCAAATACTAATAGAAATCATCATAACAAATGTTTTAAGAGGAAAACTCCACCTGTAATATTGTCCTTCAAATGTTAAAAAAAAAATGTTCATGAGTCACATGATTTCAGTCCAAGTCAATCCTGACGTGAGTTATTTCTGGTACAAGTCGCTGACTCGGGGGCACATCTCAGAGGAATATCAATGGATTTTACAAAAGGAAAGGAACTTCACAAAGCTACAACTTTTTTCTTTTTCCCCACACATTCGCAGCATCAGCTATTTTTGTTTTCTGCAGCAAACATGCAGCAGCAGTGTGGTGGTAGACAGATCACCCCTTCAGAACATCTGAGCTGAAAACCAACATCAGCAAAGAAGGAAGAAAGAATAGATGCACCATAAGTGAAGTTATGGATAGTCATGCAAGAACCATGGATTTTTTTTTTTTTTTTTTGGAAGGAGCCCGGTTTGTCTTTTAGATTAAATAAAGCCTAAACCCACTGTGGAGTTGTAGCTATGTCAGGCCCTTTGCAATTGCATTAAAGGATTAAAATGCATATTGGTTTGCAGCTGTTGGAGTAAAACACGACCACAGCAAACAGGAGGCTCTCCAGCTTCATTCAGCTGTCACGTGTCATGGTAAAATCAATAATGTGAACATCACGGCAAACAATGCAAAATATTATCACTTCAACCAAGAATCAATATCATGGATATAATTTTCTATTATAGTTTCCTCATACAAAAGTGACAGCGAAGTGAAGTCAGCCTACCAAGATTAAAGACAGTGAATGCTGCGGTGGATAAAAGACGTCCATGGGAACATAGCTCCGTGTCAGGACCACGGGTCTGCGGAGGAGACACTGCTGAGCTTTTTAAAGGAAAGCCACGGAACATTTGAGATGGCAAAGTTAGAATCAGCAGCATTTGGTGGCTTGGAGGATCTGGATATATGAGAGTAATAAAGGCTGTACGAGTTACAGAGTGCACCTGTACTGTAGAAAATTCCCTGGAGATGCAGGGGAGCTTGAAGGGCTTCAGTTTTGGGAAAAGGGGGCTTTAAAGTTGAGGGGTCAGATGTTGCGAAGGTTTTACTGCTCAAAGGGTGAACAACCTGCTTTTTATCTTGTTGTCTTCCTGGCATTTACGCCATGTAAGTGGTGTTTGATCTTTTTTTTTTTTTTTTTTTTTTTAAACTTCGGAGACCAGTTCAAAACAGCTGGAGCACACTTACGACATAACCTAAGTCCAAAATTAGTTACAATCAGTTTTATTGTTGCTTACTTTCTAATAAGGCTGACTTAATAAATAGTTTATTAGTTGTAACTAAAGGCTTTATTGATGGTTAATAAATCAGAACTCATTAATATTAGCAGCTTCTGAGCAGGGATGGTTCTGATAGTTGGTTCTGTTTTGGATCTGTTTCCATCTTGGTAACGTAACAGGATTCATTTATCCATGTGTCCTGTTTGTTTTTGGAGCTGTAATTCAATTTCTGTTTTTGCTCTTTCTGACACTACACGCATCCGCAATGAAAAAAAAAAAGGTGACCTATACAAACACCTGCTGACTCAAAGAATAATATGAAATATATATCTTGTTAAAGTAAGAACTTGTGGAATCTTTAATAACAACGAACGAGTGCTCTGCCTCATCCTGCTGTATACTTTGACCCATCAGGTTCTGTGTCCACTGAGCTGTTTTTTTTTCCTTCTGCAAATAAAAAACAGAAGTTAAAAAAAGGGCTAAATGCCATTTCTCAAAAGGAAAAATTATTCAGGACATGATTAATAAATATCAGAGTAGTGACAACATGTCTACAGAAAGCCCTACACACTTTCAGCACAGCACATAACTATATTAAAACTAGATTCAGTGAAATGCTATGAAGTCCAATCCCTACTTTTGTGTTGCCAGGCTGTGAAAAATCCCTTTTGGCTGATTGGACCATATCACATATCTGGAGAGGGGCTGCAGAGAATCTGTATTAAAAAACTTTACTGAGCATTTAATAATGAATTACCAACACTTATAACTGCAGTGTTACCAAAGAGAAGGGATAAATACCAAGCAAAGAGAGTTTTCACCAAATTTTTCACCACACAACAAAAACTGTTAGCTGATGGATTACAACTCATCCATCAAGCTCTAGTGAATTACTTGCTATGCATTATTAAGGTCATTATTTAAAACTTAATCTGTATAAAGTGTTATTAGAAAATGGTACTCACTATACAATATTAATACTGCTGTCACATGATCTTTGTATGAATTAGTATGTTGTTGACTGTTGTATTTCTGCACACTACATCTACTGTTTGTGTTTACAGCACTGATTCTATGAATAGAATGACTTGTGTATTTTATACTACTGAGTTTAAAAGTCTTAAGAACCACCAAAAACATTCAGCAATAATCTCAGTGTGAGGCATTTTAACAGATTAAACTATGATAGTTTATTGTATCATAAAGTTTGTAGACACACACACACACAGTTTTGTGTGTGTGTGTGTGTGTGTGTGTGTGTGTGTGTGTGTGTGTGTGTGTGTGTATTATAAAGTAATACTGGGTAGTTCTGAGATTCTGCTCCATGTCAACATTCAAGCTGCCAGTTCTACCACATCCCAAAGGTTCAACTGGATTCAGGTCTGAAGACTGAGGAGGAAGCTGAAGTTCACTGAACTCACTGTCATGTTGATGAAACCAGTTTGAGACTTCAGCTTTGTGACATGGAGCACTATCCTGCTGGAAGCAGCCATTAGAAGATGGTGAACTGTGGCCATGAAGGGATGAACATGGTCAGTAACAATACTGTGACATTCAGACCATGACTGATTGGTGTTAAGGCCCAAAGTGAACCAAGACCACACCCACACCATCACACCACCACCACCAGCCTGGACATGGATTCATGCTGCTGACGCCAAATTCTGACCATCTGCAGCCTCAGCAGAAATCCAGATCCATCAGACCAGGCTACGGTTTTCTAGTCTTGATGACCCTGTGTCCACTGCAGCCTCACATTTCTGTTGTTAGCTGACAGGACTGGAACCTGATGTGGTCTTCAGCTGTTGTAGCTCATCCACCTCTAGGTTTGGCCATTCTCCCCTGACCTCTCTCATCAACACGGTGTTTCCGTCTACAGAACTGCTGCTCATAGGATTTTTGTTTGTTTGTTTTTTGCTCCACTCTGAGGGAAACTCTAGAGACCATTGTGCGTGAGAATCCCAGGGGCTCAGCAGTTTCAGAAAGACTCAAACTAGCTCCGTCTGGCACCAACATGCATATACAGGGGTAAAAGCGGGCCGGAACAATCTGGAATGGCGTTCCAGCATCTTTGATTGATAAGAAAATAAATCTGATTGGCAGTTTCATACATAATCATGTCAAGCAAGTTCATTTTTCCTGTGCTGCAGCCTGATGTTCCTTTCTGGTGATTCCATCGAGATACACCTTCAACAAATGAGAAAGTAATGTCACTCCACGGCCCCTCAACCACACTCAGCACACATCTGTGTTCCATTCTCATCCATAGTCGGACTGGACATCCCGTCACAAAATGTATTAAGTTTTGCAAACTTATGCAGATGAACTTAACTGTACCTGCATTTAGTGTTTTTACTACTTTGATGTAAACAGAACAGCTGGTGTTAGCAGTGATAACTACCATGGCTGAACTGACAGAAAGAGTGCCACCTGCCAAAAACTTGAAACTTCAAACTCGAAAAATGTCACAGTTCTGCATTTATAGCACTGTTTGACTGACAAGTGAAGTGCTCTGCAAAGATGTCACAGTAATGGACACTTGCAAAAAAAAAATGCCACTAAAGACAACCACTTCAAACCTCTACCCTGGCAAGTGTTCACCTTCTGTAAAGCTTGACGTGTGATTACAGTATATATTAGAGAATCCAGCAGCAGAAGACAGGTGTATCAGGCCTGCTGCAGTCATTTGTGAAGTTAATTAATTGCAATGACCAGCAGACAGTCACACCAGGTGTCTCGGCTGATCATGTTGGAAATTACGATACAATGTCGTTTAGTCACCCTTCACCACAGCCTCCCTCATTTTCTCTCCTTTATTCCTGCCCTTTGTGTCGCTCTGTCTTTCTCTGTCTTTCTTCCGCCTTCCTCTTTCTCTCCCACTCCCCCGTCTTTCCCCCTCTGTGTCTTCGGACGGGCCTGAAATGTGATGCTGTCAGGCGCTGTAAGCAGAGCTCTGTCACCGGGGCTTGTAACAGCCGTATGGTGGCTATTTTAGCATGGACTCTGACGGTTGTGGCTGTCACATCTGATGGTGAGGGCGGCGCTGATCCGCCGTGGCAGGCGGAGGATCGCTGCTCCAGCCTCCCGTCTGACTGCACACTGACTGCTGCTAGTTTATAGGCTCAAACACGCACACAGACACCACACACGTTTTACCACATGCACACTGATACACACAAATATTTATGCTTTACTCCATGCACGTGTACACACTTCCATATATATAATGATTCCATCTACACACAGACAAAATGCACTGAAGTGCACATGTCCATGTAATAAACAGGCCAACAATACACACTAACAAGTGTACGCACAAGTAGACCCACATGTTCACACACTCACACACACACAGTGTGGAGCAGCACCGCAGAAAGGTCGCTACGCTGCCATTACTTACAACGCTGAACACTCACTTCTCTGCCTCTCCTTTTCTGCCCCTCCCTCCTCCTTTGGTTCTCCTCCTCCTCCCTCTTTTTCTGAGTCTCTTATTTCCTTTTTTCTTTTTATCTGACTGACTCTCTCTTCCCTACACATTCTGTTCTCTCTCACCTTCCCATTTTTCATTCATTCCCTTGTTCATTTAGCTCAGTGATTTATTCTTTATGACTTCTGCGTCTTTCTCTCTCTCTCTTTCGTTTGAGCTCTCGTTCCCCTCATGCTCACTGACTCGCCTTTCCTTTCTCGGTCGCTCACATTCACACCAGAGTGGCTCTCTTGTGCTGAGAGGATCGCATAACCCTTACACAGTATTTGAAGTGTTACAGCCCTCCCTGCTCGGCTCCCGTTGGGTCGAGTCCAGCTTTCTCGCCCACAGAGAGTGACTGGGTCTCAGAGCTACAGCGGTGAGCCCTCTACTCATGTCTCTAACCCCGAGGCTTCAGCGGATCAGAGGAGAGATAGACCCGCAGCCCTCCTCACTTTTAGCCAACAGCTTCAGCAGTTCACCTGAATACTGAAATGTTAACAGCACTGACTCACACACATAACGCAGGGAACACACAGATAGACCTGAAAGCCAGCGTTTAATGTTGTGGTGTTATACTGTTGAACGCTTTGCATTTAAAAGGAATATTTGAGTGTGATATGTCTGTTTGGTCCTGGTTCAGTTATTGTACACATATATTATGTTTATAATAAAAATTCTCCTGTATCTATGTGTAAAATTCTACCATGAAAAACAGGTTCAGCCCAGGCTGGATAACAGATTTGTTTGTACTGAGACCAAAAAGTCAGAAATACACTTGCAGCATGAGACACATGCTTTTCAAATCTACAGAGACCAAAAGTGCACTCACTGTTGCAAAATGCAAAATGATCATGTTTTTCTAAATTGGTGCCTTGATGCATATTATTAATAAGCTTCTAATTAGTTATCACATCTTATACAGATGAAGGTGCAAATGAAGTGTATCTGCGTACTGGATTAATGCTCCTAAAACTTTATAAGACTAGAAAAAAAAGCAAATGGTGTCCATTTGCAGCTTGGTTGACTTGTGTGTATTCTGTCATGTTTTCTGTAGGCTTACAGTTAACAGAGGATCCTGACATGCTTTTAATATTAGTTTTGGCCTCTTGACTGGTTTTCAGTCCACCAAGCACCCCGCTGTAGTGTTCTGGTGCCTGCTAACTCACTAGATTGATAAACTTCATCAGCTACCAAAGTTGACCTGAGAAAAACTAAAACTTAAAGGCACCATGTGTAGGATTTGAAAATTTATGACTATGCCACCCTCCCCTCAGAGGTAGTATCAAAAAACACTGTGGCAGACAGCTATGCAACACCAGTTAACCCTTTGATAAAGGCAGGGACAGACATTATGACTGTTGAGTCGATTATGAATATGATTTGGACAACTGATGTGAACAAGTTGGACCGGGTTTGTTCCAGTCTGGGTCAGATGGTGATGATGGTTGGTAAATAATAATCTAATCTAAAGTCCTCAGGTTTGGTTGCTACCAGTCATTGTCAGAAATATTTGTCCAACATGTTTGATACATATTAAACTGAGCGATGAATACAGTCAGAGAGTGTTGAGTAGACCTGTCCTCTGCTCTGTGCTCAAATGTATTGTATGGCCTGTGTAGTGCTGATGTGTTGCAGCTGTTTTGTGAAGTGTTGCTGGTGCCCACATGGTTGCATACTAGACAGTATGTACACATGATCAGCCAGTGTGTGTGTGTGTGTGTGTGTGTGTGTGAAGATGCACAAAGAGGATTAGAAGTACAACAAGCATGAACCCTGTGAGAGAAAAATCCCTCATGCTTACCCACACAATCGCACATAATGCTTGGCATGTTATTCAGCAGGAAGAAAAGAGAAACAAAGGTCTTCAGTTGACTACAGCTGCAGTGGTAACCTTTGAAACTTCAAACTCAACCAGGCGATTAAATAGAAGAGCTGTCTGTGTGGGTATTCACCTCGTCTGCACTTTTGTTTGACAAAGAATGCGAATTATGTCTATGGGTGTGTGTATGTGTGACTCTATGTGTGTGTGTTTCAGGGCTGATCATGATCACCTCACACACACACACTCAAACACACACCCCAATAGTGCCACTCAGCCATCTGTGTTACACCCCTGTCCATGACCTAGTCCCTGCACATGATTAATTCTGCTTTATTCCACTTTATGCATTAAAGTCCATTTCAGAAAGGTCAGCAAAGGGGTGGTACAAGCAGGAATTGAGCAGCCCCCGCCCCTCCTCTTAAGATCGCTTTGTGGACTCAAGGCCAGTTTCCTCTTAGTAAGCTCACATTAAATTCACACATCTTTCTTTTTACCCCCTCCCTTTCTTAGCATAAGAAAAATTATGCAGACTTGTACTACCCATTCAATTACCATTAAGCCCTACTTACCCAGCAAAGAGAGAAAGGGATTCTAATTCATTAGGTAGGATTAAATGATGGTTTAAAAGGCATTTTGGTGTCTCGGAGAGTGGTGACTGTGCTAAGGAGTAGTAGGTAGCGAAGCGATGAGGGGTGTAATTCGAGTCCTCTGCATTTCTGTCCTCAAATGTCTTCCTTTCACATTTCACGCCTGTTGGGCTGCCTCAGATAGACTTTTTATATGTCTGTTAAAAATGAAGGTGTCTACCTAAAAGGCATCATCATGACTCGACTCCTTAACGGCTGGATGTCAGCTAAGGAACACGATTGTAAATAGATATTACTGACAACCAAAGAAAACCCTGCGTCATCAGAAAGACAACTTTTCAGAACTTTGATTGAGACTGACCACACATTTTTAGGTGAGTTTTAGCTTTCAATGCATCTGTAGAACACTTCTTCTCCATGCTGCTCAAAGCCATATTTATCACCTGACTCTGCTGTTTCCCTCAGCTCTGCAGAGCATTTTAATGTTTTGCAGCTCTTGTTTTGGTTTTCAGGTCCACAAATGTACTGTTTTGATTCACTCTCACTGCTCTTATCTGCACTTTTTCTCCACAACAAGCCATCTGCCCAACACCAAACAGAGAGCAGACATTGTTAGTGAACATAGCGAGCATTTAACAAAACAGCTGGATATTTCCCACATGATATGGTAAAAAATAGTACAGCAGGACTAAGATTCATGAGGGTGACTTCACAGTGTGAACATTGTATTTCTGCTGCTAACCTCATGATTGTAATGATGAAAGTTGAAATCATTGTTACCATGTCCTAAAGCAACAAGCGCTCACTAACCACCTTGCATGTTTTAAACGCCAGGCTGTTTAGTATAAAGGAGCATGTAAATCAAGCACCAACAACAAAAGAAAATTTCCAAAATTTGATTGATATTGATATGGTGTTATGACAGTAGATGCTATGAGAATATGACTTCATTCAGGTGGTTTATTTTGTCCTCAGAAGCTCAGATTCTATTTTCACTCATGGCAAAGTGCATAAATCATAGATAAAGAATACGGCGCAGCACTCCAATTTAAGTTTTTATTGCCGTGTAGATGATTCGGGCAAGATGCCATCTTTCAGCATGCATTTCAGGCAATAATAGTGTCAAACCTCAATTAATATTCATAAATCGACAATACAACCATGCACACAGCTGTGACACGAATATCATCCCTCATGCACTGATTCACTCCCACTCCCTGAGACAGTGGCCTGAAGAAGAGCTAGAGGCTCGACACAAACTGCTTTTTGGGTGATAATTTCTTTTTAGGTCTGAACAGAAAAAAAAAACAAAAAAACACAGATTCATAATAATTTTATGATCTGTTCAAATGGGGAAAAAGTTGGTCCTCCAGCTACAAAATATTTGGGAAATTCACTAAGAAATTCACTTTATGCTGTCTACAGTATATTCAAGTTGGTGGTAGAGAAAAGGGCAAGGGCAGATGCGACTTAGGGAGAGAGGGGTGTCATTATAGGGCAAGAGGAAAAGAACAGAGGAGACTAACCAGGTTAGAGAAATGGCACTCCTGGCAATGCCACAATTGCAGCATTTTTAAAAAATCCATACTCATGTTTAGTGTTGTACTGTGTGTGTGTGTGTGTGTGTGTGTGTGTGTGTGTGTGTGTGTGTGTGTGTGTGTGTGTGTGTGTGTGTGAGGAGGGTGATTCAAATATTCTATCTTCCTTGTGTATCAAGTTTACATTTGCATTTACTTTAGCAGACACTTCTATCCAAAGCAACTTACAAGTGCGGGACAACACTAAAGCTTTGGTAGGAGACTATGCGATAAGTATTAAGTAAGAAATCTCTTCAGTAAGAAAATGTGCAAGGAGATCAGATAAAGAAATGCTCTGAGAGTGCAAAGTAAGTGCTAGTAAGGCATGTTGAGGTGTTAGAAGTGCTAGGAGGGTAAGTGCTCTCGGGACAGATGAGTCTTCAAGAGATTCTAAAAGAAAGAGAGGGAGGTCCCTGCTCTGATAACATTTGGTAGCTCTTTCCACCATCAGGGAAGCACAAACAAGAACAGTCTGGCAGTCATGGGTAGTGGAGGTCAATGAGCAGTGGAGTGACATGTACCCTTTTAGGCTGATCAAAATCCAGATGTGCGTTCTGGACCATCGTAAGGATTTCACTGTGAGCAAAGGAAGGCCCACAAGAAGGACTTTGCAGTAGTTGAGGCAAGAGATAACCATGGCCTGTACCAACAGGGTTAGAGAAGTCTACCTCGTCATAAAACAGATACCCAGGTTTCTCACAATGTTCGGTCTTTAGAGAGCTTTAGTTGAAGGTGATGTTTCTTCATCCATGTAGATTTGTCATGTGAACTGTGGGGTCATCTGGTGGGAATGACAGGTATAGTTGGATGTCATATGCATAGCAGTGACATGAGAAGCCATGCCAGCAGATAATTGGAGCCAAGGAGGTGGTGTATATTGCAAAGGGGCCTCAGCATTGAGCCTTGGGGCACCTGAGCAGGGAGGGGATGTGATAAGGATGTATGTCCTTCCCATGGCACATTGAAAGAACACCCAGTTAAATAGGATTCAAACCAAGAAAGCACTTTGCCCAAGAAACCAATGATCCAAAATTTGTGACACCCACTTCACACCATGGTTGTCCAGCTATACAGAGGTGAGAAAATATACTTAACTTCTTACTACAATTTTTTACATAACTGTTTGTGGTACTTTTCATGTGAACACCTGAATGCAACACCATGAACGTGGGGGTGTTATTGTTATCATGACAACCAAGGTCGAGTAAGCCTGCCACTGCCACTCTCCTATGGGTTGTATCTGTGGGTAGGGACAAGCAACCTATTTGATTGTTTAGCTTAGAGGACTTTTTGTCTTTATCATAAAGACACAGAGTCATCAACTAAACAATACAACCTTCACATCAAAACATTCAGTTTAATGCAGGGTTTGTGTGTCTTACTGTCTATATGATATTGTGTAAAAACTTACCAAAAGTAGAGGTTTTAATATAGCTAACTAAAATCTAAAGTTGAACTAAAGTCCCAACAATCTGTAGTTTTGTAGCTTGGCCAGACAGCAAGCAAATAGACAAAACAAAGTGGTGAGTGAGGTAAGGTGATGAGAAACTTAGAGAGGGTAATGGGTATATAAATGTGGGTACTGTAGAGAGCGTAGGATTTAATCTGCCTATAGTCACCAGTGCTTACTACCATTGTGTTTATTCAATCTTTCTTCTGGCAGTCAGATTCTTAAAATGTTGGTTTTAGTGTTTAGACTAAAGCCCTGACATATAAAACTGACCTTGGCTTAAGTGCTGTCCGGTTCCTAGCTGAAAGTATTTTATTACAGGTGCTTGGGGGAGGCTTTTAAATTAAATGGTTGAAAACTTCTGATATAACTTTCACTAGAATAAGTTGAAGAAATTGACTTTATCTTTCTGTAATACGCTGCTTTTGGGTTGCTATTACATCATAAAATGTGTATTGACTCTATCATTAGTGCATTTGTATCTGTATGTTTATGTATTACCATGAAAAAGGCTTTGTGTCAGTCAATGATTAGGCTTATACATGAAGCCTCCATGACACACACTGACTGGATCACTTTCAAAGGCAGTGTCGGTTAAAAAGGCCTCTTACAGTTACTGATACTGTAGCTGTACACACTGCATGTCCCAGTGAGACAATCTGAAACAGATCTCTTCTTATTGGTTCAACATCACCACTTTTTGACAACTCTATGGACATATTGCCAAAAGCCTGCAGTAGTAAGGGATAGATGTAATGAGGAGAGGACTGCTAAGGTCCCAGAGTATATTGTGAATCTGTCCTTCTTACCACTCCTGTCATTTGCTACACTGCTCTTTGACATTTTAAGCAATTTGTCAAATTTAATCATAGAGCTGTTCAGAAATCAGGCTGGAAACGTCTGTCTCTCCTAATAGTGGAGCCTAAAGTGTTCCTGTGAAAGTGTATATTTGTGTACATGCTGGAATATGTTGCGAGTGCATACATATTTTGTTTAATCCAGCTTTTTACACTGATCAAATAAATATAAATGTTAATTTGATTCTTGTTATTTCTGTATGTGGACTTACAACTTGCACAGCTGTTGCCATTTTTCTGCTGCTATTTTTTACAAGTATAGCAAAGTAGTTATGTAGGAAGATGACGCTGTTTTTCTAAATGTTTGGTTGACTGTTTCTCTAACCGGAAAGCTGTTGTGATTGGGCAAAACACCAGACCTAGATGTAGGTGGGTGGGAACTGGGGGTACTACCATGATCTTCTTCCATGTTAATCACTTTTTTTCCACTTATAACCGCACAAACATTCTTGTCTGTCCTTTAACAGGCAGGGAAGTAGAAACTGAGGAGTGAAAAGCTTATGGGATATGGTAAATCTGTCCCAAGGATACAGAGGTGGATTTCGGTGCACCTTCAATAAAGGTTACTTACTGTGTCAAACAACTTTCGAGTTTAACAGATCCATTAGAAGGGTTATAGCCCAGAGCTATTTTTTTTTATGTAAAAATCTCATAAGAGATGTGCAGCATTACAAAGGCTAACTGGTTGACTAAATAGCTATGAGCAGCTGAAAGCTAGCTACAGTATTAGCTAGCTTTAAAAAGGTAAATTCTGTCGGAGATATAATTGGGTTCTGCGATGAAGCACCAAGTGTTTGCATATTGTCAATAAAAGTGATTTCCTTTGTTTGTGTCTGGGTTAAGGAGGTGACTACTCTAACCCTAACCCAATGCTCAAAACGAATTTGCCAAATAAATGAAATTACCTATTGTTGACTAAAACGTAAATATCAATATTTCCCAAATATGATTGTAGTAATGGATGGAATCCATTGTGAAGACTCAGGCTCAATCTGAAACCCAAAATGAACACTGGCACTCATACATATACAGACACACACACGCACAAACAGTATCCGTTTGGTACCTGGAGCCACTAATAAACTCCCGTTACCAGCTTCATCCACTTCTTTCTAACCTATTACTTCTTTCTATCAATTAACCTTTAAGCTCTCTTTCTCCCTTCACAGACGCATTAATAGAAGATTGAGGAAGGGGTGTGTAAAACCTAAGAAGTGTGGAGGGGCAGTCTCCATTTCCTGAGCTAAAATAATCAATAGTCTATGAATATTCTGATCAGCGTTCTCAGGCCAGAGAAAAATGTCATCAGTTAGTCTGCAAGAGCTACGAGCTGAAGAGACAGGAAAGAAGAGGCGAAAACCAGAAATGGAAATCACAAGAGAGAGAGGAAGGTCGAGAGAGGAAAATGCACAGCTTGACAAGAAGACAGAAGAAAAAGCTGAAGGAGGTGAGGTGCTGTTGCCAGATCAGGATGATTTCATTTCAGATCATTACTAGTTCAAGTTATCAGCGTGAACTCTGGTGTAGTTTCTGTTTAATTTCCAAACCATATTTTCATTAAAAAACCTCAACTGACTGAACAGCCACTTTATTTTCCTTTTAAACTATTAAAACTAAAAGAAAAATAGAGAAGTTAAAACATAGAAGGATGTGATTAATGCACCTGAAGTGAATTGTTGTGAGGAATATATAGTGCGTTCAGTGAATATACTGCTGTAGCGTAAGTGTTGCAGACATGTCCAAACCTGCGTGAATTGGGCCAAGTTACAAATTTATAAAAAATGTGGACTTGGTGAAGAAATAGTTTGAACTTTTAGGAAAATAGTCTATTATACTGTTATTCACTTTCTTGCCAAGAATTAGATGAGAAGATCGATACCACTCTCATTTCTGTGCATTAACTGTGGCGCTAGAGCTGGGAGTCGATTAGCTTGGCATAGCATTAAGACTGGATGCAAGGGGAAACAGCTAGCCTGGCTCTCTGCGTAGGTGAAAATATCTGCCTTCCAACACATTCTAAAAACATTTCTTGCTTGAGCCAGAGACTTCCTGTAGTCTGGTCAAGGTGAGGCTGCCAGACAAGGAAGTCAGTGTCTAGCCAAGAAATGGCCCTTGCATGTAGCTTCCCGTAAAACCAAAAATTGTATTTATTTATTTTATTTTTTTTTTAACTTTTTGTAGATTAAACAAACAAGGCGTAATGTGTTAATTGGTGAACTTTACAGATAGTGGTGTTTTATTTTTTTTTTTTTAACCTCTGGAGAGAGCCAGGCTACCTCTGAAATGTCTTTGCAAATAACAGTAATTGTAATTCATGCTGACAGACATCAGAGAAGTGTAAAGATAGACACCACTTCCGTTTTTCATCTAAACAAAGTTTGCAGCCAATTATTAATGTTCTTATATCTTCTTGGCAAAATTCAGTTGCTGGCATCATGTTCACCGTGATTTATCACCTTTACTAAATGAATAAGAATTCTCCACTGTTGCACTGTTGCTGTTGCCTTTTGGAACTGACTGGGGCAGAATAATCACTGCAAGTTTAGCTTGTGTTTGCACATGCTAGAGTTCACATTAAGAGGAAGAGTCTCCTCTAAAAAGAGATTAATCTGATGGGGAATTAAATCTCAAATAAATGTGTAAAGTACATACAGTGACAAAAATTTCAAATCAATTCAAGGGTTTGCCCACTGTATCTATTCTACACAAATACAGAGTCCCCATTACCAGGTCAGTTCATGTAAAAATCATAGATCATTTTGCAAAGATAAACTGTTTTGATACTATTATGTAGTTTGACTTGCTAATAATGTGCTTTGACACTGGCCAGCTGATGTAACTGTTCCAAATAACTGTTTTGTGACACTGTTTCCAGAACGATGACAACAAGCATCAGGTATCACAATCCCTGTGTGTATCCGTGCACTCTGGAGCTGTTTTTACCCTGGTTCTAACATGTTTGTTTGTTTGTTTGTTTGTACACCATTATTATTATGTATCAAATCCACATGCAACTGTTTAAACTTAATGAAAATTCAGTTGTTAATTGTAGGTCTTTGTCAGGGCAGAACTTCTTTCTCTGTCAGACATATGGCCATCTACCGTATGTCAGGATACGTTCAGATTGAGTGCACTGAGAGGGCAAAGTTGTCTGGCAGAAAAGTTTGACCTGGCTAAATTTTTGCCACAGAGCAACACGACATCATCTGGCATGGCACTCCAGTTGTTTTAACGTGGAACTGATTTTGGTCTGAATGCCTTTGCTAAATAAATCTCACTATACTTTAGGAAATGGCACCGTAGCATTGGCTCTGGACCTAAACTGAATGCTCCAGAATTGTTCAATATGGATATAAAATGTGTTTATGTGCTATTTTGACCCGGTTTGACTGTCCTCAGACCTAGCCCACTTCAGATTTCAGTTATTTGGTTTGAAAATTAACGAATGCACAGTAGGGTAGGCCTGTTTCACATCAGGTCCACTGGCAATTGAAAATAATCATCAGACCTTGCCACAAATTCTTGGAAAGTACATTTATATCCCTGCCTGTCAGCTGGTGTGATTTTGGCTTCATGAATCCAAATAATGTGAATATACATTTGGGCCAAGGAAATATCCTTTCTGTGATTCAGTATGTATAATGGGGATTTAGTGCAATTCATTTTGAGGGATAAGTGTAAGGCATTATCTTATCTGTATTAAAAAGGCAATCTGGAATTAGAAGTCATTTCTGTGGCCTCCGGTAGTCTGGCTCACATCGCCATTGGTTTTCAGCCAGAGTAATCTATATGAGGAAGTAGCTCCTATGAGGTAGAAACATCACAATTCTACCACTGTTTACTTTCTTTCTTCTTTTCTTTCTTTATATTGTGCAAGCAAAGTTTTGGATTTGTGAATTTTCTAGATCTGTCTTAGTGTCATGCCTTTGAGTCCTGTTGTATTTGTTCATTATACATTATGAACCTATTAGCATACTGATGTTTGCATTTAGCTCAAAGCACCACTTTGCCTAAATTCAACCTGACAGAGCTGCTAGTTGACCTCTAGCATGGCCATGAGTCAGTCTTGTGACAGCCTTTACCTGCTAGCTTTGCACAGCACACATGCAAAATGAGATGCAAAGATAATTTAGGGAAAGATTATAAATTACATTTTTTTTTAATGAGATGTAAATAAAGTGCTGAAATCATATTGTTCATTGTCCAGGTCAAACATGTACAAAATTTGTGACAATACTAGTCCAGCTTTGTGTGTGTGTCTGAGTGTGTATGTGTCTATATGTTCCCCAGCCTGAAGGGCATGCTATTCTTTGCCTGGTTTCATCTCCTAAGTGATGTCACTATCCCCTCTCCATTTAATCTGAGTCCCTCTCACTACATCTCTATCTCTCTCTCTATTCTCCCTTTCTCTATCTATCTCTTTTTCAAACCAACACCTTCAGCACCCCAGCTATCACCTCTTATCACAGAAAAATTGTCATAAAAAGAGTGTGAGATAATATCAGAGTATTTCTTGCTCATAGACATCACTCTCTGTCTCCTCTACTCTCTGTGTTATCTTGTTCACACACTCATCTATCTTCGTAGCAATTTTTGTCCTCTTTTTTGCTCTGTACAACTCCTTTTTCCCCTCACTCCACCTTATTTTTTTCAACTCACTCATTCCTTTGGCCTCTTTCTCTTATAAAAAGCACTATAGTTGAGTTAAATCATTACATCTCTCTCTTTGCATTTCTCTTCTCCTTGACCCCCAAGTGGGTTCCTACTGATTTCTTAGATCAGCATTTTATTCCCTATGCTGTTCGGATCCTTTTGTTAGGGGGCAGGGGTGGGGTTGAAGTGCCAATTCCACAATCCTTCACTCCAGGGAATGGAAGTTGCAAAGGGGGAGTTCATCATAGATGGACTGTCCTTCAAGAATCACTTCCCCTTTCTCAGAACCTGAGTCAGCACTGTATCACCTTTAGAGAGAAAAGTGTTAATGGACACTGTTCATTTCAGACCACTCCATACCGATGAGCCAGAATTGGAGAGTGCAGGCTGACACATGAAGACATGCACAAACATACATGTAATCATGTGCACATCCAGACACACACAAACTTAAGTACCACTCTACTAAAGCATAAGGTACAGTACATGGGCCAATCAATCACAGCGAGCTCATTGACACTTCTCCATAGGACAACAAGGACTAGTAGCACATGAATCAAACACGCCAACACTCACAATGGACACAAAAGAGTGAAACAAGCCTCACCATTAACACTGAATTACTTATCAAACCCTGATTCATAACGTCCAAGGGCATTTACCTAATTTGGCCATACCTCCCCCTGTCAGATGATTGTAAAGCAGACACCATTCTCTCAGTCACTTGTATATTTTCACAAAAGAAGAAAGGGTTCATGGCAAAACGCTTAATTAAAAGGTTCATTAGGAGAGTTGTAATTATCCAACAACATTTAAAACAAGTTTTTAGTGTTATAGTATTTCCATTCCCATTTTTTTTGTTGGGAATGGTAACAATATGTTGAGGTCTTTTGCAGTGCCAGCAGCACAGCTCTGGGGATGGCAGTGCCAGCCTGTCAGTGCATCACTTTGTTCCAGACTGAAACACCTTAACAACTATACACTGGGTGGAAAGTAGCATTGTTCAGTGAAGATGAGAGTTTAACTGTGAGATTAACCTGAAAGTACTTCATCCAGCACCATACACTGTCTACTGTCTCCAACTTTCACCACCAACTGTGATGGACAGACCCAGTCTATGCTTGTCTCATCAGTCATTAGGCCAAATATGCCCCCACCTCTACTCCTACTACTCCATTTGTGTCTGTGTGTTTTACATCATTCGGTTACACTAGATTATTGTTCATGCAGCAGGCCTATATGCTACTATCCATCCACCTGTATCTATTTTAAGTCTGTCAGTCTGCTACATATCATCTGAACATTGTTTGTTATTGACAACCTGTCTGACCTACAGAGCCCTGTGTGCATGCACCAGACACTTATGTAAATCCAGGATAGTGTAGCAGCTCTGTAATAGTGTCTTCCTCTCCTTTAAATGGGAGGGGAGGTCACTCTATCCCAGAGCTGTCACTTTGCCTGATGGATAGATTGTTATGTGGTCTAGTTATAATGGAGAGTTTTAGCCACACTCCACCAACAACAACAGACTGACAGCAAAATAAAAAACTCAAAAGTTCAAGAGTCCTTGAACATCACTAATTTTATGACAACTGGTAAAATCTATTGGCTAAGGCACATTATGTGATACCAAAACCACTGTCAGACAATTTGTGGATTTTGGAAAATTCAGCTGAAGATTAGGTTCAGTGGCAATGTTTCTTTTTTATGTCTAATATCAGAGTTATTAAAATTATAACTTTATGCAATATATGCATGTGGCAACTATAGGATGGTCAAAATTTTCAACAATGGTTAAAACAAGACTTTATTACTTTTGCTGAACAGAGACCATTATGGTGACAAGTGACAACTACAGGAAAATGGCAAAAATGCCAAAAATCATCAGGTGTGGAACAGTGCAGCTGTACACCTGCATGAATATGATTGGAAGACACTGATCAGCTGATAGCCACACTGCTCCAAATGAGCCAGTGACTGTGAAGCATGAGTGAAACAGCTGATGCCTGAGCTGTCACTGTGCTTCATTTATGTTTAGCCCCTTCAGACCTCTAAAATCCATTGCTTTTTCCAATATGAAAAGACTACAGAAAAACTTCTGAGGACTAAATCTTATTAATACAGATTTTGACCAATGAAAATTAATTTATTACATTTTAAGCTTTTACTTCTTCTAGAACGGAGAAATGCAGTGTTGACAGAAATTCTTTTTGCAGCTGTTCAGTCCTCCAACAAAGAAACATTGCTCCTCATTGACAGACCAATGGTGCTACCTTCACCCCTGACTTCTGTGGCTGGAATGGAAAAGACGTGTGGACACTGTAAATCTAAAGACATGCGAGCTGCTGGGCTCCATTGATTTTTAATCTCGTAAAGCACTGTGTCATTATTGTGATAAAAACAACTGTCCCCTGCTTTTCCTTGATCGTCTCTCTAATGTTTATTGACAATAAGTGCAGATTGAGTTTGGGTGGATTTCAGTGTGCCCTCTGTCCATCACACTGTGTCCATGAGTGTTACTCTATTAGATAGATGGATGGAGTATTACTTACATGTGCACGCACATACATACACCTAAAAACACTTTGACATCCGCCCATTGCTGCACACATACTCACACATATACACTGGCACGCTGACACACTGCTCCCTCTCCCTGTGGCCAACCTCTGCTTTGCTCCCCAGCCCCTCAGCGCTGAGAGCCCAGCTCCTGCCAGCAGCAGCACTTTAGGGTTAATAAATGAAGCCCAAATGGGTTTGACCTCCAGAAGAGACACAAAGCGATGAAAAATAGCACTTTGACACAGCATGGATACAGGGCCTATCACTGTGTGGCGACCTTGATATTTTAACCAAGTGCTTTGTGAGCCGTAATTGACTTTACCCTCTAAAAATCCATCCTCGCCTAACAATCAGATCCTTCACATGCTTCCTCTCTCTCCGTGTCCCTTCATCCATATGTTATAGTGGATCACTGCTCATATGTTGGAGAGGCTAGATTGATGTTACTGTTCATACTAATGTTGTCATGCACTATACAGGCCACTACATATATCAAACCCTCATTGGAGGCACACAGGAAACCCATGCGTCTCCACAGTGTAAGGTGGCTTTCAGTTCACACCATAGCTTTTTATACTCTGGAGACAATGATGAAGAGAGAATCAAAAAATAGAGGTCAATAGTATAGACTCCTATAGATTTTTTTTCTGTAATCAAAGGTGGAAATTTTTAATCACTTTGCTGATTCAAACTGTTCTGACCTTTTCAGTTCAAAGATTCATGGTCAGTGAATATGTGTGGTAGTTTGTTAATTTGTTCACTTTGCCATTCAAGCACACACCATTAAGTTGCTGGCTCGTGCACCTTCAGTCAGTCCGGTACAAAACTAGGCCTATAAAAGCACTGTGTTTGAAAGGGGTTGCACTTTCATCAAGCTGGGAAACAGAATGAAACAGAATCTACTGCCATGCTAATGGCTAACATGCTCACAATGACAAAGCTGATATGAAGACATTTACCATGATCACTGAGTGATTTTAGCATATCAGAACACTAATGTTTGCTAATTAGCTCCAAAAACCAAGTACAGCTGAGGATGACAGGAATGCTATTATCGCTACTCAGTCATAAACCAGAGTACTGGACTGAAACTGTTGGTCTACAGTAAAACACAGCGGCATCCAAAGTCATTAGGATATATCCACTTGCGACCATGAACGTGCATACAAGATTTGGTGGTATAACCATTTAATAGCGTTCAGTCAGGGCCAAACTGGGAGGGGAATGACTGTTCCACATTGCTCCCCCTTGAGCCGCATGGGTAAAAAAAAAATGGCCAAAAGTTTAATTAATTTCAAGTTAATTCACATTATCTTTTAGAAACTTTAGAAAGATCCTTCCAGAGCCACTGAAGACATTTTGCAACAGCAGCATTCTCACTGGCCGATGACACCTCTAAACTTTATCGCTATTACACAACATCTACAGCTACACGAAAAAAGTAAAATCCAGGTGAGGAAACAGCAGCAAACACCACAGACTTCTGGACTTTTTCCCATCACAGACTTTACATTCTGGATACACAGGCATACCGTTTTTGGAAATGGGCAGCATTTGTATGTGTGGAAAAAGTCAAACTTGAAATGAGATCTTCTCCTTCACCTTCAAAGGGTTTCAAGTCATTTTCCCAGATTCCTATGCAGTGTGTGTATCACATAATGACACATTAACTTCTGTTATTAAAAACTACACTATGAGCTAGTGATTTGGTCAGTGCTGGTGATTCTGTGGTAAAAACTTTTTTGATCTTGTACTTAACACCTCTGTCTGTGTCCAGACTGATGTGAGCGAGCACCGTTTCAGCAGAGTACGGACCAGCAGTGCAGCACTGAGAGCAGAGGGGTTGATCAGTAATGAGACTGTTAATTGTTTTATCCCATTAACCAGTGAGCCACTGTAACTGCACCAACATGAGAGGGTTCACTGGTGTTTCCACTGCTCTTTACAAACCAGATAGACCAGACTTCTTCTCATGTTACTCTATTGGTTTATTTAGGTGTAATTAAAGTCAGAAACAACCTTATAAAAGTTAGACATGTCTAAACTCTACATGAGCTATTTAGATAAAGCTTAATTCCATTCATGCAAACATCCACTGGGCCATAACGGTGGCTGTGAGGCTCCTAATAGGCTTTGTTATCGAGGCAGGATGGATTGTGATGGTTACTGTCTCACACCAGAACACAGCTAGGGCATGGAGGGGGCTATAATTCTCATGATAATTGGGTTAATACCTGTCATGATATCCCCTATTACCACAGCAGTAAATAGAGAAGAGGTAGGAATTATCGTTGTTAATTAAAAAACATGTAGATCAGCAGCACAAAGAAGAACTGTATATCTCAGCTTAATGCAGAGAAGCGATCACCTTTATTGTTATGGGCTCATGAATGTTTCTGGCCTTTGTGTGTCTATGTAAATGTGTGTCCTACCAAGATTGTACAGTATACTTTTACGGTGTTGCTATTTGTGTGTACATGTGTGTATATGTGCTGAAATACATTCCTATACACGTGTGCACCTTTGATTTGCTGTGTGCACATGAGCTGCAGTTCCATGTTAGTGAGTATCGGTGCACTGCAGACTGTGTGTAACATATGTAAGACCGTGCAAGTGTGTGTGTTGTAGTGTGTACATGTATGTGTGTGTCTTACCGAGCAGGTGTGTGTGAGAATGTGACACGGTGTCTGTCCCCTGTCCTCTTCCCTTTTCTGGGCTGGTTACTCAGGGGGCAGCTATAAAAGGAAAGGGCTCTGTCAGCCTGTGATGTAGCTGGCCGTGTGCTGCACACGCACACACACACACACAAACACAGACGCACACACACATACACAAAAGCTAAGGATAAGGCAGCAAGCGGATATGGGCCAAATGGCCAGCTGAGTTTACTAAACTTTCACAGGAGACTAAAATAGGTCCTGCCAATCTGAAGGGTTTATAGCATCTCAGTGTATATGTGTGTGTGTGTAAGGGAGAAAGAAAGCAGTGAGTGTGTTAAGTTTTCTCATTTTACTCACGAAGGATGAGCAACAGACTTGCTTGAAAGACTTTTAATTCTGGGGGACTTTGACACCAAAAGAAAAAAAACAGAGACAGAAAAAAGGAAGTAGGAAAAAAAGCGACATTTGAAAAGAGCAGAATAAACAAGAAGCAAAGGGGTAAATGAATGGACGTGTTAAAGTCAGGAAACAAGAAAGAAAACATGATAGCACTCCTTCGGGACAGCCAGCAAGGGAAGGGGGAGATGAAGGGAGAGAAGGATGAGATGGAGTCATTGAAGGAGTAACAGGTTACAGGGTGGCTGTTATCAGCCAAGTGATTGCTGTTAAATTGACTTTTGTCCCCCTGGCTGCAATGAGACAGAGTGGATGTCCCCACCCTCTATTCTTTCTTCTCCTCTATGGCTCCTTTTCTTTTTCTCCTCCTCTCACCTTAACATCCTCATCCTCCTCTTCCTCCCTTTCCTCCTCCCCCACCCCTTTCCTCCCCTCCTGTCGGTATTCCACATTAGGCCTTAGCCGAGGCCAATCACTCATGCATGAAGAAGACAGTTTGACTGATACCAGACCTTCAGCAGCCAATTCCCCTCTCTCTCTCTCTCTCTCTCTCTCTCTCTCTCTCTCTCTCACACACACACACACACACACACACACACTCAAACACACACGCAGCACATTCTCCTCAGAATGTTAATGCTTCAATCTTGCTGCTAACATTAGCTAGCATGTGCTAAGGAGGAAGAGGGTTGAGAAGACCCAGCACAAATCAAACTCCTGCCTGATAATACCTGTGGAACTTTGTCCCCAAGTGATTTTTGTCCCACACAAACTCCAGTTCAGTGCACAGGGGGAAAAGTCAGCTGGTGGGAGTTGTGTGCTTTATCATCTTAATCTGTCAATCAAAAAGATTTCATTATCACTTTTCACAAGGTTTGATTTCTGGCTACGCTGCTGGTCAACACATGCAGGTGAAGTTACTGCATAGGAAACACACAAGCACAGTACTGAGCAAAGTGCAAAGTGAGGATGTTTTCAAATATACTTCCAAAAAGGAGGTACTGATAATTGATCAGTTAACTTCATACAAAGTGCAGTGAGCAGGAAAGACCTAAATCAGGTCAGTATTTGTTTATTTGACCTGTACATGCCATGTCTTTTGATTATTATTCTGAGGACACTCAGATGTACCTCTTTGTTAGGCCCAGTGACCCTGCTATGCTGAGACTGCTTATGCAATTTCAAAAAGTGGATGTCAAAAAATGACTTTCCTTACTCTTAAAAATACAAATACCATTTTACAGGCTTTTATTTATTCACACCTTAATAACTCCAGCAGCCTTTTTTTTTTTTTTTTTTTTACTTTTCTTAGCCAAAAATCTTTCAAATCAACTCTACACTACAGAACCAAGCTGCCAGATCCCAGATGCACAACCACGTCACTCCTGTTTCAGCTTCTTTACACTGGCTCCCAGTATGTTTGAGAACTGAGAATTTGAAGACCTAACTGATTACTTTAAAGGCTCTTTCTGGCCTTTATAGCCTTTTAGTACCATAAGTGTGAGTATGTAGTCTGAGGCTTTTCATCTGTTCCAGAGACCTGGCTGAAAACTAAAGGGGACAGAGCATTTGCAACCTGGACCCAGAGGCTCTGGAAAGACCTGCCTGATTTCCTCAGGCTGGTTGGTGACATCTTTAAATCCCTTCTTGAAACATACTTTTATCACAGAGCCTCTCCTGATTTTATCAGAGTTTTTACTTTATTTTATTCAGTGTAGTCCCCCTTTTATCATTTCTTTTATCACTGAATAGGTTTTATCTTTTTTTTGTATGATTTTAGTTTATTTTGCTGCCCTGTTGTAACACACTGTACCTTGATTTTGTTTTTAATTTGCTGCTGTGTGTGAAGCACTTTGTAAATTGAGAAAAAAAAATCACCATTGAATTAAACTTATTGTTCTTATTCTTGTATTATCTCATTGAAGATGACTCTTCTCTTGCATCTGATGCGCTTTTACTTGTGTGTCCTCTGAGGCTGTGAGCCACACGGGGCCGTGTCTCTTTTCCCTGCTCCACTATTATTATACACTAGATCTATTTTTGCTGGACCAACTTGCATCCAACAAAATTCACTTATGAATGCACAGACAGCTGACACACAACATTACAATGTAATGGAGCTGTTACAGTTACATTTCCTGTAGTGTTACAATTACAGACCACAGCGTTGCCGTATTCACATCAGATACCATAAGCATTGCAACAATATGGATAACTACAAGAAAACCTCTCTACAGCTGTGTGAACACATGCAATAACCGACCACGCAATCAGCACAACACAGACAAAAGAAATGCTGAGTGGGAAGGAAAAGTTTGCCAATTTGCATTGTCACTTCCATCATCTCTCATTCACTCTGTGAATCAGTGACTCATTTATAATCTTAGCTCCTGTGTTAATAATCTCTGAGGAGGGAGGAGAGCTGTAATCATAAGGCACAAAGCAGATTTTGACGTCTGCGTCTCCATGAGATGAGGCACTCACATCGGGAGGCTGTACCCCTGCCAGTTGGGACAGATCTCCTGCAATGCAGTAAACAGCCAGTGCAGATATACACTGCCCCTGTGGCACATGCACACACACAAGAGCAAGCACATGCACACAGCAGCAGACATTTAATCATGCATAAAACGGCATGCGTGCCTCACACATGTAGACACATCGTTGTACGAACACTCACCTAGGTAGACTGCAGATGCACATCTTTAAAAAAAAAAATAAAAGTCATAAATTCGAATCCCTGACCACTGGCTGGTTCAGCTGCATGCAGATCATGGAGGCCACAGCAGCTGCTGCCTGCCCCCACCAGACTCCACTGTAGTACTTCAGCTCACTGGGCTTCATCTAAGTGTAATTCTATAACTCACCATACATTCTGCTCATTATCGTGAGTAAAAATAAAAACATTTTTTGTTGCATGTAATTTTTGGTGTGCATGTCACATTCTCATACTTTTTATGCTTTCAGAATTACCACAAACTGTTCCTGGTTTCTGTGCAGATTCAGAGTGACTGTGAAGACAGAGTGCTTGGCTCACGGAGGGTGAGAGAGAGAGGGAGGTGGAGGAGGAAAGACCTTGGTGGGAAGCAGAGGGCGTCCAGGAAAACATCAATGAAACTCAACTGATGAGGGCTAAAACTGAGTGAGAGCGAAAAACCTTGACTTTGACGAAGACTTGGGTAAAGATATAGAGGACTTCAAAATCAGACAGTGAGAGAGTGAGCGGGGTGAGAGAGTGAGTCGGAGGAGAGAGAGGAGAGAGATGAGACAGACAGAGTGATAAAGACAGAGATAGATAGGTGACAGGCAGAGAGCATAAATAGACAGGCAGACTGGCAGAGAGAGATTGACAGAGATGGATAGCTGACATGGAGAGAGAGATGTTCATTTGGATGGAGCGTATGTTGGTGTCGGGGTCACTACCTGTCATTACTGGCCACGGCCCAATGTCAGCACAGCTCAGTCAGGCACAGTACCTCAGTCCCTTAGCATGGCCTCTCCATCCTCTGTGTGTGTGTGTGTGTGTGTGTGCGTGTGTGTGCATGTTTTATGTGCAGATACCCATCAGTGTAAGCCACCTCCACTGTCAACTCTATGTCCGCACTGGTGCATGGTGGACACACATCAAGTTACATGCACACAAACATCACAGTTTACACCTAATGGAGTCTGAGTAGTGAGAGTATCTGTAAAGCTGTATGGACATTTGTCCCAGAGAAGAACATAAATAAAGGGTTTAATCACAAAAAACAAACAAACAAAAAAAAAACAGTTTCATGTCAAACTAACTGAACAAACCAACACGGACTTAAGTGACTCTCCCCAACAGCTTGAAACAGCTTGAATTTAATGTGTGAAATTTGTTTAGCTGCTGGACAAAACTATACAATAACACAGTGAACTAAAGGATCATTCCAATGTCAATGTCTTGGTAAAGCAATTTGTCCATACTCACATAACAACCACTGCTAACATGCCACACCATTAAAGAGCTACTTAACACCAGGCTGGAAAGTTTCAAGTCTGTTTCATCTCTGACCAAAGCCCACATCACTGACGGGTGTTGTCTTTGCAGTGACGTCACAGTGTTAGACCTGCACACCACCGCTGCATGGTGAGATAAAAACACAATACTTAGCATGTAAAAGTAGCACACTGCATTAAAAACACATGCATGACCCCCAAACCAAACACTATTCCTGCCATTGCCAGATGTTTTTTTTTTTTTTTTGCGATGCATATAGACAGTGTTTTGCTGTCCCTCAGCTTGTCTGTACTGCTAGGTCTGCTGTTAGCAATGTGTTGCTTTTTTATGAGATGGACATCCCACCTTCCATTTGTGTTTTTAAAAACGGTCTTTTTTAGAAAGTGATTGCCAATAAATGGGAAATCAGCAAGTAAGTTTCACGTAAAGCCAAAAAAAAAAAAAAAAGCCATTTCCTGTCAGTAAATGAGAAACATCAGTTTTTGGCTCCAGTTCACACCAAACCATTTTGCAAACCATAGAAACAAATTAATTTGTCCAAATCTGAGTCCACTAATCCAGACATCCATTGCATTCAATTCATTTTTGTACAACATGAAACTTGTTATGAGGTAGCACACTACAGACTACTACTCAAATATGTGCTTACGTTGCCGTACTAGGTAACTTTAATGTAACAATGACAAAAATTTATGCAGGTTCACTGTAATGGAATACACAACTCAAGACTCAAAGAGTCGACTAATGGATTTTTATAATGTACATAAATAAATGGAAGCCAACGGCTGCCTGCAACGGTAGGTAAAAAAAAAAACTGTATAGCCTGCATCTGAATAATTTATAGTTAATAATAGGGAGCTCACACTTGCACTGAGTCTGTTGTAGTTCTTCTAAGGCTACCAAAACAGTGACCAAAATTATTTTAATTCAAAATATGGAGGTTGTTAATCATCGGGTGTGTCAGATTTGTGTTTATTTTCTGTATTAAGAGCATGCTCTGAGGAAATATTTCACACAGCACTCTACTGCACTATTTGTGGAAAAAGCTGACCAATTACACGCCATCGCTGTGTAAAAACATATCAGAGTGACATACATTAGAGTGCCATTTTTCAAAGTCTGGGCCAGAGTCCAGGCCTGAGTCACAAAAAGATTTAAAACCGTCCCCAAATTATTGTAAAATTAGTATCCAACGCTATTAGCCATGTGACGTTGCCAAATCCTTCCCAAGACTCTCCAACAAATAACAGGATGAGAAAACACTGTGACACAGTAGGTCACTCCTGTGAAAAACAGCAGTGTAATATTTTGTTACATTAGCTTATAATGTAGAATCTGCACCGTCGTCAGCAAAAGCAGCAGAGGGGAAACTTGGAGAGAAAATACTGCCCCCCTGAGAAAAAAAGTTTGAAAACCCCTGTAATAAAATGCAGGAGATGAGTTGATGGGGAGATGGAGAGGTGAGAGGGAATAGGGGCGGAGGGGGGGTGAATGAATAGCAGAGAATGATTATAGCGGATGTCTTATCACTCATATTCCTCAGTAGCTTTATTCCCACCCCCATCCCCGTCGTAACACGCAGGCCTATCCTTCACAGCCAAGCAGCCAGAGTGTGTTCGCGTATGTGTGGATGCACGTGTGCTCCTCATGCATGTGCTGAAACCTGCCTTTCCAGAGCATTAATGTGCTTTTGCATATGTGCACAACTGTGTGAGTGTGTGTGTGTGTGTGTGCGTGTCGGCGTGTGTATGATCTGACGAGTCTGTCTGTAATATGGACTGTCCTGAAAATCACTTCATTAATCTAGAGCACTGTTCATTCATCTCCAGGTTCCTATTTAATACTCGGGGTGTGTACAGGCTGTCAGGGTGTCCTGCTTCAATAGGGAGGCCACAATCAGTGAGGAAAAGAGAGAGAGAGAGAGAAAGGGAGAGAATGAGGGACAAATAAAAGAGCAAAGGTCAAAGATAGACTTAGAGTGAGTGTTAGAGAGGAAAGAAAGAAGAAAACGAGAGTGGGAGAGACAAGTGAGCCAAGCAGACAGATGGATAAACAGACAGATTAATGTGGACAACCTAAAGAGACAGAACTTAGCAAGAGATGACAGAGACAGAGAGATAACACAGACAGAGCGAGCAGGCGAGAGAAAAAGAAAGGGAACACCGGTCAAGAGGAGAGAGACAGATGAGACGAGCTGAGAAAAGAGATGACATATTGCTGTATATAAAGGTGGCAACAGCTGGCATAGTCTGCTGTTGTCAGGGCCTTCGTGGCGCTGGAACAGTAAAGTTCCCTGCCAATGCATCCTTGAATAGCCAGGACTAAAGACAGACTGCCAATATAGCCTGCTGAACGGCCAGGGCTAAAGAAAGACCCAAACAGTGGAGCCATGCAGGGACATAGCCAGGGATTTTAAAGGGGAAAGCAGCTGGGATGGCAGTGGTACAGAGAGGGTTGGTGGGTAGAGGCCTCTGGGACACCCTGCCAGGGACAATGTCACCTTAATATTAGGTAACAGCAGGACAGCAGCCTGTCACTGTACATATACTCCCCTCACACCTGCCCCACCCTACTGTCCCTCTCTGTTATTCTATAGACATACTGTACTGAAGGTTTACCTTGGAACTGTCAGCTCATACTGTATGTTTATAATGTTTTTTAGGCTTTTTTTTTTTTGCATTTGAAGGAACTAAGTTGAAATGATTAAATCTGGTGGCCATAACATATATCTATATGAAAGTTACATTATGTGAGAGAGTCCTGTGTTATTGTGTTAGAAGGGCACATCTCAATAAGCCTGGGTCACAGAAGACTTTGACAGCACCTCTCTTCATTAAGATGTTTTTGGGGCAACAGAAAAATATAAGAAAAGTTACATGTTATATTGTTTAGAAAAAAAATCTAAATGGGAATACAGAAGAGGGAAAAACACCTGGGTAACTGGGAGCTGTCCCTCTAGTGAACAAGTATTGTATGTGCATCTAAGTATGATTCATTTACCTCCCTAGAGGAACCAATGGGCTTGGGGCTGATCGCTGCAAACTGGGCAGGAAAGTCAGAAAGTCTCATGAAACTGACAAACACCGTTGTTCGTTTTGCACCTTTAACGGGATGTGTTGACGATAAGAAAATTATAGAACATCACCGGCCTTAACCTTTAAAATCTACCATATGTCTCTCTTCTTGTTTTCAAGTCTTCCTATCTCTGATTATATCAAAGCGCAGAGTGACCACCCCCCATCCCCACCTTATTCTCTAGTGCCAGTGGCTGAGACCAGCTGTGCTGACAACATTGCAATGATGGTAATTAATGTGGCTAATTTGGGGAGAAAATCAGGTCAGGTACTTGATGAGCCTGACCTGTATAATTTCCTTTCAAGGAAAAAAAAAAAACATAAAACAAAAAATGTCCACTGTCATCTTCAAAATGCTCCAAATGACGCTGCTGAACTGGACAAAAGAAAAGTCTACACTCAGCATCACTACTTTTCAGGTCCACTAACTTCTGCTTTCACTGTCAAGAACTTTTAAGTCTATATAAGGAGCTAATAAAGTCTATACGCCCTTGTGCAAGTATTTTATAATGCCTGCTCACACCTGTACTCACATTATTTAGAACACTAAAAGCTGATGTCCTTAAGACCATGAAAGTGTACCAGTTTAGATAACTGCAGCCCTTATAGATGGCTAATTCCCCTTGAAAACAAGTCAAAGGAGAGAGTGATGGACAGCTACATGTGCTATGTATAGAAAATGCACATCACAGGCACTAAACTACAAAAGAAGAAAGATTCACAGGGCGGGAGGGAAGGACAATTTCCCTCAACTTCCTGAGAATGTCTACGTCAAAGGCAGGTCCAACTTTAGGATCTGATCTGTCCTGCAAACTGAAAGCAAGGACAGGAGACAAACAGGCAGACAGGAGTAAGGATCAGGTCTGTAGTGTGGACCACTTCAGTCGAGTCTGAGTCATGTCCAAGTCTGAGCAGCTAGTTACTTTAATTACATAAATGCATTTAGTAATTCTCAACCATTATAGACCAAACAAATTAAATGTTTCCAGAAGTTTTGAGTTTGAGTTTAGTTTTTGAGGTTACATTTAACCAACATGATGGAAGAAAAAAATGTAGAAAATTTAAAATCAGTATTATAAATAATTTACTATCAATATCAAACATCAGTATTTCTAAAAACCTGAGTGTATGTGTGTATTTCCTCTGATGACTTGATATGTATCCAGATGCTTGCTAATTTTAATCAAAGGTTTAAGAAAAACTAGTTTAATCAAAACTTTTGTGAACAATTGTTCATCATTAATTATCCTATATTTGAAACATTCCAATCAGACTTTTGTTCTCATCATAGCATTGGAACGTACCTGTGATCAGGCTCACCGGTACATCTGTTGACATGTCCTGCAGAGATTTCACACGGGCTCTGTGTTTTTGGCTGTATTGATGGTGCTCGTCAGTGTCCAGGCATCATCTGAAAACAAATAAACAAGAAAGACTTTCATTCAGCTGTTGTTCAAGTTGTGTGCGATGCAGACATAAAATAAATTGATGTGGTGCTGCGGTGGTGTGGGCCCGCCCATCTTGAGGGAGAGCGCACTGGCAACAGTGTGTGACGAGGGTGGGCTCTCAGTAAGTAAATAAGTTTATAACCATAGAAATGTGAATGGCGTGGCAACTGTCACCGTGGTAGAGTGTGTCAGCATGGACACACATCATCTATGCTGAACATAGCTGTGCCTAGTCGAAGTTTTAGGTGGTGCAGCAGGTGTAAATATTTATCACAGGGCTAGATGTAGCTAAGCCCAGCATAGGGCTTACACTCAGCTTTTTCTAGATGGTGCAACCAGCCCCAGAGGCCTAGAGCACGGTATATAGAACGGTATAGTAGAGTCATGGTAAGGTTGTACAGTATCTCTGTGATCCCTGTAAAAATGTGTGTTTTATCCAATTCCACTAGGTCTTACAAGGTCATGTTTCCCATGACTTTCAGAAAGCTCATCAGATACCCAGCATTCCTCACTGCAGCTGAGCGTGTTGTGTAAAAGGAGAAATGCAGGTGAGGGTTTCCCAGCAGTCTGAACCCCAAACACACAAGGTCCCTGAGACTAGAAGAAAAAGTAGGTACAGCCGTTTTCACACACAGCCATGTACACAGGAGGACTGCTGAGCTCTGAGAATCTGACACTTCCAGTCCTCTGACTTTCTGAAATCACAGAATTTCAGTCTCACGCAAAGCATCATGCAAACTTTACTGAGTGTAAAGGCTGATTGGTGCGTTCAAACTGAGCTTTCTACCTCCAACTCTCCCACAAATAACAAAGACCATACCAGTTCTGTTGCTGTCACAAGATTTATTTGTGCCTCCATGTTTCCCTCCTCCCTTCCTCTCTGTCCTTTTTTTCTCCTTCACACACTTTTTAATTATTTCCCTGCCACATTTCCCTATAGCCAGCTATCAGATTAAATGGGACATGTTGAGGAGAATGCATGTGATGTGTTGAGTGGGACGACAGTGTGTGAGTATGTGTGTGTGTGTGTTTCTGTGGCTGCATCTGTCCATGTGTCTGCCTGTGTGTTTCTGTGCATACTGTAGATGTGTGTGCATCTGTGAGTTCATGTGTGCATGCCTGTGTGCACTTACTGTGTGCGTGTGTGGGTGTGTGTGTGTGTGTGTGTGTGTGTGTGTGTGCATGGAAGGGATGTCCTAGTGCTCCTACTGAGAGTGATGAAAATGTCATTTTATCAACATTTTCTGACAGAGGAGCTCAGTGAATACTGATGCATGGCTGCTCTGCAGTGAGCGACTCTTGTGGTGTGTATACACAGAGCCGGTAAATGGTTGTGAAGGCTGATCTCTGCAGGTTCTGGAAACTTGTGCGTCCTTTTGATGGAAACAGCCTGGATGAACTGTCATATGTTTAGTCAAACTTGTCTTTCTTCATTTACAAAGACGGTTCAGAGGGATGCCTTTCACAATGAGCACTGCAAAAGGTAGAGACCACACAGCTTTTGATTCAAAAGTTCTATAAGGTCACTTGATTAAAAAAAAAAAAAAAAAAAAAAAAAAAAAAAAGTAGTTCTTAAACTACAACAAGTGACTGTATTGGAACTAAAGCAGCAAATAAGAAATGACTTCTCCAGTCTGGGTTGTGTCGTTTTATGTGCTCAAAATGTCCCATCAAGCCCAAAGAACTGACTGTTAACTGTCAAACTTTCCAGTCTCACATGACACAGCACTTCACACAGAAGTCAACTAAAGCAACTTCACATTTCAAGCTGAAAAGCATCAGTTTGGTCAAATGAACAGAAAACTGTAGCAGGTTTATTAGCTGCATCTAGCTAGATAATTAAAGCTAACCCGGGGAGCTGATTGAAAACTCCATCTCCAGCTGACATTTTAGCTTTTCTTTTTGGCTCTGACAAACCATATGCACTGCTTTTACAGTCCAGCACCATTGCAATCATTGCCAAATATATTGTAATATCAACAAAGTAACACCATAAATGTTTAGAGTAGCAGCATTAAAAGCAGTTTTCTCTAAACAGTTCTTTCACCTCGGCCTTGTGTAATTAGACACAGTATCTCATCATGAATAAAATATAGCTCTGTGGTGTGGACCAGTGGTTCTCCACCTTTCTATAATCTCAGGTATCCCGTCTGATGAAATGTAGTTATTCCATAACTGTCTGTGCTGTAGTGAAGAGTGTGAAGCACATGAAGTTATTCTCTGACATTCTCTCACTGGGATAACTTCTAGTCAAAGAAATAATCGTGAAATTAAAATATTCCTCGTTTTTTCTGGAGACTCGTGGGATGCTCTGTCCGGAGGCAGGTGGTGGAAAACAACACAGCATGTCGTGTGTGTGTGTACGTGTATTTAGCCTACATGGATGATGTGTGTGTAGGCCTATGAGCTGATCTGGAGTCAGCTTGGTAGGATTTGTGTATAAGTAAATTATTTAAAACACAAACTTTTATTTATAGATGCTATTCATGTCAATTGCATGCAAAATAGGTCTGAGTTGCTCAATACTGCAATGTAGTGATAAAATGTAGATTTAAATTATTATTATTATTTATATTAATATTATCACAGCACAGAAAGCTCTGAGTAGAGGGGACATATAGTTCATCACTCAGTGGATCAAATCCATCAGTGAAATCCTTCCTCTTGTGTTTTTACCCCAGTATGAGGAAGATTATTATTAAAAAAGAAAAAAATTTCCATATGTAGTTGAGAATTTTCAAAGCAGACGTTTTTCCTCCCAAACTTCATAAATAAACTGCAGTTGCTGTCCACTTTCCCCTGGCATCCTATCCAGATTGCCAATATTGCTGAATCAAGCAGTAAGAGCCGCTTTACATTCCCTAATGAGCATCAGCAGCACGGCTCCTCCCGTCCATACCAAAACACACACGCATAAGAAATGCAAACACAAACACATGACTGTTAAAGAGGTGAGCATATTGACTGATTAATTCCTGTCTGAGTGACCCTGGGGTCTGAGTCGATACGCAGCTGATCATCAGGACTGGACCAGGCCTCAGCTCAGCCTCCCCAGCTCATCAGCCCACAACGGAAACATCAGGCTGCACAGACATGAGAGAGTCATTTCAACGCCAGCCTTCCCTCCTGATCTGATTTTAATAGGGTCATTATCTTTCAGATTTTATACTTCAAAGTAGAGGAGCCACATCGTTTCTTTCAAATGTTTCACTCTTCAGTAAAACCCTCCAGCAGCTGTTGAGAAGTACTGAGTTTCCTCTCTTTAGTCACCCCATAAATTAATATTAATAAACTGGAACTTTACTAATGTCACATACATCTGCATCTATATCAGAATATGTTTGGGCCTGAGGTCACATAGGACGCCCTGTCTCTCAGTACATACTCTGTCAACACACAATGTACGGCACACAGCCGTTCATTTAACCAAAATTAGAGCCAGTGTTTCACAATTAGATGATAATAGCCTCTCAAATTAAAAGATTAAATCTAATTTAACCTTTTAATAAAATATTATGAAATAATAGATTGATAGATAAGATGACTCCACCACTCCAGCTTTGAACAAATCTGCTTTAGCTGCTGAAATGCAAACTGTGTATCAGTGGAGTATGTGTGTGTGTGTGTGTGTGTGTGTGTGTGTGTGTGTGTGTGTGTGTGTGTGTGTGTGTGTGTGTGTGTGTGTGTGAGTGTGTGTGTATGCTTATGGGTATACAAACAGAATTTTTAAACAACATTCCAAAAGTGAATTCAAGGTCACCATGTGTTTAAATCTATTTAATCTTTTAAAGCATCTGTTTATGCAACTTTTACTTTTAGCCTCTTGGCCATTATGAATAACAAACACACAGTATCATTATAATGCTGGTGATCTGTCTTAGTTCCTGATGGTATTGAAGAGGATCTCTTGGTCAGCTGATCATCTGACAGAAACTCTTTGCTTTGAATAAGAAAGAAGGTAGCAAGAATAAAATTATCTTATCAAACACAATCTCTTTAAGTCCATGATGGTATCACTCACTGAGGTTTGCCCCATAAATGTCAACATAACTATATAATAGCTACAGAGTCAATATTATAAAATCACCACCTGCAAAATATAAAGCAAAGATGTGGTGATTTCTACCTTTGTCAGCCCAGTATTGCACCTCATGATTTCCATTCATTGCCAGTGCAGGGAATGGCATGCTCTTTCCAGTATGCAGTGAAGCAGAAAGTAAGCAGAGCTCAGTGTGGTGAGGAGCCTCAGATGTTCACCAGAATTTGCGTCCTGCCACAGACCTGCAGTTAACACTCACCTTTACATTAACCACATCTACAATGTTTCCCTGAGCAAGTGTTTTAGTTTCCTAATCCTAATGAGCGGTGGAAGAAGCGTTCAAAAGTAAGTAAAAGTAGCATTACCACAGTGTACAAATATGCATTAAAATATACTTAAAGTGCCAAATTAAAGTACACATTATATGCAGAATGGCCCATTTTAGAGTGATGTATGTTAAATTATTGAATAAAAATTGCTGATGCATTAGTACATCACTTTAATACTGCTGCTGCTAAAAGCGGGGCTAATTTTAATGACTTTACATCCTGCAGGATAGCCTGTGATTTTCCCAGGGATCGATAAAGCCTTATTTTGCATTTTATGATAAAACATAATTTATCTGATGATTGTAATATTAATCTGAATATGAGGCTAAATTTATCATGTAATGGGGTGAAAAGTGCTATAATTGCATATGAAATGTTAGTGTAGTCCAAGTACAAGTAGTAAAAAAAGCAGAAAATGAAAACACACTAAGTACAAGTACCTCAAAACTGTACTGTACTGTACTGTACTAAGTATGGTCCTTGAGTAAATGTGCTTAGTTACTCTCCACCACTGATCTTTTCTGTACCTTAAGTCTTAAGTGAGCTTCTGTCTCTATCTTATGTGGAACAGGCAACAATCCTGGGATATTTAATACAAACCAGATAACAAGAACACCACCACCACCACTGCCCTTTTTCTGAAGTTTTTGGGAAAAAAAGACTTTTGGAAAGTTTTTATAACACATTCACATATTTATAATTCAAATAATTCAATACAAACTTTTATTATGGGCTCATGATAATTCTTCTTAAAACATGGTAACGTGTTGTGAATCTTGCTGGCATGCTGTGTCTCTGTTTAAACACACGTCTCCATGGAAACGTATTGCTCCTGCATTAAGAGCAGATTACTATCTGTCCCCAAACAAAGAACATTGACCAGAGGTCCTGTGCCACCGCTGAGACCATCTCTAAGTTCTAAATTGGTGTGGCAATTTCCCCTGTCGTATGTTGAGTGATAACAGTGAGGTCAGCCTCTGGTCAGCCAAATAGTTATGGGAGAATAGAGACGTTCCAATCTGTTTTACTGTTCCACCCCTATCAGCAAGTTTCCACCATTTCACTGAGACAGAGAAGAAGTAAGATGGAGAGGGAGCGAGAGAGAGAGAGAAAGAGAAGGAGGAAGGGGTGGTCTTCTCTGCTCAACAGACAGTCGGCTCATTAAAATTAATTGTTGGTAAAACGCTGAAAGTTTTGGCTAAGAGGATTCTCCGTTCAATTTGTAATTTGGACAGTTTCCAGTTTGTCTTTCCACTCTGCCAATCGATTATGATGACACTTTTAACTGCAAAGAGCCCGAGGTGTATCATTCAAACCAGGCCTGTCCTGAACCTCCTGTGTATGTGAATGTGTGTGTGTGTGTGTGTGTGTGTGTGTGTGTGTGTGTGTGTGTGTGTGTGTGTGTGTGTGTGTGTGTGTGTGTGTGTGTGTGTGTGAGCCACATCAGTAGAGCTGAGGGCTGCTGCCTCAGTGGTAATGAATGTCAAGAGGCGTGCCTTAATAAATTAGCCATGCGTGTATTTTACCTTATTAATGGTCTCAGAGGCAAATCACAACCTCTTTAATGCATTTCACTTAGTGTAGCTTATAGGTGCATTTCATAAAACATGGCAGCTTTTTAGACACTTATTCTGGGTGCAAATTCATCACCCCCTCTGCTTCCTTTCATGCTTCCCTCTTCTCTCCTTTCATTTGCCATGCACCCTTCCCCTGTTTCTGCTGCTCTGTACATTCTATACATTCTTTCCCTTGCTAAGATAACTTTCTGCCTGTGTTCGATCTATGGTTTAATCTGCGAGAATTTGTGATGCGAACAATTTTCATCAGGGCAAAGAAGACGCTATCATCTGAGAAGATGGTGAGAATCATGACACGACATGATCCCAGTTGATCATTTGGTGTCTCTGATCCTTTAATTCAGTAAATGAATCATTACTTACAGAAGCACTTTTTCTACATTTGTCTATGATGGAATAATGAGTGACAACTACAGCTACAGCAGAGGCTACATCGTCTCTGTAGATGAACACGTGAGGAAACAGAAGAGAAGAAACTGTTCTTTAACGTCCAACTGAAATGAAATTCTTCTATGGCATTCTTCTGTCTGTGACACAGACCATACACCATGACTGATTGGTATTAACGCCCAAAGTGAGCCAAGAAAACATTCCCCCATACCATCAGACCACCACCGCCTGCCTGGACTGTACCATCTGCAGCCTCAGCAGAAATCAAGATCTACCAGACCAAGCTACAATTCTCCAGTCTTCATCTGTCCACTGTTGGTGAGCCTGTGTCCACTGCAGCCTCAGAGCTCTGTTCTTAGACTGCAACCTGACATGGTCTCTGCTGCTATATTCCATCCACCTGAAGGTTGGATGTGTTGTTTTAATTTTTGTTTTTTGTTTCATTATGTCAATGTCGAACATTAGTTTTGCCTTGATTCCATAGTATACTATTAGGCATCCATCTGTTTAGATGGGCATCTTATTTGGAGTCGTCCAATCAAATCTTACATAAAGCAGTAACATCTGCATTATATCAACAATGCCAGACAGCAGCTGCTACACAAGACCCACAGTCTGTTTCTTATAACTTACCGAGATGTACCTCAGCTTGTTGAAAGAGACAACAAGCTAACAAATAAATATCAAATACCAGATAAAGTAGAGTACACTACATGTAGCAAGGCAGAAAATAAGGTTTTGGAGGTTGGACAGTGGATGGTCGGCTGGTAACAGGGTTTATCTTACCCTGACTAAGATCTCCCCCTAACCTTAAACATACTACAGTATACTTGCTATGCAAAGATACTGTAAAAACTGAGAATCTTAAAATCATGGTCTTTGAATGGAATCAGGGTTTTTACAGAACATACGTCAACCTTCTCTTTCAGCGAGTACAGAGCAGGAATTTCAAATTGTAATCCCTGACACCACTCGTTACTGAGAACAAGTAATCACACAACACTTAGCTCCACAGTACTGCTTATTAGCATGAGCATGCTACACCAGTCCAAAAAAAAGACAAAGATTAAAAGTGTGGGTAAAAAAAGTAAAAATGGCTCTGTCTTGTTTATTCAGACCCTCAGTTTCTCACTATAACACTTCATGCATCTTTTCCTCTTTGTTACCGAGCAGCTCCCTCTTTCCTTCCTCCCCCATGTCCCTCCCACCTCAAGAGTTCCTCCCCTATCCCTCCCTCCCTCTTTCTCCTCCCCCAGATCCTGAAGGTCAGCTCCTGGTGAGTGATCTCCCATTCTGCTGAGTCCACCAAACACGGGAGCAGAGTGGTGCCGCGCTGCGACCTGGCCGGCCACTGACGTCCATAAACCAAACTGGGAATGACAGGTGTCGCTGGGTCCCCTCTGCCTCCCCTCTGCCTCCCCTCTTCACCCACTTTTCCTCCTTCTCTTTCTTCCCCTCTTTTTTCCCACCATGCATCCCCCCTCTCTCTCTCTCATTCCGTGTTGATTTATGGTTTATTGTTCCTTGTCATGTTTCAAGGTCGCTGCTAACGTGGGCCAAACTAGGCCCAGGGGGAGTGTCTTTCAGCGTACCTGCCACCATCATTGCTACCGCTGCCGTCAGAGCCCCCTCTGATACAGAAAAAGGCTAAAATGAGACTGGGGATCCCACTGAGTCTCCCCAGCACCCAACACCTATCGTTCATGAACTACATCAACAGCCTAAGAGGTGACACTAATCAATAGCAAAAATGTCAGAGGTTACAACAGCTCTGCACCTTTGAAAAACTCACAGGGCAGAGCCTTACAGAGGCTTACTGTTCCCCTGTGTTGTTGGCAGGCTGGAATCATTTTGAAATAGACTTTTCTTTTTCTTTAACAAAATTCTCTCTTTAGCTATTTTCAATTTTTCCATTTGATCTCCTGATTTTTGCATTAGGGTTAATTGCCCTGGGAGACGCAGAGAGCAGACGGAGAAAAGGAGCATTAAAAGGAAAAACACATGCTTACTGCGGCAGACAGGGTTCCTCCCTGAACTGTAGTCAATGAAAGAAAGATCCATCATGGGGCTCTCAGGGGAATCGCAGACATCTAAATAGAAATTAGCAGGACAGTACCCAGCAGTACAGATATCTGTGCTCTACTAGTGGAGTCGCCAGTAGATGGTAGATAGAGGAGAAACAGGGAGAAAACCTGGGCACAATTATCTTAAAATTTACCTCTAGAGGACTGTGTGTGTGTGTGTGTGTGTGTGTGTGTGTGTGTCCACCCGGACATGCATACAAATGTGCATTGCAGTCTTGTATCTGTGCAGAGGACTGTCAGCAGGACTTTGATAGTCCTAATGTGTATTTGTGTGTGTTTGCATGTGTGCATGTCCATGCATGCTCATGAGAACAAACCTCAGTATGTGGCAAATGGTGCGTTTCACTTTCCCTTAACTGGAGATGATGATGATGTCTACAGGATGTGGAATTTGTGTGTGTGTGTGCATTCGCATGTCCCTGTACGTGTTCATCTGTGTGCATTACCCAGTAATGGACTTTCTCAAGCCGCCTTCTTGTTTTTACTTGTGTTCTTGAGGACCTGTGACACACCATCCGTCACAACCCAAGTACTGTCCTGATTCAAACTCTAGCCAACTGTCTAGCCAACTAAGGTCCAAATGTCCAAATGTTTATCGAGGATGCTTCACGAGCTGACTTCTGTGTGATCTTGGAGAAGACAATGAGCTAAATCTGCTTCATCAGATTTAGTTATGAAATCATTTTGGGTGAGAAATGAATCACTAAGATTACATGCTGGATTTATCAGAATAATGCCAATTTGAAAAGTTGCTCCTACCTTTTTGAAAATGTGAACACCTAGTCAACATCTGTGGATAACAGTCTTATCTCGACAAGAACCTTGGTGTTTGGAGCTGATGTGTCTGTAGCATTTTAAACATGTGGTATGATAGGTTCACAGTTTTTCAAGTCTGACTTAAAACCATGGTCAGATCCCAAATGTACAGTAAAACTGGTTTTGCTTGCTGTTCTCACTGCTCTTGTTCATACTGACCATTAAAAGATCCCCTCACTGTTTCCATGGACACGTGACTGTTGTTTTAAGACAGACCTGAAAAACTGATTCTGTCCTTTAAAGTTATAATTCTTCAGATCTTCATTAACTCATTCTTTGTTTTCCACAGTATTTACTCTATGATCATCGTTGTTTTCAGTCCACTGTTACCATACTGGATTCTGATGGCCTACCTAAGTTACCAAGTTTGAACATATGTTCTTGGGAGTTCATCTCCACTGTCTTGAGAAAAGTCTTTTATCTAAGTCTTGATAGAGCGAACCAGGAAACATGTGGGTCGTCTCTCACCATTTTGTCTTCCTTTTAAGAAATCCTCTCTTCTGTACCCCTCTATACACCTCCTGCCTGCACCCGTCTCTCTGTAGTCTTTTCCCTCTTTTTTCCTTTCACCATCCCTTGCTTCCTACATTTTGCCCGTACCTCCTCAGCCCTCACCACATTCCTCTCATATTCCCATCCTTCCTGTTCCTCTGATCTTGTTACCTCCTCTCCCTCCTAACTCCAGTCCCTTTAACCCACCCACACATCACCCTCTTCCACTTTTATTTTCTCGTTGTAAACCTCCTTTGGACCAAGGGATGCTTCCTCCCTTCTCCCTCCTCCCCTGTTTGAAATGTGCGTGTGAGAGGAGCAGATCTGCAACAGTCCTTCCTGAGCTTTCCAGGTCACTCTCTCCCTACAGACAAATCAACCTCTGGCTCCTTCTCTTTTTCTCTTCCACCTTACTTTTGTACCTTCATTCAGACTGAGAGATTTTCTTTCTTTCTTTTTATTTTTTTACTTTTAGCTTGATTGCTTAACTTGTAACGGTCAGAAAGATAAACTGTCAAACTGATAAATCAGTTCTGATTACATCATTTGACAGAGCGGAGCCAAGGTAATAGTCATGCTGATATCACAGCACTTAGAGGTCATGCTTCTGTTTTACAGCCCTAAATTGGAGCCACAGATAAATGTTTGATTTTTTTTTTTTTTAATTCAATGACAAATTACATGAGCTGACACTAATAAGTAAACAAACACTTTTCTAAGTGCAGGGAACCACAGACCATCCAAACACTACAGCTATTGAGTACAGATTTCCAACCTTCAGGAGAGGATAAAACCATTTCTGGACATATTGTATCTCTCTCTTGATATCACAGTTTGTTTTGGAGTTTTGGAGCTGGCAAATAACCAGACTGTCAAAACTCACAGCAATGACTAGTTCTGTAACTTTCACGCTCTATACGTTACTTTGTGATGCAAATCATGACACTAAGTGATGTCTGGAGAGCTCAAATCCCAGATGAAGACATGATCAGCCCCACATCCAGCTGACTGCCTGTGTGAACGTTCAGTTCAAGTGATATTATGACTATTCTTATCTCTATCCACACAGATACTGTACAAATCTAATGACCTGTCAGCCAGAACAGAAAATCCACCCTTTGTGGAGAACTTTTTTTTTCCCATAAATGCATATATTATATATATGTTATATATATATATGCATATTTCCCCAAGGGACCCCCCAAAGGGATTAATAAAGTATATTCTATTCTAGTATATTCTATATACTGATCTCTTAAAATTTAAGTTAAAAATAATTTCAGTTCAGCTTTGTCCTGTAAGATTTGGTTTCATCTGCAAACCAAAAGATTTCCTACATTCAGTATCACCTGGGCATTTCCCACTCATATCCCAATTTAGACTAACATTATAAAAGTGTTTATTTCATGACTGAAAACTATACTGAAAAATATTTGTTGACAGCCTTATTTTCACAATGAAACCTAGACTAAAAATAAATAAGGTGTTGCACTACCATTAATAAGCAGCCTGTCTCTGTCTGTCTGACTCAGTAAAGTTACAGCTTCTTGGAGGAAACAGATTTACGGATGAAGTTAATCTACAATCTGAAACTGACAAGACACAAACCAAACCAACCAAACCGAGACAGTGACAGTAGTTTAGTGAGCAACTGAGCGAAGCAGATTCTGAATTACTCCCACTCTGCAGTGGAGAGCACAGATAGCTGCAGTAACGCAAGGTGAGCAGGAATAACAGCAGCTCTGTGCAAACAGACAGAGGAAACCTTACACGGATACAGTGCGTGTGTGTGTGAACAAGCTAACAGTGTCTTTTCCACTGCCCCCGTGATAAACAAGAACAACGAACACCTGTGACCATGGTAACTGCACACAACAAAGATGGCGACAGCTGTACACTACTGAAGTCTTAGAAGAAAAATTAGAAATGCATGACAAAAATGAGATGAAACTGTCACTGATGAAAACCAGACTAGAATATGTTTAGTTCTTGTTGACTAAAACTAACCAAAATCAAAAAGGTCAGTCTAAGCAATCAACAGGGCCACTGTCACATTTGGGGAAATAAGTTGTGTAAACGTTTTGTACAAACATCACTTTGGAGTCTTATGGCCCAATATGACTTCAAACTGTCTGGCTTTCACTTCACTGCAGTGGTCAGATCTATTGTTCAGCAGGGAAACATTTTGCCTGTGTAAATTTTATTGGTTTACATCATAAATTTCACCAAACAGATGAGCTGGATACTAATGTGGACTGATCTTCAAACTGAGGACGTTTCATACAGAATAAAACCACCTCCATTCACATGATGTATTCATCCACTCTCAGTACAAATGGTTTCATTTTCATTTTAATGTCCCAGTAGCAGATACTTAGCTTGTTAGAAAAAGAAAGAATGTAGTTCTTTTGTCTTTCCTCTACAGAGAAATCACTAAAAACATAACCAGAAACCCAAAGCAGCCCTTCGCTTGTACTCATCTGTTTCCTCAGACCTGCTGAAAACACACTTAACTTTTGATTTTGGTGATCTGTTTGTCCCTGTTGTGCTCACTAACGTAATTTTTTTTAGAACTAGTGGTCAAAATGTCGCTGTACATCATTGAAATGAGAGGCAGGAAATGGCACAGACCGTCTCTGTGCTCCTCTGTGACTGTGAGTGAGTGGGTGACTGCTGCAGTACAGGGAGGAGCAGCGCTAAAGCACTGGGCTGATCAAAGGCCACCTCAAATTCATGCTCCCTTCTCTCTCCTTCTCTATCACACACACATTTATGCACACTTATACTCACTAGCTGGAGGTTAAAGACAAGCAGAGCGACTGAGGGGAAACCCAAATGTCAAGAGACGTCCACCCTGATGTGAACACGCCCCTGCAGAAGTAATTGATTTTCATTTTGGGGAACCACTGGGTGCGTTGCTCTGGAGTCTGATGGTGAGTGTTTGTTTCCTTCTACATATCAGGCTGTGCACCAGTGATGACTCAACAAAGTGTAACTACACAGCAGTTTGCTCATTTGAGAGCTCGCCAGGACGGTTTATATTTCTTTACCTTCGATCAGCCCGTCCCACTGAATGCAGCACACCACCTACCCTCCATGTCTTAATGTTGGCAAAACAAGGGGTGGAAATTTAAAGCAGCCATGAATTATATTTAAATAGCACATCACTTCTCTCTCTCTCTCTTGTTTAGCTCAGAAAATGAGCTTATTCAGGAGAAGTATTGATCTCTAAGGACTAAGCAGCTATTGGAAGGAAAGAAAAGTGCATGCACATTATGCCTGAGGTGCTCAGTTCAGAAATTGTATTTGCATTTTGGTGTTTTAACATATCAACAAAATGACTGATGCACAGTAATGACAGAGTGTATTTAACATTCTTGTGTGTGTGAAATGAAGGAGCTACGATGGGCGGTTGATATGTCTCATTAACAGAAAGTTGTCATCTGCAATACAGCTGATTTCAGGTTTGACTTGTTTTACTGGCAAAACGTGTAAAGACATTTGTGTTGCCAAAGCATGTGAAAAAGAAAAAAAGAAGAAGTGATTGTAATATAAACCGAAGGGACCAGCCTCTAAATGTCCATGAGGGGAATCATGAGTCCAGAAGCCTCTAAGTCAGATCTCATTTTGCCAGAGGAATCACTGCCCTTTTTTTTTTTCTTTTTAGCTGCTGTTGTACAGAGAGTAACATCAGTTTTTACAAATTGAGTCTTAGAGAGACAAATGAAACAGAGACAGGTGATGAAACTGTCAGCAGCCAATCAGGAGAGACGCTGTGTGCTGTGCTACAACTGAACTCTGACCAGGATGTATGTAGGAGTGTATCTGACTCCTCTTTTGTTTTATGATCCAATCATTGTTTTAATTCCATTTATTTAAACTCTTGCTGCCTATAATGGTTTGTCCTAAAGTATTTCTACTCTTCTCCATGGTACCAGGGTGGATCTGTCACGGTACGGTCTAGACAGGATTTAGATCAGACCCTCGTTACCTCAGCATTAACAAAATACTTCAGATTTCAGCCAACAGCAGTTCTTCATGGGTGTGGTTCACCTGCTAAATGACACCATGATGCTCTGCTCACGCTGTTCGCTGTCACATCATTAACTGAAGCTGGACGCTGCCTTTAGACACTTTGTGGCTCAGCGGGCCGCTGGCTCACAACACTGTGTGGAGTTGTAACATCGCACAGTGGGGGTGTTTTTAAACAGCTGTCGTGCCACATAAACATCTGGATTCACAACTGACAACTGTTAATCAAAATGCCTGAACTGGTCCTGATCTCAGTCCTGGGAATATTTATGAGACACACTTTTTTCTTTAATTTCTGAGTGTAGATCATTGTTTATCATTACATGTTTCATATGTTACACGTATTTAATACATTGTCCACACTATTTGTGTACGTGCTTAAAGACAGATGTATGTTTACAGGTTATTTCTTGTGCGTCTGTCTTACTTTGGGGGCAGCAAGAAGCAAACTGAAGCTCTAGTCCTGTGGACTTGTGGTCTAACCCCTAAATTAAATAAGGGTTTCCACTACCAGGCAGGGTCATGAAGCCTGGAAAACCTTTCCAAAACACTGATAATAAATATCTGTTTCAACTGGTTTTATATGTTGGACATGTGCACGTGCATGAGTGGTTACAGATATGTAAGCATATAGAAACATCTTTCAGTCTCCAGTTCATTGTCACTCGCACAGAGTTAGCTTTACTTCAAAAAAATGTATTTTCCACATCCATGCAGCTCTGATTCCTCAGTACAAGTTGGTTCTGTCTGGTTTAGATGGAGCCAAACTACACAGTCACATGTGAGAGTGTCGGGTCAGCCACTCCTTTTTCTGTCTTACTAAACACACACATAAGCAAACACCGTTCCGTGGGTTTGCGTGGTAACAGTGGCCAATCTTACTGACAGGCCTTGATCTGTAACAATCAATGGCTCAAGTCAAGAGCCAGGGAACAGAGGCTGTCTTAGCTTGAGTCAGCACTCTCTCCCTCTCTCTCCCTCTTTCTCTCTCTCTCTGTCACTTGCTTCCTCTCTGTTCCCTCACACTCTCAGAATATGTCACACACACACACACACACACACACACCTAATTTTAAAATAAGAAGTACTTCGACATGGTTTGGTGATCAGAGCTAAAACCTCCTCTGTGCTGACTTGACTTCGGTCAAGGTGATTAGTTACAGTCTCCCTCTACTGGTGCAGAAGCCTTAGTGCATCCAGCCCAAACTGGAGTAATGATAGTGAAGAATCTATATCACTCTGTGTAAGTTAGATTCAATCAAAACATCTCAGACCAGTTAAATGTAAGAAGGATAGAAACACACATTATACATTAGGATGTCATGTTATCAAAAGATTTTTTTTTCAGAAAGTGGTATTTTGTGTTTCTTATTTTAAGTAACTGTATTATGTTTATTTGGTATATTCTGTATTGTATGTCACTTAAAGTGGGAGAAGAAAACAGTGGTTTATTTTCTTATTTGCACAGCAAACATTAACCAATGGTGCTGTTTTAAAGGCAAACAGGGATCAGAGCAAATACAGACCTGACTCTTACATTTTTTCTTAGTATGATATAGCTGATTCATGAAACTGTTTTTTTTAAAACATCCTCATTTAAAAAAAAAGAGCCTTCTTCAGATGTTAATGTTTTTTATTTCATGAACAAAACAGTAATTGTTTGGATGCTCTGCTAAGTTTGGACTTGGAAACACTTTTTGTAAACAGTCTCTGTTCGTGATTGATAAATGTTCAGCCACTCTTCCTGCACATCACTTCAGGTTCTGAGATATTTCTAAGCTGTCGTGCACATACAGCATGTTTCAGATCAGCCCACAGAGTTTCAGTGATGTACAGGTCAGAGGACTGTGAGAGCCGTTCCAGAGGCTTCAGCTGATATTTCTTGAAATGGTTTTGTGGTGGATTTTGAGGTCTGCTCTGGATCACTGACCTGTTGTAGAAGCCAGACTCTTTTCACTTTCACTTTCCTGACTGGCTGCAGGACATTTGCATCCAGAATTATTTTCAGATATTTGGTGGAATCCATTCCTCCCTCTATCTATGCAGTGTTTCCTGTGCCAGTGTTTCCCAGACCCAACGCAGAATATTTCCGCCCTCACGCTAACCCTATTTTTTAGGAAATAAAAAGTAACAGAGCATCAAGATTTGAAGAAAGCTTCATTTTTAAGTCTGTTTGCTGCAGAAGTTACTTCTTTTAACATGAAGAAAATTTGTTCCCAAATTTTTACGAACAACTGCACATATACTGTCTTTGTAAACATGCCCATATATATGTATAATATGGTGTTTCGTCATATTTTCTATGCCTGGCAGATACATGACTGTACATACGAATAGTGAAAGAAAGGAAAACTGGAGAGAGCCAAAGAGACAAAGACTGAGCTATCTGCACAAAGGTAGATGTGGTATATGGATAAGGAAGATAAATGAGAATTCCAGCAGTTTCAAGAATCACAACTGAAAAGCAGGGGACTGATGATCCAGAAAGCAAAACAAAAAGAAATTAAGTGTG